>NC_058524.1:362968322-364317822 GCF_904849725.1 Hordeum vulgare subsp. vulgare | reverse complement strand
GAAAGCTAATTTTAAATGCAAGAGATGATCAATATCATATGAAGGTATGCATCACGAGGTAACCGATATCCATATGGACAGGTTAAAGATATCAATATTCCCCGGGGTTGAACGTCTCATGTTCATTCCCCATGCCAATCATCTGACTTCACTCAAGTGTCACCCCATCATATTTCGCACATACACAAGTTGTGAAAACATCAGACATAGTTTAAGCAGCACCACCCAACTGTCCTTGACTATGGACATGGCTATTCGAATAGTTTACCATTCTGCAGAGGTTGTACACTTTACCCACAAGACTCGGGAAACCTTTGTGGCAATCCAGGACCCGTGGTATTATTCATACCCGAGGTAAGTACCCGAACAATGCCTTTCCATGACGATACTAACGAAGAGTCCATGGTTGGCACACAACCCCGATGATGTAGGTCACAAGTATCATCCATGGAGGGGCCAACGGTGTGCCTGGTGTCTATAAAAAATCCCATGGTCTCCCTTCCCTGGCACAAACCCATATCACGAGTGACCATGTCATTCCCGCCACTAGTAATGTGGGCTCTCTGCTAGTACCAACCATAATAATCAACAAAGCCCTGTCCCATAAGGGGTATCGTGGTTTTACATGTAAGGTTGGTACGGTCATAAAATCTTAAATATCTTTGTTTTGGAAAACACAAACACATCTTGCCTTGGTACACCACTTATTTCTCAAGTGTTCAACTATCGGAACACTATCTATCTCGGGCATTAGTGTCACTCGACGGGTTTTCGAAAAGTCTATGAAAACACAACTGTTCCCATCACCATGCATATTTCCATGCCATTTCCGTAGCAATTACATTGCAACTTATCTAATTCCCATCCACACAACTCTAAGCACGAGTAGAGTCATGTCATGCAAGTATCAACGAGAAAGTAACGGAGGCAACCCATAAAGGTGGTCACCATAGTCACCATGATTCAATGCAACATAGTAAGTACTATATGCCGTGCAAGAAGGGTTTCAAGTCATGGTCAAGTGGCTTCTTTCCTGGCTCAACAAAGTCTCCACAGTCTTCAAAGTATTATGCTCAAAGCCCTTCTTTAACAATGCAATTTATCATCACAATTATAATGGGAATAATAAGACCACGAAAAAAACAGAGAAAATAAATTCTTCCTACAAATGTCACACCATATTTGTAAAATAGTGGGGTGAATATAAGCCTTGTACAAATTGTTGTATTTTGGTTTTGAAGTGTAAAAAGTAACAGAAAGCATTTTAGCAAATGTTTAAATTATTCAAAACTAGGTTTTTAATTAAAACATTGTATAAACATTTCTTTAAAAATAATAAAAGTGGCACCATTAAATAGGTGGGGTTTTTTAGACATTTTTAGGAGTTGGAATCATTGCGTTTGGATCCATATTTGAATCTAGGGGATTTTTGCAAGTTCCTAATAATTTAGAAAAAGAAAAGGATAAGTGTTGACAGTGGGCCAAATCAGAAGGGCACCTAATCCAACTAAGAAGAAATAGCCCGGGGGCGAAGGGGTGCGCGCGTCGGCCGATGTTTGAACCCGATCGATGGTCCCCATCTGCCAGCGGGAGAGAGGGCGGTGGCGAGAGGGGAGGATGAAAAGAAGGGCCCACTTGTCATCTATTTACTCGCGACAGAGGGGAGGCGATGCTCACCCGCGGCGGAGGAATGCATGGCGAGGGCTGCTTACCATGGGAATGAAGTCAGGGCACTGTTGCCGATTGGGTGGTGGTGGAGTTGTCGAGGAGGCAGCATTGGTCGTCGCCGGTGATGAGGTGGCCACATCAAAGAGCTTCGGGAGGTAGTCACTCTGATGCATGGAGCTGCAAAGAGCTAGGGGAGGAGGGGAAAAAGTGTCGGGACTCCCGTGATCCCAAAGAGCAAGGTATGAAGGCCAGAGGAGGGCCGTACCCGGAGATCACCGGCAAGCCGACACGATGGGGCTCTGGTCAATCCCGAGCACCAAGGCTTCAAGAGGTGGAACCAGGGTGCGGGCGTGCAATTTGGAGGAGGAGAGAGGGTCCACAGGGTGGAGAGGGGCTCTGGGCGGCCTCTTTATAGGGGAACCGCGGTCCACCGCATGGTGGTGCGCCGACGAGGTTGAGGCCGAGGCCAGGGGCCATGATAGGAGGTGTGGGTGTGTCTGGGGTGTTCCTGGGTGTCATCCACGACCGAAGGGAGAGAGAGGAGAGGGGGAGCACGCGCATGCGATGGAGGGGATTGGCTGAGCGGGGCGGCATCGAGCGCATGCTCGGAGAGCAAGTGCAGGGAGAGAGAGGAGGGGGATGATACGTCTCCAACGCGCTATAATATTTGATTCTTCCATGCTGTTATATTAGCATTCTTGGATGTTTTACAATCATTTTATAGCAACTTTATATCATTTTTTGGGACCAACCTATTAGCATAGTGCACAGTGTGAGTTGCTGTTTTTTCCTTATTGTTTTGTTCACAGAAAGTCAATATTAGATGAAGTTCAAATGCCATGAAACAATTTGGAGATTTTTTTGGACCACAAGGAAATATGAGAACAAAGTAAGCTCTCCAGGGGAGATCCGGGAGGCCCACACGCACCAGGGCGCGCCCTGGTGGGTAGTGGAGCCTCATGCACCTCCTCCACTGCCTCTTGACTCCATAAATGCTCAGATATTCTAGAAACCATAGAGGAGTCAACGGAAAATCATTTCATCGGCCGCAAGTTCCACAAGCCACGAGATCAAGTTTAGAGCCCTTTCCGGCACCCTCCCGGAGGGGAACACGATCACGGAGGGGTTCATGATCCGCATTGGTGCTACTCCGAAATACGTGAGTAATTCATATCAGACCCACGGGTCCGTATGCAGTAGCAAGATGGCTTTCTCTCTTGGTTTGATTCTCAATACAATGGTCTCTTGGAGATCCGTTTGAGGTAACTATTTCTTTTGGGGGGTGTTTGTTGGGATCCGATGAACTGTGAGTTCATGATCGGATCTATGAAACTATATCCATTTTTGATTATTATAGCCTTGTATTTATTTTGTTTTTCCAACTTGATCTTTTTTATCTTGCAATCGGAAGTGGTTCTTTGTGATGGGTTCGATCTTGCGGTGCTCAATCTCAGTGACAGAAGGAGACATGACACGCATGTATCATTGTTATGAAGGATGAAACAATGGGGTATATTCCTACATGAATAGATCTTGACTAAATCATGTCAACATTGTTTTACTCCATTTTCCCATGAACTTAATACACTAGATGCATGCTGGATAGCGGTCGATGTGTGGAGTAATAGTAGTAGATGCAGGGAGGAGTCGGTCTACTTGTCTTGGACGTGATGCCTATATACATGATCATTGTATTGTATATCATCATAATTATTCGCTCTTATATCAGTTGCCCAACAATAATTTGTTTACCCACCGCATGCTATTATCTCGAGAGAAGCCACTAGTGATACCTACGGCTCCCAGGTCTATTTTCCATCATCTATTTGAAAGATCTATTTTGGTATTCGCGTTTCCAATTTATTTTCTATTTTATATTCAGATCGATATTATCCACAAACCCAAAAGTTCCTTAATTTGTTTTATTTTCCATTAATTTAATTGCATATATCAATATACCTATTTACCATTTTATCTTACCCACGAGGTATTGACAACCCCGACACTCGTTGGGTTGCGAGGATTTGTTTTTTGTGTGTAGGAATTGCTTACATAGTCTTGTGGATCTTCCGACTGGTTCAATACCTTGGTTCCAAACTGAGGGAATTCTTGTCGTTGTTGTGCTACATCACCCTTTACACTTGGAGGGAAAAACTAATGCATCAGCAACACCAAGCAAGCTTTCTGGCACCGTTGTCGGGGAAGAGCAAGGCAGGATCTATCAGCTTCCCACACATAACCTCTAATCTCCTCGCAATTACATTATTTTCCATTTGCCTCTTGTTTTCTTCTGCCCCACTTCACAAAAATATTTGCCTTCTTACTTTCCTACTTTCCTTCTCCCTTTTCTTCCTTCCTTGCTTCTATTGCCTTCATGTCAACGCCTAAATACAGAAACATAAACACATAAAGTAAAGACATATGGATCCACATCAACTTGCAAATCTTTTCAAAAGGTCCAATTATCTTGAACCAATTGCTACTGAGTTGAGTGCTCTTGATTTTTTTTGTGAAGTTTTGCTTCAAAATCGTGAATCTGAATATTGTGATGAAGTGTTAAAAGAAGTAATTTATAAAGTGATTCATGATATCTCCTTGAATGAAAAGAATGATTGCAATGGTGTTATTATATATTCTAATAATGTCAATCGTGGTAATAATATGCAAAACTACAAGATAAGGGGTGGCAATTTTTTCATGTACGCTACTCACTATAATGATCATGACTCGGGTGATGCTTCTTATTATCTTGAAAATTTATTTAATCCTCGTGTTGAATATGATTTTGATAATAAGGTTTTCAATAGTATTGAAAGTGTGTTTGGAAGAATGTCAACTTTAGGTAATAATTATCCCACTATTTTTGAGAATTGTCTATCATGTGATTTTTTTGATAAAAGTGGGTTTGGAGTGGTCATGACTTTAGTTAAGGTTAGTCCCACTAACTAGGAAGATTATAAGACTTTTATGCGTGTGGACTATGAAGAGAGTATTTTATGCGATAGCTATATTCTTTAATTTGAATATGATCCTACATATAATTATTATGAGAGAGGAAAATATGGTTATAGAAATATTCATGTTACTAAATTATGTCTCTTCATGTCGAGATTGCTATTGTTTCTTCCTTCTTCCATGCATATGTTATATATTTCTTTTCTTGATAATTTGTTTTCTTATGAAATTCCTATGCATAGGAAGCATGTTAGACCTAAATTTGTTTTTCTTATGCTACATGATGCTCTCTTTGTGTTTCAACTACTATCTTTCATGCGAGCATCAGTAAAATCTCAAGCCTATCTTAATGGCTATAAAGAAAGAGCTTGTCAGGAAGCAACCCATTGAATAAATTTTATTTTCACTTTTTCTTTCTTTTCTTGAGTGTTTGAACAATTATGCTACTGTTATGATTGTTCTTTTCATGTTTTAATTAGTGTTTGTGCCAAGTAAAGCTTTTAGGATCATGTTGGGTGATAGTATCTTTGATCTTGTTGGAAAAGAGAAACTTTTGCATCGAGTAGAAGAATTTTCAAAAATCACACAAGAGATGAAAGTGTCTGAATATTTGACAGAAGTATGAGTAAAATTTGAGTCTTCATAGTTATGAATTTTTTGTTGTCCTAATAGTTAAGAATTTTCTGAGTTACAGAAGTATGAGTAAAATTTGTGTCTTCATAGACTTTTCTGTTTTTGGCGGATTCTGTTTTCTTTTTGTTGTGTGCTTATTTTGATGAAGACATGGATTGTTGAGGGTGTATAAGCCATGGTAAAGTTAGAATACAGTAGGTATAATGCAAGAACAAAATTGGAATGGGTTATCAATAGGATTTCAAGAAAAGATAGGTTTTCTTATACTAACAGATCTCACGAAGGTTTTGTTGAGGTTTGTGCGATTGAAGTTTTTAGGTTTTGGGTGAGATCACGATGGATGAAGGAATAAGGAGTGAAAAAATCCTAAGCTTGGGGATGCCCTCGAAGGTAACATCCAAAGACTACCAAAGACTACCAAGCAACTAAGCCTAGGGATGCCCTCGAAGGCATCCCCCTTTCTTCTAACGACCATCGGTAATTTTACTTGGAGCTATATTTTTATTAATAACATCTCATTAGTTTTTCTTGGAGCATCTTTTATTATATGAGACTTTGATTTCTTTTATTCTTAGTTTGTCATAATAATACTTGTTGGACACACCTATCTGAGAGATCCAATTGATGTTATGATCTGTTAGAATCGCTGTCTATGCTTCATTTAAAAAAATTAGAGCCATGGAATTGCTCTAGTGCGTCACTTATATTTTTTTAGCATGGTGGTGATATTATTTTGACGAAATATGATATCATGCTTCACTTATATTATTTTGAGAGTTGCTAGAAACTTTGAAGAAATCCTCTCTTATTTCACTTATATTATTTTGAGAGTTGAAAAATTTAAAGAAACTTGTGATCTCGGTCTTCACTTATATTGTTTGAGAGCTTGTTATTGGCAATGGCAATTTTCTTTAAATGAAATTGGCCCCATATTGATACATATCCATGGGAGATATAATAAAAACTTTCATGAAGATGATTGGATGTTAAACTTGATTCTTTGCAATAGTTTTGCGATATGAAAATAGTGATATGTGACTTGTGTTGATGAGTAATTATGCTTTAGTAAGACTATTTGGGTTAAGGTTTGTGATTTCCTATGCATGCATATGAAGTCAATAATTATTCTATGAAGTTACATCCCACTTGTGTTGCATTATTCGGTGTTATTTATGTCTTGTGATGGTTTTCGTTCCATGGTTGGGTGCTTCTCAATCTATTTGCTAGCCTTCACTTGTACTAAGCGGGAATGCTGCTTGTGCATCCAAATCCTAAACCCAAAGTTGTGCCAAATGGGTTCACTATACCTACCTATATGTGGTATTTCAGTGCTGTTCTAAGTAAATTTGTATGTTCCAACTCTAATATTGATAATAAACTACTGTTTTGTGTGCCCGTACTGCTCATGAACCACCAAAGGGGTGGCTGGTATCTTCCATGTTGAATAGGTTATTCTCAATATGAGTGTTTATTGACTTCACATTGCACGAGAGTATGGCGGTAATATGGATGCCCAGTCCTGAAATGCACAGAAAATTTATTTTATGTTTTCAAATAATAAATACTTTGGAAATTATTGGTTTGGACGGTACCCGGGGATGCGGCTAGCCGTGGAGTGTGAAAGAATGGTGGAAATGGAATAAATTTTATTTTCAGTTTGGGAACCACATATGATTTGGTTAGCATGGAAGATATTGGGAACTCTTAGTCGTTTTCATTGACAGGAAAAGCATGCCACCCAAAATATTTTATCTCTCATTTTTTTCGCTTTGAGGACTGGCGCAAGTACGAATCTATGCTTCCACTACGAAGGGCCTATCTATTTACTTTATGCAATTTTAATTTTACTTGAGTCTCCATCTTCTCTTATAAAGCACCAACTACGGAACACTGTTATCGTACTTGAGCATTGGTTGTAGCTAATATTTGGGTGAGCATTCTTTAGTGTTGACATTTTAAAAGACTTGGTTGCTTGTTGATATGCTTGAGTAGTGAGGTTTTCATGTCAAATTATAGACTATTGCTTTGAATCATCTACAAGTACATGCGTCCATGCTACAAAGAAAAGAATATGATGAACACATTAGGCAGTATTCCACATAAAAAATTCTGTTTTTCTCATTTACCTACTCGAGGATAAGCATGAATTAAGCTTGGGGATGCTCATACATCTCCAACTTATCTATACTTTTTGATTGTTCCATGTTGTTATATTAGCATTCTTGGATGTTATACAATTATTTTATAGCAACTTTACATCATTTTTGGGGACTAACCTATTGACATAGTGCCCAGTGCCAGTTGCTGTTTTTTGCTTGCTTTTTCCTTCGCAGAAAATCAATATCAGATGAAGTCCAAATGCGACAAAACTTTTTGGAGATTGTTTTGGATCAGAAGGAAATGTGAGAACCAAGGAAGCCCACGAGGGGAGTCCCAGGTTGGCCCATAGGCACTAGGGCGTGCCTTGGGCCCCTAGCGCACCCTGGTGGGTAGTTGGGGCCTTGGGCACCTCCTCCGCCTCCTCTTGACTCCATAAATACTCAGATGTTCCATAAACCCTAGAGGAGTCGATGGAAAATTGTTTCAGCCGCCGCAAGTACCAGAAGCCACAAAATCCAATCTAGATCCCTTTCTTGCAACCCCGCCAAAGCGGAACACGATCACGGAGGGGTTCAACATCCTCATTGGTGCTCCTCCGATGATGCGTGATTAGTTCATGTCAGTTCTATGCGTCAGTAGGCAGTAGCTAGATGGCTTTCTCTCTCGTTTTGCTTCTCAATACAATGATCTCTTGGAGATCTATTTGAGGTAACTCTTTCTTTTGTGGTGTGTTTGTTGGGATCCGATGAACTATGAGTTTATGATCAGATCTATGAGATTACATCCGTTCTTGATTATTGCCTCGTATTTCTTCTCCGATATTTGTGTTTTGTTTGGCCAACTTGATCTTTTATCTTGCAATGGGTAGAGGTGCTTTGCGAGGGGTTCGATCTTGCGGTGGTCAATTTTAGTGATAAAAGGAGACATAACACACATGTATCATTTCTATTAAGGATAAAATGATTTGGTCTATTCCTACATGAGTAGATCTTCTCTACATCATGTCATCGTTCTTAAAGCATTACACCATTTCTCCATAAATTAATACACTAGATCCATGCTGGATAGCGATCGATGTGTGGAGTAAAAGCATTAGATGCGGGAAGGAGTCAGGTTACTTGTCTTGGACGTGATTCTATATACATGATCATTGTCTTGGATATCGTCATAATTATTCACTCTTCTATCAATTGCCCAACAGTAATTTGTTTAACCACCATATGTTATTTTCTCGAGATAAGCCACTAGTGAAACCTATGGCCCCCGGTCTATTTTCCATCATTATTTGCTAGATCTATTTTGCTATTCTCATTTTGAATTTATTTTATTTTTTATTTTCAGATATATATTATCAAAAAACCTAAAAATACCTTGCTGCATTTTATTTGCCATTACTTTATTTGCATCTATCAATCTATCTATTACCATTTTGTCTTACCCACGAGGGATTCACAACCCCTACACGTGTTGGGTTGCGAGGATTTGTTGTTTGTGTGTAGGTACTCCTTACATAGTCTTGTGGATCTTCCTACGGGTTCCATACCTTGGTACCGAACTAAGGGAATTCTTCCCGTCGCTGTGCTATATCACCCTTTACACTTGGAGGAAAAAAATCAACACATCAACAATACCAAGCCTGGGAAAAGGGAGTGGCGTGTCGTGGAGGCCGAGGTCGACCATCACGCAAGAGGGGGAGGCTCGAGGCGGTGGGGAGCTTTTGGATGGGGGCGGCTACAATCCGTATGGGCAATGTAGCGCGCTCCGAAGCATGCTAATTGCATGCCAAGGTGCTTCCACGTGCTCTGGCGCGTCACAGCTTGTCCACTAGATGTTGGAGCATACCCATATGCCCTTTGGATGCTTGGAAGTTAAACAGGGGGAGAGGTAAAATGAAATATGGAGGGAAACTTCCGGTAAAATATAAATTGTGCGGTTGTGGAAATAGTTTGGAGTGAAGAGTAATAGTGGAAGGGGTAAAACTGCAACTTTTATCATACTACCAAAAGATGTTTGAAGGTGGACGGAGAAAGGTAAAATTCCCCACTTGTTGTGAGATTTAACAGGATCAATTGATGGGTAAAAATGAGAGGGGTCACATGGAGAAAGGACGTGGATGTCGCCTAGAGGGGGGGGGTAATGGGCGCTTTAAAATAATTATGGTTTAGTCTTGAAAATGTGGAATAAAATTTATGTTTAATTTGTCAAGCACAAAACATAAAACAACTAGGTTCACCTATGTGCACCAACAACTTATTCTAACCAAGATAAACAACTAAGTGATAGCAAGATATATAACAAGAAACAATATGGCTATCACAAAGTAAAGTTCATAAGTAAAGGGCTCGGGTAAGAGATAACCAGGGGACGCGGAAACGACGATGTATCCCGAAGTTCACACTCTTGCGGATGCTAATCTCCCTTTGGAGCTGTGTGGAGGCACAATGCTCCCCAAGATGACACTAAGGCCAACGTAATCTGCTCACGCCCTTTCACAATGCAAGATGCCACGATTCCACTAAGGGACCATTGAGGGCGTTCACCGAACCCATACAAACAAGGTTCGACAATCTCCACAACTTAATTGGAGGCTCCCAAGAACACCACGAAGCTACACCACAAATGGAATATGGCTTCGAGCTAACCACAAATGCTAGGTGCAATCTCCACAACCTAATTGGAGACCCCAGCGCTTGCCCGGATCTTTACACCAGAATGATTGAGCTCCAAGGCAGCACCAAGCTTCTAGGATACCAAAGCACCCAAGAAGAACAAGTATTAGGGTACCAAGCACCCAAGAGGAATAGGCCTCTCAAACTTCACTTCCACGTATCACCGTGGAGAACTCAAACCTATGCACCAAATGCAATGGAAAGGGCACACAGAGTGCCCAAGTCCTTCACTCCAAATCCCTCCACAACAACTAATGTATGGCAGGAAACGAGAGGAAGAACGAAGAAGAACACGAAGAACTCCAAGATATAGATCTAAGGGGTTCCCCTCACATAGTGGAGAAAGTGATTGGGGGAAATGTGGATCTAGATCTCCTCTCTCTTTTCCCACAAGAACTAGCAAGAATCATTGGAGGGACTAGAGTTACCAAGCTCGAAGAAGGTCACAATGCGGG
This sequence comes from Hordeum vulgare subsp. vulgare, assembly GCF_904849725.1. Taxonomy (NCBI): domain Eukaryota; kingdom Viridiplantae; phylum Streptophyta; class Magnoliopsida; order Poales; family Poaceae; genus Hordeum; species Hordeum vulgare. The sequence goes on along the minus strand of NC_058524.1, from coordinate 364,307,342 downwards.
GAAAATACGATCTCAATGGATAGAAAACCATTGGGGAAGAAGACCCCCTTATATAGAGGAAGAAAATTTGACCGTTTTCTGCCCATAAGTCATGCAGGAGCAGTAGTACCACTTGGGGGAGCGGTACTTCCGCTTGCACGGAAGTACAGGGTAGGGCAGCCAACCGTAAGGAAAAGAGGAGCGGAAGTTCCGCTGGAGCGGTACTATCGCTCTGGTCAGCGGTACTACCGCTCAGCACACATAGAGAAGAAACACAACATAAGTATCTCTCAGGGCGGTACTTCCACTACTAACTTCCGCTCCAAAACAATTGCTAAACAGAATAAAAAAACGAGAAAGTTAAGCGGAAGATGTCACACCCTGTTTTTCATCACAAGTATTTTATGTTGCAAAAATCAGAGCTTGTTAAAAGTTTTTCAAATAATGTTGTGAGTGCAATGTCAGCCCTTGTATGAGTGAATGCTTGCTTGCTTGATGACTCAAACCCATGAAAAACTTATTATATTGCTCTCTTCAAAAACCCTTTTTCCTTTATATCAAGATCACCTTCATCATGTTGGGATACACTACTAGCTCATGAAGCCAAGTGGCACTTCCAACCAAAGTTGGTGATCTGATCCAGATATTATTTTCATTCATTAAAAACATTAATTGGTGATTTAAAATATTATTTTCCTATTTTATGTTTATGTCTGTTTCTAAGGCCAGGAATGATATTCCCACAAGGAAAATTGCTTTCCTGCCTTTGAAAATTCTGAGTAAATTCATGGAAGCTCAGAAGGACATATATTTTCCATATATAAGATTTTCAACCCTATTTTATATTAATATTATTTGAGTAAAACCCTCAAAGCAATTTCTGTCTGTTTTAGCTTTTTGAGATGTTTCCAAAGGAAATGATCTCAATAAATTCCCATAAAATTACAGGAGCCCTCCCAAGCCATATTAGGTGCTCACATAAAATCTCACCTTGATCCAATGTGGGGAAGTGCACCTAATGAGCCCAAAACCCTCTCTGTCCAGAGAAGAGTTGGAACAACTCTACATTGCAAAGTCTCTCCAATGGAGCTGAAACTTTGCAGTGGTGTTCGACACCCCAAATGAGGACTCCACACCAAAGATGGGATTTGTGAGACTCTGTTTGGCCACACTTCCTTTGTAAAGGATAGTACTTGTCATTTTGAAGCATTTTCAAGTTTACAAAGCTAAACTTGTTCAATGGAGCTCAAATTTGGTGAAACCCCATGTTTTTACCCCAAGACCAAACCTGTTAAGTTTTAGTTCCAGTGTTGGAGTGGAAGCACCCCAAATCACTGTCGGACACCTACTAACAGGAAGGTAAAAACCCTCCTAGCCACTGTTTTACCCAATGGCAAAGCCCCAAACTTGGTGAGTTAGAGCCCCAGAACACCCTGAGCACCCAGTCAACCAGCCCCTCCCCAACTCCAAGCACTAGTGACAAGATCTTCAATTTGAGCCGCAGGCCAGTACTGGCAACACTAGTGTTCCTTGCCTCCTTTGACTAGCTCGTGCTCCCACTAACACACAACGGCTAGGCACACTCCCAGCAACACTCAGGACATGGAGGACACGTCCCAAGTGCCCCAGAGCGCGCCAGCATGCCGTGGCATGCCAAAACTGCGCTCTGGGCGCGCTACAGAGAGCCTCCAGCAAGGGGACGTCGCCCCGGCCAGTTCCAACCCCCAAGTAATGTCCAAACGCTCCCCCAGCACCCACTCTGTGCAAAGCTACCATCAGGGGGCCCCTCTCCTCGCGCAAGAGCTCAGGCGACGCATGCCCGCGCGCGCCCGACGCGGCCGAGCATGCACGGTTGCTGCGGCTTGACCCCACTCGCTTTCCCTCTGCGGCCGATGCACCAGGAGGTCCTAAACCACGTCCCGAACCCGTGGTTTCGCGGCCAGCACCTCACTGTGCTCGCACGCGCGCCACGGTGAGTCACCGGCGCGCCCGAGTCGGCTCACCGCCGCTGGCCTATAAATAGGTCCCCCCCCCGGCACCCCCGCACCCCCAGGCAGCTTCAGCACAACCACTAGACTCCCCCTAGCCGCCCAATCGAGCTCGCTGAGCCTTGGTGCTCGAGATCGACCGAGCCCCCTCCGTCTCGGAGCTCCGGTCGATCTCCGGCTACACGCCGGCTCCTGCGCCGCCCGACCTCCCATTGCACTCCCCTTGACGCCAGGATCATTTCCCCCAACTTCCCCGTGCGAGTCCGTGCCCCTAGCCACTAGCTCGACGCCAGCCCGAAACCTTTCCGCCATGATTACCTCGTCGCCGGCGACCCAGACCACCTCCGGTGACGTCCCAACCATGAGCAGGTTGTCGGAGGAACGAGGGACCCATTCCCGTTCCTAGATTGGCATGAGGGCAACGGTAGCCTCGCCGGCGTCCGTCTCCACCTCTCTAGCTGGAGGAAGGAGAAGGACCCGACGGGTGGAGCCCACCTGTCGGTCTCCTGGGGCAGCCAGCGCGCGTAGCCACTGACACTGACCCCAGGGGCCCGCAAGTCAGGTTTGAACCTGGCCCACGCGCGCCTGGAGGCCGGTCTGCTGGCTGGGCCAACTGGGTCTCCCCCCTGCCCTTTTTCTTTTATTTTTAACCTGCAGCTAAAAAGATTTTTATAAAAATATTTAGCCAGTAGAAAAATATGATTCTTCCACCAACAATTTTCTAAAAATGTGTAGTAATTGATTCTCTAGAGTTTGACATTTATCAAAAACAGAACCTGTTTTGGTATAATAAAATGATATTAAAAGCATTTGTTTGCTCCTACTTGCTTTTAAATAAATATGCTTAGCTAATAAAAACCATAGGAAACATTTTCCAAAATAATAAACTGAATGTATTCAAGCTTTGCAACATTTTTAAAAGCACCTTGTGATCTGTTTTGGTATGAGCTATTATTTATTTATTCCTTTCTCGACGGTAGAGTTACCGAGTGATGGAGGATCCGGAGCGGAAGACCTACCCCGGATACCTAGCTGACCAAGACAAGCATCCCTTTGACCATGACTTGAGCACAAACATTGTTGCATGCTAGTATAGTTGGTATTTTCCCGTTGCATGTGATTACGATGCCGGTTCATCATTGTGGTGATGGCACCGGAGGCTTCTTCAAAGCCCTTGCATGTTGATGATGTTATTCATGTGGCTCCTCGGAGCACAAACATGATGAGCTTGACCCTACCACTTATAAGTATCATGCTATTGTCATGTTGACTAGTAGAGTAAGATCATTCCATTGAGCTTGACCCTACCCCTTGAGGGTAATGTTATACCATGTTGACAAGTAAAGATAGAGCATATTATCATGAGCATGATGATGAGTTAAATCAAGAGTTTATGAAAACCCCGTCGGGTGCCACTAATGCCCGAGGGTGATGATGAGTTGGTGATCACTTTTGGTGAAGTGATACACCGGTGTTTTTGGGTGAGTATGGTTTCGGAAATGGGATTAAATTTCTGATGTGTCGACCGTCCCTACCTTACCAGTACGACCACGATACCCCTTTATGGGACGGGGCTTTGTTGATTACTCTGGTCGGTACTAGCAAAGAGCCACATTACTAGTGGCGGGAGTGATCGGTGTCACTCTCGTGATGGGGTCGTGCCAGGTAGGATGACTATGCCATTATTATGAGTTCCAGGCACACCGTTGGTCCCCGCATGGTTGATACAGTCCAGAGTCGGTGCTCGTAAGACGTACAACATGTGGGCTGGGTACCAATCGAGTGGGCCTCTTTGTCTAGTATCGTCAGGGGAATGATGATGGTCGGGTACTTACCTCGGGTATATGTGATATACCGCGAGTCGTGGATGACACGGAAGTTTCCCGGATCTCGTGGGTCCAGCGTACTACCTCTGCAGAGTTCAAACTATTCGAATAGTCGTGTCCACGGTCAAGGACAGTTGGGTGGTGACGAGGATATATCCCTAGGGTAGGGTCATAGGTCTGACCAATACGTCCTACCCAAGGGCACCTCATTATTAGTTTAAGGACTACACGAGAAATTCCTACTAGATCGTGACAACATCTAATCCACTCGGTACGGATCCACTCAGACCAGTAGATTCCATCCACTCGGATGACTGTCAACCACTCGGCCCTATGACTCATTCGGTCATACAAATACCAACAGTCGACAAGACATCTGTAGTGGGCTTACATTATGGCATCAATGCCCCATCTTGTAACATAAGAGGTGAGGAGGTGGCGCACTCTATATAAGCCACCCCCTCCCACATAGCTAGGGATCTTCTTCTTCTCCGGCTTCGGGCTCATTCATTCCCTTGAGCTCTGGCTCTCTCTACAACATGTAACTCATGTCCATGACAGATAAAACAAAGCCTCTCCGGAGCACGAGACGTAGGGTTGTTATCTCCACTGTGAGAGTCCTGAACTCGCTAAAACCATCGTGTCACCCATGTGTATCTTGATAGATCATGCTCCGTTATCCTACCCTCTTTCTATTGTCGGAATCGTTACTACGACAGTTGGCGCCCACCGTGGGGCATGGCGTCTATCGAGCTATGATACAAATGGTTTTTTGTTCAATCTTTTGCAGCAGATCGACGACAATCACGAGAAAGATCGCCTGGTGGAATTCCGACCATCGCGCCATTCAAAAGGATCAGGGAGGTATCCATTTCATATATTTGTTTTGCAATAAATTATTTAACAATGAGTTTGTCTTTTCCCCCTGTAGGATCAGACACATCAATATAATACATGAATCGTTCATGAAGAAGAGAAAAAGGGACAGGGACAAATCATTCGCCATAGTTCTTGCCTTCTCACGGGATCATCATCAGTGATGTCCGCAAAAAGGACACTGACGCGGTCATCCCTTCGTCTTCAGCCTCGTATACAACGCTGTCGAGCCGTCACGGCCACTGACGCCGTCCGCCCGTCTCCATCTTCGGTGCCCGGTCCGGCCCGCTCCACCAGTGTCGAAGTGTGAGTCCGACTGGCACACAGCTCCGACCCCGCGACAGTGAAGCATCAGCCTTACCCTTGGCTTTGCCGGCACACATCACCGGCGCCTGGACTGTGGCCTGCCTCTCGTCCTCGTCGTCGCCTCTCAGCTGCGGACTGGTTCCGACCAGATCGGCAGTTTCCACCGCGGCAGAGCTTTCCGGACTCCAGGCTGCCTCTACAACTCTCCGAATTTAAATTCCGTGTGAGAAGTTGACTGCAGGTCATCTCCAGCGACGTCGCCTGATCCAGATCGCTGGACTTAAACGAATAGTGGACCTCCCACGATTTGGCTATAAACGACATCCAGGAGGATAAATGGCTCGTGGAAGAAGGAAACTTCCATTGCAATGAGTAGTGGTTTGAATTCTTGCTTAATTAGGGCTGCTAAGCGCTAACGCCTTTTGCATGCAGGTCCTAAACGTGTGCAATTCCTTGAATGCATTGGTCAAAGTCGCGGGGTCATGTTTGCATGCAAGGCTGGATGCCGAATAAGAGCTGCCCACCTCCAGCGAGCAGGCGTCACCATTATGAGAGATGCTTCTGCAACACTCAGACGCCCCGCGCATCGCCGCTCCGACGGATGCTTCTACAGTACTCAGACGCCCCCCGCTTCACAACTCCGACGGATGCTTCTACAGCACTCAGACACCCCGCGCGTCACCATTATGAGAAATGCTTCTACAACACTCAGACGCCCCGCGCATCGCCGATCCGACGGATGCTTCTACAGTACTCAGACGCCCCGCGCGTCACGACTCCGACGGATGCTTCTACAGCACTTAGACACCCCACGCATTGCAATTCCCATGGATGCTTCTACAATACTCAGACGCCCCGCGCGTCGCCACTCTATTGGATGCGTCGTCATCACTCAGCCGCCCCATGCGTCGTCACTCGACTGGACGCTCCTTCGTCACTCGGCCGCTCCTGTGCCATCAAACAACTAAGTCATTCTTCATATGTTGCATTCGATTGAATAGTCGTTTCTACATTACCGAGTGTCGAGTAAGTCGCACGTGACGTTCACTCAGAGGCCACACCACTGAGTGTACCTCTGCACTCGGTTGTTTATTTTTATGTGGGAACACTTCACTTCCGCTTCGTTTGGGTCCAGTACTCAAACGAGTTCAGCCGGATTCTTCACTCTTTTAGACTCTTGCTGGTTCCGAACCAGCAATCACGTGGCACACCCAGCGGGTGTCTATGGGTGCAATTTACACAAACTATTTCAGAAAAGATCATATTACTTCGATAAATTTTTATGCTGGCTTGTGCTATTTTTCATACACAGGTTACTCGACGCATCCGTGTGCCATCCTCGTCGCTGCTTAGGCTCAGTCACCGCAACGATCATTCAGGCATTTTCACGTGTTCGAAAGCCCTTTCAATGACGTAGTGAACACGGCCGCCCCGCGTGCCGTCGGTGGGTCGGACGCCTCCTCGACATACATCACTTGGCCACCCCGCGCGTTGCCACTCAGCCATAATTGTCTACCTCACTCGGATGCCATGCACATCGCCACTCCACGTGGCACGTCTTCATCACTCGGACGCCCCGCGCGCCACCACTCGGCTTAGTTGGATTCAGTATCGCCTAAGTTAAAACTACTCCGAGTGTGGACATGTTCCACACTCGGGGACTTAGCTGCGACTCCGTATTGCTTAAGTAAAAAACAACTCCGAGTGCGGACATGCTCCACGCTCGGGGGCTTAGCTGCGACTCCGTATCGCCTTAGTTAAAAACAACTCCGAGTGCGGACATGCTCCACACTCGGGGACTTAGCTGCGACTCCGTATCGCTTAAGTTAAAAACAACTCCGAGTGCGGACATGCTCCACGCTCGGGGACTTAGCTGCGACTCCGTATGGCCTAAGTTAAAAACAACTCCGAGTACGGACATGCTCCACGCTCGGGGGATTAGCTGCGATTTAGTATCGCCTAAGTTAAAACTACTCCGAGTGCGGACATGTTCCACCGTCGGGGACTTAGCTGCGACTCCGTATCGCCTAAGTAAAAAACAACTCCGAGTGCAGACATGCTCCACGCTCGGGGGCTTAGCTGCGACTCCGTATCACCTAAGTTAAAAACAACTCCAAGTGCGGACATGTTACACACTCGGGGACTTAGCTGCGACTCCGTATCGCCTAAGTTAAAAACAACTCCGAGTGCGGACATGCTCCACGCTCGGGGGCTTAGCTGCGACTCCGTATCGCCTAAATTAAAAAACAACTCCGAGTGCGGACATGTTCCACACTCGGGGACTTAGCTGCGACTCCGTATCGCCTAAGTTAAAAACAACTCCGAGTGCGGTCATGTTCCACACTCGGGGACTTAGCTGCGATTCCGTATCACCTAAGTTAAAATGACTCCGAGTGCGGACATGTTCCACACTCGGGGACTTAGCTGCGACTCCGTATCGCCTAAGTCAAAAACAACTCCGAGTGCGGACATGCTCCACGCTCGGGGGCTTAGCCGCGACTCCGTATCGCCTAAATTAAAAAACAACTCCGAGTGCGGACATGTTCCACACTCGAGGACTTAGGTGCGACTCCGTATCGCCTAAGTTAAAAACAACTCCGAGTGCGGACATGTTTCACACTCGGGGACTTAGCTGCGACTCCGTATAGCCTAAGTTAAAAACAACTCCAAGTACGGACCTGCTCCACGCTCGGGGGCTTAGCTGCGATTCAGTATCGCCTAAGTTAAAACTGCTCCGAGTGCGGACATGTTCCACACTCGGGGACTTAGCTGCGACTCCGTATCGCCTAACTAAAAAACAACTCCGAGTGCGGACATGCTCCATGCTCGGGGGCTTAGTTGCGATTCAGTATCGCCTATGTTAAAACTACTCCGAGTGCGGACATGTTCCACAGTCGGGGACTTAGCTGCGACTCCATATCGCCTAAGTAAAAAACAACTCCGAATGCGAACATGCTCCACGCTCGGTGGCTTAGTGGCGACTCCGTATCGCCTAAGTTAAAACTACTCCGAGTGCGGACATGTTCCACACTCGGGGACTTAGCTGCGACTCCGTATCGCCTAAGTAAAAAAACAACTCCGAGTGCGGACATGCTCCATGCTCGGGGGCTTAGCTGCGACTCCGTATCGCCTAAGTTAAAAACAACTCCGAGTGCGGACATGCTCGACACTCGGAGGCTTAGCTGCGACTCCGTATCGCCTAAATTAAAAAACAACTCCGAGTGCGGACATGTTCCACACTCGGGGACTTAGCTGCGACTCCATCTCGCCGAAGTAAAAAACAACTCCGAGTGCTGACATGCTCCATGCTCGGGGGCTTAGCTACGACTCCGTATCGCCTAAGTTAAAAACAACTCCGAGTGCGGACATGTTCCACACTCGGGGACTTAGCTGCGACTCCGTATCGCCTAAGTTAAAAACAACTCCGAATGCGGACATGCTCCACACTCGGGGACTTAGCTGCGACTCCGTATCGCCTAAATTAAAAACAACTCCGAGTGCGGACATGTTCCACACTTGGGGACTTAGCTGCGACTCCGTATCGCCTAAATTAAAAAATAACTCCGAGTGCCGACATGTTCCACACTCGAGGACTTAGCTGCGACTCCGTATCGCCTAAGTTAAAAACAACTCCGAGTGCGGTCATGTTCCACACTCGGGGACTTAGCTGTGATTCCGTCTCACCTAAGTTAAAATAACTCTGAGTGCGGACATGTTCCAAACTCGGGGACTTAGCTGCGACTCCGTATCGCCTAAGTTAAAAACAACTCCGAGTGCGGACATGCTCCACGCTCGGGGGCTTAGCCGCGACTCCGTATCGCCTAAATTAAAAAACAACTCCGAGTACGGACATGTTCCACACTCGAGGACTTAGTTGTGAATCCGTATCGCCTAAGTTAAAAACAACTCCGAGTGCGGACATGTTCCACACTCAGGGACTTAGTTGCGACTCCGTATAGCCTAAGTTAAAAAAAACTCCGAGTACGGACATGCTCCACGCTCGGGGGCTTAGCTGCATTCAGTATCGCCTAAGTTAAAACTACTCCGAGTGCAGACATGTTCCACACTCGGGGACTTAGTTGCGACTCCGTATCGCCTAACTAAAAAACAACTCCGAGTGCGGACATGCTCCACGCTTGGGGGCTTAGCTGCGATTCAGTATCGCCTAAGTTAAAACTACTCCAAGTCCGGACATGTCCCACAGTCGGGGACTTAGCTGCGACTCCGTATCTCCTAAGTAAAAAACAACTCCGAGTGCGGACATGCTCCACGCTCGGGGGCTTAGCTGCAACTCCGTATCGCCTATGTTCAAAACAACTCCGAGAGCGGACATGTTCCACACTCAGGGACTTAGCTGCGACTCCGTATCGCCTAAATTAAAAACAACTCCGAGTGCAGACGTGCTCCACGCTCGGGGGCTTAGCTGCGACTCCGTATCGCCTAAATTAAAAAACAACTCCGAGTGCGGACATGTTCCACACTCGGGGACTTAGCTGCGACTCCGTATCACCTAAGTTAAAAAGAACTCCGAGTGCGGACATGCTCCACGCTCAGAGGCTTAGCTGCAACTCCGTATCGCCTAAATTAAAAAACATCTCCGAGTGCGGACATGTTCCACACTCGGGGACTTAGCTACGACTCAATATCGCCTAAGTAAAAAACAACTCCGAGTGCGGACATGCTCCATGCTCGGGGGCTTAGCTACGACTCCGTATCGCCTAAGTAAAAAACAACTCCGAGTGCGGACATGTTCCACACTCGGGGACTTAGCTGCGACTCCGTATCGCCTAAGTTAAAAACAACTCCGAGTGCGGACATGCTCCATGCTCGGGGACTTAGCTGCGACTCCGTATCGCCTAAGTTAAAAACAACTCCGAGTACGGACATGCTCCACGCTCGGGGGCTTAGCTGCGATTCAGTATCGCCTAAGTTAAAACTACTCCGAGTGCGGACATGTTCCATAGTCGGGGACTTAGCTGCCACTCTGTATCTCCTAAGTAAAAAACAACTCCGAGTGCGGACATGCTCCACGCTCGGGGGCTTAGCTGCGACTCCGTATCGCCTAAGTTAAAAACAACTCCGAGTGCGGACATGTTCCACACTCGAGGACTTAGCTGCGACTCCATATCGCCTAAGTTAAAAACAACTCCGAGTGCGGACATGCTCCACGCTCGGGGGCTTAGCTGCGACTCCGTATCGCCTAAACTAAAAAACAACTCCGAGTGCGGACATGTTCCACACTCGGGGACTTAGCTGCGACTCCGTATCGCCTAAGTTAAAAACAACTCCGAGTGCAGTCATGTTCCACACTCGGGGACTTAGCTGCGATTCCGTATCGCCTAAGTTAAAATAACTCCGAGTGCGGACATGTTCCACACTCGGGGACATAGCTGCGACTCCGTATCGCCTAAGTTAAAAACAACTCCAAGTGCGGACATGCTCCACGCTCGGGGGCTTAGCCGCGACTCCGTATCGCCTAAATTAAGAAACAACTCCGAGTGCGGACATGTTCCACACTCGAGGACTTAGTTCCGACTCTGTATCGCCTAAGTTAAAAACAAGTCCGAGTGTGGACATGCTCCACGCTCGGGGGCTTAGCTGCGACTCCGTATCGCCTAAATTAAAAAACAACTCCGAGTGCGGACATGTTCCACACTCGAGGACTTAGCTGCGACTCCGTATCGCCTAAGTTAAAAACAACTACGAGTGCGGACATGTTCCACACTCGGGGACTTAGCTGCGACTCCGTATCGCCTAAGTTAAAAACAACTCCGAGTACGGACATGCTCCACGCTCGGGGGCTTAACTGCGATTCAGTATCGCCTAAGTTAAAACTACTACGAGTGCGGACATGTTCCACACTTGGGGACTTAGCTGCGACTCCGTATCGCCTAAGTAAAAAACAACTCCGAGTGCGGACATGCTCCACGCTCGGGGGCTTAGCTGCGACTCCGTATGGCCTAAGTTAAAAACAACTCCGAGTGCGGACATGTTCCACACTCGGGGACTTTGCTGCGATTCCTTTTCGCCTAAGTTAAAAACAACTCCGAGTGCGGACATGCTCCACGCTCGGGGACTTAGCAGCGACTCCGTATCACCTAAGTAAAAAAACAACTCCGAGTGCGGACATGCTCCACGCTCGGGGGCTTAGCTGCGATTATGTATCGCCTAAGTTAAAACTACTCCGAGTGCCGACATGTTCCACAGTCGGGGACTTAGCTGCGACTCCGTATCGCCTAAGTAAAAAACAACTCCGAGTGCGGACATTCTCCACGCTCGGGGGCTTAGCTGCGACTCCGTATCTCCTAAGTTCAAAACAACTCCGAGTGCGGACATGTTCCACACTCGGGGTCTTAGCTGCGAGTCCGTATCGCCTAAGTTAAAAACAACTCCGAGTGCGGACGTGCTCCATGCTCGGGGGCTTAGCTGCGACTCCGTATCGCCTAAATTAAAAAGCAACTCCGAGTGCGGACATGTTCCACACTCGGAGACTTAGCTGCGACTCCGTATCGCCTAAGTTAAAAACAACTCCGATTGCGGACATGCTCCATGCTCGGGGACTTAGCTGCGACTCCGTATCGCCTAAGTTAAAAACAAATCCGAGTGCAGACATGTTCCACCCTCGGGGACTTAGTTGCGACTCCGTATCGCCTAAGTTAAAAACAACTCCGAGTGCGGACATGCTCCACGCTCGGGGACTTAGCTGCGACTCCGTATCGCCTAAGTTAAAAACAACACCGAGTGCGGACATGCTCCACACTCGATGACTTAGCTGCGACTCCATATCGCCTAAGTTAAAAACAACACCGAGTGCGGACATGCTCCACGCTCGGGGGCTTAGCTGCGACTCCGTATCGCCTAAATTAAAAAACAACTCCGAGTGCGGACTTGTTCCACACTCGGGGACTTAGCTGCGACTCCGTATCGCCTAAGTTAAAAACAACTCCGAGTGCAGTCATGTTCCACACTCGGGGACTTAGCTGCGATTTTGTATCGCCTCAGTTAAAATAACTCCGAGTGCGGACATGTTCCACACTCGGGGACATAGCTGCGACTCCGTATCGCCTAAGTTAAAAACAACTCCGAGTGCGGACATGCTCCACGCTCGGGGGCTTAGCCGCGACTCCATATCGCCTAAATTAAGAAACAACTCCGACTGCGGACATGTTCCACACTCGAGGACTTAGCTGCGACTCTGTATCGCCTAAGTTAAAAACAACTCCGAGTGCGGACATGTTCCACACTCGGGGACTTAGCTGCGACTCCGTATAGCCTAAGTTAAAAACAACTCCGATTACGGACATGCTCCACGCTCGGGGGCTTAGCTGCGATTCAGTATCGCCTAAGTTAAAAACTACTCCGAGTGCGGACATGTTCCACACTCGGGAACTTAGCAGCGACTCCGTATCACCTAAGTAAAAAACAACTCCGAGTGCGGACATGCTCCACGCTCGGGGGCTTAGCTGCGATTCTGTATCGCCTAAGTTAAAACTACTCCGAGTGCGGACATGTTCCACAGTCGGGGACTTAGCTGCGACTCCGTATCGCCTAAGTAAAAAATAACTCCGAGTGCGGACATGCTCCACGCTCGGGGGCTTAGCTGCGACTCCGTATCTCCTAAGTTCAAAACAACTCCGAGTGCGGACATGCTCCACGCTCGGGGGCTTAGCCGCGACTCCGTATCACCTAAGTAAAAAAACAACTCCGAGTGCGGACATGCTCCACGCTCGGGGGCTTAGCTGCGATTATGTATCGCCTAAGTAAAAAATAACTCCGAGTGCGGACATGCTCCACGCTCGGGGGCTTAGCTGCGACTCCGTATCTCCTAAGTTCAAAACAACTCCGAGTGCGGACATGCTCCACGCTCGGAGGCTTAGCTGCGACTCCGTATCGCCTAAATTAAAAAACAACTCCGAGTGCGGACATGTTCCACACTCGGGGACTTAGCTGCGACTCCGTATCGCCTAAGTTAAAAACAACTCCGAGTGCAGTCATGTTCCACACTCGGGGACTTAGCTGCGATTCTGTATCGCCTAAGTTAAAATAACTCCGAGTGCGGACATGTTCCACACTCGGGGACATAGCTGCGACTCCGTATCGCCTAAGTTAAAAACAACTCCGAGTGCGGACATGCTCCACGCTCGGGGGCTTAGCCGCGACTCCGTATCGCAAAAATTAAGAAACAACTCCGAGTGCGGACATGTTCCACACTCGAGGACTTAGCTGCGACTCTGTATCGCCTAAGTTAAAAACAACTCCGAGTGCGGACATGTTCCACACTCGGGGACTTAGCTGCGACTCCGTATAGCCTAAGTTAAAAACAACTCCGATTACGGACATGCTCCACGCTCGGGGGCTTAGCTGCGATTCAGTATCGCCTAAGTTAAAAACTACTCCGAGTGCGGACATGTTCCACACTCGGGGACTTAGCAGCGACTCCGTATCACCTAAGTAAAAAACAACTCCGAGTGCGGACATGCTCCACGCTCGGGGGCTTAGTTGCGATTCTGTATCGCCTAAGTTAAAACTACTCCGAGTGCGGACATGTTCCACAGTCGGGGACTTAGCTGCGAGTCTGTATCGCCTAAGTAAAAAACAACTCCGAGTGCGGACATGCTCCACGCTCGGGGGCTTAGCTGCGACTCCGTATCTCCTAAGTTCAAAACAACTCCAAGTGCGGACATGTTCCACACTCGGGGACTTAGCTGCGAGTCCGTATCGCCTAAGTTAAAAACAACTCCGAGTGCGGACGTGCTCCATGCTCGGGGGCTTAGCTGCGAGTCTGTATCGCCTAAGTAAAAAACAACTCCGAGTGCTGACTTGTTCCATGCTCGGGGACTTAGCTGCGACTCCGTATCGCCTAAGTAAAAAACAACTCCGAGTGCGGACATGCTCCACGCTCGGGGGCTTAGCTGCGACTCCGTATCTCCTAAGTTCAAAACAACTCCAAGTGCGGACATGTTCCACACTCGGGGACTTAGCTGCGAGTCCGTATCGCCTAAGTTAAAAACAACTCCGAGTGCGGACGTGCTCCACGCTCGGGGGCTTAGCTGCGACTCCGTATCGCCTAAATTAAAAAACAACTCCGAGTGCGGACATGTTCCACACTCGGGGACTTAGCTGCGACTCCGTATCGCCTAAGTTAAAAACAACTCCGAGTGCGGACATGCTCCATGCTCGGGGACTTAGCTGCGACTCCGTATCGCCTAAGTTAAAAACAAATCCGAGTGCGGACATGTTCCACCCTCGGGGACTTAGCTGCGACTTCGTATCGCCTAAGTTAAAAACAACTCCGAGTGCGGACATGCTCCACGCTCGGGGACTTAGCTGCGACTCCGTATCGCCTAAGTTAAAAACAACTCCGAGTGCGGACATGCTCCACGCTCGGGGGCTTAGCTGCGACTCCGTATCGCCTAAGTTAAAACTACTCCGAGTGCGGACATGTTCCACAGTCGGGGACTTAGCTGCGACTCTGTATCGCCTAAGTAAAAAACAACTCCGAGTGCGGAGATGCTCCACGCTCGGGGGCTTAGCTGCGACTCCGTATCGCCTAAGTTAAAAACAACTCCGAGTGCGGACATGTTCCACACTCGAGGACTTAGCTGCGACTCCATATCGCCTAAGTTAAAAACAACTCCGAGTGCGGACATGCTCCACGCTCGGGGGCTTAGCTACGACTCCGTATCGCCTAAATTAAAAAACAACTCCGAGTGCGGACATGTTCCACACTCGGGGACTTAGCTGCGACTCCGTATCGCCTAAGTTAAAAACAACTCCGAGTGCAGTCATGTTCCACACTCGGGGACTTAGCTGCGATTCCGTATCGCCTAAGTTAAAATAACTCCGAGTGCGGACATGTTCCACACTCGGGGACATAGCTGCGACTCCGTATCGCCTAAGTTAAAAACAACTCCGAGTGCGGACATGCTCCACGCTCGAGGGCTTAGCCGCGACTCCGTATCGCCTAAATTAAGAAACAACTCCGAGTGCGGACATGTTCCACACTCGAGGACTTAGCTGCGACTCTGTATCGCCTAAGTTAAAAACAACTCCGAGTGCGGACATGTTCCACACTCGGGGACTTAGCTGCGACTCCGTATAGCCTAAGTTAAAAACAACTCCGATTACAGACATGCTCCACGCTCGGGGGCTTAGCTGCGATTCAGTATCGCCTAAGTTAAAACTACTCCGAGTGTGGACATGTTCCACACTCAGCGACTTAGCAGCGACTCTGTATCACCTAAGTAAAAAACAACTCCGAGTGCGGACATGCTCCACGCTCGGGGGCTTAGCTGCGATTCTGTATAGCCTAAGTTAAAAACAACTCCGATTACGGACATGCTCCACGCTCGGGGGCTTAGCTGTGATTCTGTATCGCCTAAGTTAAAACTACTCCGAGTGCGGACATGTTCCACAGTCGGGGACTTAGCTGCGACTCCGTATCGCCTAAGTAAAAAACAACTCCGAGTGCGGACATGCTCCACGCTCGGGGGCTTAGCTGCGACTCCGTATCTCCTAAGTTCAAAACAACTCCGAGTGCGGACATGTTCCACACTCGGGGACTTAGCTGCGAGTCCGTATCACCTAAGTAAAAAACAACTCCGAGTGCGGACGTGCTCCACGCTCGGGGGCTTAGCTGCGACTCCGTATCGCCTAAGTTAAAAACAACTCCGAGTGCGGACATGTTACACACTCGGGGACTTAGCTGCGACTCCGTATCGCCTAAGTTAAAAACAACTCCGAGTGCGGACATGGTCCACGCTCGGGGGCTTAGCTGCGACTCCGTATCGCCTAAATTAAAAAACAACTCCGAGTGCGGACATGTTCCACACTCGGGGACTTAGCTGCGACTCCGTATCGCCTAAGTTAAAAACAACTCCGAGTGCGGACATGCTCCATGCTCGGGGACTTAGCTGCGACTCCGTATCGCCTAAGTTCAAAACAACTCCGAGTGCGGACATGTTCCACACTCGGGGACTTAGCTGCGACTCCGTATCGCCTAAGTTAAAAACAACTCCGAGTGCGGACGTGCTCCACGCTCGGGGGCTTAGCTGCGACTCCGTATCGCCTAAATTAAAAAAGAACTCCGAGTGGGGACATGTTCCACACTCGGGGACTTAGCTGCGACTCCGTATCGCCTAAGTTAAAAACAACTCCGAGTGCAGTCATGTTCCACACTCGGGGACTTAGCTGCGATTCCGTATCGCCTAAGTTAAAATAACTCCGAGTGCGGACATGTTCCACACTCGGGGACATAGCTGTGACTCCGTATCGCCTAAGTTAAAAACAACTCCGAGTGCGGACATGCTCCACGCTCGAGGGCTTAGTCGCGACTCCGTATCGCCTAAATTAAGAAACAACTCCGAGTGCGGACATGTTCCACACTCGAGGACTTAGCTGCGACTCTGTATCGCCTAAGTTAAAAACAACTCCGAGTGCGGACATGTTCCACACTCGGGGACTTAGCTGCGACTCCGTATAGCCTAAGTTAAAAACAACTCCGATTACGGACATGCTCCACGCTCGGGGGCTTAGCTGCGATTCAGTATCGCCTAAGTTAAAACTACTCCGAGTGTGGACATGTTCCACACTAAGGGACTTAGCAGCGACTCTGTATCACCTAAGTAAAAAACAACTCCGAGTGCGGACATGCTCCACGCTCGGGGGCTTAGCTGCGATTCTGTATAGCCTAAGTTAAAAACAACTCCGATTACGGACATGCTCCACGCTCGGGGGCTTAGCTGCGATTCTGTATCGCCTAAGTTAAAACTACTCCGAGTGCGGACATGTTCCACAGTCGGGGACTTAGCTGCGACTCCGTATCGCCTAAGTAAAAAACAACTCCGAGTGCGGACATGCTCCACGCTCGGGGGCTTAGCTGCGACTCCGTATCTCCTAAGTTCAAAACAACTCCGAGTGCGGACATGTTCCACACTCGGGGACTTAGCTGCGAGTCCGTATCGCCTAAGTTAAAAACAACTCCGAGTGCGGACGTGCTCCACGCTCGGGGGCTTAGCTGCGACTCCGTATCGCCTAAGTTAAAAACAACTCCGAGTGCGGACATGTTACACACTCGGGGACTTAGCTGCGACTCCGTATCGCCTAAGTTAAAAACAACTCCGAGTGCGGACATGGTCCACGCTCGGGGGCTTAGCTGCGACTCCGTATCGCCTAAATTAAAAAACAACTCCGAGTGCGGACATGTTCCACACTCGGGGACTTAGCTGCGACTCCGTATCGCCTAAGTTAAAAACAACTCCGAGTGCGGACATGCTCCATGCTCGGGGACTTAGCTGCGACTCTGTATCGCCTAAGTTAAAAACAAATCCGAGTGCGGACATGTTCCACCCTCGGGGACTTAGCTGCGACTTCGTATCGCCTAAGTTAAAAACAACTCCGAGTGCGTACATGCTCCACGCTCGGGGACTTAGCTGCGACTCCGTATCGCCTAAGTTAAAAACAACTCCGAGTGCGGACATGCTCCACGCTCGGGGGCTTAGCTGCGACTCCGTATCGCCTAAGTTAAAACTACTCCGAGTGCGGACATGTTCCACAGTCGGGGACTTAGCTGCGACTCTGTATCGCCTAAGTAAAAAACAACTCCGAGTGCGGAGATGCTCCACGCTCGGGGGCTTAGCTGCGACTCCGTATCGCCTAAGTTAAAAACAACTCCGAGTGCGGACATGTTCCACACTCGAGGACTTAGCTGCGACTCCATATCGCCTAAGTTAAAAACAACTCCGAGTGCGGACATGCTCCACGCTCGGGGGCTTAGCTACGACTCCGTATCGCCTAAATTAAACAACAACTCCGAGTGCGGACATGTTCCACACTCGGGGACTTAGCTGCGACTCCGTATCGCCTAAGTTAAAAACAACTCTGAGTGCAGTCATGTTCCACACTCGGGGACTTAGCTGCGATTCCGTATCGCCTAAGTTAAAATAACTCCAAGTGCGGACATGTTCCACACTCGGGGACATAGCTGCGACTCCGTATCGCCTAAGTTAAAAACAACTCCGAGTGCGGACATGATCCACGCTCGAGGGCTTAGCCGCGACTCCGTATCGCCTAAATTAAGAAACAACTCCGAGTGCGGACATGTTCCACACTCGAGGACTTAGCTGCGACTCTGTATCGCCTAAGTTAAAAACAACTCCGAGTGCGGACATGTTCCACACTCGGGGACTTAGCTGCGACTCCGTATAGCCTAAGTTAAAAACAACTCCGATTACGGACATGCTCCACGCTCGGGGGCTTAGCTGCGATTCAGTATCGCCTAAGTTAAAACTACTCCGAGTGTGGACATGTTCCACACTCAGGGACTTAGCAGCGACTCTGTATCACCTAAGTAAAAAACAACTCCGAGTGCGGACATGCTCCACGCTCGGGGGCTTAGCTGCGATTCTGTATCGCCTAAGTTAAAACTACTCCGAGTGCGGACATGTTCCACAGTCGGGGACTTAGCTGCGACTCCGTATCGCCTTAGTAAAAAACAACTCCGAGTGCGGACATGCTCCACGCTCGGGGGCTTAGCTGCGACTCCGTATCTCCTAAGTTCAAAACAACTCCGAGTGCGGACATGTTCCACACTCGGGGACTTAGCTGCGAGTCTGTATCGCCTAAGTTAAAAACAACTCCGAGTGCGGACGTGCTCCACGCTCGGGGGCTTAGCTGCGACTCCGTATCGCCTAAATTAAAAAACAACTCCGAGTGCGGACATGTTCCACACTCGGGGACTTAGCTGCGACTCCGTATCGCCTAAGTTAAAAACAACTCCGAGTGCGGACATGCTCCATGTTCGGGGACTTAGCTGCGACTCCGTATTGCCTAAGTTAAAAACAAATCCGAGTGCGGACATGTTCTACACTCGGGGACTTAGCTGCGACTCCGTATCGCCTAAGTTAAAAACAACTCCGAGTGCGGACATGCTCCACGCTCGGGGACTTAGCTGCGACTCCGTATCGCCTAAGTTAAAAACAACTCTGAGTGCGGACATGCTCCACGCTCGGGGGCTTAGCTGCGACTCCGTATCGCCTAAGTTAAAACTACTCCGAGTGCGGACATCTTCCACAGTCGGGGACTTAGCTGCGACTCTGTATCGCCCAAGTAAAAAACAACTCCGAGTGCGGACATGCTCCACGCTCGGGGGCTTAGCTGCGACTCCGTATCGCCTAAGTTAAAAACAACTCCGAGTGCGGACATGTTCCACACTCGAGGACTTAGCTGCGACTCCATATCGCCTAAGTTAAAAACAACTCCGAGTGCGGACATGCTCCACGCTCGGGGGCTTAGATACGACTCCGTATCGCCTAAATTAAAAAACAACTCCGAGTGCGGACATGTTCCACACTCGGGGACTTAGCTGCGACTCCGTGTCTCCTAAGTTAAAAACAACTCCAAGTGCAGTCATGTTCCACACTCGGGGACTTAGCTGCGATTCCGTATCGCCTAAGTTAAAATAACTCCGAGTGCGGACATGTTCCACACTCGGGGACATAGCTGCGACTCCGTATCGCCTAAGTTAAAAACAACTCCGAGTGCGGACATGCTCCACGCTCGAGGGCTTAGCCGCGACTCCGTATCGCCTAAATTAAGAAACAACTCCGAGTGCGGACATGTTCCACACTCGAGGACTTAGCTGCGACTCTGTATCGCCTAAGTTAAAAACAACTCCGAGTGCGGACATGTTCCACACTCGGGGACTTAGCTTCGACTCCATATAGCCTAAGTTAAAAACAACTCCGATTACGGACATGCTCCACGCTAGGGGGCTTAGCTGCGATTCAGTATCGCCTAAGTTAAAACTACTCCGAGTGCGGACATGTTCCACACTCGGGGACTTAGCAGCGACTCCGTATCACCTAAGTAAAAAACAACTCCGAGTGCGGACATGCTCCACGCTCGGGGGCTTAGCTGCGATTCTGTATCGCCTAAGTTAAAACTACTCCGAGTGCGGACATGTTCCACAGTCGGGGACTTAGCTGCGCCTCCGTATCTCCTAAGTAAAAAACAACTCCGAGTGCGGACATGTTCCACGCTCGGGGGCTTAGCTGCGACTCCGTATCGCCTAAGTTCAAAACAACTCCGAGTGCGGACATGTTCCACACTCGGGGACTTAGCTGCGACTCCGTATCGCCTAAGTTAAAAACAACTCCGAGTGCGGACGTGCTCCACGCTCGGGGGCTTAGCTGCGACTCCGTATCGCCTAAATTAAAAAACAACTCCGAGTGGGGACATGTTCCACACTCGGGGACTTAGCTGCGACTCCGTATCGCCTAAGTTAAAAACAACTCCGAGTGCGGACATGTTCCACACTCGGGGACTTAGCTGCGACTCCGTATCGCCTAAGTTAACAACAACTCCGCGTGTGGACATGTTCCACACTCGGGGACTTAGCTGCGACTCTGCATCGCCTAAGTTAAAAACAACTCCGAGTGTGGACATGCTCCACGCTCGGGGGCTTAGCTGCGACTCCGTATCTCCTAAATTAAAAAACAACTCCGAGTGCGGACATGTTCCACACTCGAGGACTTAGCTGCGACTCCGTATCGCCTAAGTTAAAAACAACTCCGAGTGCGGACATGTTCCACACTCGGGGACTTAGCTGCGACTCCATATAGCCTAAGTTAAAAACAACTCCGAGTACGGACATGCTCCACGCTCGGGGGCTTAGCTGCGATTCAGTATCGCCTAAGTTCAAACTACTCCGAGTGCGGACATGTTCCACACTCGGGGACTTAGCTGCGACTCCGTATCGCCTAAGTAAAAAACAACTCCGAGTGTGGACATGCTCCACGCTCGGGGGCTTAGCTGCGACTCCGTATCACCTAAGTTCAAAACAACTCCGAGTGCGGACATGTTCCACACTCGGGGACTTAGCTGCGACTCCGTATCGCCTAAGTTAAAAACAACTCCGAGTGCAGTCATGTTCCACACTCGGGGACTTAGCTGCGATTCCGTATCGCCTAAGTTAAAATAACTCCGAGTGCGGACATGTTCCACACTCGGGGACATAGCTGCGACTCCGTATCGCCTAAGTTAAAAACAACTCCGAGTGCGGACATGCTCCACGCTCGAGGGCTTAGCCGCGACTCCGTATCGCCTAAATTAAGAAACAACTCCGAGTGCGGACATGTTCCACACTCGAGGACTTAGCTGTGACTCTGTATCGCCTAAGTTAAAAACAACTCCGAGTGCGGACATGTTCCACACTCGGGGACTTTGCTGCGACTCCGTATAGCCTAAGTTAAAAACAACTCCGATTACGGACATGCTCCACGCTCGGGGGCTTAGCTGCGATTCAGTATCGCCTAAGTTAAAACTACTCCGAGTGTGGACATTTTCCACACTCGGGGACTTAGCAGCGACTCCGTATCACCTAAGTAAAAAACAACTCCGAGTGCGGACATGCTCCACGCTCGGGGTTTAGCTGCGATTCTGTATCGCCTAAGTTAAAACTACTCCGAGTGCGGACATGTTCCACAGTCGGGGACTTAGCTGCGACTCCGTATCTCCTAAGTAAAAAACAACTCCGAGTGCGGACATGTTCCACGCTCGGGGGCTTAGCTGCGACTCCGTATCGCCTAAGTTAAAAACAACTCCGAGTGCGGACATGTTCCACACTCGGGGACTTAGCTGCGACTCCGTATCGCCTAAGTTAAAAACAACTCCGAGTGCAGACGTGCTCCACGCTCGGGGGCTTAGCTGCGACTCCGTATCGCCTAAATTAAAAAACAACTCCGAGTGCGGACATGTTCCACACTCGGGGACTTAGCTGCGACTCCGTATCGCCTAAGTTAAAAACAACTCCGAGTGAGGACATGTTCCACACTCGGGGGCTTAGCTGCGACTCCGTATCGCCTAAGTTCAAAACAACTCCGAGTGCGGACATGTTCCACACTCGGGGACTTAGCTGCGACTCTGCATCGCCTAAGTTAAAAACAACTCCGAGTGTGGACATGCTCCACGCTCGGGGGCTTAGCTGCGACTCCGTATCTCCTAAATTAAAAAACAACTCCGAGTGCGGACATGTTCCACACTCGAGGACTTAGCTGCGACTCCGTATCGCCTAAGTTAAAAACAACTCCGAGTGCGGACATGTTCCACACTCGGGGACTTAGCTGCGACTCCATATAGCCTATGTTAAAAACAACTCCGAGTACGGACATGCTCCACGCTCGGGGGCTTAGCTGCGATTCAGTATCGCCTAAGTTAAAACTACTCCGAGTGCGGACATGTTCCACACTCGGGGACTTAGCTGCGATTCCGTATCGCCTAAGTAAAAAACAACTCCGAGTGTGGACATGCTCCACGCTCGGGGGCTTAGCTGCGACTCCGTATCGCCTAAGTTAAAAACACCTCCGAGTGCGGACATGTTCCACACTCGGGGACTTAGCTACGACTCCGTATCGCCTAAGTTAAAAACAGCTCCGCGTGCGGACATGCTCCACGCTCGGGGGCTTAGCTGCGACTCCGTATCGCCTAAATTAAAAAACAACTCCGAGTGCGGACATGCTCCACGCTCGGGGACTTAGCTGCGACTCCGTATCGCCTAAGTTAAAAACAACTCCGAGTGCGCACATGTTCCACGCTCGGGGACTTAGCTGCGACTCCGTATAGCCTAAGTTAAAAACAACTCCGATTACGGACATGCTCCACGCTCGGGGGCTTAGCTGCGATTCAGTATCGCCTAAGTTAAAACTACTCCGAGTGCGGACATGTTCCACACTCGGGGACTTAGCTGCGACTCCGTATCGCCTAAGTAAAAAACAACTCCGAGTGCGGACATGCTCCACGCTCGGGCGCTTAGCTGCGACTCCGTATCGCCTCAGTTAAAAACAACTCCGAGTGCGGACATGTTCCACCCTCGGGGACTTAGCTGCGACTCCGTATCGCCCAAGTTAAAAACAACTCCGAGTGCGGACATGCTCCACGCTCGGAGGCTTAGCTGCGACTCCGTATCGCCTAAATTAAAAAACAACTCCGAGTGCGGACATGTTCCACACTCGTGGACTTAGCTACGACTCCATATCGCCTAAGTAAAAAACAACTCCGAGTGCGGACATGCTCCCCGCTCAGGGGCTTAGCGGCGACTCCGTATCGCCTAAATTAAAAAACAACTCCGAGTGCGGACATGTTCCACACTCGGGGACTTAGCTGCGACTCCGTATCGCCTAAGTTAAAAACACTCCGAGTGCGGACATGTTCCACACTCGGGGACTTAGTTGCGATTCCGTATCGCCTAAGTTAAAATAACTCCGAGTGCGGACATGTTCCACACTCGGGGACTTAGCTGCGACTCCGTATCGCCTAAGTTAAAAACAACTCCGAGTGCGGACATGCTCCACGCTCGGGGCTTAGCCGCGAGTCCGTATCGCCTAAATTAAAAAACAACTCCGAGTGCGGACATGTTCCACACTCGAGGACTTAGCTGCAACTCCGTATCGCCTAAGTTAAAAACAACTCCGAGTGCGGACATGTTCCACACTCGGGGACTTAGCTGCGACTCCGTATAGCCTAAGTTAAAAACAACTCCGAGTACGGACATACTCCACGCTCGAGGGCTTAGCTGCGATTCAGTATCGCCTAAGTTAAAACTACTCCGAGTGCGGACATGTTCCACACTCGGGGACTTAGCTGCGACTCCGTATCGCCTATGTAAAAAACAACTCCGAGTGCGGACATGCTCCACGCTCGGAGGCTTAGCTGCGATTCAGTATCACCTAAGTTAAAACTACTCCGAGTGCGGACATGTTCCACAGTCGGGGACTTAGCTGCGACTCCGTATCGCCTAAGTAAAAAACAACTCCGAGTGCGGACATGCTCCACGCTCGGGGGCTTAGCTGCGACTCCGTATCGCCTAAGTTAAAAACAACTCCGAGTGTGGACATGTTCCACACTCGGGGACTTAGCTGCGACTCCGTATCGCCTAAGTTAAAAACAACTCCGAGTGCGGACGTGCTCCACGCTCGGGGGCTTAGCTACGACACCGTATCGCCTAAATTAAAAAACAACTACGAGTGCGGACATGTTCCACACTCGGGGACTTAGCTGCGACTCCGTATCGCCTAAGTTAAAAACAATTCCGAGTGCGGACATGTTCCACACTCGGGGACTTAGTTGCGACTCCGTATCGCCTAAGTTAAAATCAACTCCGAGTGCGGACATGTTCCACACTCGGTACTTAGCTGCGACTCTGTATCGCCTAAGTTAAAACAACTCCGAGTGCGGACATGCTCCACGCTCGGGGGCTTAGCTGCGACTCCGTATCGCCTAAATTAAAAAACAACTCCGAGTGCGAACATGTTCCACACTCGAGGACTTAGTTGCGACTCCGTATCGCCTAAGTTAAAAACAACTCCGAGTGCGGACATGTCCTACACTCGGGGACTTAGCTGCGACTCCGTATAGCCTAAGTTAAAAACAACTCCGAGTACGGACATGCTCCATGCTCGGGGGCTTAGCCGCGAGTCCGTATCGCCTAAATTAAAAAACAACTCCGAGTGCGGACATGTTCCACACTCGAGGACTTAGCTGCGACTCCGTATCGCCTAAGTTAAAAACAACTCCGAGTGCGGACATGTTCCACACTCGGGGACTTAGCTGCGACTCTGTATAGCCTAAGTTAAAAACAACTCCGAGTACGGACATGCTCCACGCTCGAGGGCTTAGCTGCGATTCAGTATCGCCTAAGTTAAAACTACTCCGAGTGCGGACATGTTCCACACCCGGGGACTTAGTTGCGACTCCGTATCGCCTAAGTAAAAAACAACTCCGACTGCGGACATGCTCCACGCTCGGGGGCTTAGCTGCGATTCAGTATCGCCTAAGTTAAAACTACTCCGAGTGCGGACATGTTCCACAGTCGGGGACTTAGCTGCGACTCCGTATCGCCTAAGTAAAAAACAACTCCGAGTGCGGACATGCTCCACGCTCGGGGGCTTAGCTGTGACTCCGTATCGCCTAAGTTAAAAACAACTCCGAGTGTGGACATGTTCCACACTCGGGGACTTAGCTGCGACTCCGTATCGCCTAAGTTAAAAACAACTCCGAGTGCGGACGTGCTCCACGCTCGGAGGTTTAGCTACGACACCGTATCGCCTAAATTAAAAAACAACTACGAGTGCGGACATGTTCCACACTCGGGGACTTAGCTGCGACTCCGTATCGCCTAAGTTAAAAACAACTCCGAGTGCGGACATGTCCCACACTCGGGGACTTAGCTGCGACTCTGTATCGCCTAAGTTAAAATCAACTCCGAGTGCGGACATGTTCCACACTCGGTACTTAGCTGCGACTCTGTATCGCCTAAGTTAAAACAACTCCGAGTGCGGACTTGCTCCACGCTCGGGGGCTTAGCTGCGACCCCGTACCGCCTAAATTAAAAAACAACTCCGAGTGCGGACATGTTCCACACTCGAGGACTTAGCTGCGACTCCGTATCGCGTAAGTTAAAAACAACTCCGAGTGCGGGCATGTTCCACACTCGGGGACTTAGCTGCGACTCTGTATAGCTTAAGTTAAAAACAACTCCGAGTACGGACATGCTCCACGCTCGGGGGCTTAGCTGCGATACAGTATCGCCTAAGTTAAAACAACTCCGAGTGCGGACATGTTCCACACTCGGGGACTTAGCTGCGACTCCGTATCGCCTAAGTAAAAAACAACTCCGAGTGCGGACATGCTCCACGCTCGGGGGCTTAGCTGCGACTCCGTATCGCCTAAGTTAAAAACAACTCCAAGTGCGGACATGTTCCACACTCGGGGACTTTGCTGCGACTCCGTATCGCCTAAGTTAAAAACAACTCGGAGTGCGGACATGCTCCACGCTCGGGGACTTAGCTGCGACTCCGTATCGCCTAAATTAAAAAACAACTCCGAGTGCGGACATGTTTCACACTCGGGGACTTAGCTGCGACTCCGTATCGCCTAAGTAAAAAACAACTCCGAGTGCGGACATGCTCCACGCTCGGGGGCTTAGCTGCGACTCCGTATCGCCTAAGTTAAAAACAACTCCGAGTGCGGACATGTTCCACACTCGGGGACTTAGCTGCGACTCCGTATCGCCTAAGTTAAAAACAACTCCGAGTGCGGACATGCTCCACGCTCGGGGGCTTAGCTGCGACTCCGTATCGCCTAAATTAAAAAACAACTCAGAGTGCGGACATGTTCCACACTCGGGAGCTTAGCCGCGACTCCGTATCGCCTAAGTTAAAAACAACTCCGATTGCGGACATGCTCCACACTCGGGGGCTTAGCTGCGACTCCGTATCGCCTAAGTTAAAAACAACTCCGAGTACGGACATGCTCCACACTCGGGTACTTAGCTGCGACTCCGTATCGCCTAAGTTAAAAACAGCTATGAGTGCGGACATGCTCCGCACTCGGAGGCTTAGCTGTGACACTGTATCGCCTACGTTAAAACTACTCCGAGTACGGACACGTTGCAAACTCGAGAACATAGCTGCGACCCCGTATCGCCTAAGTTAAAAAATACACTCGGAGACTTGACTTTGATCCAGAAATCATATAATGCAGATTCAACAAACATTCAACATGACATGCACTCGAAGTCTTAAACCCTCTGCCAGACTCATCGAGTCTAACAGAGGCTCGTGGACTACACCCAGTGGGTGCATTGAGCGTGCCCCCACAGGAAGAGAAATACAAAAAAGAAACATTCTGCTTGGTCAGGTCCACCAACAACATCCAAGTTCAACAGATTCAACAGATTCCAACCGACTACCAGCAGTCAGTCAGAGTCTCAAGATCCTGTTGGTCACTCGGGTCTACTTCAATTCTTAAGTTCACTCGGACGTACTACTCAGCGGAATCGATCAGGGGGAATGATGAAGACTTCAATCGACGCACAGTTCTGTAAGGCCCTGAAGCACGTTCAAGTCCGGTCTGCGGCTACACCTTCCCCACTCGGACCCTGATCCATTCGGGGGATAATGATGGGGATATAGCCCTAGGGTAGGGTCATAGGTCTGACCAATACGTCCTACCCAAGGGCACCTCATTATTAGTTTAAGGACTACAAGAGAAATTCCTACTAGATCGTGACAACATCTAATCCAGTCGGTACGGATCCACTCAGACAAGTAGATTCCATCCACTCGGATAACATTCAACCACTCGGCCGTATGACTCATTCGGTCATACAAATACCAACAGTCGACAAGACATCTGTAGTGGGCTGACATTATGGCATCAATGCCCCATCTTGTAACATAAGAGGTGAGGAGGTGGCGCACTCTGTATAAGCCACCCCCTCCCACATAGCTAGGGATCTTCTTCTTCTCCGGCTTCGGGCTCATTCTTTCCCTCGAGCTCTGGCTCTCTCTACACCATGTAACTCATGTCCATGACAGATAAAACAAAGCCTCTCCGGAGCACGAGACGTAGGGTTGTTATCTCCACTCTGAGAGGCCTGAACTCGCTAAAACCACCGTGTCACCCATGTGTATCATGATAGATCATGCTCCGCTATCCTACCCTCTTTCTATTGTCAGAATCGTTACTATGACAGGTGGTGCTGCTTAAACTACGTCCAGCGTTTCCGCATAAACCAAGTGTGTGTGTGAGTTCGGTGAATGGTGTTAATAACCAGAGTTACTTGAGGAATTGATATGACCAAGTTCGGTGACTTGGCATATAGGGTGAACCCGGTGTGTTCAACCCTTAGCAGATATGTTGATATCTGTAACATGTTCTTCAAGATTAGTTCTTTAACTTGTTGCATATACCTGATCATTCCACCAAATTGCATTCCACCATAGATACATGTTACTATTATTCTTCACTATCAATGTTCATATCATGGGCTGTTTGCGAGTACATTCAAAGTACTCATTGGCTTGCCACTTGTTATATTATTGACCAGACATGGAAGGACCGGAGTTTGGCGACGAGTACGCCGTCGGAGACGAACCTGCGATCTAGGACGCTTCCAAGTCAGAATGCCCGTCGGTGTAGGCTTGATGGCATGGTCACCTCTTAGCCCTTACGAGTTTCCGCTACTCGATGTATCTGTTCAATTTGGCTTTAGGCCTCGCTCTTGAACCCGACCTTCTGCTCGTTTAATGTAATAATTTCGGTACTTGGATGTAAGACTCTATTATTCAGTATCTGTGTTCAATGAACAATGATCCTTGGGGTCACTGGGCACGGCGAACTCGACTTGCTAGTCGGTGTCCCCACAGAACTGGTATCAGAGCCATCCTGACTATAGGAAGCCTTAGATAGCATGGACGTTAGCCGAGAATGTTAGAACGCCAGCCTTGCACAAACTTTTGCACATGCAACCTTCTCACCTCTCTCCTATGCCTTGTAGATGGCTGCCGTACCTGAGACGCTTCTGGAGACCGGCTTTCCACTACTCCTCGTGGATTGTCTCAAGAAGTGCCACGTACGTCGCACGCCCATCTTCCTCTACCACGAGCACTGGGTCAACGCCGACACTAAGTAATATCACATGGACGTGATAGTGAAGGATAATGACTCCCCGTCTAGGTGGTTCTTCGAAGGACCACAGATGGGAGAACTGATGTTGGCAGTGGAGACGACAGCACGAGAGGCGCTCGTGCGTCTCCGCAGCATCCTCCCTGAGATGGCTAATGAGCCTGTCACTCGTCACCTACCTTTCATTAAGGAAGGAGTGGATGGGAGTTGGACACTCACCCCAGCCACGGAGGATGGGATGCCATTAAGGTTTCAGACCTACTTCAGCCTCTCGTCGCACACCCTTACGCACTTCCTGGTTAAGGAATCGGCCATGCTTCGCCAAGAGTTGCACCTAGTCAAGGGCCTACTCCACACTGAGAAGATGCAGAATCGCAAAGTAAAGAAGGCAGGCGCGCCTGAAGGGAGGACAGCTGGTGCTACTAGGGGTGGTGTGTTACCCATCCAGGCAGTCCCTCTTTGGAGTCGCCGCCTTACAGCGAGAGACTAAGAGTACACTGAGATCTTGGCCGCCTCGCCTAAGAGACGCCATGATGTGCGGATTCTTTCTTCCACTCCTATAAAGGAAGAAGATGTTGATGAAGACGAGGACAAAGATGAGGATCCTGTTGAATCCGCCTTTGAGACTGAGCAGTCCGCCGTGTAGGATTTAGCGTAGGCAATTAGGACTACCCCGAGCATAGGGTATCCATGTATCAGTTTCTAATTTACGTATGTGTGCATGATGTAAGTCACCTATTGCCTTAGGCAGCCCGTAAGTGACTACATCACCTAGTTTTTATGAATGCAATTTCCGTTTGTCAAAAACTTTGGTTTTGAAAACTTGACACTTGCACGTATTGGATCCCCTCTTACTAGGAACGAATCCTTGTATTCTCGAGCAAGGTGGCATTTTGACCTGTCTATTTCTATGACAGGATGGTGAACGCAACCCGCAACAGCACCTTCGGCAACCCCGGCGCCGGCTCCTTAGGGACGCCGCAGGGAACCGAAGGAGAAGCTCACGCTGGAGGTCACCACGAGCAACCTAGAGACCTTCCGCCACCACCTCCTCCTGAGAACTTGACGATGGCTCAGTTCCTTCAAGCTCTTCGGGAGGAGCGTCAAGCCAGCAATTCCGCTATTCAGCAACTGACTCAAGTCCTGGTGGTTAACCCGCCGCGGAATGGGAATGGCGGTGGCCGCTCTACTGTTTCTGAGTTCATGCGGACTACTCCCCCCATATTCACGGAGACGACTGAACCACTGGATGCCGATGACTGGATCCGCACCATTGAAGACCTCCTTGCGCTGGTCAAGTGCACCGACGATCATGAGAAGGTCCTTTATGCTTCTCACTGTCTCGGAGGCACCGCCAGGGCATGGTGGGATGGATTTCAGATCATGCGGATAGGGCAAGTCATCACTTGGCTGATGTTCAAGGAAGGATTTCGCGCGGCTCACATTTCACCTGGACTGATGACCATTAAGAAGCGGGAATTCCGAGCCTTGAGGCAGGGCAGTGGAACTGTTAAGGAGTACCTGCAGAAGTTTAACCTCTTGTCAAGGTACGCGCCCGAAGATGTTAACACTGAGGCCGCTAAGGTGGAACGCTTCATGAAGGGTTACAGCAGTCCCTGCAATACCAGCTGGTGGTTTGCGACTGCCAGACATTCAGCGAGTTGGTTAACAAGGCGCTTATGCTGGAAGACAAGTGTCGTGGGATGGACGACACCCGCAAGCGTAAACTGATAGCCAGTGGAGGACCCAGTAGCGCAAGACCAAGACCATGGCAGTCAACACCTGCAAGACCCAACTTTCAGCAGCAGCAGTACAAACACCCGGTGTTCCGCCAGAATTATCAGCCTCAGCAGCAAGCCAAGCGAGTAGTCAACCCGCCAAACAACGGTGGAGTCAAGACCAACCCTCCGGGGCAGGTCACCTGCTTTGGGTGTGGTCAGACCGGGCACTATTCCAGGCAGTGCCCCAACAAGAAGCCCGACGCACCGCGTCCCAATGCACCCAACCCCGGTCAAGGTGCACCCACCAGCAGTTCAATGGCATGGGCCGGATCAATCACATCACTGCAGAAGCGGCACAGGAAGACCCGGACTGCATTCTGGGTACGTTCCTCGTCAACTCAACTCCACAACAGTGTTGTTTGATTGTGGTGCCTCGCATTCTTTTGTTACTCAAAGGTTTGCGGAGAAGTGTGGTTTAAAACCCACTCTACTCCGTGGACAGATGGCAATTCAAACCCCGGGAGCAGTATTAAGGACCAACCTAGGGTGTAGAAGGGTCGAGATAGTTATCAATGGAACGAGTTTCTTGGCAGACCTCATTGTGCTTAAATCGCAAGGTGCAGAAGTAATCCTCGGCAAGGATTGGTTGGCCAAGCACCAGAGTCTTTTGGACTATGCCAACAGGGCCATTACCATGACAAGCAACCAAGGGGTCAAGGTCAAGTTTGTCTCCGAGCTAGTATCGGCTCAAATGCCTCGAGTCAACAGTCTATCCGAGGTAGAGCTTGATCAAGTGCCTGTAGTCTGTGAATACCCGGACGTCTTTCGTGCTGAGCTACCCGGAATGCATCCCTACCGAGACATCGAGTTCATCATCGAGCTCATGCCCGGATCAAGGCCTATATATAAAAATCCTTACAGGATGGGTTCCGAAGAGCTGGCAGAGCTGAAGAAGCAGCTGGATGAGCAACTTAGGAAAGGGTTCATCCGTCCGAGTGCATCACCTTGGGGATCACCTGTTCTATTTGTTTCAAAGAAGGATGGTACCATTCGACTCTGCGTCGATTACCGTTCTCTTAATGAAGTCACAATTAAGAACAAGTACCCGCTCCCCAAGATCGAAGACTTGTTTGACCAGTTAGACGGGGCGAGGGTATTTTCCTAGATCGATCTTCGATCGGGATATTACCAGTTGAAGATTCGACCCGAAGATATACCCAAGACTGCATTCGTGACCCGATACGGTCTATATGAATGCACTGTCATGCCCTTCGGTTTGACAAATGCCCCAGCCTACTTCATGTACCTCATGAACAAGGTCTTCATGGAATATTTGGACAAGTTTGTCGTCGTGTTCATCGATGACATATTAATCTTCTCCAAGTCCAAAGAGGAGCATGAGCAACACCTGAGGTTAGTTCTGGGAAAGCTTCGAGAGCACCAGCTTTATGCCAAATTCAGCAAGTGTCAGTTCTGGCTGAACGAAGTTGGATTTCTGGGTCATACCCTAACGGCAAGCGGTTTGGTCGTAGATCAGTCCAAGATTACTACAGTGACCAACTGGGAATCACCAAAGGACGTGAGGGATGTCAGGAGTTTCCTCGGGCTCGCGGGATACTACCGCAAGTTTGTAGAAGGTTTCTCCAGCATCGCTCGACCTATGACTCAGCTCTTGAAGAAAGGCCAAAAGTTCGAGTGGACACCGGTGTGTGAAGCAAGTTTCCAGGAGTTGAAGAAGAGGCTAACTACCGCCCCGGTATTGGTTACCCCAGACATCAACAAGGAATTCGTAATATATTGTGATGCCTCTGGAACCGGGCTCGGTGAAGTCCTGATGCAAGATGGCAGGGTCGTGGCATACTTGTCACGGCAACTACGACCGCATGAGGAGAACTACACCACCCATGATCTCGAGCTGGCAGTTGTAGTGCATGCTCTGAAGACGTGGCGACATTACCTTCTGGGGAAGCGATGTGAGATATATACAGACCACAAAAGTCTGAAATATATCTTCACTCAAAGGGATCTGAATATGAGGCAGCGGAGATGGCTTGAGTTAATCAAGGATTACGACCTCAGCATTCAATATCATCCCGGCAAGGCGAACGTGGTAGCCGATGCATTAAGACGGAAGGCAGGCTCCTTGA
Source organism: Hordeum vulgare subsp. vulgare (assembly GCF_904849725.1). NCBI lineage: Eukaryota > Viridiplantae > Streptophyta > Magnoliopsida > Poales > Poaceae > Hordeum > Hordeum vulgare. The sequence goes on along the minus strand of NC_058524.1, from coordinate 364,275,036 downwards.
ACATCACGCTCAAGGAAAGGTTGCACGTCTTGTATGAAGAGATGGAGGGCTTCGGGCTTGAGATAGTCGAACCAGGATACCTAGCCAACCTCGAAGTCAAGCCTACTCTGGCAGACGACATCAAGGAAGCCCAGAAGGGACACAAGAGTATCGAAGGCCTCAAGAGGAAGGTGCGAGAAGGCAAAGTCCCAGGATTCTCGATTGATGAGCAAGGAGTATTGTGGTACGGGAAGCGCTTATGCGTACCTAACAAGACCGAACTTAAGGACTTGATCCTGCAAGAGGCTCATGACACACCATAATCTATCCATCCAGGTGGTACCAAGATGTACCAAGACCTCCGAGAACGATTCTGGTGGCATGGCATGAAGTGGGAAATTGGCTCCTATGTCGCTAAATGCGATGTATGCCAGCTAGTCAAGGCCGAACACCAGCGACCTGCTGGATTGCTGCAACCTCTTCATGTGCCGGAATGGAAGTGGGATAAAGTCGGCATGGACTCCATCACCGGGTTGCCCCGGTCGAATAAGGGTCATAACTCCATTTGGGTCATAGTCAATCATTTGACCAAGGTGGCCCATTTCATCCCCGTTAACACCACCTACGATGGTAGCCAGCTGGCCAGTCTATACATTCATCGAGTGGTGAGTCTCCATGGAGTTCCCAAGGAGATCGTGTCTGACCGCAGCACGCAATTCACCTCAAGATTCTGGAAGAAGTTTCAAGAAGCTCTCAGAACCAAACTCTCCTTCAGTACGGCTTTCCACCCGCAAACGGGCGGACAGACCGAGAGGGTAAACCAGATACTTGAGGACATGCTCCGTGCCTGTGTTTTGGCTCATGGTGCCAAGTGGGAAGATTGCCTGCCATTTGCTGAGTTTTCTTACAACAACAGCTACCAGTCCAGTCTTCAGATGGCCCCATTCGAAGCGTTATATGGGCGGAAGTGCCGCACCCCGCTCAATTGGTCCGAAACCGGTGAAGGACTAGTTTTCGGACCAGAAGCACTTCAAGAAGCAGGGGACAAGGTTCAGCTTGTCCGAGAGAACTTGAAGGCGCCTAAGTCAAGGCAGAAGAGCTATGCGGACCCTCCCCGCAGAGATGTGGAGTTTGTTCCCGGAGACCACGTGTACTTGCGAGTCACGCCTGTCAAGGGGACCAAGCGTTTCCACGTCAAGGGGAAGCTAGCTCCCAGGTTCATTGGACTCTTCAAGATCACGGCAATGAGCGGGGAAGTAGCTTACCAGTTGGAGCTACCTCCTGAGCTTTCGGGTGTGCACAACGTGTTTCACGTGTCAACAACTCCGGAAGTGTTTACAAGTGCCGAACCGTCCCGATCTTTACAAGGACATTGATCATCAAGCTATTGACCTTCAACCGGACCTTACCTACCACGAGAAACCGATCCGCATTTTGGATGAAGCCCAACGTTGCACCACAAGCCGCACCATCAAGTTTTTCAAGGTTCAATGGAGCAACCATACCGAAGCAGAAGCCACGTGGGAACGTGAAGACTATCTCCGATCAGAATTTCCCGAGCTATTTAACGCTTAGCTTAGGAATCTCGGGGACGAGATTCTTGTAAGAGGGATAGGTCTGTCACACCCTGTTTTTCATCACAAGTATTTTATGTTGCAAAAATCAAAGCTTGTTATAACTTTTTCAAATAATGTTTTGAGTGCAATGTCAGCCCTTGTATGAGTGAATGCTTGCTTGCTTGATGACTCAAACCCATGAAAAACTTATTATTTTGCTCTCTTCAAAAACCCTAATTCCTTTATATCAAGATCACCATTATCATGTTGGGATACACTACTAGCTCATGAAGCCAAGTGGCACTTCCAACCAAAGTTGGTGATCTGATCCAGATATTATTTTCATTCATTAAAAACATTAATTCGTGATTTAAAATATTATTTTCCTATTTTATATTTATGTCTGTTTCTAAGGCCACGAATGATATTCCCACAAGGAAAATTGCTTTCCTGCCTTTGAAAATTCTGAGTAAATTCATGGAAGCTCAGAAGGACATATATTTTCCATATATAAGATTTTCAACCGTATTTTATATTAATATTATTTGAGTAACACCCTGAAAACAATTTCTCTCTGTTTTAGCTTTTTGAGATGTTTGCAAAGGAAATGATCTCAATAAATTCCCATAAAATTACAGGAGCCCTCCCAAGCCATATTAGGTGCTCACATAAAATCTCACCTTGATCCAATGTGGGGAAGTGCACCTAATGAGCCCAAAACCCTCTTTGTCCAGAGAAGAGTTGGAACAACTCTACATTGCAAAGTCTCTCCAATGGAGCTGAAACTTTGCAAAGGTGTTTGACACCCCAAATGAGGACTCCACACCAAAGATGGGATTTGTGAGACTCTTTTTGGCCACACTTCCTTTGTAAAGGACAGTACTTGTCATTTTGAAACATTTTCAAGTTTACAAAGCTAAACTTGCTCAATGGAGCTCAAATTTGGTGAAACCCCATGTTTTTACCCCAAGACCAAACCTGTTAAGTTTCAGTTCCAGTGTTGGAGTGGAAGCACCCCAAATCACTGTCGAACACCTACTGACAGGAAGGTAAAAACCCTCCTAGCCACTGTTTTACCCAATGGCAAAGCCCCAAACTTGGTGAGTTAGAGCCCCAGAACACCGTGAGCACCTAGTCAACCAGCCCCTCCCCAACTCCAAGCACTAGTGACAAGATCTTCAATTTGAGCCGCATGCGAGTACTGGCAACACTGGTGTTCCTTGCCTCCTTTGACCAGCTCGTGCTCCCACTAACACACAACGGCTAGGCACACTCCCAGCAACACTCAGGACATGGAGGACACATCCCAAGTTCCCCAGAGCGCGCCAGCATGCCGTGGCATGCCAAAACTGTGCTCTCGGCGCACTACAGAGAGCCTCCAGCAAGGGGACGTCGCCCCGGCCAATTCCAACCCCCCCCCCCCAGTAATTTCCAAACGCTCCCCCGACACCCACTCTAAGCAAAGCTACCATCAGGGGCCCCCTCTCCTCGCGCAAGAGATCAGGCAACGCGTGCCCGCGCGCGCCCGACGCGTCCGAGCATGCACGGTCGCTGCGGCTCGACCCCACTCGCTTTCCCTCTGCGGCCGATGCACCAGGAGGTCCTAAACCACGTCCCGAACCCGTGGTTTCGCGGCCAGCACCTCACTGTGCTCGCACGCGCGCCACAGTGAGTCACCCGCGCGCCCGAGTCGGCTCACCGCCGCTGGCCTATAAATAGGTCCCCCGGCACCCCAGCGCACCCCAGGCAGCTTCAGCACAACCACTAGACTCCCCCTAGCCGCCCAATCGAGCTCGCAGAGCCTCGGTGCTCGAGATCAACCGAGGCCCCTCCGCCTCGGAGCTCCGGTCGATCTCTGGCTACACGCCGGCTCCTGCGCCGCCCGACCTCCCATTGCACTCCCCTTGACGCCAGGATCATTTCCCCCAACTTCCCCGAGCGAGTCCATGCCCCTAGCCACTAGCTCGACGCCAGCCCGAAACCTTTCCGCCACGATCACCTTGCCGCCGGCGACCCAGACCACCTCCGATGACGTCCCGGCCACGATCTGGTAGGCAGAGGAACGAGGGACCCATTCCCGCTCCTAGATTTGCCTGAGGGCAACGGTAGCCTCGCCGGCGTCCGTCTCCACCTCTCTGGCTGGAGGAAGAAGAACGACCCGACAGGTGGAGCCCACCTGTCGGTGTCCTGGGGCAGCCAGCGTGCGCAGCCGCTGACACTGACCCCAGGGGCCCGCAAGTCAGGTTTGAACCTGGCCCGCGCGCGCCTGTTGCCCGGTCTGCTGGCTGGGCCGACTGGGTCTCCCCCTGGCCTTTTTATTTTATTTTTAAACTGCAGCTTAAATGATTTTTATAAAAATATTTAGCCAGTAGAAAAATATGATTCTTCCACCAACAATTTTCTAAAAATGTGTAGTAATTGATTCTGTAGAGTTTGACATTTATCAAAAACAGAACATGTTTTGGTATAATAAAATGATACTAAAAGCATTTGTTTCCTCCTGTTTGCTTTTAAATAAATATGCTTAGCTAATAAAAACCATAGGAAACATTTTCCAAAATAATAAACTGAATTTATTCAAGCTTTGCAAAATTTTTAAAAGCACCTTGTGATCTGTTTTGGTGTGAGCTATTATTTATTTATTCCTTTCTCGAAGGTAGAGTTACCGAGTGATGGAGGATCCGAAGCGGAAGACCTCGAAGACCCCGGATACCTAGCTGACCAAGGCAAGCAGCCCTTTGACCATGACTTGAGCACAAACATTGTTGCATGCTAGTATAGTTGGTATTTTCCCGTTGCATGTGATCACGATGCCGGTTCATCATTGTGGTGATGGCACCGGAGGCTTCTTCAAAGCCCTTGCATGTTGATGATGTTATTCATGTGGCTCCTCGGAGCACAAACATGATGAGCTTGACCCTACCACTTATAAGGATCGTGCTACTGTCATGTTGACTAGTAGAGTAAGATCATTGCATCGAGCTTGACCCTACCCCTTGAGGGTCATGTTATACCATGTTGACAAGTAAAGATAGAGCATATTATCATGAGCATGATGATGAGTTAAATCAAGAGTTTATGAAAACCCCGTCGGGTGCCACTAATGCCCGAGGGTGATGATGAGTTAGTGATCACTTTTGGTGAAGTGATGCACCGGTGTTTTTGTGTGAGTATGGTTTCGGAAATGGGATTAGATTTCTGATGTGTCGACCGTCCCAACCTTACCAGTACGACCACGATACCCCTTTATGGGACGGGGCTTTGTTGATTACTCTGGTCGGTACTAGCAAAGAGACACATTACTAGTGGCGGGAGTGATTAGTGTCACTCTCGTGATGGGGTCGTGCCAGGTAGGACGACTATGCCATTATTATGAGTTCCAGGCACACCGTTGGTCCCCGCATGGTTGATACAGTCCAGAGTCGGTGCTCGTAAGACGTACAACATGTGGGTTGGGTACCAATCGAGTGGACCTCTTTGTCTAGTATCGTCAGGGAAAGATGATGATCGGGTACTTACCTCGGTATATGTGATATACCGCGAGTCGTGGATGACACGGAAGTTTCCTGGATCTCGTGGGTCCAGCGTACTACCTCTGCAGAGTGTAAACTATTGGAATAGCCGTGTGCATGGTCAAGGACAGTTGGGTGGTGCTGCTTAAACTACGTCCAGCGTTTCCGCATAAACCAAGTGTGTGTGTGTGAGTTCGGTGAATGGTGTTAATAACCAGAGTTACTTGAGGAATTGATATGACCATGTTCGGTGAGTTGGCATATAGGGTGAACCCGGTGTGTTCAACCCTTAGCAGATATGTTGATATCTGTAACCTGTTCTTCAAGAGTAGTTCTTTAACTTGTTGCATATACCTCATCATTCCACCAAATTGCATTCCACCATAGATACATGTTACTATTATTCTTCACTATCAATGTTCATATCATGGGCTGTTTGCGAGTACATTCAAAGTACTCATTGGCTTGCCACTGGTTATATTATTGACCAGACATGGAAGGACCGGAGTTTGGCGACGAGTACACCGTCGGAGACGAACCTGCGATCTAGGACGCTTCCAAGTCAGAATGCCTCTTGGTGTAGGCTTGATGGCATGGGCACCGCTTAGCTCTTACAAGTTTCCGCTACTCGATGTATCTGTTCAATTTGGCTTTAGGCCTCGCTCTTGAACCCGACCTTCTGGTCATTTGATGTAATAATTTCGGTACTTGGATGTAAGACTCTATTATTCAGCATCTGTGTTCAGTGAACATTGATCCTTGGGGTCACTGGGCACGGCGAACTGGACTTGCTAGTCGGGGTCCCCATAGAAGAAGGGATAGAAGTAGGGACCGGTAGTACCGCGTAAGTGGTAGTACCGCTCAACTCCCAGCGGTACCTCCATTTGAGAGAGAGAAATTGTCTTGCCACTAAAACCGCCATAACTTTCGCGTACGAGCTCCGAATTGAGAAAACTCAAGCTTGTTGGATTCAGGACGACAACAGTTATCCAAATATGAATGAAAATATAATAGTCATGCAGTTATGAAAGTTCCAATGATATAGATATGTGAGACCTCTCTGAATGAAGAATGGACAAAAACTTCAACAACGAAAACATCATAGAAGATGCACATGAACTCCGTTTCCGATGAACTCGAGCTTTTTATAAAGATGACCATAAGCTCTAATACTTACAAAGATAACCACCAAATAAGAACCAAGAAAGATGATGCAAGGATGCAAATGGTTTGAGCTCTCAACGAACAATATGATCAAGCTACTCACTTGAGAGAGCCCCCCTTGACAGTATGACAATCTATCCTAAAGTAGTAAATCTATCAAGGGAAAACCTATACCTTGCACAAAGGCTACATAATCTAGATGATGCTGATCTCGACTTCCTAAAAATGGAGCACCTTCCTTTATTGCGCTGGCTTGATGAAGACTTGTGAGTTGCTCCCCCATACTCCACTATGGGTGAGCCACTTTTCATCACATCTTCCCAAGTCCATTGCCACCATAATGGATGACAAGATTCAAGCATGAAATCTTCGTGATGCTCCACTTGAACTTGCACACCGCAATCTTGATGACGATCACCACTTGATGTCATCCTACATGGGTTGAATGAGATCTTCCTGTTGATGCAAGCCCATGGAAACACACCTAACCATACATATAACTCGCACTAAGACCATGGGTTAGTACACAAAAGTGTAATGGACAATGCTTACCATACCATGGGATCACTTGTTCCCTCTCGGTACATCTTTTACATTTTGTGTGTTCATCACTTTGATTTACTCTTTGTCTTAGTCTTGATCAACCTTGTGTCTTTATGACCATTCTGTGGATAATACCTTGAATACCTTCTTGGTCATCATATAAACTCTTTGAAACCAATAGATAGACTTCAATAAGTGCTGATGGACAAATCCTTTGAATATAACTTAAGGCAATAATTAGTCCATAGGGATTATCATCAATTACCGAAACCAAATATGGAGAAATAGGCTCTAACAATCTCCCCCATTTTGGTAATTGATGATAATCACTTTCATGAGAGTTTATATAAGCAAATATGCATAACCAAGCACAGATATATGCAAAGCAATAATGTATGGGTTCGAGATGCAAATGCGTAAGCAATAAAAGCAAAACTCTCTAAACATCTCTAAACTAAACTCTCCAAACTTCTCCCCCATTTGCATCTATTCCCAAAATCGACGAAAAGTTTAGAAAGCCGATATAATAGGTGGTCCTCCAAAAAGTGTGCAATTCTCAACAAAAGAGTGCAAAGAAATACACATGTACAATGAAAAGTGGTTGGAGGAAAAAGAACTATATCGAGGACCCAAAGATTGCAAAAAGGATTGTATGGCCCAAAGACATACCAAAGATAGAAACAAGCAATCAAAAGATACCAAAATGAACAAGCAATCACATAGTCCTTCGAACCACATGAATAAAAGATATTATGATATGGGCGAACGAGTGTTTTATCAAAACTAGAGAAGCTCCCCATGATTTGTGCACAATTAAGATTTTTTTGATACAAGTGCACAAAATAGGATCATTGCTCTCCCAAAATTAATAAAAACAAACAACAAGTGCAAGCAAGTAGATAAGACAATAATTATATCACTTGCATAAAACAAATGGTTGAGCAACATTAAAGAGAGGCGACTTAAGAATAGCCTCAACCAAAATGATGCGTGTGAGTCATGGAAAAACACTTGAGAAGACTAAGGGCCTGTTCGGATCTACTCTGGCTTCTCAAAACTCCACATATCTAGCTTCTCCTCCTCGCTTCTGACTTCACGTAGCGATCGCAGGAACATTCAGCAGCGTCTGACAACTGATCGTGGCGCTCGCTTGGGACTGCCAGCCCATTAAGCATGGAAGTGGCCCGCTAGGGAGGCAAATCAGAGAGGCTTAGGCTAGGCCTAGTCGGAAGGGTGTGCGCTGGAGAAGGATTGAGGAGAGATAATGCATCTAGCGAACCGATTTGCTGCCTGAAAGTCACTTGGCGGTGGCATCCTTGGGTAATATTGCTCAAGTCCAGCTTCCCCGTTTTTTCGGATCTGGGAAATCCCAGCTCCCTCAATTCCTTATTTTTTGCATTAGACGCCTCGCCAGCTTCTAAATCACGGCTTCTGGAGTCAAAATCGTTCGTCCAGCTCCGGCCGTGGAGTTGGAGGAGCCAGGAGCTGGAGGAGATCCGAACAGGCTCTAAGATAAGGATGAGAATTACTCATAAATATAGTCTTGAAGAAATGAGACACAACGTGCAAGACATATCCTTCCCCCCCCCCCACACACACTAGCAAATGGTTTCACAAGATTACTAATAAGCAAATTAAGAACCAAGCTTGCGACAACCCATGGTGAAGATATGAATTAATAACCTTGTCAAGAGGAGGGATGCAAATTGAAATGGCAAAAAGCCTCGTCAATGAACGTGTGTTATATGGACTAGAGGGGGTGAATAGGCGATTTTTTAGAATTTCATCATTGAGGAAATTCCTCACTAATGAATTACGTGAAGCGGAAATAGCGTAGGATCAGAAGTGCAAAGACTACAACAACAAATTACTTGGTGAGGATTACAAGAATCAGTTTCCACAGTACGCAGGTACACAGAACGCGGATGAAGATTAACTCAATGAAGAATTTGAGGTCGAGGAAATTCAGAGAAAGTCTTCAGACAAATTCTTCAAACAACACAGATGGAAGTCTTCAACATACAATTCTGAGGAAATGAAAGAGTTGAAGAAATAGAACCCGTAGCCTGATGAAGACCGTTGTTGATGACCTACCTCTGGTTTGGAGCGGCTTTGTATTGAAGCCAAAGGACACACAGTCCCGGGACATACAGTCCTTACCATATTCTCCTTGAGCAAAGGACAAACAGTCCTCGCCCAACACTCGTGGTAAGTGTTCAGGGCAGACATCCAAACCATCACAACTCGGTCACCCGGCGATCCACAATTTACTCCTGGATGCTCTAGACCATGACGCCTAACCGTCTGGAGGATGCATAGTCCTCAAAGGTAAAAGACCTCAGTTCCACACAGGAACAAATTCTTCAGTGATGCTCAATCACTTGTTTTTGGTTTGGGGTTTGGTGTTTTGGGTATTTCCTCACTTGATGATTTTCTCTCGAAGACTCTGAGGAATTTGGGTTGCTCTAAATGACAAGTGTCAGTTTCTCTCAGAGCAGCCAGCCAACTAGTGGTTGTGGGGGGCGGCTATTTATAGCCTGGGAGCATCCCGACATGATTTGACATCAAATGCCCTTAACTATTGTGACCCTTGGGTGGATAAGATTTGTGAGGTGCCGCGTGTCGCGGCAACGGTCGGAACTTTCAACTGTGGAAGTCCTCATGTCTCTCATATTCCTCACTTTGAAGCTTTGGTAGGTTTAGGATTGGGTTGAGCATCATGAGGAATTTCATTCCTTAGTATTACTTCAACCCCCTTTAACAGTACGGTGTTCCTATGACTCAAGAGTGAAGAAAATGAAACAAAAAGAGTAAATCTTCACGCTTCAAAGTCTTCAGACTGTTTTTCAGGACACACCGAATTCGTCTTCAATATCTTCATGAGGAATATTAATTTCATCGCAATTTATTCGCGATCAATGTCTTCAAGTTAAGACCACTTTCTTCAGCCAAAGACATTCATTTTTAGGGGTCGATATTCATCGTATAACTCAAACTCCTCAGCGACTTATAGAGCATGTGTAAACTCACAAACACATTAGTTCCTTAACCTATAAGTCTTCAAACCACCAAAATCACTAAGGGCACTAGATGCACTTAAAGTCCAGACAAGCATGGGGAAAAAATAATGTTCACCACCAATGAGTGCATCAAGATGCAATGATATAAGATCCACACTCAAGACAAATCCTTCCACGGAACCACCAAAAACTGAAAAAGGATATGCAACGGTGGTCGTGAAAGAAAAGATGATATCAACTAGAGATGTAAATTCTCTTATGTGTAAAAGATTCTAGATAGAGGACAATCATGATGATATATATCCACAAAGAAGGATGTACACTTGAAATAGTTACAAGAATAAACAAAAAAGATATCCAAAAGGAAGTCATAAGTATACCAATAAGATCTTTGCTTGGAAGCATAGCACATGGCCTAATATTTTCTTATTGTACACAAATGAACTTCGAACTCCCGAACATCAAAGATATCACAACTAGTAATAATACATCATCATTGGGATCCTTTGAGAAAGGAAACAAGTACCACAAGAACGAATCAAGAAATTCATGCCATGAAGCAACCTACGAAAGGCTGAATGCAAGAAATGTATGCCTGGAGTAGATACTTGTTACCGAGATAGCATTGGATTGATGTAGTGGATAATTGTGCTTTGATCACCCTAACTTAGATCCAATAAGCACATCGTGCCAACACCTTCCTTCTAGGTGGGCCGAGCGTCCAATGCATCTCGAATTGTTCCTAGAACAACAACTCAAACAAAATGGTGCCCAAACTCACTGGAACCAAAGAGTTAGAAAACCAACAATACATAGGACAAACTCCACATAAATATGTGCAAATAGATATTGAATTTCATGCACACTTTATCCAATTTGTAACATGTTGGAGTTTTCCCTATATATCGGGTCAAAGAAAGAAAGCATGCAAAATAAACTATATATATAGTAAATATGCATGCTCAAGACTTTCAAAAATCAAATCAACACATAGTTGATAGGACACCAAAAGACAAGGTATCTAGTGAGAATAAAATACCAAACGAAAAATTATCACTTGAATGATAGCAATTAAGAAATACGTCAAGGAATTAGATATCCATTAGCACATGCCAAATAAAAAGACACAAGATACCAATTGAAGGAAAACAAACACGACATATATAGTTTCCAAAAGATAGCTATGTTCCAAACGACCACACCCTAGACAATTTTTTATGATGGCACAAAGCACCATAAAGTTAAATACTTGCTCACACCAACGCACGCTTGATGGGGATCAAAAGATTTTAGGATGAACGGATAAAGAGAGTGTTCTAAAGGAAATAGGATAGATCCCCCAAGAGATGTGCATTATATAGAATTTGCATTTAAATACAAAGTTCACAAGATGTGATCATCACTTTATCTATAAATTGAAACAATAGACATGTCCAAAAAAGATCCACAAGAGGCAAGGAAGGTAAACGATACACAAAATCCAATGTAAAGATAATTAGATCTACCACATGAGGGCAATAAAAATTGTCAAGGACATGAAGTATTTGGAAATAATTCTCATTGGTAGATTAAAAATATATACATCATCATATTTACACCAAAAACACAAGCAAATGACACTTGTAGAGCTAACATGCCACCTATGAACAAGATAATTTACAGTATCAACACTAAGTGGCAATATCTCAAATATACACATTTTCTAGGCTTCTAATGTGCACATAGAATATTACTCCCGCATAATGTGATAACCCCAACATTGTTAACAAGTGGCAAATAAAAACCAACAAGAGATAATTAATGGACCATTTAGAATTTGGATTTCTCATGAGTATGACATACCACATAGAGACTATATAATCTTGAAATATCAATATTAAGTGGTATTCCTCATGTTTACACATTTTTTGGATTGTGAGGTGCGCAAAGAAAATCACATTCCCAAAATGGGATAATTTATTAATCTCTCAAAAGAGCCATCTAAGATACAAACACGATGCCAAAAAAAGGCTCGACACAAGACTCACTTGTACATGATCTGAAAAACAACATACACATACTTGATTAGTCAAGATAAGCAAGTTGAAAGCATAACATATATACACACACATGCAAGGTACAAAACCACAACATGCAAGGGGGGCAAGTAACTACCAATTTATTCAATTTAGGTGCAATCTACCGTAAGGGGGCACATAGGATACAAGATAGAAACTTGATAATCCAAAAGACATGGCTTGAGACAAGATGAATGATGAAGAACCCTTAATTCTTCGTTATGTAGCCAAATATCCAATTTTCTCCACTATGGGGAAATCGATTTACGAGTCGAGATCGCCGAATGTACGTGCTCAGTGATCCCAGAGATCAATGCTCACTGAATACACAGATACTGAATATTCAGAGTCTTACATCCAACATACTCTTTGTACAACAAATGACCATCATGGTCCAATCTCGCATAGATAGGGCCTAGAAGGCCAATCACACTGATACAACTACTAGTGTAATCTTGATAATAAACGGGAGCACATGCCATCAGCCTTCACCAATAGGCATTCTGACTGGGAAGTGTTCTAGTTCGTGTGTCCGTCTCCGATGACGAATTCTTCTCCAAACTCTCGTTCTTCCATGTCTCGTCAATAACATAACCAGTGGAAAGCCAGTGAGTACTTTGAATGTACTCGCAAACATCCCATGATATGGATAATGCAATTGGTATGATAATAAGCAATATGTAGCATTTGCAGAAAGCAAGCTTGGAATGTAAATAAACATGATCGCAGACGGGTATGGATATGCATCATAAGCTAGATGGTATTCAGAAGAACATGTTACAAAAATCAACATATCTGCTGAGGGCTGAACACTCTGGTTCACCCGATATGCCAAGTCACCAAACTTGTCATATCCTCTTACTCATATAGACCTTTGAACATACACACTCACACTTGGTTTATGCGGAAACGACTGGACGTAGTTTAAGAAGGATTACCCAATTGTCCTTGACCGTGGACACGGCTATTCGAATAGTTTTACACTCTGCAGAGGTTGTATGTTGTACCCACGAGATCCAGGAAACTTCCATGTCATCCATGGCTCGCGGTATATAACATACCCGAGGTAAGTACCCGATCAACGTCTTTCCCCTGAAGACACTAGACAAAGAGTTCCACTCGATTGATACCCATCCCACATGATGTACGACTTACGAGCACCAACTTTGGACCGTATCATCCATGCGGGGACCAACGGTGTTCCAGGAACACATAAAAACGGCATAGTCGACCTACCTGCTACGACCCCATCACGAGAATGACCACATATCACTCCCTCCACTAGAAATGTGGCCTATTTTCTAGCACCGACCAAAGTAGTCAACAAATCCCATCCCATAAAGGGGTAACGTGGTCGCACATGTAAGGTTGGGACGGTCGACACATCATAAATCTATTCCTGTTTCCGAAACAACTCACACGAAACTTTACCCGGTGCACCACTGCTTCACAAGTGGTCACCTAACTCATCATCACCCTCGGGCTTTAGTGGCACCCGACGGGGTTTTCGTAAAACCTTTGATATCAACTCTGTGTTACCATCATCATGCATATGCTTCTACTATGCGTAGCACTACTGTCTACTTGTTAACATATCAACAACTTGACCCTCATAGGTGGTAGGATCGTGCTCAAATGCAAGTGCTCCAGAGGAGCCATTGGTAAAAACATGTTGGGTGCACCGAATATCCTTAACTATATGCACCGGAATAAAGTAACCAATGTGTCATGCATAGGATAATTTCTTAGACATGGTCAAAGGGCTGCTTGCCTTGATCAGCTAGGTATCCGGGGTCTTCGGCGTCTTCGAGTCCAGCTCCGTTGTGGAACGCGGAATCTATCGTCGTAATAATAGTAATAAAATAAATAGCGCACTCAAAAAACCGAGCACAAACTCACTTTAAAAGTGTTATCCTATTCTGATAAATCTACATTATAGTTTTAAAAATATTTTTCTCTATTTTTGATGAAAAGGTTATTAAAAATCAAATAGACAAGAGATAAATTATTCAAAATAACCCTTTTAATTATAACTATGCAGAAAAGTTTTCATAAAAAATAGTATAACCGCTCTATTAAATTCTACACATTTTTACAAGAATTGTGGTGGAAACATAGATTAAAAATAAAAAGAAAAGGGGGCTTAGCCCTGGCCTAGCTCGGCAAGTGGGTGGGCTGGCCCAACTGGCCACCCGGCTAGTTAGCCAGCGAGCAGCCCAGGCGTGCGCGCCGTAAGTTCAAACGTGACGCGCGGCCCCTGCGGTCAGCGGCAGAGAGAGGAGAGGGGGGAGAGATGTGCCACCGGCAGGTGGGGCATGCCTGTCCGGGTTGTCTTCCTCGTCTGGACAGAGGGAGGGGAGGCACGCCTACAGCAACACTGATGCCCTCATGTCACAACAACGGCAGGAATGGAACCGGCGCATCGCCACCTACCTGCTAGTGGTCGAAGGAACGACAGGGAGGCCCTGGGACTCCAGCGATGAGGTGGTCGCGGTGGAGGTGCTACGGGAGGTGGTGGAGCTGGGTGCTACTTGAAGGGAAAATCTCGGGGAAGAGGTGGAGAAGCTCCCTCAGCTCACTACGGTCAGGGAGGAGGTGAGTGGAGCGCGAGAGTTGGCGTGTAGCCCGAGATCGACGGAGCTCCGAAACAGCGGGGCCTCGGTCGATATCGACCACTAGAACTCTTTGTGCTCGAATGGGGTGGTTGGGAACTCGATTGAGGTTCTTGAGGAGAGGTGTGAGGGTGCTGGAGCGAGGGGGGGCTATTTATAGGCCAGCAACGGTGCTGGAGAGGGAGACAGAGCTCGGGGTCGATACCACGATTTTACGGACGTGGTTTGAGACCCGAGAGACTCAACAAGAGAGAGAGAGTGAACATGATGCACACGTGCTCCAAGGTCATGTTCTTCTGGCCGAATCTGGCACGCGCGGGCACGGGTCACCCTGCTTAGCAGAGCGGGGGAGAACGGGCCCTGAGGCTACCCTGAGTCAGGAGATTGGTCGGAGACACGGAGAGACACCGAGGGGAGGTGACAACCGGCCGGGGCTAGCCTCCTTTGCCTCAGGTGCACCCTGTAGGGCGCCGAGAGCGCAGTTTTGGCATGCCACGGCATGATGGCATGCTCTGGGGTGCTTTGGATGTGTCTGGTGTGTACGGGGGTTGGGTTAGATGCTCCTTAGCCATTTGAGAGCCAGGGGTCTCACTGCTGGTCAAAGGAGGTGATTAAAGAGGAGATGCCAGTCTTGAGGCAGAAACTAAAATGGAGATTTTGGTCTATTCTGCTTGGAACCAGAGAGGGGCCACTCATCTGCAGTTGAGGAGTGGTGCTGGCAGCTTGCACTAAGAGTTTAGTGGAAAGGGTGTGGGTGTAGAGGGGGTTAAGTGTCGTTTGACCAAGTTGGTAGAAGGGGTTCAACATGTGTTTGGGGTAGTTGACCTCCACCACTGGTGTCGAGTGTTAACAGGATTGGGTTTGATGCAAAAATAGGATGCTCCACCAAATTTGAGCCCCATTGGACAAGTTTGGCAGTGCAAACATGAAATCACCCTCAAATGGGCAGTATTGTCCTTTCAAAATGGAGTGTGTAGTGTAAATTATTCCCCACAAATCCAATTTTTGGCACGCACTCCTCATTGGGGGTGTTGAGCACTCCTATAAATTTTCAGGCCATTTGTACAAACTTTGCTATGTAGAGTTGCTACAACTTGATTCTGCACACACATCGTTTTAGGATTATTTGGTGAACCAAATCACCTTGAAAAGAGGTGAAACTTGGCATGAACACCAAATATAACTTGGGATGCATGCTGGAATTTTCTGGGAATTTATTGAAAATATTTCCTTTGGAGATATTTCAAAAGGTCAAAATAGATAGAATATGTTTTCAAGGATTTGCTCAAATATTTTTAACATAAATAGGGGTTGAAAATCTTATGTATGGAAAATATTTGTCCTCCGAGTATCTCCAAATTTTCTCAGATTCTTCTAAGGCAGAAAAATAATTTTCCACACAGAAACATCATTTGTGGCCTCAGAAAAGGACATGCAAATAAAATAGAAAAAGATTTTGTAAAATAATTATGTCATGATTTTGGAGAGTTATAATAGTGCTAAAACGAGAATACAATCTTTCGGTGAAGGCACTCCCTTGAAATCAGGGACTTGTAGTGCAAACCCAAAGCAAGGTTTTGAAATAGTGAAAAATGAGAACAAAGGTTTTTATGGAAATATCATGTTATAATTTTTTTTGGATCCACTTATTCAAGCATACACACAAACAATGGAAATCATGTCACTCATAGCACTTGCTTAAAAAGTTTTAATAAACTCAGATTTTTGAAGAGGCTACAATTGAAGTAAGGTAAAAACAGGGTATGACAGACCTATGCCCCTTACAACAATCTCGTCCCCGAGATTCCTAAGCTAGGTGCTAAAGAGGTATGGATATTCTGATCGGAGATAGTCTTCACGCTACCATGTTGCTTCTGCTTCGGTGTTGTTTCTCCACTGAACCTTGAAGTACTTGATGGTGCGGCTTCTGGTACAACGCTCAGCTTCATCCAGCATGCGAATCAGCCTCTCGCGATAAGTGAGGTCTGGATGAAGGTCAATGGCTTGATGGTCAATGTCCTTATAAAGATCTGGACGGTTTGGCGCTTGCACGCACTACCAAAGTTGTGACACGTGGAAGACGTTGTGCACACCCGTAAGTTCCGGAGGTAGCTCCAACTTGTAAGCAACTTCTCCACGCCTTGTCGTGATCTTAAAAGGGCCAATGAACCTTGGAGCAAGTTTCCCCTTGATGTGGACACACTTGGTTCCCTTGAGAGGTGTGACGTGGAGGTACACCTGGTCTCCGAGGTTGAACTCCACTTCTCTACGGCAAGAATCCGCATAGCTCTTCTGTCGGGACATGGCTACTTTGAGGTGTTCCCTGACAAGTTGCACCTTATCTTGTGATTCACGAACAATATCTGGCCCGAATATCAATCTTCACAAATTTTGGACCAGTTGAGCGGGGTGCGGCACTTCCGTCCATATAATACTTCAAATGGGGCCATCAGGAGAGTAGACTGATAGTTGTTGCTGTATGAGAACTCAGAGACCGGCAGACAGTTTTCCCATTTGGTCCCATGTGCTAAGACACAAGCGCGGAGAATATACTCAAGTATGTGATTCACTCGCTCCGTCTGTCCGCCCGTCTATGGGTGGAAGGCAGTTCTGAAAGAGAGCTTGGTTCCGAGAGCTTCTTGGAACTTCTTCTAGAATCTTGAGGTGAACTTTGTGCCTTGGTCGGATATAATCTCCTTGGGAACTCCATGGAGGCTCACAATACGCTCAATGTAGAGACTAGCAAGCTTGTCACCACCATAAGTGGTGCTGACTAGAATGAAGTGAGAGACCTTGGTCAGATGGTCGACAATGACCCATATGGAGTCATGGCCTCTGGTGGACCTAGGTAGACCGGTGGCGAAGTCCATGACGACTCGGTCCCGCTTCCATTCGAGCACCTCGACAGGTTGTAGCAGTCTAGCAGGTCGCTGGTGCTCAGCCTTGACACGCTAGCACACATCGCACTTGGCGATATAGGAAGCTATTTCCCTTTTCATGCCATGCCACGAGAACCTTTCCCGGAGGTCTTGATACATCTTGGTCCCGTCGGGGTGAATCGAGTAGGGTGTCTCGTAGACTTCTTGCAAAATTTAGTCCCTGAGTTCAGCCTTGTTGGGTACGCATAAACATTTCCCAAACCACACAACTCCTTGCTCATCCATAGAGAATTCTGGGGCCTTGACTTCATAGATCTTCTTCTTGATGCCTTTGATGCTCTTGTGCCCCTTCTGGGCCTCTTTTATGTCGTCTACCAGAGTGGTTTTAACTTTGAGGTTGGCTAGGAATCCTGGTTCAACTAGCTCCAACCCAAAGCTTTCCACATCATCATATAAGGCTGGTGGCCTTTCCTGAGCATAGCATTCAAGGTGCAGGTCTTCCGGCTGAAGGCATCGGCCACCACATTGGCCTTACCGGGGTGGTATTGAATGCTGAGGTCGTAGTCTTTGCTCATCTCCAACCATCTTCGTTGCCTCATATTCAACTCCCTTTGAGTATAAATATACTTCAGACTCTTGTGGTTGGTGTATATTTCACATCCCTTCCCCAGAAGGTAATGTCGCCATATCTTCAGGGCATGCACTACGGCTACCAACCCGAGGTCATGAGTGGCGTAGTTCTCTTCATGCGGGCGTAATTGCCGTGACAGGTAAGCCATGACCCTGCCGTCTTGCATTAGGACACCATCGAGCCCAGTTGTTGAGGCATCACGGTATATCAAAAACTCCTTGCTGATATCCAGAGTAGCCAGTACCGGGGTGATAGTCAGTCTCTTCTTCAGTTCCTCGAAGCTTTCTTTGCGCTCCGGCATCCATTCGAACTTCTTTCCCTTCATCAAGAGCTGAGTCATTGGTCGCGCGATGCGGGAGAATCCTTCCACGAACTTGCAGTAATATTCCACGAGTCCTAGGAAGCTTGTGACTTCCTTCACATCGATTGGCGACTCGCAGTTCGTTACCGTGGTAATCTTGAAAGGATCGACTGCCAATCTGTTTGCTCTCCAGGTATGACCCAAGAATCCAACTTCGTGCAGCCAGAATTTGCATTTCCTAAACAAGGCATAAAGTTGGTGCTCTCGAAGCTTTTCCAACACTAGCCTCAAGTGTTGCTCATGTTCTTCTTCGGACTTGGAGAAGATTAATATATCTTCGATGAAGACGACGACAAACTTATCCAGGTATTCCATGAAGACTTTGTTCATGAGGTACGTGAAGTATGCTGGGGCATTGGTCAACCCAAATGACATGACTGTGCACTCCTATAGACCGTACCGGGTCACGAATGTCGTCTTAGGTATGTCCTCGGGTCGGATCTTCAGCTGGTAATATCCAGATCCGAGGTCAATCTTGGAAAATTCCTTGGTACCATTTAACTAGTCAAATAGGTCTGCAATCTTGGGGAGTGGCTACTTGTTCTTGATCGTGACTTCATTGAGGGAACGGTAATCTACGCAGAGCCTGATAGTTCCATCCTTTTTGGACACGAATAGAACAGGTGATCCCCAAGGTGATGCACTCTGATGGATGAATCCTTTCCGGAGTTGCTCATCCAACTGCTTCTTCAACTCTGCTAGCTCTTCGGATCCCATCCAATAAGGCTTCTTATAGATAGGCCTTGGTCCGGGCATGAGCTCAATGATGAACTCGATGTTTCAGTCAGGAGGCATCCCAGGAAGCTCATCGGGAAAGACGCCCGGGTACTCACAAACTATTGGTACTCGGTCCAACTTGTTGGCGTTCTCGGAACCGGGGTACCCAGACCTGCCTGCCTGCGGCCCAAGGTTGGCCCACTTCATCAGCGCAAGAACAGCAAGGAGCAGCACCACCCTGAATAAGGCCCTCGTGAGGGGCCAAGCCTCACGAGGAGGAGCAGCGTCAAGACCCACAAGGGGCCTCCTCAAGACCCCTCTGGAGCAACGGATAATCCGAGGCAAGGCCGGGCCACAGGAGTCAAGGGTGACGCCAGGAAAGGACAGGCGAGCAGTAGATGGTAGGACGGGACATTTCCCCATTTTGTGCAAAGGTGGCAGGAGCGTACAGGTTTTCCAAAGGCATCCTCTAAAGGTTTCCCTTCGGGTGCAACAAAGCTGCAGCCTCCCACCGGTAGGGCAAACGTCATTCACGGGCCCGTCTCTGCGGCGCGGACAGTTACTTTGCAGGGGAAGAGCACCTTTGGGCAGAAGAGCATGTTCCCTTGCCCCCCTTCAAAATTGGTTGTTGTGGGTTCCCTTCCTGCCGAAGCTATGAGGGAAGAGGACCCGGGCCTCCGCTATAAATAGAGAGGGTAGGATACTTGAAAGGGGGGGTTCATTTAGACGGTAGAAAAACACACCTAGTCGCTCGGCCTCCGGAGGCCCAATAACACTGTACTAATTCATTCACCACCTCCGTGAGAGGCAATCCACGAAAAGCAGGAGTAGGGTTTTACGCTTCGCAATGGCCCAAACCTGGGTAAACTGTTGTGTTATGTGTTCCCCTCGCCATTGAGTGAGTCCTTCATCGTTTCCATCGAATAGTGGTTAGGCTAGGTGAGGCAGGGAGAGACCTTAGTACACGCCCAAGTGTTTGAATCCTTAGGGTTTTGCGGAGCCCGAAATCCGACATTTGGCGCGCCAGGTAGGGGTGTGTCGAGGTCTTCCCCAAAGTTTGGCTCACCGAAACTGACAGCGTCGATGGTAGGGAAACGACGAGTCCGCGCGGAGAGGCGCGTTGCCTAGGTGGTGCGGACGGCGTGGGCAGGCCACGACTCCCAGTTGCCCTCGTCCACCCCGACGCCCGACGACCATGCTGGACAGACTTCAGGTGAGCGCCGGGGCTTGCCATGTCCGCCAACCGTGTAGCATCCCCACGACTCTCCGCCTCTTCCGCGTGCCCCACTTGTCCCTCCCTTCGTCCGAGCTTTCCAACACCCGACGCACAGGCATGTCGCGCTGCTGGTGGCGTATGAGCTCAGGTGCCAGTGCACAGCACGTCACGGTCGCGTTAGAGGTCATGCGCGCCACCTCGGGCTCTCCGCCGCCAGAGAAGCCCGACTTTGTCCCTGCGCGAGCCGTGTCTGTCAGCCCGCGGCGCGTGGAATTGCAACAGAAGGACCAAGCGAGCGCGCCTCAAACCTCCATGAGGGCTTGCCCCTGTAGAGGATCCGATGGGAGCAGATGGGGTGCAAGACCCGGCTCCGCTTGGAGGGCGTCATCGAGTGTTCCCCAGCACGCTTCCTGGAGCAGTAAGAGAGTACCAGAGGCCAGACTACATCAACCCTCGAGGGCTCACGCGGGCTGACAACAACCACACCGGCACGCCTACGCATCGCGGAGGAGACCCCGTGGGCCATCACTACAATAGGAGGCACGAGCATGGCCCCATGGACCGCCCCCGAACGAACATGTATGAACAACGCTGTGGGGCTGATCCAAGGAGGTGGCTCCGTGATGCTACCCAGCGCGGGTACGCTCGTGGGGCACACCTGCTGGTTGGGAGCTGCCTCAGGCACGCGTCTGGGTCTGGGTACCAGGGACCTCTCGCCTTGGATAGGGTGGACGCACCCTCATGTCTAGGTCGATGGGCCCCAGCCTGGGGACGAAGGATGGAACATAAGCCCATGTTCCCGGGCCAGACGAACCCAACCTGGGGGCCGGGGGTGGTATACCCGCTCCCACCCCCAGGGCGTGCGATGCTCACTTGGGGACGGAGGGTGGAATACACGCCCATGTCACTAGTGCAGTCTTCGTTCGGTTACCAACAAGTGTTCGGATACCTGTCGCTGCCCTTAGGCAGGGCCAGACCGGCCTGGGAGCGCGACCCAGGGTATCAGCCAGGGAACCCCGGGGACTCCAGCGAGGCGTGCTGGGGCATCCCCCCGGGGATTCCGCACCTGCCACCTGGGCGAGTGTTCCAACCGGAGGGCGCAAGGGGCTCCCCCCACGCTCGGGGGCTTGCTCAGGGTGGGTCACGCTATGCCGCTACCAGCCTGGAGATCACAAGCGGGGCATGCGCCCATGAGGCGTGGAGTCCTCAAAGCATCCCCTGGCTCCGCAACAACCCGTAGCATCTCGGTGCAGCCTCATGACGCCCCAGCGCCACCACCGCATCGACTCTGCATCGTCCTTCAATTCTTTCGAAACCTACTTCATCCCGTGACACTCTCACGTAATAACGAGCCGAGGCTGTACATGCCCAGGGCCCCCCCGAGGACGCGGACGGGGTCCACACCAGGCCTAGTGGAGAAGACGAAGGAATCAATACAGTCCCCCAATGACTTTTGGAATCACGCGCCTAATGCCTCGGGGGTAGGGACACTCCCGAGGCCAAAGCGTCCTCGCGACCTTGCATATACACCCCCACCATGACACTCTCAGGTAATAACGAGCCAAGGCTCTATACGCCCACGGCCCCCCGAGGATGCGGAAGGGGTCCACACCATGCCTAGTGGAAACCCTATGCTCAGCGCTAGGGGAGACGGAGGCGGTGAATAGCTAGGATGCCGGACGCGGTTTCTTTTCATTTCTTCATTGTGTTTTAAGTTGAGGCCCTCTAAGGCTTTCCCTTTTTGTTGTATCCTGAGCTGTCAAAGGCTCGCGGGTTTCCCTGCTTTATGTTTCGAAAAGAAAAGAAGGTTGGGGATTTCGTCTATTGTGTTCTCTCGTCTCGTCTGACTCGTGTTCCCTTTGCTTTGATTGATATTTCACGGGAACCTCGGGGGTCTTGTGTTCTCCCGGGGCAATCGCAGAAAGGGGCGGAATGAGGAATCGCTCGAGCACCAGAAAGGGGGCTCCTTTGTCCCACCTCAGGACCCTTACTGGTCATAATGCCACTCGCCACTATCGGTGGTGACCTGGTCAGCACCGGGAGTGGTGAGGCCCCGCCCAGTGAAGCGCGAGCTCTGCGGTGGCAGGGATATGTGCGGGACTGGGCCTAACGAGGTAGAGCGGCTTGAGTGTCAAAGGGGGATCCTATGAAACACGCCTCAGGGGCCTCACTAGTAGCAATGCCACCCGGCTCCCGAGGGTGCCGGGGCTTTTCCCCGTGAGGAGCAGCCTTGGTAACTGGTTGCACCGCACGACGGCAGGGAAATATGCGGGATCGGGACCTGCAGACATAGAGTGCCGAAAAGGTCTTCAAACTGCCCCAAAAGCAGGAAGGAGACATGCGAACAAGCCCACGCTCACAGGACAAAACATTAGCATTGCGACATCTCAAGTTGGCGACAATCGAGGTCAGGATAGGAGTGCCACACATACCCCGACACCAGGGAACACGTCTAAAAGGTACCCACCGTACATGATCTAACTGATGTTAAACTTAACACATGAACCTATCAGGAGTACAGGCTTGAGGATCATGAGGCCACGTCTTCATCGGAGCCCATGCCGCAGCCCTCTAGAGCAAGCCTTTCCACCAAGTCTTCCACGTGAACCTCGACCCACTCAGCCAGGCCGGAGCGGATCATCTCTGGCACCGGGTCTAGCACTGAAGCAAAGTTGAAATCAGGGTCAAGGCGACGAAGGTGACTGAAGACGTCCGAGGCAGCTAGACCCAAGAGGTCGCGACTCTTCTCCTTCGCGAGCGCAAAGGCCTTCCCGATGATCGCCTCAAGATGCTCCACGACGCGGTAGAAGAAGCCCAAGTACCCGAAGTCGTCAGGAATCAGGGGACCAGAGACGCCATCTCCATAGATGTCACCCGGGACGCAGGAGGCCCTCCGCTCAAGGGACTGGAACATCCTGGAACGTTCAAGTTGGAGGATGCAAGCGCGGGGGGCCTCTTCAGAAGCCTCTACAACCAGGGAAGACACGCCTTTCACTTCTTTGCAGATGTTAGACATCTTAACCTCGACAATGGCATGTGCGTCCAGCGCGGCCTGTCGGCTTTCCATTTCCTGATCTAGCCTCCTCCGGAGGGCACTGACCTCATTTTGCAGGCAGTCACGACACTTCAGGAAGTGGGACTCTTGGATCCTCAACTTCGCGCGATAATGAAGGAGGGAACTTCGAGCATCCGCCAATCTCCTATCTATATCCTCCTCAAGGTTCACTTCACGAGAGGCAAGGGACTCATCGGCAAGCCAAAGCAGGCGCTCCCGCATATCTAAACGCTCCTGCTCCAGGCACTGCTCCACTTCTGCAAGCGCCAGTGAGTCGGCACATGCTCGAGGACCGACAAGGAAGCACTCAGCCGGCGTGGCCCCGTGGGGAACTATTGGTGGAGCTTGCGCCTCGAGACGAGTGATGAGGGTGCAGAGCTCCTTGTTGCAGTCCTCGAAGGCCCTTCATCGACAATCGGCCTCGAGACACTCAGCAAGGGCGCGCTCGCAGGATGCTACCGCAGCAGCACGGGATGCCTGTGCCTCTGCGGGAGCACGCTCCCGCTGCAAACGCCCGAGGTTCACGGTGACTTCAAGCTAGTGCCACCCTGATGCAAGGTACTGGCGTTCACCTTCCTGGAGCAAGCCCCAGGGCACATCGGGCGAACACGAGACAGGCTCCAGAGGCAGGCGGGGGTCCTCGCCTCTCGGACAGCGAAAGGAGAAGCGCGCAAGGGGTCGCGTGGCCCAAGTCCGTGCTCGGGGGTTGGGGGCTCCCTTGTGCCCGTTTCATCGATATCAAGCGTCCCATGAGGCCCCTCATCACCATTCTGGAGGGGCCCATGGAGAAGGTGCGACATGGCCACGAGAGGTGCCACAGTTGAGGGGAAAGGCATCCCCTCGCATAACTGAAGGACTCCAGCGAAGAAGACCGCGGGGGGTTCACGCGTAGGAGGCTCCGGACATCGGGCTCCGCGGAATGCGAGGGAAGAAGCCGCGGGACGCCCAACAGCCTCGAGAGCACGCAACGCAGATCTTCTCCGCTGGCCGTCGAATGGATACCTGAGGAACAAAGGCTTAGAAGACAAGCGCATAAAGGAGGGACAAGGAGGGAGACTGGCGCTTACTCGTCAATGGCCATCCAATTCTTCCTCGACGGAGCCACGCGCGCCGGGTGCCGGACGCCCTCGGACGACTCCCTCTTCCCGCCGATGGGGGCGCCCCGGTGGAGGGACTCGACAACCCTCGAACGAGATTCGGTAGCGGGGGTGGCGCCTTCCATTGTCGACCAATCATCAACACCAACCCCGCTGCGAAGCGGATCCAGAGCCGAGGGGCGGGCGCCGGTGCGTCGCCCACCATGATCCTGGAGGCAATCACGCAATCATGGTCTTCGCGGGGCCGAACCAAAGGGGGCACGACCTCTTGGGAATGTTTTTCACCCTCAAGGAGGAGCCCCCATTCATCAAAGAGCGGCATCTTCGCGGTGAGATCATTCGGGGCCTTGAGGCGGTACATCGGTTGGCCGTCCGAGGGAAGCTCGTCAGGATTACCGCTGGTCGACCGACGAAGCAGCTCACGCAGAACATCAGGGGAAAAGGGGTCCACTTAAGTCCTCATCGAGTCGTTGGGCCCTGCATAATCCCACATGGGCTGGGAGTGGCATTGAAGGCGAGCAATCCACCGACAGATGAACTTGCGCACCACCATCACCAGTGACACCCCCGCGCGCCTCAGTTGTCCCAGCCGGGTCAAGACCGGGGTGAGCCGGGGGTCGCTGAGCTCTTTGTGCTCCCACACCCGTTTCGGCGTCACCGGGGATGGAGGAGGTTGGAACAGAGCTCCAACCCCGACAACTTTAATCAGCACCAACTACCGCCGGAACCCTTCCACCCCAGGGACGAGCTCGACGCATGGGATCCCGAGGGCTCATGCGTCATCAATTTTCAGGGACGCACACCCAGAGCACTGCATCTCGGAGGCCCACTCAATAGAGAAGAAGTGTCGGAGCAATGCCACGAAAGGAGTGAGGCCGACAAAGGCCTCGCACAAGAATGCCACGGCAGAGAGGAGGATCAAAGAGCAGGGGTCCAGATGAAGCGCGTGGATCTGGTAGTGCGAAAGCATAGCGTCTAGGAAGCCTGAGAATGGTGGCAACACACTCGAAAGGAGGGCGTGGAAATGGAGAGGAACCGCAGAAGACACCCTCCCCCCCCCCCCCCCCGAGGCCATGAGCCCAGCCGAATATGGGTGCCCCCCCCCACTCATCGGAGTTGGCGGCAACTACTAGCTGAACCTTCTCCAACCCCTCAAGGTTTACCACTTCCGACCACTCCAGCGCGGGCTGGGGCGCCACCGTGACAAGTGGGACCTGCGAGCCCTCTCCTTCTCCTCCTTTCTGAGGCATGACGGAGAGAACAAGGCAAAGACGACACGACGCGCGTGGAACAGGAGGAAGAACCGACGGCGGAATGGATAGGAGGCGGAGACGGGCGAGAGATTCAGAATAGGAGATGCAGTGCAGATGGAATTGGCTCTCCGCTTTAAAGGCTCGGCCTGCAGGCAAATGGGGTCTGCGGTGTTTCGGGCCGCCTCCAAGGCTTTGCCGAGAAGCCAACCCAAGCACGCCTTGGGCCCGGAGGCTACTATCGGCGTTCTGGGAACCGGGGTACCGAGACGTTCCTGCCTATGGCCCAGGGCTGGCCCACTTCATCAGCACAAGATTAGCAAGGCGAAGCACCACCCTGAACAAGGCCCTCGTGAGGTGCCAAGCCTCACGAGGAGGAGGAGCGTCAAGACCCGTAGGGGGCCTCCTCAGGACCTCTCCGGAGCGGCAGTTATTCCGAGGCAAGGCCGGGCATGCAGTTACTTTGTAGGCGAATACCACCTTTGGACAGAAGAGAATGTTCCCTTGTCCCCTTCAAAATTGGCCATTGTGGGATCCCTTCCCGTCGAATCTATGAGGGAAGAGGACCCGTGCATCCGCTATAAATAGAGAGAGTAGGATACTTGAAAGGGGGGGGTTATTCAAACAGTAGAACAACACACCTAGTTGCTCGGCCTCCAGAGGCCCAAGAACACTGTACTAATTCATCCACCACCTCCGTGAGAGGCAATCCACCAAAAGCAGGAGTAGGGTTTTACGCTTTGCAGCGACCCGAACCTGGGTAAACTTTTGTGTTTTGTGTTCCCCTCGCCATCGAGTGAGTTCTTCATCGTTTCCATGGAATAGTGGTTAGGCGAGGTGAGGCAGGGAGAGACCTTCATACACGCCCCAGTGTTCGAATCCTTTGGGTTTTGCGGAACCCGAAATCCGACACAACTCTTCTTTCGAAAGGCAGTTAACCTGAGGAACTTGAGTGGAGATAGGTTGAGGGACATACTTGACTTTGACCCCTTGGTCACTTGTGATGGTAATAGCCCTTTTGGCGCAGTCGAGTATGCTTTGGTGCCTGGCCAACTAATCCATACCAAGGATCACATCCAAGATTATCCCATTGATGTTGATACGGACTCCTCTACATCCTAGGTTGGTCCTTAGCACTGCTCCCGGGGTATGTACTACCATTTGCCAATTAAGGAGGGTAGGCTTCAAACAACACTTTTCCGCAAACTTTTGGGTTATGAAAGAATGCGAAGTACCACAATCAAACAATATTGTTGCTGGTGTGGAGTTGACGAGGAACGTACCCAGAATGTAGTCCGCATCTTATTGGGCTTCTTCTGCGGAGATGTGATTCACGCGTCCCCTGCTGGGATACTACTGGTTGCGAGGAGCTTGGTTCCTGCCTGGCGCTCCATGACCTTGACCTTGATTAGGCGCATTGGGGTGCGGTGCATTGGGCTTCTTGGTAGGGCACTACCTCGAGTAGTGCCCAGTCTAACCACATCCAAAGCAGGTAACCTGCTCTAGAATGTTGGGCTTGACAACACTGTTGTTAGGCGGATTAATTGATGGCTTGGGGTTGGTGTCGGATTTAGGGCTCCGCAAAACCCTAAAGATCCAATCTCAGGGACGTGTATGCAGATCTCTCTCGGGCTCACCTCACCTAGCTCGCTACTCGCTAGGGATGGTAGAGAACTCACTTGATGCTGAGGAAGACACAGAACACGGTAGTTTACCCAGGTTCGGGCCGCTGAGAAGCGTAATACCCTACTCATGCTTTGGTGGATTGCCTCTCTTGGAGGTTGGTGGATGAACTAGTATAGTGTTCCAGGGCCTCCGGAGGCTAGTTGCCTTTGTGTGGTGTGGTGTGTGAATGATTGGGTTGGATCAAGGTGGATCGGATGGGATCCCCCTCTATGAAGTAACCTATCCTCTATATATAGCGGTGGTCCGGGTCCTCTTCCCTCATCGCAATGGCGGGAAGGGATCCCACAACGGCCATTCTTTGAAAGGGAACAGTGGAACATGCTCCCCTGCCCAAAGGTAGTTTTCGCCTGCAAAAGTGACTATCAATGCAGCAGGGACGGGTCCAGGGGTAACGCCCGTCCTGCTGGCGGGCGGTGGTCGCCTTGTTGCACCAGAATAAAAACCTTTGGAAGATGCCTTGGGAACCTGCGTACGTCCTTGCCCCCTTTGCAATAAAGGGGAAACTGCTCCGTCCTACTGTCCGCTGCTCGCCTGTCCTTTCCCGCGTCATCCTTGACTCCTCAGGCTCGGTGTTGCCTTAGAATATCTGCCGCTCCGGAGGGGTTCTGAGGAGGCCCCCTGCGGTTCTTGAAGTTGTTCTTCCTTGGGAGGCTTGGCCCCTCGCTAGGGACTTGCCTCAAGCAGTGCCGAGCCTGTTGGTTTTTGGTCGATGAAGTGGGCCAACCCTGGGCCGCAGGCCCGCAGGTCTGGGTACCCCCATTCCCAGAATGCCAACAGTTGGCATGCTGCTGGGGCTGATAGTTCTAGCGGAACATTGGTGCCTTTCACTGCTATTGCTGATAGTTGGGTCTTTACTGGGTGGATTTCCATGGACGTGCCTTCTGGTTACTGGAACCTCCATTACCCATCAGCTTATGCTTACGGCTGTTATCCATCGCACGACGCTTATCCTCCACCATTCGTGCCTTGTTTACCAGATCGCAGAAGGTCCGACATTCACAGACAACAAGCTGATACTGAAGCGACTGCTGAAGTCCTTCCATCAAGCGTCCCACCTTGGCAGCTTCAGTGTTGACGTCTTCTGGTGCATACCATGAAAAAAGGTTAAACTTCTGCAGGTACTCCTTGATGGTTCCACTGCCTTGCCTCGGAGCTTGGAATTCCCGCTTCTTAATTGTCATCATTCCAGGGGGAATGTGAGCAGCGGGGAATCCTTCCTTGAAGTCAGTCCAGGAGATAGCCTGTCCATCCCTTATGATTTGGAACCCGTCCCACCAAGCCCTGGTCGTGCCTCCGAGACAGTGAGCAGAATAAAGGACTTTCTCACGGTCATCCGTGCACTTGACCAGCGCGAGGAGGTCTTCGATGGTGCAGATCTAGTCATCGGCATCCAACAAATCAGTTATCTCCATGAATATGGGAGGCGTAGTCCTCATAAACTTAGACAGAGTGGAGCGACTATTGCCATTTCCATTATGTGGTGGATTTTTCACTAAAACTTGAGCCAGCTGTTGGATGGCGGCATTGTTGGCTTGACGTTCCTCTCGGAAAGCCTGGAGGAACTGAGCCACGGTCATGCTCTCCAGAGAATGCGGTCGCGGGGGAATGTCGCCTTGCTGCTGCTCGGGGTGTTCACTGGCTTGGGAAGACCCACCTGTTCCTGGCTGCTGGCTAGAAGTGCCTGTTCTGGGGTTGCCGAAGGTGTTGGTGCGGGTAGAAATCACCATCCTGTTTGGGAGCAGACAGGTCAATATTCCGAAGTGGTCGGGGAATCATAAGGGATGACGCTCCTAGATAAGGGGGTTTCGTACTGTGCAAGTGTGTGAGACAACAAAAGGTTTGAAGAAACTAATGCAATTACTTAATTAAAACAAGTGACGCAGTCGCTTACAAGCTGCCTAAGGCAAAAATGCGGCTTGCATCAAAACATGAACATGAAGCACACAACACTCGCGGTTCTCAATAACAGATACACGGACTCGACTTCGTAGGGGAGACTCCTAACTTGCCTAGGACGTTCCTCTATGTGACAGACTGCTCTGTCTCTTATGCAGGCTCTACAGGGTCTTCGTCTTCATCCTCATTGGTGTCTTCTTCCTTCAGAGGTGTGGGGGAAGGAAGAGGTCCATCACGTCATCAATTTATTGGTGAAGCGGTGAGGAGCTCAGTGTATTCTTCCATGGTCACACGGTGACTCTATATAGGAGTGCCCTGGAGCGATGGTATTCCTCCTCGGAAGGCAATAGCAGGCTGCCCTCCGGGTGCTCCTTCCTTCTTAACCTTGTGGGTCGTCATCTTTTACAGGCGAAGTATGTCATTGAGTTGGTGTAACTCTTAGGGAAGCGTCACCGATTCCTTGATCAGAAGGTGAGTCCAGGTGTCGGCGAAGAGGCTGTAGTAGGTCTGAAACCTGAGTGGCATCCCGTCTTTCGGGGATGGGTTGAATGTCCAACTCCCGTCAATCCCGTCCTTAACAAAAGGCAGGTGCCGAGTAGGCAGCGCGTTGGCTATCTCGGGAAGGATATCACGGAGATCCACGAGCGCCTCTCATAATGGTGTCTGCACTGCCAACATCAGATTCTCCATCTGTTGTCCTTCAAAGAACCAACTAATTGGGGATTCGTTTGCCTTCACTATCACGTCCACGTGATATTCGTTCGTGTCGGCGTTGACCCAGTGCTTGTGGTAGAGAAAAATGGTCATGCAGCGTACTTCACCCTTCTCCAGGCTGTCTCCCAAAAGTAGGGGAAAGCCAGTTTCCAGAAGCATCTCACGTACGACGGCCATCTACAAGGTTTTTAGGAGAGGGTCAGAAATTTTTGGGTGGTATGAAATAGTAGTAGGGTGTAGAAAATCTCAAGTGTAAGGGCTGAGTGTGCTAATTTACTCGGCTATCATCCATGCTACCTAAGGCTTCCTACAGTCAGGATGACTCTAATACTAGCTATGTGGGGACCCCGACTTACGATTCAAGATCGCCGAATGTACGTGCTCAGTGATCCCAGAGATGAATGCTCACCGAACACACATATACTGAATATTAAGAGTCTTATATCCAACATGCCGTTTGATACAACAAATGACCATCATGGTCAAGTCTCGCATAGGTAGGGCATATAAGGCCAATCACACCGATACAACTACTAGCAGAACCTTGATAATAAACGACAGCCCATGCCATCAGCCTTCACCAACAGGCACTCTGACTGGGAAGCGTCCTAGTTCACGTGTCCGTCTCCGGTGACGAATTCTTCTCCAAACTCTAGTTCTTCCATGTCTGGTGACTAACATAACCAGCGGCAATCCAGTGAGTACCTTGAATGTACTCACAAACAACCCATGGTATGGATAATGCAATTTGTATGATAATAAGCAATATGCATCATTTGCGGAAAGCAAGCTTTGAATGTAAATAAACATGATCGTTGACGGGTATGGATATGCATCATAAGCTAGATGGTATTCAGAAGAACAGGTTACACATATCAACATATCTGCTGAGGGCCGAACACTCGGGTTCACCCGATATGCCAAGTGACCAAATTTGTCATATCCTCTTACTCAGATACACCTTTGAACATACACACTCACACTTCGTTTATGCGGAAACGACTGGCCGTAGTTTAAGCACGATTACTCAACTGTCCTTGACCGTGGACATGACTATTTGAATAGTTTTACAGTCTGCAAAGGTTGTGCGTTGTACCCACAAGATCCGGGAAACTTCCGTGTAATCCACGACTCACGGTATATAACATACCCGAGGTAAGTACCTGATGTCTACTACGCAACCTTCTCCTTGTAGACGTTGTTGGGCCTCTAAGTGCAGAGGGTTGTAGGAAAGTAGCAATTTTCCCTCAAGTGGGTGACCTAAGGTTTATCAATCCGTGGGAGGTGTAGGAAGAAGAAGGTCTCTCTCAAGAAACCCTGCAACCAAATAACAAAGAGTCTCTTGTGTCCCCAACACACCTAATACAATGGTAAGTTGTACAGGTGCACTAGTTCGGCGAAGAGATGGTGATACAAGTGCAATATGGATGGTAGATATAGGTTTTTGTAATCTAAAATTATAAAAAAACAGAAAGGTAACAAGTAACAAAAGTGAGCACGAACGGTATTGCAATGCATGGAAACAAGGCCTAGGGTTCATACTTTCACTAGTGAAGTGCTCTCAACAATGATAACATAATTGGATCATATAACTAGCCCTCAACATGCAACAAAGAGTCACTCCAAAGTCACTAATAGCGGGGAACAAACGAAGAGATTATTGTCGGGTACTAAACCACCACAAAGTTATTATTTCTGATCGATCTATTCAAGAGTCCGTAGTAAAATAACACGAAGCTATTCTTTCCGTTCGATCCATCATAGAGTTCGTACTAGAATAACACCTTAAGATACATATCAACCAAGATCCTAATGTCACCTAGATACTCCATTGTCACCTCAAGTATCCGTGGGCATGATTATACGATATGCATCACATAATCTCATAATCATCTATTCAACCAACACATAGAACGTCAAAGAGTGCCCCAAAGTTTCTACCAGAGAGTCAAAACGTGTGCCAACCCATATGCATAGGTTCCCAATGTCACGAACCCGCAAGTTGATCACCAAAACATACATCGAGTACTCACATGAATCAAATGTGTGCCAACCCATATGCATAGGTTCCCAGTGTCACGAACCCGCAAGTTGATCACCGCAGATAGACACGTGCAAGACATACATAAAGTGTTCTCAAAGACTCAATCCGATAAGATAACTCCAAAGGAGAAACTCAATTCAATACAAGAGGGAGAGGGGGAAGAACATCATAAGATCCAACTATAGTAGCAAAGCCCATGATACATCGAGATCAATACATCTCAAGAACACGAGAGAGAGAGAGATCAAACACATAGCTACTGGTACATACCCTCAGCCCCGAGGGAGAACTACTCCCTCCTCGTCATGGAGATCGCCGGGCTGATGAACATGGCCACCGGAGATGGATTCCCCCTCCGGCAGGGTCCCAGAACGAGCTCCAGTTTGGTTTTTGGTGGCTACAGAGGCTTGCAGCGGAGGAACTCCCGATCTAGGTTTCTTTCTAGAGGTTTCTGAATTTATAGGAATTTATGGCGGTGGAATTGCGTCAGTTGGGCCCACGAGGAGGTCACAAGCCTGCTCGCCACCACCGGGGGGTGGTGGTGGCGTGAGGGCTTGTGACTCCCTCGTGGCCCATCTGGCCTTCTCCCAAAGCTTCGGGGGTCTCTTTTGGTCCAAAAAATCATCGTAAAGTTTCATTCCATTTGGACTCCGTCTGAAAATGGGCCAAAAACACGGAAAAAACATAAACTGGCACTTGGCACTGAGTTAATAGGTTAGTCCCAAAAAAGATATAAAATAGCATATTCATGCATATAAAACATCCAAAGTTGACAAGATAATAGCATGGAACCATCAAAATTTATAGATATGTTGGAGACGTATCAAGCATCCCCAAGCTTAACTCCTGCTCGCCCTCGAGTAGGGAAGTGATAAAGAATGAATTTTCGATGTTGCATGCTACCTAGCATAGTTGTCCTTTGTAACTTCTCTACGTGACATGAATGTTCAGATCCGTTAGATTCAAAACAATAGTTTGCTATTGACGTAATCATGAACTTTCAAAATAACAAGGCCAAAAGAAAGTTATCCCTACAAAATCATATAGTCTGGCTATGCTCTATCATCATTGCACAACGAATTTAAATCATGCACAACCCCCGGTATTGGCCAAGTAATTGTTTCACACCTTTACTTTCTCAAACCTTTTCAACTCTCACGCAATACATGACCGTGAGCCATGGTTTTAGCACTATAAGTGGTGTGGAGTGTGGTGGAGGTTGCAAGACAGAAAAGGAGAAGACGATCACATTAACTAGGCATATCAATGAGCCGTGGAGATGCTCATCAATAGATATCAATGTGAATGAGTAGGGATTGCCATACAAATGATGCACTATAGCTAAGAGTAAGTGAAAGCTCTTAAAGAAAACTAGTGGGTGTGCATCCAACTTGCTTGCTCACGAAGACCTAAGGTAATTTTGAGGAGGCCTATCATTGGAATATACAAGCCAAGTTATATAATGAAAATTTCCCACTAGCTATATGGTGGTGACAAAACGAGAGACTCTCAATCATGAAGATCATGTTGCTTAATATGCACAAGTGTGGAAAGGTGGTAGCATTGTCCCTTCTCTCTTTTTCTCTCATTTTTTTGGTGGGCTCTTTGGCCTCTTTATTTTTGGTGGGAATCTTTGGCCTCTTTTATTTCCTCACATGGGACAATGCTCCATCAATGATGATCATCACACTTTCAACTCAAAACTTAGAGCAACGATGACTCTATATGGAATGCCTTCGGTAGTGTACCGTGACAATGATCTAGCATGGCATAGACATTAATGGAAACATCATGCTAGCTATCGTACGATCATGCAATGGCAATGTAGACGTGGTGGCACATGTCAGGATGGTAGTTGCATGGCAATATATCTCGGAATGACTTTGAAAAAGCCATTGTAGGTAGGTATGGTGGCTGTTTTGAGGGAGGCTAATGGTGGGTTTTGTGCACCGGCGAAAGTTGCACGACACTAAGAAGAAAGTGATGGTGGAAGGTGAAAGTGCATCTAAACCATGGACTCAACATTAGTCATGAAGAACTCATATACTTGTTGCAAAAGTTTTATTAGTAATCGAAACAAAGCATTCAACGCATACTCCTAGGGGAAGGGTTGGTAGGTATAAACCATCGCGCGATCTCGACCGCCACACAAAGGATGACAATCAAAAGAATAATCATGCTCAGACTTCATCACATAGCGGTTCACCATACGTGCATGCTACGGGAATCACTAACTTCAACACAAGTATTTATAGATCCACAACACCTTACTAGCATGACTTCAATATTACCAAAACCACAACTCAAAACTAATTGAGATGAATCAAACTTCTCTAACTATTCAATGCACATGAACGTCGAAGTTTTCGTATCCCTTTGGATACCTACCCCTTTTGAGACTACTTTCAAAGCATAGATCAACTACCAAGCCATGCACCGTTGCACTCTAAAAGATATAAGTGAAGCACATAGAGCAAAAGTATCTAGCTCAAAAGATATAAGTGAAGCACATGTGAGCTGAATTGTCTACCAAAGGATATAAGTGAAGCTCGACAAAATCACGGTGAGTGCATGTCTCTCTCTCTAGGTGTGCAGCAAGGATGATTGTGACACAAGAAAAAATAAAATACTCCTACGATACAAGACGCTCCAAACAAAACACATAACATGTGGTGAATAAAAATATAGCCCCAAGTAACGTTACCGATGGATTGAAGACGAGAGAGGGGATGCCTTCCCGGGGCATCCCCAAGCTTAGGCTTTTACGCCGTCCTTGAATATCTTGGGGTGCCTTGGGAATCCCCAAGCTTGAGATCTTGCCACTCTTTATCTCTTTGTCCATAAGAACTTCACCCAAAACTTGAAAACTTCACAACACGAAACTTAAACAGAAATTCGTGATAACATTAGTATGAGAAAGCAAACCACCACTTCCTTTGGTACTATAGCAAACTTAAATTCTACTTGGGTTACTGTATTTTCAATCTTCCATGGCTAATACCCTCCGATGCTAACCATAGTTTCATCAAAATAAGCAACCAACACACCAAAAATATAATCTGTTAATAGCAGACCAGTCTGTAGCAATCTGTATATTTCGTATACTTCTGTTACTTCAAAAATTCTGAAAAATTACGACAGTCTGAAGAATTTACATAGCAATCAGCAGAAAAAATAATAAACTCAAAAGGTCTTAAACAAAAAACATGAAAATTCTTTTCGTGAGCAGAAAGTTTCTGTCTTTTCCAGCATGACCAAACGATCATCTCCAAGACTAATCATAACGGTTTTGCTTGGCAAAAATGCAAAAAGAAACACAAAAAACACAATCATAACAGAATTTTGAAAGTGTGGAAAACACAAAACAGAAAGAAAAAGGAAAGACAAATTTATTCATTGGGTTGCCTCCCAACAAGCGCTATCGTTTAACGCCCTTAGCTAGGCATTGATTTCAATGATGCTCACATAAAAGGTAAGGATTGAAACACAACGAGAGCATCATGGAGCAAATGGCTAGCACATTTAAGTCTAACCCACTTCCTATGCATAGGGATTTTGTGATCAAACAATTTATTGGAGCAAGAATCAACTAGCATAGGAAGGCAAAACAAGCATAGCTTCAAAAATTTCAACATATGGAGAGGAAGCTTGATACTATTGCAATAAGTAGAAGCATATGATCCTCTCTCATAGTAATTTTGAGTAGCATCATGAATGAATTCAACAATATAACCAGCACCTAAAGCTTTCTTTTCATGATCTACAAGCATAGAAATTTTACTACTCTCCACATAAGGAAATCTATTCTCAAGAATAGTAGTGGGAGTATCGTAAAAGACTTGAGCACTACAAATTGTGTCCACAATGAAAAATCAAGGTTTAGCAAAGGGGTTTTCGAAAGTATGACAAGTTTTATCATCCCTTTTCTTCAAAGCATAAGTATCCTCACAATAATCATCATAGATAGGGGGCATGCTTTCATCGAAATGATTTTGATCATTCAAAGTGGAAGAACTAAAGAGATCATCTTCATCAAATATAGCATACCCAAGCTTGTGGCTTTGCATATCATTAGCATCATGGGTATTCATAGAATTCATGCTAACAACATTGCAATCATACTCATCATTCACATATTCTATGCCAAGCATTCTATGTAATTCTTCTTTCAGCACTTGAGCACAATTTTCCTTCCCATCATGCTCACGAAAGACATTGAAAAGGTGGAGCATATGAGGCATCCTCAATTCCATTTTTTTTGTAATTTTCAGTGAAAGAACAAGAAACAAAAAGATTCGATTGATAGATCTAAAGATATACCTTCAAGCGCTAACCTCCCCGGCAACGGCGCCAGAAAAGAGCTTCGTTGACGGGATGTTAGTGCCGCTTACCTAGCCTCCCCGGCAACGGCGCCAGAAAAGAGCTTGATGTCTACTACGCAACCTTCTCCTTGTAGACGTTGTTGGGCCTCCAAGTGCAGAGGGTTGTAGGACAGTAGCAATTTTCCCTCGAGTGGGTGACCTAAGGTTTATCAATCTGTGGGAGGCGTAGGATGAAGATGGTCTCTCTCAAGCAACCCTGCAACCAAATAACAAAGAGTCTCTTGTGTACCCAACACACCTAATACAATGGTAAGTTGTATAGGTGCACTAGTTCGGCGAAGAGATGCTGATACAAGTGCAATATGGATGGGAGATATAGGTTTTTGTAATCTGAAATTACAAAAACAGCAAGGTAACAAGTAGCAAAAGTGAGCACGAACGGTATTGCAATGCGTGGAAACAAGGCCTAGGGTTCATACTTTCACTAGTGAGGTTCTCTCAACAATGATAACATAATTGGATCATATAACTAGCCCTCAACATGCAACAAAGAGTCACTCCAAAGTTACTAATAGGAGGGAACAAACGAAGAGATTATTGTCGGGTACTAAACCACCACAAAGTTATTCTTTCTGATCGATCTATTCAAGAGTCCGTAGTAAAGTAACACAAAGCTATTCTTTCCGCTCGATCCATCATAGAGTTTGTACTAGAATAACACCTTAAGATACATATCAACCAAGACCCTAATGTCACCTAGATACTCCATTGTCACCTCAAGTATCCGTGGGCATGATTATACGATATGCATCACATAATCTCAGAATCATTTATCCAAGCAACACACAGAACTTCAAAGAGTGCCCCAAAGTTTCTACCAGAGAGTCAAAACGTGTGCCAACCCCTATGCATAGGTTCCCAATGTCACGAACCCGCAAGTTGATCACAAAAACATACATCGAGTACTCACATGAATCAAACGTGTGCCAACCCATATGCATAGGTTCCCAATGTCACGAACCTGCAAGTTGATCACCGCAGATAGACTCGTGCAAGACATACATCAAGTGTTCTCAATGACTCAATCCAATAAGATAACACCAAAGGAGAAAC
The DNA here is from genome assembly GCF_904849725.1 of Hordeum vulgare subsp. vulgare. Classification (NCBI taxonomy): domain Eukaryota; kingdom Viridiplantae; phylum Streptophyta; class Magnoliopsida; order Poales; family Poaceae; genus Hordeum; species Hordeum vulgare. Next base: position 364,237,612 of record NC_058524.1, on the reverse strand, counting down.
TCAATTCATTACAAGAGGGAGAGGGGGAAGAACATCATAAGATCCAACTATAGTAGCAAAGCCCATGGTACATCGAGATCAATACATCTCAAGAACACGAGAGAGAGAGATCAAACACATAGCTACTGGTACATACCCTCAGCCCCGAGGGAGAACTACTCCCTCCTCGTCATGGAGATCGCCGGGATGATGAAGATGGCCACCGGAGATGGATTCACCCTCCGACAGGGTACCAGAATGGGCTCCAGATTGATTTTTGGTAGCTACAGAGCCTTGCGGCGGCGGAACTCCCGATCTAGGTTTCTTTCTGGAGGTTTCTGAATTTATAGGAATTTATTGCGGTGGAATTGCGTCAGTTGGGCCCACGAGGAGGTCACAAGCCTGCTCGCCACCACCGGGGGGTGGTGGCGGCGTGAGGGCTCCCTCGTGGCCCATCTGGCCTTCTTCCAAAGCTTCGGGTGTCTCTTTTGGTCCAAAAAAATCATCGTAAAGTTTCATTCCATTTGGACTCCGTCTAAAAATGCGCCAAAAACACGGAAAAAACAGAAACTGGCACTTGGCACTGAGTTAATAGGTTAGTCACAAAAAAGATATAAAATAGCATATTCCTGCATATAAAACATCCAAAGTTGACAAGATAATAGCATGGAACCATCAAAAATTATAGATACGTTGGAGACGTATCAGTACCCGATCAATGCCTTTCCCCTGACGACACTAGACAAAGAGTTCCACTTGATTGGTACCCAACCCACATGACGTACGTCTTACGAGCACCAACTCTGGACCGTATCCTCCATGCGGTGACCGGTGTGCCCGGAACACGTAAAAACGGCATAGTCGACCTACCTGGTATGACCCCGTCACGAGAGTGACCACATATCACTCCCTCCACTAGTAATGTGGCCTCTTTGCTAGCACCGAGCAAAGTAGTTAACAAAGCCAGTCCCATAAAGGGGTAACGTGGTCGCACATGTAAGGTTGGGATAGTCGACACATCATAAATCTATTCCTGTTTATGAAACCACTCTTACCCTGTGCACCACTGCTTCACAAGGGGTTACCTAACTCATCACCACCCTCGGGCATTAGTGGCACCCAATGGGCTTTTCATAAAACCTTTTATATCAACTCTGTGTCACCATCATCATGCATATGCTTCTACTATGTGTAGCACTACTGTCTACTTGTCAACATATCAACATCATGACCCTCATAGGTGGTAGGATCATGCTGAAATGCAAGTGCTCCGGAGGAGCCATCGGTAACACCATGCTGGGTGCACCAAATATCCTTAACTATATGCATCGGAATAAAGTAACCAATGTGTCATGCATAGGAGTATTTCTTAGACATGGTCAAAGGGACGCTTGCCTTGATCAACTAGGTATCCGGGGTCTTCGCGGTCTTCGAGTCCAGCTCCTTCGTCGATCGCGGAATCTATCGTCATAATAATAGAAATAAAATAAGTAGCTCACTCAAAAACACAGCACAAACTCGCTTTAAAATTTTATCCTATTTTGATAATTCTACAATATAGTTTTAAAAATATTTGTCTCTGTTTTTAATGAAAAGGTTATTAAAAATCCAATTAACACGAGTTAAAATATTCAAAATAAGCCTTTTAATTATAACTATGCAGAAAAGCTTTCATAAAAATTAGTAAAACAACTCTATTAAATTCTACACATTTTTAGATGAATTGTGGTGGAAAATAATTAAACTTGATTAAATAATAAAGTGTGCAAAATTGTTTTAAAAGAGGATTAAAAACAAAAAGAAAAGGGGGCTTAGCCGTGGCCTAGCTCGACGAGTGGTTGGGCCGGCCCAACTGGCCAACCGGCTAGTTAGCCAGCTAGCAACCCAGGCACGCGCGCCATCGGGTTCAAACCTTATGCACGCCCCGTGCGGTCAGCGACTGAGAGAGGAGATAGGGGGAGAGATGGGCCACCAACAGGTGGGGCATGCCTATCGGGGTCGTCTTGCTCCTCTGGACGGAGGGAGGGGAGGCACGCCGGCGGCGATACCAACGCCCTCGTGTCCCAACGACGGCAGGAATGGAACCACCCAGCGCCGCCTTCCTACTGGTGGTCGAAGGAGCGACGGGGAGGCCCTGGGTCACCGGCAACGAGTAGGGAAAAGTTCGGGGAAGGGAAGAGGAGAAGTTCCCTGAGCTCACTACGTTCACGGAGGAGGTGAGAGGAGCGCGAGAGCTGGCCTGTAGCCCGAGATCGACGGAGCTCCAAAACAACAGGGCCTCGGTCGAACTCTTGCACTGGAGCTCTTTCTGCTCGAATGGGGTGGTTGGGGCCTCGATTGAGGTTTTGGAGGAGAGGTGTGAGAGTGTTGGAGCGAGGGGAGGCCTATTTATAGGCCAACAATGGTGCACCGCATGGGAGCACTCTGGTGGTTTCACCGTGGCTGCTGGAGAGGGAGAGATAGCTCGGGGTCGATACCACGGTTTTGCGGACGTGGTTTGGGACCCAGAGACTCAACGAGAGAGAGAGAGGGGACGTGGTGCGTGTGTGCTGTGTGGCCACGTTCTTCTGGCCGAATATGGCGTGCGCGGGCACGCGTCGCCCTGGTCAGCAGAGAGGGGGATAAGGGCCCCTGAGGCTGTCCTGAGTGAGGAGATTGGTCAGAGACACGGAGGGGAGGCGAGAACCGGCCGGGCTGGCCTCCTTTTCCTCGGGTGCGCCCTATGGCGCGCCCAGAGCGCAGTTTTGGCATGCCACGGCATGCTGTAGCGCTCTGGGGGTGCTTTGGCTGTGTCTGGCGTGGCTGGGGGATGGGTTAGATGCTCCTTAGCCGTTTGAGAGTCGGGGGTCTCATTGCTGGTCAAAGAAGGTGATTAAAGAGGAGATGCGAGTCTTGAGCGAGAAACGAAAATGGAGATTTTGGTCTTTCCTGCTTGGAACCAGAGAGGGGCCACTCGTGTGCAGTTGATGAGTGGTGCTGGCAGCTTGCACTAAGAGTTTAGTGGAAAGGGTGTGGGTGTAGAGGGGGTTAAGTGTTGTTTGACCAAGTTGGCAGAAGGTGTTCGACAAGTATTTGGGGTAGTTAACCTCCAGAAGTGGTGCTGAGAGTTAACATGATTGGTTTAATGCAAAAATAGGATGCTCCACCAAATTTGAGCCCCATTGGACAAGTTTGGTAGTGCAAACTTGAAATCACCGCCAAATGGGCAGTATTGTCCTTTCAAAAGGGAGTGTGGGTAAATTAATCCCCACAAATCCAACTTTTGGCAGGTCTCCTCATTCGGGGTGTTGAGCACTCCTGCAAAGTTTCAGGCCATTTGGACAAACTTTTCTATGTAGAGTTGCTACAACTTGATACTGGACAGAGAGAGTGAACCAAATCACCTTGAGATGAGGTGAAACTTGGCATAAACACCAAATATAGCTTGGGAAGCATGCTGGAATTTTTTGGGAATATATTGAAAATACTTCCTTTGGAAATAATTCAAACGGTCAAAACAGACATAATAGGTTTTCAAGGATTTGTTCAAATATTTTGAACATAAATAGGGGTTGAAAATCTTATCTATGGAAAATATATGTCCTCTTAGTATCTCCAATTTTTCTCAGATTTTTGAAAGGCAGAAAAATAATTTTCCATACAGAAAAATCATTTCTGGCCTTAGAAAAGGACATGCAAATAAAATAGAAAAACATTTTATAAAATAATTATTTTATGATTTTGGAGAGTTATAATAGTGCTATGACCAAAATACAATCTTTGGGTGAAGGCACTCCCTTGGAATCATGGACTTGTAGTGCAAACCCAAAGAAAGATTTTGAAATAGTCAAAAATGAGAAAAAAGGTTTTTATGGAATTATCATGTTATAAAAATATTGTTTTTGGATCCACTCATTCAAGCATAGACACAAACAATGGCAATCATGGCACTCATAGCACTTGCTTAAAAAGTTATAATAAACTCAGATTTTTGAAGAGGCTATAGTTGAAGTAAGGTAAAAACAGGGTGTGACATCCACCATCACCTATTTATCAAGTTTAAGCTTGTTGGTCCCCAACCAAGCTGGGTCCTAAGAGGTTAGTCACAATAGTCTTGGCAAGCCAAATGGTACTTTTCTTGACACCACTTTGAGTACGAAAAAACATGGCAAACACATTGCCAACCTTATCCTTCCCAAGAGAATAGATACCATCAATAATTATAGGGTTGTAGAAGTTACCTCTCGTGCAAGAAGAAGCAAAGTGGCCCGTCTCACGACATAAGTAGCAACATCTACCCTTTCCTTTCTTCCAAATTGATTTCTCAACTTCGGGAGCATTGGCTTGGTTCTTCTTGGGAAGAGTCCTTTCTTCAACTTGTTGGACTTGTGGCCGCTTCCCTTGTTGTTTGAGACTTTGGGGCCTCTTCCTTAATGGGCAATATCTAACATGGTGCCCTTCAATTTTGCACATGAAGAAAACAATCTTGGCGGAATTCTTGACTAGTTCTTAGCCCTTCTTCTTGAAGCTTTTGGACTTCTTCTTCTTGTTGGAGTTGAATCCTAGTCCACCTTTGTCATTTGGGTATTTTTTCCAACACAAGACATCGTTGAGTGTGGACATCCCTTCATGACTCTTTTCCAAATCTTTCTTGAAAGAAGTGACTTGGGCCTTGAGCTCTTTGATTTTCTCTACATGGTTAGTATCAACACAAGTACTAGAGGAAGTATAAGCTTCATTGTTAGATCAATAAGGCAATGAAAGTAATTCTTCACAAGATGTAGAAACATTATGAGTAGATGAATTACGAGGACTATCACATGGCAATATAGCATTGTGACAAGAAGTAGTGCTAATGTCCACATGAGGTTCACTTGATATTACCTTGGTAGTAATAGCCTCATGAGCTAATTTTAGCACATTATGGGATACTAGAAGATCATCATGAGAGCTTGTGAGCATTACATGGCTTTCTTCCAATTTCTGATAATTTCTTCGTAGCAACACAAGTTGTTCCCTTAGCTCAACATTCTCCTTTAATATGGATGCTTCACAAGAAATGGAGTTAGTAGCACAAGCATCATTATTGACAACCAGAGGAGAAGGCAACTTGGCAAGCTCTTTTGCATACGAAGCTTCAAGTTGAGCATGATACTCGGTGAGTTTGATGAGCAAACTCTTAATAGCCTTTGAGCCACTTTCGAGGTGCTCATAGTCCTCAAGAAGTTTATCATGTGAAACTTCAAGCTTATAAATTTTAGTTCTAAAATCATTAGCCACCTCAAGAGCTCTATCATGGGATCCCTTTAATCTATCTAATTCTAGAACAAAGGTTTCCTCAAGAGATTCCATGGTGGTTTGTTCATTTTCAAGAGGTTGAGATAGCTCTGCGATCTCATTAGGGTAATCACGCACATGACCTTCCATTGTGTCAATGGTGGCCTCATGCTCCTCTAGATGAGCTTCCAACTCCTCAATATAATTCTTGACCTCAATGGCAATAGACATGATTTCCATGAAGTTGGACCAAGAAATTTTGTTCTTATGAAGAGCTTAAAAATAATTTCCCCCTTAATTTTGAAGGAAGCAATATTATCACTCTCTTCATCATTATCCTCATCCTCATTATCATCAACATCATCATCATGAGATACATTGGGATTCAAAGTAGGAGATACCTTTGAAGCCTTAGCCATAAGGCAAAAGTGATAAAAATAGATGATGATGTAGGATCCCTTGAGGCATCATTCAAGGCCACACCTTGTTCCATGGAGTGATGGATTTCCTCTACATTGTTAGCACAACAACTCGAGAAAATAGATACATTCTTATCATGGCAACAAGATATAGAAAATATATCATCATGAGGTTCAGTCAAGAAGTTTCTCAAGTTGTTCCTCGAACAGCAAAAACAAACAAAATGGTGCCCAAACTCATTGGGACCAAAGATTTAGAAAACCAGCAATACATAGGACAAACTCCACATACATATGTGCATATAGATATGAATTTGAATTTCATGCACACTTTAGCCAATTTATGACAAGGTGGAGTTTCCCCTATATATTGGGTCAAAGAAGGAAAGCAAGCAAAAGAAGTTGTATATAGTAGATATGCATGCTCAAGACTCTCAAGAATCAACTCAACACAAAGTTGATAAGTCACCAAAAGACAAGGTATCAAGTGATAATAAGATCTTAAACAAAAAAAGGAACTATCACTTGAAGGATATCAATTAAAAGATACCTCAAGGAATGAGATATCCATTGACACATGTCAAATAAAAGGACACAAGAAACCAACTGAAGGAAAACAAACACGAGGTATCTAATTTCCAAAAAAAAAAGCTAGGTTCCAACAAACCAAGCCCTCGACAAATATTCATGATGGCACAAAGCATCATAAAGTGCAAGACTTGCCTCCCATCAACACACACTTGATGGGGATCAAAAGATTTTATGATGGGTGAATAAAGAGAGTGTTCTAAAGAAAATAGGATAGCTCCCCCAAGGGACGTGCATTATATAGAATTTGCATTTAAATACAAAATGCACACGATGGGATCATCACGTTCTCTATATCTGTAAAAACACTAGACATGTTAAAATAGATCCATAAGAGGTAAGGAAGACAAACGAAACACAAAATCCAATGTAAAGACGATTAGCAATTCCTATCACATGATGGGAATACCAATTGTCAAGGACAAGAAGTATTTTGGAAGTGATACTCATTGGTAAATCGCAAATATATCCAAGATCATCTTTACCCATAAAACGCAAGCAAATGACACTTGTAGAGCTAACACGACCCTAGGAACAAGATAATTTACAATATCAACACTAAGTGGCAACATGAAACCAACAAGAGATAATTAATGGACCATATAGAATTTGAATTTCTCATGAGTAAGACATACCACGTAGAAACTAGATAATCTTGAAATATCAAAACTAAGTGGTATTCCCCATGTATACACATTTATAGGATTGTGAGGTGTGCAAAGCACATCACTCCCCCACAATGGGATAATCCATTAGTCTCTCACAAGAGCCAACAAAAATATAAACAAGATGCAAAAGGCTCAATACAAGACCCACATGTACATCATATGCAAACCAACATACATATACTCGATTACTAAACATAAGCAAGTTGGAAGCACAACATATACAAACGTATGCAAGGTACAAACCACAACATGCAAAGGGGCAAGCACCTAACAATGTAAACAGTTTAAGTACAAGTTACCGTAAGGAGGCACATTGGATATAAGATAGAAACTCGATAATCCAACTGACTTGGCTTGAGATAATATGAATGATGAAGACCCCTTAATTCTTCATTATGCATCCAAGTCTCTAATCTCCTCCATAGTCACCTATTGATCAAGTTTTAGCTTGTTGGTCCCCAACTACGTTGGGTCCTAAGAGGTTAATCACAATAGGCTTGGCAACCCAAATGGTATTTTTCTTGACACCATTTTGAGTATCGACAAACTTGGCAAACACATTGCCAACCTTATCCTTCCCAAGGGAATAGATATCATCAATAGTGATTGGGTTGGATAAGTTACCACTTGTGCAAGACGAAGCGACGTGACCCTTCTCACGACATAAGTAGCAACATCTATCCTTTGCTTTCTTCCCAGTTGATTTCTCACCTCGGGGAGTGTTGGCTTGGGTCTTATTGGGAAGAGGCCTTCCTTCAACTTGTAGCTGAATATGTGATTGAGTTTGTGGCCGCTTCCCTTGTTGCTTGTGACTTTGAGACTTCGTCTTCAGAGGGCAAGATCTAACATGGTGCCCTTTAACTTTGCACTTGAAGCAAATGATTTTGGCCGAATTCTTGACTTGTTCTAGGCCCCTCTTGTTCTTGTTTGAGTTTATTCCAACATCATTTTTGTCATTCGGAGATGTTTGCTCACACAGGACGTTGTTGAGTGTGGACATCCCTTCATGACACTGTTCCAAGTCTTTCTTCAAGGAAGTGACTTGGGCCTTGAGCTCTTCGATTTCCTCTGCACGGTTAGTATCAATGCAAGTACTAGAGGAAGTGTAAGCTTCAATGTTAGAGCAACAAGGCAAGGAAAGTAACTCATCACACGAGGTAGCAACATTATGAATAGACGAATTACGAGGACTAGCACATGGAAATATAGTACTTTGACTAGAAGTAGTACCATTGTCCACATGAGGCTCACTTGATGTTACCTTGGTGATGATAGCCTCATGAGCTAACTTTTGCACATTATGGGATGTTAGAAGATCGGCATAAGAGCTTGTGAGCATTACATGGTTTTCTTCCAACTTCCCATAATTGCTAGTTAGTAAATCAAGTTGAGCACGTAGCTCAACATTCTCCTTCAATGTTGATACTTCAAAAGAGATAGGGTTAGATGTACAAGTATCATCAACAATGTGAGAGGAGTAAGTAGCGATTAGAGACTTCTCATGAGTAGATTGAAGCTCCTCATAGATCTTAGAGGTTTTGACGAGCTCTCCCTTGACATTCTTGCATTCAAGGAGAAGGACCTCAAAATCCCTTTTAAGTTTATCATGAGTAACTTCAATCTCTCCTTTTGAAGATCTTAAGTCTCTACATGCTTGATGACTCTTCTCAAGTTCATGTTCAAGTTGTTCACTTTTAGCTTGTTCATGATTAAGTGAGTCATTACAATTTTCAAAGTAAGCAAGAACATCTTGGAACCATTGAAGAGCGTTATTTTTAGCTTTATGAAGAATTTTACTGATCACATACATATTTTCAGTCAAGTCATCATCATCATCGTCATCGCAAATATCATCGTTATTGCACAGGGAAGATGATACCTCATTATTACCTCTTGCCATGAGGTACATGTGCACTAGAGGAGTTGATGATGATTCTTTTGGTGAATCAGATTCTTCATTAGTCAAAAGTACTTCATATTTATTGATTTCCCCTAAATGATTAGTCATAGAACAACTAGGGAGAAACAAGATATTTTGATCAAGAGGACACGGGAGAGCAGGCATATCACCAAAGACATTTGTCGAGGGATCTTTAGGTGAAATGCATGACCTATCAGCACAATAATTTACACTATGTGTGGTGCTAGATATGCTCATGTCCATAGAGGCTATGACATTTTCATCAACATATATTTCTTCACTCACCATGTCATTACCTTGTGAGATTGAAGATGCTGAGGTGTGCAAGCAATCGGATATGGAAGTAGTGGTGGACTCTTTATGACCGAAAAGAGTGAAGAGCTCATGCACCAACTCCTTCATCATAATATCGTCTTCATCAAGATTGGACCCACCATATATATCTTCAAGTTTATTCCAAACTTCATGAGCTGACTTGCAAGTCGAGATAGACTTGAACACTTCAGGACTTATGGTTCGATGAATGGCAAGAAAAGCCTCACAATCAAGATACATTTCATTAGTAGATGAAGATGCATCATCCTTTTTGTCGGCAATCCCTACAAGAACAATTCGTAAAGTATTTGGGCCCATGTCCCGAAAGTGATGAAGCATACGGATTCTCCATAGGGTATAATTTGTGCCATCAAAGTGAAAGGTGCCATTGGGCACTAATCCAATAGTCGACATCGATACTCTCTAGGTCGTGAAACCTAATTAAAGAGAGACCTAGCTCTGATACAATTTGAAAAGACCTCGATGACGCCTAGAGGGGGGTGAATAGGCTATTTAAAAACTTCTTCGGATTTGGCTTAAACCTAATGCGGAAATAAACTAAGAGGATACTTGTCAAGCACAAATCATAAATGCACTAGGCACTGCAACGTGTATCAACAACACAATCTACCAAGATGGACACAATATAGTTACTAACAAGCACAAGTAAGTTACACAAACTTACTTGAGCTATATCACACGACAAGTAGGTGAGAGACACAAGATACTAGATCACACTAGCACACGATATATCAAAAGTTGCAAGTGTGAACGTGTGGATATAGAAGGTATGCTTGAATGATTAATCTTGTACAAGACATAGCCAACACAATATAATGAGCACAAACAATATGCAATGTATGTATGCTCAAGTAACACAAGTAAACCACAAGTAAGGAGTTAGGGTTAAGGATAACCAAGGTCACTGAGACGAAGATGTATCCCGATGTTCACTTCCTTGGAGGGATGCTAGTCACCGTTAGAGAGGTGGATGTTACCATGAAGGCACACCAATGCCACGAAGGCTCACCCTATTCTCCCTTTGAGATAACACCAGGACGGCGTTCTCAACCACTAGTGGTAAGCCTTTGAGGTGGCTTCCAAACCCTCACAAACTTTTCCGGGGGGTAATCACACGGATTGATTCCTCTCCGAAGAACTCCTACTACCTAGGAGTCTCCAACCTCCAAGAGTAACAAGATCACGGGGAATGCTCAAAACTTGCTCAAATCTCAAATAGCTTGGGTTGAGAGAAGGACAGGGAGACGATCTATCTTTTGATTGGAACAACTCTCAAAGGAGCTCACAAATGCTCTTGGGATCTAAGACTTGGTGTGAGCAAATGTGTGTGAGGTAGAAATGAGTTCTTATGAGGATAAGGCTATGTTGGGGCCCCCTCTCACGAAGTGGGAGGGTGGTATTTTTAGTGGGGAGAAAAAACAGCTGTTGGGGACACTTTAAGTCACACATGGGTCGGACATCCGGCTGTTCACGGATGTCCGGGCGTCCACAAGGGGTCGGACGTCCGACAGGGGTCGGACGTCCGAGGGCTGTAAATATATCTAGAACCACTGTGGAGTTGAACAGGGACCGGACGTCCGGAGAAGGCCGGAAGTCCGATTTATTCGACTCAATCTTCTCTGGTGCAAGATTCTCTGGTGCAAAGCTCCGGATTTCCAAAGCTGGTCGGACGTTTGGCCCTCGGACGTCCGGAGGGAGCCGGAAGTCCGAGTTATATGGCTCAAGTTTCTCTGGTGCAAAGCTCTGGATTTCCGAAGGTGGTCGGACGTTCGGCCCTCGGACGTCCGGAGGGAGTTGGAAGTCCGAGTTATATGGCCCAAGTTTCTCTCGTGCAAAGCTCCGGATTTCCGAAGCTGGTCGGACGTCCGGAGGGAGCCGGAAGTCCGGGTTATATGGCTCAAGTTTCTCTCATGCATAGTTCCGGATTTCCGAAGCTGGTCGGACGTCCGGGCCTCGGACGTACGGAGGAGGCCGGATGTGCGGGCCTCGGACGCCCGGAGGAGGCCGGATGTCCGGGCCTCGGACGTCCGGAGGAGGCCGGATGTCCAAGGCAGTGGTCCTATTTTCTGATAACAGCAGAGCAGTGCAGATGTGGTAAGAGCAGAATAGTAGATATCTAGTTTGTGCAAGTTCATCACAAAACCTATAATCCCCTCTTAATAGTGCGGGATCCCTAAAGACTCAAGAATTATAAAAGGGGTACCGATGATCCATACATGAGTGTATACTTTTATTCGCTGATCATCACTCCACACCACTAAGGTCAAAGGAACTGATACCTTTGAGTTAGCCCTCTCACTTGAGCTTGATGTTGTTGTTCCTTCTTGGCTCAAGTTGAAAGCAAGACATGATGAAGTCTTCAAGCAGCTCTCCCATACACAATGTGGAAAGCCTAGCTTATGTATTCATCTTCATTTGTCCACCATGTGAACATCCACAAGAATCAAGCATGTAGTGCTCAGGAATGCTTATCTTGATCCTATCCTTGTTAGCACATGAGCTTGTCCTTATCAACACATGATCATTAACAATAGTTTCAATGATATATTCGTGCTGATCCACTTGAACTTGCACACCACAATCTTGATGACGATCACCACTTGACGTCATCCTTCATGGGTTGTTTGAGATCTTCCTTTTGGCGCAAGCCCATGGAAGCACACCTGACCCCCACATAGGACTCTCACAAAGACCGTGGGTTAGTACACAAACACGTAATGGACAATGCTTACCATACCATGGGATCACTTGATACCTCTCGGTACATCTTATACGCTTTGTGTGTTTATCATCTTGATTTACTCTTTGTCTGAGATCTTGTTCAACCTAGTGTCTCTATGACCATTCTTTGGATAATACCTTGAATACCATCTTGGTCATCATATAAACTCCTTGAACCCAACAGATGGACTTCAAGAAGTGCCTATGGACAAATCCTATAAATATAACTTAAGGCAACCATTAGCCCATAGGAATTTTCATCAATTACCAAAACCACATATGGACATATATGCTCTAACACCAAGCCTCGTGAGGAAGTGCGTCGTCAAGACCCGCAGGGGGTCCTCCTCAGGACAATTCCGGAGCGGCAGATACTTCAAGGCAAGGTCGGGCCTCATGAGCCAAGGATGACGCCGTGGAAGGAGAGGCGATCAAAAGATGGCAGGACACGACAGTTCCCCCTTTAGTGCAAAGAAGGTGGGACCGTTTATCGGTTTGGGTATCAACGAACTCCAAATTTGATGAAATTTGGTAGGCGGTCTACCTACAATAAAACAAGACCACACGCCAACTTCCGACCCGTTCCAAGAAAGTTTTATATGCACTTTTAAAAACAATTAATTTAATGATGTCGCGGGTGAGTTCGTTTGGTCTCGAAATGGTTGACGGAGACAACATCAAGAAGAGGCCACTACAAACGATTGCAAGTTTTCCAAAATGACGGCAACTGAGTGACGATACAATGCGAATGATGTGAATGATGCAATGATGAATGCAACAAATGAATAAAACACTTAGCAAAACTTTGAATAACTGGAAGGAATATGAAACATGCATCATATTTGAGTGTGCATCACGTCATGAATGTGTTGTGGTGTTTATTGTGTGTTGATTTTTGTTTCCAAATTGCTTCTTCTCGGTAGAGTTCCGCAAGCATGTCAGAGGGTGTGGATTCGTTCGACTACGTTGGTTCTTCTGCATCACGGATTCGTTCTTCTTCCAAGTGGGATCACAGGCAAGATGATCATTTCCCTTGATACCATTACTATCATTGCCATGCTAGTTGTATCGTTTCTTTCGCTATGAAAATCCTACCACTTAAATGTCAGCCTCCCAACATTGCCATGAAAAGCCTCTAACCCTTCCACATCCCAGCTAACCACTGTTTGGTTATGTTACCGCTTGTTCAGCCTTCTTATAACATTGCTAGTTGCACGTGCAGTTGCTTCCATGTGAAAACATGGGTTCCTTGTTATATCACCATATTATCGCTATTTAATTTAATGCACCTATATAATTGGTAAAAGTTGGAAGGCTTGGCCTTCTAGCTCGGTGTTTTGTTCCACCATTGCCACCCTAGTTACTTGTGCACCGGTGTTATGTTACATAATTGAGCGCTCCTAACATTCTTGGGGTTTTTATGGGGACCCCCTTGACTTTTGTTTTGGGATAAAACTCTTATGGCAAGGCCCAACATTAGTACTAAATTTTCCAAATAACGTAATAAAATTTCAAAGGGACTTTCCGAACCCCGTGGATAATTAATCAACCCCCGGGGCCAGTGCTCCTCATGAGTGTTGGTCCAAACTAGAGCATCACGGGGGGCCAACCCAGGGCAACTTTGGAGATGTTTATCATGCCATTGTACGCTTCGCTTATCCGTCGTGTCCCGAGAACGGGATACGCGACTCCTAACAGGATCATCAACACACCGGGCGGTCTTACTGGATTTGTTTTACCTTTCTCGAACGTCTTGTGCGAGGGATTCCGGGGATAATTTGGGCTATCTAGAGGTTGAGGTTTTCCACCAGGAATCCGAGGAGATCCCAGGTTTTGCATAGTCGAGGTTTCCGATGAAGCTTGTGGTAGTTTGTGATGGACTAGTTGGAGCACCCCTGTAGGGTTAAATAATTCTGAGAGCCGTGCCCGTGGTTATGTGTCAACTTGGAAACTTCGTTTAACAACCGGTCATAACAAACTTTAAGTAAACTTAATTAAAACTTGCCAACTATGTCCGTACCCATGAATGTCTCTTCTCGTGAGTTCTGTATCTGGAAGAGGACATGATGGGGTTATGTATGATGTAAGTAGGTGTTCAGGACCATCCATTTGATCATTATTAGTTGACTTCCATTATGCGTAGATCACCCCCTCTTATTCTTGTACTCATAAGTTAGCCACCCGAATAAAATGCTTAGTTGATTGCTGCAGAGTCATCAGTTAACCATACCTCACCCATTAAGCTTTGCTAGCCTTGATACCTTTGGAAATGAGATTGTTGATTCCATGTTGCTCACAGGTTACTACAACAACAGTTGCAGGTATAGGTGAAGTGATATTTTTACGTGAGCACCATGATTGTTCCATTTGGAGTTTCCTCTTATTCTCCTTTGTCGAGCATAGGATGGGTTCCAGGCCGGCAGCCTGGGATAGCAAGGATGACGTCGTTCTTTTATTATTTTATTTCGTCCGTAGTCGGACTCTGCGCTTTGCAAGCCAATTCCATATACTCATATCTTTTGTACATGTTGTTGTAATGATATACATTCTTGTGAAACAACGAGATGCACTTTTATCCCTGTCGAGGCCCTCGCACCAAAATAAGGATAGTGGCGCATCTTGGGCGTTACAGTTTATTATGACAAACTAATCATCGAAGAAAGGAAAGACACAAATTATGCAAGACGCTCCAAGCAAAACTCATGATATGTGACGAATAAAAATATAGCTCCAAGTAAAATTACCGATGGTTGTTAGAACAAAGAGGGGATGCCTTCTGGGGCATCCCCAAGCTTAGTTGCTTGGTACTCTTTGGATATTTCCTTGGGGTGCCATGCGGCATCGCCAAGCTTAGGCTTTTATCTCTCCTAGTTCCTTCATCCATCGTGATCTCACCCAAAACTTGAAAACTTCAATCTCACAAAACTCAACAAAATTTTCATGAGATCCGTTAGTATAAGAAAACCAAACTTTACTTTAGGTACTATTGAAAACCTATTCCAACTTTGTTTTTACATTATACCTGATGCATTCTAACTTTACCATGGATTGTACCCCCCGATACAAACCATACAATCATCAAAACCAGCACATAACGCACAGAAAAAATAATCTACCCAAAACAGAACAGTGTGTAAAGGCTTGAATTTTACTCATACTTTCGTAACTCCATATATTCTAAAAAATTAGGAAAATGCAGGGAATTTGTATACCAAACCTGTGTAAGAAATTCAGACACTTCTGACATCCGTGTCATTTTTTGGATTTTTTCTAATGGACGTAGAAGTTTCTATATTTCAATAGGATTAAAGTAACTAATTCCCCACATGATCCCAATTATAATACTAGCATAATTGTGCAAACACTGAAGAGCACAAAGCGAAAGTGAAAAACATATTTTATTTGTTGGGTTACCTCCCAACAAGCTCTTTCTTTATATCCATTATGATAGGCTTGAAATTTTATTGATGCTCACGAGAAAGATAGTAGTTCAAACACGAAGAGAGCATCATGTAGCATAAGATAAACACATTTAAGTCTAACATACTTCCTATGCATAGGCATCTCATAAGCAAACAAATTATCAAGACAAGAAATACCTAACATATGGATGGAAGAAAAAGAATCAATAGCAATATCAACATGGAGAGAAATAATTGTGCTTATAATATGCAAAACTACAAGATTGGGGATGGCAATTTTTTCATGTCCACTACTCATTGTGATGATCATGATTGGGGTGATGCTTCTTAATTCTTGAAAATTTATTTAATCCTCATGATGAATATGATATTGATAATAATGTTTATAATAGTATTGAAAGTGGGTTTGGAAGTGTGTCAACTTCACGTAATAATGATCCCACTATTTCGGAGAATTATCTATCTCGTGATTTTCCCCCCGATAAAAGTTGGTTTGTAGAGGTCATGATGTTAGTTAATGTTAATCCCACTACCTTGCAAGATTATAAGACTTTTATGCATGTGGATCAGGAACAGAATATTTTATGTGATAGGTATATTGTTGAATTTGAATATGATCCTAAATGTAATTATTATGAGAGAGGGAAATTTGGTTATATTAATATTAATGTAGAATTTATAATAAAATTATCGCAATCATACTTTTTGTTCAAGGAGATATCATGAATGACGTTATGAATTTCTTCTTTTAACACTTCATCACAATATTCAGATTCACGATTTTCAAGAAAAACTTCACAAAAGCAATCAAGAGCACTTGAGTCACTACAAATTGGTTCAACATAATTAGATCTTCTCAAAAGATTAGCAAGTGGATGAGGCTCCATATGTGTTTACTTCCTGTTTATTTTTCTGTTTTCGAGTGTTGTCATGAAGGCAATAAAAGCAAGCAAGCAAGAAAATGGCAAATGTAAAGAAGGCAAATAAAAGGGCAAATGTTTGTGAAGTGGGGGAGAGGAAAAAGAGAGGCAAATGGAAAATAATGTAATTGCAAGGAGATGAGAGTTTGTGTATAAGAACTTGATAGATCTTGACATAATATTCCCAGGTAACGATGCCAGAGATCTTGACTCCTCGTTGATTGTGTTGGTTTCCCTCCAAGCTTAAAGGATGATGTAGCACATCGATGAAAAGTATTTCCCTGAGTTATGAAACCAATGTCAATCCGGTAGGAAGATCCACAAGACTATGTAAGCAGTACCTACACACAAACAGCAAATCCTCACAACCCAACGTGTCGAGGGGTTGTCAATCCCTCGTGGGTAAAGTAACGATAGATTGATAGATGCAAATAAGACTCATAACGAATAGAATGTACAAAGGTATTTTTGGGTTTTTTGATGATATAGATCTGAAATTAAAAGAGTAAATAAAATAGAAAGGCAATAACAAAGTAGAGAATGCAAATAGATGATATGAAGTAAACCCGAGGGCCGTCGATTTCACTTGTGGCTTCTTTTGAGAAAATAGCAAACAGTGGGTAGACAAATTACTGTTGGACAATAGATAGAAGAGCAAATAGTTATGAATATATTCAAGAACATGATCATGTATATAGACATAACATCTAAGACAAGTAGACCAACGTCTGCCTCCATCTACTTATATTATTCCGCACATCGACCGCTATCCAGAATGCATCTAGTGTATTGAGTTCATGGAGAAATGGAGTAATGCCTTAAGAACGATCATATGATGTAGACAAGGTCTATTAATGTAGGAATATATTTTACCCTTGATAGCAATGATACACGCGTGTCATGTCTCTTTTTGTCATCGAGATTGAGCACCGCAAGATCGAACCCATCACAAAGCACATCTTCCCATTGCAAAATAAAAGATAAAGTTGGCCAGGAAAAAACAAATATCGTAGAAGAAATACGAGACTATGATAATCAAGCATGAATATGTTTTCATAGTTCTGATCCTAAACTCACAATTCATCGAATCCCAACAAACACACCGTAAGAGAAAGAGTTACATCATATGGATCTCCAAGAGACCATTGTATTGAGAAACAAAATGAGAGAGAAAGTCATCTAGATACTGCCTACAGACCTGTAGGTCTGATATGAACTACTCATGCATCATAAGAGGATCACCAATGGGGATGGTGAACCCCTCCGTGATCGTGTTCCTCTACGGAACGAGCTCTAGATTGGATTTCATGGCTTTTGGTACTTGCGGCGACTCAAACGATTTTTGTCGACTCCACTAGGGTTTTCTAAATATCGGGGTATTTATAGAGCACAAAGGTGGTGGAGGAGGTGCTCGAGGGCCCCACTAGATACTAGGCGCGCCCTGGTGTCTAGTAGCCCCCCTAGGCCTCGTGTGCTGCTCATTCTTGGCTCCCAAGTTTCCTTGAGGTCCAAAAAAATGATCCATAAAGTTTTGTGGAATTTGGACTTCATCTAATATTGATTTTTTGCAAAAGAAAATACAGCAAAAAATAGCAACTAATGCTAGGCACAATGTTAATGAATACGTAGGTGACGTAGGTGACGTATCAGGCACTACTAAGCCTTTTTGAACGAATAAAATATTGAATGAATGAAGAGACATTAATTGAGAAGAATTTCAGAGTGAAAGCTGAAAGCTGAGAACAAAGGAATATTCTGAAACGATGGTGTCCGGAGGACCGAGAAACGAAAACAACTCTGAAATGCTATTGATAGATATGGAAGCAATTAGCCATGATCGAAAACAATTTGGGAGGATAGCATGAATCTTTAACCATGAATCTTCATGAGAATGGACAAAGGTTTAAGAGAAACGCTCCTTCGATCTCAGATGTTGAGAACGATTACGAGAAACACAACCGAGAATTACTAAGACACTCTAGAATAATGAAGAAAGAAAGGTTGGGTCAATGATGAAATAATCCGAAGCGATCTCGGAAAAGGAGTATGACTGATGGAATACATTCATATGTCACATTTCAAATGAACTTTGAGAAGGAATCTCCCAAAAAGATTAAAAGATCCATGCAAGATAATTGGAAAGACATGTGGGTTATGGGCCTTCTCAAAAGAAAACACCATTGGAACAATTGCTCGTAATGGGAAATTGCACTGGTACAATTAAGAACTTAATGAGGTCAAATCCTGGAAATAATTTGGAAGGATTTTGAATGAAAACACAAAAATTCTATGATATCATTAGCACTCCAGATAGAATAGAGAGGGGTGAATAAACAAGAGAGGCTTGGATAAGAATTTCCAACATGGGAAAGCATTTAGCAAATGAAAAGTATTTGATGAACACCGAGAGGTTGTATTGAATCTAGAGGGGAAGAAAACAGGAAAGAAGAATGGCGAACTTAGCACTTGAGCATCTTCACAATAAATCGCCAGATACAATATGGAAGAGAAGATTGAGGAAGCATTAATTAAAAGAAAGGCAATAGGATGATAATTTTACCATTGAATAAAAGGGCGGGATGGTGGGGAAAACAAAGAAAACTTGGGACAGATGAAACAATCTTCAGAAAGGAATAAGAGGATTGGTCTTGCAAATATTGGAGATGATTTAATTAACTTGAAGAGAAGCACTCCAGTTGAAAAAGATTTGACGTGAGAGTTGATTGACAAAAATAATTAATACTCACATAGGAATAAGAGAACACTACCTATGACACATATGAGATCAACACTTGCAATCAAAGCAACCGGAATTACCATATTCCAACTAAACAACGGACGAGACATACAGATTAAGCAAAAAACAAATACATTACCCATTATGCATTTATTGGAAGGATAACCATAGATAAATACTTGAATTCCCACCCGAGGAAGCCCGAAATCCTCCAGTTTTGTAGTCAGATCCACGAATGCAAGGAGCAAAACCTTACACAACTCCTAACATGATACTACGGTCCAATGTATCACATCCGTCAACACATAACTAGAAGTCTTGGAAACTTACCTACCTTACACCATCGTAATCACAATGATACCAATTATGGCACTACATTTGGACGCTCTCCCTAGTAGTGGGTGATGCAAGCTCCTCTTCCCACAAAGAGTATTGAAGCAATTACGAACATCATCATCCTGATATACTAAGGAAACTCCATGACAACAATGTGTCGAGAATCCCTTGGAGCTCTACTCCGCGTGACAAAGTCAATTCAGGCAGGAGGCACCAAGTACAGATTTTCTTCACATCAACATCATAGAGGATCCGAAATACCCGTGTGGTCCTAAAAATTTGAGAGAGAGGAGGGGTAGAATTGAAATTCCTACCTCAGGACTGCTCACGAGAGCATAGAAGAGGAGTAAAAAGAATCATGTTCTCTGATATATAACTAGACTCAAAATATTTTTTTCTATACTCGACTCAGCCAAGTTATGTCAATCAAGGGGCTCGTAGGTCGGTACAGATCTGATACCAACTTGTAACACCCAAGATGCGGTCCTATCCTTATTTTGGATCGAGGGCAATAATAGTTATAGAAGCTGTCAGATTCGATGTTCCGGTGACCCAAGGAGGTTCGAACTCTGGGGGGCACAAGCTCTACGGGCCTACTGTGCAGCGCTATCCTAGCGGGACACATCGGCGTGTTCTTGCTAGGGTGGAGGGATGATGGACGACCGAAATTACCCAGGGTCGGGCCACCTCTCGGTGTTAGACCCTACTCATAATTTCTTGATTAGGTGGTGCCAAAGGGATTACAAGAGTTCTCCCCCTATGATGGGGGTATGTCCCCCCTTATATTGGCCTTGGTCCTCTCACCCCCTAAAAACAAACCAACGGGAAGGGTTGCCACAACGGCCAGTCTGAAGGGGGACAGGATCTTAGGCTATCCAAGCAAAAGTTGCCGTCGCCTGCAAAAGCTTCCTCCATGACGCATTGGTGGGCTTGGGGATGACCTCCTGCCTTAACAATCCTCCCGTCCTGGTCTTCTTGCACCAAAGAGGAAAATATTTAGGGATTGCTTTGGGAACCTGTGGTGGCCCTGTTCGCTTAGCACTAATAGGGAAAGCCTCCTCATCTGTACCCGCTTGTACGCCTCCTGGCATGGCAAGCGTCACCCTTGTGACATCGTAGAGCCGTCTAACCCATCGGGTCACCTTTGACTGGTTTGTCCTACAAGGGTGTGGAGGACAGCCCTAGGAGGCCCACTTGCGAGGCAGGGCTAGATGCAACGCTCGACATCGCACACAGGATCCAACCTAGCGAGGTGGGGGCCCTCGTGTCGGCCTCAATCACGAGGCCTGGAGATGGATCATGTTTGGTCCCCGACATGAGTTGCGTCAGGACCTGCACACAGACGAGCCTAGATACCCCTGGTCCAGCGGGCCCGGCAATAGCCCAATGGCCCGCGGTGTGCACGACCTCGCTGGTGGTCGGTGCGAAACAGCATGGGCCCCAACCGTGTCTGAGCCGAGCATGATGCGTGGAGCACGATGGACTGTGGGATGCCCCCACTTCCCCATGACATCTTGGTAATTTCCTAGGCTAACGCAAATCCTACCTGTGACATAGGACCATAATTGTTCTTCCTTGCCCTGCGTGCGCCTAGCGTACATGAGGGGGCGCGGGTCGGTGTCCTGCCCATTGTTATAAAAAACAAGCTAGGGTCCCCTGGACTCATCTTCCTTTCTCTCGTATCTCCTTCTTTCTCATTGCTGCTTTGACGATGGCACCCATGAGGAGGTTTTCCGCCGTCGAGAAAGGAAAGGTAGCGATAGAGTAGGTGGAAGCGCCACGACTGGCGAGGGGGCGGGGCACCCCCCGCATGTTCACTACCATGCCTGGAATGCCTCCCCACGGGCGTGGGCGTGTTTCACCACCATACCGTGCCAGCCTGATCATTTGAGGAGGAGGCTCGGTCCGTGGACGCGGGCATAGGGGGCGAGACGGCAGCGAGCAGGGTGCAAGGAAAAGCACGCCTCCCCGGCCACCACATGTCGGGACCCCGATCCGAAGCCATAGGAATCTAGCCTGTGACCCATCGCATCCCTTTGTGGTCTCACGCACGGTTAACTCCACGGCTGCAGCCTTACCTTAGCCGGGACCGTTTGCGTCTTTTGACTCACGTATGCGATCGTGTCGCTAGCATTCCAATGTCAAAGAACCCGGATCGACATGTCTAGTCATAAACCAAAGTGGCAGTTCCGTACAAGGACAGGCATACATGACCCAACAAAGCAGGTGTCGGTCATCAACGAACGTAGACGAGTCGTAGCAAGCTACAAGGACTCCATTACGTCGTGTGACATTTCCCCAAAGGGGACAAACAGAGCAGCTAAGAAGGACACATGCCGGTCAACCAATGCATCCGGAGCAGTAGCGAACTACCAAGGCTCGTTGGATCACAAAGGGGCATTTCCTTGTAAGGGGTGCTACTAAAGTTCACGACTAGGTAATCGAACCCCATACATATCAAGTAAGACACACGTACGCATAGCATACCGATATGTATAGATACATCGATGGCATCACAACATAACCATAGACATACAAGCTTTATTGAAGAGGCTCGGAAGAGCCTCACACATATTATTACACATTAAGGGTCTCACGACCCATAATATCAGTCACACAATACAAGCCAGCGGAAGAGTTATAAGCTGTCTGGGTACAGACAGAGCAACTAGAAGGCACATGGCCTGACTATACTACAGAACCGACGTAGGGCCAGGTCGTAGCTGGGACACCAGCGACTCGTCGTCGTCGATGTCTACGAAGAACCCTCCATTAGGGTCGTTAGCAACCTCTCCAACATTTATTAAACAAACATGAGTACGAAGGTACTCAGCAAGACTTTAGGATGGCTAACTACTCATGCAAGGTATCAAGAAGGTATTGTGGGGTTTCATGCGGAAAGCCAGCATTTGACTCGTGGCTAGACAACTTGCTTTTTGAAATTAGTTTTGACAACTTGATTTCTCGCACACGAGTCCACTAACACCACAACAATACACTATCGTGGAATCATTCCGTCTCCATACAGAAATGCCGTCCACGACACTCACGCTTATCTTGACAATTTTAGGAGTAGCCATTTAAGTTATCTATGAACAACATATGTCTCCAAGTAGTCCATATCCGCGGACGCGGCTATCCGAATAGATCATAACCCTGCAGGGGTGTACTTCGTCACACACGCTCCCGCCACTTATCGCCATGTGCACGTCATGCACCTCGGCAACCTTCAAGCGGAAGCCCAGCGAGGGAGTCGGCCACGACCGTTAACCACACTAGTACCTAGTCCAGGTTTATCGCCTATCTGAGAGTAACCCGTACGGAAGTCCGGCCGAGGTTTCCGCCACGGCCTCAAACGATGCGCGCAGGGTTCCCAAGCCCACCATCCGGGTGCCACTTGGTACACCGTGCCACTGCCTACCGCATCACGGTCCACCTCTCAGGTCAGCACCATGCACGGCCTCCAGCATTACTATAAACACCAGAAACTACTTGCAACTCCTGGACCGAGTACTAAGTGATTAATAGGCCGAGCGGGGTCATATTTCAGGGCCCAGCATGTGGTAGTATCTAGTCTTGGATTACATACACGGAACTCAGTTCCTAAGGACGGTTCCAATGAAACAACCCTCCATGTACTCCTACACAGCCTTTCACCGATACCTTTACCAAATCAAGTTCAACACACGACCTTTGTTCACCGAACACATTCCACATTTCTGTTCATCTCCCAGATGACAGACCATACACAACTCTAAGCATAGCATGCATAGCAGGATAAGGCACATCATAGCTCAAGCAACTACCAGGTATGCTAGGTTGCAAGGTTCGGCTATTTACTGTGACAAGGTTAAGTCATGCGAAGGAAGTGGGTCCAACTATCGTGGCAAAAGCAGTTGAAGCATTTGATCCTAATGCAATGAATAGGTGCAGGAGCAAGAACATAGGAGTTATCGGGATGATCAAAAGGGTTGCTTGCCTTGTTGCTCAGAGGAGGAACGATATCCGTCAGACGGATATTCGGTGGAATCCGGGGGTGCGGAGCCTACCGAAATGAACGGCAACATTCAATAACAATCATATGCAATCAAAATGATGCATGAGCAAGGCATGAGAATGCAAGTGATAAGTTATTATAATCAAGATGTTTTAGGTTTAGAGTTGATTTGAATCACATTTGAATAGTAATTCAAACGGGTATTCCCGAACACCGGTTTAATTGATTCGACCCGATGCTCAGATCAACCTAATGTTAACATGCATGAGATGTCATGTTATGGTACTGATTTACATCTAGGGCAGTGTATGATCATTGCATTTATAAAGAAATTTGGATATTTTTGCAAATTCCATTTATAAAGTGATTAAAAGAATTGAATTATTCCTTATTTCACAATTTAGGGTTCTGTAACTTTTTCAAACATAGATGAAAGTAGCATAATCAGAATCCTTGAATTTTTCTGATACTTTTTCATATATAAATTATTTTCATTGGAGTTACAGATTAATTTCTATGATCTTTGCAATTTTTAGCAATTTCCTGAATTAGTTTTAAACTGGAAATTCTATTTATTGCATAAGGCTGACGTCAGCAGGTCAGCCGACCTGTGCAGGTCAAACCTGACAGGAGGGCCCCACTGGTCAGCCTCTCTGGGACTAATCCCGCGCTGACCAGCCCCTAATTGGGGTTTGACCAGGCGTGGGGCCCTGTGTCAGCGACCCAGAGGAGGGCGATTAGGCCCTAATGGTCGGCCACGTCGACGGCCACCGGAGGGTGGTCGCCGGCGACCAAACCCGCGGCGGAGGGCTCACCGGAGGCGACCTAGACGGCGCTGCACAGCACCAAATCGCACGCGGATAGGAGCTACAGCAAGCTCGCGAAGCGGCCGATCTGGCAGGACCAACTGGGGAGGTTAAGGTCGCTGGAAGAGGCGTCGGCGACGAGCCGGAGCGGCGGCCGGAGCTCGGCCTTCGTCGAGGGCTTCGAATCAGGGGGATCCATGCTTAGTTCTTAGCTGCTACGGCATCTACACGTCGTCCTGGAGCTTCTGGTGCTCACGGGAGAAAGAGCTGGACATCGGAGGGCTACCGGCGACGAGCGGCAGCGGCGGTGCTCGTCGGCCTCCGATGAAACTAGGGCTAGAGAAGGGGATCGACGGGGAAAGCTTAGGGGAAACCACCGCATGCTCACAGGGAGTGCAGAGAAGAGTTCAGACGGCTCGGGGAAGGCCTGGGGGCGATGAATCGACGGGAGATGTCCGGCGGCCGGAGGAAGAAGACCACGGCGTTGCGGGCGTTGCAGGGCTCGAGGGGACTTCGGCTTCTGCAGAGACGACCAGGGCGACGAGGCGGATCTAAAGGCGTGCTCGGGGAGGGGTTCCTGTGGCCATGGCAACGGCCAGCTCGAGCTCGAGCTCGGCTCTAATGGCGGCAGCAGTGAGAAGGAGGGGATCCGGGCGGAGGAGGAGAACCGAGGCGGGGAATGGATAGGGGAGGCTCTGGGGAGCTTATCCCCGTCGTCGCCAGCGCGAACCGGCGGCCAGGCAGGCACGCAGGTGCGTGGCCGCGTCGGAGGAGGCGGCGGCCACCTCCTGCTGCCTACTGGCGCGGGGAAGGGGACGAGCGGCGAGGTGGGCTGGGCCTGGCGTGGGCGTTAGGTAAGACTTTTCCTTTTTCTACTGTTTTTGTTTTTCTGTTTTGCTATTTATTGCTTTGCTAATTATTTCAGCTCCAAAACACAAAGTAAAAACTACTTTAAACCTCCTGAAGTATTTGTTATAATGTCCCCACTCATTTCCAAGACTTTCAACATTTTTGGAAAATTATAGCTTCTGTTTTCAAATTTTTAGATTTGAAACCAGTGGCTTTTGCATTTATTTAAAATGCTTGAAGTGCCAAGGAATTAGTTTTCTCCAATGCTCTTTTACTTTCATGATTTATCAGAAAGTTTGAACATTTCTTGAGGCCATTTTGGGTTCATTGATTTTGAACTAGTTTGAAATTTACTTTAATTGAAATGGTGGCTAGGGTTTTGAGTTTTTCCTTTGCCACTTTGTTGTTTTTGTTAAAACTTCTTAGATGCAAATGCAAAGAAGACATGAGCACAATGCTATCTAGCTTAATGTTTTAGGGATGTGACAACTCACCCCCACTCAAAAGAATCTCGTCCCGAGATTTAGAAGTCGTCGGGAATAACGCAGGATATTCAAGTCGGAGACGATCCTCTCTTTCCCAAGTTGCCTCCTTTTCAAAATGATTTGACCATTGAACTTTAAGAAACTTGAGGTTTCGACGTCGAGTGGTATGCTCAGCTTGATCAAGAATACGCACGGGGTATTCTCGGTAAGAAAGGTTATCTTGGAGATCAAGCGTTTCGTGGTCCACTTCACGGATAGGATCCGAAAAGCAACACCTGAGTTGCGAGACGTGGAAAACATCATGAACCCTGGAAAGATGCGGAGGAAGTTCCAACTGGTAGGCAACTTCTCCTCGTTTGGCAAGAATGCGGAAAGGTCCAATGTAACGAGGATCCAACTTGCCCTTGATACCGAAACGATGGGTACCCTTCAAAGGTGTAACCCGAAGATAAGCCTTCTCGTCAACTTCAAAGGTCACAGCCTTATGATGACGATCATATTGGCTCTTTTGACGAGACTGGGCTGTTTTCAACTTTTCACGAATAATGCGAACCTGCTCTTCTGCATCCTGGATCATGTCCGGGCCAAAGAGTTGCCTCTCTCCGGTTTCTGACCAATTAAGAGGTGTTCGACATCTTCGTCCGTAGAGAACTTCAAAAGGGGCTTTGCCCAAGCTTGATTGATAACTATTGTTATAAGTGAATTCGGCGAATGGAAGGCACTTCTCCCAATTCATACCGAACGAAATAACACAAGCTCGGAGCATATCTTCTAGGATTTGATTCACTCTTTCTACTTGACCACTTGACTGGGGATGGAAAGCAGTGCTAAAAGATAAGTGAGTCCCCATGGCATTCTGAAAACTTTCCCAGAATCGAGAAGTAAAGATACTTCCACGGTCCGAGTTAATTTCCAGGGGAACACCATGAAGAGACACTATTCGAGAGATATATAACTCTGCTAGCTGGCTAGCTTTTATACTCTCACGAACAGGAAGAAAATGAGCCACTTTGGAAAGACGGTCAATGACAACAAAGATAGCATTATTTCCTTTCTTGGTCTTGGGAAATCCAGTAATGACTTTATCCCATTTCCATTCAGAAATAGCTAAAGGTTGAAGGGTGCCAGCAGGCCTTTGATGTTCTGCCATAACTCGACGACAAACGTCGCAGTTAGCAACGAACTCAGCAATTTCTCTCTTCATCCTAGTCCACCAGAACCTCTGGCGTAGGTCCTGATACATCTTAGTACTACCGGGATGAATGGTGAGAGGGGAATCATGAGCCTCCTTAAGAATTAACTGCCTTAGATGTGGGTTCTTAGGAACCACTAAACGATTCTGGAAGAATACCACACCTTGATCATTCATGGAAAATTCTTTAGCGTTTCCGCTAAAAATATTCTCCTTGATCCGTGATATACCCTTGTCACGCTTTTGGCCCGCTATAATTTGATCCTTAAGAGTAGGCTTCGCCACCAGGGTAGAAAGGAATCCTTGAGGAACAATATGAAGATTCAACTTCCGAAAGTCCTCATGGAGAAGTGGTTGACCTTGTTGTAGCATCAGATTGTTACAATAAGATTTACGACTTAGTGCATCGGCCATAACATTGGCCTTCCCCGGGGTGTAAGTTATCCCTAAGTCGTAATCCGAGATCAACTCAACCCACCGTCTTTGCCTGAGATTCAAATCCGGCTGGGTGAAGATATATTTCAGACTTTGGTGATCAGTGAATATTTTGCAACGATTACCCAGGAGGTAATGTCGCCAGGTTTTTAGTGCATGGACCACATCTGCAAGCTCAAGGTCATGTGTGGGATAATTATCCTCATGTGGACGCAACTGTCGAGATGCGTATGCGATCACATGACGATCTTGCATGAGAATGCAACCTAATCCTTGTCGCGAGGCATCGCAATAGATAACAAAGTCCTTAGAAAAATCTGGTGGTAGCAACACGGGTGCGGAGGTCAGGCGTCTTTTCAGTTCCTGAAAACTATGCTCACACTATGGTGTCCACTCGAAATTTTTATCCTTCTTGAGGAGTTCAGTCAGAGGCTTTGCAACCTTGGAGAAATTCTCGACGAAGCGGCGACAATAGCTCGCTAAACCAAGAAAACTCCTAACTTGCTTAACCGATTCAGGTTGAGTCCAATCAAGGACAGCTTGAACTCTCTCGGGATTGACAGCAATACCCTTACCAGAGATTACGTGGCCTAGATAGGTCACTTCTGGTAACCAGAATTCACATTTTGAAAATTTGGCATAAAGGCGATGCTCTCGAAGTTTCATCAATACCAGCCTTAGATGCTCGGCATGTTCTTGTTCATTCTTGGAGTAGATGAGAATATCATCGAGGTATACTACGACGAATTTATCCAAATACTCCATGAAGATTGAATTCATCAGCCGAGAGAATGTGGCTGGGGCATTGGTTAAACCGAAGGACATAACGGTGTACTCATATTGGCCATAACGAGTAACAAAGGCCGTTTTTGGAATGTCCCCGTTCTTAATCTTGATTTGATGGTATCCCAACCTCAAATCCATTTTGGAGAAGACTGAGGATCCAGCGAGCTGATCGTACAGATCGTTGATCCTGGGGAGCGGATACTTGTTCTTTATGGTGACCAGGTTAACTGGTCGGTAATCTACAACCATCCGATCCATTCCGTCTTTCTTCTTGACGAAGAGGACGGGACAAGCCCAAGGAGAAGAGCTAGGACGAATGAAACCATTGTTCAAGGCCTCATCTAATTTCTTCTTAAGTTCGGCTAGCTCCAGGGGTGCCATCTTATAAGGTCTTCTGGCTATTGGGACAGTTCCTGGAACAAGATCTATTACAAACTCTCCATCTCTGTCAGGTGGAATTCCTGGTAGTTCCTCTGGAAAAACATCCAGGAAGTCACGGACTACC
Source organism: Hordeum vulgare subsp. vulgare (assembly GCF_904849725.1). NCBI lineage: Eukaryota > Viridiplantae > Streptophyta > Magnoliopsida > Poales > Poaceae > Hordeum > Hordeum vulgare. The sequence goes on along the minus strand of NC_058524.1, from coordinate 364,209,254 downwards.
GGAATGTCTTCAAGTTCCGGAAGAGGGTTGGCATTTAGGGAATAGAGTTGGCATTTGGCAACTCGAGTAGAGACATTTACTATCTCACCCGAGGGATGGGTAAGCTGGACATTTCTAGAGTGGGTATCAATCTTGGCATAGTGAGCTGACATCCAGTCCATGCCCAAGATGATATTAATATCCGAAGATTTCAATGCTATCAATGAGGCTAGAAAAACTAGCCTGTCTACTAGAATTTCATTGGCATAGGTTATCCTAGAGGTTTGCCATTTGCTACCAGGGGTTTGGACAACCAATGGGATTGGCATATCACAAAATGACATGTTATGCAACTGTGCATAACTTTCTGAAATGAAGGAATGAGAAGACCCAGTGTCAAAGAGAACGGACGCTGGGTGATGATTAACAAGAAGCGTACCCAGCATGACGTCGGGATCCTCTGCAGCTTCTTCTGCTGACACATAGTTCACACGGCCACGTGCAGGAGTTAGCTTCACATAAAATGCTTTGCCCGACTTGGCCTGCCCGACAGACTTTCCGGGTTGCTTGGCACCCACATTCTGAGGACACTCACGGGAATAATGCCCTGGTTCCCCACACTTGTAGCATATCACCTGGTTGGCACGTGGTGCAGCATTGCTAGCTGGACCACCATAAGCTTTTGCTGGAGGGTTGGCCTGATTCGTCTGAGGCGCCACGTAGGATGGCCTCGGAGTGTATCTTGGCGGCAGAGAACTGTTTGGAACCCACAGCCTGCGTTTTGGAAACGCGGAACCAGAAGACGAGCCAAAGTCACGGGAGTGCTTCCTTGTGGCTTCGAAGTCAGTATGACCAGTCTCCGCACTGATCACTTTGTTGACCAGGGCTTGAAAGCTTGCACACTCATGGAGGCACAGATCTCGACGGAGCTCAGGGCTCAGACCCTTACGGAATCTTGCTTGCTTCTTGGCGTCAGTAGACACCTCCTCTGTTGCATAGCGGGCGAGGTTACCGAACTCGCGGCTATAGGCATCCACAGACAACTTGCCTTGAGTGAAGGCACAGAACTCCTCTCTCTTTCTGTCCATCAGGCCCTCTGGAATATGGTGCAGACGAAAAGCTGCACTGAAGTCTGCCCATGTGGCCACTGGTTCAGCGGGACGCATAGCTTCAAAATTCTCCCACCACAGATTGGCGGGTCCCTCCAGGAAATACGTCGCGAAGGTCACCTTGTCGGCTTCAGATACATTTGCCGAGCGAATCTTGCGTGAAATGCTGCATAGCCAGTCATCAGCGTCGAGGGGATCGACGGAATGATGAAACTTTGGAGGATTCAGCTTCACAAAGTCATTGAGGGATACTGCAGCATTCCTAGGCTGTCGAGCCGTATTCTGCTCAATACGCTCTAGCAGTCGGTTGGTCTCCCTTTTGTTTCTTTCTGCCTCAAGCATCACTTCTACGAGAGAAGGTGGGTGAGGCAGGTCTTCCTGCGACGCTTGACTACCCTCACCTTGCTCAAGGGCTGGGGCACGGTTCAACCTGGTGAACACCATCCTGACAAACAAACTCATAGCTTAGACCAATATCATATCATTACTAGCTATGGATTAAGAATGTACTGAACACACGGAATGCGGAAATGAATATCCGAACAACATGGTAACAAGCAACTGCTATATATACACCATGGTTCATACACACCCTTACATAGTTCAGTACAAACTTACTCGAAGAGCAAACTACTGAAATGGTGGAACTACTCATCAGAGGATTACAAGCTTCCTATACATTATTTATCTAGGCCTCCGGAATTCGTTTCACATTACTACCATACTCCACAAGTCACACAGGACTGTGAACATACGGCTACTACCATACTATCCTTCCGCTCACAGCTCAGGCATCCGCATAGAACATCTCATAGAGATTACCTCCATGACCTGGAAGCTCAACCTGCGGATCAGGAAACACTCTTGCCTGAGATCCCTGGGATCCATAAGGACACGGATGTGGCCTTGGTCCCCTGGCTGGTGGTATGAGGGGTCCCCGAAGAGGTGTGACTCCTCCTATAGCTGGCCAGTCAACGTGGGCCGGAAGATGGGTCCTAACAGGGTTCAGCATCTCCATCTCTCCATACCCTGTCTGGACCACCGGTGCCAGCTGCGTCAAAGCTGTCCACAGGCGGGCACGGGTAGCGTAAAGCTCCATGCGGAGAGCACGAGCATCCCTGTCTCTGTTCTCTAGCATCTCAACAGTGGACTGCAGAAGTGGGTCCTCCATGGAAGAATCAAAATAGACTCCACTGAGGTATCCCTCTTCACCAAACTGAGAGGCCGGAACATAGCAGAACTCTGAATTCTGCAGCAGTGCATGTCTCGCTCTCATAATAGTCAGCATTGAATAGGCAGCATCTTGTACTGCCATGTCAACAGTGACTCCCAACCCATAGGACCAATGGATTGGCTTCTCCGCTCCAGGGTAGTCTGGAAATACCCTAACAGTGCAGATGTATTGGCTCTGGTTGAAGTCTCGGTACTGTTCCTCCACTGTGTACTCGGGGTACCAGCGGTAACCGCACACCGACATCATCCTGACCAGCATGGCCGTATGACCCGGTACATCAATGCATCTAGTCAGACGTACCACCTGACGAGAAGGACGGCCAGGCATCTGTAATTAGAGAGTAATGCAGAAGCATTAGAGCTCTGAATGCAAAATTGGGCAGCATAACGGCTGTAAGTGCTCAAAAACAAATTTTGAGACAACCCAAAATTGAAATAGCGTCACCACTCAACTATCAAATTCAACTCTCTGATCATCAAACTTACTTCGTGCTTCCTAGAAATAAAAGAAACCCACTCTCTCTCGACCCGTAGTCCTATAATCTACCGATCAAAATCCGAGCCTAGGAGAAGATGAGTAACCTAGTCCTTAATTCCCGCAGAAAAGACGAGGATGACCAGAATAGAATACCTTGAGAAGAGAACAAGAGTGTTACGTTCCCTTCCACAAACAATTCCCTTATATATAACTAAGAAATTCTAGACTCAACTTCGACCAGTTTGGCTTAGTAATCCTACAGTCAGTCAGGCTCTGATACCAACGCTGTCGGGACCCCGATCCTAAGCCATAGGAATCTAACCTGTGACCCATCGCATCCCTTTGTGGTCTCACGCATGGTTAACTCCACGGCTGCAGCCTTACCTTAGCCGGGACCGTTTGCGTCTTTTGACTCACGTATGCGATCGTGTCGCTAGCATTCCAATGTCAAAGAACCCGGATCGACATGTCTAGTCATAAACCAAAGTGGCAGTTCCGTACAAGGACAGGCATACATGACCCAACAAAGCAGGTGTCGGTCATCGACGAACGTAGACGAGTCGTAGCAAGCTACAAGGACTCCATTACGTCGTGTGACATTTCCCCAAAGGGGACAGACACAGCAGCTAAGAAGGACACATGCCGGTCAACCAATGCATCCGGAGCAGTAGCGAACTACCAAGGCTCGTTGGATCACAAAGGGGCATTTCCTTGTAAGGGGTGCTACTAAAGTACACGACTAGGTAATCGAACCCCATACATATCAAGTAAGACACACGTACGCATAGCATACTGATATGTATAGATACATCGATGGCATCACAACATAACCATAGACATACAAGCTTTATTGAAGAGGCTCGGAAGAGCCTCACACATATTATTACACATTAAGGGTCTCACGACCCATAATATCAGTCACACATTACAAGCCAGCGGAAGAGTTACAAGTTGTCTGGGTACAGACAGAGCAACTAGAAGGCACATGGCCTGACTATACTACAGAACCAACGTAGGGCCAGGTCGTAGCTGGGACACCAGCTACTCGTCGTCGTCGATGTCTACGAAGAACCCTCCATTAGGGTCGTTAGAAACCTCTACAACATTTATTAAACAAACATGAGTACGAAGGTACTCAGCAAGACTTTAGGATGGCTAACTACTCATGCAAGGTATCAAGAAGGTATTGTGGGGTTTCATGCGGAAAGCCAGCATTTGACTCGTGGCTAGACAACTTGCTTTTTGAAATTAGTTTTGACAACTTGATTTCTCGCACACGAGTCCACTAACACCACAACAATACACTATCGTGGAATCATTCTGTCTCCATACGGAAATGCCGTCCACGACACTCACGCTTATCTTGACAATTTTAGGAGTAGCCATTTAAGTTACCTATGAACAACATATGTCTCCAAGTAGTCCATATCCGCGGACGCGGCTATCCGAATAGATCATAACCCTGCAGGGGTGTACTTCGTCACACACGCTCCCGCCACTTATCGCCATGTGCACGTCATGCACCTCGGCAACCTTCAAGCGGAAGCCCAGCGAGGGAGTCGGCCACGACCGTTAACCACACTAGTACCTAGTCCAGGTTTATCGCCTATCTGAGAGTAACCCGTACGGAAGTCCGGCCGAGGTTTCCGCCACGGCCTCAAACGATGTGCGCAGGGTTCCCAAGCCCACCATCCGGGTGCCACTTGGTACACCGTACCACTGCCTACCGCATCACGGTCCACCTCTCAGGTCAGCACCATGCACGGCCTCCAGCATTACTATAAACACCAGAAACTACTTGCAACTCCTGGACCGAGTACTAAGCGATTAATAGGCCGAGCGGGGTCATATTTCAGGGCCCAGCATGTGGTAGTATCTAGTCTTGGATTACATACACGGAACTCAGTTCCTAAGGACGGTTCCAATGAAACAACCCGCCATGTACTCCTACACAGCCTTTCACCGGTACCTTTACCAAATCAAGTTCAACACACGACCTTTGTTCACCGAACACATTCCACATTTCTATTCATCTCCCAGATGACAGACCATACACAACTCTAAGCATAGCATGCATAGCAGGATAAGGCACATCATAGCTCAAGCAACTACCAGGTATGCTAGGTTGCAAGGTTCGGCTATTTACTGTGACAAGGTTAAGTCATGCAAAGGAAGTGGGTCCAACTATCGTGGCAAAAGCAGTTGAAGCATTTGATCCTAATGCAATGAATAGGTGCAGGAGCAAGAATATAGGAGTTATCGGGATGATCAAAAGGGTTGCTTGCCTTGTTGCTCAAAGGAGGAACGATATCCGTCAGACGGATATTCGGTGGAATCCGGGGGTGCGGAGCCTACCGAAATGAACGGCAACATTCAATAACAATCATATGCAATCAAAATGATGCATGAGCAAGGCATGAGAATGCAAGTGATAAGTTATTATAATCAAGATGTTTTAGGTTTAGAGTTGATTTGAATCACATTCGAATAGTAATTCAAACGGGTATTCCCGGATACCGGTTTAATTGATTCGACCTGATGCTCAGATCAACCTAATGTTAACATGCATGAGATGTCATGTTATGGTACTGATTTACATCTAGGGTTGTGTATGATCATTGCATTTATAAAGAAATTTGGATATTTTTGCAAATTCCATTTATAAAGTGATTAAAAGAATTGAATTATTCCTTATTTCACAATTTAGGGTTCTGTAACTTTTTCAAACATAGATGAAAATAGCATAATCAGAATCCTTGAATTTTTCTGATACTTTTTCATATATAAATAATTTTCATTGGAGTTACAGATTAATTTCTATGATTTTTGCAATTTTTAGCAATTTCCTGAATTAGTTTTAAACTGGAAATTCTATTTATTGCATCAGGCTGACGTCAGCAGGTCAGCCGACCTGTGCAGGTCAAACCTGACAGGGGGGGCCCACTGGTCAGCCTCTCTGGCACTAATCCCGCGCTGACCAGCCCCTAATTGGGGTTTGACCAGGCGTGGGGCCCTCTATCAGCGACCCAGAGGAGGGCGATTAGGCCCTAATGGTCGGCCACGTCGACGGCCACCGGAGGGTGGTCGCCGGCGACCAAACCCGCGGCGCAGGGCTCGCCGGAGGCGACCTAGACGGCGCTGCACAGCACCAAATCGCACGCGGATAGCAGCTACAGCAAGCTCGCGAAGCGGCCGATCTGGCACGACCAACTGGGGAGGCTAAGGTCGCCGGAAGAGGTGTCGGCGACGAGCCGGAGCGGCGGCCGAAGCTCGGCCGTCGTCGGGGGCTTCGAATCAGGGGGATCCAAGCTTAGTTCTTAGCTGCTACGGCATCTACACGTCGTCCTGGAGCTTCTGGTGCTCACGGGAGGACGAGCTGGACATCGGAGGGCTACCGGCGACGAGCGGCAGCGGCGGTGCTCGTCGGCCTCCGGTGAAACTAGGGCTAGAGAAGGGGATCCATGGGGAAATCTTAGGGGAAACCACCGCATGCTCACAGGGAGTGCAGAGAAGAGCTCACACGGCTCGGGGAAGGCCTGGGGGCGATGAATCGACGGGAGATGTCCGGCGGCCGGAGGAAGAAGACGACGGCGTTGCGGGCGTTGCAGGGCTCGAGGGGACTTCGGCTTCTGCAGAGACGACCAGGGCGACGAGGCGGATCTAAAGGCGTGCTCGGGGAGGGGTTCCTGTGGCCAGGGCAAAGGCCAGCTCGAGCTCGAGCTCGGCTCTAATGGCGGCAGCAGGGAGAAGGAGGGGATCCGGGCGGAGGAGGAGAACCGAGGCGGGGAATGGATAGGGGAGGCTCTGGGGAGCTTATCCCCGTCGTCGCCAGCGCGAACCGGCGGCCAGGCAGGCACGCAGGTGCGTGGCCGCGCAGGAGGAGGCGGCGGCCACCTCCTGCTGCCTACTGGCGCGGGGAAGGGGACGAGCGGCGAGGTGGGCTGGGCCTGGCGTGGGCGTCAGGTAAGACTTTTCCTTTTTCTTCTGTTTTTGTTTTTCTGTTTTGCTATTTATTGCTTTGCTAATTATTTCAGCTCCAAAACAAAAAGTAAAAACTATTTTAAACCTCCTGAAGTATTTGTTATAATGTCCCCACTCATTTCCAAGACTTTCAACATTTTTGGAAAATTATAGCTTCTGTTTTCAAATTTTTAGATTTGAAACCAGTGGCTTTTGCATTTATTTAAAATGCTTGAAGTGCCAAGGAATTAGTTTTCTCCAATGCTCATTTACTTTCATGATTTATCAGAAAGTTTGAACATTTCTTGAGGCCATTTTGGGTTCATTGATTTTGAACTAGTTTGAAATTTCCTTTAATTGAAATGGTGGCTAGGGTTTTGAGTTTTTCCTTTGCCACTTTGTTTTTTTTGTTAAAACTTCTTAGATGCAAATGCAAAGAAGACATGAGCACAATGCTATCTAGCTTAATGTTTTAGGGATGTGACACCACAGTCGTGGAGCCACTCTACAGACGTGGCCCACTAGTTCATCGTGGATATGGAGGTCGAACTTCATACCTGGTTCTAGCTCACGGGGTCCTTCGCAGGGGAGATGGTGGAGCGTGTTCCCTAGGCCAGTGGCTGCAGTCAGATGGCTGTAGCAACGGGCCCTCATGGGTGGTGACCGAATTCACCCACGTGGCTTCAAGTACCTAGCAGGGGGGGATACGTCTCCGTCGTATCTACTTTTCCGAACTCTTTTGCCCTTGTTTTGGACTCTAATTTGCATGATATGAATGGAACTAACCCGGACTAACGCTGGTTTCAGCAGAATTGCCATGGTGTTGTTTTTGTGCAGAAATAAAAGTTCTCGGAATGTCCTAAAAATTTACGGATATTTTTCTCGAATAAAAGAAAAATACCTGCGCAAAGATCCACCGGAGGAGGTGGACCATTGGGCCACAAGCCCACAGGCCGTGGCCACTCCCCTGGTCGCGCAGTGAGGGCTTGTGGGGCCCACGTGGCTCCACCGCCCCAAACTCAGCTCTATATCTTCCGTCTCGCCCGAAAAAAAATCAAAGAGAAGGTTCCATCGCGTTTTATGATACGGAGGCGCCGCCACCTCGTGTTCTTCATCTGGAGGGCAGATCTGGAGTCCGTTCCGGGATCCGGAGAGGGGAAATCGTCGCCATCGTAATCATCAACCTTCCTCCATCGATAATTCCATTATGATCTTCATCGTTCGTGAGTAATCTCATCGTAGGCTTGCTCGACAGTGATGAGTTGGATGAGATCTATCATGTAATCGAGTTAGTTTTGACGGGGCTTGATCCCAAGTATCCACTATGTTCTAGATTGATGTTGCTACTACTTTTCCATGCTTAATGTTTGTCACTAGGGCCCGAGTGCCATGATTTCAGATCTGAACCTATTATGTTGTCGCCAATATATGTGTGTTTTAGATCCTATCTTGCAAGTTGTAGTCACCTACTATGTGTTACGACCCGGCAACCCCGGAGTGACAATAGCCGGAACCACTCCCGGAGATGACCATAGTATGAGGAGTTCATGCATTCACCGCGTGTTAATGCGTTGGTCCAGTTCTTTATTAAAAGGAGAACCTTAATATCCTGTAGTTTCCATTAGGACCCCGTTGCCACGGGAGGGATGGACAATAGATGTCATGTAAGTTCTTTTCCCTAAGCACTTATGACTACATACGGAATACATGCCTACATTAGATTGACGAACGAGGGCTAGTTACATATCTCTCCGTGTTATAGCTGTTACATGATGAATCACATCCGGCATACTCATCCATCACCGATCCACTGCCTACGAGTCTTTTACTATCGGTCCTTGCTACGTTACTTTGTCTAGGCTTGTCCCTTGCTACAAAAGTGGTTGGGCCACTTTGTTACTACTGTTGCTACTGTTGTTACTCTGCTGCTGCTGCTACTACTGTTCGTTGCTACTTTGTTGCTCCTTGTTGCAAGATCCTTTTTCGTCACCGTTGGCGGGGAAGAATAGTTCCCCGTCCACGTGCAACTTACTGGCACCATTGATACAACAGTTAGGAATAGTGTGCTATCATACTACTTTGCTACTGATACTTTGCTTGCAGACACTAATCTTTCAGGTGTGGTTCAATCTGACAAACTCAGCTGCTGATACTTGAGAATATTCTTTCGTACCCCTTGAGGCAAATCAACAAATTTGGGTCGAATACTCTACCTTCGAAAACTGTTGCCATCCCCTACACTTTTGGGTTATCAAGACCTTTTTCTTGCGCCGTTGTCGGGGAGGCACAACTATATTCTCTGAGTCACTTGGGGTTTTCGTCTGCTGATCACTATGAGGAATCAGAAAGATCCAAGAACTAAAATCTTGTCTTCCACTACGAGGAGAGGTAAGGAATTGCCATCTAGCTTTGCACTTGATTCACCTTTAGTTTTGAGTAAGTTTGCGACATCACCTCCTGCTAGAAATCTTGATATGTCGCCTGTGCTTGATGATGCTACTTCTGTTGCCCATGATGCTTATGATGATGCCATGCTTGATCCTATGCCTGATGATGCTATGCTTGATACTATGCCTAATCATGCCATGCTTGATACTATGCCTGATGATGCTATGCGTGATACTGCTTTGTCACTTGGTGCATTCCTTGATGCACATATTGCTAGAGTTGCTGCTAGACGTGATGATACTTCTGAAACTGCTGATACTATTGAAGTAGAACCTGCTACTATGTCTGAATTGCCTGTTATGCCTGATACACGCTATGTTATGGAGGGAGAGATAGCTGAGGATTTTCTTGTGTGTAAGGATAGCTATGGTGTTGAGAAACTTCTGCGCAAGTGGAAAGAAAAATTTGTGAACGCTAGAATGAAATATGACCCGAAGTTTGTTACTTCGCCTATTTTTGTGACCGATAAGGATTATGAATTCTTTGTCGACCCTGAGTTAATCACTCTAGTCGAATCTGATCCTTTTCACGGTTATGAGTCTGAAACGGTTGTAGCCCATCTTAATAAACTGCACGATATAGCCTCCCTATTCACTAGTGAGGAAATGATCCGCCACTACTATATGCTCAAGCTGTTTCCTTTCTTGCTAAAGGATGATGCTAAGACCTGGTTCACTTTTCTTGCTCCTGGTTGTGTGCGTAGTCCCCAGGATATGGTCTACTACTTCTCTGGAAAAAATTCCCTGCCCATGAGAAGCAAGCTGCCTTGCTGGAAATATACAACTTTGCTCAAGCTGAGGAAGAGAGACTCCCACAAGCTTGGGAGAGGCTTATCCAGCTACTGAATGCTTTGCCTGATCACCCTCTTGAGAAGAATGAAATACTTGATATCTTCTATAATGGACTTACCGATGCTTCTAAAGACCACCTAGATAATTGTGCCGGTAGTGTTTTTAGGGAACGAATCGTAGAACAAGCTGAGATTCTATTGAATAACATCTTGTGCAATGAGAATGCTTGGACTATTCCCGAACCCCCTCCTAAGCCAACTCCGAATAAAAGAGGTATTATATTCCTCAGTCCTGAAGATATGCCAGAAGCAAAGAAACCTATGCGAGAGAAAGGTATTAAATCTGAAGATGTCAAAAACCTATCGAAGAGATCCATGGTCTCGATAACCCGATACAGGTAGTGGAAGTAAATTCTCTACGTAGGTTTGATGAGAGTGATATTCCTTTTGATAAACCTGCTAGCTTATGCATGGATGAATTTGACAACTTCGTTGCCAAACAACAAAGTTTCAATGATTATGTTAGCAGACAATTGGAAAAGAATGCTCGTATGCTTAGTCATTTAAGTGCTTGTGTGGACAGAAACGTCAATGATCTTAAACTTCTGAGTAAACATGCCTCTATGGTTACTACTTAGGTAGAACAAGTACTTAAAGCTCAGAATGACTTGCTCAATGAGTTGAATGACAATTCCGTCAGAGTCATTACTAGAGGCGGTAGAATGAGCCAGGAACCTCTGTATCCGGAGGGTCATCCGAAGAGAGTTGAACAAGATTCTCAAGGAGTTAGCACTGATGCACCCAGTCATCCTAGAAAGAAGAAGAAAGATGATAGGAACCTGCACGCTAGCAACCCTGTTGCTGCTACACCTGGGAGTCCAAACGATGCCTCTATCTCTGATGCTAAAACACAATCTGGTGATGAACATGAGGCTAATGATAATATCAATAGTGATGTTCATGAACATGCTCAACCTAGCAATGATAAGGATGTGGAGATTGAAACTGTTGATCTTGATAACCCACAACCTAAGAATCAGAGAGACAATAAGAATGACTTCACTGCTAGGAAGCATGGTAAAGAAAGGGAACCATGGGTTCAGAAACCTATGCCCTTTCCTCCCAAACTATCCAAGAAAAAGGATGATGAAGATTTTGAGCGCTTCGTTGAAATGATCATACCTATCTTTCTGCAGATGCGTTTGACAGATATGCTCAAGATGTATCCTTATGCTAAGTACATGAAAGATATTGTGACTAATAAGAGGAGGATACCTGAGGTTGAGATTTCCACCATGCTCGCTAATTATACCTTCAAGGGTGGAACTACTAAGAAACTAGGTGATCCCGGTGTGCCCACTATACCTTGCTCCATTAAAGGTAACTACGTGAGAACTGCTTTATGCAACCTTGGAGCGTTTGTTAGTGTTATGCCTCTCTCTCTTTATCGTAGACTTGAACTAGATAAGTTGACACCCACTGAAATCTCTCTGCAAATGGACGACAAATCAACTTCTTTCCCTATTGGCGTTTGCGAGGATGTGCCTGTTGTGGTTACCTATGTCAATATCTTAACAGACTTTGTTATTCTAGATATTCCCGAGGAAGATGACATGGCAGTCATCCTCGGAAGACCCTTTTTAAACACGGCAGGGGCTGTTATAGATTGCAACAAAGGCAATGTCACTTTCCATGTCAATGGTAATGAGCATACGGTGCACTTTCCGAAGAAACAATATTGAGTACATTGCATCAATGCTATCGAAAAAACTTCATCGATTCTTATTGGGAGCTTTGAATGCCCTATTCCTCGTGTCAAGATGAAGTATGATTTGCTTGTTGGGGAGATACACATCCCATTGAGGTGACCTAGTGAGTATTCGAAAATTCTCCATTCTCTTTCGCGATTCGAGAAAGTTTTGTCGAGGGGATTTGATCAACCTCATATACGGATTTCTTTCGATGACCATGAGATGGATGAATCAAGGAGTCACAAACCTCTGTTCCAAGCTTTCACTTTAGGTTGCTTAGAAGAAAAATGATAGATTTAGTTTAGTTTTCCCTGTTTTCTATTTTTGCGTCCGGAAGAAAAGTACTCCGAAAATAAAAGTTCTCCGAACGCCGTGAAAATCACGTATGATTTTTTCCGGAATTTTTGAAAAATTCTCGGACAAAGAGTTTGTCTGGGGGCCACACCAGTGGGCCACAAGCCCTAGGGGCGCGGGAACCCCCCTGGCCATGCCACCCAGGCTTGTGGGGCCCACAAGCACTGCCTCCACTCATTCTTGCTCTTATCTCCTTCTCCTACCTCCAGAAAAAGTCGTTTCGCAGCTCAAACCCGTGTTCTTGCTTCTCTTGCTGGGATTTTCGATCTCTTTGCTCAAATCACCGTTCTCCGAACTGTTTTGGGGAAATTACTCCTTGGTAAGTGACAGCTCCATTGGTCCAATTAGTTTTTGCTCTAGTGCCTTATACTCCGCGTATTTTTGCTGCCTTGGTGACCCTGTTCTTGAGCTTTGCATGCTAATTTTAGCTGGTCCCAAGTAGTTTTGATGCATAATATGGCCTCTAGGCACTTGTGGGAGTAGTTGCTACGATTTTAGTTGAGCCTTGTTCACTTTTCCTTAGAATCACTAGAAATTTCAGAAATATTCAGAGATTGAAAAGGGAAAAGATGAGGAGGTTCTTAAGAGGCTCGTCAAGCCGTGACCCCAAGGATGATGGTAGTGAGAAGAAGCCCAAGTATTTGGTCCCTCAAGTCGCAGAAGTTCGAGCGTGCGAGTGGCCAAGCGACGTGTTCTTACGCGCCGCTGGAATTTGTGAGGACTTTTATCACTTGGTGGAGAACGCAGGCCTTACCACCTTCGTTGAAGATAAGTGTCCGCAAAATCTCCTCCTCACTAATATCTTCGTACAAAGTTTTAACTTCTATCCGAGGAAGAATGCTCCTATGGTTGAGTTCAAACTTTACGATATCCCCCAGCGCATGTCACTCCAGGATTTTTGCAATGTTTGCAAATTTCCTTATGTTGGGGATATTCATGAACCTCGTCCACGGGACTTGGAAGCTTTCATCGGTACTATTGCTGTAGGAGAGGAGAGAGGAGTGTCTTGCGCTAGAGCTGCTAGCATTCATTTTCCCGTGCTTCGATACTTCTCATTATTTGTGGGAAAATGTTTGATTGGCCGTGGGAAAGCTGGGTCACTTAGTTCCCCAGATCCTGCGGTCTTGCGCGAAGCCCTTTATAACGATAAAACTTATAGCTTGGGCGCTATAGTAGCTCATCGGTTGAACCTAAACCGTTCTAAAGGTGTTGTCTATGGAGGTATCTATGCTACCCATCTTGCCAGACACTTTGAGATACCTATTAGACTGGAAGAGGAAGAAGAGGTTCTTCTTCCCGAGAGATATCTAGATTACGATAGCATGGTTCGCCATGACTTTCTTGATAGAGATATAAGTAGAAGGATGATTTATAACCTGGTATTTAGTCAGGGTACTCGTGAGACTATTACTTTGCCTGCTCCTTCTTTGTTCAATCTTCATGCAGGCAGGTACATTATTATGCCTTCGGACATCTACGCATATTGGGGCTTAGCCCAACCGCAGGTGCCCGTGCCCGAGCCACCAGTCGAGTAGCAGACGCCGGTTTATCAGTGGGAGCCAGAGAAGCTCACACAGCAGTGGCATCCTCAGTCCATTCGAGAGTACCCAGGAGCTGGTTATTTCCCCCCTTGGGAGTAGACCAACTTAGGCCAAAAGCCTAAGCTTGGGGGAGTACGTGTTCTCACCGACTTCACATTCTTGCTTATGCTTTCACTTTGTTAGTCGGTGTTCACACTTTGCCACTGTATCATCCATGCTAGTTTATTTTCTTTTTCTCATTTTCTTTTCGTGTGTCTGTCTAGTTTGAGAAAAACCCAAAAAGATTTTCTTTTCTTCTTTTGCTTGTTGGGAGCTTTCCCGTGTAGATAGTTTTCTTTTTCTTTGGGTCAAGGTAGAAGTTATTGGTTACAATGTTTAGTGGCTCTTGCATGCATACCTGTTTAGCTTTCAAAGAGCCATATTACATTGTCTTCTCCTTTGTATTTTCCTGCAGATTCCTGCTTTAGTCCAATGCACAAGCACTCTTATTATTGTTCACATCATTCGGTCGTGCAAGTTAAAGGCAATAATGACGATATATGATGAAGTGACTGAGCCTAGAAAAGCTGGTATGAACTCGATCTATATTGTTTTTGTAAATATGACTAGCTCACTGTTCCTAGTTCAGCTTTGTTGTGAGGGAAACATGTTTGCAATGACAACTTAGAGATTATAGTTGCTTATGCCATGCTTACTTAGCTAGGAGCTTATAATGGTTTGTCTTGGATGCCCACATGAATGTTGAGATGACTATGATGTAGTATGATAGGATGGTATCCTCCTTTGAATGATTCAAGTGGCTTGGCTTGGCGCATGTTTATGCATGTAGTTGAAACAAAATCAACATAGCCTCTATGATGTTCATGTTCATGGTGATTTATGTCCTACTCATGCTTGCACTCAATGCTAGTTAATCTCAATGCATTTTGATGACTGTTGTCGCTCTCTAGTTGGTCGCTTCCCAGTCTTTTGCTAGCCTTCACTTGTAATAAGCGGGAATACTGCTTGTGCATCCACTTCCATAAACCCAAAGTTGTTCCATATGTGTCCACCATACCTACCTATGTGCGGTATCTACCTGCCGTTCCAAGTAAATTTGCATGTGCCACTCTCTAAACCCTCAAGAAATAATATGCTTTGCATCCCAAACCACTCATGTGGTGACAGGGGGCTATTGGTATCTTCCATGCTAGGCGTGTTATCTTCGATATGTGTTTATTCACCATTCACGAGAAAGGGGCCGGTAATTGGAATTCCCATGCTCAAATCGAAAAGATAATTGCAAACAGAACTCCCCCAGGATTGATGTTGGTATGGACGGTACCCGAGGATTCGGCTAGCTGTGGAGTGTGATTGATTGGTGGTGGGGGAGTCAAAACTTTACTTTTCTGTTTGGGAACCGCCTATAGCATGTGTAGCGTGGAAGATGTTGAGAACTCTTAGTCATTGCATTGACAATGAAAGCATGCCACCCAAATTTATTATCTCTATTTTCAAAGCTTGAGCTGTGGCACCTCTGCAAATTAATGCTTCCCTCTGCGAAGGGCCTGTCTATTTATGTTCCTGTTGAGTCATCCTCCTCTTATGAAAGCACCAATTAGAGAGCACCTCTGTTATTGCTTTGCTTTTAACTGTGTTGAGTATGACTCTGACTGGATCTTCATTGCCTTGAATTACAATGTTTAGTCACCCCTTGGTCTTTGAAGGTGCTCTGCGTTTATATTTTGCGGTCTCAGAAAGAGCTAGCGAGATACCATATATTCGTACTGGTTCATGTTGCTTTGATCGAAGTGTTGACGTTTGAGACTTATTATTATTTGCTCGCTAGTTGATTATTGATATGAGTTTACCGTGAGACCTAGATGTCATTTACTTATGTGGTTTGCTTGTGATCTTGCTAAAACTCTGGATATGAGTTAGACATAGTTACAACAACAAGATCAAACAAAGTTCGTCAAAGTTTTTCTTTTGTCTCTTTTAGTTTGTCAACTGAATTGCTTGAGGACAACCAAGCCTTTAAGCTTGGGGGAGTTGATACGTCTCCGTCGTATCTACTTTTCCGAACTCTTTTGCCCTTGTTTTGGACTCTAATTTGCATGATTTCAATGGAACTAACCCGAACTAACGCTGTTTTCAGCAGAATTGCCATGGTGTTGTTTTTGTGCAGAAATAAAAGTTCTCGGAATGTCCTGAAAATTTACGGAGATTTTTTTCTGGAATAAAAGAAAAATACCTGCGCAAAGATCCACCGGAGGAGGTGGACCAGTGGGCCACAAGCCCACACGCCACAGCCACGCCCTGGCCCCGTCGTGAGGGCTTGTGGGGCCCACGTGGCTCCACCGCTCCCAAACTCAGCTCTATATCTTCCGTCTCGCCCGGAAAAAAATCAGAGAGAAGGTTTCATCGCATTTTACGATACGGAGGCACCGCCACCTTGTGTTCTTTATCTGGAGGGTAGATCTGGAGTCCGTTCCGGGCTCCGGAGAGGGCAAATCGTTGCCATCGTGATCATCAACCTTCCTCCATCGATAATTCCATGATGCTCTTCACCGTTCGTGAGTAATCTCATCGTACGCTTGCTGGACGCACTACAAGGAATATGCAAATACACGACGCTATATTTTCGTCGCTACATCGTCACGGTTTTTAGTTTACGACGATCTCACGACAAAAAACCAAGCGTCGAAAACGGAGCGTCACAAATGAACAGCACCGACGTTTTGATCGAAATCGTCGTAACTTCTACGACGATTCCTGGATCGTCATAACCTTTACGACGATCCTAAATCATCGTTGACAATATAACCCAGTCCTACGTGGCAGTCCCACATGGCAAAGTTACGATGAAATCAAAACATCATAGTTGAAATCAGCCCAACCCATTTCAATTGATCACATGGGCTGGTTTTATTTTTTTTAGGCTTTTTCTTATTGGGCTTCTTTTTGGGCCTTACCCTATTTACAGCCACTTTAGTATTTTTTTCAAATTTTTTTGTATCATTATAATTTGGGCCCTGGCCTTTTAGTGCCCAAATACATTTCGTCCAGTTTTAGTTTTGGGATTTTGAATTTTAGTTTTGTGTGTAGGTCCCACTTGTCATGTTCTTCTCATAATTTGTCCCATATGTCAAGAAGTTTTGGTCAGGTTTTCATTTCAGACATTCTCAAATCGCATACGATACGAATATTTCAAATAGAGTAGAAAGGACATGTGAAATTCATCAAATTAACACGAAGGTAGTATATTACAATTTTTCCAGTCTATTACAAAGCAGATATGTCTATTATTACAATATATAATATGCAATATTACAATATATAATATGCATTCTTGGATAAGTAGAGCTTCACACAATTGGCTTCAAGGCTTCGCACTTCAACTTTCTTAGGCCTGGAGGTCCTGTAGAAGAAACAACCATATTTGTAAGAGCTACAAGATACAGATCAAGAATAGAAACAAGGCACAAAGACAAGCAATCCTTGGCGGAAACCTTGAGGCGACAAATGTTTCTGAACTCAAATGAGAGAAGTTTGAGTCTAGCCAATTAAACCAACTACCACTGATGTAACCTATAAAGATGGACTGAACAATAACAATACAAAAAATGACAGCTGAATTATGAAGAGTCCTAAAATTGACCCCTTTTGGCCTTAATTAATTGTGTGAAGCTGAAATGATTAATCTAAAGTAAGATATACCGGTATGTAGGCAAGAAATGTAGTTGAATGACCCATATTTGAATAACTCAAAAAAGAAGGCAGCATCAAATACTATAGTAATTATTATTGGACATGATATAGTAAGGTACTCTCACTGGGTAAGGTACTCTGCAGTACACGTACGTCGTACCAAAGTATGCGTCGAGACAGTAAGCAGACACTATTAGATAGTCTTGTACGCACATTTTTCCACATGTATTTATAATAATTATTTTTTAGTAATATATGTTGCCAATGCTATGTATCACTAATTCAGTCCAGCTAAACCGACAAATGCTACGGGCAGAAGTCCCATCAGCATGACAAATACCCCCCTAAGTCTGAACAACTAGTCCTCGCTTGCGACTACCCAGATGATACAATAAAACCCATGCGATTTAGTATGATAACAAAGTGCTGGTTTGGCCGCCAACTCAAAACAGCAATTAATTTGTACACTCTGTGACACGCAAGTGAAAGGCCACTAACAGATGCTCTATCTAACAGTACCTCGGTGATGACACACTCTGGAGCCAAGTTCCTGAAATGCACAAACAATAGTGTATGGAAATCTGAGTTCAAATGCTACAGGAGTAACCAGTTTTTTCAATGTGTAAATCATGTGTTGAACAAAGCAGAATAATCATAAACAAACAGAACTACTTCAGATCCCATTGCAATGTCTAACAAGTAGATTAGAAGTATCTCTGCTACTGTACTAACCTCAAATGAGAGGCCAACCTATTGCTTTAAGTTAAGCCAAATGTGAGCTAGTAGTGAGTGCCAAGTGCCATCCAGATTGGAAACTACTGTAATGACATTCATCTACAATGGAAACTGATACATTTTGGCATCAAGATTTCTTCTTGCCAAAATATGACAACAAGCACTGCCAAGACATGATCCCCACATTTTTCACTCGCAGCAAAAGTGCAAAGCATGATATCACACCAAATAGACAAATCAAGAAATGCCTCCTATCAAGTGCAAAGCATGCTATCACACCAGAAAGATTTGGCAACAAATCACAAGAGAGCGAGCGAGCAGTAAGATCATACCCGTTCCTTCCTATGCATCGCCTCTCCCGCGCGCAACAAGTTGAACTGCGCAAGAGGAAACGAAGAAACGCTCAGGAACGCACTCCAGGCCAGACGAGTTGGGCGCCTCCCTCATCTCCGCCACCGCGGGTCCGGCTCCATTGGAGGGGGCGTAGGAGCGCTCATGGGCCGGTTCTTGGTCGCGGCCGTCCTCGCCCGGTTCTGCTGCTCCTGAACCGGACGGTTCCATCACGAATCTGCTAGCAGCAAGTAACAAAATAACTCAGTTCAGATCATAGCAAGAAACTTAACTCAGTTCAGATCATACTTATCGGAAAACAGTAGCAGATTGGCTATCAGAAGAATTCAGAAGTTCAGTACAGAATACATTACTGAAGCTTAACTCAATTCTTAACAGAGATAATAAAGATGCATCACAAGAAACTGCTTAAGCTTGCATGCCATGATTAAGAAAACATATGCAGCAACAGCTATAAGAACAGAATCCAACAACGAATGACTGAAGTCTGAAAGGATCCTTATTATTTAGAACAAGATTACAACAGCACATAGCATCTGAGAACGAAATGTGGCTTACAGTAACAAGTAGCACGGCAAGCTTTCTCAAGAGATCACAAGCATATAACGGCAAAAAGGGCTAGATTCCAAAAATAAATTTCTAAACGCAGGACAAAATATTGCACAACAAAATCTCTATCAGAAAAATTTCTACATGGAGATGGACTGAGTAATGCTTATAGAGGTAGCAACTACCAAGGAACCCCCAACATTTTTAGCAATAATCAAGAAATCCAGATGTTCAGTTCAGACTTCAGACAATCAAGAAAAATAATTCAAGCAACATAATACAGCAATCCAGATGGCTTGGGGCCGGAGTGCCAGTCAATAATTATTGCATCAGAGATAAGACCAGCCTCGAGCTCTCACCGCAATTCTGCATGTAGAACTGGCAATCCTGTTCTGTTGATAAGTTCACTTCAGATTTCAGACAGTTAATTTGTCTGAAAGAATCTCCCTGTTGTCTGCTCTGTTGTTGTTTGTAGGAGAGGAACCGAACCAATGGAGGGTGACAGACCTGGGTGACGGGGTTGTCTTCGGGCCCTCTGGACTGGAAGCCGGAGAAGAGCCCCCCGAGCCTGCTCCCGATCACCACCACATCCTACCTGTACCTCGCCAGGAGCCCCGCACATCAGAGCCCCCCGAGCCCGCTCCTGATCACCACCACGTCCGCCTCCGGCCTCTCCGCCACCCTGAACGAAACGTAAAGACGACGACGATGATTAACGATGTGTCCTTGCTCTTGCTTGACTTGGTAGGGCGCCATTTGTTCTTGCCATGTACGTAAATCAAAGCTGCTGCTGTCCAGGTAACTTGCGAACTGCTCGTCCACTACGGCCAAAAAATAATACTAATCGTGAACAAGAACATCAGATGCAAATCACTCTTACAGTCCATATTTTTGGTTTTTTACCTCAAGCCAAAAGTGGTGTAATAATCTCATGATTGTTCTAATGTTGTTTTTAACATCATATACTCCTTCATGTCAGTTGGTTATCCTCACAACTAGTGTGATCCATTTTACCCGTGATGTTAGGCAACTACTGTGCTAGATTGTGATGGTGTAATTTTTGGGAAATTTACCATGGTGTTATCTGGCCCAAGGATTTTTGCACAAGGAGAGCAGTTACCGGTTAACCAAAAATGTTTCTACTTGGTACTGTGTCAAATAATGTACTACAGAATAATCAACAGGCTGGATATCTGTAATCTACTTGGTGGCAACAGTAAAACCAAGATTCCCCCGTTGACCAATTTATGCATGGTAGAATACTAACACACCATGTGAAGCGATTCTTGCAGCTTCATGATGCATTGGAATTGCATCAATTGGTGTTTCTAAGCAAATTAACATAAGAAAGAACCAAGAAACGAGCTCCTGGATGTATAAGAAAACAGAGGACAAGCAAAAGCATGTTGCTGTTCAGCAAAGAGCATAAATGCAAGTGAAGAGCAAACATCTTTCAAACACTCGCAAATAAAGTAAGAAGTACAAATCGTATTTTCGTGTGAAACCAGCCTAAAGACTGATTAGCTATTCAGAAAGGGTCATAAGGCAGGACACCCGGGTGCATAATTTATATATTTTTTGATTATAAGTTGCATTTGTGTGAAGACTATTATATGCCGCAACTCTGAATTAGGGAAACCATCCTATGCTTACCATGAATTCAAAGTTTTGCTCCAAATCTGCCCCCCTTGACACACAGATTCAGAGTATTTGAAGAATAACAGAAACAACTGAATGTCCCAAGGCATGGCGTAAGTGCACATAAATCAGTAACAAAGACAATAGGTCTGCCACCAAAGCGGAAATGAACTTTGCATTTGCAGAGTAATCAGCGGGTGACAGGACGGAAATAAATCAAGAAACCATCCTGCAGGTGACAGCGGGTGAGTAATCAGCGGGTGATAGGACGGAAATGAACTTTGCATTTGGAGAGTAATCAGCGGGTGACAGCGGGTGACACGCCAGCATCTTCAGGCTGATGAGCAAATCCTGCAGGAAACCATCGAAGGTTGAAAAATCTGTGGTCGGAAGGACAGATTACGAGGGAAGTGGAGGACGAACGAGCTCGGGTTCACAGAGGGCCGCGAGTCACCGCGACTCCTCGGCGCTGGTGCTGCTCTCCATGGCTCCCTGGACGAGGTTTTGCCGGTGGCTGCGGATGGCGACATGAGGAGGAAGAGGGGGTTCGCTTCGCTTGTTTTGTGTCTTTGGTTCGCGTCGCCTGCCCGACGATGTCGCTCGGCTCGCACACCAGGTCGGGCTTCTCCCCCAACATGGAGAGCGTCACGGAGGTCACCCGATGCCTACCTCCCCTCCCTTCTCCACCGCTGCCGCTGCCGCAGGCCCGCGTCCACCGAGCAGAGAAGAGCAGCGCTTGCATATCAGCTCTTCTCAGTGCGCGATTTGACTCCGCAACCGCCTTTGGGAAGGGACGGAGGGAAGCCGGTGAGAGATTGGCGAGCCCGATCTCTTTTCGCCGGCCGGTGTTAGAACTGGAAGCGATCTGTCGCGTTGAGCTAGGCCTTGACCGCGTTGTCCGCCATGGCGAGGCGCGCGGGGCTCCGATCCGGAGGTCCTGGAGTCCGTCGAGCCGACACGGGGCGCAGAGCACGCGCGCGCGGGGTTGACGCCGGCGGGATTCACGACGGCGGCGGCGGCGGGGTGGACGGGGACGGGAGTGGGGTTGGATCTGGCGACGGCAGTGGTGTTGGATCTTGCGACCAGGGGGGAGAGGGAGAGGGAGAGGTGACGGCGCACATTCTCTGGAGGGTCGGGCGAGGAGAGTTAGCCACGGGCTCCTAGGGTTTAGGTTGGCTTCGGAGTGAGAGACGTTGGATCCATCGAGTGTGGACGGTTCAGATTGGATATACTGGAGTAATCCGTGGGAACGATTATCATTGGTTGGAAATATCTATGATTTAAAATACTAGTTTCCAAGTGCTAAAAATAAATAGATTTTATGAACCAGCTATCAAAAATATTGTGCAAAAAGGCATCATTGAAATTTTCACTCAACTTAGACCACATATACTACTATATTAAAGCTACTAAGCTAGAAGCTTTCACGTGCGTTTGACACTGTGAATAACGACTCACCTCGGCTTGACACATGTATCCCACTTTTTATTTTGGTTCACTTCAGGTTATTCACCGTTTCTTATTTTTCGTGCCTTTTTTTCATCGCCTGATAGATATTTCACTCCTTTTTATGTTTTTATTTATTCATTTATCTTTTGCAAGTTTATTTTCCTTTTCAAACAAATATTAAGGTATTCATAGAATGATCGCACTCTTTAGAATTTTTGTTTACTTTTCAAAAAATGTTTGTGTTTTTAAATTTGGTTCAAAAAATCCAGAACAATATTCAAAAATTGTTACCTTCATTTAAAAATTGTTTGCAAATACAAAAAGTTGAGGATTTCAATTTTTTAATTTTTTTTATTTTTAACTTAAGGGTTTCCACTCATTTGCACCTCCCACCATCCCATATTTACCTCCTCCTAATTTTGAACTTAATGATTTAAGAATTATAGTCTATATGAAAAGGCGTTCGTTATATAAATCATTGCAACCAGCTCGACGTCAAACCCATTGTCATTCCTTCTCTCATGTTAAAATAAGAAACAACATACATGAAAGCATGGGTTAAGCCATCGGCGCAGCGTGCCGCTGCGCCTTCCACCTACTAGTTTTATGTATGATAACCGAGTTGTATGCATTTCCGACCTTTCTAGCCATTTTTGGTAGGCGGATTTGACGCGTGACATAGAATGGACCCACGAGTGACATGTCAACATAGTTAGAACATGTTACGACATTTTTATAATCGTCATAAAAGTTATGACGATCTCATCTTATGCGGTTACGACATCTTTGACTCACATCGTCGTAATTTATATGTAGATTTGATCCCCTTAAACGGTTTACGACAATCTTGGATGAAATCAACATAGATTTATGACGAATTCATCAACGACGTCTTAAAAAACATCATGTATGAGCAAATTTCTTGTAGTGACGGTGATGAGTTGGATAAGATCTATCATGTAATCGAGTTAGTTTTCACGGGGATTGATCCCTAGTATCCACTATGTTCTAGATTGATGTTGCTAGTACATTGCCATGCTTAATGCTTTTCACTAGGGCCCGAGTGCCATGATTTCAGATCTGAACCTATTATGTTGTCGCCAATATATGTGTGTTTGAGATCCTATCTTGCAAGTTGTAGTCACCTACTACGTGTTAATGTGTTGGTCCGGTTCTTTATTAAAAGGAGAACCTTAATATCCCGTAGTTTCCATTAGGACCCCGCTTCCACAGGAGGGATGGACAATAGATGTCATGCAAGTTCTTTTCCCTAAGCACGTATGACTACATACGGAATACATATCTACATTAGATTGACGAACGGGGGCTAGTTACATATCTCTCCGTGTTATAGCTGTTACATGATGAATCACATCCGGCATACTCATCCATCACCGATCCACTGCCTGCGAGTATTTTACTACCGGTCCTTGCTACGTTACTTTGTCTAGGCTTGTCCCTTGCTGCAAAAGGGATTGGGCCACTTTGCTACTACTGTTGCTACTGTTGTTACTCTGCTGCTGCTGCTACTACTATTCCTTGCTACTTTGCTGCTCCTTGTTGCAAGATCCTTCTTCGTCACCGTTGGCGGGGAAGAATAGTTCCCCGTCCACGTGCAACTTACTGGCGCCATTGATACAACAGTTAGGAATAGTCTACCGTCAACAAATCTGTTTCTGACACCGCTGCTATCATTTACTTTGCTACTGATACTTTGCTTGCAGACACTAATCTTTCAGGTGTGGTTGAATCTGACAAACTCAGCTGCTAATACTTGAGAATATTCTTTCGTTTCCCCTTGAGGCGAATCAACAAATTTGGGTCGAATACTCTACCCTCGAAAACTATTGCAATCCCCTACACTTGTGGGTTATCAGGGGGTGGAAGTCATTCGCCCTCGTCGGCAGGTGCTACTTCTCAAACAACAGCGCCAGAAATTGACACGTTGACGGAGACTTGCTTGCGTTGGTTTTTCCCTTGAAGAGGAAAGGGTGATGCAGCACAGGAGCAGTAAGTATTTCCCTCAGTTTCAGAACCAAGGTATCAATCCAGTAGGAGAATCTCGTCAAGTCCAGAGTACCTGCGCAAGCACAAAAGAGCTTGCACCCAACGCTTTAAAGGGGTTGTCAATCCCTTCAAGATTGATTGCAAAGTGAGATCTGAAGGCAGAAAGTGCAAGGAAGTAAAAAGAGTAAGGCTGGAAATATGGTGTGGAGTAGACCCGGGGCCATAGTGAGGCTTCTCTCAAAATAGCAAATATAACGGTGGGTGAACAAATTACTGTCGAGCAATTGATTGAACCGCGCAAAGTCATGACGATATCTAAGGCAATGATCATACATATAGGCATCATGTCCGAGACAAGTAGACCGATACTTTCTGTATCTACTACTATTACTCCACACATCAACCGCTATCCAGCATGCATCTAGTGTATTGAGTTCATGATGAACAGAGTAACGCCTTAAGCAAGATGACATGATGTAGAGGGATAATCTCAAAGCAATGATGAAAACCCCATCTTTTTACCCTTGATGGCAACAACATGATGCGTGCCTCGCTACCCCTTCTGTCACTGGGTGAGGTCACCGCACGATATGAACCCAAAACCAAGCACTTCTCCTGTTGCAAGAATCATAGATCTAGTTGGCCAAACAAAACCCACAGCTCGAAGAGAATTACAAGGATATGAAATCATGCATAAGAGAGATCAAAAGAAACTCAAATAAGATTCATGGAAGATCTGATCATAAATCCAAAATTCATCGGATCTCGACAAACACACCAGAAAAGAAGATTACATCGGATAGATCTCCATGAAGATCATGGAGAACTTTGTATTGAAGATCCAAGAGAGAGAAGAAGCTATCTAGTTACTAGCTATGGACCCGTAGGTCTATTGTGAACTACTCACGGATCATCGGAGAGGTCATGGTGTTGATGAAGAACCCTCCGTATCCAAATCGCCCCTCCGGCAGGGCACCAGAACGTGCCCACATGGGATCTTGTGGAGACAGAAGCTTGCGGCGGCGGAAAGTACATTCGATGATCTCTGAATTTGTTATGGATTTTTAGGGAATATATAGGCGCAAATCCTAGGAAAATGGAGCCTCAGGGAGCCCACAAGACAGGGGGTCGCGTGCCCCCTGGCCGCGACATGAGGGCTTCTGGGGTCCCTGGTGGCCCCTGCCCTGATTCTTCGGCTCCCCGATCTTTTTCTGTTCCAGAAAAAACATTTTTGGCAGTTTCATTCCTTTTGGACTCCGTTCAAAATCCTCCTTTAAAAGGGGTCAAAAACATGGAAAAATAGGAACTGGCACTTGGCACTGAGTTAATAAGTTAGTCCCAGAAAATATATAAAAGGTACGCAAAACATCCAAAGTTTGACAAGATAATAGCATGAAACCATCAAAAAATTTAGATACGTTGGAGACGTATCGAGCATCCCCAAGCTTAACTCCTCCTCATCCTCGAGTAGGGAAGTGATAAAGACTGAATTTTTGATGTGGAATGCTACCTAGCGTAGCTGTCCTTTGCAAATTCTTTCACGTGACATGAATGTTCAGATCTGTAAGATTTGAAACAATAGTTTGCTATTGACATGAAAACAATAATACTTCAAGCAAACTAGCAAGGTAATCATAAACTTTCAAAATAACAAGGCCAAGGAAAGTTATCCCTAAAAAATCATATAGTCTGGCTATGCTCCATCATCCTCACACAACTAATGTAAATCATGCACAACCCCGTTATTGGCCAAGTAATTGTTTTCGCACTCTTACTTTCTCAAACCTTTTATAACTATCACGCAATACATGAGCGTGAGCCATGTATATAGCACTATAGGTGGAATAGAGTGTGGTGGGGGTAGTGAGACAAAAAAAAGAGGAGATGGTCACATTGACTCGGCGTATCAAAGGACTATGGAGATGCCCATTAATAGATATCAATGTGAATGAGTAGGGATTGCCATACAAGGGATGCACTAGAGCTATAAGTATGTGAAAGCTCAAAAGGACAACTAGTGGGTGTGCATCCAACTTGCTTGCTCACGAAGACCTAGGGAATTTTTGAGGAAGCCCATCATTGGAATATACAAGCCAAGTTATATAATGAAGATTCCCACTAGCATATGGTAGTGACAAAGCAAGAAGCTCTCAATCATGAAGAACATGGTGCTATTATGAAGCACAAGTGTGGAAAAAGATAGTAGATTTGTCCCTTCTCTCTTTTTCTCTATTTTTTATTTCCTCACATGGGACAATGCTCTAACAATGATGATCATCACACTTTTATTTATTCACAGCTCAAAGATCAAAATGATGATGACTCTATAGGAAATGCCTCCGGCAGTGTACCGGGATGTGCAACGATCTAGCTTGGTGTATGACGTTGAAACATCTCGGTAGCTATCTTACGATCATGCAATGGAAATATGAGAGTGACGGAACAAATCATGAGACGAAACGGTGGGAGTTGCATGGCAATATATCTCGGAATGGCTATGAAAATGCCATAGTAGGTAGGTATGGTGGCTGTTTTGAGGAAGGCATATGGTGGGTTTGTACCGGCGAGAATTGCGAGGCACTAGAGAGGCTAGCAATGGTGGAAGGTGGAAGTGCATCTATACCATGGACTCACATTAGTCATGAAGAACTCACATACTTGTTGCGAAAGTTTTTATTAGTAATCGAAACGAAGTGCTAAACACATACTCCTAGGGGAAGGGTTGGTAGGTGTTAACCATCGCGCGATCCCGACCTCAACACAAAGGATGACAATCAATAGATCAATTATGCTCCGACTTCCTAACATAGCGGTTCACCATACGTGCATGCTACGGGAATCACTGACTTAAACACAAGTATTTCTAGATTCACAACACCCTACTAACATAGCTCTTAATATTACCGCATCCACATCTCAAAACTAATTGAGAGGAGTCAAGGCTTCTCTTTCTACTCAATGCACATGAAGAAGGAGGTTTTTGTATCCTCTTTGGGTACCTGTCACCTTTGGGACTACTTTCATAACATAAGCCAACTACCAAGTCACGCACCGCCGTGCTCTAAAAGATATAAGTGAAGCACACAGAGCAAAAGTATCTAACTCAAAAGATATAAGTGAAGCACTATGATCATTCTAGCAAAATCACGATGAGTGCTTGTCTCTCTCTCTCTCAAAAAGGTGTGCAGCAAGGATGATTGTGATACAACAAAAAGAAAATACTCCTACGATACAAGACGCTCCAAGCAAAACACATATCATGTGGTGAATAAAAAAATAGCTCCAAGTAATATTACCGATGGATTGTAGACGAAAGAGGGGATGCCTTCCCGGGGCATCCCCAAGCTTAGGCTTTTTGGTGTCCTTGCATCCCCAAGCTTGAGATCTTTCCACTCCTTATCACTACTGGAATCCAGTTCTTTGTCGTCTGCCTTTGGGGCCTTTGCCGTCGGGGGGCGGACGGTAAAGGAGCGGACCGTGTAACGGCCGTCTTCTCCCCCTCGCGCTTACTGTCTCTCTCTGTCCCCCCCACATAGTATTGTCTCTCTCCCGCTCGCGCCCACAGTAACTAGCCCCCGCCGCTGCACCGCCTCGCTCCCACCGGCGACCCCCTCCCCGCGGCGACCCCCTCCCCGCGGCTACCCCCTCCCCGCGGCCACACCCCTCCCCGCGGCGACCCCTCCCTGCGGCGCCCGCCGCCGCACCGCCTCGCTCCCACCGGCGACCCCCTCCCCGCGACGCTCCCCTCCCCGCGGCGACCCCCTGCCAGCGGCCACCCCGGCCCCTCCCCGCGGCCACCCCCTCCCCGCGGCCACACCCCTCCCCGTGGCGACCCCTCTCTGCGGCCACAACCCTCCCGGCGACCCCTCCCTGCGGCCACCCCCTCCCCGCGGCCACAACCCTCCCGGCGGCCATACCCCTCCCTGCGTCCACCCCCTCCCCGCGGCCACACCCCTCCCGTGCCTCAGGTCGACGAGCCTTCGACCCACGAGACTCGTGTCCCAGAGGCTTTCTTCCAGGCGATTCCGGAGCAAAGCAGGGATGAGGGTATGTCCCAAGAGATCCAGTGGGATACCTAGCCTGAGCCAAGTGGCCATGCTGGTAGTGACGAGGAGTTGGGTGAGGGGGCTACCATCTACCAGCGTGGTAGTTCGGGGCTCCCGCTCATGCCAGCGACCCCCGAGCAGAGGTGGTCGATTATGCCAAATGGAGACAAGTAAGTTAATTTACTCTTATTTAATGTTTTGCCTTCGCGTTTTCTCAAATATCTAATGTTTTGGCTTTAATTTCTCATACTCTAGGGGTTGGATTGTTGCCAAGGGTGTCCGCAAGCCCAACAACGTCCTTGGTGTTCTTTGTCGTCAAAACTTCCCAGGGTTTGTTACATTGCCCGGTCGGGAGCGAGAGGTAGGAATGACCTGGGAGCACTACTTGGGTGCCCCGGCCCCGCCGGAGGTGGAGATCGACGGTGTTTTGTGTGACAGGAGGGCGGACATGGTGATCCGAAAGTTCTGGGTAATTTCTCTTTCACACAATTATAAATCAACCATAGCTATTTATTGTACTAATCGGTGTTGTCTCGTTTGCAGACCTATTACAGGTGTGAGGAGGGGTACGAGGAAGACGCGGCAAAGGTTATCGAAACCGAATGTCGCCACCTACTTCAAAACTTTTGGCACGAGGCTCGGGTGCAGGCTGTTCGAGACTACTATGCCACGCGACGTATTAGGCTTGACAAGGCGAAGTGCCGTGATGCTAAGATGGAGAAGGAGCATTACATGAAGGTAATTACATATTATTAAGGCTTTGTAGTTAGTTTCCTTGATTTGGTTCTTACGTGCTCAAATTTCTCTTTATTAACTTAGGTGCCCCCGAGATGGTGTGTGGATAAGATGGATTGTTGGGAGGCCTTGGTGGATCAGTGGTGCTCCGAAACGTGGGAGTCCAGCCACAACAACGTCAAGGAGAGGCGTGGCAAAATGGTTGGCGTGCCACACCATCAAGGGAGCGTCAACTTAATCCAATTTGGTGAGAACTGGGTATGTGGTTTGCTTCATGCCTCATGCAATTCATTCTTAATGCTATCTTGAGCCCTTTACCAATACAATTTTCCTCTCTCTCTCTTTTCGGCGCGTCACAATAAGAAGGAGGCGCCACAGATGTACGACCTGTATGCGATGGCCCATAATGCCTCGTACAAGAAGGTCAAGGCATTCTCCGAGTCTGACCTCGAGCGTCCAGAAAACTTCACCAACATCTCCTCCCACGACAAGCTCGTGAAGTACAGAGATCACGGGAAGGCGAGGAAAGGGGAGGACTTTAACCCGAGCGAGGGGCCTATTGATCCAGAGCTGGTGATGATAGCTGGCAACGGGAGGTCCCAAGGCTCGATCGCCATTGGAGACGGCCTTATACGTTGTCCTAGCACTCTCCGGCAGATAAAGGCTCGCCAAACGAGCTCTTGTCCGGAGATAACACATCGTCCACGGCCAGTCGAGCTCGCCATCGAGGTTAGTTTAATGGACTCAACTATCTTTCCGCATTATGTTGTGCGTTGGAATCAATATGATTACATTGCTAACAATGAGTTGTGTTGTAGGCTGCTATTCAGAAAGAGAGAGAGGCAATGCAGGCGGCTATGGCGGAGAAGGATAAGGAAATTAGGGAGCTGGAGGAGAGGACGACTGCATTGGTGGAGGCGGAGAGGGCACGGAATGATGCATCTACCAGGGCCATATACGAGCTCTTCGTGGTAAGTTTCTTCTTCATGTTATTTCAAGTCTTGCATTTGAATGATCGTTTCATTAATAAATAAAAAATTTGACTTGTCGAAACCAAAAGTACAGTCTATGTGCGAGAAGAATGGCCAAGTCCCTCCGCCGATGCCAGTCGTTAACGTGGCGGGGACAGTGAGTTTCATTTCAGTGGAGTGATCTTAAGAGTGTCCTCATGCTAACTACACATTGCAAATGATGTTTGGTGCAGAATATATCTCGAAACGCATCGCACGACCCTTCTACAGTCGAGCCTTCTCCAGGTGAAACAAGCCAGAGCCACCGTGCTTGACACTAACTTAGGTATGTTATTTCTAGTGTTTTAATAAAAGATAGCTAGATGACATAATTAGCTTAGTTAGCTCCAAAATGACCTATTTAATAAAAATGACCTATACTTAGCTAATTATCCTCAAAATGACATAATTAGCTCCAAAAAGGCATTCTTAGCCAATTTAGCCCGAAGAAGGGGACAAGAGGAGAAGAAAGAGGAAAAATGAAAGGAAGGAAGAAGAAGAAGAGGAGAAGGAGAAGAAGGAGAGGGAGGAGGATAATAAGAAGGAGAAGAAGGAGGAGAAGAAGGAGAAGGAGCTCCTCCTTCTCCTTCTTCTTCCTCCTTCTTTCTCCTTCTCCTTCTCCTTCTTATTTTCTTCTTCTTCTCCTCTTCCTTATCCTTCTCCTCCTCCTCCTCCTCCTCCTTCTTTTACTTCTTCTCTTTCTCTTCTTCTACGTAGCTTAGACTCATCCAACAAAGCCTAAATTGGCTAATTATCCATCTAAATGACATAATTAGCTTAGTTAGCTCCTAAATGGTCTATTTAATAAAACATGACCTATACTTAGCTAATTATCCTCGAAATGACATAATTGGCTCCAAAAAGGCATTCTTAGCCAATTTAGCCCGAAGAAGGGGACGAGAGGAGAAGAAAGAGGAAAAATGAAAGGAAGGAAGGAAGAAGAAGAGGAGAAGAAGAAGAAGGAGTGGGAGGAGGATAAGAAGAAGGAGAAGAAGGAGGAGAAGAAGGAGAAGGAGCTCCTCCTTCTCCTTCTTCTTCCTCCTTCTTCCTCCTTCCCCTTCTCCTTCTTCTTTTCTTCGTCTTCTCCTCTTCCTTCTCCTTCTCCTCCTCCTCCTCCTCCTCCTTCTTTTACTTCTTATTCTCTTTCTCTTCTTCTACGTAGCTTAGACTCATCCAACAAAGCCTAAATTGGCTAATTATCCATCTAAATGACATAATTAGCTTAGTTAGCTCCTAAATGGTCTATTTAATTAAACATGACCAATACTTAGCTAATTGTCCTCGAAATGACATAATTAGCTCCAAAAAGGCATTCTTAGCCAATTTAGCCTGAAGAAGGGGACGAGAGGAGAAGAAAGAGGAAAAATAAAGGAAGGAAGAAGAAGAAGAGGAGAAGAAGAAGAAGGAGAGGGAGGAGGATAAGAAGAAGGAGAAGGAGCTCCTCCTTGTCCTTCTTATTCCTCCTTCTTCCTCCTTCTCCTTCTCCTTCTTCTTTTCTTCTTCTTCTCCTCTTCCTTCTCCTTCTCCTCCTTCTTTTACTTCTTCTTCTCTTTCTCTTCTTCTACATAGCTTAGACTCATCCAAGAAAGCCTAAATTGGCTAATTATCCATCTAAATGACATAATTAGCTTATTTAGCTCCAAAATGACCTATTTAATAAAAAATGACCTATACTTAGCTAATTATCCTCGAAATGACATAATTAGCTCCAAAAAGGCATTCTTAGCCAATTTAGCCCGAAGAAGGGGACGAGAGGAGAAGAAAGAGGAAAAATGAAAGGAAGGAAGAAGAAGAAGAGGAGAAGAAGAAGAAGGAGAGGGAGGAGGATAAGAAGAAGGAGAAGAAGGAGGAGAAGAAAGAGAAGGAGCTCCTCCTTCTCCTTCTTGTTCCTCCTTCTTCCTCCTTCTCCTTCTCCTTCTTCTTTTCTTCTTCTTCTCCTCTTCC
The DNA here is from genome assembly GCF_904849725.1 of Hordeum vulgare subsp. vulgare. Lineage (NCBI taxonomy): Eukaryota > Viridiplantae > Streptophyta > Magnoliopsida > Poales > Poaceae > Hordeum > Hordeum vulgare. The sequence continues at coordinate 364,177,457 of NC_058524.1, read as the reverse complement.
TTCTCCTTCTCCTCTTGCTCCTCCTCCTCCTCCTTCTTTTACTTCTTCTTCTCTTTCTCTTCTTCTACGTAGCTTAGACTCATCCAAGAAAGCCTAAATTGGCTAATTATCCATCTAAATGACATAATTAGTTTAGTTAGCTCCAAAATGACCTATTTAATAAAAAATGACCTATACTTAGCTAATTATCCTCGAAATGACATAATTAGCTCCAAAAAGGCATTCTTAACCAATTTAGCCCAAAGAAGGGGACGAGAGGAGAAGAAAGAGGAAAAATGAAAGGAAGGAAGAAGAAGAAGAGGAGAAGAAGAAGAAGGAGAGGGAGGAGGATAAGAAGAAGGAGAAGAAGGAGGAGAAGAAGGAGAAGGAGCTCCTCCTTCTCCTTCTTCTTCCTCCTTCTTCCTCCTTCTTCCTCCTTCTCCTTCTCCTTCTTATTTTATTCTTCTTCTCCTCTTCCTTCTCCTTCTCCTCCTCCTCCTCCTCCTCCTCCTTCTTTTACTTATTCTTCTATTTCTCTTCTTCTACGTAGCTCAGAGTCATCCAACAAAGCCTAAATTGGCTAATTATCCATCTAAATGACATAATTTGCTTAGTTAGCTCCTAAATAGTCTATTTAATAAAACATGACCTATAGTTAGCTAAGTTCTCTCATAAATGACATAATAAGGCTTACGTAGCTGCAACATGACCTATTCCCCCTAACTTAGGTATTAAATGGCATATAATTAGCCTAGCTAGATCAAAAATGGCTTAATAAGCATAGTTTGCTCCGGAATTACCTATTTTACCCAAGTTAGCTCCGAAACGACCTATAGTTAGCTAGGGTTCCACCTAAATGACAAAATTAGCTTAGTTAGCTCCTGAATGGTCTATACTTAGCTAATTTCTCTCTGAAATAACCTATATATACACTACTTCATCTAGTATTATTCTTCTAACTTTCTTATTTGTCATTTTGAAGATTACCTTCACTTCACGGGAAGCTTGGAAAATATTGATGGAATGCTTGAAGATGATTTCTTGTACCATGGGTTGTATTGAAACTATTGTAGTATATGAATATATGAAACTTTGTATGCACGTGGATGAAACTGGTGTAATATATGAAACTTTGTATGCACGTGCATGCAACTTGAAAGCTGGACATAAGAGGTTATTTTAATATGGTTATGAGTACGGAAAGCAATTTATTTATGTCAAATATATATATATATCCTGATTATTGTTAAAAAATGCTGGATATAACAAAAAATAAATAAAAAGGGCTTGGTTCCCCTCTTTGCCGTCTGCCCCCACATGGCAAAGGGGGGGAGGCAGACGGCAAAGGGGGGAATCTACCCCCTCTCTCCCACTCTTTGCCGTCTGCCCCCACATGGCAAAGGGGGGAGGCAGATGGCAAAGGGGAGAATCTGCCCCCTCTCTCTCCCCTCTTTGCCGTCTGCCCCCACATGGCAAAGGGGGGAATCTACCCCCTCTTTCTCCCCTCTTCGCCGTCTGCCCCCACATGGCAAAGGGGGGGAGGCAGACGGCAAAGGGAGTAGGCCCGCCGTTAACACTTAACGGGGACATTGCAATATATGCCGTCCCAGTTAATTTGTCGTCTGCCCCCTCATGGCAAAGTTTCTTTGTCGTCCGCTTTGGGAAAGCAGACGGCAAAGAACCTCTTCACCGGATTTTTTTACCGTCTACTTTTTCCGTCTGCTGACCGACGGCAAAGCCTTTGCCGTCCGTGGTTGCGCCCTTTGCCGTCCGCTTTGGCAGATGGCAAATTTATGAATTCAGTAGTGTATCTCTTTGTCCATGAGAAGATCACCCAAAACTTGAAAACTTCACAACACAAAACTTAAACAGAAACTCGTGATAACAATAGCACAAGAAAACAAACTACCACCTCTTTTGGTACTGTAGCAAACTTGAATTATATCTATATTGGTGTTGGTCTACTGTATTCTCACTTTTCCATGGCTAGTACCCCCCGATACTAACCATAGTTTCATCAAAACAAGCAACCAACTCAACAAAAACAGAATCTGTCAAAAACACACCTCTCTGTAGCAATCTGTATACTTTGTATACTTCTGGTACCTCACAAATTCTGAACAATTACGACTACGTGGGAAAAAGGAATATCAACCAGCAGCAAAAAGAATCAACTCAAAAGCTCTTTCTGAATAAAAATGAAAAATCATCTCGTGAACGAAAAGTTTTTGTCTTTTTCCAGCAGGATCAAACAACCATCACCAAGACTAGTCATAAAGGTTTTGCTTGGCTCAAACACAAAAAGAAACACAAAAAACCCAATCACAACAGAATTATGATGGTGTGGATGTAACAAAACAGAAAGAAAAAGATAAATTAATTGGGTTGCCTCCCAACAAGCGCTATTGTTTAACGCCCTTAGCTAGGCATTGATAATTCAATGATGCTCACACAAAAGACAAGAATTGAAGCACGACGAGAGCATCATAAAGCATGTGAAAATCACATCTAAGTCTAACATACTTCCTATGCATAGGCATTTTATTGGAAAACATATTGTCAATATAACCAATAGTTACCATATGCAAGGAAGAAGAAAGAGACAATAGCACTCTCAACATAACGAGAGGTGATTTAGTGATACGAAAGTTTCTACCACCATATTTTCCTCTCTCATAATAATTACATGTGGGATCATATTCGAATTCAACAATGTAACTATCACATAGAATATTCTTTTGATGATCCACATGCATGCAAAGTTGACGCTCTTCAAAAATAATGGGATTATCATCAACTAAAGTCATGACTTCTCCAAACCCACTTTCAATAATATTGCAAATATCATATTCATCATGAGGCTTAAACAAATTTTTAAGATCATAAGAAAAATCATCACCCCAGTCATGATCATTGCAACAAGTAGTGGACAAAGCAAAACTAGCATCCCGAAGCTTAGGGTTTTGCATATTTTTATCATGATTGTCGCTAATAGAATTTATAGTGAAACCATTGCAATCATGATTTTCATCCAAGGGGCCCTCGTGAATCACTTCATAAATTTCTTCCTCACAATTTTCAGATTCACGCATCTCAAGCAAAACTCCATAAAGATAGTCAAGTGCACTCAACTCACTAGCAATTGGATCAACATAATTGGATCTCTTAAAGAGATTAGCAAGTGGATGAGGATCCATATCACAAGATTTCCAGCAAGCGAAGATGCAAGCATATTGAAGGCACATGGCACACAAGCGAACAGAAAGCAAGCGAGAGAAAAGGGCGAACGAAAAAGGCAAACGAAAAGGCTAATTGTGAAGTGGGGGAGAGGAAAACGAGAGGCAACTGGCAAACAAAGTAAATGCAAGAGATGAGTTTGCGACACCTACTTGGATGAGTTCTTGACTTGATCCTCCCCGGCAACGACGCCAGAAATTCTTCTGCTACTTCTCAAACAACAGCGCCCGAAATTGACACGTTGATGGAGACTTTCTTGCGTTGGTTTTTCCCTTGAAGAGGAAAGGGTGATGAAGCACATGAGCAGTAAGTATTTCCCTCAGTTTGAGAACCAAGGTATCAATCTAGTAGGAGAATCTCGTCAAGTCCAGAGTACCTGCGCAACATAAAAGATCTTGCACCCAACGCTTTAAAGGGGTTGTCAATCCCTTCAAGATTGATTACAAAGTGAGATCTGAAGGCGGAAAGTGCAACGAAGTAAAAAGGGTAAGGCTAAAAATATGGTCTGGAGTAGACCCGGGGCCATAGTGTTCACTAGAGGCTTCTCTCAAAATAGCAAATATCACGGTGGGTGAATAAATTACTGTCGAGCAATTGATAGAACCGCGCAAAGTGATGACGATATCTAAAGCAATGATCATACATATAGGCATCATGTCCGAGACAAGTAGACCGGTACTTTCTACATCTACTACTATTAATCCACACATCGACCGCTATCCAGCATGCATCTAGTGTACTGAGTACATGATGAAGAGAGTAACGCCTTAAGAAAGATGACATGATGTATAGGGATAATCTCAAACCAATGATGAAAACCCCATCTTTTTACCCTTGATGGAAACAACATGATGCGTGCCTCGCTACCCCTTCTGTCACTGGCTGAGGTCACCGCATGGTATGAACCCAAAACAAAGCACTTCTCCCATTGCAAGAATCATATATCTAGTTGGCCAAACAAAACCCATAACTCGAAGAGAATTACAAGGATATGAAATCATGCATAAGAGACATCAGAAGACACTCAAATGAGATTCATAGATAATCTGATCATAAATCCACAATTCATCTGATCACGACAAACACACCGCAAAAGAAGATTACATCGGATAGATCTCTATGAAGATCATGGAGAACTTTGTATTGAAGATCCAAGAGACAGAAGAAGCCATCTAGTTACTAGCTATGGACCCGTAGGTCTATGGTGAACTACTCACGCATCATCGGAGAGGTCATGGTGTTGATGAAGAAGCCCTCAGTATCCAAATCCCCCTCCGGTAGGGCACCAGAACATGCCCCAGATGGGATCTTACGGAGACAGAAGCCTGCGGCGGCAGAAAAGTACTTTCGATGATCTCTTGATTTTTTATGGATTTTAGGGAATATATAGGCGCAAAACCTAGGGCAACGAAGCCTTAGGGATCCCACAAGCCAGGGGGCCGCGGGCCCCCCATGGCTGTGCCATGAGGGCTTGTGGGGTCCCTGGTGGCCCCTGCCCTGATTCTCCGGCTCCCCGATCTTTTTCTGTTTCGGAGAAAATCTTTTTGGCAGTTTCATTCCGTTTGTACTCCATTCAAAATCCTCCCGTGAAAGGGGTCAAAAACATGAAAAAAAAGGAACTGGCACTTGACACTAGGTTAATAAGTTAGTCCCAGAAAATATAGAAAAGGCATGCAAAACATCCAAAGTTTGACAAGATAATAGCATGAAACCATCAAAAATTATAGATACGTTGGAGACGTATCAGCAGGTTGAAGGATGGACACGTCCTCTATTTCAAGTTTGACTAGGTCATCACTCTCTTGGTGAAGATCTTTGGGAGGCACAACAACCGCCTGGATTGCTGTATGGAGAGAGGGAGAAGAGTTTGTAGTTACTCCTACGATAGCGGTGACAACAACACCTCCTCCGAGAGCCATGACTGTGACGTCTCCCGTGACGCCTGCATCAAGAAGGCCTCAGACTAGGGGGAGGTGGCATCAGGTCCAACATCCTAGAGTCGATACAGCTCAAGGCCGAGACCCCTTTTGTTTCCGTTTCCTACTTTCCCTGCATCAAAAAATAAGTTTGCTCTTAGCGCTCCTCGCTAGGTTTGTCCCTTCCACTGAGATTGTCTCATTATTCCGCACTGCCAGGTCTCAACCCCCAAGCCAGGCTCAGTTGCCTCTGGAATGCCAGGCTACAGTACCGGTACCCACCAAGTGATGTGAAGCCGTCGGAATGCTAAGCCCTCTGGTCGTTTTATCATTGTTGGTTGTTTTTTGCTTGCCTTCGTGCCCTGCGTTGGTAGGGCCCGGCCCCACGCATGCCTAAGTCGCCGTGAGTGCTTTGCAATGCTAGCATCTTGTCGCCGTCTCAGAGTATTCTGCCATACTGCCCGTGCGATCCATTGTGAACAGGGGCCTCACACGCATAAGTTTTTTGTCGATGAAGTGCGCCCGCTAGTTCGCTTGGGTGCCACACGAGGAGACTAAACACCAAGGAACTTGGTGGGTTGGCGTGCGAGTCCGACATCATCATGAAGGGGCTGAGCTAAGCACCCGTATTGTGCCCTCGTGAAGGGGCCAAGCTCAGCACCAGCACCATGCCCAGTCCGCGTGCATGTTGTGCCCGAGGGGCAGCTGGGGGGCACAATTCACGGGAAGACCGACCTTAGCAGGATTCGCACGCGTCTTGACTGACCCTGAGGCTGGTGCGGCCTGTAAGGCGCTCTCGGTTTTCTCATCCACCAGCACGGAGCATGGGGCTTCCACATGCCGTGGGCATAGTCCCGTTCGACCGTTTTCCGCCAGTATGGAGCATGGGGCTTCCACTTGGTGTGGGCATAGTCGCGGTTCGACCATTTTCCACCAGCACTGAGCATGGAGCTTCCACTTGGCGTGGGCATAGTCGCGGTTTGACCATTTTCCGCCAGCGCGAAGCAAGGGGCTTCCACTTGGCGTAGGCATAGTCATGGTTCGGCCGTTTTACGCCAACATGGAGCATGGGGCTTCCACTTGGCATGGGCATAGTGGTGGTTCAACCGTTTTCCACCAACCAGGAGCACGTGGCTTCCACTTGGGCGTGGGTGGGAGTCCCCCCGGGGCCAAGGAATGGCGCACCAGGAGGCACTGGGGCGTGTATGGCCCCATCTGATTCTTACGTCAGAGGGTCTCGAGCGGAGACTTTGAGGGCCCGAGGCGCGCGACTCAGGAGTTGCTTCCATGGCCCTCATGCGACTCACATCCTGCCCTCGGGGCAGTCGGTGGCTTATGCGACTCATGTCGAGGGGGAGATTCAGGGGCCTCGTGGGCCTAACACTCCCTCCATCTTCAGAGTGCTCAGGGTGATGCGTTATGAACGATCATCCCAAGGTCATGGCATGACGTGTCGGGCGCCGGGGGCGCATGTGCAACCGCACAAGAGGGCCGAGGCTGCTAGGCCTGGCTCGGTCACTCGTTCCCAGCAACATTGCAAGGGCGGAATTCAGCCCACGCGCCAAGGTGAATCCCCATTAAGTGTTCAAGGTAAAGCTTTGCCGAGCGCGCAGAGGAACAACAAGCTCGCAGACATCGAAATTAGGTTGCGCCCTTACTTACCTACCCGCAATGATCCCACGTGAGGGCCGGACACCAAGGACCTTTGTGAAGTGCCATATGTGTGGGCTGGCCCACGAGGCATAGCCGAGTCCCTTGTATTTACCAGCGCTATTGGGATGGACCAGGGAAGATGTGTCATGCGCAGCCCCAGTCATGAAGCGGCCAGGGGAGAAGCCACAAGGGCGCAACAATTTTAGGTAGCATTGAGACATCAAACATAAGATTTAGTTGGACAACATAAACTCAACCAAATGGTAATGAGGTTCGATACACAACCAAGAAGCGAGGCAACTCTGAGGATGAAACCTTTCCGGCTCGATGTAGGCGCAGCATGATGGGCGCCCTTAATTCAACAACAAAAAAGTCACGTGGAATTAGGCCTCCACAAGGACGTTGGGGGGGGGGTCTGGCGAGGCACGCTCTGGAGGCTCTCCACTACGGGCCTGTACTTGAGATCTCCTAGACTTGCCACGGCTCGACGGCTCGCGCACCACCAACCGGAACCACGCTAGCCTTTGCAAAGTGGCGGCAGCATTTTCCATGCCGAAACGCATGCGGGCTTGGATGACGACTGTGCTCCTCCTCATACCAGCACATGCAGGCCAGAAAGGGTCTTGGGAATCATCCCTGTTGAGGCCTAGGATGTCAACACACATGCTTACCTGGTCATTGTTCTTGGGGGCGGCAGTCGTGCCTGTGGGGAATCACGGGCTGCGGTCGGCGCGCATAGTACGCGCCTCCCGCAGCTTGTTGATCTCTTGGGCGATGAAGTCTTGTGCCCCAGACACGTGACGTCGTACCTCCTGCTCGCAGGGCATGTCGAAGCATGCCTCCAGGTGGTGCGCGAGCGCCTCCTTCGTCATGCTAGTTGATACGTCTCCAACGTACCTATATTTTTTTTATTGTTCCATGCTGATATATTATCATTCTAGAATACTTCTTTGGTATTTATATACAAATTTATACTATTTTTAGCACTAAATTATTGACCTAGTGTCGAGTGCCAGTTGTTGTTTTCTACATTGTTTTTCACTTTTCAGGCTTTCCATACCAAACAAAGTCCAACTGATTTTTGGTGATATTTTCTGGACCAAAAGAAGAGCAACAAGCATCGGAGGAAGGCCTGGGGCCACACGAGGGCCCCACAAGCCGAACTGACGCATCCTGGGGGGCACCCTGTTGGCTTGTGGGCCCTTCAAGGCCCTCCTGACTCTGTTCTCTGGCTGATAAATTCTCATATACCCTAAAAACATCAGAAAGAGTCTCAAAACATGTTTACGTCGCCACAAGTCTTTGTTCTGACGTGAGGCCATTTGGGGCTGCATTCTAGCACTTTGTGGATGGGCAATCAATCACGGAGGGCCTCTTCACCAACCTTGCTTCCATCGCGATGATGTGTGATTAGTTCACCACAGACCTATGGGTCCATGGCCAGTACCTAGATGGAAATATATCTCTCTTGATCTTCAATACAATGATCATCGCATCTTCACTTTGATCCACATGATGTAATTCCTTTTGTGCGGTACATTTGTTGGGATTCGATGAATTGCGAGTTTATGTTCAGATTATTCATGATAAATATTAGATTCTCCTCTGAATATTTAAATGATTCTTATGTGCATGATTATGATAGCTTCTAATTCTCTCCGATCTTTTGAAATAGTTTGGCCAACTAAATTGATATTTCTTCGGCGAGCGAGGTGTATTGTAGTAGGTTCAACCTGGAGAATTTCTATATCCCGATGACAGAAGGGGACTAGATGTGTCTCTCTGTTGTTGCTATTAAGGATAAAACAATGGGGTTTATTTATATTTCTTGAATTTACTTTGCCTACAACATGTCATTGTTCTCCATGCATTACTTTGTTTACTTAATACTCTAGATGCATGCTGGATAACGGTCGATGAGTGGAGTAATCGTAATAGGTGCAGGTAGGAGTCAGCCTATTTGTTGATGGATGTGACATATATATACACATAATCATTTCCATGAATATCGAATAACTTTCCACTTTTCTGTCAATTGCCTAACATTAACTTTTTTACCCACCGTATGCTACTTTTCATAAGAGATGGCATTAGGGAAAACTTTGGGCCCGAGGTCTATTCACAACATATACAAAAAACCTTCAATACCTTCCTTACATTTACTTTATTTTATTTTATCTTGCTATCTACAATTATCTACACACCTCACTCGCTTGCAAATAGCAAGAACAAGAGCATTGACAACCCTATTGCCCGCGTTGGGTGCAAGTTGTTTTTTATTTTGTGTGCAGCCGCTGGATACGGTTGTGGTAGATATTCCTATTGGATCGATAAACCTTGGTTTCATAACTTAGGGAAATACTTACCCACATTGTGCTGCGATAACCCATTCGTCTTCGCGGAAAACCCAACGCGGATCACAACTATGAGGAAGGATTTCTGGCGTTGTTGTCATGGAATATCATCACCAACTACCAAGTTACTCCACAAAAAATTTCATTCACTTGTTCTACTTTTTATTTGATGGTATATTTAGTTTGTCTCATTAAAATAAGGAATGCAAAAATATTTACCTTTGCTTGTCTAGCTTGTCACTAGATTGCATATTTGCTCTCTAGTTTTGCTTGTCTTACTTGTTACCTTGCTTGATTAGTCACCATGTCTCAAGATACTACTAAGTTTTGTGAATTCTCAAATACTAATAACAATCATTTTTAGTACTCCTATACCACCCGCCACTAGTGCAGATGCTGTTGATATTAATGATGCATTACTGAATCTTGTCATGAAAGAGCAATTTCCGAGAAGTCCTAATGAGGATTTCATGTCACATCTCAATACCCGTGTTGAACTTTGTGATATGTAAAAGAAAAAGGATATGGCTAATGATATTGTGAAATTAAAATTGTTTCCTTTTTCACTAAGACATAAAGCTAAAGCTTGATTTTCATCTTTACCACGTAATAGTATTGGAACATGGGATAAGTGTAAATATGCTTTTATTAAAAAATATTTTCCTCCTGCTAACATCATCTCCTTAGAAATCAAATAATGAATTTTAAACAGAATGATCAAGAACATGTTTCATGGGCATGGGAGAAAATTAAATTGATGATAAGAAATTGCCCCACTCATGGTTTAAAGTTGTGGATGATTATCCAAAATTTCTATGTTGGATTAAACTTTTGTGTCTAGAAATATTCTAGATTCTACTGCAGGTGGTACCTTTATAGATGTGACATTAGGAGAGGCCACAAAACTTCTGTAAGGGTAGTCTCCTAACTTAAGTGTTTTTGTGATGATGACAACTCACAATGTTATCTAGCGGGGTGTCAAGTGTACATTTATCTTACATAAAACAAAAGATGGTTATGTATTCGATTCAAAGGGAGAAGATAGAAGATGTGTTCCCTACATGTTTATTCTCTTTGGTTGTAGGTATCCCGTAATATTAAGAGGGAATCCACATTGGAAGTCTATGGGTGAATCAGTTCTTATCACACTCTTTTGCACCCTCTCGTTCCATCGCATAATTGAGAGAGAGGCCCCTCCTTGCTAACTGACCTGTTGTACCGCTGCCTAGGGTCGTTGTACCGCTCACCCCTTGGGCGGTTGAACCGGACGAGGATCGGTCCACAACCGGACACGATTCTGTTGTGGTGCTGTGGGTGGGTAGTGGTGGCCCGGTTGTACCGCTATATTAGTATAGTCGGTACTACTGGTTTTTATAGCGGTTGTATCGCTCGGGACTTAGTCGGGCCCAACAGTAGTGGCAGGTGGAACCGTTGGCCAACCTTCTGTTATGGTGTGGTTGTTGGGTGTTTCCTGGGCAGTTGTACCGCTGAAATAGGTAGCTCGGTTGTACTGCCCTCGCAACTGGTTGAACCGCTACCATGTAAAAACGGTTGTAACAGTTTGAAAGTGGGGAGGCCATATAAAGGGGGGGGTTTCTTCCTGCTCCCTCTTATCACTTACCTCTCTGTCTCCACCACTGATGCACTCCAAACTTTCTTGCCCCATCTCTCTCCCTAGCCACCCAAACTTGTTGTCTTGCTATGGACTGAAGGAGGAGATCTAGATCTACACTTCCACCAAAGGAAAGTTGATTCCCCCAAAGTTTCTTGTGTAGATTTTGTTACTCTTGGGTGTTTGAGCACCCTAGATGGAAGAGGTCACCTCGGAGCCACATTCCATTGTGGTGAAGCTTTGTGCTTTCGTTGGGAGCCTCCAATTGAGTTGTGGAGAGAGCCCCGACATTGCTTGTAAAGGTCCAGTTGCCACGTTCAAGGGAACCACTTAGTGGAATCACGAAACTTCGCATTGTGTGAGGGCGTGAGGAGAATACGATGTCTTTAGTGGCATCTTGGGGAGTATTGTGCCTCCACGCCGCTCCAACGGAGACGTACTTCCCCTTGAAGGGAAGGAACTTCAGAAACACATCCTCATATTCATCGGTTCCACTTGTGGTTATTTCTTACCTTTACCTGTATTTACTTCTTGGTTATTATTATTGTTGTTAGCATCATATAGGTTGCTCACCTAGTTGCATATCTAGACAACCTATTTGTTGCCAAACCTAATTTGTCTCAAGAAATGTTTAAAATTTGTAAGTTGCCTATTCACCCCCTCTAGTCAACCATATCGATCCTTTCAATTGGTATCAGAGCCTCACCTCTTTATTAAGGTTTTCACCACCAAAATAACATGGCTAGCAATGGGGACCGGGTTGAGAAGGTGCCCATGGGAGCTGCTGCGAACTTGGTCTCCCGAGAAGAATGAAATGAGGTCTTGTCCACATTTAAATCCTTAGTAGCTGTCAAAGTCAAGAACATGCTTAAATATTTCCGTCATATTTACAAACCTCCTACCAACCGTTGTTCGTGGCTAATCCCACAACTTTGGATACAAGGACCAATTCCAACAAGGAAAATGCTAGCAGCGAAAAAGATAATTCGCCTCAAGGAATGAGTGGGGAAATGCTTTTGCCTCGGTTCCTCCTCCCATGGTATATGGAGGACCGGTCCACCCACCGCATATTAGTAATCTAGGTCCTCCACCAAAGCCTATTATGAATGATTTTGCTAACTGGGTGTTTCATATAAAGGCTCATATGAATCATAGCTCAACACAACTTTGGAGAATCATCGAGCAAAGCTACTACCCTCATGATCCAAGAAACCTCACTCCAAGAGAAGAGGATGACAATCAATTCAATCATTCAGCCATGTTCATCCTTCAATCAGTTGTTCCCATTGAAGATCTTGCACATTTGCGTCCCTTCACTCGTGCAGAAGATTGTTGGGATCACATCATTTCCATATACAAGGGAACTTCTAGTATTAAATGGTCAAACTATCAAGTGATACTTGATGACGCCGATGAATTTGTTATGATTGAGGATGAAGATCCTCGTGAGCTTTACTGAAAGGTGACGACTCTTGTTGTCTCTCTTCAAGATCATGGAATCAAGTATGTGGATGACAACAAATCCATGTCCTCCGTCATCCATCAGAGGCCAGACTTCCACTCCTTGTCTTCAAGCGATGTGTGGGATGAGTTTATTGCCATGAACATATTGAACAAGACCACTGACAATGCTCTTGCTCATGCTCAACGGTTAATAGGAGACTCTCCCAACCTTGCCTTGAAGGCCAAGGTTGAATTGGAGGAAGATGAGGAAGAAGAACAACTTCTTCAAGAACAAGCCTCAAAAGGTGTTGATGGCTCAAGAGGAGTACCTTTCCGATGAGCATGATGATGATGATGCAAGTGATGAAGTGATGGGGATGGTGTAATGCCCCATATGTGACATTGCCATATTTGGAAACCTTTTATGTTTGGATCCGTGTGGTCATGCTATGAGAGTTGTCATTTCATGTGGGCATTTCATGTCTTCCCCTTTGCATCATACCATTCATTGCATTCATGCCATGCCTTGTGTTGTTGTTGTTGATCCATGTATGTGGTGTGATGATTGCATGTTGTGATGTGGTGTGATCATGTGGTGTGCAAAGCTTGGGTTTCAACTATGTAGTTTTCAAACTAGAGTTCAAAGGAAACCCCTTCTTCCTTATTTTTCTTGAGCTCAAGTTTTACTTGCTCCAAACCTGATTTTAAAATGTAGATTATTTAGTGCCTTCTCTTGTGAATGTGGAGAGGTGACAAGGGTATTTTAAAACTTTGCTTAAATGGGCTTTTATTCACAAAACAGATTAAATTAATTCTGTTTTGCAATATTTTAATGCTCCAAAAATCATCTTGGGTATTATATTTAATTGGGTCATAATTCCCTTATGACGAGGATCGTTTTATTTTTATTTTTGGAGACCTAGATTTCCCTAGGAGTTTTATTCTTGTTGTGTATTTGTTTTAAATGGAAAACCCTTTGGGCTTTCCTTTCTTTCTATTTGGCGCCAGTGGATGGGCTCTCTCCCATCCCAGGCCCATCTCCCTCTTTCCCTAGCGCGCAGGCCCATCTCCCCCGTCCCTCTTCTTCCTGATGGTGTCTTCGTCTATCTCTGCTTTCCGTTAGTCCCGAGAGGAGAGCGCGCGCGCCGTCCCCCTCACGGATGTCGAGGCCGTCCCATCCGCCCTATTTATTCCCCCTTGACGTATGGACCATCTAGGATTCCTCCTAGCCGTCGCCACCTCTCGTTCCCATCTCTCTCCCTCTCCCTCGTCAGGTAAGACAGTGGGTTTTAGAGGTTCAGAGAAGTCACCGCTGTCAATCCCGCGTTTCCCTCGTCGCTGGCAGCCTCTCCCCACGGCGTTCGAGGCATCCGTGAGCATGGGGAACCTCCCCCCTCTCTCGTGCTCCCTCCATGGTGGCTCCGTCGGGCCGGAGCAGAACACCGTCGATCCCACGCCTGTGTTTCCTCATCTTCCTCTACGAAGTATCGAGTGTTCCCCGAGCACTCCAGGGTGAGCAACTCATCCTCTCTTTCCTCTTCCCTTGCGTAGAGTCGCTAGAGATGCGTAGCGCCGCTGCTTCTGTCGTCGTCGCCGCCGTGGTGCAGCGCACTGGTGAGCCGCCGTAGCGGGCCTCCTCCTGCTGCGGTTGGCATCGAAATGGATCCAAGAAAGTCTCCTCTTCCTCCCAGTGAGTTCCCCCTTGCCAATTTTGGTCGTAGCATCATCGGTGACCATCCCATGTTCCTGTCACCATCGATTTGTAGAAGGAACAGAGAGGGATGCTCAAAAGAGCAACGCCCCCCTCTCTGTTAAGATCCGATCGTGTAGCATAGTGGTGGGGGTAGTTTTGTTGGGGCTGTGGTCGTGGGTTCGAGTCCTAGAGGAGCCCCCTTTGTTTTTTGGTTATTTGTTAGCACACTGGCTGGACAGCAGAGCTTAGCCTGCATCCTTCCCCTACTCTGTCGAGCCCAAGGGCAGTAGCCCAGTGGTGAGGTGCTGGTTGTGCATCAGAGAGGTCCTGGGTTCGACCCAGTGCACCCCCTTTATATTTTTTTTGCTGTTTTGCATGGTAGTTTCACTTGGCTTTGCTTGGGCAGCAAGTAGATTGTGTTTACATCACAACCAGTGGGTTTCACCGCCCATTTTATTTTAGCTTGTGGTGTATGTGGTGAGTAGAGTGGAGGTGCACATGTTTAGTGTATGTGTGTGTTTGTAGTGATGTATGTGTATGTGGCTGTTTGTGTGTACATGTGCATGAGAGCATATGCAATAGTGTGTGCAAGTGTGTATGTGTGTGGGTTACCCCCACATATTTGTGCAAGTGTGCACCAACACATGTATATGTGTGTGTGTGCAAGTGCTTGTGCATGCACTTGTGAGTGTATGTGTGTGTGTGTGTCACACACACATGAGCAAGTGTGTGTATGGTGGCCTTAGTAAACCATGTGGTGTCTTTTTAACACCTAGGTATATGTGAGTGAGTGTCATCTGGTAGTTTTGTGAGTGTATGCATTTGTGTGTGGATATGCATGTGTGTATGTGGTCATGCATGTGTGTGTGTGGGCATGAGTGCACCTATGCACTAGTGCATGAGGGATAACCCCTCATGCTTTCCAATGAGTTGATGTGATGGTGTATGAACCTTGTGTTTGAGCATAGGTAGGTATAGAGATGCCATCTATGCTTGATTCACATGTGATAATGCTCTTATATGCTGATGTTCATTTCTATGTAGTTTTTCGAGCTAGCCTTGTTCCTACTTGTTCCATGCAAGTACCCTTGTATTATATATGGATTTGGGGTAGAATCACCCCAGGAATCCACTAGTGGAATCAGATTTCACTTTAGAGCAACTTCATAAACTGTCATTTTTCTGTCTTGATGCCATGTTTAGAGCTTAGTGTCATGTGTTGTGTTGGCCTATGAGGATGAATCCTTGATGTGGCAGTAGTGGGCAAACCCTCTACAACATGGAGTCTTTGTTTCATACATAGGAGTTTGTATGAACTTGTTGTGCCTTGTCAAAGTTGACACTTGGCTGAAATTGTTAGCTTTGTGAAAATCCGTGATTTTCACTAAGTCTGAGAAACTGTTGTTATTTTCTTCACTTGTTCATGTGGTTGCTGAAGCTCATGTGTTGGGAATCAGCCCATGCAACTAAAGATGGCAATGGGTCGGGTTTGGTGCGGGTGGAGCTGGTCCAAATCCAACCCATGACCCATCTTCCTATCTTCTGCCCATCCACCAAAGTATCCATGGGCACAAGTTGTGCCCATGCCCAAACCCATTTGATACCCATATATCCATGGAGGTCCATGGGCGTAAAATATCAGCATGACACCTTCCCAAAGATCAAACTAATTCATCATCGTTCATTTGCAAATGACAACATAAGCTACATGCATAAGTAGACAACAAGTACCCTGTTCAAACATTGTCCACACATACAATGACCACTCAAATTGTGTGATAGTAAAAAACTTGTCTTAAATCTTATTACATAAAAAACTGAAGTAGAACTCTTGTCTTAAATAGTCTCACAGTAGAACTCTTGTCTTAAAATCATATTACATCACAATATAACTCTTGTCTTAAAATCATAATGACAACTCTTAAATAGTCTCACAATGACAACTCAAATAGTCTCACAGTAGAACTCTTGTCTTAAAATCATATTACATCACAATCAAAGTTGTAAGATCTTATTGAACATCATAACCGAAAGTTGAATAAATAAATGACGTGCATGCTAATAATGGCAGACCCAGATGCATGTCCACATGTAGGGATACATGGCTCCAAATTAGTCTTCAGTAATTTAATGCCATGTCCAGCACACTTGGTTCCAAATTAGTATTCAGTAATGATGGACTCATTTTCATCCTGACATAAAAACAAAGAATTAAAATAAACAAGTTACTTCTGAATGCGCATGTATGAAGGATGAAAACATGGCATCTAATCAAAATCCAACCATCAACCCACATTCACAAGTATGCATCTGAAACAAGTAGTGCACCAACAAGTAGTGAACCACGCACATCACTTGTTATTTAAACATATAAAACATAAATTGAAATGAAAACAAGTAGTTACCATTATTTCTTCCTCATCCTCAAGAACAGATTGAACTGCTTGCAGAGCAAAGTTTATATCACTTAATGCAAAGACGAAGCAAAAATAATAAATTATTTATTGCAGAAAGGAACAGGATACAAATTGACAATTAACAAGATTACCTATCATGTCCGCTCGTGACCAAGCTTTTATACACATAAGAGCTTCAGCTATGCTTGGTGTAAGATGACTACGATGTGCACTTAGTAACCTCCCGCTAGTACTAAAGACTGATTTCGATGCCACACATGTAACAGGGATGGATAATATATCACGAGCAATCTTCTACAAAGTAGGGTACTTGGCACCTCCACCTTTCCACCAATTAATAATGTCAAAATCTGCTGTTCTACGGATAAGGGGCTCGTCCAAGTAATTGTTCAATTCTGTGCGAACTTGAGATGGAGCAATAGGTTGTGAAGACAAGTATTGCTCAAATACACCCAAAATTTCATCCACACCACCATTATGAACAGCTGGGGTGCTTCCAACATCAGATGTTCCAGCACACTGAGATACATCTTGATATTCAGCCAGCAAATCTAACATTAACTTCTTTATTTTATCAACTTCTATGGATGCATGTTCAGCTCCATACAATGACCCAAATGAAGCCTTCAACATATGCATCTTATAATGTGGATCGAGGACAGTGGCAATAGCCATAAGACCATGGACATCTTCCCAATATTCTCGAACTTGTCTTTCATTTCCTTCGACATAGATTTTATGACACTATGTTTACTATTTTCCCATTTACGAATTGCCAACCGAATGCCACATATTTGCGGAAAGAAAAGACTAGCTGTAACATATGAAGTGCCCGACAACAACACTGTGACATCAAAGAACACTTTCAACCTATCACAAACCTCCTTAGCAAATACCCAATCTTCTCCGGTTGGACAAGCAAAATTCTTTTCACGTATATGAAGTCTTTCAAAAACATCTTTGTATTGCAAAGCACCCTTTAACATTATGTAGGTAGAATTCCACCTAGTTTTACAATCAAGAGCCAATCTACACGTGTATTCATTGTTCAAAAGGCGTGCCATCTTTTCAAATTTCTCATGTCTTTTAGGTGTGGCTGACCAAAATGCAACACTACCCCGTACTCTCTCAATCCTTGTCTCCATGACATCCAATCCATCTTTTACAATCAGATTTAATATATGAGCAGCACAACGCATATGCAACAAAGATCCTTCCAACATAAGAGAAGAGGTGTCCAACTTGTCTGGCAGAATTTCCATAGCCTTGTCATTTGATGTACAATTGTCCAATGTCACCGTGGATACCTTCTTCTCAAGGTGCCATTCAACAAGACATGCATGTAGTGCTTCACATATAACTTCAGCATTGTGTGGACATGGAACATAGACAAACCTATGCAATGATGTTTAGGAAATATTTAGGTTCAAAGTAACAATAATGAATACATCTATTTCAGAATAAAAATTATTTAGAGAGAGATGTGGTTACCTCATTAAGAAGCTCTTTAGGTTCCAAGAAGCATCAATGTAATGTGCAGTTACAGCCATATAGCCACTCTTTTGATGGCCAGCCGTCCACAAATCTATTGTGATGGCCACTCGGTTCTCAAACTTTGCGAAGTACTTCACCATGCTATTCTTTTGGACATTAAACATATTTAATATGTCCTGTCTACTGGCATTTCTAGACACCACCTTGAACATTGGTTGCAAAGTACCACAAAACTTTCGGAATCCAGCATGATCAACAATAGACAGAGGGTACTCATGCACACATATCATCAATGCAAGTTCTTTTCTAGCAAGTTATTGATCAAAAATATAGGTCTCCAAATTTACTTTCCCGTCCCCACATTTTGACAACTTTAATTTGCTTTGTTGTGGACCCACTGGTGCATGCCGTGCCGGACAATTTTTACGATGAGTCCTTAAGTGTGAGGTACCAGAGGTTGATTCTGCAGCATATGGCTTGTGACACCAGTTGCATATTGCTTGCCATTTCCCATTGATAAGTTCTATCTTAAAATCATTCCATACATCTGATGTACGCTTCCTTCTAGAACCGGTCAGTTTTGGCTGCTCCACTGCTGTACTAGTACCCTCTTGGGGAGTTGAACTTGCGACCATGACAGCTCCAGCCACGCCCAAGACATCCGATGTAGGGGCAACACTGTTTGTAGGAGCTGAGAAAAGGATGCAAGATGCCATCAAATTTAAGTTTAACCAAGTAGCAATGGGCTCCACAAGCAAGAAATGTAAATTCTGCATAGTAATGATCAGTACATAGATAAAACTCCTTCATGAGATTAAAGCTATTCAATGAATCTTTTAATTAGAAATGTAAATTCTGCATAGTAATGATCAATACATTTTTTCTAATTATAGCAAAGATGCTAATAATAAAGCTAGTTAGTGAATTGTTTCTAGTTCGATAAGAAATACTAAAAATTAAGCTAGTTCATGGCAAAATTTAATAAGAAAGTAAATTCTATAAATGCAATAGAACATAATTTATACTACTTATATAAAATCTCTCATACTGTAGATCACAAGCAAGCAGAGCACTGAGCTGTAAGAACTGTAGCAACCATTTTCAGCGATGATGGTGCTGCCGTCGACACCCTGTTGCCCGTCGGTGTACGGCAACTCAACTGTTGGTTGCCGACCACGCAGACTCCTCCGCGGGATGTGAACATTCGATCCCTTGGCCTTCCCATGGTTGACACTATTGCTGCTCTTGCCCCCTTCCATTGAAGGTTGACTCCTATCAGACAAATGAAACAGCAGCTTGCTTAGGATGAGATCGGTCGTCGATTGGGGAAGGAGAGAGGGAGTGGGACGCAGCATACCTGTTGAGGAAGCGGTTGCTGATGCTGGTCGCCGATTGGGGAAGGAGAGAGGCAGAGATGGAGTGGGACGAGGCTTGCCAATCGATGAGGCCTCCCCCGATGCTGTCCGCCGATGCCTGACACCAAGGCTGGTTGCCGAGTTCGTCCCCGATGTTGTCCGCCGATGGCCGATGCCTGACACCAAGGATGGTCGCTGAGTCCAGTCGTTGATGTGGGGGCTAGGGTTGTGGCGCTCGGTGTCGTCGCCGGCTCGCCGCGATGGGGACTAAGGGAGGAGCACGGGTTGTGGCGCTCGGTGCCGTCGCCGGCTCGCCGTGATGGGGACTAAGGGAGGAGCACGGGTTGTGGCGCTCGGTGCCGTCGCCGGCTCGCCGCGATGGGGACTAAGGGAGGAGCATGGGTTGTGGCGCTCGGTGCCGTCGCCGGTTCGCCGCGATGGGGACTAAGGGAGGAGCACGAGTAGTGGCGCTCGGTGCCGTCGCCGGCTCGCCGCGATGGGGACTAAGGGAGGAGCACGGGTTGTGGCGCTCGGTGCGGTCGCCGGCTCGCCGCGATGGGGACTAAGGGAGGAGCACGATTGGGGTTTCAGATATGGGTTTGAGCACGATTGACGCGATGTGGGTTGATGGGTTGATGCAGGGCAGCCAAATTAAATTAGGTATACTATAATTAGGTTGCGGGGATTAGGGAACGTGGGCTGTTTTGACCTTTTCTTAATCAATATGGTTGCGAATGACTTGGGTTGAAAAAATTCCTTAGCCCGAGTGCCACTGTCATATGGCCCTGTCTATTACATGGGTATCCATTGGATATCCATGGAGCAGAAATTATAACTGTGCCCAACCTGCCTATTCGTGGATATCCAAATCCATGAATCCATGGACAGAAATGCGCTCCATACCCTTGCCCAACCGGGTCGGGTATCCGTGGATATCCGAATCCATGGGCAAAATTGCCATCCCTACATGCAACAAACTAAGGTTTGTGAGATTTTGGGTTTGTCTAGCTCTGTGTTAAATTTCATGCTCTTTCACTTCTTGTAGATATCATTTTGGAGGCTGCAAAAATGCTTCACAGCATAAGCAACTGGTGAAATCTGAGATTTTCACTAAGTCCCAGAAATCTATTATTTTTGTCCAAGTTTTTGTCCTTAGTTATTCCCATGTGTGATGCCTTTGCAGTAGCTTCTTGCTCAGGCTTGTAGAGCTTTTGAATGGCTTTTGCCACATAACTTGTTTGGCTCATTTGGGTGGCAGTAGGTACTTTGTATGTTGTAGACAAACTGCCATGATGCTGTTTAGGACAGATTGCATGTTTTAGTTGTTTTGAAGCTTGTGTGAGCATTGTTGATGGTGTGGGGTGTTTCTTTGCACCACCCCACTTATATTTGTTTGTTTGATCATGTGGCAACCTGGTAATACCAGAAGAGTGGCATTGGAGTGTGCTTGTGGTGGATTTGAACCGTAGGACTCCATATCTTGTTTCGTAGTTTCCGGTTGATCCGTAGCTCTGTTCTCAACGTTCTTTATATATTTTGGCATAGTTTTCTCGTGATACACCTGTTCATGCCATCCTCATGCATGTCAAGATAGCTTAGTGTGAAGTTCTGTCCACAAGTTTATCTTCTCTTCTCATGCATATGCAAGTGACTAGAATAGTGATGCATGCTTCCTTCTCATCTCATGCATCATATTGTTTGTTGCATCATATTGTTTGTTGCATCATGGTGTGTTGGGTAGCATCAGGATCGGAGAGCGAGTACGTGGATTCTGCGGAGTACGTGTAGGACGATCAAGAGCGGATCCAAGCTGAAGACATCACAGGCAAGATGACTGTGACCTTGATACCGTATCTAGCTTTGTTATGCTTAGAATGATGTTTCCTTCGATATATGCTCGCTGCCTACCACTTGATAAAATGCCTCCTATTAATGCCATGAAACCCAAACACCTTCCCCTCCTATCTAATGTTGTTTGGCTAAGTAGGCTTGCTCAGCTCCTAATGATAGCTTTGTTAGTTGCAGGTGTCAGCTGTCTCATGTGATAACATGAGTAATTTTGATATCATTATGATTATTCTGCTATTTAATTAATGCACCTATATACTTGGTAGATGACGGAAGGCCTAGCCTTTTGCCGGGTGATTTGTTCCATTATTGCCGCCTTAGTTTCGGCTACCGGTGTATTATTCCATAACTGATCGCTCGTAACACGTTCGGGGTTGTTATGGGGACCCCCTTGATAAATCATGTAGTGTTAAGACTTGTCCGGCAGGACCCAACATTGGTTTTAATTTTCTAATCACCTAATAATAAATTGAATAGGGAATAGCTACCCCGAGGATTTAATCAACAATCCAGGCCAGTGCTCCTCATGAGTGTTGGTCCAAATTGGGCACACTGCGGGGCCACCATAGGGAAACTTGAGCTTTGGTTCATGTAGGCTTTTCCATCCATCGTGTCCTGAGACTGAGATACACGGCTCTTATCGGGGTCGTCGACACGACGGGAGGTACTGCTAGGTTTGTCTTACCTTAGAGATATATCTTGCGCATAGGGATTCCGGTGAAACTTTGGGTCTCCTCAAAGTTGAGATTTTCCTCTAAGGAATCCGACGAGATAACGAGATTCGTGATAGAAGATTACTTTGCGGCCCGTGACCGTTTGTGATTGACTAGTTGGAGCACCCCTGCAGGGTTTAATCTTTCGGAAAACGGTGCCCACAGTTATGTGGCAAACATGGATAATTTGTTAACATCCGGTTCTAGATAACTTGTATTAACTCTAATAAAACTGCCAACCGTGTGCGTAACCGTGATTGTCTCCTTCGAAGACCTCTCTTCGATCGAGAACAGAGTGGGGTTATGTTTGACGTAAGTAGGTGTTCAGGATCACTTAGTGATCACCTAGTCTTCGACCGCTCGCGTACACCACCATATCAATAACTCTAATCTTCGTATGTTAGCCATCATATATGCTTAGGATGCTGCAACCTATACACTGAACCTTCCTCACCTAATAACTTGACTAGTTTCGGTACCAAGCTCATCCGATTGCTGAGTCCCCGTGGCTCACCGTTTACTACAACACCTCAACAGGTACATGTACGCCCGACGCAGGAGATCCAGATGGCACGCAGCTGGCGTGGTAGTACGATGTGGAGAACGACCGACTGCACATGAACTATCCGGAGGGCTGAGGCCGTCGTCGTGATCGTGGGTGAA
Source organism: Hordeum vulgare subsp. vulgare (assembly GCF_904849725.1). NCBI lineage: Eukaryota > Viridiplantae > Streptophyta > Magnoliopsida > Poales > Poaceae > Hordeum > Hordeum vulgare. The sequence continues at coordinate 364,155,080 of NC_058524.1, read as the reverse complement.
CATGCGGGATATCATAGTCTTTTCCTTGTTCCATGTAGTCCGTAGCGGGACTAACTTGTCTGAATAATTGTGTGGATGTAAACCTTATATTATACTATGTGAGATGGCAGATGTATGACCTATTTGTCAATCTTCGTTTATGTATCGTTGTGATTATCTCGCTTGCAAAACGCTTAGATGCGCCTCTTTCCATTTTGGGGCATCGCCCCCTAAATAGGAAAGGGTCGCATCTTAGTCGTTAGAAGTTGGTAATCAGAGCCTTACGACCATAGGAGCCTTTGTGTGATCGAATTTGGCCGAGTCGAGTCTAGTAAAATGTTTTGAGTCTTAGTTATATCGGACATTAGGTTTCTTTTTTCTCCTCTTCTATGCTCTGGTGAGGTTCTCGACTTAGGAAATATTAATTCTACTCCTCTTCTCGCTCAATTTTTTTTAGGATCATGAGGGTACTTTGAAATCTATATGATCTCAATGTGACGGAGTTCTGCCTTGGTGCCTCATGTCTGCCTTGAATTCTTCCTGGGAGTTGAGCCTCAGAGGATTCTTGTGCACATCGCCATCATTCAGATTTCTTAGTATCTCAGGACGATGTTCGTAGTTTCTTCAATACTAGTAGTGGAGAGATAACCCCGATGTCCCCAGTACTGGTGCAGATTGTTCGGGAGTACTGGCATACTTTGTATCATTGTGACCACGAGGGTTTGTAGTAAATGAAGGTCCGAGATTCTCGTAATGTGTTGACGGATGTGATACACTAGACGGGTTAGTATAGGATTTGTGTGAAATATTACTCCTTGTATCCGTGTACCAGATTGCATGACCAGATATTTCGGGAATTCATAGGTGGGATATCAAGTAGTGACTTATAGGACAATCTTCCTGCAGATGCATGATGTGAGGTTGGGATTCGACATTCAATGGGTACGTTTGTTCACGGTCGTCTTACCATGGTTCTCGTTGTGTCTTAAAGAGTCCTTGTAGCTTGCTACGACTCGGGGATGCTTCGTAAGTCGTGTGCACTGCCTTGCATAGGATGGGTACTGTAAATTCGAGCCCGTGCAATCTTATCCACAAAGATATCGGATGAAATCTCGGTCATACGTTTGTTCCGAGCAGTTCTAGCTCATACTTGGTTTGCAAGTGGTCTCTAATCAGATTTTGTCGATAGTCACTTTGAGGAAGCATTCTTACTATTTTGTTTGAGTGCAATTGCTAATATTCCTGTTCAAATATTCCTGCCTTTTGATTCAGCTTTACCTTCAATATTATTCTCTAGGGTAATGTGTTGTCTGTCTTCAGGATGGCTCCATCAACTCGTCAGAATTCGGGTCATGAGGGTGCTGAGATGCCGCCACCACCCCCTCCACCACCTCCTCCGCCGCCGCCTCCTCCTGCAGAGCCTTGGCAAGCGGTGATGGCTGCAACAAATGTTAACACTCAGATGCTGATCCAGCTATTGCAAGAGAGGACTAATCAGCAGCAGGGCAACTTCAACCATGGTGGTAATCAGTTTGCTACTCTGAGTCAATTCCTGGCAAACCAGCCGAAGACCTTCACGTCGTTTGATCAGCCGTTTGACGCTGAGGACTGGATTCGGGGCATGAACAAACACTTTGAGTGCAGCAATGTCCGTCCAGAGGATTTCGTCAAGTTTGCAACATTCCAGCTCAAGGGGCAAGCATCGATCTGGTGGCAGCAGTTGAAGGACTACAGGGGTGCAAGAGTGATCACTTGGGATGAGTTATGCAGAGATTTCAGGTCCCACTATATACCGTCTAGCTTTGTGGAAGAAATGCGTGAGAAGTTCAGGCGCTTGAAGCAAGGTGGTTCTTCCATGTACAAGTAAAACGTCGAGTTCCATGAGCTAGCCCGATATGCCTTGCAGGACATTCCAGATCAGAAGAGCAAGATCTATCAGTTCAGAGGTGGTCTGAAAGAGGATTTGCAGCTAGCCCTCGCCTTGCACGATCCTGATGAGTTTGATAAGTTCTACAACTTGGCTCTCAGGGCTGAGGCAGCTTTGCTCAGGGTGGAGAATTTGAAGAAGCGTTTTAGAGATTCGAGCTCGTCTTCCTCAACTCAGGTGGTTCAGAAGCAACAGAAATATTGGGTGTCTCCTCCTCCTCCTCGGTACACGCAGCAGTTCAAGCAAGCACGTGGTCGTGGTTCTTCCCACCCACCCAACCCAGCTTTCCAGCAGAGGTTTCAGCAGCAGAAACAAGGGAATCCTCAGACGCAGTTCAGCTGGCAGATGTTACTTGTCACAAGTGTGGGCAGAAAGGTCACTATGCCAACAAGTGCACCTCTCAGCTGCGTCTTCCGCCTCCTCCTCCAGGCAAACCTCCAAGCAACGCTATAGTGAAGTTCAACCCCAGGTTTGTGAGAGTCAACATGGTGAATGCAACTGAAGCAGAAAACTCCTCAGACATGATTATGGGTAATCTTTCAGTTAATGATATTCCTGCTAAGGTTTTATTTGATTCTAGTGCTTCCCATTGCTTCATATCATATCCATTTGCATCCAAGCATAATTTGCGTCAGGAAAAGTTGTCTAAGCCGTTGGCAGTCGTTTCCCCTGGGAAGCACATGAGTTCTAGTTTGGTAGTTCCTGATGTCACTGTCAAGATGGGTAATTATGCTTTTCTGGCGTCTCCTATTGTCCTTGGCAACTCCGACATTGATTTGATACTTGGTATGGACTGGTTGGCTATGAACAAGGCGTCTATTGATTGCGAAGCTAAAGAAGTGAAGCTAACTCATTCTTCGGAAGACGTGATTATCTTCGCAGCGCGTGATGACACGGTCCGTCTGTTTTCTTTGAATGAGAAGGGTGAGATCTCTCGAATTTCGCAAGTCCCAGTGGTCTGCGAATATGAAGATGTTTTTCTGGAAGAACTGCCAGGAATGCCTCCGCACCGAGCAGTTGAGTTCGTAATTGAGCTTGAATCGGGTACTGAGCCTGTGTGCAAACGGCCGTACAAACTAGGTCCAGAAGAGTTGCAGGAGTTGAAGAGACAACTTGATGAGCAAGAGCGTCTAGGTCTGATCAGACCAAGCTCATCTCCTTGGGGTTGTGGAGTTATTTTTGTCAAGAAGAAGGATGGGATGGACCGATTGTGTGTCGATTATCGTCCATTGAATAAGAAGACAATCAGAAACAAGTATCCACTTCCTAACATCAATGAGTTGTTCGAGCAATTGAAAGGGGTGAAGATCTTCTCGAAGCTTGATCTCAGAATGGGTTATCATCATATTCGCATTCACGAAGAGGACATTCCAAAGACAGCTTTTAGGACAAGCTTTGGCTCGTGTGAGTACACAGTGATGTCTTTTGGTCTGGCCAATGCTCCACCGACATTCTGTCAAATGATGAATTATATCTTCTCCCCATTCAAGAATGAATTTGTCTTGTTGTATCTTGATGATATTCTGGTATTTTCAGAAACTAAGGAAGAGCATGAAGAACATCTCAGGCTGGTGCTTGATAAGCTAAGAGAGCATAACTTCTATGCCATGTTTTCCAAATGTGAGTTCTGGTTGAAAGAAGTTGTCTACCTTGGGCACATCATTTCTGCCGAGGGCATCAAAGTTGATCCGTCGAAGGTGCAGGCCATTGTTGAGTGGGAGCCTCCGCAAAATGTGAAGCAGCTTTGAAGCTTTCTCGGGATTGCAGGCTATTGTAGAAGATTCGTTGAGAATTTCTCCAAGATTGCTAAGCCTCTCTCAAGTCTTCTTTAGAAGGGTGTGAAATATGTCTGGTCTCCAGAGTGTAAGTTGGCGTTCGACACACTCAAAGAGAAGCTCACTTCTACTCCAGTCTTGGTTCCTCCTGATGACTCCAAACCTTATCGAGTGTTCTGCGACGCCTCGCTTCAAGGTCTTGGCGCAGTGTTGATGCAAGACAAGAAAGTGGTAGCTTATACCTCGAGGCAGTTGAAGCCAAGTGAGAAGAATTACCCCACTCATGATCTTGAGTTGGCGGCAGTGGTACATGCTCTGATGACTTGGAGACACCTCTTGTTGGAACGAAAGGTTGAAGTGTTCACCGACCACAAGAGTCTCAAGTACATCTTCACCCAGCCTAACCTCAATCTTCGGCAAACTCGTTGGGTGGAAATGCTCCAAGATTTTAATCCGAGCATTGAGTACACTCCAGGCAAAGCTAATGTCGTGGCAGATGCTTTGAATCTTTCAGAAAGCTCAACCTTCAGTTAGTACCGTAGGGATTTCTTGCAAATATTCAGATCTCTCCTACCTTGGAAGACCAGGTACGACAAGCTCAACTTCTTGATGGAATGGTGAAGAAAGTTAAGATTGGCTTGGCAAAGGGAGTTCCCAAATATAAGTGCTTTAGTGTTGATGCCACAGATACATTATTCTTTGAGGATCGTCTTGTCGTTCCGGAAGGGGATCTCAGAAAGGTTATCATGGAAGAAGCTCTTAACTCTATTCTCTCCATACATCCAGGAAGTTCCAAGATGTATCTGGACTTGAAACAGACCTTCTGGTGGACTCGCATGAATCGTGAAATTGCTCAGTTCAGAAATGAATGTGGTGTATGTCGAAGGGTGAAAGCAGAGCATCAACGTCCAGCAGGTCTTTTGCATCCATTTCCCATTCCCGAGTGGAATTTCGACCATATTGAGATGGATTTTGTCACCGGGTTTCCGAAGTCCAAGAAGGGTAATAATGCCATCTTCGTCGTCATCGACAAGTTGAGCAAAGTAGCTCATTTACTTCAAATCAAGGATTCCATCTCGGCAGCTCAGCTTGCAGAGCTGTACACTTTGAGGATAGTGTCTTTGCATGGCTTGCCTATGCTGATTTCTTCGGATCGCGAAAGTATCATCACTTCCAAGTTCTGGGACTGTTTTTAGTCTGCGACGGGTACGAAGATACGATTCAACACAACCTTTCATCCTCAGACTAGTAGGCAAGTTGAGAGAGTCAATCAGGTCCTCGAGGATATGCTAAGAGCCTGTGTCATTTCTTTTGCCATGAAATGGGAAGACTGCCTACCTTTTGTTGAGTTCTCTAATAACAACAGTTATTAGACAAGTTCAGGCAAAGCTCCGTTTGAGATTCTCTATGGCAGGAAGTGTCGTATCCCGCTCAACTGGTCCGAGACCGGCGAGCGTTAGATTCTTGGGAATGACTTGATCGAAGAAGCAGAAGAGATGTGTCGGGTCATTTGTGACAATCTCAGAGCAGCGCAGTCCCGTCAGAAGAGCTACTATGATAGCAAGCATCGTGGCATGTCTTATGATCTCGATGACTTCGTCTATCTCAAAGTGTCTCCTATGAAGGGCACTCAACGTTTTGGCATCAAAGGCAACTTTCTCCTCGTTTTGTTGGTCCTTTCAGAGTTGTTGGCAAGAGAGGCGACCTTGCTTATCAACTTGAGCCCCCTTCAAACTTCGCAAATGTGCATGACGTGTTCCATGTCTCTCAGCTCCGGAGATGCTTCAAGACTCCCGAGCGTACAGTTGATCTTTAGGATATTGACCTTCAACCCGACCTATCCTATCGTGAGCATCCAGCTGCAGTTCCCGAGACGACTCAGCGCAAGAACCGCAATAAGTCAATCAAGTTTCTCAAGGTGCAGTGGTCACATCATTCCGATAAAGAGGCCACATGGGAGTGCGAGGATCACCTCCGTTTCGAATTCCCAGAGTTCTTTCAGTCCTAGATCTCAGGACGCGATCTTCTTGAAGTGTGGGAGAGTTTGTAATGCCCCACATGTGACCTTGCCATATTCGGAAACCTTTTATGTTTGGATCCAAGTGGTCATGCTATGAGAGTTGTCATTTCACGTGGGCATTTCATGTCTTCCCCTTTGCATCATACCATTCATTGCATTCATGACATGCCTTGTGTTGTTGTTGTTGTTGTTGATCCATGTATGTGGTGTGAAGAGTGCATGTTGTGATGTGGTGTGATCATGTGGTCTGCAAAGCTTGGGTTTCAACTATGTAGTTTTCAAACTAGAGTTCTAAGGAAACCCCTTCTTCCTTATTTTTCTTGAGCTCTAGTTTTACTTGCTACAAACCTGATTTTAAAATGTAGATTATTTAGTGCCTTCTCTTGTGGATGTGGAGAGGCGACTAGGGTATTTTATAACTTTGCTTAAATGGGGTTTTATTCACAAAACAGATTAAATTAATTCTGTTTTGTAAATATTTTATTGCTCCAAAAATCATCTTGGGTATTTTATTTAATTGGGTCATAATTCCCTTATGACCAGGGTCATTTTATTTTTATTTTTGGAGACCTAGATTTCCATAGGAGTTTTATTCTTGCTGTGTATTTGTTTTAAATGGAAAACCCTGTGGGTTTTCCTTTCTTTCTATTTGGCGCCAGTAGATGGGCTCTCTCCCATCCCAGGCCCATCTCCCTCTTTCCCTAGCGCGCAGACCCATCTCCCCCGTCCCTCTTCTTCCTGACGGCGTCTTCGTCTATCTCTACTTTCCATCAGTCCCGAGAGGAGAGCGCGCGCGCCGTCCCCCTCACGGACGTTGAGGTCGTCGCATCCCCCCTATTTATTCCCCCCCCCTCGACGTTTGGACCGTCTAGGGTTCCTCCTAGCGGCCGCCACCTCTCGTTCCCATCTCTCTCCCTCTCCCTCGTCACGAAAGACAGTGGGTTTCAGAGGTTTAGAGAAGTCGCCGCCATAGATCCCGCGTTCCCCTCGTCGCTGGCAGCCCCTCCCCGCGGCGTCCGAGGCGTCCACGAGCATGGGGCACCTCCCGCCGTTCCGTTCCCGTCGCTAGAGGGGTGGATCCCCCTATCTGGCGCTCCCTCCACGGCGGCTCCGTCGGGCCGGAGCAGAACACTATCGATCCCGCGCCTCTGCTTCCTCTTCTTCCTCTATGCCGTAGCGAGTCTTCCCCGAGCACTCCAAGGTAAGCAGCTCATCCTCTCCTTCCTCTTCCCTCGCGTAGAGTCGCTAGAGATGCGTAGCGCCGCCTGCTTCTGTCGCCGTCGCCGCCGTGGTGCATAGCACTGGTGCGCCGCCGTAGCGGGCCTCCTCCTGCTGCGGATCCCAGAGAGTCTCCTCTTCCTCCCAGTGAGTTCCCCCTTGCCAGTTTTGGCCGTAGCATCGCCGGTGACCATCCCCTATTCCGGTCACCGTCGATCTGTAGAAGGAACAAAGAGGGATGCTCAAAAGAGCAACGCCCCCCTCTCTGTTAAGATCCGATCGTGTAGCTACTGGTAGGGGGTAGTTTTGTTGGGCTTGTGGTCGTGGGTTCGAGTCCCAGAGGAGCCCCCTTTTGTTTTTGGTTATTTTTTAGCATAGTGGCTCGACAGCAGAGCTTAGCCTGCATCCTTCCCCTACTCTATCGAGCCCGAGGGCAGTAGCCCAATGGTGAGGTGCTGGTTGTGTATCAGAGAGGTCCTAGGTTCGACCCAGTGCACCCCCTTTATATATTTTTGTTGTTTTGCATGGTGGTTTCACTTGGCTTTGCTTGGACAGCAAGTAGATTGTGTTTACATCACAACCAGTGGGTTTCACCCCCCTTTTATTTTAGCTTGTGGTGTATGTGGTGAGTAGAGTGGAGGTGCCCATGTTTAGTGTATGTGTGTGTGTCGTGATGTATGTGTATGTGGGTGTTTGTTTGTACGTGTGCATGAGAGCATATGCAATAGTGTGTGCAAGTGTGTATGTGTGTGGGTTACCCGCACATATTTGTGCAAGTGTGCACCAACACATGTATATGTGTGTGTGTGCAAGTGCTTGTGCATGCACTTGTGAGTGTAGTGTGAGTGTATGTGTGTGTGTGTCACACACACATGAGAAAGTGTGTGCATGGTGGCCTTATTAAACCATGGGGTGTCTTTTGAACACCTAGGTATATGTGGGTGAGTGTCATGTGGTAGTTTTGTGAGTCTATGCATTTTTGTGTGGATATGCATGTGTGTATGTGGTCATGCATGTGTGTGTGTGGATAGGAGTGCACCTATGCACTAGTGCATTAGGGCTAACCCCTCATGCTTGCCAATGAGTTGATGTGATGTTGTATGAACCTTGTTTTTGTGTATAGGTAGGTATAGAGATGCCATATATGCTTGATTCACATGTGATAATGCTCTTATATGCTTATGTTGATTTCTATGTAGTTTTTCAAGCTAGCCCTGTGCCTACTTGTTCCACGCGAGTACCCTTGTATTATATATGGATTTGGGGTAGAATCATCCCAGGAATCCACTGGTGGAACCATATTTCACTTTAGAGCAACTTCATAAACTATAATTTTTCTGTCTTGATGCCATGTTTAGAGCTTTGTGTCATGTGTTGTGTTGGGCCTATGAGGATGAATCCTTGATGTGTCAGTAGTGGGTGAACCCCTCTACAACATGGAGTCTTTGTTTTATACATAGGAGTTTGTATGAACTTGTTGTGCCTTGTCAAAGTTGACACTTGGCTGAAATTGTCAGCTTTGTGAAAATCTGTGATTTTCACTAAGTCTGAGAAACTGCTATTATTTTCTTCCCTTGTTGATGTGGTTGCTCAAGCTCATGTGTTGGGAATCATCCCATGCAACAAACTAAGGTTTGTGACATTTTGGGTTTTTCTAGCTCTCTGTTAAATTTCATGTTGTTTCACTTCCTGTAGATATCATTTTGGAGAATTCCAAAATGCTTCAGAGCATAAGCAGCTTGTGAAATCTGAGAGTTTCACTAAGTCCTAGAAATCTGTTATTTTTGTCCAAGTTTGTGTCCTTAGTTCTTCCCATGTGTGATGCCTTTGCAGTAGCTTCTTGCTCGGGCTTTTATAGCTTTTGAATGGCTTTTTCCACATATCTTGTTTGGCTCATTTGGGTGGCTGTAGGTACTTTGTATGTTGTAGACAAACTGCTATGATGCTGTTTAGGACAGTTTGCATGTTTTAGTTGTTTTGAAGCTTGTGTGAGCATTGTTGATGGTGTGGGGTGTTTCTTTGCACCACCCCACTTATATTTTTTTGTTTGATCATGTGGCAACATGGGAATACTAGAAGAGTGCCATTGGAGTGTGCTTGTGGTGGATTTGAACCATAGGACTCCATATCTTGTTTTGTAGTTTCCGGTTGATCCGTAGCTCCGTTCTCAATGTTCTTTCTTTAACTTAGCAAGGAAACATTAAATTAAAAGAGTAGCTTGAGGAAGGCCTTGTGACATGCATCCAAGGTGAAAAGAATCTTAATGACCTTTTGAGCACTCACAAGGAAGTGGTCGCAAAAGAAGGAGTTGGGTTTGCACCCAAGTCTAAGAAGAATAAGAAGAAGAAGACCAAGTAACCTCCCCGGCTCATGGAAACCTTTGTTAAATCTGAGGAGGGTACTCATCGGAAGAAAAAGGACCAAGCTAAGGGTGGTAATGCCATGAAGGGCAAAACCACTCTACCCAAGACAGTCGGCGACTTTAACCCCACTTATGTTTTGTGTCGTGCCAGTGATGGGAATGTTTTTGCTAAGTTTCTTGGTTCTTACGATGAGTACATTGAATAGTCTATATGTGTTCCCAAGACCCTTGTTAGTAACCTGAGAGGATCCATTAAAGAATGGGTACCTAAATCCAAGCATTGATCTTGTGCAGGAGATTGCTTCCGGTGGGGTGTCCTGGTTACTTGATAGTGGAGCAACAAATCATATGACCGGAAGCAAGGACATGGTGGTCGATGCTACTGCCACAACAGACCTTCCCTGACAACGTCTCCAGGAATCCTACTGCTACGGGCTACGCCTATAGGGACTTCCTTGGCAAATATGCAAAGGATTTCCCGGTGGCCTTGGAGCCTAGCGTTGGTGTTCCCTTGAAGAGGAAAGGGTGATGTAGCACAGCGGCGGTAAGTATTTCCCTCAGTTTGAGAACCAAGGTATCGATCCAGTGGGAGGATCACGTGCCGTCACAAGTACCAGCACAAACACAAAGAGCTTGCACCCAACGCTATGAAGGGGTTGTCAATCCCTTAAAGATTGTTTGCAAAGTGAGAGCTGAAAGCTAAAAGGAAAACAAAGCAAAGTAAAAGTGAAACTAGAGACGATAGTTGTGAATAGACCCGGGGGCCGTAGTGTTCACTAGTGGCTTCTCTCATGAAAGCAAGTAGACGGTGGGTGAACGAATTACTGTCGAGCAATTGATAGAACCGCGCAAAGTCATGACGTTATCTATGGCAATGATTATATCTATAGGCATCACGTCCAAAACAAGTAGACCGACACTTTCTGCATCTACTACTATTACTCCACACGTCGACCGCTATCCAGCATGCATCTAGTGTATTAAGTTCATGAGAGCAGAGTAACGCCTTAAGCAAGATGACATGATGTAGATGGACAATCTCATATCTACGATAAAAGCCCATCTTGTTACCCTTGATGGCAACAACATGATGCGTGCCTTGCTGCCCCTTCTGTCACTGGGAAAGGTCACCACACGGTATGAACCCAAAACCAAGCACTTCTCCCATTGCAAGAATCATAGATCTAGTTGGCCAAATAAAACCCAAGACTCGGAGAGACTTACGATGATATCAAATCAGGCATATAAGAAATCAACAAAGATTCAAATATAAATCAAAGATAATCTGATCACAAATCCACAATTCATCGGATCTCAACAAACACACCGCCAAAGAGGATTACATCGGATAGATCTCCATGAAGATCATGGAGAACTTTGTATTGAAGATCCAAGAGAGAGAAGAAGCCATCTAGCTACTAACTACGGACCCGTAGGTCTGAAGTGGACTACTCACGAGTCATTGGAGAGGCGATGATGTTGATGTAGATGCCCTCCAACTCCAAAGTCCCCTCCGGCAGGGTACCGGGAAGGGTCTCCAGATGAGATCTCGCGGAAACAGAAGCTTGCGGTGGCGGAAAAGTGTTTTCGTGGATGCCCCGATTTTTTCTAGGATTTTAGGGAATATATAGCCGAAAGAGCTAGGGCAGGGGAGCTCCAGGGGGGCCACAAGCCTAGTAGCCGCCCCCCTGGTGGCGGCTACAAGGCTTGTGGCCCCCCTGTGTCTCTCCTGCCTTGGCCCTCAAGTCCCGCGATCTTCTTTTGTTCTGGAAAATTTTATTTCGGGGATTTTATTCCGTTTGGACTCCGTTCCAAAATCAGATCTGAAAAGAGTCAAAAACACAGAAAAAATAGGAACTGACACTTGGCACTGAATTAATAAGTTAGTCCCAAAAAAGAGAAAAAAAAGGTACATAAAACATCAAAAGTTGACATGATAACAACATGAAACCATCAAAAATTATAGATACGTTTGAGACGTATCAGTGGACGTTTATCCTGACCCATGCATTGCCACCCAAGTCTCCTTTGGTGAGGACGAAGTTTCAAAGGTATTGGGTCTCAGCAAGGTGGTAATTTCCCGAGAACTTACCATTGAAAAGGTTATGCTTGTTGAGACCCTCGCATACAATTTACTTTCCATTCATCAACTTGCACTTATGGGCTTTAACATTCTTTGGCACTAACTTTGTGGCTCTTTTGTGTAGCAAGACTCTTAAAGTAGCCTTTGTTGGGCACGGTCTCTATGTGGTTAACGTTTCAGAGCGACCCACTAAGATCACGACTTGCCTAATGGCTAAAGTTGATGTGGGATGGCTTTGGCATCGCCGGCTATCCAATGTCATTATGAGATCTTTGGAAAGTCTCCTCAAAGGGGATCATGTTCTTGGACTAACAAATGTGAGTTTCGCTAGAGATCGTGCTTGTAGTGTGTGTATTTAAGGAAAGATTCATGACAGAGCTCATCGCCCCACGACTATCATCTTCTCAAAAAGGACCTTGGAGCTCCTCCACATGGATCTCCTTGGCCCTCCATCGTATGCTAGTCTTGGGGGAAGAAAGTATTGCTTGGTGATAGTGGATGATTACTCAAGATATACCTGGGTATACTTTTTCAAGAGAAAGAGTGAGATTCAACAAAGTGTTATCGACTTTGCTAATGAAGCTCAATGCCAACATACTGCAAAGATTTTGATGATTATAAGTGATAATGGCACCGAGTTCAAGAATTACACCCTAAATGAATTTCTGGGTGATGAAGGAATCAAGCATCAATACTCTGCACCTTACATTCCTCAACAAAAATGGTGTGGCAGAAAGGAAGAACGGGGCGTTGATGGTTGCGGCAAGAGCCATGATGGCGGAGTTTACATCTCCGTATAAATTTTGGGACGAAGCCATCAACATTGCATGTCATGCATCCAATCGGGTCTACCTTCACAAAGGCTTGAACAAGACTCCATATGAAATTCTTACCAGCAACAAGCCCAACCTCAAGTACTTCCGGGTGTTTGGCTGCAAGTGCTTCATTCTTAAGAAAGGTGCTCGATTGTCTAAATTTGAACATAGAGCTCAAGAGGGTATATTTGTTGGTTATGTGTGACATCCTCAGCTTTTGCTAAAGTGTTGAATGTAGTTATGCTATAGTAACCTCACACTAATGGTGACACGTCATCATGTGAACTAAGCTAAATTTCTACTTGTTAAGAATCAAAGCCAAATTTCTAGTTTAAAATAAGCGCAAATTATTATTTCTTCAAATATGGAAAACTAAAATGTTCTTAGTGTTGCATATATTTCTTGGATAATTGCCATGGTGAAACCAACATTTTCTGAAATGGTTATATTCTCTAAAACATTTAAGATAGAGGACAAAAGAATAAATATAAGGCCTTTTGAATTTGGAAAATATCCAAACTTATTTCAATTTGCCCCAAAGATTTTGTAGCAGTGTTAATTATTGCAATGTAATTAATTGGAAAAGTATCATGTTTTACAAAATTCAATTGAAGCTAAAAATAAATGCAAAACAATATATTTTATCTTAACAGAAAATTAAAAAGGAAAAAACCAAACATCTACTATGCTACTTGGCCATATGTATCCACACTTCACTGTGGCCCAGCCCACGGTGGCCTTTTCTTCTACTTCCTGCTACAGAAGAGAGGTAGGGGATCATGGGAGAGCATCCACCGCTCCATGACCGCCATGGCCATGTGCCGACCATACCCCTGTCTCCCTAGCGCATAAGATGACCCCGCAACCTCCTACAGAACCCTAGCCGGCTCTCCTCCCTCTGCCCCGCTCACACCCGTCATCGTCCACGACCCCATGGCCGCCTCACCGTGAAGCTCGAGCCCTCCATCGACCTCGTGCCGAGAGACGATGTCCCGCAGCTCCGTTGGCCTTCCGTACGTCGTTTATGACCACCACCTCGAGCTCAACGGATGCGCATAGCCGAGATAGACGTCGTCTTCCTCACCTACGACCATCGTTACCTCGTCCGATCTACCTCACCGGAGCTCCTCTGCTTCGTCCGACGCGTCGTCCGCCTTCCCCTGTGAGCGGCACCCCCATTCCCCTTGTCTCCCCTATGTTCACTGCCTTGTGTCATCATCCCGTGTCGCGTGAGTTTCGGCCTTTGGCCGTGGCCACCGCAACCGTGCCCATCCCCGCGTGTGTGTCTGGCGCGCTCTGCCTCGCCTTTGTCTGTGCCCTGCCTCGTCCTGGCCGCCCTGGGGCACACCCTGGCCACGCCCAGGTGCGTGCCCGCTGCTCGCCGCGCCACGCCCAATGCCCCTGTTGCTGCTTTTACTCTGCTAACACTGTTACTGATCTGATAGCTGATGCTCTTATCACGCCACTGCCTGCTGCTACTGTTGCTGGCTACCGCTAATGCTGCTTTGTTGTGCTGCTACTGCTTGCTACTGCACCGCTGCTTGCTTGCGACGAGTGCTGCTCCTCTAGTGCTTCTCGCTTACTATTGCCGTTGGCTGCTTGTTGTTGCTGATGTCTTGTCACACCTGCTTCCCACTGTCGCTGGTTGCTACTACTGCCTGCTGAGCAGGCATGCACTTTCGCGCGTATGTGCCGAGCCATGTATCACCGGCTTGCTAGTGCCAAGCCTGGCCAGACTATTTAGAGTAAAGCTAGATTAGTTTTATGGCTTAATTAGTGGTTAGATTAGCCCATATGCAGATGGTATGTGTGTCTCGTTTAATTACATTAGTTTTTATTTATTTATTAGGTACAACTTACGACATATGGGCCAACCCCTCTCCTTTTGACTAGTCAAATTGACTTCGTCAACGAGCAATAAAACAACACCAAAAATTGCTAAATATAAAATAAACCGTAGTTCAAATAAAAATATTTTCAACATGAAAGTTGATCAGCAGAACGAGATGAACTAGGATACGCTATCCGTTCGTCTATCACGTGTCCCTAGCATAGCAAACGTGGAACTTTTCCACCGTTTTCCGTCTGACCGGTAGAACCTAGAGACCCAGGAAATATCATCTGATATTTTCCCGACCCGTCTCTGACGGATGTTACTGCGTTAGGTCACCCCTAGCTCGGTGTATTACCTTGTCATGCTTTGTAATGCGTTTGATTGCTCTGTTATTTATTTTGTTTCCCCTCCGGTACTTCTTTTCCGGTAGACCCTGAGACCATGATGATCCGTTTTGTCTGTAGAGCAACCAAGCAACCAAACCCCCCTTGATCATCCCTATATCGCCTATGTCTTTCTTCCTCCTGCTTGCATTAGAATTTTTCTACTGTTGGAGTTAGCTCCTATATCTCATGCATAGCCTAATTTTGATGAACTTGTACTTTCAGTACCGCAATTTAAATTACTTAGTATAGGTGGCTCAGTCATCCCCTCTGACCCCTTAGTCCAGTTGCCCTACTCTGTCATCAAGTCTCGATCCCTGGTCAACGAGACAGATCCGACACATCACTCACACCCCCTTAGTTGTGCGGCGCTACAGAGCTACTATCGGGTACAGAGGGTGACATCTCGCGAAGTACTCAGGATGATATCTCTGTAGTACAGCTAGTTGGTCGTGGTGATCGAGGGTGATTCCTCCTTCACCACTCCCGACGATGCCTCGGTCATGCAACCCCTCAAGTGTGTGACCCTCGAGGGTGAATCCTATAAGTCCACCTCGGATCCCCCCGATGTTACAACCACACAGTTAATTGACCATGTTACTGGGATCTTTGATGAATAGATGTTAGGCGCGTGGATTCCCGCGTGGTTGTGCCGTTGACTTAATTAAAATGATAATGGATTTGGTATTTGATCTGGGTTGGTCGGAAGGCCTTATTACGCAGTAACCGTCTGCGTGGGAAGAATTATGGGTACTCGACGTCGTGGTATCAGCCGAAGCTCTTCAGACATTAGCAATGGAGCGACACACGCCCCAGTGGTTCCGAGATGCATTGCTCTTGTATTAAGGGTTCTAGGACTGACATCGGCCGCCCTTGCATCGTGCAGGAGCGCACAGGGCCATTGGGCCCATGACCCCTTTGTGCTTAGGTGTTAGACCGGCGGGTTGGACTCTCTGATGAGCTTAGGTGGGGCTGCGACGTGTCGATATTCCGAGGTCGAGCATGACCCAGAAAAGTGTGTCGAGCCAGAGTGTTATCAAGCGTGATGGGGAATATGTTGTGCACCCGTGCAAGGAAGAAATGAACTATTCGGATAGCCGTGTCCACGGTTACAGGAGTACTTGGAGTTGTGCCCTGATCTTCTACAACTACAATTGTTACTTAACTGGATTTGTTTTCCTGTAATTGCTTCCTCGCAGGGAGTCGAGGAAGGATCTCTGGGCCTGACCTCATATTAATATTTCTTCAACAATATGACTTTTAGTTGTGTTACCTCGTTCTACTCTCGTCTATTCCTGCAAGACCCTGAAGATGCTAGTCTTCGATAGGACTATGCAATCTCTCTCTATTCTCGCATTGCTGCAGTCAGTCCACATATAAACCCATTCTTTGGTACTGATGCATACTTAGCATAGTCCTGATATAAGTCTTGCGAGTACTTTGGAGGAGTACTCACCATTGCTTTGCTCCCCCTTTGCCCCTTGATCCATTGTTGCGACTAGAAGATGGAGCCCCGGAGTTGGAGTATCCCGCCGACCATGACTGCCATCCCGATGGTGACTACTACGTGGAGGCCGCTGACGACCAGGAGTAGTTAGGAGGCTCCAGGCAGGAGGCCTCGCCTCGTTTGATCATGGATCTTTTGTGCTAGGCTTCTCTAAGGACCCCATGTTTAATGTCTGTACTGAGATATTGTTGCTTCCGGTGACTCGTGTGTTTATCAAGCTTTTGTATTTTGGCCATCGAGGGCCCTGGCTTGTAATATGAAGCTTGTATTGTTTTATTTGTGTCTAGAGTAGTGTTGTGTTATCTTCCCATGATTCCTTGAGTTTGATGGTACACATTTGCGTGTACGATTAGCGTACGATTAAAGCGAGGGCGTCACAAGTTGGTATCAGAGCCGACTGCTTGTAGGTAGCCCCCTTTCCAACTCTTTGGCCAAAGTAGAGTCTAGTGTTTGAAAAACCTTACTAACTCTTATGCTGTGGCTTACGGGCCCACATCTCAATTGGGTGTTATTAGTATCTTTTACTCCTTTCCTATATTGTGGGTTCTATTCTCTCTTCTCTTTCGGGTTAAAGATTTTACTAACTCTAACTCTAGGTTCTCGTATCTAATTCCTCCGGGGAGCCCCCCAGACCAGATGATGGCTTGATTCCTCAGAAGACTCCAAAGTTACTCTCCGATGTTCTCTCGAGAGCTGATGCTCATCGCTTCTGTGATTTCCCTTCCTCCGTCAACCACTATGGATGACTACATACAAATGTCATTCATAGTTTTCCCTTTAGTTGCTCTTGTTTTTACGAGATGCAACGAATTTTCTTATGGGGGATTTGTCCATCGTCAGTTATCATGGGTTTCGAAAGTTCTTCGAATTAGTATTCGATCTTCCGAAGTTCCGTGTCACCTATTTCTCTTGACCTTTCTCACCTGCTTGCATTATGGTTAAATCCATATGTCTAGCCGCATTCATTAAAATTCTTTGTGATTTTCCTGTGATCTTATTGATTCTATCTTTGTGTGAATGCGCACAATCATCTGCTGATACTCATAAATTATCTTCCGGCCGAGACGCCCTTCCAAACAGAGCGGGTTCTCGACAAATCAACTTTGGTTGGTTGTCCATCTAAGTTCACTCAACTTTCTGGTATTTGACCAGACCATCTAATTATGATACCCCAACATGGAAATCATAATTCCTCTGGTAATAATTATCAAATTTTTTCAGATGTTATATAATCCCTTGCCTTGCATTCTACCTCCCTCTGGTTGAGTACAGATACTCACATCAGGTCCTTTGAGAATAGTCAGACCCATCACTTGGTTATTACCCGACATCATCCTTTACATTCAAAAGTTCTTGTGATATTGTTCCCCTGATACGTAATGCCATTGGTATATCGTATCTTCTCCCTCTGATAAGTTGCTATGCTCTTCAAGCATGTGTTGACTACTCTTGAAGTTTGTGGTATATGTTCCTAAGATTCCCCGATGGGTTGAACCTATGCCTTCCTAATTCAATATGACCCGAAGAGTTTTCATGAGTCTTGCTCTTCTGGTGTTTTGCCAGATAACCTTTCCAAGCTACAACCTCATCAAAGGCGAGGAGTAAATGGCAGGTAATGCATTGATGAAGTGGGAGTCGACCTTGAACTTGTGTTCATGCCCATGGAAACGACGTTGATCCTATCATAGAAACTTATCGTATCAATAATCATTCATTCTGTGGTTTAAATCTGGTATTTGTGATCTTGTCCTTTACAATCGTGGTTCCGACCATGTTGTCCTTCCTTGATTTCATTCTCAGACGAGTTTAAGTGCTTGTATTCCACATATCAATACATCGGTCCAAGACTTAATGTTGATCTACCTCTGAGTATTATCCCTTGTAGATCGAGGATATCATAGAGCTATATAACTTCTTGTGAGCTCCTCATCAACTATGATATTTTCATCAATTCCAGTTTTCCCCGTGTTTTGAGTTATTGGACACCCAGGGACACCGATAGCTGAATCGAGTACGCATGGCGATCCAACAACTCTTAGTAATCTTCTTTGCTTACGAGTTTGTACTCGATCATGTCATTCCTAGTTGTTAAGCCACATCATCATCGTCATGCTAAAGCTTGACCATGCTATCTATGTCCTCCATCTCTGGAGCATAGTTCCAACTGTGGGTTGAACTCACATTGAGCTTTCCACATAATATTGGTTATTTTGAAAGGAAATTTTGATTCTGAGCTAGCAGTCTAAACTGTATTTCCGACAACCTTTAGCTTCACCATTCCGTTGCTTGATGTCATCGCTGAATGATTACATCTTCATGAAACTTCTCGACAAATGTGTGGTGATCATCATTAGCATTCTGAGCTCTTCAGGGTATCAATCGAATGCATGATGAGAAATACCATCCTTGCCCCTCGATGATTTGTATTATCATCGACATCCTTATTGCCTTCCCTCCAACACAAACGTGTTCATGTTTTGTGTTGTCCCTTAAGTTCCTTGTTATTCAGGTTATGTTATCTTCTACCTTGGAGTATTACTATCTTTTATGTCAAGAATGTCATGAGTATTGCACACGTCTTAAGAATTCTTGATATAGTAATACTTATCGCCATCACCATTCATTTCTTGGTCCCGTGTTGTTTCAAACCGGAATACCAACAAGTGAACCTTGGTGTGTGATCCCAATACTTCTGGCAACCCTATTGCCTTGAGGATAACAACTAATTGTTTCATTCTTTGTGTGTTGGCTGTTGACTCATTATTTTTAGCATCGGTCGTGCTACTCAATCTGTATTTCCAAGTGCACCCTTCGACCAATGTTTAATTGTTGTTGTTCCCTTGAGCGTACGACATTATACCATTTGACTTGACAAATGCTATCTCCTTGATCTTGTAAAATTTGAAAATTCATCCCTAGAAAAATCTTGTGGTTTGTTGTCAAGCCCATTGGCCA
The DNA here is from genome assembly GCF_904849725.1 of Hordeum vulgare subsp. vulgare. Classification (NCBI taxonomy): domain Eukaryota; kingdom Viridiplantae; phylum Streptophyta; class Magnoliopsida; order Poales; family Poaceae; genus Hordeum; species Hordeum vulgare. The sequence continues at coordinate 364,136,222 of NC_058524.1, read as the reverse complement.
CACCCTTAACTTATTCATGGTGCGGAGGTGAAGCTCTTGAAAGCATTAGCCTTGTGCCTAGATCATGAAGGATATGTTGATAAAAGAAGTGTTTCTCCCAAAGTTCACGTGCACTCTTGCCGCCGTGAATAGGTGAAAGTTTTGTTTCACTTCCTTCGGGGTCATCCCAAATCATTCACGCATGTGTGTGGTGTTATATGTTTTGAAGATTTGCTATCTTCACTTCATATAACTTCTCCTAACACCCCTAGCCACTGACTTATTTGATCAAGGAAAAAAAGTTCCTTCATAAGAGCTAATCCAGATTTACACATGGAACCTTGTTATCCTCGATGATGGTTTCCAAATGAGACTCAGTTGCACTTTGATGTAAGAATTCTATGTGGGAACAAATGTCTTGACATTGTGTTCATATGTCTTAAAGTCAAACTCATGATTCAAGAATTGCTTGTGTACCTCATATCATGAGAATCTGGCATCTTCATTTTTCTTCTCAGGCATCTTGAGACTGAGGTATCCTTACACCAATCCGATCTGGATCTCGGGCAGATATGGTGGTTGGAACATTTTCCAATAAATATAACTTTGGTCTTATGTCACCTGGTACGGTGATGTCTTGTCTAGCACACCGGGCCGAAGGACCTATTGTTATAAATTCTCCCATAAGTAAGATTCACCATATTCCATGCGAAAACTATATGATTTATTTTATAAGTTGTTTTTGATGAATCCCTTGTGTACCCAAAGTCCACCCTTTACGTGATGACCATGTCGATGCTACCCCGAAGCAGGGATGTGGTACTTCAAACTACAACAGGAACATTGGAAGCGCAATGCTAAATTGTTCCTGATCAATTATCCAGACCGCGTGGTATGGGTAAACATCATGATTGTTCTTGCCTCTTTATCTAAATGGTTACATACTTGATGGCCTATCACATATACCATACCCTATTTTTCCTCAGGAATGATATACTTTAATACTTGTGTGTGTGAACACATTTTCCTTTCCATTGGTCTGTTTAATTTTTTTTTTGAATCTGAACTCATCTAAGCAGTGTTAATTACTTTCTTACGTAAAAATCTCGGTATACAACTCTGTCAGCAAGACCGTGTTACTATTGTGGATAACATTCCGATAGCCGCTGGTGGAGAAGAGCCTTGCCTATTGGTCCGCCTTGTTTCAACGAGCAGGAAAAATGGTTCTATTCGTCCCCCGCCCTTGGTACCGACTTTGTTGCCAACTTAACTGACAGTCTACCCTCTAACATGTCTTGCTACCAAGACCGTATAATATGTCACCCCTCTGCCTACTCTCGGCCACATGGTTGGCCCATAACCCAAAGTTCCACAGGATTGAAACCTGACTCTCCTGTACATCCTTGACTTCTAGGTATCCTTTACACTTGGCTTCGTAAGAAGTTCTTGAGCCACCGTTCAATGGAACTATCACTCTTCGATCCAGATATTAACCAACATACCAAAGATCGAGTTTGCATTATTGATGGGAATATGAAGGCTGCCCAGTTTCGTCAGAAGAGTCAGTATGACTGTCATCATCAAAATATGGTCTGTCAACCTGGCGAAAAGGCTTATCTTCGTGTCACACCAATGAGAGGTGAACAATGTTTTGGGACCAAGGGCAAGTTAGCTCCTCGCTATATTGGTCCTGTCACTGCTCTCGAAAGGCATGGAAAAGTAGCTTATCAATTGGAACTACCGGCAAACCTTTCTCAGGTTCACGATGTCTTCCATGATCCTATGCGAGCAGTGGATCATGATATGCTTCAATTTCAACAAGACCTCTCTTATAAGGAGCATCTGGTCCGCATTCTCGACCAGGCTGAACGTCAGACTCGTCGCAAAATCACCAAGTTTCTTAAGGTGCAGTGGTCAAATCATTCTGAATATGAAGCCACCTGGGAACGCGAGGATCATCTTCGTGATGAATACCCCGAGCTTTTTCCTTCTACCTCTTAATTGTCGGGACGAGAATTCTTGTTAGTAGGGGAGAGTTGTGACATCCTCATCTTTTGCTACAGTGTTGAATGTAGTTATGCAACAATAACCTCACACTAATGTTGACACGTCATCATATGAACTAAGCTAAATTTCTACTTGTTAAGAATCAAATCCAAATTTCTAATTTAAAATAAGCGCAAATTATTATTTCTTCAAATATGAAAAACTAAAATTTTCTTACTGTTGCAAATATTTCTTGGATAATTGCCATGGTGAAACCAACATTTTCTGAAATGGTTATATTCTCTAAAACATTTAAGATAGAGGACAAAAGAATAAATAGAAGTCCTTTTGAATTAAGAAAATATCCAAACTTATTTCAATTCGCCCCAAACATTTTATAGCTTTGTTAATTATTGGAATGTAATTAATTGGACAAGTATCATGTTCTACAAAATTCAATTGGAGCTAAAAATAAATGCAAAACAGTATCTTTTCTCTTAATAGAAAATTAAAAAGGAAAAAACCAAACATCTACTATGCTACTGGGCCATATGTGTCCACACTTCACTGTGGCCCAGCCCACCCTGGCCTTTTCTTCGACCTCCTGCTACAGAAGAGAGTCAGGGGATCGTGGGAGAGCATCCACTGCTCCATGGCCACCATGGCCACGTGCCGACCATCCCCCGGTGTCCCTATCGCATAAGACGGCCCCGCAGCCTCCTCCCGAACCCTAACCGCCTCTCCTCCCTCTGCCCCGCTCACACCCGTTGTCGTCCACGACCCCATGGCCGCCTCGCCGTGAAGCTCGAGCTCTCCATCGACCCCGTGCCCGGAGACCATGTCCCGCAGCTCCATCGGCCTTCCATACGTCATCTACGACCACCACCTCGAGCTCAACACATGCGCATAGCCGGGATCAACGCCGTCTTCCTCATCTACGGCCGCCGTTGCCTCGTCCGATCTACCTCGCCCGAGCTCCTCCGCCCCGTCCGACGCGTCCTCCGCCTTCCCCTGTGAGCGGAACCCCCATTCCCCTTGTCTCCCCTTTGTTCATCGCCTCGTGTCACCGTCCCGTGTAGCGTGAGTTTCGGCCTGTGGCCGTGGCCACCGCGACCGTGCCCATCCCCGCGTGTGTGTCTGGTGCGCTCTCCCTCGCCTTTGTCTGCGCCCTGCCGCGTACCTGCCGTGCCCGCTACTCGCCGCGTCGCGCCCGATGCCCTTAATGTTGCTTAAACTCTGCTGCTACTGTTGCTGCTCTACTAGATGATGCTCTTATCATGCCGCTGCCTGCTGCTGGCCACCGCTACTATTGCTTTGCTGTGCTGCTACTGCTTACTACTGCACCGCTGCTTGCTTGCGACGAGTGCTGCTCCTCAATTTCTTCTCGCTTACTATTGTCGTTGGCTGCTTATTGTTGCTGCTGTCTTGCCACACTTGCTGCCCAGTGTCGCTGCTTGCTATTGCCAAGCATGGCCGACCTATTTAGAGTAAAGCTAGATTTGTTTTATGGCTTAATTAGTGGTTAGATTAGCCCATATGCAGATGGTATGTGCGTCTCGTTTAATTTCATTAGTTTATATTTATTTATTAGGTACAACTTATGACATATGGGCCATCCCCTCTCCTTTTGACTAGTCAAATTAACTTGGTCAACCAGCAGTAAAACAACACCCAAAATTTCCAAATATTAATAAAAAAATAAAATTAATATAAAATAAATCATAGCTCAGATAAAAAAAATTTCAACATGAAAGTAGATCAGCAGAACGAGACGAACCCGTATACGCTATCCCTTCGTCTGTCACACGTCCCTAGCATCGCAAACGTGGAACTTTTCCACCGGTTTCCTTCAGACCGGTAGAAGCTAGAGACCCGGGAAATATCATATGATATTTTCCCGACCCGTCTGTGAAGGATGTTACTACATTAGGTCACCCGTAGCTCAGTGTATTACCTTGTCATGCTTTGTAATGCGTTTGATTGCTCTGTTATTTATTTTGTTTCCCCTCCATTACTTCTTTTCCGGTAGACCCCGAGACCACGATGATCTGATTTATCGACTACTTCTCGGTCGAGGATCCCTTTTGTCTGCACAGCAACCAGGCAAGCTAACCCCCCTTGATCATCCCTATATCGCCTATGTCTTTCTTCCTCATGCGTGCATTAGAATTTTGGTACTATTGTAGTTAGCTCCTATATCTGATGCATAGCCTAATTTTGATGAACTGCTACTTTAAGTACCGCACTTTAAATTGCTTAGTATAGGTGGCTCAGTCATCCCCTCTGACCCCTTAGTCCAGTTGCCCCGCCATGTCATCAAGTCTCGATCCCTGATCGACGAGCCAGATCCGACACAGCACTCACACCCCCTTAGTGGTGCGGAGCTACAGAGCTACTATCGGGTACCGAGGGTGACACCTCGCGAAGTACTCAGGATGATATCCTCTGTAGTATAGCTAGTCGGTCATGCTGATCGACGGTGATTCCTCCTTCACCACTCCCGACGATGCCTTGGTCGTGCAACTCCTCAAGTGTGTGACCCTCGAGGGTGATTCTTCTACGACCACCTGGACGGTTACATCGTTCGGGATCCAACGAGGGTGATGCCTCGGGTCCCCCTGATGTTACAACCACACAGTTACTTGACCATGTTACTGGGATCTTTGATGAATAGATGCTAGGCGGGTGGATTACCGCATAGTTGTGTTGTTGACTTAATTAAAATGATAATGGATTTGGGTATTTGATCTGGGTTGGTCGGAAGGCCTTATTACGCACTAACCGTCTGCGTGGGAAGAATTATGGGTACTCGACGTCGTGGTACCAGCCAAAGCTCTTCAGTCGTCAGCAATGGAGCGGTGTGCGACCGAGTGGTTCCGAGATGCATTACTCTTGTATTAAGGGGTGCTAGGACTGACACCGGACGCCCTTGCATCATGCAGGAGTGCAGAGGGCAAGAGGGCCCATGACCCCTTTGCGCTTAGTAGTCAGACCGGCGGGCTGGCCTCTCTGTTGAGCTTAGGTGGGGCTGCGACATGTCGATATTCCAAGACCGGGCATGACCCAGAAAAGTGTGTCCGGCCAGAGTGTTATCGAGCATGACGGGGAATATGTTGTGCACCCCTGCAGGGAAGAAATGAACTATTCGGATAGTCGTGTCCACGGTTACAGGAAGACTTGGAGTTGTTCCCTGATCTTATACAACTACAATTGTTACTTAACTGGATTTGTTGCCCTGGGATTGTTTCCTCGCAGGGAGTCGAGGAAGGATCTCTAGGCGTGAACTCATATTAATATTGCTGCAACAATATGACTATTAATTGTGTTACCTTGTTCTACTCTCATCTATTGCTGCAAGACCCTGAAGATGCTAGTCTTCGATAGGACTAGGCATTCTATCTCTATTCTCGCATTGTTGCAGTCAGTCCACATATAAACCCCTTATTTGATACTGATGCATACTTAGCATAGTCCTGATATCAGTCTTGCAAGTACTTTGGATGAGTACTCACTGTTGCTTTGCTCCCCCTTTGTCCCTTGATTCGTTGTTGCAACCATATGATGGAGCACCGGAGTTGGAGTATCCCACTGACGACGACTGCCATCCAGATGGTGACTACTACGTGGAGGCCGCTGAAGATCAGGAGTCTTTAGGAGGCTCCTGCCAGGAGGCCTCGCCTCGTTCGATAGTGTATCTTTTGTCCTAGCCTTCTCTAAGGCACTCCATGTTTAATGTGTGTACTCAAATATTGTTGCTTACGTTGACTTGTGTGTTTATCGAGGTTCTGTATTCAAGCCCTCGAGGCCCCTGGCTTGGAATATGAAGCTTGTATTGTTTTATTTGTGTCTAGAGTTGTGTTGTAATATCTTTCCGTGAGTCCTTGAGTTTGATCGTACGCATTTGCGTGTAAGATTAGTGTACGATTAAATCGAGGGCGTCACATTATGCTACAAACTCTCACGCCTACCGTGTCCTCAACAAGTCCTCAAGAGTCATTCAGGAGACGTGTAACATGGATTTTGATGAGAATAATGGCTCCTAAGTGGAGCAAAGCGGTCTTTGTGATGTAGGTGATGAAATTCCTCCCCAAGCCATAAGAAGCATGGGTGTGGGACACTTCCTGCCCATTGAGGAACCCCTTGTGGCTGAAGGAGAAGGACAATGTTCCACTCATGTGGAACCATCATCGACGCAAGACAAACACGCTTTCGAAGAACACTCTGAAGGCCCTCAAACCCGTGATCTTGATCAAGGAGAAGCTCAACCTCAGGATGATCCTGTACCAAGTTCTTGATCAACTCACCCCTCTGAGGTTGCTCAAGATCAAAAGCAAGCTCAACATCAAGACCAAGTCCAATATTGAGAGCAAGCTCAAGAACAAAACCAAGCTCAAGATCACGGGAAATCTCGCGAAGGTAGTAAAAGTCTTAAACAGGCTCCTCAACTTACGTCTGAGGAGATTCAAGAAAGACGTGCAACCAAGACTGCCAAAACGCTCAAAAATAATTCTCATGTACTGGAGAATGTCTACAGCAGCTTACAGTGATGGGTAACCACTCATCATCAATTATCAAACTCTAGTGCCCTTCATGTGTTTGTTTCTTGCATTGAACCACTGAAGGTACAATGGGCTCTCAGAGATGTGGATTGGGTTGAAGACATGCATGAAGAACGCAACAACTTCGAGCACAACAAAGTGTGGCGAATGGTGCCAAGACCAAAGGAGAACCACAATGTCATTCGGAAAAAGTGGATCTTTAAGAACAAGCAAGATGCAAACAGTGTCGTCACTCGTAACAAGGCAATATTGGTAGCACAAGGCTACTCCCAAGTCAAGGGCATCGAATAAGGTGAAACCTTTGCTCCTGTCACTCGCCTTGAATCTATTCGCATGTTGCTTGCATTTGCTTCTCATCATAACTTCAAATTATACCAAATGGATGTGAAGAGTGCATTTATTAATGGTCCCCTTAAGGAGTTGGTTTATGTCAAGCAACCCTCGAGGTTCGAGGATCCCAAGTTCCCTAATCATATGTATGTTCTCGATAAGGCACTCTATGGACTTAAACAAGCCCCACGTGTGTGGTATGAGCACCTTACCGAGATGTTACATGCCCGTGGATTTGATGTTGGGAAAATTGACCCCACTCTTTTTACTAAGAAGGTTAAGGGGAGCTTGTCCACATGTCAACTATATGTTGATGATATTATGTTTGGTTCTCCTAACAAAGCTTTTAATGAAGAGTTTGCTTCACTAATCACTAAAGAGTTTGAGATGTCAATGATGGGAGAGTTGAAGTTTTTCCTTGGATTCAAAGTCACGCAACGAAGTCAAGGAACCTTCATCATTCAACCAAAATATACTCAAGACATGCTCAAAAGGTTGAAGATGGATGATCTAGAACCACCCAAGGCCAACACTCCCATGCCTCTCAGCTACCATTTTGACCTTCATCCCAATGGTAAAGTCGTGGATGAAAAGGTATATCGCTCTATGATTGGTTCTCTGCTTGACCTTTGTGCACCTAGACCGGATATTATGTTGAGTGTCGGAATTTGTGCATGATTTCAATCTGCACCTAAGGAAAGCCATTATGTGGTAGCCAAGAAAGGTTCTTATGGTATCACAAAGGTGCTTCATTAGATCTCATGGGATATTCAGACTTAGATTGGTCGGGAGATCGTGGGGATAGGAAGTCAACTTCCGGAGTTTGCCAATTTCTTGGTCGCTCTGTGGTAAGTTGGTCTTCTGTGCTCAGTTGCTCTGGATGAGGCAAAACTTAAAGGATTACAGTGTCATTTGTGACAAAGTGCCTCTTTATTGTGATAATATTAGTGCTATCTCGATCTCCAACGACCCTGTTTAACATTGCGAGACGAAGCATATTTGTATTCCCCACCATTTCATCCGGGAGCATATCAAACATGGGGAAATTGATCTCATTTATCTGAACACTAATGAATAACTTGCAGATAAAATCTGGAAGCCTTTGAATGAATCACGATTTCGCGAGTTAGGGCATGAGCTAAATATCATTGATTTGAGGAATGCGCGGTGAAATTAGGCACATCCCACCACTCTCATCATTCTATTCTATTTAGATGTAGGCATGAATTTAGGGGCGGTGTTGTTCTCTCAATGAACTATCCCTCCTCCTATTATGCATAAAATGATCAAATCTTTCACATCCACCATTTTTGATGGTATTTGTGTCTCAAAGACGAGTTTTGGTCATGGTCCCAAGGTTAAAATCTTTGCGGTGCCATGCCAATCGACTCAAACATAGGTGGCCTTTCCCACCGCCCCCTCGTACTGTCACAACTAAGATGCGACTCTCTCCTTATTTGGGGGCAAGGCCTCAAAAGGGGAAAGATGCGCATCTAAGTGTTTCGCAAGCAGGATAAACATCACAATACATAATGTATGGAAGAGTAATAAGATTTGGCTTACACTTGCCACAAGCTAAATTACAGAGTCACACAGTCATACATTATTGAAATGGAAAGCATGGTCCGACAACAGACAAGATAAAGGTCAAAACCCAATTTTTTCCTGCCTTGCTAGGCCCACGATCAGGACCAAGTGCCTCTAATCCTCAGGATACGTGAAGTACAGCCTGCCACTGGCCTTGTCGAACTCCCACCTACGATGGGTATCCTCGGGCACGTCTGCATCTGGGGTACGTGTACCTATGGGTGGTTGTAGTAAACTGTGAGCCACAAGGACTCAACAATCTCATGACCTTGGTATCGAGTCTAACTAAGTTAATAGGTGAGGTTGGGGTAAGTGTTTGAGTTTGCAGCATCCTAAGCATATATGGTGGCTAACTTACGAAGAACAGAAATAAGTTATGGTGGTCTACGTAAGACGGTCGAGATCTAAGAATGATCACTAAGTGATCCTGAACACCTACTTACGTCATTCATAACCCCACCGTGTTCTCGATCAAAGAAGGGACTCTGAAAGAAACAATCACGGTTACGCACAGAGTTGGAAAATTTTAGTTAAGTTACTTTAAATTTTCTAGAACCGGATGTTAACAAAATATCCATGATTGCCACATAACTGCGGGCACGACTTTCCGAAAGATTTAACCCTACAGGGATGCTCCAACTAATCCATCACAATCTACCATAGGCTGCATAGTAATCCTCGACGACAAAACTCGTGATCTCGTCGGATTGCTTAGAGGAAAACCTCAACTCTGAGAAGACCCAAAGTATCACCAATCTGCAATAGATAGCAAGCCCGAGAAAGCTTCGAATCTGCTTCACATTGTGAGGAGGTTCCCACTCAACAATGGCCATCGCCTTAGTAGGATCAACTTTGACGCCCTCGGCAGAGATGATGTGCCCAAGGTACACAACTTCCTTCAACCAAAATTCACAGTTGGAAAACTTAGCATAGAATTTCTGCTCTCTTAGCTTATCAAGCACAAGCCGAAGATGTTCTTCATGCTCTTCCTCACTTTCAGAAAAGACCAGAATGTCATCAAGATACACCAAGAAAAATAAACTCTTGAATGGTGAGAAGATATAATTCATCATCCGAGAGAAGGTCGGAGGAGCATTGGCGAAACCAAAAGACATCACTATGTACTCATAAGAGCCAAAGCTTGTCCTGAAGACAGTCTTGGGAATATCTTCTTCACGAATGCGGATCTGATGATAGCCCATTGGGAGATAAAGCTTAGAGAAAATCTTGGACCTTTTCAATTGCTCGAACAATTCATTGATGTTGGGAAGTGGATACATGTTTCTGATTGTCTTCTTATTCAATGGACGGTAATCGATACAGAGTCGGTCTGTGCCATCCTTCTTCTTGACATACAGAACACCACAACCCCAAGGAGAAAAACTTGGTCTGATCAGACCCAGACGTTCTTGCCCATCAAGCACCTTCTTCAACTCTTTCAGCTCTTCGGAATGCTTGCAGACCGGTTTAGTTCCCGGTTCGAGATCAATTATGAACTCAACTGGCCGGTGCGGAGGTATTCCCGGAAATTCTTCTGGAAAGACATCTTCATACTCACAGACAACTGGAACTTGAGAAATTGGAGAGATTTTACCCTTCTCTTTGAGGGAAAACAGATGGATCGTGTCATCGCAAGCAGTGAAGATAATCACATCCTCCGAAGGATGAGTCAACTTGACTTCTTTGCCTTCACAATCTATATACGCCTTGTTCATCGCCAGCCAATCCATGTCAAGGATCAAATCAATATCAGACTGGCCCAGGGCAATCGGAGAAGCTAGAAAGGAATAGCTGCACATCTTGACAAAGACATCCCGAATCACCACATTTGAAGTCATCAACATACCCAGGGAAACCACATGGAAAGGTTTCTCCAAAGTTTTTGAAAGGAAATATGTTTCCAGGCAAACGGTTTAGACATGAATGAATGTGTTGCACCAAAACCAAGCAAAACCTTTACAGGAATATCATTTACTTAGAGATTACCCATGATCACATCTGAGGAGTTCTCTGCTTTAGTTGCATTCACCATATTCACCCTTGCAGACTTGGGGTTGAACTTCACCATTTCATTGCTTGGAGGCTTGACTGGAGGAGGAGGCGAAAGACGTTGCTGGTCGGTGCACTTGTTAGAGTAATGACCCTTCTGACCATAGCTGTGACAAGTCACCTCTGACAGCGGACGGAATTGCACATGAGGATTTCCTTGCTTCTGGTGCTGAAATCTCTACTGGAAAGCTGGCTTGGGTGGGTGGGAAGAACCACGACCACCAGACTACTTGCAGTGCTGAGGCTACCGAGGAGGAGGAGACACCCAATATTTCTGTTGGTTCTGAACCACCTAAGTTGAGGACGAGGAATTGGAATCTTTGAAATGCTTCCTCAAGTTCTCAACTTTGAGAAAAGCCGCCTCAGCCATGAGAGCCAAATTGTAAAACTGGTCGAACTCGAGAGGATCGTGCAAGGCAAGGGCGAGTTGCAAGTCCTCCTTCACACCACCTCAGAACTGATAAATCTTCCTCTTCTGATCTGGAATGTCCTGTTTAGCATAACGAGCCACCTCATGGAACTCCACATTGTACTTGTACATAGACAAACCTCCTTGCTTCAAGCGCCTGAATTTCTCACGCATCTCTCCCACAAAACTTGCTGGAATATAGTGAGCCCTGAAATTCCTGCAGAAATCATCCCAGCTGATCACTATGTCGCCTCTCAAATCTTTCAATTGCTGCCACCAGTCTGCTGCCTACCCCTTGAGCTAAAATTTTGCAAACTTGACCAAGACCTATGGTCGCACATTATTGCATTCGAAGTGCTTGTTAATGTCACGAATCCAGCCATCCTCATCGAATGGCTGGTCACATGAGGTGAAGGACTTCGGCTGGTTCGTCAAGAATTGATTCAGAGTTGCAAATTGTTGTCCACCCTTGTTGAAATTAACCTGATGCTATTGGTTCCTCTCTTGCAACAACAGAAGAAACATCCGAGTGTTTGCGTTGGTTGCCGCCATCACAGCTTCCCATGCCTCTAGAGGAGGAGGCGGTGGCGAAGGGGGTGGTCAGGGATCCACATTCTCACGACGCGGATTCTGGCGAGTTGGTGGAGCCATCGTGTAGACGGACAACAACGTTAGACCAGAGATGAAAATTCAAAGATTAAGCTAATTCAATGGACAGAAATATCTAAACAAGAATTCTTAGCAAATGCACTCAAACTATTATTAGTAAGAATGCTTCCTAAAAATAACTGCCAACAACATCTGATTGAAAGCCACTTGTAAATATCAAGTATGAGCTAGGATTGCTCGGAACAAACGTATATACACAACATACATCTGATGAAATAATTCCTAAGTTGCTGATGGAATTGTCACCTAAGAACTTCTGAAATTTGTGGTCATGCAATCTGGTCCACAGATACAAGGAGAAAATCATCAATCAACTCCTATACTAACCCGTCTAGTGTATCACATCCGTCAAAACATAACCAGAATCTTGGAACCTCATCTATCTCACACCCTCGTAATCACAACGATACTAAGTATGGTGGTACACCCGAACTCTCTGCACCAGTACTAGGGATGTCGGGCTTATCGCGCCCATACTAGTATTGAAGCAATTTCGAACATCCTCCGTCCTGAGATAATAAGAAATCTGAATGATAACGATGTGCTCAAGAATCTCTTGGAGCTTAACTCCCCGAATAAAATCAACACAACAGGAGGCACCAAGACAAGACTCCGTCACATCGGTATCCTATAAATTCCAAAATATCCACGTGATCCTAAAAAAATTAATTGAGAAGAGGAGTAGAATTAAAATTTCCTAAGTCGTGAACCTCACCAGAGCATAGAAGACGATAAAAAAGAAACCTACTGTCCGATATAACTAAGACTCAAAATAGTATTTCACTATACTCGAATCGGCCAAGTTCGATCAACCAAAGGCTCCTATGGTCATAAGGTTTTGATACCAACTTGTAACGACTAAGATGCATCTCTTTACTTATTCGGGGGCGAAGCCTCAAAAGGGGAAAGAGGCGCTTCTAAGTGTTTCGCAAGCAGGATAAACATCGCAATACATAATGGATGGAAGAGTAATACGATTTGTCTGACACTCGCCATAAGCTAAATTACAGAGTCACACAGTCATACATTATTCAAATGGAAAGCATAGTCTGACTATGAACAAGATAAAAGACAAAATCCAATGCTATCCTGCCTTGCTAGGCCCACGATCACGACCAAGTGCCTCTAATCCTCGGGATACGCCACATACAATCTTCCACTGGCCTCGTCGAACTCCCACATCAGCTGGGTATTCTCGGGAACGTCTGCATCTGGCGTACCTATACCTGTGGATGGTTGTAGTAAACTGTGAGCCATGAGGACTCGGCAATCTCATGACCTTGGTATCGAGTCTAACTAAGTTAGTAGGTGAGGTTGGGGTAAGTGTTTGAGTTTGCATCATCCTAAGCATATATGGTGGCTAACTCACAAAGAACAGAAATAAGTTATGGTGGTCTACGTAAGACGATCGAGATCTAAGAATGATCACTAAGTGATCTGGAACACCTACTTACGTCATTCATAACCCCACCGTGTTCTCGATCAAAGAAGGGACTCTCAAAGAAACAATCATGGTTACGCACACAGTTGGCAGATTTTAGTTAAGTTACTTTAAATTGTCTAGAACCGGATGTTAACAAAATATCCATGATTTGCACATAACCGCGGGCACGACTTTACGAAAGATTTAACCCTGCAGAGGTGCTCCAACTAATCCATCACAAATTACCATAGGACGCATAGTAGTCCTCGACCACGAAACTCGCGATCTCGACAGATTCCTTAGAGGAAAACCTCAACTCTGAGAAGACCCAAAGTATCACCGGAATCCCAATGCACAGGATATATCGCTAAGGTAAGACAAGTCCAGCAAGACCTGCCAACGTGTCGATGAACCCAATAAGAGCCCCATATTTTAGTCTCAGGTCAAGTCGGATAAGCTACGCGTATGGTTACCTGATAGAAATCACCCAAGTTGCCCTGGGTTCGCCCCGCACAGTGCACTAGTTTGGACCAACACTCATGAGGAGCACTGGCCCAAGGGGATTGATTAGATTCCTCAGGGTAGTTATTCCCTATGATTTTTATTAAGTTGTTAGCAAGTTAACACCAAAGTTGGGTCTTGCCAGACAAGCCTTAATACTAAACGATTTACCAAGGGGGTCCCCATAACAACCCTGAACGTGTTAGGAGCGCTCGGTTATGGAATAAAACATCGATAGCCAAAACTAAGGCAACACTAGCGAAACAAATCACCCGGCAAAAGGCTAGGCCTTCCTCTATTAACCAAGTATATAGGTGCATTAATTAAATAGCATTTAAAATAAGATGATATCAAATGCCCATGTTATCACATGGACCAGCTTTCACCTACAACTAGCAACGCTAATAAGGATGGTTGAGCAAACCTAAGTTAGCCAAACAATATTTGCTAGGAGGGGAGGTGTTTGGGGTTTCATGGCAATGTTTGATGGCCTATATATCATGTGGTAGGCAGCGAAGAAATAACAGTAGAAACGAATCAACTAATCATAACAAAGCTAGAAACAGTGCCAAGGTCATGATCATCTTGCGTGTGATTTCTTCAGAGTGGAAATGTTCCCGATCTTCCTGCACGAACTCACCGGACTCCTCGAACTCGTTTCCGGACCTAGTAGCTACCCAAAACAAACAATCAACCACTAAATACTAGCACGAGATTATGCAACAATCACAATGATGCATGCATGCACAAACTCTAAATATGCACGGAATCAATCCTACACAGATAACCCAGTGCCACCTCGTCACATAGTGACACTTTTGCAGAACTGCCCAAATCTATAATCCAGTTCCACCATTCGATTCCTACGGTTTTTATACCCCAAAACCATATATTATACTGCTATATATGCATGCATAAAAACATCACAAAACAGGAAAGAAATTCTACACTGAAGCAAACTCTCCTAATGTCAAGAAGAAGAACTATTCTTGAACCTGCCAAATTTGGTATATTCTCCCACTGGAAATATTCCAGATTTGGAAATACATCACAACACACACAAAATAATATACATGCCCCCCTACCACTGGGCTAAGACAGTGTAGCTGCCATATCAAGGGTAGCACACCACCTGTACCAGCTACACCTCCAAGCGCAACAGAGGAAACCCAAGAAAAATAAAAGGGGAGTAGGTAGAGCTCGAACCTTGAACCTGCTGTACTCCTATGGCTCTGTTGCCACTGTGCTGCTATGGTGCATCTGCTAGTTCAGAGGCATGAAACCAGATAAACGACTTCTCTACTAGCATCATAGACGAAGAAAAACTCAGAATAAACAAGGTGGGGCTCTAGGGATTGAACCCACGACCTCGTGATCACTGCGCAAGGCTCGAACCAGTCGAGCCACACAGGGGGATCTGCTCTGAGAGGGGATCCACCCTAGCACAGGGCCATGTGCGCATGCATGCGCAAGCATTGCTACTGCTGCGGCTACGCATGCCGGTGCAAGTCCGGTGACATGTTGGACTAGTGCAACGACGGCTATGAACAGAGAGGGGAAGCGGAGAGGCGAAGCTCATCGAGGGTTCAGAGGAGAAAGGGCCCGACAACATAGAGGATCACGCGTCGATCTGCTTGAGGAGGAGCTCACCGGAGGTGAAGAAGCCCCGATCGTCGTGGACGTCGAGGTGGTTGACCTTGGCATACTCTCTTCGCGAAACTGGGTCCTCGTTGGCGTCTGTGTCCTCCGGGTATAGCCAGGGAAGAAGGGGGCAATGATTAGCGACGGCGTCGAGCTCGCATCAGGCCGGTCATGGCAACGGCCATGCTCTGCTTCATCCCTGACGACGCGAGAGGGGAAGAGAGGGTGAGAAGAGAGAGGGCTAGTGTTGGAGAGGAAGGAGGAGGGCTTTATGATCCGCACCCCGAGGCTTTGGTCCGTCGATCGAAGGAGAAAAGGAGATTGACGGCTCTCCCTTGCGTCGTACACAAGTGACACACACGAGGAAGAAGAGCGACGCGGCTCTGGGCTGGCTGGGCCGAAACCGTTGCACCTGGGCCATCTCTCTCTCACTCTGATTTCAAATAAAAAATAGAAGATATTTTAGAACACACGCAAGAGGCAAAATAAAAGGAATTAAACAAAAATAAAAATACTTTTGGGCTCCTCAAAACATGCTCCAATTTATAAATATAAATTAGGCATTTTTGAAGAGTTGAATTTAAATGCCTTTTATTTAAATAAGACTTAGTTTTAAAACAAAACCAAAAAGGAGACTAATCATAAAACTAGAGGGGTTGCCTCCACAATTCCAAGAAGTATTTTTAGAAAATGAGGAACTTTTATTGGGGCAAAAAGGAAACTTAGAAATCTGCCTCAAAGAAAATATGAGAGGAGAGAAGGGGGTTTCATCCTATTGTGCAACTAGTGGTTTTGAAGGAACTCTTGTAGCACCCACTTACATGCACAATCCCAAACACAACCATACATTGCACTCACACATCACATCAAGGTGCACCCACATCGACACAAGATGAAACATAAAGGGAAAAGATGCAATGCCCGATGCCATGATGCACATGAGATGATGCCAACAAAACTCATACCACTTAACATAACATCACCAGGTTGCCTTACAAGGAAAGATTACAGGGGGGAAAGAATTGCATTGGGGTTGTTACACCTAGTGAGGTATTTGCCTTTAGTGTTTCTTAAAGTTGCATCTTTTTGGTCCTTATTTGCCCTTTTTGTTTGCTCAAGACTTAGGTGTGGGTATCCTTCACGGTTTGTCTTTTTGCATTTCTTCTCGTTCACTTTGGAGCCTACCCACCATATTCTTGTGTCTGATCTCTTTCCCAAGATCTCCTCACCTCAAAACCCCTCTCATCCAAAATTGTACGCATTGAAACCTTCGTGTTGGTGGCTCTGGCTGGGCGGTACAACTGGTGATTAACGCCGTACAACCGCTCGGATGACCGGTTCAACCCTCCTGCCTGATTCCTGTGCCACAGATTCTTAGTTCTCCTCTGCATACCTAATTTATTCCTACTTTTGTGTACAACCCTCTCATCTTTTCTAGGTTTCTTTTGTGTGATTCTCTTGTGTTTGCCTGCAGGTGGTTGTGGATCTCATTCTGCTCCTCGGAAGAACTTCAAGAAACGTGCTCCTAGGTGTAGGCTCGTTGATGACCCGAGCAAGAGGAACTTGTGATCCCTACCAATCCCACTCGCCATGCAAAGTCCTTGGCCGCCAAGAAAAAAATCTCCAAGCGAGTGCACTCCTGGAAGCAAGCTGATTAGGAGCGGTTTCATTGTCAAAATCCTTATGTGGTCCTCACTGTTCCCAACTGGACCACCCCTCAGTTCCGGAATGAGCTTCAGTCGTGGATTGTGCATGAGTTCTTTGACCATCACAAGAAATTTTTTGCCAAGCAATGGAAAATTGACATTGAACACTGGAAGAACAACATGGATTACTTTGGAGAGGCATATGCACTTTGTGAAGACTTTTGACTTGCTCAAGATCATGACTCTCAATTGTCCCTTTGATGTGTATCTCATTCAACAATTCTATGCCACTGTTCACTTTGGTATTGATGACGCCCGTACCATTACCTTTATGTGTTATGATGAGCTTTTGAGGTACTGTGGCATGTCGTCTGCAATGCACTTGGGTATGATGATACTGGCGTCACAAAGAATGGTGGCATATGTCCTCATGATCAGGCTACTTCTATGGATAAGCTGAAGTTAGCCCCCTTGTACATTCCCGGGCATGGGATTCCTGGATCCTCTAAGGACATGCTACCGGTATATGATATTCTGCATCGCTTTTTCCAAAATTATCTCCTATCCAAGGTTGGAAATCAAGATGAGATTCAGGGATAATTTGTTGATCTTCTTGTTGCCATGCGTACTGAAGCTGGCATTGGGGCTACGTTTGATGCTTCCGATTTTTTGTGGGAGAGGTTGTACTCCATGGTCTTCTACAAAATGGTCCCCAAGTATGCTGCGTTCATCATGTGCTTCTCAACTCTTTGTGGGCAGTTCATAGGCCTCGTGAGCCTCTCTCTTCTCCTCAAAACCTCACTTAGCATGAGATCAAGCAACTCCAGAAGAAGAAGCATCTTGCACCTTGCTTCCCCGATGGCAAACCTGAGGATTTTTTTGCTACTTCCAGTGATAGTGATTTTGAGCTTCTTGCAAGATCCAAGCCATCTTAGGTCTCCAAGATCCCAGATTAGTTAAAGAAGACCTTCTACCTTCAAGATCATGCTCAGAAGAAGCTCTAGGAAGAACATGTCAGGAATAAACTTGCCAGGCGCACACATATTCAGATTACGCGGGCTCTCTAGCTTGAGGCAACCAGTAGTTCTGAGAAGACCATCACCCCTAAGGAGTAGTGGACCTATGAACATAGCACTCATACTGATGATGAGGTCTCAGGTTAGCCTGCTGCCTCCTGTGTTGCTGCTACTCATGATGAGAATGATAGTGATGATGGTGTTGGTGATGATGAGTCTGCTAGTGGTGGTTCCGAGGAGGCTCGCGAATATGACGAGCTCTACTAAGCACTTGGGTGATAGCATCACTATTTTCCTTTTTGGTGACCTGATGCCAAAGGGGGAGAGAGCTATATCATGACGGGATTTTCATGGGGAGCTTTGGTTGTCGTATCTTCGTTTCTTTCGTTTTGCTTCCGAGTTGAACCCTTATTTTCTTGTTAGTCAGTCCTGAACCTATCTTAAGTGGAGATTATTTGAGTTTCTGTAGAGACTAAGTTTATTATTACCCTTGTCTTTAAAGCTCTACTTTCTATCTCGTACACATGCTCCTTCATATTATTTCCTCTATGTGCCAAGTGGTTGGTCTCTAAAATTAAGTGGGAGCTCCAATTCCTGTTCATGTCTCATCTGGGTCACATAGCGAGGGGAAGCTTCACTTTTACTTTAGAGACCATCTAAGCAAATCGTGTTGTTATCGTCATCCACGAAAAAGGGGGAGATTGTAAGGGAAGTCCCCTACCTTAAGTGTTATGGTGATGATGACTACTCAATATGTTATCTAACCGGGTGTCAAGTGTGCAGGTATCTTATGTAAAACACAAGATGGTTAGGTATTCCCTCCAAATGGAAAATATCGAAGACGTGTTCTCTACATGCTTATTCTGTTTGGTCGTAGGGATCCCGTACTATTAAGAGGGAATCCAAATTGGAAGTCTATGGGTGAATCAATTCTTCTAACACTCTTTTGTACACACCTCGTTCCATCGTATCATTGAGATAGAGGCCCCTCGTTTCTGAATGACCGGTTGTACCGCTGCCTAGGGCAGTTGTACCACTCACCCCTTGGGCGGTTGAACCATCCCAACACCTGTCCACAACCAGACACAATTCTCTTGTGCTACAGTGGTGGCCTGGTTGTACCGCTATATTAGTATAGCCGGTACTAGTTGTGTTCTTAGCGGTTGCACCGCTTGGTACTTAGCCGTTCCCAGTAGCCGTGGAAGGTGGGACCGCTGGCCAACCTTATGTTATGGTGCGGTTATTGGGAGGTGGCTAGGCGGTTGTACCGCTAAAATAGGAAGCCCGGTTGTACCGCCCTGGCAACCGGTTGAACCGCTACCGTTTAAAAATGGTTATAATGGTTAGAAAGTGCGGGGCTATATAAAGGGGGGTTTCTTCCTCCTCCCTATTATTTCTTACCTCTCTCTCTCCACCATTGATGCACTCCAAGATTTCTTGAATATCTCTCTCCCTAGCCACGCAAACTTGTTGTCTTGCTAGGGATTGAAGGAGGAGATATAGATCTACACTTCCACTGAAGGAAAATTGACTCCCCCAAAGTTTCTTGTGTGGATTTTGTTACTCTTGGGTGTTTGAGCACCCTAGACGGAAGAGGTCACCTCGGAGGCAAATTCCATTGTGGTGAAGCTTCTTGGTTTTGTCGGGAGCCTCCAATTGAGTTGTGGAGAGATCCCCAACATTGTTTGTAAAGGTCCCCTTGCCACTTTCAATGACACCAGTTAGTGGAATCATGACGCTTCACATTGTGTGAGGGAGTGAGGAGAATACGGTGGCCTTAGTGGCATATTGGTGAGAATTGTGCCACCACACTGCTCCAACGGAGACGCACTTCCCCTCGAAGGGAAGGAACTTTGGAAACAAATCCTCGTCTTCATCGGTTCCACTTGTTGTTATTTCTTACCTTTACTTGTATTTACTTCTTGGTTATTATTGTTGTTATTAGCATCATATAGGTTGCTCACCTAGTTTCATATATAGACAACCTATTTGTTCTTAAACCTAATTTGTTTAAAAAAAAAATTTAAAAAAATAGTTGCCTATTCACCCCCCTCTAGTCAACCACATCGATCCTTTCAACTTCTGTCAACATCATGACAATTATTCTCAATGGCATACCGAGAGAGCTCCAACCGGTAAGAAGGTAAATTTTGTTGAGGAAATCGCCACTTTGAGTGAAAAAGTTGATGCTCTTATGAATTTGGTTGCTAATAAAATACTCATGTTGATCGCAATGATATGCCATTGTCTGCCTTGGTTGGACAAAATAATTATGCTATTGATGTGAACTTTGTCTTGCGAAATATTTTCAACAACAATGCTTATAGGGCTAATTTCAATGCTAGGCAATATTCAGGTATTGTTCCTAATGGTTATGGAAATTCTTATGGTAATTCTTATGGAAATTATTATACAAATTCTAATAGTATACCCTCTAATGTTGAGAACACAATGAAGGAGTTCATTAATTCCCAAAAAGATTTCAATACTATAGTAGAAGAAAAATTGCATGTTGTTGATACTTTCACTAAAAACATGGATAGAGTTTCTCTTGATGTAGAAACTCATAAAAAATCTTTGCCTCCTAAGCATGATTTTAGTGAGACTATTAAATCTATCCAAGTTTCTATTAATGAATGTAAGGAGAGGACCGCTAAGTTGAAAGCTAAGCGGGAATTCCCATGAGACGCTCTTCCCCCTAGTTTTTACCAGAGTCATGATGAAGATCTTAAAATGATTGGTACTTATCACATTTAAATTTTGTTTATTTCTCTGAATATTAATGATAAAGATACTGGATATGAGTCAACTCTAGTAAAGGAGCATCCCGTTTGCTTGGACGGGATTATTTTAATGCTAAAACTAAAAAATTGGGTTTGGAGAGGTTAAAACTTTAACTAGTGATGTGCCCACTATTTTGGATTACATGGAATTGAATTATGATAATTTATCTTTAGTAGAATGTATTTCCTCTATTTAATCCATTATTAGCTCACCCAATGCTTATGAACAAAACAAAGCTTTTACTCAACATATAGTGGAGGCTATGGTAAAACCTTATGATAAGAAACTTGAGCTTGAAGTTTATATTCCTAGAAAGTTGCTTGAAGACTGGGAACCTACTATCAAAATTAAGATAAATAAATATGAATTCAATGCTTTGTGTGACCTTGGTGCTAGCATTTCAACTATACCCAAATCTTTATGTGATGTGCTTGGTCTCACTAATATTGAAGAATGTTCCCTAAACTTGAATCTTGTGGATTCTACCGTTAAAAAACCTTTGGATAGAATAAATTATGTGATGATAGTTGCAAATAATTTTTTGTTCCTATAGATTTCATTATGGTTGATATTGATTGCAACCCTAGTTGTCCAATTATACTTGGAAGACCCTTCCTACGAACTATAGGTGCAATCATTCACATGAAAGAGGGAAACATAAGGTTCCAATTTCTATCAAAGAAAGGAATGGAACACTTCCCTAGAAATATAATTAGACAACCTTATGAATAAATCATGAGATCCACTTACGGGTAGAGTGTCAAAGATGAAAACACTTGAAACTATGTAACATGCCTAGCTAGGGCCGTAAAAAATAACACTTATTGGGAGGCAACCCAATAGTTATCTTTATTTTTGTATTTTGCTTTCTGTTTGTTTGTGATACCATAATTATTTCCTCCATAATGATTGTGTTTTTGTGTTTTTGTGTTTACGTAAAGCCTTTGGGATGATTTGTATGATGAGTAGAATTGATACGGTGCAAACATAGAAAATTTGACGTCAAGTGTAGAATTGCTCTCATTTTTTTGTAACGTATTTTTATGCTGAATTGTTTACAAAGTATTTTTATACAAACTCCAGGGTCCTCTTATTTTTTCATAATTTTGGTAGTCACAAAAGTATAGGTTCATTATAGATTACTACAGACTGTTCGGTTTCAGCCAGATTCTGTTTTTTGATTGCATAGTTTGCTTGTTTTGATGATGCTATAGATTGCATCGGGGGTATAAGCCATGGAGGAGTTATAATAAAGTACCTTAAGATAAAATAAAATAAGAATCAACTTATAACATCACTTTAAAGTATTTGATATGTTGCTTATACTAACGGATATCACGAAGTTTTGTTGAGTTGTATGCGGTTGAAGTTTTCAAGTTTTGGGTATTATCCCGATGGACAAAGGATTGAGGAGAAGCAAAAGCCTAACATTGGGGATGCCCAAGGCACCCCAAGGTAATTTCTAGGAATACTCAAGCGTCTAAGCTTGGGGATGCCCCGGAAGGCACCCCCTCTTTTCGTCTCAATCCATCGGTATGTCACTTGGAGATACATTTTTATTCATCACATGATATGAGTTTTGCTTGGAGCGTCATCTTATTTTGTTTTCTTTTACTTTCTGTTTGCCACAACCATCGTTTTATGGACACACCTATTTGAGAGATATACCACATCATCAAAATTTGTTAGAATACTCTATGTGCTTCATTTATATCTTTTGAGCTTAGCAATTGCTCTAGTACTTCACTTATATCCTTTTGAGCCCGGTGGTGTGTAGATTTTGTAGAAATAGTTTTCTCTCTTTCTTCACTTATATTTGTTTGAGAGTTAAATAAGTAGTGATGGTAATTTGCATGGGTCATAAGACTATATAAAAATAATGGGTGTTCAATGAGTGATAATTAAAACCATCATGTACCACATATAGAGAAATTATGTGTTAATGATATTGATGTGGTGATATGAAAAATGTCTGAGTGCATTATTATTAATTCATAGAGGTGTCAATATTAAGATATGTTAAACTTCTTGTTCGTCTAAAAGTTAAAAGAGCATGGTAGTGATGTGTGAACATTTCTATTCCTCATTGAAATCCTAGTGTTGTTTTGAGTCACAGTCGCGTGATGGTTAATATCTACCAACCCTGTCCCTCTGGGCATGCGAGTATTAATTTGTTGTGGGGACCCCGACTCATAAGTCGTGATCACCGAATGTACGTGGATAGTGATCCCAGAGATCAATGCTCACTGAACACACTGAAAATGAATAACTAGAGTCTTACATCCATTACGTACCATTTTACTCGAATATGCACTTTGGGGCCAAGTCTTCAAATTTTTGTAGCGGAAAATCTTCATCAACAGTGTGAACCCATGCCATCTATCTTAACCTATATGAATTTTTATAGGGAATCTTCCTATCTCGCACAAACGTCACCAAGGTATTCTTCATCACATCATGTTCTCTTGTGCCTGGTCAATAAAATAACCAGTGGCAATCCAATGAGTAATTTGAATGTACTTGCAAGAAACCCATGTTGGGTACAATGCAATAACAATGCATGATATAGAACTTAGTAGGTAATTTGAAGAAAGGTCATTTTGAGTACAATGTCATGATCACTCAACTAGTAAAAGCATGCATCAATAGGTTGCAGATATCCATACAAACTAGCCATAGATATCATTATAAGCAGGGGTTCAACATCCCATGTTCATTCATCATGTCAACTCATCCGACCTATCTCAAGTATCATCTTTCTCACACACACCAAGTTTGAGAAAACATTTGTACATAGTCTAAGCAGCACCACCCAACTATCCATGATCGCGGACATGCTATTCGAATATTTTTACACTCTGCAGAGGTTGTGCGTTATACCCACAAGATTCTGGGAACATTCGTGTCATCAATGACTCAAGGTATATTACCCTGGCAACACTAAACAAAGACTCGTTGGCCCATGTCCTCATGATGTACATCATATGAGCCTCTCTCATGATCGTACCATCCCTCACGGGACACAACGGTGTGCCCGGTGTGTGTAAGAATGGCCCATGGTCTCCCCACCTGGCATGACCCCGTATCGAGAGGGTAACTCTGGTCCTATCGCAAGTAGTAATGTGGGCTATCTGCTAGTATCTACCAAGTTAATCAAAAAATCCCCATACCATAAAGTGGTGTCGTGATCGCACATGTAAGGTTGGGACGGTCGAGAAATCTTAAATCTAATCCGTTTTCGAAGACACACACACACAACTTGCTCCGGTACAGCATTTATTTCTCAAGTGGTCACCTAGATCAACATCATCTCCCTCGGGCATTAGTGTCACCGGACGGGTTTTTTGAGAAGTCTTGGAATTCATTTCCTTTTTTCGTCACCATGCATATCCCCATCCTACTTTTGTAACAACTACTTTAGCATGTAACTACTTTCCACCCACACAACCCTCATAGGAAGGTAGGGTCATGCTCAATGCAAGTATCAATGAGGAAACACGAGGGACGACCCACCAAGGTGGTCACACATTCAACATGATTCAGATGCAACGAAATAAAGTGCCATATAACATGCATAAGAGTTGTTTCATAGTCATGGTCAAAGGGTTGCTTGCGTGGCTCATCAAAGACTTCGAGGTATTCATACCTTCTTATCCAACTCCAACCACTTCATCTACTCTGGCAACTATCATCGAAAACACCCACAATAAGCAACACAACAAGCAAAAAATAAAAATTCTCTATAAATATGAGTTTTATATTTCTTGGACATCTCTAGTCATATAAACAATACCTAAAGTTTGTTCTAATGGATTTCGATCACCAGAGAATTTTGAATGGTGGAAATGGAGGCATCATCGGCCCCACAAGAAGTCTATAAAGAATATTTTCTGAAAAATGAGTGGAGGCGCCCATTAAATAAGGCATCATTTTAGAAACATTTAGGAAGTGGTTTCACTAGAATTGGACTTGGGGTGATTTCCCTAGGATTTTTCTAAGATGGAAATAGTGAAAAAGGGAGCCATTTATTTGGCATAACAGAAATAATGCATGATAAAAATGTTCACCTAGGCTAGAAAAATAGCGCATGATTTTAGAGTCACCTAGAAATTTGAATCACCCCATTTCGATTTGATGTGAATGTTGTAGGAAATTTGCAAGGTGGGGATTTGAAATATTAAAATTTGAATTTGAATATTAACACTACACAAAAGTTCTATGGAAAAATGTGCAATGCACAGGAACACCTAGGATTTTGAATCATAAATTTGGAGTCTTATGAATTAATTATGAATTGATTAGTCTCTCTAAAAAAACAAAGCACGAAGAATTCTCACCAAAACGGCTAAAATGGCACACTGGGCGCGCGATAGAAAATGGACCGGCCCAGCTTGCACTGTCACGCGGGAGGCCTGGGGTGACACAGAAGGCGCTTTCGTCGTGGAGGAAACATACGCTGCTGGAAGTCATTTCCACTTATGCTGGGCCTGACCAGTGGGAGGCTTACAAGCGGGGCTCGCCTGTCAGTTTCTTCCCCACCCACTCGCTCAAACAGGGGGACGTAGGGGAGACGGGGCCGAGGACTTACTGTTGCCTCCCGGCGGCTTGGGTTACCTTCGGCGAGCCTCAGGCCACTGGCGTGATCGGGGCGGAGAGCCGCATCCGTTTGGTGGGTTTGACTCAGCCGGGGAGCACTGTATAGAGCGAGACCTTAGCCGCAGCGGATAACAACGATGAGTGCAATAGAATCCGATGCTCCAGCCCCCTAGAAGAGCGAAGGGAGCACGGGGAAGAAGGTGCGGAGATACGGGGGCTTGGGCGAGTTCTATGCAGAGGAGGGGCTCAAGAATAACCGGAACCTAGCGGACGCCGAGGCGGGCGTTGCCGTCTGCCGGGGGAGGAAGATGGCATGGGTGGCCGTCAGGATGACCTCAGGCGCCGAGCACATGCGTTCCTGGCCTCCGTTGGCTGCATCCTAGCGTCGGGGAGGGGCATGAGATGTTGAGCGGGGATGTTTGGCATGTGGGGGCATCCTGACTAGGCCAGTCACGAGCTACATGACACTATTGCTGGTCAAAGCATCGTTGTTGCATGCCAATAGCATGGTCACCATGCCAACATGAGTCAAGGGCAACCTTTTGGTCGAGAAAAGTTGTCTAACATGTGACGCACGCATGCAGGAGAGCATTGGAGAGGTTTGAGGGGATAAGGGGTAGGGTAGATGGGGTTTCTACTATAAGTATGTTACCCACAACAAACTTGGGGCTTGATGAAAAGGTTTTTACTAGAGAGCGTTGGAAATAAAACCTTCTCTAGTGGACTTATGCATGCAAGGACTACATGACCACAAATTTTCAGCCCTAGGAGATAAGTGTAGCTTGCACTTATAGTTCAATGCTACATTTGCTGCCAAATCTTAGGTTTAGATGAACTGCTCATATTTCCCATATGAGCCTGCCATTTTTGGCTGTGGAAAGATGCATTAGCGGACTAGAGGTGTTGTGGAAAAATTTGGGGGCCTTTGCATGAACAAAAATAATGGAAGAGGGGTAAAAGAGGTTCTACCAAGGTAACAAGAGAGGGTAAGTGAGTGATTCACCCTCAATAATTGATCTGAGGCTATGCCAAAGTTACTAGAGGTAAAATAAGGTTAGATTATATTATGGTAAAAATTTGGAGGCAAGGGGAATCTTTTTGGGTTAACTTTGCTTGTGCACAAGCTTATGGCTGAAGGTGTTGGTGCTTTGCTAGGGCATCTTAGGGTATCCACTGGCCCTGATATTTAGAAGAGGTAAATGGTAACACCATTTGGCATTGATCACCAATTTTGAGATTATATGGTGAATGTTGACAATGTCAACTTGATAAACCCTAGAAATGGGAAAAATGGTTTTCTCTGTATAAATCCATGCAAATTAAATCCTCCTAATGCACCACTTTTTGTGGACGCATTATTTGAGTATTATAGCATGCACAAAAAGTTTGCGATCAATTGGAGAAATTTGCCAATGCAAATATTCCCAACTCTAGAAATGAGCACAAGTGGTTTTGAGGGGCTTTGGACAAGTGGATTCTTTCTTCTTGATGCACCACTAGGTATGGAAGCATCATTAGGGTATTGGAACATGTCCACAAAGTTTGAGAGTAATTGGATACACTTGGCAATGTAAAGTTGCTCAAGTTTGGTTTGGGCTAGAAAGGATTTTGGAATATTTTGGTGAATCAAATCAACTTGGATTGAGATGAATCTTGGCAATCTCAACACATGTATTATATGTGACATACTAGAGTTTTACTGGAGTTATTTGAGAATATTTCCTATAGAAATATTTCAAAAGCTTGGAATAGGAAGAAAGGGTTTTGGAGGGTTTTTTGCAATATTTTGACCATGACCATGTGTTGAAACTCTGATATATGGAAAATATATGTCCGCTATGCTTCCCTAAATTTTCTCAAATATTTTGGAAGGAAGGAAATAATTTACCTTCATAAAAGACCATTTCTAGCCTTAGAAAAAGGCATTTAAATAAAATAGTAAAATGACCTTTAAAATAATAATTTTGTAGTTTTGGGAAGTATTTTTGATAACAAGATCCAAATAAAATATTCGGGTGAAAACACATTCCCTAATTTGAGGAGTGTTAGTACAAACCTCAGTTGAGGTGTTTTTGAAAGCTTAAATCAAATAAATGCTTTTTGGTTAAAATAATACTTCTAAAAAATAGTGTTTAGTCCTATACATATGGTATAGTCATTGGGCAAGGATTTGGTTCAAGAAGATGAGTCTATAGAGTAGGAGGAAGTTTGTGACTTCAAAACACAATCACCCAAGCAAGCAATCACATTCAAGTCAACCATCACAAGCACACACAAAAGTTTTAATTGGTCCTAATTTTTTACCTATGTTGACTTAGTGAGGAGAGGCAAAACATACGGCGTGACATTTGGTTTCTAATTAAACTGATAAAAGTTTGCAATAAGTACATGAGTTCCTCATGACTAATGTGACACCATGGACATACGCAATCTCACATCCTCATATTTGCTAGCCTGTTCGGTACCATGCATCGCCTGTTCTCACCTTGAGGGTCAATACTACTTTGGTGAGTGCATCCAAACCCCGTGACATTACCCGCTCTATTGCACATAATACTTTTTATATCCTCCTCCAAATATGCACCATACCTACCTATCATGGCATTTCCATAGCCATTCCGAGATATTTTACCATGCAAATGCCACCTTCACTTCACATGACTAGTTCGTTTATGATCATAATGCTTTGCATGATTATAAAGAGTTGACATAGTATTTGTGTGAAATCCACCATTCATCATATTTTTATACACGTCATGCTAGATCTTTGCACATCCTCGTACATTGCCAGAGGCATTCATATAGAGTCATATCATCCAATCAGCTTTCATATTGAGTTGTAGGTAAATAAAGGTGTGATGATCGTCATTATTAGAGCATTGTCCAGTCAGGAAATAAAAAGGGGGAGGCCAAATGAGCCCACCAAAATAAAAGAATGAGAAAAGAAAAAAATGAATGAGATAAAAAGAGACAAGTGACCTTGCTACTATCCTTTACGACACTTGTACCTCAAAGTCGCACCTTGTTGCTTATATAGAGAGTCTCATGATTATATCATTCATATGCTAGTGGGAATCACTTTTTCATAAACTTGGCTTGTATATTGCGATGAAGGGCTTCCACAAATGCCCGAGGTCTTCATGAGAAAACAAGTTGGTTGCACACCCCACTTAGCTTCAATGGAGCTTTCATGCACTTATAGCTCTAGTGCATCAATTGTATGGCAATCAGTACTTCTTGCATCAATATCTATCGACGTGCATCTCCATAGCCTATTGGTACGCCTAGTTGATGTGAGACTATCTTCTCCACTTTTATCCCTTTGAAACCTACCACAATATTCTATTCCACGTTTATGCTATGTCCAATGGTTCACTCTCATATATTTCATAAAGAATAAAAAGTTGATGCATATTGAAAAAGTACGATCGAATTGCCTAACTTGGACACCGTGGTACTTGACATTTGTATAAATGTTGTGAATATGGATCTATGCCTTGATATATAATAAGATGAATGGGGTAAAACAATCTTTGAAGATCGTATACTTTGAAAGATTAATGATTTTCCTACTTATACCTATAAGTATTGATGTGTTAGTACTTGTTAACTCATAGTTTCTCAATAAGCATACATGCATAAGGTAACATAATGGATAGCATGTCACATCAAAAATCCTGTTTTTATCATTTACATACTCGAGGACGAGCAGGAATTATGCTTGGGGATGCTTGATACGTCTCCAATGTATCTATAATTTTTGATTGCTCCATGCAGTTATATTATAATTCTAGAGTAATTATGGGATATTTATTTACCAATTTATATTATTTTTTAGAATTAACCTATTGACCCAATGCCCACTGCCACTTGTTGTTTTCTTCATGTTTTTCGCTTTTCAGGTTTTCCATACTAAACGAAGTCCAATTGACGTGAAACTTTTTGTTGATTTTTTCTGCACCAAAAGAAGAGCTATAAGCATCGGAGGAAGGCTGGGGGCCACACGAGAGCCCCAAAAGCAAACCAAGTAAAATATACCCTATAAACATTGGAAGGAGTCCCAAAATACTTTTTATGCCACCGCAAGTCTCTGTTCCGACGGGAGGCCATACGAAGCTCCATTCCGGCATCCTGTCGGAGTGGGGATCGAGCATGGAGGGCCTCTTCATCAACCTTGGTGCCCTCACGATGATGTGTGAGTACTTCACCACAAACCTATGGGTCCATGGCTAGTACCTAGATGGAAATCTATCTCTCTCTTGATCTTCAATACGATGAGCATCGCATCTTCTGTTTGTGCGGTGCATTTGCTGGGATCCTACGAATTGTCTACATCATGAGATGCTACTAAGGATAAAACAATGGGGTTTATTAATATTGCTTGAGTTTATTTTGTCTACATCATGTCATTGTTCTCCATGCATTACTTTGTTTTACTTAATACTCTAGATGTAGGATGGATAGCGGTCGATGAGTGGAGTAATAGTAATAGGTGCAGGCAGGAGTTGGTCTATTTGTTTATGGATGTGGTGCCTATATGCACATGATCATTGCTGTGAATATCGCATTACTATCCGCTTTTCTGTCAGTTGCCAACAATAACTTGTTTACCCACCGTACGCTATTTTTCACGAGAGATGCCATTAGGGAAAACTATGTCCCCCGGGTCTATTCACAACATATATAAAAAACCTTCAATACATTGTTGTCATTTACTTGTTTTTATTTCATCTCGCTATCTACAATTATCTACACGCCTCACTCGCTTGCAAATAACAAGAACAAGAGGATTGACAACCCTATTGCCCTTGTTGGGTGCAAGTTGTTTGTTCTTTTGTGTGGAGCTGCTGAAGACGGTTGTGGTTGATATTCCTATAGGTTCGATAAACCTTGTTTCGTAACTAAGGGAAATACTTACCCACATTGTGCAGCGATAATGCGCTCCTCTTCATGGAATACCCAACATAGATCACAAGTATCACTGGTCAAATCGGATGCTTTTCAGATGGACATCTGTGAGCCTGACCCGAAGGGGGCGTCGGGCACACCTTCCTATGCCAGGGGGAGGCCACCGCTGGTTGCGTGGACGGGGATCGTGGCGCCAACATAGGATGAATAGTGGCTCCTACTTACTTGGGGGAGCCGCCCGACGGGGCCCGACATCTCCCTCGCCATCCGAATGCTCGGCCGTGGCAGCCTTGTAGGCGCGCTCGATGGAACGGGCAGTATCCTTTTCGTCGCACGCGATGGTGATGATGCCTCTCGGGCCAGGCATCTTGAGGACTTTGTACCCATGGTGTGTTGCCTCCATGGACTTGTCTAGTGCCGGGTACCCCAGGATTGCTTTGTACGGGAGGAGGATGTGCGCTACGTCGAAGTCGATAAGTTTGGTCTCTGAGGGAGTCCAGGATTAAGGGGTCCTCGGGTGGTCGGCTCACTATGAAGAGGTCGGCCCCATGGGCTATGCCTATAGTGGGTCGGGCTGTGCATCGTCTCGTATTAAAGAAGGAGAACCCGGAAGACCGGCGTGGCAACGAAGTAAAATAGAGTAGGTCGGTTGGATGTAACCATAGGCCGCCCGGTGACTATATAAACCAGGGGTCCTTGTCCATGTAGGCAGATCATTGCACCAAGGGTTTAGTATACACGATCTCGAGGTAGACTTTGTAATCATAATCCATATCAATATAATCGAGCAGGACATAGGGTTTACCTTCTCAAGAGTGCCTGAACCTTGGGAAATATTGTCTCCCCCTCTCTCCTACAACCTATCGGTCTAAGGTCCACAGTTCCGGATCTACCGGTTTTGACGCTGACA
Source organism: Hordeum vulgare subsp. vulgare (assembly GCF_904849725.1). NCBI lineage: Eukaryota > Viridiplantae > Streptophyta > Magnoliopsida > Poales > Poaceae > Hordeum > Hordeum vulgare. The sequence goes on along the minus strand of NC_058524.1, from coordinate 364,105,229 downwards.
TTGGTCCTTTTATTGAGAGTTCCACTATTTGGATCACCGAAGGATCGATGGTGCGCCTAGTCATCAGCGATGAGATCATCAACGGGGATGTCTTCGTCCGAGGACAAATCTTCGCCTTCGTAAGCGTCGTTCTGCATGCCAATCAGGCCGACCACCTCGGCCTGGTCGATAACTTTGCCCTCGGTTAGGAGGTCAGGTTTGGGAACCTCGATTTTACCATTGACCCCCAGAGAGATCTACCGGTTTTGACGCTGACATTGGTCCTTTTATTGAGAGTTCCACTAATTGGATCACCGAAGGATCGATGGTGCGCCTAGTCATCAGCGATGAGATCATCAACGGGGATGTCTTCATCCGAGGACAAATCTTCGCCTTCGTAAGCGTCGTTCTGCACGCCAATCAGGCCGACCACCTCGGCCTGGTCGATAACTTTGCCCTCGGTTAGGAGGTCAGGTTTGGGAACCTTGATTTTACCATTGACCCCAGAGAGATCTTGCGTTAAGTAGACTCATAACTCCTCTCGAGGAACTCATAACCCCCAACACTTTAGCATCGGGAGCCGCAGACATCACCACCGAGACGACCTCCGTCCCCAACTCGGACTTAGAGCTCGGCGCGGTGACCACACCGGAGCGTAGCTTGACCGAGAATACTCCAGAAACGAGCTCGAGCACCACCAGGGGATCAACAACATAGGTTGAACCTGAACAATCAAGCGGTGCTAGCCTCATCGAAATCCCCACGTTAAACAAGCTAGTCGATCAGACGCAAGTCATGGGGATGATAAACGACCAAGTTGCGGTCTATGACCAAATCGGGCTTTGTCCCGACAACAGGGAAATCTATATCCCGCCCATCACGCACTTGACAAAGATCGGCGAGTGTCCGGGCACAGGCTCCCCGCATGAATGGTCTATGTCCCAATCAGCGATCTTCTAAACATATCCAACAGTCCGGAAAATCTATCTCACCCTGACAACACATCGGGCCCAGAGGCAGGCCAAATGCATGACCTAGTCGGGAACGCAACCATCGAGGTTTCCTGCCTGCAAATCACGGGAATCTAAAATCTTTTCCCACCCACCACCCATACCGATCATAAGACGGAAGAGTACGGCCCTCTAGGAACGTACGAAGTCACGCAGAATCCAAGGGAATCAGTACACCACTTTTGCGCGAGATTCCTCATCGGCAACAAGATCGGAGGCCACGATGAGCGGGAGCTTATTCACGCTTTCCAGCAACATTGCCGCGATGAGGGCATCCTCAACGCCCTCTCCAGTCGCCGGATTCAGTCCTTTACCGAGTTGTCGATCGTAGTGCTTAAATGCTGCGCTAGGGAAAGTACTTTGCAAATTCAGCAAATGTCCAACGACCCTAGCCTCGCCAGACCAACCCAGATAAGATGCCCACCCTCGGTTACGGGGCCGGTCGCAACCAGAAACTCGTCCAAAAGAACTCGGACGCTGGCTAAATCAGTCCTTGACGTACTACTAGACGACCCATGCCCCATACATTCTTCCCCGCATGAATCAAGCTCCACCCATAGCCTTCAAGCATTTTCGGTCCTTAGGCAGGTCGCAAAAAGCGGACAGACTATCCTCATTGCGACACCCTCGGAGCGTCGTCCAATGGCACCGCCAGATACAACCAAAGAGATCTTAATGATCTATGAGACGTTCACCTCAAAAAATCAGAGAAAGAGAGCCTTTCGGGAGCTCCATGAAATACATCATATAGCAGTGGCAAACCCATGGTCAAACACACCCATCACGCTCGATCGGGGCGATGAGACGATGGCCAATATAAACCGACAGGCCACCCTAGTCCTAAACCTCATAGTCAATGGCTTTAGGCTCAACAAGGTACTCATGGATGGGGGCAGGAGCATCAACCTCATTTACGAGGACACGGTTGAAAAAATGCAGTTCAACCAATCTAGAATCAAGCTGAGCACAACCACCTTCCGGTGTATTGTCCTTGGGAGAGAGGCCCACTGCCCAGGACGAGTAGTGCCCGAAGTGGTATTCGGTACGCCCGATAATTACCGATCTGAAGAGCTACTCTTTCATATCGTATCGTTCCACAATGGTTATCATGCACTGTTGGGACGCGAAGCCTTCACACGGTTCCAGGCCATACCACATTACGAGTACATGAAACTCAAAATGCTAGGGCCGAACGGAGTGATCATGGTAAACAGTGACCGCAAAAGAGCCCTCAGGGACAAAAACAAAATGGCATCCCTCGCCCTCGAAGTGCTGGCAGGGACCCTTGCCGCAAAAGAACTCACAGCACTACGTGCCGTGGTAGACAAAAATGACATAATCCTCGGCAAGCGGTCCAAGTCCACATCCTTCAAACCAGCCAACGAAATCGTCATATTCCACGTACACCCAAGGGATCCCAATAAAACAACATCAATCGGGGCACAACTGGAGCCCGAAATCGACGAAGCACTACGCACTTTTTTACGCGAGAATTGGAACATATTTGCCTGGCACCCATGAGACATGCCAGGAATACCTCAGGGGCTGGCATAGCACAACCTGAACATAATTGCCGGTTTCAAACGTGTCAAACAAACCTTGAACCGATTTTCCGAACCTAAACGCCAAGCTATGGGCGAAGAGCTCGCCAAGTTATCCGAAGCCGGTTTCATCAGAGATATTAAACACCCCGACTGGTTGGAAAACCTGGTCATGGTACCAAAGAAGGATAAATCATGGTGGCTATGTGTTGATTTTAAAGATCTAAACAAAGACCGCCCCAAGGATCCCTTTCCGTTACCTCGAATAGATCATATTATTGATGCCACAGTCGGCCATGATTCCCTATGCTTCCTCGACGCCTACTCCAGATGCCATCAGATCAAAATGAAGGAATCCGATCACGCAGCAACCGCATTTATGACACCCTACGGGCCATTCTGTTTTAACACAATGTTGTTCGGGCTAAAAATCGGAAAAACAATAGATACATATGTAGACGATGTGGTCGTCAAGACCAGACACGTCAACCAGCTGGTGCACAACCTCACGGAGACCTTTGCCAATTTAAGGGAATATGACATTCGGCTCAATCTAGATAAATGTGTCTTCGGCGTCCCCGCTGGAAAACTCCTCGGATTAATCGTATTGCTATGAGGAATCGAAGCCAATCCGGTCAAAATACGAGCATTGTCACAGCTCGTCATACCAACAGAGCTACAACACGTTCAAAAGCTGGAAGGCTATGTGGCGGTCTTAAGCCAATTTATATCTTGTCTGGGTGAGAAGGCCCTGCCACTTTATCGGTTGCTGAAGAAAACCAAAGACTTCAAGTGGACCGATGAGGCCACAACGGCCCTGGAGGACATCAAGGTGATATTAGCCAACATCCCTATACTAGGAGCACCCTTCACAGGGGTGCCGATGTTGCTATACATCTCGGCCACCAGTCAAGTCGTCAGCGCGGTACTCGTCATCAAACGAGAAGCCGAGGGCTAACAACTACGGGTTCAAAGGCCGGTCTACTACGTATCGTAAGTGCTCACCCCATGCAAAACAAGGTACCCACATTACCAAATAATCACCTATACACTGTTCATAGCATCACGGAAGCTTCGGCACTATTTCCAGGAGTGTGCGATGACTGTGACTTTGGAAGTTCCGCTACACGATATTATCAATAATAAGGATGCCACCGACCGAACAGCAAAATAGGCCATCAAGCTCCTGCCTTTCGAAATCACCTACAAACCATGACAGGCCATTAAATCTCACATCCTGGCCGACTTCGTGGCTGAATTGACCGAGGCGTAACTCCCCACAGAGTATATCACTTATGCTCACTCGACCATGCATTTCGACGGGTCCAATACACTCGCTGGACTCAGTGTTGGCCTGATTCTCACATCCCCAATCGGGGACAATGTTTGGTACGTCTTATAGATCATGTACGCCGATTCAAAAAATGCAACCGAATATGAAGCCCTGTTGCACGGTCTTCGGATGTCAGCCTCAATGGGCATTCAGCGGCTCGAAGTACAAGGAGACTCTAATATTGCCATTTCACAAATCAACGACGAATTTGACGCACAGAATAAAAAAATGGCGGCTTATACGAATGCCATCCTCAAAATATCATCACAATTTGAAGGATTAGAGTTCCACCATGTCTCAAGATACAATAACCAAGCAGTGGACATTCTCGCCTGCTTAGGTGCAAAGCGTGGCCCCGTACCTAGCAACATCTTTCTGGAGCGGTTGTTCAAGCCATCCGTAGTATGGCAAGATGAGACCGTCCGCACACGGGCTAACGGCGAAAAGGAGGTGGTACCCCCTGCAACCGAGCATGATGATCAAGTCATCGACGAGTCTTCAATCGAAGAAACACCCTCGGCCGATGAGGTCATGGCCATAATTGCACCATGGAACGAACCCTTCTTTTATTATCTATTATGCAAGGAGCTGCTTGACGTCTAAACTAAGGCGCGACATATCATTCGCTGATCAAAGGATTATAAGGTCCATGAGGGCAAGCTATATAAGAAGAGCACCACATGAGTACTCTAGTGGTGCATATCCCAGGAGAAAGGCAACCAGCTTTTGGCCGAGGTACACGCCGGTATGGGCGGTCACCACGCAACAGCTCAGGACCTGGTCAGCAAGGCTTTTTGAGTTGGCTTCTTCTGGCCGATGGCCCGAGAGGACGCCCACGCACGCGTTCAAAGTTGTACAGGGTGTCAACTCTTCGCGACCCAAAGCCACATGCCCCCAACAGCTCTATGAACAATTCCAATCACTTGGCCTTTCACGGTCTAGGGTTTGGATATGGTCGTCCCACTTAAAGGGGGACCAAGAAAAAGAAATACCTCCTGGTTATGGTTGACAAATTTACCAAATGGATCCAAGCAAGGCCAGTAACTTCGGCCAAGGCTAAGCCAGTAATTGAATTTATCTCCATTGTCGCACATTGTTATGGTGTTCCACACAACATAATAAGAGACAACAGATCAAATTTCAGTGTCTAGGAGGTAAAGGATTGGTGCGCAAACATGGGCATAAATCTCGATTATGCTTCCGTATATCACCCGCAGACCAACGAACAAGTCGAAAGAGCCAACAGGCTCATTGTGAGCGGTATTAACCCCAGACTGGTCTGCTCTCTTCGAGATTCCGATTGCCAATGGGTGGAGGAGTTCGACTCCGTCCTATGGGGCTTGGACGCCACCCCAAATTGATCCACAAGGTACACCCCCTTCTTCATGGTGTACGGGGCTGAAGCAGCCCTCCCATGTGACATTATACACGACACACCTCGCGTGCGTATGTTTGAGGAAAAAGAAGGCGGCCTAGATCGGGAAGACGACCTAGATGCATTGTAGGGCGAGCGCAACATTACTCTGGCCCGATCATCTTTCCATCAACAACAAGCTCGTCGCTATTAGAGTAGGGAAGTCTGGGGAAATGCATATAACGTGGGAGAACTCATCCTGCGCCTCCCCGAGAAGCAGAAGCTTAAACTTCACCTTAAGTGGGAAGGCCCTTTTATAATCGATGAAATCTTAACAAGAGGAGCTTATGGCCTACATAGATCCGAAGACAATCGAATCGAAACGTACCCGTGGAAGGCAGCTCGCCTTCGGTGTTTTTATGGCTAGACCATTATCATACTCCCTTTTTCGTCACTTTCTTTTTCCTGTATCACCCACATTTTTTATTTTTTTCAATACGGATAATTACCTATTCTCGCAGCTTGTTTGGCTTAACCGAACACCCTCGAACATTTACCAAATCATCTGTGTTAAACAGAATGATCAAGTAGCGTCTCGGGGCTTCCTAAAGAAGTTGTTCAATATATTTGTCATACCTACTTGTTCATGTATATATCTTACAATGAAAACATCAATTCTTACAATTGTATGCATCAATTGGACTTAAGATTTTAGCAATGCTGGGTTGCCTCACTCCAGTGATTACTCTCTATGTTCCCGATGTATCCGGCTAGAGGGTAAAGGGAGCACCGCTATGATTGTTATGACCGGTTCACCCAGACACGTACCTCAGACGGGTAAAGCCAAAAGCTAGCGCTTCTTGAGATAAAACTTGATGAGCTAGGACGATGCCCACCTATTTGGAAAATTCTTGATTGTAATAATTGTTTGCTATGGTGTACGGATAAACATCCATACCGACTACAACCTATGTAGCAGCTCCGGAAAAACGAACCCATTGAGGAACTATTTCTTTCGGAAGATGTTTCTTATGCCTAGTCATAATATAGCATAATCCACTCATATAACTTTTGTCTCTTAATACCACATGGCCGGATTTCCTAGTTATCGGAAATTTGATTCCTACCTTTGTAGGATACAAAGTACGAAACACTGCCTAGTTTGTAACAGGGGATGTAGAAGGTAATGACTGGCCAAACACATAATTTTCAAAATATGGAGGGAAGTGCCTTAACACACAAATATCATTACACGTGATTACACACTTGGTGATTGATCTAGTTCATCTATCATAGCATCTAACACGCAGTCCTCCTGCGAAAAGCACACGACAGGCATCACTTCATCATACACGAGATGTGGAGGAATCTCTTTCCCATCTGGTCCCACCGGTACAACTCTAGCCATATGCTCGGGATCTAGGTGGGTAAAGCGGGTCTTCCCCATGGCCCGCGCCTCCTGAGCTCCTTCTCGGCAGGTCGAGGCCTTCCACAATTCGAAGCGACTTAAGCTCCTGCAAATTGCTTGGCCAGATGGGCCATCCCTTGCAGAGGGTTTTGGTTTTGCCATAAAGCTCGGATCATACTCTGCATAGCCTTCTGCGCACGCTCATGCACAATAGACAGTTCCCTCAATACGTCCTCCCAAAAGGAAGTGGCCTCCTCCTCAGGATGCCCAGTCACAAGACCTAACTCAAAGAAGGAACAAATTAACATGATCAACACAACAAAAGTTGAATCAGTTCCAGGTCAGAGCATTACTTATAGTACATGCCGCCTTTTAATTTCTCGTTCTCTTCTCGAGTTTGTGCGAATTGAGTTTTCGAACTCTCAACTTGGTGAGTTTGTTTTTTTTCTCTTCCTTGAGATTGTTGTTTTATTCACGACATCGCGTCAGTACATGCTGACCGTCATCAAGCTTTGATTTGGCATATCGCTGAGCTTCTCGAGAGGCATCCAGATCCTTCTGCATTTGGCCTATTGATTCACCTGTTATAGCAATTTTTTTGTCTATTGATATATATTTTAAGCAAAGTCAGCATACTATAAATAAACTCCCTTACCATGGGCTTCTCTAGTAAATTTCTTCACATCTTCAAGCTCGGCCCTACTGGCTTTTAAGTCGGTGTGGCTTTGATGGAGATCTTTGGATAAATTCTCATTTTCTTGCTTCAAAGCCTGCAAATTGAAAAAGTAATTGTTGTCGACCCTTAATTCAGCCGTCCCTACCAAATTAAGGATCGGGGGCTATGGGGTCCGAACTTTCGTTCATATATATTATAAATTCAATAACTTACCTGCAGGTGGGAGACATTTGCCCGAGCACTTATTTAAGGCCGGATCACGTAGTTCTGAGGTTCACATCAGCCAAATACAAAGCATTAAACTCTTGTTCGGATAAAAAGGATGACATAGAGCCTCCTTCCGCTCTCGATGGTTCATGGCACTCTCGTATTCAGAGTTCGTTACTGACAGGTCGTCCGAACACTCTCGGAGAGGACCCGTGTTCGGTACCTCGGCGTCCATCAATGCTACGGGGTTTGGTTGACTAGGGAACACCTCGACACCGTCCTCGAGCGGAGAAGGTTACACACGTCTCCTACATCGGTCGGTCAAGAGGGTCATGAAAGTATGGAAGGACATATATCGTCGTAAGGAATATAAGTTGGTCCATATACCATTTTGCCGGTGGAGCAGCAAATGGGTTTTCTCCCACCACGTTTTGTTTGGGAATTCTGTCCTTGTTTGACAGAACCCCGACCGATCTTGTTCGGGGAGTGGTTCGACGAGCGCTTTGACGACCCCTAGGCCCAAACCCTCATTGGGTCGTTGTTTATTTCTTACTCCCTGAAGAGGGAAGGGGACTATGGTCATCGTCTACAAGGGCTACCCTTTGTTCATCAACTCTATCCTGGTAAAACACCCCGTCCTAAAAAATGGTCGAAAGCTCTGGGTCTTCATGGAATCGAGGATAATCATCATAGGCATAGTCCTTGGGCCGAGGGGTGGGACATTTTACCGTCTCGATCCAGTGATTTCAGGGATACAAGGAAGGGGTAGAAATTATAAATCAAGAAATTAAGGGTGTGAACGCCCAAAACTTTGAACATTAAGCTCACTTACGTATTCGACGGGATTGTACGCTAAGTAACCTTCCTTGGTGAAGGGGCGGTCAAAATTTTCTTTCCCCTTTGAGAGATTGGCTAGGATGGCCGCTAAGGTTTTCTGGTCTTTCAGTCCTAGCCTACTAGATCAAGTGGAGTCGCTCGTCCCGTTGTAACACCACAAGGGATGTGTACGTTGTTGGAGCAGCTGGACGCATCGGGTTATCACCGCGGCCATTACATTGATGATGGTTAGTCCGCAATGAGCAAGCACCTTGAGCTCCAATTCTACGGCGTGGTGGCGGGACCGCTAAGGGATTGGCCTTAGTGGATAGTTGTTTTACTTTGGAACTCTCCTCTTGAGAGAGACTCTTCGGCCTCCAGCTACAACGCTTCTTCAGAGGATCCACGGAGTATTCGGTACGACCGAATTGGATCGAATAAGGGAACATCCTCGATATAGAACCACTCCGAGGGCCACTCGTCGAGTTCCTTCGGTGTCCCAATTGGGTTTCCTGTGGCGTCTATACGCCACACTTCGGCTCCGCCCATTCCCCAGATTGTTGTTCCTCCGGTTCAAGGAACGATGCAAAAATACCTTCTCCAGAGACGAAGTAGGGTTCGCAACCCAAGAACATCTCACATAAGGCCAGGAAGCCTGAGATGCGGGGGATGGAACCAGGAGTGAGATTGTGGATCTGCAGCCCGTAAAATTTAAATAAACCCCTTAAGAAGAGGTGAATGGGGAATCCCACCCCTCGCATCAGGAAGGGTAAACCCGCTCTCCCCGTGCGTGGTAGGGAAGTTCTCCACATAGGCCTTCCCCTCAATGGAGGTCAGACCACCGCGAGTGGGTGCGAGATCCGAATGGGGTAGATATCCCTACGTTTCAAGCTCATGCAGGCGGAGAACGGAGACACAACAACTAGCCCAGTCCCCTAGAAGGGGACCGAGGGGGCGCGAAGAGGAATCAGCCATTATTCTAGGAGTGTTGAGAGCTCTAGGGTTTCTTGGCGAGGCTCAGATGCAATGGGGCCACGAGACGGATTTTGATCTGCTTATAAAGGGCGCTGCCCCCTCTTGTTATAAGGAACGGTTGATACATCTCAATCGTATCTACTTTTCCAGACTCTTTTGCCCTTGTTTTCGACTCTAATTTGCATGATTTGAATGGCACTAACCCGGACTAACGTTGTTTTCAGCAGAATTGCCATGGTGTTGTTTTTGTGCAGAAATGAAAGTTCTCGGAACGTCCTGAAAATTTACGGAGAATATTTCTAGAAAATATGAAAAATACCTGCGCAAAGATCCACCGGAGGGGATGGGCCAGTGGGCCACAAGCCCCGTTGCCGCGGCCTTCCCCCCTGGCTGCGACAACCAAGCTTGTGGGGCCCACGTGGGTCTGCCGCCCCCAACTCCAGCTCTATAAATTCACTTTCGTCCCGAAAAAAATCAGAAGAGAATATTTCATCGCATTTGCGATACAGAGGCGCCGCCACATCCTGTTCTACATCCGGAGGCAGATCTGGAGTCCGTTTTGGGCTCCGGATAGGGGAAATTCTCGCCATCGTCATCATCAACCTTGTTCCCTCTCCAATTCCATGAAGATCTTCATCGCTCGTGAGTAATCTATTCGTAGGCTCGCTGGGCGGTGATGAGTAGGATGAGATCTATCATGTAATCGAGTAAGTTTTGACGGGGATTGATCCCTAGTATCCACTATGTTCTGAGTTTCTACTACTTTGCCATCCTTAATGTTTGTCACTAGGGCCCGAGTGTCATGATTTCAGATCTGAAATTATTATGTTGTCACCAATATATGTGTGTTTTAGATCCGATCTTGCAAGTTGTAGTTACCTACTATGTGTTATGACATGGCAACCCCAGAGTGACAATAACCGGAACCACTCCCGGTGATGACCATAGTTTGAGGAGTTCATGTGTTCACCAAGTGCTAATGGGTTGTTCTGGTTCTTTATTAAAAGGAGAACCTTAATATCCCGTAGTATCCTTTTGGACCGTGCTGCCACGGGAGGGATGGACAATAGATGTCATGCATGTTCTTTTCCCTAAGCACGTATGACTACACACGAAATGCATGCCTACATCACATTGACGAATGGGAGCTAGCCACGTATCTCTCCGTGTTATAACTGTTGCATGATGAATGTCATCCAAACGAATCACCGACCCATTGCCTACGAGTTTGTCCCACTCCTGATGTTACTTGTTTTGCTCTGCTGCTGTTACTGTTGTTACTTGTTTTGCTCTGCTGCTGTTACCACTGTTGTTTGCTACTGCTCCTACTTGCTACTGTTGCTACTTGCTACCGTTGTCACAACTGCTGTTCCTTGCCACTGTTGTTACTCGTTACGCTGCTGCTACCCGCTACAATACTTTTTCGCACGATGTTGACGGGAAAGAATATTTCCCGTCCACGGGCAACTTACTGGCACCATTGATACAACAGTTAGGAATAGTCTGCCGTCAGTAGATCGTTTCTGGCACCGTTGCTATCATACTACTTTGCTACGGATTCTTTGCTTGCAGATACTAATCTTTCATGTGCGGTTGAATCCGACACATTCAGCTGCTAATACTTGAGAGTATCCTTTCACTTCCCGTCTGGCGAACCAAGAAATTTGGGTTGAATACTCTACCCTTGAAAACTGCCGCGAACCCACGCGCTGGTGGGCCATTGCAAGACAATTGCTAATTGTTGAGCAACTGGAAGCAGTTCTGGCTCTGTTGTCGTGAAGGCATCAAGTCAGGAACACGTCAACAACATTCTTCTAGTGTCGTTGCCGGGGACTGCCGTCAGTAACATTTTTCTGGTACCGTTGCCGGGGACTGCCGTCAGCAGCATTTTTCTAGCGCCGTTGCCGGGGAAGGATTTCTATATTCTATGAGTCACTTGGGATTTATATCTGCTAATCACTATGAAGAATCTGAAAGATCCAAAAACCAAAGTCTTGCCTCAACTACGAGGGGAGGTAAGGAACTACCATCTAGCTCTGCACTTGATTCACCTTCAATTATGAGTAAGTTTGCGACATCAACTCCTGCTAGAAATCTTGATATGTCGCCTGTGCTTGATGATGCTATGCCTGATACTGCTAGAGATGCTATGCCTGATACTGCTAGAGATGTTATGCCTGATACTGCTTTTCCTAATGATGCTCGAGATGCTATTTTGCCTGATGATGCTATGCTTGATACTGCTAGAGATACTACTTTGCCTGATGTGCCACTAGGGGTATTCCTTGATGCTCATATTGCTAGAGTTACTGCCAATGCTCGTCATGCTTCTGAAACTGCCGATACTATTGAGATAGAACCTGCTTTTGCTCCTGCTAGATCTAGCTCTCCTAGATATGAATGGACTGATATACCTGAGGGTTACATTATGGAGGGAGGAATAGCTGAGGATTTTCTTGCGTGTAAGGATGCCTATGACGCTGAGAAATTACTTCTCAAGTGGAAGAAAAAATCTCTGAAAGCTAGGATGAAATACGACCCGAAGTTTGCCACTTCACCTATCTTTATCACCGATAAGGATTATGAATTCTCTGTAGACCCTGAGGTAATCTCTCTAGTCGAATCTGATCCTTTCCACGGTTATGAGTCTCAGATGGTCGTAGCCCATCTTACCAAACTACACGATATAGCCACCCTTTTCACTAGTGAGGAGAAGATCCGCCACTACTATATCCTTAAGTTGTTTTCTTTCTCTCTAAAGGATAACGCTAAAGCCTGGTTCACTTCTCTTGCTCCTGGATGTGTGAGTAGTCCCCAGGATATGGTCTATTACTTCTGTGAGAAATATTTCCCTGCCCATAAGAAGCAAGCTGCCTTGCAGGAAATGTATAACTTTGCTCAACTCAAATAAGAGAGTCTCCCACAAGCTTGGGGGAGGCTCGTCCAGCTACAGAATGCTTTGCCTGATCACCCTCTTAAGAAGAATGAGATACTTGATATCTTCTATAATGGACTTACCGATGCTTCTAAAGACCACCTAGATAGTTGTGTCGGTTGTGTTTTGAGGGAACGAACTATAGAACAAGCTGAGACTCTACTGAATAACATCTTGATCAACGATAATGCTTGGACTATTCCTGAACCACCTCCTAAGCCAACTCCAAAGAAAACAGGTATTCTATTCCTCAGTCCCGAAGATATGCAAGAAGCCAAGAAATCTATGCAAGAGAAAGGCATTAGATCTGAAGATGTCAAAAATCTGCCACCTATCAAAGAGACCCACAGTCTCGATAACCCGATACAGGTAGTGGAAGTAAATTCTCTGCGTAGGTTTATGAGAGTGATATTCCTTTTGATAAACCTGCTAGCCTATGCTTTGATGAATTTGACAACTTTGTTGCCAAACAACAGAGTTTCAATGATTATGTTAGCAGACATTTGGAACAAAGTACTCGTATGCTTAGTCATTTAAGTGCTTGTGTAGACAGAAATGTCAATGATCTGAAGCTTCTGAGTAAACATGCCTCTATGATTAATACTCAGGTAGAACAAGTACTTAAAGCTCAGAATGACCTTCTCAATGAATTAAATGACAACTCTGTCAGAGTCATTACTAGAGGAGGCAAAATGACTCAGGAACCTTTGTATCCTGAGGGTCATCCTAAGAAAATTGAACAAGATTCTCAAGGAATTAATGCAGATGCACCCAGTCATCCTAAGGAGAAGAATAAGAATGATAGAAACCTGCATGTTAGTTCACCAAATACTGTCACACCTAAAGAACCAAATGATATTTCTGCGTCTGATGCAGAAAGACAATCTGATGATGAACATGAACCTGGTGACAATATGGACAGCGATGTTCGTAATAATGCTCAACCTCACAATGATGAGGATGTGGAGATTGAACCTACGGTTAATCCTCATAACCCGCAACTTGAGAGATACGATAAGAATGACTTCACTGTTAGGAAGCCTGGTAAAGAATGAGAGCCATGGGTTCAGAGACCTATGCCCTTTCCTCCTAAGCCATCCAAGAAAAAGGATGATGAGGATTTTGAGCGCTTTATTGCAATGATAAGACCCATCTTTCTGCAGATGCGGTTAGTTGATATGCTCAAAATGTCTCCGTATGCCAAGTACATGAAAGATATCGTGACCAATAAACGGAAGATACCAGATCTTGAGATCTCCACCAGGCTTGCCAATTACACTTTCAAAGGTGGAACTCCTAAGAAACTTGGTGATCCCGGAGTGCCCACTATACCTTGCTACATTGAAGGAAACTACGTAAGAACTGCCTTATGTGACCTTGGAGCCGGAGTTAGTGTTATGCCTCTCTCTCTTTATCGTAGACTTGAACTGGATAAGTTGACACCCACTGAAATCTCTCTGCAAATGGCCGACAAATCAACTGCTTTCCCTGTTGGCATTTGCGAGGATGTGCCTGTTGTGGTTGCTAACACCACTATCTTAATAGACTTTGTTATCTTGGATATTCCCGAGGACGATGCCATGGCTTTCAACCTCGGAAGACCCTTTTTAAACACTCCAGGGGCTGTTATAGATTGCAACAAAGGCAATGTCACTTTCCATGTCAACGGTAATGAGCATACCATGCACTTTCCGAAGAAACGATATCAAGTACATTGCATCAATGCTATCGAAAAAACTTCATCAATTCTTATTGGGAGCTTTGAATGCCCTATTCCTCGTGTCAAGATGAAGTATGATTTGCCTGTTGGGGAGATTCATGTCGCCATTGAGGTGACTTAGTGGCTATTCGAAAATTCTCCGTTCTCTCTTGCGATTCGAGAAAGTTTTGTCATAAGGATTTGATCAACCCCATTGACGGATTTCTTTCGATGACCATGAAATGGATGAATCAAAGAGTCACATACCTCTGTTTTAAGCTTTCACTTTCTTTTGCTTAGAAGAAAAATGATAGGTTTAGTTTAGTTTTTCCTGTTTTCTGTATTAGCATCTCGGAGAAAAATAACCTGAAAATAAAAGTTCTGCTATGGTCCTGAAAATCTTGTATGATTTTTTCTGGAATATTTGAAAAATACGGGGACTGAGAGCTCGCCTGGGGCCACACCAGTGGGCCACAAGCCCTGTCACTGCGGCCACCCCCCTGGCCGCAGCAAGCAAGCTTGTGGGGCCCACAGGGGCCCCCTCCACTCATTCCAGCTCCCATGCTCTTCCTCTACCTACAGAAAAAATTGTTTCGCAGCTCAAACCCGTGTTCTTGCTCATTTGGCTGTGATTTCCGATCTCCTTGCTCAAAGCATCATTCTCCGAACCGTTTTGGGGAAATTACTCCTTGGTAAGTGACTCCTCCATTGGTCCAATTAGTTTTTGCTCTAGTGCTTTATCCTTCGCGTATTCTTACTACCTTGGTGACCCTGTTCTTGAGTTAAAATGTTGATTTTAGCTGGTCCCAAGTAGTTTTAGCGCGTGATACGGTCTCTAGGCACTAGTAGGAGTAGTTGCTACGAGTTGGGTTAATCTTTATTCACTTTTCTTTCAAAGTCTCTAAAAATTTCAGAATTTTTCAAAGCTAGAAAAGGAAAAAGATGAGGATGTTCTTGAGAGGCTCTTCAAGCCGTAACCCCAAGGAGGATGAGAAGAACCACCCCAAGTACGTGCTTCCTCGAGTCATAGAAGTTCGAGCGTGCGAGTGGCCAAGTGATGATTTTTTGCGCGCCGCCGGGCTTTATGAAGACTTTTATTACTTGGTGGAGAACGCAGGACTTACCGCGTTCGTTGAAGATAAGTGCTCACAATACCTCCTCCTCACCAATATTTTCGTTCAAAGCTTCAACTTTTATCCGAGGAAGAATCCTCCCATGGTTGAGTTCATGTTGTACGATATTCCCCAGTGCATGACACTACAGGATTTTTGCAATGCATGCAAATTACCTTATGTTGGGGATATTCATGATCCTTGTCCACGGGACTTGGAGGATTTTGTAGGTACTATTGCTATTGGAGAGGAGAGAGGAGTGTCTCGCGCTAGAATTGCTAGCATACATTTTCCTGTGCTTTCGTACTTCTCATTATTTGTGGTAAAATGTTTGATTGGCCGTGGGGAGGCTGGATCACTTAGCTCTCCAGACCATGCGGTTTTGCGCGACGGCCTTTATAGCACTAAGACTTATAGCCTAGGTGCTATAGTAGTTCAGCGGTTGAACACAAACCGTTCCAAAGGTGTCGTCTATGGAGGTATCTATGCTACTCGTCTTGCTAGACACTCTGAGATACCTATTAGACTTCGCGAGGAAGAAGAGATGCTTCTTGCTGAGAAATATCTGGATTATGACAGCATGGTTTGCCATGATTTTCTAGATAGAGATGCTTGTAGACGGATGATTTATAACCTGGTATTTAGTCAGGGTACTCGAGAGACTATTACTTTGCCTGCTCCTTCTTTGTTCGATCTTTATGCAGGCAGGTACACTATTATGCCCTCGGACATCTACGCATATTGGGGCTTAGCCCAACCACAGGTGCCCGTGCCCGAGCCGCCAGTCGAGTACCAGACGCCAGTTTATCAGTGGGAGACAGAGGAGCTCACACAGCAGTGGCATCCACAGTCCGCTCCGGAGTATCCCAGAGCTGGTTATTTCCCGCCTTGGGAGTAGACCAAGCTAGGCCAAAAGCCTAAGCTTGGGGGAGTACGTGTTCTCACCGACCTTACATTCATGCTTATGTTTTCACTTTGTTCGTCGGTCTTTACACTTTGCCAGTGTATTATGCATGCTGTTTTATTTTCGTTTTCTTGTTTTCTTGTTTTTTGTCCTTTTGAAAAAACCCAAAAAGATTTTCCTTTCTTCTTTTGCTTGTTGGGAACTTTCCCGTGTAAATAGTTTTCTTTTTCTTTGGGTCAAGGTAGAAGATATTGGTTACAATGTTTAGTGGCTCTCGCATGCATACCTGTTTAGCTTTCAAAGAGCCATATTACTTTGTCTTCTCCTTTGTGTTTGGCTGCAGATTCAGCTTAGTCCAATGTATGAGCACTCTTATTATTGTTCACATCGTTCGATCGTGCAAGTGAAAGGCAATAATGATGATATATGATGAAGTGACTGAGACTGGAAAAGCTGGTATGAACTCTATCTATTTTGTTTTTGTAAATATGACTAGCTTGTCGTGCCAGATTCAGCTTTGTTGTGAGAAAACCATGTTTGCAATGACAACTTAGAGATCATAGTTTCTGATACCATGCTTATTTAGCTAGGAGCTTATAATGGTTTGTCTTGAATGCCAACATAGATTTTGAGATGACTATGATGTAGTATGATAGGATGGTATTCTCCTTTGAATGATTCAAGTGGCTTGACTTGGCGCATGTTCATGCATGTAGTTGAAACAAAATCAACATAGCCTCTATGATGTTCGTGTTCATGGTGATTTATATCCTGTTCATGCTTGCACTCCATGTTAGTCAAAATCATTGCATCTTGATGACTGTTGTCGCTCTCTAGTTGGTCGCTTCCCAGTCTTTTGCTAGCCTTCACTTGTACTAAGTGGAATACTGCTTGTGCATCCACTTCCATAAACCCAAATGTTTTTCCATGATATTCCACCATACCTACCTATTTGCAGTATTTACCTGCCGTTCCAAGTAAATTTGCATGTGCCATTTTCTAAACCTTCAAGAAATAATCTGTTTTGCATGCCCGAACCGCTCATGTGGTGACAGGGGGCTATTGGTATGTTCCGTGTTAGGCGTGTTATCCTCGACATGTGTTTATTCATTGTCATTCATGAGAAATGGGCCGGTAATTGGAATGCCCAGTTCCACGCTTAAATCGAAAACATAACTGTAAAACAAGACTCCCCCCAGATTGATGTTAGTATGGAGGGTACCCGAGGATTCGGCTAGCCATGGAGTATGATTGATTGGTGGTGGGGGAGTTAAAACTTTACTTTTCTGTTTGGGAACCGCCTATAGCATGAGTAGCGTGGAATATATTGAGAACTCTTGGTCATTGTGTTGACAATGAAAGCATGCCACCCAAAATTATTATCTATGTTTTCAAAGCTTGAGCTCTGGCACCTCTGCAAATCAATGCTTCCCTCTGCGAAGGGCCTGTCTGTTTATTTTGCTGTTGAGTCATCCTCTTCTTATATAAGCACCAATTAGAGAGCACCTTTGTCATTTTTATGCTTTGCTTTTGATTGATATTGAGTATGACTATGACTGGATCTTCGTTGCTATGAATTACAATGTTTAGTCAGCCCTTAATCTTTGAAAGTGCTCTGCATTTATGTTTTGTGGTCTCAGAAAGAGCTAGCGAGATACCACCTATTCATATTGCTTCATGCCTGTTTTGATTGAATTGTTGGTATCTGAAACTCATTATTATTTGCTCGCTAGCTGATTATGCCATTGATATTAGTTTATCGTGAGACCTTTGTGTCACTTGCTTATGTGGTCAACTTGTGATCTTGCTGAAATTCTAGTTACGAGTTGACATAGTTGCAACAACAAGATCAAACAGAGTTTGTCAAAGTTTTTCTTTCTCTTTCAGTTTGTCAACTGAGTTTCTTGAGGACAAGCAAGGTTTTAAGCTTGGGGGAGTTGATACGTCTCCATCGTATCTACTTTTCCAAACTCTTTTGCCCTTGTTTTGGACTCTAATTTGCATGATTTGAATGGAACTAACCCGGACTGACGCTGTTTTCAGCAGAATTGCCATGGTGTTGTTTTTGTGCAAAAATGAAAGTTCTCGGAACGTCCTGAAAATTTACGGAGAATATTTCTGGAAAATATGAAAAATACCTATGCAAAGATCCAGCGGAGAAGATGGGCCAGTGGGCCACAAGCCCTGTTGCCACGGCCTTCCCCCCTGGCCGCGACAACCAAGATTGTGGGGCCCACGTGGGTCTACCGCCCCCAACTCCAGCTCTGTAAATTCACTCTCGTCCCGAAAAAAATCAGAAGAGAAGATTTCATCGCGTTTGCGATACGAAGGCGCCGCCACATCCTGTTCTTCATCTGGAGGGCAGATCTGGAGTCCGTTTTGGGCTCCGGAGAGGGGAAATCATCGCCATCGTCATCATCAACCTTCTTACCTCTCCAATTCCATGGAGCTCTTCATCGTTCGTGAGTAATCTACTCGTAGGCTCGCTGGGCGGTGATGAGTAGGATGAGATATATCATGTAATCGAGTTAGTTTGGACGGGGATTGATCCCTAGTATCCACTACGGTCTGAGATTGATGTTGCTACTACTTTGCCATGCTTAATTCTTGTCACTAGGGCCCGAGTGCCATGATTTCAGATCTGAAATTATTATGTTGTCACCAATATATGTGTATTTTAGATCCAAACTTGAAAGTTGTAGTTACCTACTATGTGTTATGACCCGACAACCCCGGAGTGACAATAACCGGAACCACTCCCGGTGATGACCATAGTTTGAGGAGTTCATGTGTTCACCAAGTGCTAATGCGTTGTTCCGGTTCTTTATTAAAAGGAGAACCTTAATATCCCGTAGTATCCTTTTGGACCGCGCTACCACGGGGGGGATGGACAATAGATCTCATGCAAGTTCTTTTCCCTATGCACGTATGACTACACACGGAATGCATGCCTACATCACATTGACGAACGGGAGCTAGCCACATATCTCTCCGTGTTATAACTGTTGCATGATGAATGTCATCCAAATGAATCACCGACCCATTGCCTACGAGTTTGTCCCACTGCTGCTGCTACTTGTTTTGCTCTGCTGCTGTTACTATTGTTACTTGTTTTGCTCTGCTGCTGTTACCAGTGTTGCTTGCTACTGCTGCTACTTGCTACTGTTGCTACTTGCTACCGATGTCACTACTGTTGTTCCTTGCCACTGCTGTTACTCGTTATGCTGCTGCTACCCGCTACAATACTTTTTCGCACGACGTTGACGGGAAAGAATATTTCCCTTCCACGGGCAACTTACTGGCGCCATTGATACAACAGTTAGGAATAGTCTGCCATCAACAGATCGTTTCTGGCACCGTTGCTATCATACTACTTTGCTACTGATTCTTTGCTTGCAGATACTAATCTTTCAGGTGCGGTTGAATCCGACACATTCAGCTGCTAATACTTGAGAGTATCCTTTCATTTCCCATCTGGCGAACCAACAAATTTGGGTTGAATACTCTACCCTCGAAAACTGCCGTGAACCCACGCGCTGGTGGGCCATTGCAAGACAATTGCTAATTGTTGAGCAACTGGGAGCAGTTCTGGCTCTGTTGTCGCGAAGGCATCAAGTCAGGATCACGTAAACAACATTCTTCTAGTGTCGTTGCCGGGGACTGCCGTCAACGGTCCCGTCAAATATAGCCAGAGGTGTTTTCCTCTACAAAAGCACGCGATAATAGAGAAATATTGTTGATCTTTGTGTGGAATTGAAAGCCGTGGGCCCCGCGATGCTTTGGTAATAGTGAGGCAGAAGAATTTCAAGACCATCATTTCTTGGTTGGAGGAGAGGAAGGAACTCGCCTTGCAAGCCGAACACTTTGGGCATAATCATCCGAAGAACTCACACATCGGCGTTGAAGGCTAGTTCGCGGGCTACTGAGGGAGTCCAGGATTAAGGGGTCCTCAGGTGGTCGGCTCACTAAGAAAAGGTCACCCCCATGGGTTGTACTTATGGTGGGCCGGGTTGTGCGTTTGTCTCGTATTCGAGAAGTAGAACCCCGAAGACTAGCATGGCGACCAAGTAAAATAGACTAGGTCGGTTGGATGTAACCCTAGGCCCCTCGGTGACTATATAAAACAAGGGTCCTTGTCCATGTAGGCAGATTATTACACGATCTGGAGGTAGACTGTGTAATCATCATCCATATCAATATAATCGAGCAGGACGTAGGGTTTTACCTGCTCAACAGGGCCCAAACCTGGTTAAATATTTCCTCTCTCTCCTGCAACTCATTGATCTAAGGTCCATAGTTTGATACCCCCTACTCGAGATCTTCTGGTTTTGACACTGGTAGTGTGGTAGTTGTCGTGCGTACCGAAGATCACGGGGAGGCGGACTTGTCCCATGGGAACAGTAGGATGGCTAATCACTCCTGACATGGCTTCGTAGGCATCAACTGATCGTAAGGCACTTGAAGAGTCTCGAAGGTCTCAACGTAGAGCACATTGATACCAGCTCTCCTTTAATGGGGGTCTTGGTGACCGAGACGTTGCTGACTGTGGGGGTTCACAACATGGGGAGTGTACCCGCAGTGGCTATGGACCAAAGGCAGTCCTTGGAGTCGAAAGTGATGGCGTACCACAACCACTTGAGGTGTCGTGCGGCTTTAGGCTTCGGGAGGACATTGTTCACCTCCCGAGAGAATTGCTTGAAGAAGCGGTTCGAAGAGGAGTGTGTACTCCGCCAAGGCTGCAGGCTACAGTGCGGGGCTAATAGTAGCCCCCAGCCTCCTCTTCACGTCGGTTGTTGTGTCCCCTCCTCTGCGGCGGCGGTAGCGGTGGCAGAGATGCATTGTTCTGGGGGTTTGCCTCGCGAGACTATTCACGCCAGGCGTCCTCATGAGGGTTGGGATGCCAAGCGTCCTCGCGAGGCTGCTTGCACCAAGCTTGACATGGTTGCCGTTGTGGCTGTCCCACTTCCCGCCTCCGCAGCCACCACCCCGTCCGGCACCGCGGTTGTTGCAGTTTGGGCACCACGCGGAACGCTCGTCGTGGAGGGGGCTGAACTACTCGTAGTCCTCGATGTTGTGAGTGCATACGTTGTGGAAGGCACAGAGTGAGTGATGGCCTTCTCGGGGATATCATGGTCGCGACCGCGCTTTAATCCAAGCTCCACCACAAGCACTGCGGGGCCCTTGCGCTTTACCTCCTTGGCCTTCGCCTTGCCGTTATTGGGCACCATGTCAAGGATTGTCGCGAATGAACATGCGACCTTGTTTAGCCTTGGCGCACCTGTCATCTATGTTGAACAACTCCAGGGCGATGCTGAAGCTTTCGTTGAGGGCAAGCTTCTCATGCATGTGAACGTCCGTGACACCATTGGAGAAACACATGATGATTTCTTTCTCCGAGTCACGCGGAATCTTCTTGCACACTTGGCTGAAGCGCTGGATGTACTTGTGTAGGGTCTCCCCCGGGCACTGCTTCACACGTGCAGGTTGTTGATGGAGAGGGGCGATCGTATGTGTGTCACGCCCTATGTTTGTACCACTTTACCAAATTATGTTTTTACAAAAATTGGAATCATTTAAAACTATTTGCATCCTTGTGATGTTTGATCTCGTTGCTACTTGCATGCGTGATTGATTGTGTTTTAAATCACAACAAATATTCTTCTCTCAAGAACTCATCAACTTGACCCCAAACCTTTGCCGAATGATCATGCCATGTGTATAGGAACATGAACTATTTTTATAAAATATTACTTCAACCAAAAGGCATTTATTTATTTTAAGCTTTAAAGAAAAACCTGAGATGAGATTTGTACTACAAGTCCACAATTTAGGAGAGGTGTTTTACCCCAAAGATTTTATTTGGATCCTATTATCGAAAAGACTTCCCAAAACCACAAAATAATTATTTTAAAAGTTATTTTCCTATTTTATTTAAATACTTCTTTCCGAGAATAGAAATGGTATTTCATAGGAAAAAAATATTTTCTTACTTCAAAAATATTTGAGAAAATTTAGGTAAACTTAGTGGACATATATTTTAGAAATGGTCATGTTCAAAACATTGGACAAGACCCCTCCAAACCCTTTGTGCATATTTCAAGCTTTTGAAATATTTCCATAGGAAATATTCTCAATAAATTCCAGGAAAATTCTAGCAAGTGACTCATGATATATGTGGTGATACATAAAAATTTCAGCTCAATCCAAGTTGATTAGGTTCACCAAAATATCCCAAAAACCTCTCTCTCTAGCACTAAATTTGAGCAACTTTACATTACCAAGTTAATACAATTGATATCTAACTTTAAAGGAGTGATCTAGACCCCAAATAAGGATGCTACACCAAGTTGTGCATTTGTTAGAATAAAGTAGCCTAGCTTAGCCTTCAGAAATCTGGTTCTACCCATTTCTAGGGTTTTACATGTTTACATTACCAACTTATCTTGAATGAGCTCAAATTTGGTGATACCTCTTGCTTTTACCCTCACCTCTATCATGTTAAATATCACAACCATTGGACAAGGGTGTCTTGCCCAAAACTCCACCAAACACCTTTTGGTTATTCTCCACAGAAGCTAAATTCACCACTGAACTTGTTCCCCTTGCTCCCAAATTTTTGCCACAATTGCTCTAAGACCCAAAGCGCCCCAGTAGCCACCCGAATGTCTAGGTGCATGATTGCATGGGTGAAAACACCCATTTCCCTCTCTAGAAAGCATCTTTACTCCCCTCTCTCTATTCTCTCTCTCTCTCTACTGGCCAACATCCACAACATCCAACGCTCGCTCCCACTTTCTTTATCCCTCCTGCAGCCTATTTACACTACTGGCCGTGCCAGAGCGCGTCAATGACATCATCATGTCAGCCATACGCGTGCTCCGGAGCACGCTACGGGATGACCGAAGCGCTGAGCTCGCGCGCCCATCATCCTTGACCCCTCCCGTGCGCTAGACATCGTGTCTCGATGCTCGTAAGTCGCCAGGGTAACGTACCCCTCCTCTGTGTCGCTCCTGCTTCTCCCCTTGCATGTGCGCGGTGCCGCTCGAGACTCCCAACTGGTGAGCTCACACGCGCGGTGCCCAAAGGCTTCCCCTTGCCCTCTACCTCTCTAACGCCTCCCTGTAGACCCCTGGCAACACCCAGGCTCCTTCTTTGAGCCACGACATTCGCAGTGCTCGGCCCCGAGCTCCCCTCTCGCACCTAGCGCCCTACCTCCATCGCGCACCTATAAAGAAGCCACCCCTCCTCCCCTCCTCCCCTTTGTACCGTCTCTCCTTCTCCCAATCGAGCCCCAGAGCCACCCACTCCTCCCCTCGAGCACCGCGTGATCGGGATCAACTAGAGCTTCGCCACATCGGGCCACCGTCGATATAGGGTTACGGCCACTCCCCGGGCCTTCTTCTTGTCCCTTTGGTTCTCTCTTGTCTCCCAATCATTTCCCCTACCCTGTCCGTGCGTTTGCATCTCGGGATCACCGACTCCAACACCTCCCGAAGCTCCTCTGTCGCAAGACCTCATCATCGGTGAACCAGGCCTCCCCTATGTCGAAGTCCACCACCAACCAATCAGGGCAACACCCCGAGTCCATTCCCGCCTCTAACCAACCTCACCGTGCCTTCCTCCGCTGTCGATGAGCCTCGCCGCCGTCTGGACAAAGGTTGACGATGACCTGCAAGTGGGGCCCGTTCGTCCGCCTTTGCCCCACCTCCCTTCTTCCACTCTCTCTTGCTCGCACCAGGGGCCCATGTGTCGAGTTTGAACCCACGCAGGCACGCACCTCGCCGGCTCGCGTGGGCCAGTTTCTCTGTCTGGGCCTGGCTTGGCTGGCTGACTCTGGCCCGTGGGCACAATGTCGTTTTTCTTTTCTTTTTTGGCATTTATTTGAAATAACTCCTATGATAAAAATATTAGTCCAAATCTAGTGGTTCAAATTTCTAAAAGTTTGTAATAATATAACCTATTTGAATATGCCACTTGTATAGTTTTTTAAAAAGGTTTCACACATAGTTTCATTTTAAAACCTTGTTTAAAGCATTTTAACCCTCTCTAAAAATGTTTTCTTAATTTTTTACACTTCAACTATAAAACCTAGTAATTTTTATAGTAAAATACTCACCCTACTATTTTCCAAAAAAATAGGTTGACATTTTTCTGAAAGTGTTATTTTTCTTGTTTTGTCGTGGTCTTATTATTCCCATTATAATTGCGATGATAGATTGCATTGTTGACACAGGAGACGGACCAGAAGACTTTGAAGGCCCTAGATAGTTTGTTGAGCCACACAAACAACCCCTTCACCATGACTTGTGACCATTTATGCATGTGATATGGCGCTTTACTTCGTTGCATTTGAATCATGTTGAATCAATGACCACGTTGGTGGGTTGTTTCCGGTACTCCTCGTTGATACTTGCACTAAGAATGACCCTACCTTCATATGAGGGTTGTGCGGGTCGAAAGTACTTAGGTTGCTAGTAGTTGCTACACCAATGGGATGGGAATATGCATGGTGAACATGAAAGAAAAGATTTCAAATCCTTTTCAAAACACCCGTCGGGTGCCACTAATGCCTAAGGGAGATGGTGTTGAGCTAGGTAAACACTTGAGAAATAAGTTGTGTACCAAGGCGAGTTGTGTGTATTGTTTCGAAAATAGGAGAGATTTAAGATTTTCCAACCGTCCTAACCTCACATGTGCGACCACGATACCCATTTATGGGACGAGGCCTTGTTGAGTACTTTGGTCAATGCTAGGAGAGAGCCCGCATTACTAGTGGCATTAGAGCCGAGTTACTCTCTCGAGACATGGTCATGCAAGGTAGGGCGACCATGGGCTGTTTTCACAGACACCGAGCACACCATTGGTCCCTGCATGGATTGTACGATCTAGAGCGAGGCTCGTATGATGTACACCGTGAGGGATGAGTACCAATCAAGTGGACTATTTGTTTAGTATCGCCAGGGGAAAGGCATTGTTCGGGTGCTTGCATTGGGTATGTAATATATCGTGAGTCATGGATGACACAGAAGTTTCCTAAGTCTCGTGCGTACAGTGCTCAATCCTCTGCAAAGTGTAAAACTATTCGAATAGTCGTGTCCATGGTCAACGACAGTTGGGTGGACCTGCTTAAACTACGTACAAAGAAAGACAACATTATGATTGTGCGAGAAAGACAATATTATGCGAATAGTCGTGTCCATGGTCAACGACATTTTTTGCATAAACCAAGTGCGTGTGTGTGAGAAAGAAGATTGTGCGAGAAAGACAACATTATGATTCATGAGCTAAGTCACACTACTTGGCATGATGGATGGACATGAGTTGTTCAACCCTCTGTTGATATTGATATATGTAACCTATTCGTATGGTTATGGGATTACCTCATGATACATGCCCTCACAAGAAATTGATCATGTCATTGCACTTGTAAAATTGCTTTCCGCAATTTACCTATTAGTGCTAATGTTATTGCCTTGTTCCACAACATGGGTTTCTTCCGAGTACATTCAAAGCACTCATGGCTTGCCACTTTTTATTTAACTGGTCATGCCTGGAAGAGCAGGAATATGGAGAAGAGTTCGTTGGTGAAGAACATGCAAACTAGGACGCTTCCTAGTAAGAATGCCTGTAGGGTTAAGGTAGCTGGCATGCGTTCATGCTTTCATACAAGAATTCCGCTGCTAGTTATGTTTGGTGTGTCGGTGTTCGAAGCCCTATCTATGTAAGACTTGACCTTAATGGTCTCTATTCGTATCAAACGGTATGTATGGATGTAAGTCTCTTGTAATCTAGCTTCTGTGTGTTCAATGAGCATTGATCTCTGGGATCACTGTACACGTGCATTCGATGATCAAGACTTACAAGTCGAGGTCCCAATAGAGCTGGTATTAGACCCAACCTGACTGTAGGAAGCCTTAGTTGGCATGGACGTCAGATAGGATAAACCACCTTTCAGAAACTATCTCTAGTATCTAAACTAAGGAGTTTCTGCACTTCATACCTCTTCCAATCTACTTCAAAAGCATTACTGACAGCCTCCACTTAAACCTTGTAGATGGTCGTCGTACCCGAAGACCTCTTAACAACCGGCTTTCGCCTACTCCTTGACCATAGCCTGGAGAAGTGCTATTTCCACCGAACACCCCTTTTCCTCTACCACGAGCACATGGTTGATGCCACCATGAAGGAGTACCATGTTGATGTGGTTGTGAAGGCAAACGAATCCCCGACGAGTTTGTTCTTTGAAGGACCATTGATGGAGACCCTGGCGTTAGCAGTTGAAACACTACACCGAAGGCACTTATCCACCTCCAAGATATCATCCTAGATATGGCTAACGATCCATCTACTCGCCACTTTCCTTTCGGGAAAGATGATATTGATGAGAGTTGGATGTTGATCCCATCCCCGGAGGATGGAACACCACTTAGATTCTAGACCTACATCAGCCTCTCGGTCGACAGTCTGGCGCACAACCTCATTAAGGAGACTGTGAAGCTCCGCAAGGAACTTCACCACACTCGCAAGCTACACTGACTAGCCAAGGCAAAGCCAGACAAGATCAAGAAGGATGGAGCCCCTGTGAGATGACCAGCTATCACTTACAGAGGACGAGTACCCCCACCTAGAGATGTACTCACACGTCATCATCGCATGAGTGCGAAGGAGTATCGGGCGCTCTTCATCGATCCCCCTGCGAAGCATCGTCAGGATGAACATACTCGTCCTCCCACCCCCTCGACGGGAGACGATGCCCGGATGGATTATGACCAGGAGGAACACCTAGAGGAGCATGAGTAGGAGATCGAGCAATCCACAACTTGAGTCTGAGAACCCCTAGGGTAGGATAACTCATGTATCCCTCATGCGCAGTCGAGTCCGTCTAATGGTTCACATGAAACCATTTGTGTTTGATGTTTGTTTTACTGTTTGTGTTTTGATGCAAGTCGTACTTTTGGCTTAGGCAACATGTAAGTGACTACGTCGCCTATCTTATCTTAATGTTATGTGTTGGGTATTTCGACATTTGATTGTCACTCTGGCACTATTCCATCGCTCTTGTGCGCACTTTCCTCTTGTTTCTCTTTCCTTTTGTCTATTCTAGCATGTCTGGTAACCCCAACACCGATAACTCTTGCCAGCAGCCGACGATTGGTGGGTCTGCTCAAGCTGGGGATCACCATAAGCATCCACAAGGCAATATTCCCCCGCCACCGCCTCCACCAAAGAACGGGGCCATAGCTCAGTTTCTCCTAGTTCTCTGAGAGGAATGCCAAACCAGGTCTGTCGCTATGCACCAGATGGCTCAAGTTATTGTGAACAACAAGCAGCAAGGTTGGAACAACAATGGTTGTTCCACTCTGTCGGAGTTCATGAAGAGTTCGCCCCTGACCTTCCCCGATATAGCTGAAGCTTTGGATGTTGATGATTGGATCCGCACCATCGAGGACCTCCTAGCATATGTCAACTTCATTGAGGACTGTGAGAGGGTTCTCTAT
Source organism: Hordeum vulgare subsp. vulgare (assembly GCF_904849725.1). Lineage (NCBI taxonomy): Eukaryota > Viridiplantae > Streptophyta > Magnoliopsida > Poales > Poaceae > Hordeum > Hordeum vulgare. The sequence goes on along the minus strand of NC_058524.1, from coordinate 364,077,782 downwards.
GCCTCTCAGTTCCTCAAAGGTACCGCGAGATATTGGTGGGATGGATTCGTGCAAGGCGATCGTGTGAAAGCACATACGCTCCCTTGGTGGTTTTGATAATTCATGACCATATACATTGTCTCTTGGACTAACACTTTTACCTACTATATTTCAGGTATAGTCCATAGAGAGCTATGCCTAAAGGATTGTGAGGAGAAACCCCTTGATGAAGGAAGGATAGGATTGTCTCAAGCTTCAAACAAGAAGACTACATTTTTCATTTGTGATAAATCACTTTGAGTCCATAGGAAAGCCAATACTATTAACAGGGGATGAGGTATTATGATGAATTGGTTCCGCAGGTGCTTAGAGATAGCCAGCAAAAATACTCAGCCATTCTCCCACAAAATATCTATGTCCAAACCAAAACGAGGAAAATCGGTGCCACAAACATTTCCAACTCGGACCTACCGATTTTACACTTAGACAGATCCTATGCCAAACCCACCATCTCGGTACAACCAACATTCCTATCGGTGCCACCGAGATTGTGTGACCAACTTTCTATTGAGAAGATTTGAAGTTTCATAAGTTCCGAGTTTGGAATCGGTCTCACCAAGATTTGAAAAACAGTCTAGGTCATCGTATAGGTACCAGCGAGATTCATATATCGGTCTCACGGAGAATTCAAAAGTTTCCACGTTTAGTGCAACTCGGTACCACCGACATTCATTTTGGTCTCACCGACTTGGGAAATAATGTTGTAAGGTTGGATTTTGGGGGATGCCTATATATACCCCTCCACCAACCTCTCATTCATAGAGGAAGCACTCATAACACACATACACTTGCCAGATCCATTTTTCTGAGAGAGGCACCTACTCATGTGTTGAGATCAAGAGATCCCAATCCACCCATTTTAAGCTTGATCTCTAGCCTCCCAAATTGCTTTCCACAAGATAAACCTCTCCTACCCCTACCAAATTTGTGAGAGAGTGATTGAGTGTTGAGGAAACTATCTTTTGAAGCACAAGAGCAAGGAGTTCATCGTTCATCCACATCTATTACCTTTTGGGGGGTGGTGCCTCCTAGATTGGTTAGGTGTCGCTTGGGAGCTGCCACTTCGTGTTGTGTAGTTGAACCAAGAGGTTTGTCAGGGAAAGGAGATCGCCTACTTCATGAAGATCTACCGTGAGTGAGGCTAGTCCAGAGTGGACGGAAACCGTGGTGGAATAGACAAGGCCGCTTCTACGTGGACCCCTTGTGGGTGGAGCCCTCCGTGGACTCTCGCAGCCATTACGCTCTATGGATTGAAGTGTCCATTAACATGGACGTATGATAGCGCCACCTATCGGAACCATGCCAAAAATCATCGTGTCAACTTCTTCGCATTTGATCTTCCTAAACTATCCTCCTTACTACATGTGCAAAGTCTTTACTTTCTGCTGCCATATTGGCTGACTAGCATGTGTAGGGTGCACTAGACTTGTTAGAATCGTTAAAATATGCCAACCATTAAATTGGGAAAAGGATAGAATTTTAATTTATGCAAGTAGTCTATTCACCCCCCCTCTCTAGACACCTTTTCTATCAATCTCACAATTGGTATCAAAGCAAGGTCTCCAAAACCTTGGTTTAAAAACCATTAGAGGAAGATGGATGTGCCTTGTTTGGGGAACATTTGTTGTAGAGTTCCTATTCTTGATGGGGAATAGTTTAGAAAATGGAAAGATGAAATGCATGATATATTTTATAAAGTCTATTTGTGCAAGTATGTCGAATATCCCTATGATCCTCCCATTGATCATTTGCTTCCTTCTCATGATGAAGAACTTCATATGCTTGGTAATCCTAAGACTGTTTATGTAATCATTAGAGGACTGACAAGAAATGTGCTTAATCAATTGAAGAATTTTGAATGTGCTCATACTTTATGGAAAAATGTAGAGAAAAGATATCCCAATTATTCACTAAAAAATCTTGAGATCATTTTCCATAGATGCATTGCCTTTCACAAAATGAATCCAACCGATCCTAATTTTATAAATGCCTATTTGAGCTTCGTGACCTCATGCGTGCTAAAGGAGATGTCATTACCATTAACAATGTCATTGTTGAAGCCATTCACATGCATAAATATGAACATTGTCACAGCCAAAATTCTGATGAAATTCTTGTTTCCTATGACGAGGATATTTCGTTCGACGACGACAATGTAGAGCATGGCTACTGCAATGAAGATGAATCGTTCCACATCGAGTATGAGAAGACCATGATGAACCTTAGTCTTATGGCGAACCTTAGAGACTACATGGCCAGTGGAAAGGAATGGGTTCTTGACAGTGGATGCACCGATCACATGACTAGAGATAAAGACATGTTTCATGAGATCACACCAAACCGTGGACCTCAAAGGTATGTGACCTTTGGAGACAACTCTAAAGTTAAGGTACTTGGTCTTGGAAAGGTGGCCATATCTCATGATAGTTCCATTCAAAATGTCATGCTTGTTGAATCCCTTGGCTACAATCTTCTTTCAGTATCTTCTAAAGGTTTGTTGTGGCATAGAAGGTTAGGACATGTAGGTATGCGTAACCTTGACATGCTTATCAAAGGTGATCATATTCTTGGTGTTAGAGATGTTATCTTTGACAAAGATAGACTTTGTAGTGCTTGTCAAGAAGGAAAGCAAGTTGGTGGAAGTCATCCCGTGAAGAACATCATAACTACAAGAAGGCCACCCGAGCTGCTACACATAGATCTTTTTGGTCCCAATGCTTAGAAGATCCTCGGTGGAAATTCTTATGGTTTAGTTCATTGATGATAATTTTTCTAGATTTACATGGGTATTCTTTCTTGATGATAAGTCGGAGGTACAAAAGATCTTCAAGAACTTCGCTCGAAAACCATCCAACAGAACAAAGTTCAAGAACACTAATGTGGATACTTTTCTTGATGAAGAAGGTATCTCACATGATTTCTCGGTGTCGTACACACCTCAACAAAATGGAGTTGTTGAGAGGAAGAAGCAGACTCCCATAGAGATAGACACAATGATGCTTGACAAAAACAAGGCACCAAGACACTTTTGGGCAGAAGTCGCGGAAACAGCTTGTCATGCCATAAACCGACTCTAGTAGACAAGCTTCTTAGTAAAATGACATACGAGCTACTCACCGGTAAAAAACCCCAAGTTGGATATTTTCGAGTATTCGGCTCTAAGTGCTACATTCTTGATAAGCATCATCGCACTAATCTTGCTCCTAATTCATATGAAGGTTTCCTACTTGGTTACGGATCGAACTCTCACACTTACCGTGTCTACAAGAGCTTCACTCAAAAACTTGAAGAGATGGTAGATGTGAAATTTGATGAATCTAACAATTGCCAAATAATGTAGGAGATAAGGAACCTTCGGAGGGCATTCAAGATCTACCTATGAAATTTTATGAATCTAACAATTGCCAAATAATGTAGGAGTAAGCTTCGTCCCATGGAGGTGAAGGAAAGTACTTCATCAATTCAAGTGGAAGGTCCTACTTCCCATCAAGGCGAACCACGAAACGACATGGCGACATCCACAAGAGGTACACGACATGATGAAGAAGAGGAAGAAGTACATCGTGATGATCCACCTCAACCATCCTCACCACCACCTCATGGAGATGACAGTGTCAATGACAACATGCAAGATGATGATGATGAAGAATCTCCACCATCCAACAAGACGAGTTGTCAAGAGTTCAAGCAAGAGCGTACAAAGATCATCCGCTGAATCAAATCTTTTGTGACACACAAACCGGGAGAATCACTTGCTCTAGCTCTTGTTTAGCTAACTTTTGCAAGCATTATTCTTTCATCTCTAGCATTGACCCTTTGAAGGTAGAAAAATCCCTTCAAGACCCGGATTGGGTGAATCCATGCATGAAGAGATACACAACTTCAAGAGGAATGAAGTGTGGACACTTGTTGCAAAGCTCGAAGGCGAGAAAAACATCATTGGTACAAGACGGGCGTTTCAAAACAAGCAAGATGAAGATGGACAAGTTGTACACAACAAGGCGCGTCTAATAGCCCAAGTATACACACAAGTCGAAGGTATGGACTACGGTGGTACTTATTCACCCATTGCTAGACTTGAAGCCATTCACATTCTTTTCGCTTATGCCAATCACCATGATATTACTCTTTAGCAAATGGATATAAAAACTACTTTTCTAAATGGTGAAATTGAGGAGGAGGTTTATGTCAAACAACCTCTTTTCTCTATGAAACCCAAGAAAGCTAATCATGTCTACAAACTTCATAAAGCTTTATATGGTCTTAAACAAGCCCCTAGAGCTTGGTACAAATGCCTAATGAAGTTTCTCATTGAAAAGGGTTTTGAAATTGGTAAAATTGATGCAACCTTATTCACTAAAAGAGTTAATGGAGAAATATTTGTGGGACAAATATATGTGGATGATATTATCTTTGGTTCAACTAACCCACATTTTAGTGAGAACTTTGGAAAGTTGATGTCAGAGAAATTTGAGATGTCAATGATGTGCGAGCTGAAATTCTTCCTTGGTTTGCAAATCAGACAATCGAGAGAAGGTACGTTTAGCTATCAAACCAAGTACACCAAGGACTTAATCAACAAGTTCAATATGCAAGAGGTCAAAGGTATGAGAACGCCCATGCCTGCTAGTGGACATATTGACCTCACTAAGGAGGACAAACCGGTTGATCAAACAGTTTATCGATCAATGATTGGTTCATTGCTATATCTATGTGCCTCCCGTCCCGATATCATGTTGAGTGTTTTCATGTGTGTCCGATACCAAGAGGCACCTAAAGAGTGTCATCTATTTGTTGTTAAAAGAATCATGAGATACCTAATACATACACCAAACTTTGGCATATGGTATCCCAAGGGATCTTATGTTGATCTAGTTGGCTATTCCGGCTCGGACTACGCCACAGAGAGGGTTGATAGAAAATTTACCTCGAGTACATGTCAATTTATTGGGAGATATCTTGTGTCTTGGTCATCCAAGAAACAAAACTCGATATCTTTAACCTCTTTGGAAGCTGAATATGTAGCCGCCGAATCATGATGTGCACAATTACTATGGATGACTCAAACTCTTAAGGATTATGGCATTCATGTTAAATATGTTCCATTATTGTGTGATAATGAAAGTGTTATTAAAATTACCTATAAACATGTGCAACATTCTCGAACAAAACATATTCAAGTGCGACATCATTTCATTCTTGATCATGTTGGTAAAGGATATATAGATCTTAAGCATGTTCTACCGACAAACAATTAGCTACTATATTTACCAAACCTCTTGATGAGAAAGTGTTTTTTCATTTCAGGAGTGAGTTGAACATCATTGATGCTTCAAACTTGAGCTAGACTCACTCGGATGCAAGCAAGGGCATGAGCTTGATTGTCAATTCCCTGATGCTCTTTATTTGACACTATCTTATATCTTGAAAAACTATGCTCCCTTGTATTGCATCTAACCTTTTGTAATTACTTGGAAGAAATACACTTCACAAGATTGCCATCAACTCACATAAAAATCAATCTTGACATGGCCAAGTATCAACAACCCCTTCTTCGGAGATGGAGGAAGAAGGCAACAAAATCATATCCTTGACAATTATATGATAATGAATAATGAAATTCACTCATGTCATTTGGATATATTATGTTCTTCCTTGCATGACTAACCATTGTAGGTGGAAAGTGAACCAAAACAACAAGGATTGATCTCAACTCAAGATGGTCTTCATCAATTTTAAGCATCCACGACAAGTTCACTACATGCCATGTCATCAACATTATTCGAAGGTATGTACGCATATCCTTGATAAAGCTTTGCACCAAGTCATGAGGTAAAGCAACGCAAGTGATATGAAGACATTAAAAAACTTAACTGAAAAATGGCAATCCCATTTTGCGCTTAATGATCAGTATGACCTATGATCAAGCATTCTTGCTTGACTCCTCAACTCAAATACTCTAATATAGGTGACCTAGTCGACGCCCCACATCTAGATGAAGATTCACGTATGGTTCACATTTGTCATTGCATACTTTCTTGGAACCATTCAATCTCATGTATATGTATGTAAATATTGTCAAAAAAAAATATTTTTTATTTCCTTTTGAGTTTGTGGATAGTTCTTATCTATTTTCAATTATGGAGTTGATTTTCAATGCAACTCGGTCTCACTGATCTCGGAAACTCGATCCCACCAATTTCTCCTAGAGGCCTGCTATTATTCTTGGTTCTACCAAAACATATTGCCTCGGTGACTCCGAAATGTATCACTGTCTTTGATTTCAGATATTTTCTGGTCTTTTACCTTAGGGGGAGAAAGAATTTCAGTGATCCGAAGTTTCGTTGCCTTCTAAGATCTTATTGAACATTTTGGTAAATAAAATCTTGTTTTAGAAAAAAAATCGAGGGGGAGAAATCCTCAGTGATGCGATACAGTATAAGCGGGAGAATCATCTAGGATCCCAAACATAGGAGGAGATAGTTCAAGGAACTCTTATTAATTCGTAAGGGGTTGTCGGCGAAGTGACACCTATGGGAACCTCCAAGGATCCATTGATCGTTCGACGGGGAGAGGAGAGGCGCCAAGAGCAGAACTAGCGATCAGCACCAGGAACGTTTTTACCCAGGTTCGGACCGCCTAGCGTGTAAAACCCTACTCCTGCTTTGTTTGTTGTATTAGGTGCTTACTGTAGTATTACTTGGTACAGTGATTGCCTGTTGGACAATGCCCGAAGTGTCTAACCCTTAGAACTGAGCCTTGGGCCTCCTTTTATAGGCAAAGGGGTCACCAACAGTGCTAAACACAAGATTCACGATCTCAAAGTGAACAGGGTTCACCGCTATCTATCTACTGCAGTGTCAGGGGTAGTAAATGCCTCGCTAGTCTCTTGACCCGCATCAGGATGGTATCGAAACATACCCAGTGTTTTGACACATGGGTGTTCTGCTGGCGCATGAGTGATGCGCTTGCGCTATGGTAGTCGGTGGTACTATGGCAGGAGGGAACACCTGGCGGCGGATGGGGCCTTCCGGGCTGGTGCCCTCGCCAGTGGCCTAGTCTACCTTCCCGGCAAGGAAAGCTTGTCGGGGCCTTGTCTATCTTCTCGGCAAGGAGGACTTGCCGGGGCCTTGAATGCTTTTCCTAGCAAGGAAGGCATGCTGGGGCGTTGGATATGTTCCCGGAAAGAAGGGCTTGTCGGGGTCTTGGATGACTTCCCGGCAAGAGGGTCTTGTCGGGGCCTTCGAGCTTGGGCTTATTCCTAACACCCTTGGAGGGGTGTGGCCTTGGTGAATTTGGAGGTTAGTCTTTGTGCCAGCCTTCGTCATGCCTTGTCGTCGAAGGGGTTTGTAAGTGCATCTAGTGCCCTTAGGGATTTTGGTGGTTTGAAAACTTATAGGTTAAGTAAGTAATGTGTTTATAAGTGTACACAGGCTCTATAAGTTGCGGAGGAGTTTGAGTTATACGATGAATATCGACCCCTCAAAATGTATGTCTTCGGCTGAAGAAATTGCTCTTATGCGGTAGACTTTGATCGCGAAGAAATTGCGATGAAATTGATATTCCTCATGGAGATATTGAAGATAAGGAATTCGGTGTGTCCTGACGAAAATCTATCTGAAGACTTTGAAGCGTGAAGATTTATTCTTTTTGTTTCATTTTCTTTACTATTGAGTCATAGGAACACCGTACAATTAAAGGGGGTCAAGGTAATACTATGGAATGAATTTCCTCATGATGCTCAACCCAAGCCTAATCCTACAAAAGCCTCAAGTGAGGAATATGAGAGACATGAGGACTTTGAGAGTTGAAAATTCCGACCGTTGCCGCGACAAGTGCCACCTCACCGATCTTATCCACACCAACGGTCACAATATTTAAGGGCATTTATGTCAAATCATGTCCGGATGCTCCCAGGCTATAAATAGCCACCCCCACAACCACTAGCTGGTTGGCTGCTCCAACATAAACTTACACTTGTCATTTAGAGCAACCGAAATTCCTCAGAGTCTTCGAGAGTAAATCATCAAGTGAGGAAATACCACAAACACCAAACCACAAACCAAAAACCAAGTGATTGAGCATCACTGAAGAATTTGTTCCTGTGTGGAACTGAAGCCTTTTACCTTTGAGGACTATGCATCCTCCAGACGGTTAGGCGTCATGGTCTAGAGCATCCAGCAGTCAATTGTGGATCACGGGTGACCGAGTTTGTGAGGGTTTGGAAGTCTGCCCTGAAGACTTACCACGAGTGTTGGGCGAGGACTGTGTGTCCTTAGCTCAAGGAGAATACGGTAGGGATTGTGTGTCCCGGGACTGTGTGTCCTTTGGTTTCAATACCAAGCCGCTCCAAACCAAACGTACGACTGTCACAACTGTTGGAACTGGGTCATCAACAACTGTCTTCATTGTGATACGGGTTCTATTTCTTCAACTCCTTGAATTCCTCAATATTGTATGTTGAAGACTTTCATTGTCACTATTTGAAGAATTTGCTGAAGACTTTCTCTGAATTTCCTCAACCTCAAATTCTTCATACCAGTTAATCTTCACCTGCTTATTTTGTGCCTGCATACTGTGCAAACCGATTCTCATAATTTTCATCAAGTAAACTGTTGTCGTAATCGTTGCACCTCTGATCCTACGCTATTTCCGCTGCACGTTATTCATCAGTGAAGAATTTCCTCAAAAGGAATTTCCTCAGTGATGAAATTCTACAAATCACATATTCACCCCCGCCCCTCTAGTCGATATAACGCACTTTCAATTGGTATCAGAGGAAGGTACTCCCTTGTTCTGTGTGATTTTGGTTTAACCACCTGGAGTTTTAGTTATGTCGATTGCAAGTATGATCAAGGTTACTGCAGGATGTCCTACCTCTGAAGGAAAGTACTTTCCCTATTGGAAGACCAAGATGCAGATGCATCTTCAGGCTATTGACAATGATCTCTGGTACATTGTGGAACATGGCATTCCCTCCATCGCTGCTACTGTCTCTGCAGCTGATGTGAAGAAATTCAAGCAACTTCATTCTCAAGCGAAGAATATCATCTGTGGCCATCTGAGCAAAGGTTAGTATGGCAGAGTGAGTGCTTTGGGCATAGCGAAGCTTATCTGGGATAGGCTGTCAAAGTCAATGAAGTAATTTCAACTCAGCGCGACTCTCGTGTTGATGTTCTTCACAATCTCTTCAATTGCTTCAAGAGGCTTGACAATGAAAGCTGCCAAGATACCTTTGATCGCCTCACTGACACCTCAAATGAACTGCAAGAACTGGGAGCTCGAGACATCACTGACCATGAAGTTGTGAAGAAATTGATAAGATCTCTGGATCCATCATTTGATACACTGGTTCTGATGATTCAAGAAAGAGCAGACTATAAGATGCTTGATCCTACTGATATACTCGAAAGACTCAATACTCATGAATTCCAACAGGAAGAAAAGAGAGATTTGTATGGACCAAGCTAGTCTAGACCTTGTGCGCTGAAGGCCAAAGCAATTTCCTCAGCTGAAGAAGAAGACTCAGATTACAGCATTGGTGATCCTGATGAACTTGGACAGGAGCTTGCAATGCTCGTGAGGAAATTCCAGAAGTTTACAATGTGTGGCCAGTTTGGTAAATCTTCAAGAAGAGCTATGAGAAAATCAGAATCTTCATCTGAGGACTACAAGAAAAGAACCTGCCACAAATGCAAGAAATCTGGTCACTATATTGCTGATTGTCCTCGCTGGGTGAAGGAATCAAAGAAGAAGAAATACGAGGGTGAAAGTTCTGATGACTCGAAGAAAAAGAAGAAATCCTCAAAATCCACATCCTCAAAGTCCTCATCGCACAAGAAGACTATTTTCAGAAAGGCTCGGGCACTCATTGGCAAGAAAATGGATTCCGAAGAAGAATCTAAGGAATGTGATGAAGAGGAAGGTTCTGAAGAAGAATCGGAGTCTAGTGTGGCAAGTCTTGCACTGGCTACCACATTCGTCAACAAGTCAATCTTCAACCTTGAAGAAAATGACAACGCTATCTACACTGATGACTATGTTGCTGACTTCGCTCCAACCTATTTCTTCATGGCAAAAGGTTCAAAGGATGACAAACACAAGACTACTGAGTGGGTTATTGATAGTGGTTTCACAAACCACATGACTGGTGATAAAATCTTGCTAATGAATATGCCACTGACTCCACCACCACTGAAGAAAATCACTTATGCTGACAAAGGTTAAAGCAAGGTATAGGTACTTGGCAAAGTGGGTATTTCCAAGGACAGGCACATGGACAAAGTGATGCTTGTCGAATCCCTTGGGTTTAACCTCATGTCAGTCTCAATGCTTTGTGATCTTGATATGGTTGTTATATTTGGAAAATATAGATGTGTAGTCATCATAGAATCTGAAGGATCCAAAGTCCTCGAAGGCTTTAGGAGAGGAGATTTGTACATTGTTGATTTTTCCACAAGTCCTCAACCAGCCACATGCTTACTAGCAAAAACCTTAGATGGCTCGCGATGGCATCGAAGACTTGGTCATGCAGGCAAGAGGAATTTGCACACGCTGGCGAAGAAGTAGCATGTCTTTGACATCGAATCAGTCAAATTCCTCAAGGACCACCTCTATGGTGCTTGTGAGTCTAGAAAAATGACTAGATCCAAACATTCCTCGAAGACCATCATGACTACTACTCGTCCGTTTGAATTGCTTCACATGGATCTGTTTGGACCTACTCATTATGCTACTCTAACCAATGCAACATCCTTATATGGCTTTGTCATCGTTGATGACAATTATCGACACACTTGGGTACATATCATTTTGTATAAAACTGAAGTGCAGGAAGTCTTCAAATGATTTTCGTCAAGGGCCTCGACGAACATCGGCGTCAACATCAAACACATCAGGAGTGATAACGGGACAGAATTCAAAAATAATGGTCTTGATGATTATCTTGATGAACTTGGTATTACTCATGAATTATTTGCTCCCTATACTCCTCAACAGAATGACATCTTTGAACGCAAGAACAGGACTCTGGTTGAAATGGCACGGACTATGCTTGAAGAATATCAGAGTCCTCGTCATTTCTGGCCTGAAGGAATCAACACTACTTGCCACATCATCAACAGGGTATATCTTCACAAGTTCCTCAAGAAAATCTCATATGAACTCCTCAATGATAAGAAACCCAATGTAAGTTATTTCAAAGTCTTCAGTGGAAAATGTTGGATTAGAGATCTTCACCATAGCTCAAAATTTGCACCTAAATCACATGAGGGTTTTATGCTTGGTTATGGAAAGGACTCGCACACCTACAGAGTCTTCAACACCTGTCACAACAAGGTTGTTCAAACTGTAGATGTGTGGTTCGATGAAACTAATGCCTCGCAAAGGGAGAAATTGCCTCGTGTGCCAGATAAATTATCTCCTGAGGAAGCAATCAAGTTCAAATCTACTGAAGACATTGTTCCTACTGAGGAAATTGCAGAAGAAATCGTCCCCGACACTATTGAAATTCAAGAAGGTGCTCCTGTGGAAATTGCTCCAGTGTAAATTCCTCAGCTCAGACCAAATCCTCAACTAGCTCATCCAAGGATTGCAAATGAAGTAGAACTTGACAAAATCCTCAACGACATCAACGCGCCAGGTCCTCTCACTCGCTCAAAAGCTTCACATTTAGTTAACTTTTGTGGACATTCCTCCTTTGTGTCTATCACAGAACCGTCAAAAGTTGCTAAAGCTTTCATGGAACCTGAGTGGATTCAAGCCATGGAAGATGAACTTCTTCCGTTCAAGCTAAATGATGTGTGGGAACTCGTCAAACGACCAGATCCTCGCAAGCACAATATCATCGGCACCAAGTGGATTTTTCGAAACAATCAAGATGTGGATGGTCAAGTGGTGAGGAATAAGGCACGACTTGTAGCCCAAGGCTACACACAGGTTGAAGGAATCGATTTTGATGAAAATTTTGCACCTGCTGCTAGACTTGAAGCTATTCAAATTCTACTTGCTTATGCTAATCATCATAACATTACTCTATATCAAATGGATGTGAAAAGTGCATTCCTCAATGGTAAGCTTGAGTAAGAAGTATATATTGCTCAGCCCCCAGGTTTTGAGGATCCGAAGCATCCAAACAAAGTCCTCAGATTCAAAAAGGCACTCTATGGCCTCAAGCAAGCCCCTCGTGCATGTTATGATACATTGAAGGAATTCCTCATGAAGAAAGGCTTCAAACCTAGTTCACTCGAAATAACTCTTTTCACTAAATCCTATGATAATGAACTATTTGTGTGCCAAATATATGTCGATGACATTATCTTTGGCTGTACTAACAAACGTTATAGTGTTGAATTTGCTTACATGATGAGTAAAGAATATCAGATGTCTATGATGGGGGAGCTGAAGTTCTTCTTAGGTCTTCAAATTCGTCAACAACGCAATGGCATCTTCATATCATAGGAGAAATACATCAAAGATGTTATGAGGAAATTTGACATGCATGAATGCAAAGGTGCCAAGACTCCCATGCCTAACAACGGCCACCTCTACACTGACGAAAATAGTAAAGATTTTGATCAGCAGGTATATCACTTGATAATTGGCTCTTTATTGTATCTATGTGCATCTAGGCCAGATATAATGCTTAGTGTTTGTATGTGTGCTCGTTTTCAAGAAAAACCGAAGGAATCACACCATCAGGCTATGAACCATATTCTTCGAGACTTAGCTCACACACCAACACTAGGATTATGGTACCCCAAGGGCTCAAATCTTCATCTCGTTGGATATTCTCATTCTGATTATGCTGGTGACCATCTGGATCGGAAGTCAACTTATGGCACTTGCCATTTCCTCGGAAGATCATTAGTCTGCTCGTCCTCAAAGAAGCAAAACTGTGTTTCTCTCTCCACTGCCAAAGCTAACTACATTGTTGCTGGATCTTGTTGTGCTCAACTACTATGGATAAAGCAAACCGTCACATACTACGACATCAACATGAAGAATCTGCCTCTCTACTGCGACAATGAGAGTGCAATCAAGATCGCCTACAACCCAGTACAACACTCGAAGACTAAGCACATCCAGATTCGTCATCCTTTTCTTCTGGACAATGTCGTCAAGGGCAATATCATCATCGAGCATGTGAACACTGACAATCAACTAGCGGATATTTTCACTAAGCCCTTGGATGAGAGAAGGTTTTGCAAGTTGCGGTGTGAGCTAAATATCTTAGGGTCTTCAAATGGTTTGTGGAAGCATACACACATCCTAACAGTTATGCAAAATTGATGACTTAGATGTGCAACACACGAAGAATCGATTTTCTTCAATCAATGAAGAATATCACTCTTAGTGTGAGGAAATTAATGAAGAATTTGGTTCTCACGGCCCTACGACAATAGTACGTGGCGCCTGAAATCATCATTCTTATATGGTGGGTGACGCGACCACCCAACTTCGAAATTCTTCAAGTTGTTTTTCTTCAAACTTGAAATTCATCAATCTCACACTTTGTCAAATTCTTCAAAACGTTTGATCATTTTCATTTGCCAATATATATATATATATATATATATATATATATATATATATATATATATATAGACTGAGATTTCAAAGTCCTCAAAAGCATTCACTTATAGCTCAGTCTTCAATTTGATATTTCATCTAAGTGAATGTGATCGGACCCGACTCCCCTCTATGCTAAACTCAACCCAGTCTATTCATTTCTTCATATGCGTTCTACTTGAAACATGTTCAAAGTCCTCACTGTGTCCTTGTCAGCTGAGGACTTTGCAAGGAAATCCTCAAAACTGCAAAAATGAATTTTATAACGTCACACAATAACTGGACCCACTTCCCATGATCAGATAACCACGATCTCCACCGCTTCAATTGTGGGCTCCACGTGTCGTACAGAGACTAATGGGAAAGGGCAATTCAGTACGAAAGTTTTGGCCGAACAGGTTTTCACGTGAGCTATAAATAGGCCCTTACCCCCCTCAGTTAAAACTCTTCGTCCTCTCGTCTTCTCTCTGCTCTAGCTCAACCCTATGGCCACCGCTAGCTATCTCGTCGCCAGTGAGGAAAAGCTTCACTTCCTCGCCCTCTCCCTCGCCGAACTCACGTCGGAAGCGGAATCTCAACCTCCGCCATCGCTGTAGCTGATTTATGTCACCATGTTAGGGCGCAGAAGATCTGAACCGAAGAGCTTCACTCTTTTACTGCTCCTGTTCTTCGTGTTCTTCGCTCAAGGTAATTAAAATCATATTTTACTACCTATGCTGATCTATTATTTCACTTTAGACTCGCGAAATCTGTTTTTCCTCGAAGTATCTGTCAGCCACGCACACTCATTCATCAAACACTTGATGAATTTCACTAATCTACTCAAATTCTTCATGAGATTCCTCAATTGTGTAAATTCACAAATCTGCAGAACTCTCAAACCCAAGATCAGAATGCTTACTCAAATTCCTCAACCCAATGGTCAAATTCCTCAACTTGTAGAAATTTTCAATTTCTTCAAATCTGAGAACGCATATGACTTCTCCAAATTATTCGCACCCATACTCTGTTCACAGGTACAAAATGTCAGCTGATAAATCACTAGGTTCTCATCAACTTAACTCATTTGCAGTGTTCCTCGAAGAAATTTACCATTGTCATCAGAATCTTCAAAAGTGCATATTCCTCAGCAAAAGCCTCAGTTGAAGAAAATGGAAGATGACAAAAAGCAAAAGGGAGGAAAGAAGCTTAAACAGAACACTGCTTTTGATATTCCTAAAGATATATATGCTGACAACTGCACTCCTGATGAGGAAATATATGTCAAAGAAACCATGGCGAAGCGCAAGATAGGGCTTGAGAAAATCGAACGCAGATGGGTTAAGGAGTGGAAGGAATACCGTTATGTAACTCCAAAATATGCGAAGAAAGTCGCCCTCAAGCCACCTTGCAAGGGGCCTCCTCAGGGTGATCAACAAGCTGCTCATCCCTCAAGCGTTGAAACAATTGAGAATTACCCTGATGAGAAAGACAAATATTTGTCTAAGCTACAGAAGAAAGCAGAAGCAGCCGTGAAGAAATTCAATAATGCCTCTGCTGCCACTGCCACTGCCGCCACTTCTTCAGCTGTTGAGGCCTCTGGTACAACTATTCCTCATAAGAAGACTGTGCCAAAGAAACCAAAGGCCTCAGTGCCAAAAGAGCAATTGCCTCAGAAGGTTGCACCAGTGCCAAAACCTTCAACAGCACCACAGTCCTCGCAACCTCAACAGAAGCAGATAGTTAAGCATCAGCCTGCTCATTCCAGTTCCTCAGTGCCATCTGCCATGAGTTCTGCTTCAAAGTCTTCACCACCTCTCTTGAAGACTAAAATGGCTGCTGGAAGAGGCATCATGCCTAGTCCTAGAAAGTCATCAATGTTCCTTCTGCATCAGAAGGAAGTGAGGAATTTGATGATGAAACTATTCAAGCAATCATCAGAAACAAGCAGGAACGAGTTGCACAAGCCTCAGGCATCTCTATTCATCTTGCCATCGACCCAAAGGTTCTGCTGGACTTCATCAACCTCTGGTATGAAGATCTAAACACTCCCATTGATGATTTCAAGCTTCCCCCTGGTGTCAGTCACATGGTTGCAACCTTCATCAATGAGGCAAAATGGAAAGAACAGCAAGCCAAGCAAGCAAAGGTTGCTAAACTCAACAAGGAGAAATTCCTCCAGCAGAATCTCCTCAATCTGATGCCTGAAGCTCTTGTATCAACTCAGGCTGAACTGAAAACCTTGAAAGATAAGTGCACAAGCCTATCTGATCGTCAAAGTGTCAAGCGGAATTTCATCAAGGTTGCAACAACTGCAGTTGATGAATACAACAAGAAAGCTGCTCCTCCTGTGCAGTAAAAGCTACCTGAGTCTAGCTACACGGTTCAGCTGACAAAAGAAGATGAAGCTGATGAACCTGCTGCTGA
The DNA here is from genome assembly GCF_904849725.1 of Hordeum vulgare subsp. vulgare. Classification (NCBI taxonomy): domain Eukaryota; kingdom Viridiplantae; phylum Streptophyta; class Magnoliopsida; order Poales; family Poaceae; genus Hordeum; species Hordeum vulgare. The sequence goes on along the minus strand of NC_058524.1, from coordinate 364,061,768 downwards.
GGAAATTCCTCAACATATTCTAGGTGAAGAATCTGCTCTAGATGAAGAAACTGTTCGAGCTGAAGAAAATGCTTCAGTTGAGGAAACTTCTAGGAAATTCCTCAACATATTCCTCAACCTACCATTCCTCACAAGACCTCTGATGAAATTGTGGGTGATGATAAAACTGGGTGCACCACTCCAATTATTCATGATGACTTTTGGGAAGAACCTCATCACTCACCAAGTTCAACTCAAATCCCTCCTACTCGTGTTGCAACAGAAATCCTCATTGGATCTGATGGGAAGACCTGTCGTGAGGAATCTGCTCAAGATTCAGCTGCATCAGCTGAAGATAATGCGGCGACTAATGCTACAACTGCCTCCTCCTACAAGCAAATTCCTCAAGCTCAGGAAAATCCTCAACCTGACGAAAATGCTAAGAATGAAGAAAATGCTCCTGCCCTAAATACTGAAACTTCTATTATTGTGGTACACACAAAAACCGCAATAATAGTAGATCCTCGTCAATTACAGCAACATAATCTTCAACCGCAATAGAATCAGCCTTTCTCCAAAAGGACAAAGTTTCAAATGGAGGCATTTTATGAAGAACATATGTACTTCACTGGCGCAAATCCTTATGATAAGCTTCGCATCAGGCACCGGAAGTTTTGGATGAGGAACCAGCTCAATTACTATGCATCTGTGCTCTATGGGGGAACAAGATATTTTAGCAAAAGCATATTCCTCACCGTGACATGGAAGAAATTCCTTGCTTCACTCCAGTCCTCAACGTTGTTTACGAAGCTGGATTGCTACCTCTCTGCACTGACATTGCCGACTGGAACTGCGACATCATTCTTCAGTTCTACGCCACGCTGCACATCACTAGAGATCCAAAGGATCTCAACACTTGGGTTTTGGATTGGATGACTCGACACACACACTACAAATCGCCTGCCACTGAACTGCTTTGAGCTCTTCCAGTCTCAATTCCCTCAGAGAATGTGGTGCTGATGTATGATGAATGTGAGCTGCCAAATAGACTGATGGAAGTCCTCATGAATCCTTTGGCCAAGGACCAACTTTCAAGGACTCGCTTTCTAGTTCAAGACTTGAAGTATGAACCACGAACAGTCTATAGAATCCTGGCCAATGTCATCGCTCCCATCAAAGGGCATGACGATGAAGAAGATATCGTAGGCATCATGAAGAATATCTTTTTCAATGTCATGCATGGCATACCTATGAATCTTCATGACTTCTTCCTCAGGACTTTGGCTGATAATGCACTGTCACCGTTTGAAATGAAGATTTATGCCCCGTGGATCATGAGATTCATCAGAACCAGGTCAGGCATCAACTACCATGCTGATTTTCATAATCACATCAGATATCTGCCGCTAATCAGAGTCATCATGACTTCTTCATATGATGACACTGATACCCAAGATCCACCAAGCCCAACTGCCCCAAGAGTGATGAATAACAGAGAGCTACTCCTCAGTCTTCATCAGAATGTTGATCGCAATCAGAAATGGGTCAAACGTCAATTCAGTGCCATTGTGAAAACCCTCAACGAAACTCAGAATGCAGTGAGGAAAAATCACTATTATCTTCATGAGGTGTTTGATCGTACCTGGGCCACCTTGGTTCATCTTAAGACTCAAGAGGAACTTGAGGAATTGGAGTTTACTCACGACTTCGACTGGTCGTGGCCTCCCAAAAAGAAATTCAAGCCAATTCCAGTTCTTGACCTTGAGGACAGTTCTTTTTCTTCATTTCGGACTGCTTTGTCACATGGAGAACGAGAAGACACTTCAACTAGTCCAAGGAAGAATCATGTCGCCAAGAATCCTCACGCCTCTTCATCAACCAAGAAGTGAAAGTCTTCATGGGGCGTTCGTCCTCAGTTTTGTCCCTTTTCGTCACTTGATAACAAAGGGGGAGAAATCTGAGTTAGTCTTCAAACGGGATATATTGTGGGGCATATGAACATTATTAAGTTACAAACTCTTGGTTCTTCTGAAGTGTTTTATGTAATGAGTTGTAACTTAAGCCCGATGGTACTCTGACTCTTTTGAAAGTTTTTCTTCGCATGCTTATTCCTCAAAATATATTAATGCAGGCATGCTGAAATTCGTCAGATACCATTTCTCATCATGCATTCTCAAATTCCTCATTTTGTATGTCAAATTTATGCATGATTTACAAGATACAAAGGGAGATCTCCATGATATAAATCATTAATGTGCATCTCCTATGAAAAGCAAAATTCCTCAAAATATGCACATCTTCACGGGGAGTCTCTCAGTATCTTGATTCCATATTCCTCAAACTCAGTATTTACACTTCATATTTTTATCCCCATTGAAAACTTAACCTTATTGTCATCAACCACCAAAAAGGGGGAGATTGTAAGTGAATCTAGTGCCCTTAGTGATTTTGGTGGTTTGAAGACTTATAGGTTAAGTAACTGATGTGTTTAGAAGTGTACACACGTTGTATAAGTCGCTGAGGAGTTCGAGTTATACGGTGAATATCGACCCCTCAAAATATATGTCTTTGGCTGAAGAAATTGGTCTTATGCTGAAGACTTTGATCGTGAAGAAATTGTGATGAAATTGATATTCCTCGTGAAGATATTGAAGATGAGGAATTCGGTGTGTCCTGAAGAAAATCAGTCCGAAGACTTTGAAGCGTGAAGATTTATTATTTACGTTTCGTTTTCTTTACTCTTGAGTCATAGGAACACCATACCGTTAAAGGGGGTCGAGGTAATACTACGGAATGAATTTCCTCATGATGGTCAACCCAAGCCTAATCCTACAAAAGCCTCAAGTGAGGAATATGAGAGACATGAGGACTTTCATAGTTGAAAGTTCCGATCGTTGACGCGACACGCGCCACCTCACCAATCTTATCCAGACCAACGGTCACAATATTTAGGGGCATTTAGTCAAATCATGTCGGGATGCTCCCAGGATATAAATAGCCACCCCCACAACCACTAGCTTGTTGGCTGCTTCGAGAGAAACTGACACTTGTCATTTACAGCAACCCAAACTCCTTAGAGTCTTCGAGAGTAAATCATCAAGTGAGGAAATACCCCAAACACCAAACCACAAACCAAAAACCAAGTGATTGAGCATCACTGAAGAATTTGTTCCTATGTGGAACTGAAGCTTTTACCTTTGAGGACTGTGCATCCTCCAGACGGTTAGGCGTCATGGTCTAGAGCATCCAGTAGTCAATTGTGGATCACCGGGTGACCGAGTTTGTGAGGGTTTGGAAGTCTCCCTGATGACTTACCACGAGTGTTGGGCGAGGACTGTGTGTCCTTAGCTCAAGGAGAATACGGTAGGGACTATGTGTCCCGGGACTATGTGTCCTTTGGTTTCAATGCCAAGCCGCTCCAAACCAAACGTACGAGTGTCACACAGTTGGAACTAGGTCATGAACAAGTGTCTTCATGATGATACAAGTTCTATTTCTTCAACTCCTTCAATTCCTCAATATTGTATGTTGAAGACTTACATTGTAATTGTTTGAACAATATGTTGAAGACTTTCTCTGGATATCCTCAACCTCGAATTCTTCATAACAGTTTATTTTCACCTGCTTATTATGTGCCTGCATACTGTGCAAACAAATTCTCATAATTTTCATCAAGTAAACTGTTATTGTATTCGTTGCACCTTTGATCATGTGCCATTTCCGCTGCACGTTATTCATCAGTGAGGAATTTCCTCAAAAGGAATTTCCTCAGCGATGTAATTCTAAAAATCGCCTATTCACCCCCTCTAGTTGATATAACGCACTTTCATGGTTGTCGGCTCCCGTGCACTAGTCTGGGGCACAGGAGACCCCAGTCTTCAGTGCACCGACAGGAGCCCCTGGGCCTGGGCCATGCACGTGTACGAGGCGTCGTTGGGCCAGGCCCAAAGTGGTGCACGGGCCTCCATGACAGGGTATCTTGCGGTTTGGAGAGGCGTGCATTGAACGCATGAAGTGGAGAGGCGTCCGCACGGTGGTCGTCCCACCTCTTGGAGCATTTCTGCCATGCGTGAGGCATGCGCAGTAACGGTGAGGCAAGTGGCGTTCGTGGCCTTAAAAGTCGCAGTTGTGGCAGGGCCCACTACTGCATGCATTAGTGCAGCAGGGTGGCTCCCTGTTCGCCCGTGCCCATGGGCGATTGGGCAAGAGGGGCGGCGGTTTCTGGAGTGAGGAGGGATAGCCCCTGCGCCTCGCCTTATAATTTAGGGGTTTTGCGAGGGGTTTTGCTCATCCATCCAACTCCTGATACGCACAACACCCCCAACCCTTTCTGCAATATCTTCCTTAGCTTCAGGTGGCGCTCACCCCTAATCATGGTTAGGGGACGAGGACGGCCACCATCAGCCGCCAGAGCGACGAGAGGATTCCGTTCTGATCATGCCACAGCTTCACGAGCCGCCGCAGCGGAGGGCGCCCCGAGCGCCCGAGGTGGCGGAGGGGCGAGGGGCCGTAGTCGCCATAGAGGTCGTGGCCCGGGAAGGCGGGATGCCAGTCCAGCACCCCCGCCTTCTCCGAGTCTCACTCCTACGGGGACTCATGTTGGAAGGACTCCGTTGGAGTTCCTTCTCAAGCTGCAAGGCCGCATCAGGACCCGGCTTCAACTCCCCAACGCCTTCGCCAAGGCGATGGGTGAAGAGAAGCTCCCGATGTTGTGGCTCCGGGTATATGGCTGCGGCAATGGCGCTGTACCGGTGGCCGTGGAGCAACCGGGGCCTCGGCTCCTGTTCCTTGTACGTGGCTGGAAGAGCTTCACTCACGTCCACAATCTCTGGAATCGACATGTTCTACGCTTCAAGATGATGGCAGACAACCTGCTCTCCATCAAGATATACGGGAGCTCAGGTGTATGCCTCAGCTGTTGCGAAGAGAGCTCGAGCGGGACTGAAAGCCCTTCCTCTCGCGAGGGTGACGAGGAAGGGACAGACCAGAGCGACAGCGGGTACGGGTCAGACCCTTGGCGGGCTAAGCCTGGGTACGAGGACCTAACCTTGGACTGACCGTCGGCCGCACCATCGCCGTAACTCCGCGGCTCTCCTCCTCCCGAGTTGGGACTGACGCGCTAGAAGAACCAACGCTACCACATATTGCTGACAGTGCCTGGTTCCTAGCACCGCCGTCCCTTCTAGCCACGTTCTTCTCCGAGCAGTGCTGGTCCACGAGGAGCCAGCCTGGGTTGCGCCTCGGGCTTTGTCGTTTTCTGTCTTTTTGAACTTTTGTCCGGCAAGCATTGTCCCTCGCCAAAGACAGTATCATAAGTTATAGTTGTAAAAATCATCCATGTAATATGTCTTAGTTTTCCTCAAACAAATGAAAGAAATATAGTTTCCCTTATGTCTGATCCTTCTTTTTGAATGATACACCCCTTGCGTTTTTTCGGAAGCTTGCCAACTCGACTGGTCATGCCGCTAGTACTTTGAGGAACGGATCCTTAGCAGTTCGTCGGAGGGGTCGTTACCGGCAAGACTCCTTGCCACACTTAGTGCAACCGTTAAATCGTCGAGCGCGGCTCGAGGAGAGATAAGGTGTTGCGTAGCCGCTTGGTCTGTTTAGCAAGTTCGAAACCCGTGTGGCCGTTCTGGTCGTTGAACGAGCTCGAAACAGAACCAAGGTGCATTGATCTTAGCAAGGTTCCTTGTGGGTGTAGGTTTCTCAAATAAAGGTTGGGATTTCTAGAAAGGAAACAACCTATCTACTCAAAAATATTATCAAGAGTTTTTATCACTTATCTATCGTGTCACGAAACTTCTTCGTGCGGCGTCTGAATCTTTTGCCAGGGCATCAGATCCCCGGCAAGCCGGATGCTACACCTCCCTCGGCAACCTCCTCGCCGGCAAGGTTCTTGCCGATAGTCTTCAAACATCGCGTGCGAAAGGGGCTTGCCAGGGTATAACTCATTTTTCTATTTTTGGCTAGGCCATGATGGTGGATCCCCCGAGCGCATCTTTGGCGGTGACGTGACACTTCTAGGGGAGAAAACGTTTTTGCTGCAGTGCATGCCAGGGCTTCGGGACCTGTTGGCGCATCCTCGACGCCTATGCATCACTATGTAGAGGTTTGTGATGACCCACAAGTATAGGGGATCTATCGTAGTCCTTTCGATAAGTAAGAGTGTCGAACCCAACGAGGAGCATAAGGATCTGACAAGTGGTTTTCAGCAAGGTAATATCTGCAAGCACTGAAATTATCGGTAACAAGTAGTTGTGTGGTGAGATGATTCATAGCAAGTAGCAAGTAACCATAGTAACAACGGTGCAACAAAGTGGCCCAATCCCTTTTGTAGCAAGGGACAAGCCTGGACAAAGACTTATAGGAGGTAAAATGCTCCCGAGGACACATGGGAATTTCTATCAAGCTAGTTTTCATCATGTTCATACAATTCGCGTTCGTTACTTTGATAGTTTGATATGTGGGTGGACCGGCGCTTGGGTACGGCTCTTACTTGGACAAGCATCCCACTTATGATTAACACCTCTCGCAAGCATCCACAACTACAAAATAAGAATTAATACAAAGTCTAACCATAGCATTAGACTAGTGGATCCAAATCAACCCCTTACGAAGCAACGCATAAACTAGGGTTTAACTTCTGTCACTCTAGCAACCCATCATCTACTTACAACTTCCCAATGCCTTCCTCTAGGCCCAAATAATGGTGAAGTGTTATGTAGTCGACGTTCACATAACACCACTAGAGGAAAAACAACATACAACACATCAAATTACCGAACGAATAACAAATTCACATGACTACTTATAGCATGACTTATCCCATGTCCTCAGGAACAAAAGTAACTACTCACAAAGCATAATCATATTCATGACCAGAGAGGTGATGAGTAGCATCAAAGATCTGAACGTAAACTCTTCCACCAACTAATCGAACTAGCACCTACTACAGAGAGTAATTAACACTACTAGCAACCTTACTAGTACCAATCGAAGTCGCGAGACGGAGATTGGTTAGAAGAGATGAACTAGGGTTTGGAGATGAGATGGTGCTGATGAAGATGTTGATTGTGACGAGTCCCCTCCGATGAGAGGAGTGTTGGTGATGACTATGGCGACGATTTCCCCCTCCGGGGGGGAAGTTTCCCCGGCAGCTCTAGGTTGGTTCTGCTCAAGTTCTGCCTCGTGGCGGCGGCGAATCCTCCGAAAAGCCTCCTCCTAATTTTTTCTAGACCGAAACCCTTCTTGTAGCAAAAGGGGGGAGCCAGAGGGCCAAGTGCGAGCCCACAAGTCCCCTAGGCGTGGCCAGGGGGGCCGCGCCTAGTAGGCTTGTTGCCTCCTGCTGGGGCCCCTCTGGTACTTCTCCGGCCCAGTATTTTTTATAAATCCCAAAAGAAATCCATGTTGATTTTCACGGCTATTGGAGTTGCGCAGAATAGGCATCTCAAACTTGCTCCTTTTTCAGGCCAGAATTCCAGCTGCCGGTATGCTCCCTCTTCATGTAAACCTTGCAAAATAAGAGAGAAAAGCAGAAGTATTGTACCGTGAAGTGTTATAACAGCCCAAAAAGCGATAAATATCAACATGAAAGAATGATGCAAAATGGACGTATCAACTCCCCCAAGCTTAGACCTCGCTTGTCCTCAAGCGAAAGTCGAGATCAATAAATATGCCCACATGTTTAGAGAGAGAGGTGTCGACAAAAAAAGATACGAACATGCAGGCATCATGATCATGATCAGAACAACAATACCATCATATCCACTCTTATGCTAAAGTGACAATTCCTTCACAATGTAAAGCATGGATCAAGAACCTTACCGAGACTTAACAACCGACAACCTTTAGTCATTGAAGCAATTGCAATTTATCACAACATCGGAAAAGAGTAAAATAAGAGCTTGTAAAGCAAATCCACATACCCAATCATCTTTTCGTTCTCTACAATTGCTACAACTCACGTGGTACTCATGAGATCAAAGTTTCAGTTGGACACAGAGAAAGATAGGGGCTTATAGTTTCGCCTCCCAACCATTTACCTCAAGGGTAATGTAAACAATAATAATTCATGAATGCTTACCTCCAAGTTGACATATGAATATAGATCTTTCCCTAGCATATGATGTTAGCCAAGATAAAGGCGAAATAAGGAATTGGTGAAGATCACCATGACTCTTTCAGGGGCAAAAAGTAAAGGTACAAGATAGGCCCTTCGCAGAGGGAAGCAGAGGTTGTCATGCGCTTTTGAGGTTTGGATGTGCGACCTCTTAGTGTGGAGGAACGTCACTTTATATTGCCTCTTGTGATAAAGAACTTCATTATGCATTCTGTCGCTTTTATGTATTCCTCATCACAGGTTCGTACAAAGCTTATTTTCCACACACTAATAGATCATACATATTAGGGAGCAATTTTTTTATTGCTTGCACCGATGAAAACTTACTTGAGGAATCTTATTCAATCCATAGGTAGGTATCGTGGACTCTCATGGCAAAACTGGGTTGAAGGTTTATGGATGCACAAGTAGTATCTCTACTTGGTGCGGGAGGTTTGGCTAATATGAGGTCGAAGAAATCATCACATGCTAAGGGATCTCTAGTCATATAACATTGTTCGGAACCAAGCGAACACAATTCATTATGTCGTCTTCCTTGTCCAACATCTACTTCTAAGCATGTAATAGTTTAGTGAGTGTTCACAATCATAGATGGTGTCAAAGATGATATATTTATATGTGAACCTCTCCTTCTTTATCACTTCCTAGTAGTTGCAACAATGACCAAGGTCTATGTTTGTCTACCCTCAACAAGTTTCAACCATCATTCTTTTTATATGTGAAGCCATCACTTCCCATAAGATCATTGCATGATCTTTCATGCTTTTATTCTTTTCCCATTATTTTGATCATGGCATAAGGCAAGGCCCTTAACTAAGACACTCTTTCTTATATGGCTCACGAGCTCGAATACATCGGGGGTGACACAAAGCAAAACTCAAGTATAAAACACTAAGACCTTTATTCTACTAGAGAAAGATAAAACTGAAAAGGAACAAACTAAAACAAAGGTTAAGGCAAAAGATGTGATCGTGATATGATACCGGGACAACTCCCCCAAGCTTGGCACAAGACAAGGCGATTGCCCATACCGATGCTCAGTTGTCTTCCTTTGGAGGTGATGGTGGTGGAGTTGTTTTGTCCTTTGATTCCAAGAGGGCCATCAATCTTTGATTATACCTTGGAGATCTGTGATATGTTTCTCCAGCAAAACAACTTCATGAGTGAGATAAGTATTGCGAGCACGAGTTGTTTCACAAAACCTCAAGAGTTCAATCAAGGATGGAGACAGTAGGTGGAGGTAGGGTTGGAGGAAATCCACTTCTTCAACTTCTTCCTTGTTGAACATAGATTGTACTTCGTCCCATGCCTGATTGTTCTCCTTAGTTTTTCCCTTGGTTTATTTAGGTAGCCTTTCCTTGGCCTCCATGACCTCCATTCTTTTCAGATCAGCATTTACTTGTCCATAGACTTCAGGGAGATTGTTCTCCCCCACAGATTCCTGAGACGACATCTTGCCTAAACCTGCGGCAGAAAATAGGCTCGAAACGAAAACAGAGGAAATCGGCGTGATACGAGGGTCAGACCTTACGGGAGAATATATAATGATTTTTTTCCGACCAGAAGGAGTACTCTGCAAGAAAACAAAGTCCGGGAGGCACACGAGGTGGCCACAAGCCCCCTAGGCGCGGCCAGGGGGTGGCCCGCACCTGGCAGGCTTGTCGCCTCCTCGTGCGCTTTCTGGACTACTTCAAATTTTCTATTTTTTCAAATCCAGGAAAAATCCTACTGGAAATTTTTTGGAGTCTGTTTACTTACCGAATAACATACCTCTTTGTTTTCGGAGTCTGAAACAGGATGATAAATATCCGTTAGGTACTCCTCCAGAGTTATGGTATTGATAATATTGCTTTCAACATTTATGGGAGTACCTGAGATATAATGCTTGATTCTCTGCCCATTTACCACTCTTGGACAATTACCTTCCATGTTGTTGATCTTGATAGCACCGGAATGATATACTTCCTCAACAATGTAAGGACCTTCCCACTTAGAGAGAAGCTTGCCTGCAAAAAATCTTAAGCGAGAATTATATAGCAAGACAAAATCACCTACGTTGAACTCGTGCTTTTGTATCCTTTTATCATGCCACATCTTAAACTTTTCTTTGAACAACTTGGCATTCTCATATGCCTGAGTTCTCCATTCATCAAGTGAGCTAATATCAAATAACCTCTTCTCACCAGCAAGTTTGAAATCAAAGTTGAGCTCCTTGATTGCCCAATAAGCCTTATGATCTAGCTCAAGAGGTAAATGGCATGCTTTACCGTACACCATTTTGTACGCAGACATGCCCATGGGATTCTTATAGGCAGTTTTATAAGCCCACAGTGCATCATCGAGCTTCTTAGACCAATTATTTCTAGACCTATTGACAGTCTTTTGTAGAATTAGTTTAATCTCTCTATTGCTTAGCTCTACTTGACCCCTGGACTGAGGGTGATAGGGAGACGCAATTCTATGGTTGACATCGTACTTAGCAAGCGTTTTACAGAAAGCACCATGAATGAAGTGTGAACCACCATCGATCATTAGATATCTAAGGACTCCAAATCTAGGGAAAATAACTTCTTTAAGCATCCTAATAGAGGTGTTGTGAGCAGCACTACTAGTGGGGATAGCTTCTACCCACTTAGTGACGTAATCAACAACAACTAGGATATGAGTATACCCGTTGGATTTTGGAAAGGGTCCCATATAATCAAAGCCCCAAACATCAAATGGTTCAATGACAAGTGAATAGTTCATAGGCATTTCCTGACGTTTACCGATATTACCTATTCTTTGACATTCGTCACAAGACAAGACAAACTTACGGGCATCCTTGAAGAGAGTGGGCCAAAAGAAACCTGATTGCAATACCTTGTGTGCAGTTCTATCTCCCGCATGGTGTCCTCCGTAGGCCTCGAAGTGACACTTCTGTAGGATCTGTCCCTGTTCATGTTCAGGTACACAACGTCTAATAACACCATCTACTCCTTCCTTATAAAGGTGAGGATCATCCCAAAAGTAATGTCTCAAGTCAAAGAAGAATTTCTTCTTTTGCTGGTATGTGAAATTAGGTGGTATATATTTGGCAACGATATAGTTTGCATAATCAGCATACCACAGTGCACTATGTGAAGTATTGATCACATTCAATTGCTCATCAGGAAAGCTATCATCAATAGGTTATGGGTCATCAAGACCATTCTCCAACCTAGACAAGTTATCTGCTACGGGGTTATCAGCACCCTTCCTGTCGACAACGTGCAAATCAAATTATTGTAGCAAGAGAACACATCTCATAAGTCTAGATTTAGCGTCTTTCTTCTCCATGAGGTACTTAATAGCAGCATAATCAGTGTGAATAGTGACTTTGGAATCAACTATGTAAGGTCTGAACTTTTCACATGCAAACACGACTGCTAAAAATTCATTTTCCGTAGTAGCATAATTTCTTTGGGCACTGTGTAGAGTTTTACTAGCATAGTGGATAACATTCAACTTCTTATCAACTCTTTGCCCGAGGACAACACCAACAGCATAATCACTAGCATCACACATGATTTCAAAAGGTAAGTTCCAATCAGGTGGTTGAACAATAGGTGAAGTTATCAAAGCCTTCTTAAGTATTTCGAAGGCTTCCTCACAATCATCGTCAAAAACAAAAGGAATATCCTTTTGCAAGAGATTGGTAAGAGGTCTAGAAATCTTAGAGAAGTCTTTAATGAACCTTCTATAACAACCAGCATGCCTAAGGAATCTTCTTATACCTTTGATATCTATGGGGTATGGCATTTCCTCGATTGCATCAACCTTAGCCTTATCGACTTCAATACCTCTTTCAGAAATTTTATCTCCTAAGACGATGCCTTCATTAACCATGAAGTGGCACTTCTCCCAATTCAAGACAAGATTGGTATCTTTACATCTCTGCAAGACTCGATCAAGGTTGCTAAGGCAATCATCACAAGAAGACCCGTAAACGGAGAAGTCATCCATGAAAACCTCAACATTCTTTTCACAAAAGTAAGAGAATATAGCCATCATACATCCTTGAAAGGTGGCAGGTGCATTACATAACCCAAAAGGCATACGTCTATAATCAAAGGTACCAAAAGGGCAGGTGAAAGTGGTTTTCTCCTGATCAGCTTGTGCAACTGGTATTTGGGAGAAACCAGAATAACCGTCTAGAAAGCAGAACTGTGTGTGTTTCGACACTCTTTCTAGCATTTGGTCGATAAAAGGCAAAGGGTAATGATCTTTCCTAGTGGCTTTATTCAATTTCCTAAAATCGATCACCATCCTATAGCCAGTAATAATCCTCTGTGGGATCAACTCATCCTTATCATTAGGGACAATGGTAATACCTCCCTTCTTAGGGACGTATTGCACCGGACTCACGCAATCACTATGAGCAACATGATAGATAATACCTGCTTCCAGGAGCTTTAGTATTTCTTTTGTTACTACCTCTTTCATCTTAGGATTTAATCTCCTTTGATGATCATAGAGTGGGACTAATGCCCTTAATCTTGTGCAGTCATAGAGTGGGACTAATGCCCTTAATCTCAGGATCGGTTTTAATCTTGTGCAGTCATAGAGTGGGACTAATGCCCTTAAGATCATCAAGAGTATATTCAATAGCAGCACGGTGCTTCCTCAGAGTATTTAGTAACTTCTTTTCTTCATGCTCTGAGAGGCTAGCACTAATTATAACATGATATATCTCTTTTTCATCAAGATAATCATACTTAAGAGTATCAGGCAACTGTTTAAGCTTGAACACAGGATCTGCCTTTGGTGGGGGTGGATCCCCAAGCAGTTCAACAGGCAAATTCTTAAGGATAGGATATTGTTCTAAGACAACTCTATCTATCTCATCCCTTTCATCCATATGCATATCATTTTCATGTTGAAGCAAGTATTGCTATAAAGGATCAGTAGGAGGCACGGCAATAGAAGCTAAGGCAATAGTTTCATCCTTACTAGGCAACTCTTTTTCATGAGGTTGTCTACCAAACTTGGAGAAATTGAACTCGTGTGACACACCTTCAAAGCCAACAGTGACAGTTTGCTTCTCACAGTCAATATGAGCATTGACGGTATTGAGGAAGGGTCTGCCAAAAATGGTGGGACAAAAGCTATCTTGGGTGGTAGCAAGAATGAGGAAATCAGCAGGATACTTCGTTTTACCACACAAGACTTCAACATCTGTAACAATTCCCACAGGGCAGATAGTATCTCTATTGGCAAGCTGAATAGTGACATCAATAGGCTCCATCTCAACAGGTGCAATCTCATCTTTAATTTCATCATATAAGGATTGAGGTATTGCACTAACACTAGCACCCACATCACATAAACCATGATAACAATGATCTCCTATCTTAACGGAAACAACAGGCGTGCCAACAACATGCCTATGTTTGTATCTAGCATGTGGTTTAGCAATTCTAGCAGCATCTTCACAGAAGTGAATATCATGGCCATCAACATTGTCGAACAGGAGATCTTTGATAATAGCAATGCTAGGTTCAACTCTAATTTGCTCAGGGGGTGTAGGTGTTCAAATGTAGCCCCTACGTATCATAGTTGAAGCTTTAGAATGATCCTTTATCCTAACAGGGAAAGGTGCTTTCTCCATGTAAGCACTGGGAACAATAGGATCATTATAGGCAATGACTTTCTCTTCAACTGGATTGGGTTTAACTACATTGACTTCTAAGGGAGGATGATATCTAAACCACTTCTCTTTGGGGAGATCAATATGAGCAGCAAATGATTCACACAATGAAGCTACTATCTCAGACTCAAGTCCATACTTAGCGCTAAAATCACAAAAAATATTTGTTTCAACAAAGGATTTAACGCAATCAAACTTGAAATTCATACCTGACTCCTTACCTTCATCAAGCTACCAATCTTCAGAGTTGCGTTTAATTATTTCCAATAAAATCCATTGGAAGTCAATATCTCTCTTCATAAAAGAACCAGTACAAGAAGTGTCGAGCATGGTGCGATCATCATGAGAAAGCCGAGCATAGAGTTCTGAATGATAATTTCTCTCAAGAGCTCATGGTTGGGGCATGAATATAACATTGATTTAAGCCTCCCCCAAGCTTGAACGATGCTTTCTCTGTCACGAGGCCAAAAATTATAAATATAATTCCGATCACGATGTACTAGATGCATAGGATAAAACTTTTGATGAAATTCCAATTTCAACCGATTGTAGTTCCATGATCCAGTATCATCACATAGCCTATACCATGTCAACGCCTTATACCTCAAAGATAAGGGAAAGACCTTCTTCTTGACCTCATCGTCGGGCAAACCTGCAAGCTTAAATAAACCACAAACTTCATCTACATAGATTAGATGCAAGTCTGGTTGTGATGTTCCATCTCCTGTAAAAGGATTAGCCAGTAGTTTCTCAAGCATACCCGAAGGAAATTCTTAGCAAATACTTTCAGTAGGTGCAGGAGGTTGAGGAGCAACTCTTTGTGCTTCCGTTCGAGGTGAAGATACCCCGAACAATCCCCTCAAAGGATTATTTTCCATAGTGACAAGTGACAATAAATTTCAGCACACTATATAAATGTTTCCTTACCAAGTTCCACTTACCAAAGGCGCTTCAGTTCCGGGCAACGGCGCTAGAAAAGAGTCTTGATGACCCACAAGTATAGGGGATCTATCGTAGTCCTTTCGATAAGTAAGAGTGTCGAACCCAACGAGGAGCAGAAGGATTTGACAAGTGTTTTCAGCGAGGTAATATCTGCAAGCACTGAAATTATCGGTAACAAGTAGTTGTGTGGTGAGATGATTCATAGCAAGTAGCAAGTAACCAAAGTAACAACGGTGCAGAAAAGTGGCCCAATCCCTTTTGTAGCAAGGGACAATCCTGGACAAAGTCTTATTGGAGGTAAAACGCTCCCGAGGACACATGGGAATTTCTGTCAAGCTAGTTTTCATCATGTTCATACGATTCGCGTTCGTTACTTTGATAGTTTGATATGTGGGTGGACCGGCGCTTGGGTACTGCCCTTACTTGGACAAGCATCCCACTTATGATTAACCCCTCTCGCAAGCTTCCGCAACTACGAAAGAAGAATTAAGACAAAGTCTAAACATAGCATTAAACTAGTGGATCTAAATCAGCCCCTTACGAAGCAACGCATAAACTAGGGTTTAAGCTTTTGTCACTCTAGCAACCCATCATCTACTTACTACTTCCCAATGCCTTCCTCTAGGCCCAAATAATGGTGATGTGTTATGTAGTCGACGTTCACATAACACCACTAGAGGAAAAACAACATACAACACATCAAATTACCGAACGAATACCAAATTCACATGACTACTTATAGCATGACTTATCCCATGTCCTCAGGAACAAAAGTAACTACTCACAAAGCATAATCATATTCATGGCCAGAGAGGTAATGATTAGCTTCAAAGATCCAAACATAAACTTTTCCAGCAAGTAATCCAACTAGCATCAACTATAGAGAGTAATTAACACTACTAGCAACCTTACAAGTACCAATCGGAGTCGCGAGACGGAGATTGGTTACAAGAGATGAATTAGGGTTTGGAGATGAGATGGTGCTGATGGAGATGTTCATGGTGACGAGTCCCCTCCGATGAGAGGAGTGTTGGTGATGACGATGGCGACGATTTCCCCCTCTGGGAGGGAAGTTTCCCCGGTAGGATCGTCCTGCCGGAGCTCTAGATTGGTTGTGCTCAAGTTCCGCCTCGTGGCGGGGGAGAATCCTTCGAAAAGCATCCTCCTAATTTTTTCTAGACCGAAACCCTTCTTGTAGCACAAGGGGGGAGCCAGAGGGCCAAGTGGGAGCCCACAAGCCCCCTAGGCGCGGCCAGGGGGCCCCGCGCCTAGCAGGCTTGTGGCCTCCTGCTAGCGCCCCTCTAGTACTTCTCCGGCCCAGTATTTTTTATAAATCCCAAAAAAATCCACGTTGATTTTCACGGCTTTTGGACTTGCGCAGAATAGGCATCTCAAACTTACTCCTTTTTCAGGCCAGAATTCCAGCTTTCAGCATTCTCCCTCTTCATGTAAAATTTACAAAATAAGAGAGAAAAGGCATAAGTATTGTATTGTGAAGTGTAATAACAGCCCAAAAAGCTATAAATATCAACATGAAAGCATGATGAAAAATGGACTTATCTGTGTATCGCCGAAGTATGCACCGGAGGCCTTGCCGAATCTCGCAGGTACACCCTCGACAACAACATACTGTCCTGGAGCGGCGCATCAGCCTGATGGCGTCGAACTTAGGGTCTCCGCTTCCTTGGCATACGCTTGCGCAACAGGGCGCTTTCATAGGCGCTAGGAGCCATAGCAGAGTGGAGCGACCATTGCTGTGTCCCGCTTCGGGGAACCGCGGTGGTGCGCTCAACTCCTAAAAATATCCGGGGCAGAGGTTGCTCAGATTACCACAAATGCTCTCATGTCACACCCTGTTTCACTTCACTTTTAGTGTAATTCAAAAATCTGAGTTTATTAAAAACTTCTCCAAATCAATGATATGAGTGCCATGGTTGTTATTGTATGCTTGTATGTTTGATTGTGTATTAGCAAAACCATATTTTTGATAACTTCAATATTCTCAAAATCCTTTTTCTTATTTCTGATTATTTCAAACCCTGCTTTGGGTTGCACTACAAGTCCTTGATGGCAAGAGGGTGCTCTTACCCAAAGTTGGTGATTTGGTTCTAAAATTATTCTAGCTTACCAAAACGATAAAATAAATATTTTATAAATTATTTTCCTATTTTATTTGCATGTCCATTTCTAGGGCCAGAAATGATATTCCTATATGGAAAAATACTTTTGTGCCTTAGAAAAATGTGAGAAAATTTGGAGATACTTAGAGGACATATATTTCCCATACATAAGATTTTCAACCCCTATTTATATTATAAATAATTGAGTAAAACCCTGAAAACCTATTCTGTCTATTTTGACCTTTTGAAATATTTCCAAAGGAAATATTATCAATACATTCGTAAATAATTTCAGTGACCTCCCTAAGCCATATTTGGTGCCCATATAAAGTTTCACCTTGAACCAAGGTGGTTAGGGTCACCAAATAATTCCAAAATCCTTTGTGTCCAATATGAAGTTAGAGCAACTCTACATAGCAAAGTTTATCCAATGGAGCTAAAACTTTGCAGGAGTGCCTAATACCTCAAACGAGGAGCCTGTGCCAAAAATGGGATTTGTGGGAGTTGATTTGCCCACACTCTCTTTGGAAGGGGCAGATCTGGCCATATAGGAGTGATTTCAAGTTTACATTGCTAAACTTGTCCAATGGAGCCCAAACTTCGTGTAGCCTCATGTTTTTGCACCAAACCTAGTCGTGTTAAGTTTCATAGCCAGTGGTGGAGTGTAAACACCCCAAACCACTTTCGAGGACCTGCTGACAATATGGCAAAACCCCACTTAACCCCAGATACACCAATTCCCTTTCTCTCAAACTCCTAGATTAGGTGGCCAGCATCAATGCCCAACTCCACACGAGTGGCCCTTCTTTGGTTCAAAGTAGAAAAACCAAAAAACCCAATCTAAGCTTCAACCCAAGGCTGACAACATCTGTTTTCCACCCCTCATTTGACTAGCTGATGCTCCCACGGGATTCTAACGACTAGGAATCTCCAAGCAAGGTCCCAGGACACGCCAGACGCGTCCAAGGTGCCCCAGAGCATGCCAGGATGCCGTGGCATGCCAAAGCTGCGCTCTGGACGCGCTACAGGGAGCAACCGAGGTGGGGGCGACCTTCCACGGATAGTTCCAACCTCCCCGCGGTGTCTCTCCTCTCCCCCGACAACTCCTCTACATCAGGCAGCCCCCAGGGCCCCTCATTTCCCGTGCTGACGGTCGGCGCGACCTGTGCCCGCATGCACCAGTTTCGGCCAGAGGAATGCGGCCACGCAGGCATGCCACTCCTCACTCCCCCCTCTCTCACAGTGAGCTCGGAGGTCCAAAACCACGTCCTGAGACCGTGGTTTTGACCTGAGCCTCTCTCTGAGCCCCTCTACACGCCACGGTGAAACCACCGGAGCTTCCCGCCCGGTGCATCGTCACGGGCCAATATATAGCCACCCCCTTGCTCCACTCCACCTAGGCCCCAATCATCTCCCTAGCCACCCCATCTAGCAAGAAGAGCCTCGGTGCTCGAGATTGACCGAGGCATCTCCGCCTTGGAGCTCTAGTTGATCTCCGACTACACGGCGGTCCTCGCGCCCTCTGCACTCGTACACACTCACCGTGACCCCAACAACCTTTCCCCTCACTTGCCCGATCGATTTTGTGCCCGTAGCCTCCATGCCCACCGTTGACTGAAACCACTCCGCCGCGGTCACCTCATCGCCGGTGAACCAGGACCCCCCGTCGTCGACTCTACCACCAGCAGGTAGGCGACGACGAGCCCGACCCATTCCCGTCATTGTTAGGGCCTTTGGACATTGGTAGCCACGCTGGCGTGGCTCCCTTCCCCTCTTTCCCAAGGTGGAAGGCACCCCGACAGGTGTGCCCCACCTGGCCGTGGCCCATCCACCCCTCCCTCGCGTCCTGCAGCCGCTGACCGCAAGGGCGCGTGACCCAGGTTCAAACCTAGCGGCACGCGCGCATGGGCAGGCTGGCTGGCTGGCCATCTGGGCCGGTCCGGCCCGAGGCCGAGCCAGGCGACGGGTGTTGCCCTTTTTCTTTTATGTTTTAAACTCTGTTTTAAAAGATTTTTATAAAAATATTTAACCAGTGGAAATCAATGATTCTTCCACCATTATTCTTCTAAAAATGAGGAATATTTAATAGAACTGTTAGACAAATTTTTAGGACGACTTCTCTGTTTTAGAATAATTAAAAATGCTATTTGGAATAGTTTTGCTTCTGTTAAATTGATTTTAAAAATAGCCCTTTCACTAAAACCAGAGACAGATATTTTTGAAATAAGAATATGGATTTATCAGAATTAAACAACATTTTTAAAGACACTTGGCATACCGTTGGTCTCCGCATGTGGGCTGGGTACCACTCGAGTGGACCTCTTTGTCTAGTATCGTCGGGGGAAAGGCATTGATCGGGTACTTACCACAGGTATGTTATATACGGCGAGTCGTGGATGACATGGAAGTTTCCAAGATCTCGTGGGTACAACGTACAACCTCTGCAGAGTGTAAAACTATTCGAATAGTCGTGTCCATGGTCAAGGACAGTTGGGTAATGCTGCTTAAACTAAGTCCAGTCGTTTCTGCATAAACCAAGTGTGTGTGTGTGTTTAATGGTGTTATATGAAAGAGTTTATATGACCAAGTTTGGTGACATGGCATATCGGGTGAACCCGAAGTGTTTAGCCCATAACAGATATATTGATATCTGTAACCTGTTCTTCTAAATGCCATCTAGCTTATGTTGCATATCCATGAACATGTTTATTTACAGTTACGTTGCTATCCTCCAAAACTGCATAGTACTTGTTAATCTACCAATTGCATTGTTCATATCATGGGTTGTTTGTGAGTACATTCAAAGTACGCATTGGCTTGCCACTGGTTATATTATTGACCAGGCATGGAAGGACAGGAGTTTGGAGAAGAGTACGTCTTCGGAGACGACCCTGCGAACTAGGACGCTTCCAAGTCAGAATGCTTGTTGGTGTAGGCTGATGGCATGGGCACGTTGGTGTAGAATTGATCTGTGGGATCACTGAGCACGTTCATTCGGCGATCTCCACTCGTAAGTCGGGGTCCCCACAGAACTGTACCAGAGCCATACTGGTTGTAGTCTATTCACCCCCTCTAGACACCTCTTCTATCGATCTCACACCGTATGATCACATGGGCAGATTTCAAGCAAGGATTCCGCACTACCCATATTCCTTCTGGTATTATGGCTATCAAGATGCGAGAATTTTGAGCGCTGAAGCAAGGAAGTAGCTATGTAAAGGAGTACCTATAGGAGTTCCACATGATGTCAAGATATGCACGCGATGATGTCAGCACAGAGGCAGCCAAAATATAGCGCTTCATGGAAGGACTCCAGCAACCACAGTAGTATCAACTCATTGTCTGCCACTGTCGGACTTTCTTCCAGCTGGTGAATAAGGCCCTTATGCTTGAAGACAAGCGTCGTGCCATGGAAGACACACGCAAACATAAGCTGGTCACTACTAGGAAAAGGCCTGCTAGTGGCGCACCTGTTTTGGCTACTAATGGCGCACTACAGGTGCGCCACTAGCATCACGCCATTAGATTTTTTTACTAATGGCGCACCAGGCAGTGTACCATTAGTATCTGGTATACTAATGGCGCACCAGGCAGTGCGCCATTAGTATAGCTCATGGTGCGCCATTAGTATCCGGTATACTAATGGCGCACCAGGCAGTGCGCCATTAGTATAGCTCATGGTGCGCCATTAGTATGCCTCCTAGGGCCATATTTACCCATGTGCTCTGGCTTACTAATGGCGCACTAGTTGACGATGCGCCACTAGTGTGCTTTTTGCAGTGCGCCACTAAAGTGCTGAGTGGTGCGCCAGTAGTATGAATATTAGGTATTATTTTTTTCCGATATTTACACAGGTTACAAAACGTATTACTGCACAGAATATAGAGAGCACAACATATAAACAACAGATTTAGCGAATACAATAGAAGATTTAGCGAATAAAATATCAGCAAGAATACTTTATACTGGGCAAAAACGCAAGACATTGCCTATTTTTCTTCATTTTTTTGGACAACACGCTCTCTATAAATGGGAGGTGCTTCAGGCACATTGGGTTCCACCTCCCATTTATAAAGAGCGTGTTGTCCAAAAAAATGAAGCAAAATAGGCAATGTCTTGCATTTTTGCCCAGTATAAAGTATTCTTGCTGATATTTTCCCTTCCCCTAAAGTTTCTTGTGACAGGACCTGAACTAGGAAGCAACTACTCTGAAGTCATAGCTCCGCAAGATGTGGCTGTCTATGGTGCCCTTTGTGCACTTGCTTCTTTCGATCGTTCAGAACTGAAGGTTTACCTCTTGTTCTTCTTCTTTTGTGTGCCTTTTGTATGGTTGGTTGGTTACGGTTACACTAAAACATGCTTGTTTGTTATTTTTCTAGAGCAAAGTTATTGACAACATAAACTTCCGTAACTTTCTTGAGCTAGTGCCTGAAGTAAGGGAGCTGGTCAATGATTTTTATGCAAGGTATGCCTCTATTGGAACAGCTTTTAGTATTTTATTATTCTTGACCACCTTTTCAGGGTGGTGGTTGTTTTTACACTTGCTGCTCTGTAAGGATATGTGGAAGATTTTGCAACTATTTGTTTTTACTATAGTGGGAGAGCTCAAATAGAATATATGCTCTGTTCTTTTTTCAACACTCATAAATCATATATAGAGCTAGCACTCATAAACCATAATGATTTCATAAGTATTGGCCCTGGCATAATTAATATGATGTATTCGACCCTTTCTTTTCGTTCTCCTCTTAAGTGTCAACTCAAATACTGTAACTGTTGTAGCGAGAAACAAATCAGTTAGTTTTCTAGAATGATAGAAGACTGGAAATTCGTTTCATTCTCTAGGGGGCATCATCATTCTAACAAGATTGCCCTTTTGTACTCCACATCAGTATGGCCTCAGCATAGATAGTACTCCCTCCGTTCCAAAATAAGTGTCTCAAGCTTAGTACAATTTTGTACTAGAGCTAGTACAAAGTTAAGACAGTTATTTTGGGACGGAGGGAGTATCATATAGACAGCCGTTTCTTCGCAATGAGGTTAAAGTTATTACCCGTTTAGCTTGTGTGTTCAGATTGGACTCTTTCATGCATTAGGGATAGTATAATAGCTTCCCTCAATTTTACCCCTTATTTTGTACAAACCCCGTTCACAAATATAAGATGTATTTTTGGATATTTCAACATGGGCTACATATGGACTGAAGTGAATGAACAAACAGACTATCCAAATCAGGAAAAGTTAGAACATCTTATAGTAGTGAACAGAGGGAGCACAATATGATGTCAGCTAATGTGCTCTTTTTTGCGTTTACAATTTCAAATACCATGAAAGCTTGATTACGCGTACACCTTTTTATTGTTCTGAAGTTTGTTTCCAAGTCCTTTGGAGGGTGAAAATCTGTTCGTTTCACTGGTAGATTAGGTTGCAGTTTCTTTCCCGATTGATTTGTGTTAACTATATGCTAACCACTAAAATCTCCAAACTAGTCGCTATGGGTCATGCTTGGAGCATCTTGAGAAGCTAAAGCCGAATCTCCTTCTGGATATTCATCTGAGTGAGCATCTGGAGACTCTGTACAATGATATCCGCCACAAAGCTATCGTACGGTACACGGTTCCATTCATATATGTGGATCTCAACACAATGGCTAGTGCCTTCAAGAGCTCGGTGTCCATGCTGGAGAAAGAGCTGGCTGCGTTGATCACCGAGAACAAAATACAGGTACCCTTGAAAAGATTTATCATCTTGTTGCATACCTGTACAATAGCTCTCCTAGCATTATTATTCTCACCTGTTTGTTGGTTACCTTGTATTCTACAGGCTCGGATAGACTCCCACAACAAGATCCTGTATGCAAGGCATGCTGACTAAAGAAACGCAACCTTCCAGCGGGCCCTCCAGACTGGCAACGAGTTTGAGAGAGATATCAAGGCCATGCTTCTGAGAGCCAACATCATCAAGCATGATTTCACCCAGAAGAACTGGACCGGGCCAAGGAAGTTGAACTTGTGAGCTCCTATGAGTGGATGCGGCTAAAATGGTGTCTGTCCCCTCCTCCGCTTGGAAATAGTTGTTTTGGAACAAAGGGTGCATGGCACGTTGAGAGAGGTTTCGGTGAGCTAGCTTAAGGTGAGATGTGAACTTCGTGCCTTACCAGGTCATCTCTCATATAGGTCTAAACAAACCTAATTACAAGGAAATTGCACTCAGTAATGCTTGTTGTTAGCTAGTTAAACGACTAGGTATTCCTCTGGATCCATTCTAGCTATGTAAACTGACTTGTGTACTTATGAAGTATATCACTCGACACGTTACTTTAGGAGCAGATTTCTCATTCATCTCAGGAATAGGAAACCTCAACTTGCTTGGTTACGTGTCAATGGCCAAGCATATGTGTGTCTTAACAGTTTCAAGTTTTGACAAGTGGAACCACAGGAGCGCACATACATGATGTGGTTATCTTGATTTGCACTTTTCTTCATAGAGATTATTTGTGTCTTTTCAGGCAATGATAAATTATTTTAAGTTAACTATCAAATGTACAAGAATCCACACGAGGTGTAAGTTATAAATGCTTTTCCATATGTTTGGGCGTCTTAAGTTATTTTATCAACACAACTTCAGTTCCTTTTGTGTACACCTTACTTGCCTACTGTAAGCTTTCAATTATTTGTTTGTTGTGTTGTTGGCTTAAAAATGATGTAACTCAGTTTCTTGTATGTACCCATGAAGGTTGTCATGGGCTCCACATGCGTCCTATTGTTGGCCCTTGATGTGGCGCCTCGGCCTCCCATAGAGGACCGGAAGCTTGCGGTAGCAGGAGCAAAAGCATCTCCGAGCCCTTTGGCCCTTCCTGACGAGCTGCACCTCATAGTTCACCATTGGAATCCATGCTTTGTTTTTGTCGCTCTCAGGTTGCATATCATGCCAAATTGTCTCTGGCCTGCTCGCACGTTGTTTGTTGTCTCATTTGTCTCTCGCTACGGAAGAAATATAAGAGTGTTTATATAGTACCATGTTCTAGCATTATTGATGAATTGTATTCGGAGACTAATATGATGAACTGTATTCGGAGACTAATCTTCTATTGTATTCGATAAATCTGATGTTTATATGTTGTGCTCTCTATATTCTGTGCAGTCATATGTTTTATAACCTGTGTAAATATCAGAAAAAAATACCTAATATTCATACTAGTGGTGCACCACTCAGCACTTTAGTGGCGCACTGCAAAAAGCACACTATTGGCGCATCGTCAACTAGTGCGCCATTAGTAAGCCAGAGCACATGGGTAAATATGGCCCTGGGAGGCATACTAATGGCGCACCATGAGCTATACTAATGGCGCACTGCCTGGTGCGCCATTAGTATACGAGATACTAATGGCGCACCATGAGCTATAATAATGGCGCACTGCCTGGTGCGCCATTAGTATACCAGATACTAATGGCGCACCTGTGGTGCGCCATTAGTAAAAAATTCTAATGGCGTGATGCTAGTGGCGCACCTGTAGTGCGCCATTAGTAGCCAAAACTGTTGCGCCACTAGCAGGCCTTTTCCTAGTAGTGCAGCCTCAGCAGTATGACAACCCCAGGACGGCATACAACAACCCAACACTAGTGGCAACAAGAACAACTCAGGCCCAGTCACTTGTCCTGGTTGTGGACACCCAGGTCACTTCTCTAGGTTGTTCCCCAACATGAAGCCCGATGCTTCGTGCCCCAATGAGCCAAACCAAGGACAAGGCCGTGGAGCACTACCCAGGAATCAAGCTCCCTGCAACATGACCAACAATGTCAAAGGCCATGTGAACCACGTCACCGCTGAAGAAACCCACGTAGACCCGGATGTCATACTAGGTACGTTCCTTGTCAACTCAACCCGAGCAACAGTTTTGTTTGATTGTGGTTCTTTGCATTCTTTTGTAACCCAAAAGTTTGTACTAAAGAGTGGTCTGAAGCCTACACCTTTGGGTAGTCACATGATGGTACTAACCCTCGATGCAATATTAAGGACCAAGATAGGATGTAAAGGAGTTGGGATTAACATCAACGAGGTAGACTCCTTAGGAGATCTTAGCAACCGGAAGTCACAAGGCTTGGATGTGATCCTTGGCATGGATTGGTTGACCAAGCATCAAGGTTTGCTAGACTGTGACAAGAGGACTATTACCATGACCAATAGCCAAGGAGTCAAAGTCAAGTATGTTCCCAGCCCTACCTTCGCTCAAGCCTCTTAGGTCAATTGTCTGTGGGGAACTGAGTTGGATCAAGTGCCATTGGTATGTGAATACCCGGATGTCTTTCCTGATGAGATGCCCGGAATGCCTCTTGACCATGACATTGAGTTCATTTTTGAGCTGATGCCCGGAGCAGGGCCCATCATTAATAATCCCTATGGAATGGGATCCGAAAAGTTGGCTGAATTGAAGAAGCAACTAGCAAAGCAGCTCAGAAAAGGATTTATTCGCCCTAGTGCCTCTCCTTGGGGATCGCTTGTTCTATTTGTGTCAAAAAGGGATGGAACTATCTGACTCCGCGTAGACAACCATTATCTCAATGAGGTTAAAATAAATAACAAGTACATACTCCTCAAGATTGAAGACCCGTTCGATCAGTTGAATGGTCCCATGGTGTTCTCCAAGATCGATCTCAGGTCTGGGTACTACAGTTGAAGATCAGAGCCTAGGATATTCCAAAGGTGGCATTTGTGACCAGGTATTGCATGTATGAATACACGATCATGTCGTTCGGTTTAACTAACGCCCCAACCTACTTCATGTACCTCATGAACAAAGTCTTCATGCAGTATTTGGACAAATTTGTCATTTTATTTATCTATGACATACTTGTTTTCTCCAAGTCTGAAGAAGAACATGAGAAATACTTGAGGATGGTCCTTAATAAGCTTCGAGAGCACCATATTTATGCCAAATTCAGCAAGTGTGTATTTTGGCCCAATGAAGTGGGATTCTTGGGTCATGTGTTAACGGCAGATGGATTGTCAATGGATCCTACCAAGATTGAAGTTTTGTACGAATGGAAATCTCCAACCAATGTGAAGGAAGTCAGAAGCTTCCTCGGACTCGCGGGATACTACTGCAAGTTCGTTGAACGATTCTCAAGCATTGCCCGACCAATGACTCAACTCTTGAAGCAGGACAAGAAGTTCGAGTGGACATAGAAGTGTGAAGAAAGTTTCAAGGATTTCAAGAAGAGATTGACAACGACCCTAGTTTTGGCCACTACGGATATTCACAAGGTGTTTGTGATATATTATGATGCATCAAGGACCGGGTTTCGTGGTGTCCTCATGCAAGAAGGCACAGTCGTGGCATATCTGTCTACATAGCTACACCCTTATGTAGAGAATTACGCCATTCACGATCTTGAGTTGGCAGCCGTAGTTCACGCCTTGAAGAAATGGCAACATTATCTTCTGGGGAAGCGATGTGAGATATTGTAACAACTAAGATGTGGTCCTTTCCGATTTAGGGAACGAGGCCCCAAAATGGAAAGAAGCGCATCTAAGCATTTTGCAAGTACGATAACATAGTACATACATAATAAAGAATGACAAATAGGGAAACGTTTGCCATCTCATAGAAATATCAGAGTTTACATTACACATTTATTCACACAAGGTAGTTCTGCTACAGACTACATAACATGACAAAAGGCAATGCTACCCTGCATGCTTGCCCACGATCATGACCACGCCTCAGTCTTCTAGATAGTTCACGTACAGGCGGTCGTTCTCCTCATCGTACTGCCACTCCAGCTGCGTGCCATCGGGATCACCTGTGTCCGGCGTACCTGTACCTATTGGGGTGTTGAAGTAATCTGTGAGTCACGGGGACTCAGCAATCTATGACCTCAGTGCCAAAACTAGTGAAGTTATTAGGTAAGGAAGGTTCGGTATTTAGGTTGCA
Organism: Hordeum vulgare subsp. vulgare; assembly: GCF_904849725.1. Lineage (NCBI taxonomy): Eukaryota > Viridiplantae > Streptophyta > Magnoliopsida > Poales > Poaceae > Hordeum > Hordeum vulgare. The sequence goes on along the minus strand of NC_058524.1, from coordinate 364,035,003 downwards.
GCATCCTAAGCATTTATGGTGGCTAACTTATGTATAACAAGTTATTGATGTGGTGGAATACGCTAGCGGTCGAAGTCTAGCTGATCACAAAGAGATCCTGAACACCTACTTACGTCAAACATAACCCCACTGTGTTCCCGATCGAAGAGAGATCCTCGAAGGGGACAGTCACGGTTACGCACACGGTTGGCAATTTTATTAGAATTACTTCAAGTTATCTATAACCGGATGTTAGCAAATATTCCAAGTTGCCACATAACTGTGGGCATGGCTTTCCGAAAGATTAAACCCTGCAGGGGTGCTCCAACTAGTCCATCACAAACGGTCACGAGCCGCAAAGTAATCCTCTATCACGAATCTCGTGATCTCGTCGGATTCCTTAAAGGAAAACCTCAACTTTGGGGAGAACCAAAGCCTCACCGGGATTCCTATACACAAGATATATCGCTAAGGTAAGACAAGACTAGCAGGACCTCCCATCGTGTCGACGACCCCGATAAGAGCCGCGTATCTCAGTCTCAGGACACGACGGATGAGCGATAGTTACCATGCCAAAACACCGGGTTGCCCCGGGGAGCGTAATAAGCTGCTCTGGGTTGGACCAACACTCATGAGGAGCACTGGCCCAGGTTGTTGATTAATTCGTCGGGGTAGCTATTCCCTATGCAGATTATTATTAAGTGATTAGCAGATTAAAACCAATGTTGGGTCCTGCCGGACAAGTCTTAAGTCTACACGATTTATCAAGGGGGTCCCCATAACAACCCCGAACGTGTTAGGAGCAAACAGTTACGGAATCAAACACTGGTAGCCGGAAACTATGGCGGCAATAACGGAACAAAACACGCAGAAAGATTCTAGGCCTTCCGCTATTTACCATGTATATAGGTGCATTAATAAATAACAGATTTAACATAATGATATCAAACTTATGTTATCACATGAGACAAATGCACCTGCAACTAGCAACACTAACATTAGAAGCTGAGCAAGCCTACTTAGACATTCAATATTTTCTACGAGGGGAAAGTGTTTGGGTATCATGGCCATACCAGGAGACAATTATTTCAGTGATACGCAGCGAGCATATGACGAATGAAACGTGAATCTAGGTACAACAAGACTAGAGATGGTATCAAGGTCATGTCATCTTGCCTGTGATGTCTTCATCTTGGAACTGCTCTTGTTCGTCCTGCATGTACTCTCCCGGATCCACGTACTCGCACTCCGATCCCGGTGCTATCCAACATAAAAATAGCATCCAATGAAGAACAACACCACATGATCCAACAAACACATGATGCATGAGATGAGAATGAACATGCATCTCTATTCTAGTCACTTGCACATGCATGAGAAGAAACTACAAACTTCTGGACAGAACTTCACCCTAAGCTATCTTGATATGCATGAAGATGACATGAACAGATGCATCACGTGAAAACGATGCAAAAAAACATATAAAGAACGTTACGAACGGAGCTACGGATCAACCGGAAACAACGAAACAAGAACTGGAGTCATACGGATCAAATCCATCACAAACACACTCCAATGGCATAGTACTGGTATTCCCAGGTTGCCAAATCACCAAACAAGCAAGTATAGATGGGGTGGTGCAAAGAAACTCACCACACCATCAACTATGGACTCACAAGCATCAAAACAACTAAACTATACATTATGTCCTAAACAGCAACATAGCAGTTTGAGAGCTACATGCAAAGCACCTACAGCCACCCAAATGTGCCAAATAAGATATGTGGCAGAAGCTATTCAGAAGCTCTACAAGCATGAGCAAAAAGATAATACAAAGGAGTTACTCACAGAAAGATCTACATCTGCTAACTTGGACAAAAATATCAATTTTCACGGACTTAGTGAAATTCTCAGATTCTCACTAGCTGTTTATGCTCTGAAGCATTTTGACAGCACCCAAAACAATATCTACAGGAAGTCAAATGGAATGAAAATTGACAGAAAGCTAGACAAACACAAAAGCTCCAACTTTCCAGTTGATTGCAGGGGCTGATTCCCAACACATGAACTTTTGCAAGCACAACTACAAGGGAAGAAAATAACAGCAGTTTCTCACACTTAGTGAAAATCACAGATATTCACTAAGCTAAAATTTTCAGCCACATGCCTACATTGAGTAAGCACAACTTGCACATATAAACTCCTAAGCATGAAAAAACACAACCAAGATGTAGAGGGGTTCACCCTCTACTGCCACAACAAGGAATCATCCTCTTGGGCTCATCACATCACATGGAACCAAGCTCTAAACATTGAACAGAACAGAAAAAATGACATTCCCAGAATTGTTCCAAAGTGGAATATGATTCCACCATTGGATTCCTAGGATGATTCTACCCCAAAAACATATATAATACCTAGGTACTTGCCTAGAACAAATGGGCACAAACCTAAGATGAAAAACTACATGGAATCACAAAGATACAAATAGTGCTATATCACATGTGTTCTCACTAGATCATCACCTATACATGCACTTGCGCATCCCCACAACACCAATGGTGACATGAGGGTTTAGACCTCATGTATGTGTGCCATAGCACATCACCACGCCCACACACACATACATCAAGCACCTACACATGCTAGTCCCATACACACACACTTACTTACACTCACATCAAGCATACCTACACATACACATACAAGCTTGCACCAAGTGCTCATCAGGGCCAACCATGCCTTGGCATGTGAGTGTCACACACACACATGCACACACACGCACACACACACATCCACATGATCACCTACACACACACAAGAACCACTACTCCTACACACCAAGTATGTGGGGGGGGGGACCCACACACACACACACACTCACACACTTGCACAACCTAGTGCATAAGCTCAACTCTCATGCACATGAGTAACACACACTCATATACACACTACCCTAGTGCATCACACACTTACTAACACCCACACATACACTAGCACAAGCACATGCATGAGTATCACCTACACACACCACATCAATCACAAACTAAAACTTAGATGAGAACCTACTGGTTTGAAATCCTAGCAACAAAATAACGATGCCAAGCACTAAAACCAGCAAAAAAATCATGTAGGTAGAAAGAAACACAAAAGTAGAAAAATAAAATAAAATAAAAAGGGGGTAGTGGGGATTCGAACCCTCAAACTGCTGGTTCCAACACACATACACAACCACTGGGCTGCACCAATTGGCTCGACAGAACAGGGGGATATACAGGGTAAGCTTCTTTCCTGCGCTAGTGTGCCACCGAAATAAATAGCAAAAAGGGGGGTGTCGCTGCGGGACTCGAACCCACGACCACCAGCTGCGCAAAACACCCACACACCACTACGCTGCTGCAAACGATCCTAACAGAGAGGGGGGCTCTGCTCTTTTGAGCAACCCCCTCTGGATCTACCTCTGCCCGATGGTGGCCGGAACAGGGGAAGCACAATGCCGGCGATCTACTTCAAATTAACCTACGGCTCGTCGATGGAAGGGAGAAGGACCTCCCAGGGATCCATTTCTACACTAAGATCGTCACGGGAAGGCCTACACCTACTGTTGCAACAAGCACGGCGGCGCCGGCGACAAAGAGAAGAACGGCGGCGTGGCTACGGGTTCCTACACACGATCTGCCGACAGGGAAGGGGGAGGAAGGTTCATGCTCACCCACTCGACGAGGACGCCGAGCCTGCCGAAGAGGAAGTAGAGGAAGTAGAGGAAGAAGCCAAGGCAGAGGAGTTCGTCGGAGAGGAAGTAGCCCATCGTCGAAGTAGGGGAAGCAAGCTTGTTCTGCTCCTCCTAGCTGCGGGAACGGATCCTCTTGAGGTCCCGCATGCTCGTTGAAGTCTTGGAGGGGCAGCAGGGGCAAAACAACGACGGTGAGGAGCCCCTCAAGGTACGGCCATGGCGGAGGAGGGGCTTGCTTACCTGCTGCCAACGAGGGAGAGGGAGGAGGAAGAGGGGGAAGAAGTGGTGGTGGCTAGGGAGGAACCCTAGGCCATAGCACGGACGGCCAGATTAAATAGTGGGGCGAGGGAGCCACCTCGACGTCCGTGAGATGGCATCGCTCTATGTCTCGCCTCTCTCTGTGATAAAACTGACGGAAGGAGGAGGGATGAAGACGACATCTACACGAAAGGGCTGCCGCCTGAGATGAATTACTGGGCCAGCCACGGGAGAAGGCCCGCTCGAAGGCGCCAGGTAAAGAAAAAGAAAACCCACTCGGGTTTTCTATTTTAAAACAAACAGAGACAAAAAATAAAGCACATGCAACACTGTTGAAGCTAAAAATAAAACAAAATGCTCCTGGTCATAAGGGAATTATGACCCATTTAAATGAAATGTAAAAGGAATTTTTGGAGCCTTTAAATATTTACAAAACAGGATTAATTGATCTATTTTGTGAATATTTGCACCACTCAAAAAAAGTTTCAAAACACTAAAAACATAGCATCACATCCACCACAATTCATACTAAAACATGAGCATTTTTGAAACAGGGATGGAGCAAGTGAAACTTGAGCTTGAGATACATAGAGAGGAAGAAGTTTTGAAACCTAGTTGCAAACCAACATAGATGTTCCCTACTTTCAAACAACACCCCACATCACTTCACATCTCCTCACCACATGTCACACCACATACATGATCACATTAACAACAAAAACATGAGACATGGAATTATAACGATGCATGCATGCAAAGGGGAACAAGACATGAGCACATGAAATACCACATGGAATATAACTCTCATTGCAATGACAAGATGGACCCACATACAAGAAGGTTCCAAAAATGGCAAGTTACACTCTGGGCCATTACAGATATACACAGACCACAAGAGTTTGAAGTATATTTTCACTCAAAAGGAATTGAACATGAGGCAACGAAGATGGTTGGAGTTAATCAAGGACTACAACCTCAGTGTTCAATACCACCCTGGAAAGGCCAATGTGGTAGCTGATGCCTTGAGCAGAAAGGCTTGTTCCTTAAATGCTATGATCAAGGAAATGCTACATGCCTTGTATGAGGAAGTTGAAAGCTTCGAGTTGGAGCTAGTCGGATCGAAATTTCTGGCCAACTTCGAAGCAAAGCCTACATTGATGGATGATATGAAGGAAGCTTATAAGGGACATGAGAGCATCGAAGGCATCAAGAAGAAGGTCAAGAAAGGCAAAGCCCCTGGATTATCAGCGGATGAACAAGGAGCCGTGTGGTTTGGGAATCGCATCTGCATAGTCCACAAGGTTGAGCTCAAGAACTTGATCTTGTAAGAAGCTCATGATCCTATGTATTCCATCCATCCTAGAGGAACGAAGATGTACCAAGACCTCAAGGCAAGATTCTGATGGCATGGAATGAAGAGAGAGATAGCTTCCTATGTCGCTAAGTGTGACATATGCCAGAGGGTCAAAGCTAAGCACCAGGGACCCTCTAGGATATTGCAACCTCTCAATGTGCCTGAGTGGAAGTAGGACAAGGTTGGGATGGACTACGTCACTTGTGTGCCTAGATCAAGAAAAGGACATGATTCCATTTTGGTCATTCTCGCTCACCTCACCAAGGTGGCCCACTTCATTCCCATCAAGACCTCTTATGATGGGCACAAACTAGCCAGTCTCTACATCGAGTGTATTGTGAGACTCCACGGAGTTCCTAAGGAGATCATGTCATATCGAGGTACTCAGTTTACTTCACGATTCTGGAAGAAATTCCAAGAATCCATGGGAAGCAGTCTATCCTTCAGCACTGCTTTTCACCCCAAGATAGGCGGACAAGCAAAGCATGTAAATTGAGGACATGCTCTATGTTTGTGTTTTGGCATATGGAGCCAAGTGGGTAGATTGTTTGCCCTTTGCCAAGTTCTCCGACAACATCATCTATCAGTAGAGCCTTCAGATGGAACCGTTTTAGGTGTTGTATGGACGCAAGTGACGCAGTCCCCTCAACTGGTCAGAAAACCGGAGAAGAACTAGTCTTTGGACCAGAGATTCTCTAGGAAGCTGAAGAAAAAGTTCGACTAGTCAAAGAGCGTATGGAGACCCCCAAGTCAAGGCAGAAGAGCTATGCTGTCACCTATCGCCGAGAAGTAAACTTCTGTGCCGGAGACCATGTCTACCTACGAGTTACACTTCTCAATCTCATTTTGTAGCCCCCGAATCGGTTGAGGTTTGACTGGTTGAGTGAAAGACACTTTGTAGTGTCCTCAGTGTCTAAGAGACATTGGGAAAACAACTCAGGTTGTTCCACTTTGATCATCAATAAGCCAATATGGATTTAGGACTAGAATATTTCGAATGATTGGACTCGTCGAGATGTCTTAATTCGGCGATATTTACTCATCTCTCGGGGAGATAGACGGGTGGCTCGGATGTGCATGAGCCTGGAGCTCCGAGTGATCAAGGCAGAGTTAGGATGGATCCCACTCGCCCCCCGGTGGGGTTTATCTGACAACTTCTATGTATATCCAAGTGATTGGAGTCTCTTGGAGGGACGGTGTGTTCGGCGGGCTGACCCGCTTTGTTTTTGGTAAGAGGATGCATGATCCATTTAGAACAAAGCGCGGCCGAGTTTCCGCGACCTTTGAATTGTGAGCACATGCAAGAGCGGAAATTGCGACATCATAGGGAGTGGGAAAGTGGCATGGCGCCTCTAATTCCGCACCTGGGATTATGCCATGTGGAGCAGGTGCACTATCGAAGGGATGTCACGGATCTCTCCCTTGAATACTAATTGATGATCGGATATCTCTTGCCCAGTGTATGAAAGGGGGGTTTGGAAGGAGAGAGAGATACTCTCACATCAGGTTTTCCTTTCTTCCTCTACCACCCTACCACCCCGTTCAAGAGCTATGCCCCTTCGCCTTAGCCACCGCACACCTCGGTCGTCCTACCAAGCGACATGATGAGGAGTGCGACCACGAAGGCCAAGAGAGTGAAGAAGAGTTTGCACGGGTCTTCCTCTAGAGCTAGGCTGCCGCCGACGGGCGATATCCATGGTGATTAGCTAATGTCTCATGTCACCAAGGACCGCATGCTAGAGATGGAGAGCGAGCGACTCATGGTCGTAGGGAGCCGGCGCCTGCCGGAGGAGGGCGAGAAGGAGTCGGTGCCGCGAGGAGACGAGCGAGTGCTCCTCGTCACTCAGGTTGAGCGAGGTTTCTCCATGCTTCCACACCCTTTTTCTATGCACTTCGTTATTTTTATGGTGCTCATCTCCATCATCTCCCCCAACTTCATCTCGTACCTTGCTGCATTCATGTATTTGTGCGAGAACTTTCTTGGCTGTCATTACCATTGGGGGTTGTTCAAGCATCTTTTCGCTCGTGAGTCATCGCTGATTGCCATGGTTTCCCTCCAAGCTTAAAGGGGGATGTAGCACAGTGACGTCAAGTATTTCCCTTAGTTATGAGATTAAGGTATCAATCCAGTACGAAGATCCACAAGACTATCTAAGCAGTACCTGCACACAAATAACAAATCCTCATAAACCAACGCGTGTAGGGGTTGTCAATCCCTCTTGGGTAAAATAAAATGGTAAGAGGATATATTTATAGATGCAAATAAAGTGATGGTAAATAAAATGCAACAAGGTATTTTTGGTTTTTTGATGATATAGATCTGAAAATAAAAGAGCAAATAAATTGGAAATGCGAATAGCAAAAATATAACTTGCAACTAGATGATGTAGAATAGACCCGGGGGTCGTAGGTTTCACTAGTGGCTTCTCTCGAGAAAATAGCAAATGGTGGGTAGACAAATCACTACGGGAAACATCTATTTTGCCTACTATGAAATGCTTTGCCGTCAGCTTATCGTCGGGGCAGACGGCAAAGATTGTTTTGTCATCTTAGAGCAGATGACATAGTAAAACAGACGACAAAAGTAACATAAAGCAGACGACAAAGAACACTACTCGACAAAGACATGTTTGCCGTCAACTAGTTTTGTAGCTGATAGCAAAGATTGTATCTTTGCTGTCTTCCTACTCTCCGACTGGCGGCAAAGAAATATCCACTCGTCCATCTAACGATGAGAAACGGGCATACAATTTACCGTCTTGGGTTTTATCCAACTAACGGCAAAGAGGGCCTCTTTGTTGTCTGCTTTCCCATTCATGATGGGAAAGAACTAAAAAAAGAAAAAAGGAAAAAACCGCAGCCAACCCCACAAATCACCCCCCGTGCGACCCGTCTATATCTCTCTTACGAACAGGTCATTAGCTCCCATGCGACGTCGTTGAGTTGAATTATCTGTCATGTGATGTCGTTGGTTGTAATGGCTCTCATGCGACATCTCCCAGCGTAGAAATAGCTCAAGCAACACAACCCGTTTACGGGGCTGGCTGGCTGTTTGTTAGGCTGAGATTTGGTTAGGAATGTGCTCTGACTGGTGGGGTCCACCTAGGGCCACGTCGTCAAGAGTCAACCGTCCAGTACTCGACTGGTGACTGTGTGACCATACTCGACTCGACCGTGCACGATTTGGCGAGCAGCGCCGCCGTGTGCATCTTCTCCAGCAAAGGCAGCAGTTTCTTCTCCGCGGTGGTGGAGCACCTTTCTCGGCAGCGGCAGAGCTATTGCGAGTGAGTATTTTCGAAACCCTAGTCCCATTCCCAGAATTTTGGATAGATCTGTGGCCTCATGCTCTGTTTCTTGCCGATTTAGAATCTCGATTGGATAGGAGCGCGGGGGCTGAATTAGATGGAGTGAGGAGACAGTGCTTCAAATTGGTAATGCCGCCCCTCCCTCTTTTATCTTTTAGCTGTTATCAAACTCGATTTGGTAGTGACCGTAGCTTACACTGCCGCTGCCCGCCATTGACAAAACAGGGGAGGTTCTGGTTCTGCCACCACATTCGCAATTATATTGGATATTTTCCCTGTAAAACCAAGCTCAGTGATGGCAGTGTCCAACACATTTATAGAGATACCACCGTGAGGTTGGATGTCGAACTTGCAGATGTCGATCCCCAGGAATTAGAGATCATGAAGGAGAAGGCCGTGGGCAATTTGGTGGAGAGAATTTGGGAAAGTATTGTTTGGGGTCCAGAACAAGAGGTATCTGTGCAACGTTTCGACAACTATTATGGTGAATATGTTAGAATTGAAGATGAAGAATCCATGATTGCTGAAATTAATCAACAAGAAGGGTGGGCATGCAAACAAGTAACATTTTATGCAGAGCTAATTGATCTGCAAACTAATTCCAGAGTTGGTTATGTGCCGTCAAAGATGGCTGCACAGCTGGAAGATGATGTGTGGGTTTCACAAAAGAATGGCATGTTGGCATTGTTGACTGAACCGACTATAGTAGATGAAGATACATGGATTGATGCATATGGAGAGGAGGGAACCCATGGTGCTAGGAAGATTGTTGTTGACTAGAATGTAGTAGAGTTCAATGAAAAAACAGATTTGGTCATTGCACCAATATCTGACATTGATATGGCCGAAATGTTTGGCATTCAAGTTGATGACAAAGATAAGGAGAAGGACGACAGTTCTTTGCCTGCTGATGGTAACACAGGCCCTAGAAATGCAAATGAGGATGAAGAAGAGCTGATGAGAATGGCTGCAGATGATGTGGATGATACAAATGATAATGAGCTGGTTTGTTTGTATGACAAAGAGAACCCAGTTATTGAGGTGGGAAAGTAGTGGCCAAGCATGGTTCAATTTAGGATGTCTTTCAGGACCTATGCAGTGAAGAAAGAGTTCGAGGCCAAGACTATGTGGACTGATCGAAAGAAATTTTATGCTCGGTGCAAAGGTTATGATGGTGGTGGCAATGCTTGTAAATGGTACATATCTGCCAGACTACAACCTGATGGAAGTACAATAATGGTAAATGAAATACCACACGAGCATACATGTATGACCACTTCACAGAGAGTTTCAAAGATGACATAACAACTTTGGATTACAGAGAAGGTTACTCCTATTTTAGCCAAGACTCCAAACAGTACTACAAAGAGGCTTAAAGTTGACTTGGAGAAGCTGTACCCCATCCAATTGCAATATACCACACTGTGGAAAGTAAAACAAAGGGCCATGAAATCATTGTATGTCGACTGGGCAAATACATTTACGATGTTGTATAGTTTTAAAGCAGAGGTGGAGAAGAGGTCACCTAGAAGTGTGGTGGAGATAGATACAGAGGTAACAGAGGATGGCTAGGTTTTTTTTCAGCAAGTTTTTTATGTGTTTGAAGCCTTGCGTAGATGGATTCAAAGCAGGTTGTCGTCCATATTTGAGCATAGACTCATCTTTTTTGACTGGAAAGTGGAATGGTCAGTTGGCTACATGCAATGCTCTAGATGGACACAACTGGATGTTCCCAGTTGCAATAGGAATGTTTCAATCAGAGACAGAGGCATCATGGATATGGTTCATGATGCAACTGAAAAGATGCATAGGGTCGGTTTCTCCTTTGGCCATCCACACATATGCATGTAAAGGGTTGGAAAATGCAGTAAAAAAAGTTTTCCCCCATGCTGTGCAGAGGGAGTGCTTTGGACATATGTGGATGAATCTGATAAAAAATTCAGAGGAGATGAATTAGGGCGCATGTGGCCGGCAGCAAGATCGTACACCAGACAGACACATTCCTATCACCTTGGTAAGATATTGACATCATGTAGTGACAATGAATTTTCTTCATGGTTGAACAAGCACCATTCTCTATTGTGGTACAGATCAGGTTTTAATACTGCCATAAAATGTGATCATATCAATAACAACTTGGCAGAAAGTTTTAACAACAAAGTGAAGGATTTGAAAAACTTGCCTGTGCATGACATGGTGGACCAAATAAGGATCATGGTCATGCGTTTGTGGGAGTTAAGAGGAAAAATTGGTAATATTTTGGAAGGGGACAAGCTTCCAGCAGTGCTATAACACGTGGTCAACAGGAGTAGAAATCTTTCACATCTATCTGTTGAGAATGCTTCCTTGTGGGGTGCTGAAGTTAGAGATACAAAGAGTGGCAAGAGGCATGTGGTAAATACTGAGTTGCATGAGTGCACTTGCCAAGAGTGGCAACACACTCTAAAACCATGTGAGCATGCAATACTTTTTTTGGCATCTAAACCCAGGTTAAATATGCACCCATATTTGCATGAGTATTATTCAGTACAAATATTCAAAGATGCATATGCAAGTCCAATTCCTACACTGACTCACCAATCTTAATGGCCTGAGGTGGAAATAGAATTTACCTTGTGTCCCCCTATCACTAGAAGAAAGCCTGGGAGGCCAAAACAGAGCAGATTCAAAGCTTGGTTTGAGAAAGGTGGTTGTAGTAGGAAGGGGAAAAGGAAAAGGAAAAGGAAAAGAATGAAAAGCCCAAAAGGGCTCAACAAGGTAACAAAAATAGGTGCAAGTTGTGTGAGGTACTTGGGCACATAATTGGTTCATCCAAATGCATCTACACTCCTGAGAGGCCAAAGTATGTTTATGTTCCTTTTTTGCAAGTTTTTTATTTTGCTACTTGTTCTAGTATCTAAGCAAGTGAACTGCTTTATGTTTTAGGAGGAAGCGTGCAGAAAAAGGGCCAGCTCTTGTTGTTGAACAATGCTGGCCAGTGAAAAAAGCAAGACTCAATGGCTTTAGAAGGAAGAGAACTATTACTGCTGAAACTGTTACTGCTGAACTTGAGCGAACTGAAACTGTTACTACTGAACATGAGCAAACTGAAATTGTTACTGCTGAACATGAGCTAACTGAAATTGTTATTGAATCTTTTTTGCAGGCGCTAGGACAATCTGAAACTATTGCAGATGAAGCAACTTTTGTGCTGCCATGCCTGGAGGTTGTGATGCCAAGTGTTGAACATGAGAAAACTGAAACTGTTACTGAATCTGCTTTGACAGTTGTGTTTCCATGTTTGCAGGTTGTGCTGCCAAGTGTTGAGTTCCAAACTGATTAAGTTGAACAATGTTTGTCATCTACTCAATCTGTAGAAGTGCAAACTGAAGAACTCGGACATGGTCAGGTGCAAAAGTTAAGGGGGCCTAGTGGAGTTGTTGGCAAGAATACCAAGAGCATCAGCATCAACAAACTATGCGCCGTGGAACCAAACACAAGCAATCGAGTGCTAGAAAGAACCAAAAGAAATAGAGTCGAAATCATTCAAATGTGATGTGATTTGATTTGAAAACTTAAATTTGTTGTCATTTGATGTGAAAACTTATGTTCTTCGATATCAAACTTATGTGCTATGATGTTGATTTGACTTGAAACTAAAATTCAAATTTGAACCGACATTCAAATTTGAACCTATCTCCAATATTTTTTGGAGTTCATTTGTTTGTCCTGTGATGTTGCACTGTTTTATATACTACTATGCACTTCAGTTCATAAATCCAACCCTTTTTGCGAAGTCCAACTCATAGTCCCTGAAAATGTTGTCCAAACTTGCTTAGAAAGGTGAGGTTTTGTGATTTTTTGAATTTTCAAAACCTGAAACCCTCTTCTCACTCTTTTGAACTCTATGCAACCTCAGTCCAGATAGTCCAATTTATGAAGGTTTTTTCATGCAAAGATCATTACATCAAGTTTATCATTTTATATCATAACTATGTAACATAACAAGACTATATGCGCTGGTTTTTCATTTTTTGGATTTTTTTTTGAATTAGTTACACACATTTGAATGTTCGGTCAAACCTTTCAAAACCCCGTTGACTGCCTCCAAACCCCATCTAACCCTAACGCCAAACGTCCACCGTCGATCTAACCCTAACACCAAACTGCGGCCGTCGGATAGACCGCGGGTGCGGGGGACTATCTCAGTGACCGTTGGGCCAAGCGGATAACGTTGAGCAAGGGAGCATATCAGTGACCGTTGGGCTGAGCGGATCTGCCCGGCAGAGCCTGGCGTGCGTCGCAGCGAGATGGGCCACCCTGCATGCCATGCAACGGCGTCGCAGCCTAGCTATTCTACCAAATGAACACAGCCTAGCCGCCATGCAGCACCGCATTCAAACGGGCGGTAGGGGCGCAGCGGTACGTTGCATCTAAGCTATTTTTAACAATTGCATGCACGAACCTCAGAACACAGGACGGACACGTCGGTGACACAGTTTCTCACACCGATTAAAAACGAAGCATCTCGCCTGTGCCGCCCGTGCCTCTTTGGATGCTGTGCCATTTTTTTGCACGCCCATTAATTATGCCACCACGCGGAGGAGAGAAAACGATCAATCGTGTACATTGACTACGGCTGCAACGCGGCTATAAAAGGGCACCATATCCTCATCACTCTCACACTCATCTCTCAAGCCTCCTCCTCTTCTTCTTCTTTCCGAGTGAAATCCAACCACCACTCGAGCCACGATGCAATTCAACGGCCCGACCTACCGTCGCCCTCGCACCGTGCCGGAGAGGCAGTTCCCGCCCGGCCAAGTGGTTGAGAATAGCCTGAGGATTTGGGCCATCTCAAGGTGGAGGGGCCCTAGAGAGTTTGCTAGCTTCTTCCTCCACACCGGCTACCGCCACCTCCCTCCGGGCACTCCGCCCATGTTCCACCTCCACGAGCAAGTCGATGGCAACCCCAACGGCTTCGTCATCAGCCTCTACGTCACCTTCACCAACCGCTACGACGCGTACCACCTCCTTGGCCAGGTGTTTTGGTGTGGATGTGAGTTCCTCGCGTTCACCATCTACAACATCTTCACCAACTTCCACCACATCTTCCCCGAGCCCAACGGCATGCACGCCCTCCCCTACCAGATGCCGCCCCCGGAGAACGGCGAGTGAGGGGCGCTGGCGAAGGAGGGGCCAAGGAGATTTCTGCTGGCCGAGGAGTTTTTTTTATATTTTTATCTAGTAGTTGGGGCGTGTGTGCCCATCTTTTTATATTTTTATATGTTGTATGCTACTAGGGTACCCGATGCCCCTTTAACGTAATATTTCTATCTAGTTTTATGTTTTATGCATTATATGTTTTATGCATTATGCACTATATTAGGGGCTGTTTGGATTATGACTATCTTTGCCGGAGAACCATGAGTGAGGAGGGAAGAACATTTTTAACATAAACCTAAACCCTAAACCCTAACAACCTACTCGGAACATATTAATGTTTTATGCATTATGCACTATATTAATGTCTCCCGATAGAAATGACAGAGAACTGCTCGGAAACACCGGTGCACAAACTTTGAAAACACCGGTGCACAAACTTTGAAAACACCATAACAACCTACTCCCCAAATGCGTTTTTCAAGGCCTACTTTGACTTTGACATGCAAGTTACACGGCAACCTAGGCACGTAACAACCGGTGCACATTCTTGTATGCGGACTAAAAAGAAATGGAGGGAGTATATGACATGCAAGTCATATTATATGCATTAGTCATATTATTCTTGTCTGCGGTCAAATGATACTCCCTCCGTTTCGGTGCATTAGTCATATTAGAAGGTGCACTCCAACCTAGGAACGTAGAGATTGGGTGCACTGCTAGCCAAATCTATTAATTAGAAGACCCCTTCGAACCCAAAAAACGTGACGCATAAACTGCAACCTAGGCACTCTCAACTAAAAACATGCTATTAATTAGAAGATCTCTTCAAACCCAAAAAACATGACGCATAAACTGCATGCATTGGTCCTTCAATTAATAGATGGGATCTAATTAATATGCATGCAACTACTCCGGATGAAACAAGCGGCAATACTACTATAATGTGCTACTCCCTCCGTCACAGTTTACAAAACGCACTTTCATTCTCATGCATTTTCATCACCGAAAGCATTTTAGGCGTGTTTGGTTAAATACTTAATTAATTAGGGTGTGGTAACCGCAATAAAGCCCACAATTTTCTCTCCATGCAGATGTGTATGCAGGGGGTGGAATAACTGCATGAAGTTCCGTTCGCCGGGTCTCCACCAGTGCATGCGCGATAATGGTTCGTTTACTGACCGGGAGGCTACCGAACTTTAATTTTTTTCAATAATTAGGTATGATGGTATAACCATCAATATTATTTTCAGTCCAATCGCTAATCACCTTGGTCCTAGAGATTGTTGAAGCACGCCCTGTAAACTGTGACGGAGGGAGTACTATAATCAGCACTGGTTTCCTATTCGGCCCTGTACACTTTTTTTTGCACTAGATACAACTTTTTTATCAACGGGCCTGTATATATCGAAGTCAATGACCGTGTGCACTTTTTTTTGCACTAGCTACACCTTTTTTATCGATGGGCCTGAATATGTTCTATTTGTCCCTGCCTACCTTCTATATGGGCCTGGCCTTTACGGGCAATTGTCGACGAACCCTTTTTTTTTTCCTTTTTTCCCTCTACCACCGAAACTGAAACTCACGAAGAACTGCAGAACTAAAAAAACGGGGCCGAAAAAGAGTGGAGAAGACGAGAAAACATGCCGAATGCGCACATCGCAACAGTTTTATTCAAACATCCATATCATTACGATTATAGATGATGCCCAATCTATTCACTAATGACTAATTATCATCAAATAAACAAATGCGGGAGCAATTACACAAACATAAAAAATTACGGCCATCAAATTGCCGTGCTTCTTCAATTCGATTAGTTTCTTCATCTGCTTGTTGAGCTTCTTCAGCTCTGTCGTCACTACTGCATCCCCCACAGTAGCACCAATGGAATTGCCAGATCTAGGGGCCCCAGATCCAAACTTCTCCGCCTCCAACGGTAAATCGAGCTCCCGTGATGCACCCTCCAGTTGAATCCGCTCTATGTAATCATCTAGCCACTCAAAATGGGCGCATTGCTTCAATTTCTAAAATCGGAAAGATGAACCCTAAATCCCAAATCCGATGAAAAATATGAAATTGGGGGACAAAAACCAAAATTGGCATATTGAGAAGTAAAATCTCACCTTTCCCTGCTCTTGTTTGCTCTCCCATTTCATGAATTCCCGCCCATGGTTGCCATTCTTGTCGATCGTTGTGACTAGCCGCTTCAGGGGTGCGGTACGTGGACATGCAGGGCACCTTATCATGGGCACTTCTCCATAGCGCGGCCATGAGCGGCGGGAGGCTGAAGCGGAGCTCGACATTGCTAGGTCGTGGCCCCCGAACGGCGTTGCTTCCCGTCGTCGCCGGAGAAGAAGAACAACAACGGTCGGGGAGCGGGGCGAGGATGGGAAGGTCGCGGTATTGCTCTTCTACCAATGCTGAGCTGGATAAGTTACTGGGTCCCACGTTGTGGGTCCCGCTTTGTTACGTAGGGGCTCACCTGATTCAAGTTTTAAAAATGTGTCTTTCGATCAGGCAGCAGTGTCGCACGACAGCTATTTCTGCGCTGGGAGATGTCGCATGGGAGCTATTCGCCCCTTACGAACCCCAGCGACACCCCCCCCGCATGGCTCTTATCTGTCTCACGAACCTCAGCCACACACCCCACACATCCCGCACAGGTCACCGCATGCATGCTGCAGCTATCGCTCACCGGTCGTCCCCCCTCCCCTTTCGCCGCCTCCGCCGCCCTCCCCGTTTGTCGCCGCTGCCCTCCCTGGTTGCCGCCACCGCCCTCCCTCATTGCCGCCGCCGCCCTCCTCGGTGGCCGCGGACGCCGTCAATGGTCCCCGCTATATGGCCGAGGGATAGCTCCAGCCAATCTGTTCCCGCCCCACCATGAGCTTCCTTGCCAGTCCCCGCCTCCCTACCGGTTACCATGCGCCACCCCCACGGATCGAGGTCGGCCGCCCCTTCCCCCAAGGTGGGATCCTCGTTTGTTCTGCACCAGGGCATCTACAAGAGATACAAGAAGCATGCGGGCTTAGTCGGCGTGTCTACTACAAATTACGTATATATACGCTATTGTAAGATTATATTTAAAAAGTATATACGCGGAAAATGGGGGTATACCTTATCTTTCAGGTTAGCTATCTGCTGCTTGAGCATCTAGGTCTGGGTGCAGTGGATGAACACATACACAAATTCATATTAGTTCGCATAAATTTGAGCAGCTCTCATGTTTTCTGGCAATTCAAGAATTTTTAACTAGCCAACCTTCTTCCCTATGATGATATTGCAATAGTGAGCTGGCATAAGTTAGTTGCAACAACAATATTGATGGCTCCTGATTTTTAGTTGGTTAAATAAAGAATGGCATAAGTTAGTTGCAAGAACTTTAGGTGCACGACCATGTCAATATTAACATTTGTTTTGTTGTATTCACTGAAGGTGTACAAGTGTATCGAGTCATTAGTCAAGATGGTAAATACAGTATTAAAGAAAACATATTCTGATCATATTCCTACATTAACTACATTATAAGGGTCGTGCAGGTTTTCGTTTTAACTATTATGTACCTATAACCTAAATATACAGTGACGTGGAGCAATATGTTAGTTGCCATGTCGATCATTGACAAATTAATATACAGTTGTAAGTGACAACAAATTGCGTCACTTCTACACCATGGCAATATTCTAAATAAGGAGGCCTCAATATATATAAAATGGAGATCTATGATAACTTTGATAACACTAGTCAGATTTTTTTCATAAAGAACATTTTCTTGAATTAATATATCAAGGTGATAAGAATGCCCGACCTCTACATAACATGGTGCATACAACCAACAAGTCCAAATAACCGAAAAATAAACATCGTTTTGTAGAAAAAACAAATCAATCCAGCCTAGGATGGGGTAGATCCTATCACTAGTAAGATATTCACATAATTGTAATGGATGATTCAGGTCTTAATCAACCAACAAGTTCATATATTAGGATCTTCACTACAAATCTGGTCGTACTGTCTTGTTATTAACCTTCGAGGTAGCACAAAAAAATGTTTTGTGTTGTAAGCCTATCCCTTAACTAATTAGTCATGCCTTATGTATTTGAATTATATATTTCGTTCAAATGGTTTGCCCTACCATGACTACTCGAAAAATGTACAAGTGTTATAATATGGTCTGGTAATAAATAATTGATTATCATATCCGATTTATTAATCTTACTAGATGTACCATATTCGATTGCTTATCTTCACCTTATATTATATTTTGTGCATTCAAATGATCTTTTGTCTTATCAACATTTTGCATGTAGCGGTATGGATGATCGTGAGAGGTTGTACACTAGCCACCCTAGTCAGGCTGGCATGACCGCTGAGTGGGTGACATGACAAGTCAATTCATAGAGGCAACATTTGATAGTGGCAAGAGAAAAACTTGGTGTCCCTGTTTCGAGTGAGAAAATCATAAAGAACACTCAAAGAAGACAATGTGTTTACATCTGCATAAGTATGGGTTTAAGCCTGGGTATACCTAGTGGACCTTTCATGGCGAGACTAAATGTAGTAGAGAGGAGGTGGTGCTTCGGCGCATCGACCGTAATGGTACCGGGATCCATGACATGGTAGTTGACTTCAATGATGCACGTGATGTGGGATTAGAGGAAGAACTAGAGGAGTCTGCGAAGGTGTTCTTAGAAATGTTGAATTCGTCACAACAACCTCTTCACGACTACACAGATCAGTGCCATATGGATGCAATTGGACAGGCAATGTCTATGAAGAACCAGTTCAAGATGAGCAGAGATAACTTTAATTCAATGATGAACTCTTGGGGTCGCTCTCTCCCTAAAGGTCACAAACTGCCTAAAAGTTGGTATGAAGCAAAGAAAACCCTAAGTGCACTTAAGATGCCGTATGAGCAGATACACGCTTGCCCAAATGGATGTGTCTTATTTACGAAAGAGTATGCAGGCGACGAGTATTGTGCCAAGTGTGGCTCCTGTAGGTATATCGAGAGAGTATTCAGTGATGGTACGAAGAAGTATACCAAATTCCCTGCAAATTTTCTTCGATATCTTCCAATCCTTCCAATAATTCAACAACTTTACTTGAACGAAGATATAGCTGAACATATGGTATGGCACAAATATGGGATACGAAGCGACAAGGATGATCATGGGAGACCAATGTTGATACATACTCTTGTGCCCAAGCATGGAATAATTTCAAACTATTACGTAGTGAGTAAGCAAAAGAGGCAAGGAAAGGACGAGTCACCATCAGACTTGATGTGTTCAATCCGTTCCCTTTTGTCTCAGAGACATATAAATGTTGGCCTATGTTTTTTGTTCCCCGCAACCTCCCGCCCCGTGTCCTAATGCAATGCAAGCACATATTCCTATCGTTGATAATTCCATGGCGCAAGTATCCGGGGTAGAATATAAATGTGTACCTCCAGCCGCTGATAGATGACTTCAAAGAAGCTTGGGTGAATGGGATACACACATACGACGCTCCTAGCAAGACAAAATTCAGAATGCTTGTTTGGTACCAGCACTCAATGTATGACCTATCGGCTTTCTCAATTTTCATGGGGTGGTATGTGCATGGGAGGTTCCCATGCCCCAGATGCAAGGCAAACCTTAAGTGTCATTGGTTGCAACATGGTCGCAAGTATTCTTGCTTTGATTTCCATAGAGAACATTAGTCGCCTGACCATCCATTCAGACAAGACATGAAGAACTTCATGAAAGGTTAAGTTTTCGAACACTCGGCACCACCTGAGATGACGGGTGAACAGATTCGTGTCAACTAAACGCTCTCCAGCCTGATATCAACCAACTAGGGTATTTCTTGGGATATAATGAAGAACACGCATGGACTCACAAGCCATGCTTCTGGGATCTTCCCTACTTCCACCAGCTCGACCTTCCACATAATATTGATGTAATGCAAACTGAAAAGAATATCGCCGAGGCCATTTTTGGCACATTGTTCAACATTACTAAGAAGACAAAGGACAATACTAAGGCTAGAGTAGATGTGATGAAGCTATGTGATAGACCCAAACAAAACTTGCGGCAACACAAAGACCGAAAGAATTGGACGATGGCACGGGCTAGGTTTGTTCTTATAAGGAAACAAAAGAAGGAGATACTAATGTGGTTCAAAATTTTGTTGTTCCCCGATGGGTATGCAGCGAATCTAATGAGGGGCAGTGAATCTTCATAAATTGAAGCTCAACGGGATGAAGAGTCATGATTGTCACATATGGCTTGAGCGGTTAATGCTAGTGATGATTCGAGGCTATATCCGTGAGGATGATTGGGAAGCATTGGCAGAGCTTAGATATTTCTTCAATGTTCTTTGTGCTAAAGAAGTATATCCTACTGCGATTAATGACATGGAAAAACGGGCACCTGATTTACTCTGCAAGCTATAGAAGATATCTCCACCAGGTATCTTTAATTCGATTGAACATATGATTTTACACCTCCCGTCTACGGCAAGATTGGGTGGCCCTGTGCAGAATCGTTGGTGATTTGGACTTGAGAGAATGCAAAAGACTCTTGGATCTACATGCAAAAATAAATATATAATTGAAGCATCCATAGACGAGCCATTCTTGGCGGAAGAGGTGACAAACTTCACGACATCACGCTATGCGGCCAACATTCCAAGCTTACATAATGCAAAGTCTTCTTACAATGCCGGCGACCACAAACATGAATCCAAGATCAGCCTCTTCAAAGGGCAGCATGAACATGTGGGTGCTTCTAGTTCAAAGAATATGTCTCTGAAAGACTGGAGCTCGCTTACGTTGTATATCCTCACCAACCTAAAAGAAGTGCAACCATACATTCAATAAGTGATTGGTACATCATGTATCATTTACCCATATGTTTGTGTCTAACTCCGCTCATTTCTCATTGCCCAATTCTCAAATGAAGGGGTCGAACGTGATTCACACTAAGAGTATGAGCTTCTTGCTGACAATGGCGACGACAATTACGGTTTCATTTCTTGGTTCAAAGAAAAAGGTATATATACTTCTTATGATGGAAGAACTTAAGTTGGTATTACATGCGTCTAATACACTGATCCTTCCCGCTTAAACTTGTAGGGTGCATCAATATTGGACAACGAGTTGAAACAAGTTGCTAATGGCTTTCGCTTTAAGGTCAGTATGATCGATAAATACAACATCAATGGGTACCGCTTCCGCACACATGGGAACGAGGAATGTCAGGCCGTTCTAAAGTCAAGAAACACTGGAGTGTCGGCTATTTGCAATGGAGTTGCGTATTATGGAAGACTTGATGAAATATACGAACTGCATTACTTTGGGGAAGATTTTCCAAAAGTGGTTGTCTTCAAATGTCGTTAGTTCGATCTGGAGAAGGTTAGGCGGAGAGATGATATTGGGCAAGTCGAAATTCGACAAGACAACAAATTAGAATGTGAGGATGTCTATATTGTGCCTCAACAGGCAACACAAGTTTTCTATCTCAAATATGCATGCCAAAAGAAGGCACGTCTTAAGGGTTGGGATGTCGTGTATGAAGTGCCGCCACATGGTAAATAATGCTCCCCCGGTGAAGAGGGTTATTAGCCTCACATCAACCCCGACACATATGATGGAGAATTATTCTAAGAACATGGGCCTAGAGGCCGTCACAAAATCCATGCATGCACGGAAGTACACGTTGACATTGACATTGACGAAGAAGAAGAAGAAGCCAAAGAGGAAGAAGACGAGGTTACAAGTGTGGACGACCTATCAGTGCTTTAGCGATTGCGTGAAGGCATTGCCGAAGATGGTGACGATGACGGTGAACACTCTGACGACATCATTGACAACATGCATGATACTGATGATGACGAGGAAGAAGAAGAGGCGGATTGTGATCCAGATGATCCCGACTACTTTTAGTTGTAATGTTGAACTATAATGTTGATTTTGTACTAGTTGCTTTACCATGGTCCCGAACATGTTGTAATGTTGAATTTGTAGTATTTTGAACTTATGCTTAATATTTAGAACTTATTTATATGAATTGTTATGTACTATTTGTCAACTGCCTTAGTAATTCTCATTGCGGCAATTCTTTGAACTTATGCTTATTTATGTGAACTATAATGTACTATTTGTATTACAATTGCCTTATAGTATGTTGAACTTATACTAATTGCTTTACTTTTTGTCATAGCAGGTTAGTGAAGCATGGTGCACCCGCTTTGGCAAAGGAGTGGCCCGGCAAATAAGCCCGAGATTCTATTAGTGAGAAACCTGCTTGACAGTTTTGTTGTCGATCCTCCTACGGCTTCCTCTCATCCTCAGGCTCGAGGAAGAGGCCGTGGAAATGCGGAAGAGGTGCACGTGAAGGAAAGGCTAGGACAAAGCTTATTCGGGCTCCTCGCCAACACCTATCGTGGCACCGTCTCGGGATGAGAGGATGGAGGACGTGCCGGTGTCTCACCCCACATGTTTGAGGATGCGAGGGTGGAGGACGAGCTGGTGTCTCAACCCCCCATTTTTGTGGATGAGAGGGTGGACGACGAGTCGGTGTCTCACTCCCCCATGTTTTAGGAGGAGAGGGTGGATGAACAGTTGTCATCGGAGGAGGTTGAGGAACGGTTGGGGGCAACGACCGATGATGAGGAAGATTATAGTTTCATACAAGTTGAGGAGGGTCGGACCGCGTACTAGCGCGGTTCATCAAGGCTCCCAAAATGAGGGCTTCCTGTCAAGGAGAGACCACGTATTGGTCCGTATGGAGAAAGGTAACTAAGTTTGGTTTCCCTTTTTCTACCTTCAATGTTTGCAACAATTGCTAATAATTTGGCTTCTCATTATGTAGCACTTGGACGAAAGTTGGAGATGCCCCTGGTAAGTATCGGTTCATGAACGACATTATTGTGATCTTTGTTAGGGTGCATTACCCTGGCATGGTCACTTTGCCTGGGGAGGGCAAAGTTCCACAACCAGCACAGATGTGGGACCACTACAACGCATATGAGGATATTGGCAAAGTCAACAATGTCGAGTATCGCAACAAATCCGAGCGGGTCTTTGCCGAACTTTGGGTAATCATAATTTTCCTTCACACACTACACATATATAATCCATAACTAGTCAATTGCCTAACTTTGGACAATCTCACATGTATTTGCAGGATTTCTATAGATGCGAGGATGGAAGTTGGAGGAGGCACGAGTGATCGTCAACCAACGTTGCAAGAAGCTTATGCACAATCTGATGTACGAGGCATGTCCTTTAGCCATTCACAATGATAAGGCAACACAAGGCTATAGGAGTGTTGATAAGAAAGCCGCTAGGAGACACCATCTTAAGAAACAGGAGTACATGCAGGTAAAGCATGTTCATGTTTGTTATTTCCTCAATAGGTTGGCACTCAATTTCTTTTTTACGTATATGAGACGCAATTGATCAATTAGGTTACTCCAAGATGGTGTGTCGACAAGGGGGAGTGTTGGGAGCGGATCGTGGACCACTGGTGTTCCAAACAGTATAGAATGACAAATCGAGATTATAGAAAACGGCGAGCCGCAACGAAGTATCCACCACACCATCAAGGCAACTTGGGCCTTAAGGAGTTTTGGAAACATGGGCTATGTTTTTCTTCCCATCGATTTGTTCTTCATAAGTCTTCCATTGTCATACATGTTTTCAATCATAGTTGTCAATCTTGTCATGAAATCTTAATCATGTTGCTTTGGTTGCAGGCATCTCAGCATAATGTTCCAGAGCCTTGATGTCTGCTAGAACTTTGTCGGTATTTCCCCAAAGAGGAAGGGATTATGCAATATAGCGACGGTAGGTATTTCCCTTACTGATGAGACCAAGGTTATCGAACCAATAGGAGAACCTCCTCACACCACGTAAGCAGCACCTGCACACAAATAAAAAGTACTAGCAACCCGACGTATTAAAGGGGTTGTCAATCCCTCCTCGGCAACGGCGCCAGATTTTGGCACGTTGCCGGGAGGCTATCTTGACTTGATCTATCCCGGCAATGGCGTCAGAAATTCCTTTCCGGTACGGCGCCTCAAGATAGCCAAATAACGTGAGGTAAAAGTGGTAGATAGCATAAATAGATCGTGGAAAAAATAAATTACAACAAGGTATTTTTGTATTTTTGCTTTAATAAATCTGAAAATAAAAGCCAAGGAAAATAGATCGCAAAGGCAAATATGATGAAGAGAGACCCGGGGGCAGTAGGTTTCACTAGTGGCTTCTCTCGAGAAAAATAACAAACGGTGGGAAAACAATTACTGTTGGGCAATTGATATAACTTCAAATAATCATGACGATATCTAGGCAATGATCATTATATAGGCATCACGTCCAAGATTAGTAGACCGACTCCTGCCTGCATCTACTACTATTACTCCACACATCGACCGCTATCCAGCATGCATCTAGTGTATTTAGTTCATGGAAAAATGGAGTAATGCAATAATAACGATGACATGATGTAGAAAAATCTATTTATGTAGAAATAGACCCCATCTTGTTATCCTTAATAGCAATGATACATACGCATCATTTCCCTTTCTGTGACTGGGATCAAGCACCGTAAGATCAAACCCATCACAAAGCACATCTTCCCATTGAAAGATAAATATGTCAAGTTGGCCAAACAAAACCCAAATATCGGAGAAGAACTACGAGGCTATAATCAATCATGCATATAAGAGATCAAAGAAGACTCAAATAACTTTCATGGATAAAAACATAGATCTGATCATAAACTCAAAGTTCATCGGATCCCAACAAACACACCGCAAAAAGACTTACACCATATGGATCTCCAAGAGAACATTGTATTGATAATCAAGAGAGAGAGAGGAAGCCATCTAGTTACTAACTACGGACCCGTAGGTCTACAAAGCACTACTCACGCATCATTGGAGAAGCACCAATGGACATGATGAACCCCTCTATGATGGTGTCTAGATTGGATCTGGTGTTTCTGGACTCTGCGGCGGCTGGAATTGATTTTCATCCCCCTCCTTAGGGTTTCTAGAATATTGGGGTATATATAGAGCAAAGGGACGGTGCAGGAGGTCAACGAGGAGGGCACAACCCACCGGGGTGCGCCTGGGCCCCTAGGCGTGCCCTGGTGGGTTGTGCTCCCATCGGAGCTCCCCTTAGGTGCGTTCCTGGCCCACTGGATGTCTTCTGGCCCAAAAAATTCCACAAAAAGTTTCGCTGCATTTGGACTCCGTTTGGTATTGACAACAGCAACTGGCACTGGGCACTATGTCAATAGGTTAGTACCCAAAAATGATATAAATGACTATAAAATGATTGTAAAACATCCAAGAATGATAATATAATAGCATGGAACAATCCAAAATTATAGATACGTTGGAGACGTATCAGCATCCCCAAGCCTAATTCCTGCTCGTCCTCGAGTAGGTAAATGATAAAAACAGAATTGTTGATGTGGAATGCTGCCTAACATGTGTCATCACATTTGTTTTGTTTATAGCATGGACATTTGGACTTTTATATGGTTCAAAGCAATAGTCTAGTTTCGACATGAATAATTTAATACTCAAGCATACCAACAAGCAACCATGTCTTTCAAAATATCAATACTAAAGCAACTTATCCCTAGCCCATTATGCTCAACCATTGATCCATTCATGAAACACACTCGAATATTAGCTACACCCAATGCTCAAATACGATCATAGTGCCCCTTAGTTGGTGCTTTATGAGAGAAGATGGAGATTCAAATTCAAAATAAAAATTGCATAAGTAAAAGAAAGGCCCTCCGCAAAGAGAATATGGAGCTCCCAACACTTTCCATGCTAGATACATCATAGACGGTTCCCAAACAGAAAATAAAGTTTATTCCTTTTTCCACCATTACTTTCACTTTCCATGGCTTGTACGTATCCACGGGTTCCCTCCATACCAACACTTTCCAAGGAATTTATTATTTGACAACAAAAAGTAAAGTCATTTTTTTCATTTTGGGACTGCGCATCCCTAATACCTTTTTCATACTCTCATGCAATGACAAGTGAATAAATACTCATAGTGAGAATAACACATCTAGCATGGAAAATATTGGCCACCCCTCACCGCCTCGCGAGCGGTAGAGCACACAAAAGAGAAATTTGTTTTGAAAATTAGAGAGGGCACATGCAAATTTTCTTAGAACGGCATGGAACTACCGCATATAGGTAGCTATAGTGGACTCATATGGAAATACTGGTTTAAAGTGTTTTGGCTGCACAAGTAGTGATCATACTTAGTGCAAAATGAAGGCTAGCAAAAAGATTAACAAGCGACCAACCATGAAATGAAAAATCTCGTACCCAAGCATTAAGCATAAGTAACACCGAATAATGCGCCACAAGTAGGATATAAATTTCATTGCATAACTATTTACTTTTGTTCTTGCATAGGGAATCACAATCCTTAACATCAATATTCTTACTAAAGCACAATTACTCATCAACATGACTCACATATCATATCGTCTTATCTCAAAACCATTACTAAGAATCAAGTTTGTTTTGTCCAATGATCTTCATGAAAGTTTTTATTACATCCTCCTTGTATATCTATCACTTTGGGACTATTTTCGTACGTTGCTTTTGATAAGCTCAAACAAATTTAAGTGAAGAACATGAGCATAATTTTTCATTCTCTCAAAATAATCTAAGTGAATCAAGAGAGAATTTCTTAAAAAAATTACTAACTCCCAAATAAATCTAAGTGAAGCATGAGATAATTTATTCAAAAATAACAAAGCACACCGTGCTCAAAAAGATATAAGTGAAGTACTAGAGCAAATCCATGTCTCTAAATATTGAAGTGAAGCATAGGAGCAAGCATATAATAATTTTTGGCTCTCTCAAAAAGGTGTGTCCAGCAACGATTCAAGACTTAAAACACAAATAAAAACAAGAAAAGACTCATATCATACAAGACTCTCCAAGCAAAACTCATAATATGTGACGAATAAAAATATAGTTTCAAGTAAAATACCGATGGTTGTTAGAAGAAAGAGGGGATGCCACTCGGGGGCATATCCAAGCTTAATTGCTTGCTATTTCTTGGATATTATCTTGGGGTGCCTCGGTCATCCCCAAGCTTATCCTTTTGCTAATCCTTATTCGTTCATCAATCGTAAGATCACCCAAAACTTGAAAACTTCAATCACACAAAACTGAACAAAACCTTCGTGAGATCCGTTAGTATAAGAAAGCAAACCACTACTATAAGTACAGTTGCAAACCTATTCATATTTTATTATTTAATTATATCAATTGTATTTAAACTTTAATATGGCAAAAACGCATCAAAGAAAACCATAGAATCATCAAAACAAGCACACAACACAAAGAAAACAGAATCTGTCAAAAACAGAACAGTCTGTAGCAATCTGACTACTTCGAATATTTATGTACCTCAGAAAATTATGAAAAATTATGAGGTCGTGAATAATTTTTTCATTAATCTTCTGCAAAAAGAATCAACTCAAAATCAATCTTCTGTTATAAATTGCAAATAATTTCGTGAGAGCAAAAGTTTCTATTTTTCAGCAAGATCAAATCAATTTTCACCCAAATCATCCCAAATGCCTTGCTTGGCACAAACACTAATTTAAACCACAAAAACACATATAACCAGAGGTATAATTTTTATTTTATTTAAAACAGCAATAAAACCAAAAAGGAAAAGATGCAAGTTGGGTTGCCTCCCAACAAGCGCTATCGTTTTACGCCCCTAGCTAGGCATAATGCGTAGGATCTAAGTGTTGTCATATTTGTTTCTAGATCCATATGATGACCTCATGATTGATTCATATGGTGGCATAATTCTTGTTATAGGTAAGTGTTCCATTCCCTTCCTTAGTGGAAATTGAAATTTAATATTGCCCTCTTTCATATCAATCACGACACCAATAGTACGTAAAAACGGTCTACCAAGTATTATAGGACAAAACGGATTGCAATCAATATCAAGAACAATAAAATCTGTGGGCACATAATTCCTATTTGCAAGAATAAGAACATCATTAATTCTTCCCATAGCATTCTTCAATACTGGTAAGACCAAGCACATCACATATAGATTTCGGAATTGTAGAAACACTAGCACTGAAGTCACATAATACAAAACACCCACAATTTTTAATCTTGACTTTGATAGTAGGTTCCCACTAATCATGCAATTTTCTAGGAATTGAAACTTCTAATTCCAAATTTTCTTCAAAAGTTTTCATCATAGCATCTACAATATGTTTAGTAAAAGCTTTATTTTCTTCATAAGCATGGGGTGAATTTATCATGGATTGCAACAAAGAAATAGAATCAACCAAAGATAAAATATCATAATTAAAATCTTTGTAATCTAAAATAGTGGGCACATCACTAGTTAAAGTCTTGACCTCTTCAAACCCACTTTTACCAATTTTCTCAACAAGATTTTCACCCTCCGAATCATAGGGACGCCTTCTAACTAAAGTTAACTCTTCTCCAGTCCTTTTTTCATCAATATTAATTTTACTAAATAAAGAATCAATCGAAGAAACACCAATCGTTTTAAGATCTTCATCACTTTTATGAAAGTAATCGCTAGAAAATGTTCTTTCTAAAAATTCTGTTTTAGTTCTAAGCATAGCAGTTCTTTTCTTACTTTCATCCATAGAAACATACAGATCTTTAATTTATTCTTCAACTTTAGGCACAAAAAATTTCATCTTGAGAGTTTCTACATCATGAGAAATTCTACAAATACTTCTGGACAAATGATCAACTTTATTCAACTTTTCTTCTATCGAAGTATTGAAAGCTTTTTGAGTATTGATAAATTCTTTAATATAGTTCTCAAGATCGGAGGTGTTTCTATTCTTATTATAAGTAGGATTACCATAGGAATTAAAATTACCTCTATATTCATTGTTATTGAAATTGTTTCATGAAACAAAATTCACATCTATGGCATTACTATTTTTCTCAATCAAATTAGACAAAGGGACAACATTAAAATCAATAGAAGAACTTTTATTAGCAACCAACTTCATAAGAGCATAAACTTTTTCACTCAAAGAATTTATTTCTTCTACCGAACTGACCTTTTTACTAGTAGGAGCTCTTTCGGTATGCCATTCTGAGTAATTGGCCATAATATTGTCTAGCAACTTAGTAGCTTCACCCAAAGTAATTTCCATAAAAGAACCCCCTGCGGCGGAATCCAAAAGATTACGAGAAACAAAATTCAACCCCGCATAAAAAATTGTATGATCATCCAAAGATTTAACCCATGAGTTGGGCTATTCCTTAGCATCAATTTCATCCTTTCCCAAGATTGTGCAACATGATCATGTTCAAGTTGCTTGAAATTCATTATCTGGGTTCTAAGGGAAATAATTTTTGCGGGCGGAAAATACTTAGAAATAAAAGCATCCTTGCACTTGTTCCAAGAATCATTACTATTGCGAGGCAAAGAAGAAAACCAATTTTTTGCACGATCTCGCAAAGAAAACGGAAATAATTTCAACTTCAAAACATCATTGTCAACATCTTTTTTCTTTTGCATATCGCATAATTCCACAAATGTGTTAAGATGGGACGCGACATCCTAATTAGGAGTACCGGCAAATTGATCTTTCATAACAAGATTCAGCAAGGTAATATTAATATCACAAGACTCTGCACTAGTGGCAGGAGGAGCAATCGGCATGCTGATAAAATCATTGTTGTTGTTATTTGAGAAATCACACAACTTGGTGTTCTCTTGAGTCATGATGACTTCACAACAAGATTACACTCGAAAACAGATCTGATGAGAAAACGGCGAACGAAAAAGAGAGCGAATAAAACGTCAATTTTTTGCGAAGTGGGGGAGAGGAAAACTAGAGGCAAAAGGCAATAATGTAAATTGTGAGGAGATGAGATTTTTGATTAGGAACCTGGTTGAAGTTGAAGATCCTCCCTGGCAACATCACCAGAAATTACGTTTGATGTCTGCTAGAAGTACGTCGGTATTTCCCGAAAGAGGTAGGGATGATGCAGTATAGCCACGGTAGGTATTTCCCTCACTGATCAGACCAAGGTTATCGAACCAGTAGGAGAACCTCCTGACACCACGTAAACAACACTTGCACACAAATAACAAATACACACAACCCGACGTGTTATAGGGGTTGTCAATCCCTCCCCGACAACGGCGCCAGAAATTGTCATGTTGGTGGGAGACTATCTTGACTTGATCTTCCTTGGCAATGGCGTCAGAAATTCCTTTCGGGTACGGCGCCTCAAGATAGGCAAATAACGTGAGGTAAATGTGGTAGATAAGATAAATAGATCACGTAACAAATAAATTGCAGCAAGGTATTTTTGTATTTTTGGTTTAATAGATGTGAAAATAAAAAGCAAAGGAAAATCGATCGCAAAGGCAAATATGATGAAAATAGACCCGGGGGCTGTAAGTTTCACTAGTGGCTTCTCTCGAGAAAAATAGCGAACAGTGGGAACATAATTACTCTTGGGCAATTGATAGAACTTCAAATAATTATGACGATGTCCAGGAAATGATCATTATATAGGCATCACATACAAGATTAGTAGACCGACTCTTGCCTACATCTACTACTATTACTCCACACATCGACCGCTATCCAACATGCATCTATTGTATTAACTTCATGGGAAAATGGAGTAATGCAATAATAACATTGACATGATGTAGACAAGATCTATTTATGTAGAAATAGACCCCATCTTGTTATCCTTAATAGTAGCGATAGATATGTGTCGTTTCCCTTTCTCACACTCGGATCAACCACCGTAAGATCGAACCCATCACAAAGCACCTCTTCCCATTGCAAGATAAATAGATCATGTTGTCCAAACAAAACCCAAATATCGGAGAAGAAATACGAGGCTAAATCAATCACGCATATAAGAGATCAAAGAAGACTCAAATAACTTTCATGGATAAAAACATAGATCTGATCATAAACTCAAAGTTCATCGGATCCCAACAAACACACCGCAAAAAAGACGTACATCATATGGATCTCCAAGAGACCATTGTATTAATAATCAAGAGAGAGAGAGAGAGAGAGAGAGAGAGAGAGAAAGCCATCTAGCTACTAACTATGGACCCGTAGGTCTACAAAGAACTACCCACGCATCATCGGAGAGGCACCAATGGACATGACGAACCACTCCGTGATGGTGTCTAGATTGGATGTGGTGTTTCTGGACTCTTTGGCGGCTGGAATTAATTTTCGTCCCCCTCCTTAGGGTTTCTAGAATATTGGGGTATTTATAGAGCAAAGAGATAGTGCCGGAGCCAACGAGGAGGGCACAACCCACCGGGGCGCGCCCTGGTGGGTTGTGCTCCCATTGGAGCTCCCCTCAGGTGCGCTCCTCGGCCACTAGATTTCTTCTGGCTCAAAAAAATCCACAAAAAGTTTCACTGCGTTTGGAATCCCTTTGGTATTGATTTCTAGCAATGTAAAAAACATGTAGAAAACAACAACTAGCACTGGGCACTATGTCAATAGGTTAGTACCAAAAAATGATATAAAATGACTATAAAATGATTGTAAAACATCCAAGAATGATAATATAACAGCATGGAACAATGAAAAATTGTAGATACGTTGGAGACGTATCAAGCCTAACCTTTTCCAGGTGTATGCTTTGGACCATAAGGTATCGTTCAGATGTGCCACGCCGTACAATGACAGTGAAACATCATCTGCATACACTAGCATGACCGCCTACGATCGGATGTTCACAATTAAAAGTTTGGCAAAAAAGATGAAAGTTCTTGAGTATGACATCACATGTGAGCCCCTTAACCACATGTTGGTTATGATCGCTGGAGGTGGTAGGAAACATGGCATTGAATTGATTGCAGGAGGCATGTGTCCTAATTCCTCCCATTGCATTCTCCCTGAGTACAAAGCTCGGTTAGGTATCCCAAAATTTTCTATATATCAATGCAAGACTCCAGAAACGGTTGAGATAGAGGTAATCTATACAAGTCCTACTGTATATGCTTTTTTAAAGTTCTTACTTAGTGTTGAATTTGAAGATGCGATTCAATTCCATATTACGTAGTCCCGATTGGAGGAGGAGAGGTGACTGGAAGATGGGAGGTTGGAGGCAAGGTTGGCGGAGGAGAGGCAACTCGCGTGGGAGAACAGGGCGGAGGAGAGGCGACTTGCGGAGGAGAAGAGGGTCGAGGATAAGTGACAAGCTGATGCGAGTATGCACCACGCGTTGGCTGCACAAACTAGGCAATATTTTGAGATGTTTCCGCTTATTTGCTTAATAGCCAAGAACATGTAGTCTTTTACTACTAGTACATAGCCTTCACTCCTCAAACATAATTTGCACGCTTATTGTAGTCAGAATGGTATGACTGCTATGGTGATGCACGCCTTTACTCCGAACCATACTGTCAGTTAACTGATATACTTGCAAGTGTCATTATTGCATTTCTTAGTTCGAGTATCTTGCTAACAATGCAATAATTCATGCAGCATCAATCAGGCCATGGGTCGAATAAGGATGTATCTGCACATGCACCACGCCCAAGTGGCAATAACCTTGGTGGTTCTCCTTATCTTTGAGATCGGCTAAGGTTAGTGCCTACATATCTCATTTCCATAGGTCCCAAATTTATCAACATAGAGACAAGTAGCTATATGAATTCTAGCTTGAATATTAAATATCTAAGGTAGATAGAGACTAGTTGAGGCTATTTATTTTCATGATTTAGAGACCACTTGAAGATATTCATGATTCAGAGTGTTAAATTTGAATCAAACCTGGTTGGAATTCAGGAGTCACCTTAAAACATGTTTGGTAGAACCAACACATACTCATGAAACAAGCATGGAAATAGCATTTTGATAAAGAAAAAGAGACAATTGGTATAAAAGATGTCATCATAATAGGTTCCCAACAAAATATCTCTTGGGATGTGTAATGCCCCAAGTGTAACATTGCCATATTTGGAACCTTGACATGTTTGGATCCTTGATGTCATGCATATGGAGTTGTTATTTCATGTGACTTATATCTTGTTTTCCCTTTGCATCATGCCATCCATAGCATTCATCCATCCTTGTGTGTTGTGGTGTTGTTCTTATGTGTGATTGTGATGGGTATGTGGTGTGTGAAGTGATGTGCAAAGATTGGCTTCAACTTTGCCTACTTATCCAAAAGCATCGGGATATGTCTTATGAGCTTGATGACTTCGTCTATCTCAAAGTGTCTCCTATGAAGGGCACACAGCGTTTTGGCATCAAAGGCAAGCTTGCTCCTCGTTTCGTTGGTCCTTTCAGAGTTGTAGGCAAGAGAGCGAACTTGCATATCAACTTGAGCTCCGTTCAAACTTCGCAAATGTGCATGACGTGTTCCATGTCTCTCAGCTCCGGAGATGCTTCAAGACTCCCGAGCGCACATTTGATCTTCAAGATATCGACCTTCAACCCGACCTATCCTATCGTGAGCATCCAGTTGCGGTTCTCGAGACGACTGAGCGCAAGACCCGCAACAAATCAATCATGTTTCTCAAGGTGCAGTGGTCACATCATTCCGATAAAGATGCCACTTGGGAATGCGAGGATCACCTCCGTTCCGAATTCTCAGAGTTCTTTCAGTCCTAGATCTCGGGACGAGATCTTCTTGTAGTGTGGGAGAGTTTGTAATGCCCCAAGTGTAACATTGCCATATTTGGAACCTTGCCATGTTTGGATCCTTGATGTCATGCATATGGAGTTGTTATTTCATGTGACTTATATCTTGTTTTCCTATTGCATCATGCCATCCATAGCATTCATCCATGCTTGTCTGTTGTGGTGTTGTTCTTATGTGTGATTGTGATGGGTATGTGGTGTGTGAAGTGATGTGCAAAGATTGGCTTTCAACTTTGCGTACTTATCCAAAAGCAACGGGACATGTCTTATGAGCTCGATGACTTCGTCTATCTCAAAGTGTCTCCTATGAAGGGCACACAACGTTTTGGCATCAAAGGCAAGCTTGCTCCTCGTTTCGTTGGTCCTTTCAGAGTTGTAGGCAAGAGAGCGAACTTGCGTATCAACTTGAGCTCCCTTCAAACTTCGCAAATGTGCATGACGTGTTCCATGTCTCTCAGCTCCGGAGATGCTTCAAGACTCCCGAGCGCACAGTTGATCTTCAAGATATCGACCTTCAACCCGACCTATCCTATCGTGAGCATCCAGTTGTGGTTCTCGAGACGACTGAGCGCAAGACCCGCAACAAATCAATCAAGTTTCTCAAGGTGCAGTGGTCACATCATTCCGATAAAGAGGCCACTTGGGAATGCGAGGATCACCTCCGTTCCGAATTCCCAGAGTTCTTTCAGTCCTAGATCTCGAGACGAGATCTTCTTGTAGTGTGGGAGAGTTTGTAATGCCCCAAGTGTAACATTGCCATATTTGGAACCTTGCCATGTTTGGATCCTTGATGTCATGCATATGGAGTTGTTATTTCATGTGACTTATATCTTGTTTTCCCATTGCATCATGCCATCCATAGCATTCATCCATGCTTGTGTGTTGTGGTGTTGTTCTTATGTGTGATTGTGATGGGTATGTGGTGTGTGAAGTGATGTGCAAAGATTGGCTTTCAACTTTGCCTACTTATCCAAAAGCAACGGGACATGTCTTATGAGCTCGATGACTTCGTCTATCTCAAAGTGCTCCTATGAAGGGCACACAGCGTTTTGGCATCAATGGCAAGC
Organism: Hordeum vulgare subsp. vulgare; assembly: GCF_904849725.1. Lineage (NCBI taxonomy): Eukaryota > Viridiplantae > Streptophyta > Magnoliopsida > Poales > Poaceae > Hordeum > Hordeum vulgare. The sequence goes on along the minus strand of NC_058524.1, from coordinate 364,000,459 downwards.
TTGCTCCTCGTTTCGTTGGTCCTTTCAGAGTTGTAGGCAAGAGAGCGAACTTGCGTATCAACTTGAGCTCCCTTCAAACTTCGCAAATGTGCATGACGTGTTCCATGTGTCTCAGCTCCGGAGATGCTTCTAGACTCCCGAGCGCACATTTGATCTTCAAGATATCGACCTTCAACCCGACCTATCCTATCGTGAGCATCCAGTTGCAGTTCTCGAGACGACTGAGTGCAAGACCCGCAACAAATCAATCAAGTTTCTCAAGGTGCAGTGGTCACATCATTCCGATAAAGAGGCCACTTGGGAATGCGAGGATCACCCCCGTTCCGAATTCCCAGAGTTCTTTCAGTCCTAGATCTCGGGACGAGATCTTCTTGTAGTGTGGGAGAGTTTGTAATGCCCCAAGTGTAACATTGCCATATTTGGAACCTTGCCATGTTTGGATCCTTGATGTCATGCATATGGAGTTGTTATTTCATGTGAGTTATATCTTGTTTTCCCATTGCATCATGCCATCCATAGCATTCATCCATGCTTGTGTGTTGTGGTGTTGTTCTTATGTGTGATTGTGATGGGTATGTGGTGTGTGAAGTGATGTGCAAAGATTGGCTTTCAACTTTCCCTACTTATCCAAAAGCTAGGTTTCAACTAAAACCTTTTCTTCTTATTTTTCCTGAAGTTCAAGTTTTACTTGCTTTAACCCTGTTTGAAAAATGTAGGTCATTTATACAATTCTGTTTTGTAAATATTTATTTGCTCCAAAAGTCCTCTTTTCATTTTATTTAAATAGGTCATCATTCCCTTATGACCAGGGTCTTTTTTTTGGAGCCATAGAATTACCTAGGAGTTTAGTGTTTGCTGGCATTTGTTTTGAAGTGGAAAACCCAATGGGTTTTCTTTCTTTTATTTGGCGCCACCTGAGTGGGCCTTCTCTCCTTGCTGGCCCAGCCCCTTTTTCTCTCGCGCGGTAGTCCATTCCCCCGTCCCTCTCCTATTGACGCCGTTGTCTTCCTCCCTTTGCTTTCCGTCAGAGTATCAGAGAGAGAGCGAGAGAGAGGCTCGACGCCGTGACCTCACGGACGTCGAGGCGGCCCCCCTCGACCTCTATATATTCCCTCAACCACTGGGCCTCTAGGGTTCCTCCTAGCCGCCACCACCTCCTTTTCTTCTTACTCCTCCCTCTCCCTGGCGTCGTCACGAGGCGGCCCGAGCTCCTCCTTCGCCATGGCCGACCCCTGTTGAGGTCGCCGCCGTCGATGCCATCCCTCTTCTTCCTCTCCAATCGATCCAGGAGCACGCGGAGTACCAGGGGAGTCCGTTCCCGCAGCTAGGAAACGCCGATCGCCTCTGCTTCCTCGATGTCGACGATGACCCCTTCTTCCTCCTCTAGTCCGACGACTGCTTCCGCAACGTCTTCTTCCTCGTCGACCCCTTCTTCCTCTCCATCAAGCGCGTCCTCCTTGATCAGTGGGTGAGCATCCGGTCTCCTCCCGTTCCCCTGTCAGTAGATCTCGCCTAGAGCCGTAGATGTGCACCGTGGTTCCTCTTTGTCGCCGGCATCGCCGTGTATGTGGATAGGTCGCCGCAGTGGTCCTCTCATGGATCTTAGGTGTGAAATGGATCCACCGCGAGTCCCTCTTCCTCCCTGCGAGTGCTCGTAGTTCAGTTTGTAGGGTAGCGCCGGCGGTGACCGTCCCCTGTTCCGGCCGTCGTGGTCTATGGTAGGTTCAGAGGGGGATTCTCAAAAGAGCACCGCCCCCCTCTCTGTTAAGATCCGAACAAGTAGTGCAGTGGTAGGGGGATGTTTTGCCGAGCGCGTAGTCATGGGTTCGAGGCCCCGCAGCGCCCCTTTTTGGTTTTTGATTTGTCTGGTACAGTAGCGCGACGGGGTGGTTTACCTTGTTTCCTTCCTTCTCCCTGTCGAAGGGAATAGCCTAGCGCAGTGGTGTGGAGCTGGATGTGTTCCAGTGAAACCTGGGCTCGATCCCAGGGTCATCCCCTTTTATGGTTTCTTTTTCTTTTGCTTTCTTTTCATTATTTCTTTTCCTTCTTTATTGTAGCAGCTAGTGAGTGCTTTGCCTTGGGTTAATCAGTGTATTTATTCCCCTTTTATGCTTAGGGAGATTGATGTAGATTTTAGATTGTATGTGTGTGCATGCATCCATGTGGTTGTATGTGTGTGTATGTATCCATGTGGTGCATGTGTGTCAGTGTAGTGAGGTGCATGTGTGTGTATGACACACACATGACCAAAGCATGGGTTTTTCCTTAGTGAGCATGGGGAGTTACTTTGAACCCCTAGGTTGTGTGAGTGTGTGTTAGTGGTAGCTTGAGAGTGTATGCAATTGTGTGTGGTTATGCATGTGTGTATGTGGTCAAGCATGTGTGTGTGTGCTGATGTGCTAAGGATCATGTGCATGAGGCTACCCCTCATGTTCACCATTGGAGTTGTGAGTGTGAGCATGTGCAAGTGTAGGTGATGAGTTAGTGATCATCACATGTGATGATGCACTATTTGGCTTATGTTGATTTCATGTAGTTTTTCGAGCTAGCTTTGTGCCTATTAGTTCCATGCAAGTACCCAGGTATTATATATGGATTTGGGGGTAGAATCATCCGAGGAATCCACTAGTGGAATCAGATTTCACTTTGGAGCAACTTCATAAATTGTCATTTTTCTGTCTTGATGCTATGTTTAGAGCTTGGTGCCATGTGGTGTGATGAACATATGAGGATGATTCCTTGATGTGGCAATAGTGGGTGAATCCCTCTAGAGCATGGTAGTTTTATTTTATGCTTAGGAGTTTGTATGTGCAAGTTCTGCCTTGTCAAAGTTGACATGTGACTGAAATTGTCAGCTTGGTGAAAATCTGTGATTTTCACACACTCTGAGAAATTGTTGTTATTTTCTTCCCTTGTTGTTGTGGTTGCAAAAGCTCATGTGTTGGGAATCAGCCCTTGCAATCAACTAGAGAGTTGGAGATTTTGTGTTTGTCTAGTTCTCTGTGAAATTTCACGCACTTTCACTTCTTGTAGATATCCTTTTGGAGGCTGTCAAAATGCTTCAGAGCATAAGCAGCTGGTAAAAATTTGAGGTTTTCACTAAGTCCCTGAAATCTGTTATTATTGTCAAAGTTAGCACCTATGGATCTTCCTCTATGTGACTCCTTTGTATTATCTTCTTCCTCAGGCTTGTAGAGATTTTGAATAGCTTTTGCCACATATCTTGTTTGGCACATTTTGGTGGTTGTAGGTGCTTTGCATGTTGCTTACAAACTGCTATGATGCTGTTTAGGACAGATTGCATAGTTTTGTTGTTTTGAAGCTTGTGAGTGCATAGTTGGTGGTGTGGTGTGATTCCAAGCACCACCCCACTTCTAGTTGTTTGTTTTATCATGTGGCAACCTGGTTACACCATAGGAGTGCCATTGAAGTGTGCTTGTGGTGGATTTGAACCGTAGGACTCCATATCTTGTTTCGTAGTTTCCGGTTGATCCGTAGCTCCGTTCTCTACGTTCTTTATATGCTTTCGCATCGTTTTCCCGTGATGCACCTGTTCATGCCATCCTCATGCATCTCAAGATAGCTTAGTGTGAAGTTCTGTCCAGAAGTTTATCTTCTCTTCTCATGCATATGCAAGTGACTAGAATAGAGATGCATGCTTCATTCTCATCTCATGCATCATGTTGTTTGTTGCATCATGTTGTGTTGGTGTTCATTGGCTGTTATCGTTATCTTGGGTAGCACCGAGATCAGAGAGGGAGTACGTGGATTCTTGAGAGTACGTGCAGGACGAACAAGAGCAGTTCCAAGCTGAAGACATAACATGCAAGATGACCGTGACCTTGATACCGTATCTAGATTTGTTATTCTTAGATTCACGTTTTCTTCATTATATGGTCGCTGCCTACCACTCGATACAATTGCCTCCTGATATTGCCATGAAACAAAAACACCTTCCCCTCCTAGCTAATGTTGTTTGGCTAAGTAGGCTTGCTCAGCTTCTAATGATAGCTTTGATAGTTGCATGTGCGAGTTGTCTCATGTGATAACATGAGTATTTGATATCATTATGATTAAACTGCTATTTAATTAATGCACCTATATACTTGGTAAATGACGGAAGGCCTAGCCTTTTGCCGGGTGATTTGTTCCGTTATTGCCGCCTTAGTTTCGGCTACCGGTGTTTGTTTCCATAAGTGATCGCTCCTAACACGTTCGGGGTTGTTATGGGACCCCCTTGATAAATCGTGTAGTGTTAAGACTTGTCTGGAAGGACCCAACATTGGTTTTAATTTGCTAATCACCTAATAATAATTTGCATAGGTAATAGCTACCCCGAGGATTTAATCAACAACCCGGGCCAGTGCTCCTCATGAGTGTTGGTCCAAACTAGAGCAGCGTGCGGGGCCATCCCGGGGCAACTCGGGAGATTTCTATCTGGCCACCGTATGCTTCGCTTATCCGGTGTGTCCTGAGACTGAGATACGCGGCTCTTATCGGGGTCGTCGACACGTCGGGAGGTCCTGCTAGGTTCGTCTTACCTTAGCGATATATCTTGCGTATAGGAATCCCGGTGAACCTTTGGGTCTCCCGAGATTTGAGGTTTTCCTCTAAGGAATCCGACGAGATCACGAGATTCGTGATAGAGGATTACTTTGTGGCCGGTGACCGTTTGTGATGGACTAGTTGGAGAAACCCTGCAGGGTTTAATCTTTCGAAAAAGCCGTGCCCGCGGTTATGTGGAAACATGGATTATTTGTTAACATTCGTTGATAGATAACTTGAACTAACTCTAATAAAACTGCCAACTGTGTGCTTAACCGTGACTGTCTCTTTCGAAGACCTCTCTTCGATTGGGAACATGATGGGGTTATGTTTGATGTAAGTAGGTGTTCAGGATCACTTAGTGATCACCTAGTCTTCGACCGCTCGCGTAGACCACCACATCTATAACTTTGATCTTCGTAAGTTAGCCACCATAAATGCTTAGGATGTTGCAACCTAAACACCGAATCATCCTCACCTAATAACTTGACTAGCTTCGGTACCAAGGTCATCGATTGTTGAGTCCCCATGGCTCACAGATTACTTCAACACCCCAATGGGTACAGGTACGCCCGACGCAGGTGATCCATATGGCACACAGCTGGCGTGGCAGTACGATGAGTAGAACGACCGCCTGTACGTGAACTATCTAGAAGACTGAGGCGTGTTTGTGATCGTGGGCAACCATGCGGGATAGCCTAGTCTTTTCCTTCTGTTATGTAGTCCGTAGCGGAACTACCTTGTGTGAATAAATGTGTGGATGTAACTCTGATAGTATCTATGTGAGATGGCAAATGAATGCCCTATTTGTCGATCTTAAATTATGTATGTGTTATGTTTATCTCTCTTGTGAAACGCTTAGATGCACTTCTTTCCCTTTTGGGGCATCGCCCCCTAAATAGAAAAGGACTGCATCTTAGTCCTTACAAGATGCTAAGATATAGATATGGTACCAAATCAAATAGATTACATAACCAAACACTTGTTTTCAAGAGTCAAAAACCTTAGGTACCATAATCTCATCATTTGGCCAAACTCCGCACTTCAAGCATGCATAGAGTATATTCATATTATTATCCATGACACGGCTCAATTTTGTAAGAAAAAAAGGCAAACTCATTATGAAATTAGTTCGCACTTGAACATGAAAACGTAGAACTTCTAAATAAATAGACTAGTGGTAGATTGTTATGTGCCAAAAGTCACCAGTAACAAAAGATCCCGTAAAATATAAAAAAGTTGTGATTCTAAAAAACGGTAATATAGTTTCAGAGGCACTAGAAATGTGACATATTGATGATTTCAAGCATGTTATTTTTGGCATATCGATGATTTCAAGCATGTTATATTTCTTGTTGTGCCAAAATGTGACACGGATCATTTCATATTTAGGTTGCCACCTGGATGCCCATTGGACCACGTCATGGACCTAAAGACACTTGTTGTAGTGGCAAATCTTACGTAGGATGCTCGCTTTCTTCACTGTGTGTCATCTTGATTAAGTAACTATGCTATGCATCTTTGTTATGGAACTATGCTATGGATATGTGTTATGGAAGTATGCTATGGATGTGTTATGGAACTATGCTATGGATATGACTTATGGAACTATGCTATGGATGTGTTATGGAATTATGCTATGGATATGTGTTATGGAACTATGCTATATATATGGATCTTTGTTCATTGTGTATTATTTTGTTATGGTTCTGTGATGTGGATCTTTCCTATGAACCAGGGGAAATATTTTGATACACACACACACACACACATATATATAAATATATGTTATGTTATGGAAATGTTGATATATATATATATATGCTGTGTTATGGAAGTGTTGATATATATATATATATATGTGTGTGTGTGTGTGTGTGTGTATTGTGTTGTGTTGTGTTATGCAAATGTTGATATATATATATATATGTTGTGTTATTGAAGTGTTGATATATATCTATGATATGTTATGGAAGTGTTGATATATATGTATGCAATGTTATGTATGGAACTATTGGGGATATTTATTTTTTATGGTCATTATGTATTCTTTGCCGTCTATTGTTTGGACACCTAACGTCAAATAATTAATCGTTGCCGTCTGGTAGCAGTGTGGCTGGCGGCAAAGAATACTCTTTGTCGTCTGCTAGCAGTGTGGTTGACGGCAAAGCATAACTCTTTGTCGTCTGGTAGCCGTGTGGTTGACGACAAAGAATTACTCTTTGTCGTCTAGTGCCCATGAAGGATGACGGTAAAGACACTAACTCTGTCCGTTCGACGGCCAGTTCTGTGAGTTGCTTTTTTCCATGTTTTTTGGAGTAGCTGACGGCAAAGAATTCACACTGTCAGGAAACTCTTTGCTGTCTGACCGACTAAAACCTGACGGCAAAGAACCTATTTCCCCACTCATAGTATGCTGTCATGCTTTGTCGTCTGCTGGTAGACGGCAAAATCTTTATCGTCAGTATACATGCCTTTGCCCTATGTTTTTGCGTGCCGGCAAACTTACTGATTCCGGTAGTGAATTACTGTTGGGCAATTCAATGAAGAGCGAATAATTATGACGATATCCAAGACAATTATCATATATATAGGCATCATGTCCAAGGCTAGTAGACCGACTTCTCCCTACATCTACTACTATTACTCCACACAACGACCGCTATCCAGCATGCATCTATTGTATTAAGTTCATGGAGAAATGGAGTAATGCTTCATGAAAGATGACATGATGTAGACAAGAACTATTCATGTAGGAATAGACCACATCGTTTTATCCTTAATAGCAACTATACATGTGTCATGTCTCTTTCTGTCACTGAGATTGAGAACCGCAAGATCAAACCCATCACAAAGCACATCTTCCCATTGCAAGACAAAAAATATCAAGTTGGCCCGACAATACCCAATTATCGGAGTAGAAATACGAGGCTATAATAATCAAGAATGGAAATAATTTCATATATCTCATCATAAACTAACAATTCATCGGATCTCAACAAACACACCGTAAAAGATAGAGTTACATCAAATAGATCTCCAAGAGACCATTCTATTGAGATACAAAACGAGAGGGAAAGCTATCTAGCTAGTACCTACGGACCCGAGGGTCTCATATGAACTACTCACGCATCATCAAAGGAGCAGCAATAAGGATGATGAACCCTCCGTGACCATGTTCCACTCTCGAACGGGCTCTAGATTGGATTTCATGGCTTATAGAACTGGCGGTAGCTGAAATGATTTTTCGTCTTCTCCTCTAGGGTTTCTGGAATATTGGGGTATTTAAAGAGCTCAAAGGCCGTGGAGGAGGTGACCAAGGCACCCACTAACCACCAAGCCGCGCCAGGGGCCCAGGGCGTGCCCTCATGCCTATCAGGCCAGCTGGACCTCCCCTGGTGAGCATCATCTGATATTGATCCAAAAATATATTTTTTTTCTTTGAAACAATCTTCAGACAGTTTCGTCGCATTTGGACTTCGTCTGATACTCATTTTCTGCAAAGGAGAAAAACAGCAAAAAATAGCAACTCGCACTAGGCACTATGTCAATAGGTTAGTCCCAAAAAACTATATAAATTTGCTATAAAATAATTATAAAACATCCAAGAATGATAATATAACAACATGGAACAATCAAATATTAAAGATACGTTGGACACGTGTCAGCATCCCCAAGCTTAATTCCTACTCGCCCTCGAGTAGGTAAATGGTAAAAACATAATTTTTTGATGTGGAATGTTGCCTCACATGTTCATCATATTCTTTCTTTTTAGCATAGGCATGTGGACTTGTAGATGATTCAAATCAATAGTCTTTCTTTTTGACAAGAAAACTTCCATACTCAAGGATATCAACAAGCAACAAAGTCTTCCAAAATATCAACGATAAAGAATGTTATCCCTAGACCATCATGCTCCGTCATTGATCCATTCATGTAACACACCCAAATATTAGCTACATCCAATGCTCAAGTATGATAATAGTGTTCCTTAGCCGGTGCTTTATAAGAGAATATGGAGACTCAAATTCAAAATATAAATTGCATAAAGTAAATAGATATGCCTTCGCAGAGGGGGGCAGAGATTTGTAGTGGTGCCACAGATCAAAGTGAAAAAACTTAGAGATAAAATATTTTGAGGGTATGCTTTTCCTGTCAACGAAAACGATTAAGGGTTCCCAATATCTTCCAAGCTAAACAAATCATAAGTGGTTACCAAACTGAAAAAAAGTTTATTTCTTTTTCCACCATTATTTCACATTACACGGCTAGCCACATCCACGGGTACAGTCCATACCAACACTCTCAAAGGAATTTATGGTTCGACAAGAATAAATAAATTCTTTGAATTTAGGGACTGGGCATCCCTATTAATGCCATACTCTCGTCCAACGACAAGTGAATAAACACCCATCTTGAGAATAACCTATTTAACATGGAAGATACCAGCCACCCCTCGCTGCTTCATGAGCAGTACGGGCACACAAAACAGAAGTTTATTTTGAACATTAGAGTTGGGCTTGCAAATTTATTTAGAACGACACTAGAATACCGCATATAGGTAGGTACGGTGGACTCATTTGGCCCAGCTTTGGGTTTAGGATTTGGATGCACAAGCAGTATTCCCGCTTAGTACAAGTGAAGGCTGGCAAACAGATTGAGAAGTGCCCAACCAAGGAATGAAAATCAACATAAGAGAACATTAAACATAACTAACACCGAACAATTAAACATAACTAACACCGAACAACTAACATAAGCGAACATTAAACATAACTAACAACGAACAACTATGATGTAAGTTCATAGAATAATTATTGACTTCATTTGAATTCATAGGGAATCACAAACCTTAACACCAATGTTCTTTCTAAAGTATAATTACTCATCAACATAACTCACATATCACAATCTTCATATGGCAAAACAATTGCAAAGAATCAAGTTTAACATCCAATGATCTTCATGAAAGTTTTATTATATCTCCCCTAGATATCTATCACTTTGGGACTAATTTCATTTTAAGAAAATTTCCATTACAAATAAAAATCCCTCAAACGAATATAAGTGAAGACGACAGCACAAGTCTATTTAAAATTTCCAACTCTCGAAATAATATAAGTGAAGAAAGAGAGGGGATGCCTTCCGGGGCATCCCCAAGCTTAGTTGCTTGGTACACTTTGTACATTACCTTGGGGTGCCATGGTTCATCACCAATCTTAGGATCTTATCACTCCTATTCCTTCATCCATCGTGATCTCACCCAAAACTTCAAAACTTCATTCACACAAAACTGAACAAAACCTTCGTGAGATCCATTAGCATAAGAAAACAAATCTTTGCTTTAGGTACTGTTGAAAACCCATTAAAATTTTGGTTTTTTGCATTATACCTATTGTATTCTAACTATACCATGGCTTATACCCCCCCCTCCCGATACAATCCATAGATTCATCGAAATAAGCACAGAGCGCAAAGAAAACAAAATCTGTCAAAAATAGAACACTCTGTAAAGACTCGAATTTTACTCATACTTGTGTAACTCTAAAATTTCATAAAAAATAGGACAACATAGGAAATTTGTATATCAATCTTGTGTAAACAATTCATCCACTATCATCGCTTCTGTGATTTTCAGAATTTCTGCTACTTGACGCAAAAGTTTATGTTTTCCAACAAGATCCAAGCAACTATTACCCAACATGATCCTAAAGGCTTTACTTGGCACCAAATCTAATTAAAACATGAAAAACATAATCATAACAATAGCATAGTTGTGTGGACACTCAAGAACAAAAAGAAAAAGTGAAAAATAGTTTTATTCATTAGGTTGCCTCCCAACAAGCTCTTTCTTTATAGCCATTAAGGTAGGCTTGAGATTTTGCTGATGCTCACATGAAAGATAGTAGTTGAAACACAAATAGAGCATCATGTAGCATAAGACAGACACATTGAAGTCTAACATACTTCCTATGCATAGGCATATCATAAGAAAACAAATTTTCAAGACAAGAAATATCTAACATATCCATGAAATAAGAAAGAAATAGCAACAATCTCAACATGAAAGGAGATAACTTAGTAACATGAATATGTCTATAACCATATTTCCCACTCTCATAATAATTACATGTAGGATTATATTCAAATTCAATAATATAGCTATCACATGACATATTATAAAAGTCTTATAATCTTCCAAGGTAGTGGGATTAACATTAATTATAGTCATGACCTCTCCAAACCCACTTTTATCGAAAAATTCAAGAGATAGATAATTCTATGAAATATTGGGATAATTATTACCTAAAGTTGACACTCTTCCAAACCCACTTTCAATACTATTGGAAACATTATTATCAATATCATATTCATCTTGTGGATTAAATAAATCTTCAAGATAATAAGAAGCATCACCCAATCAGGATCATTACAATGAGTACTGGACATGACAAAATTGTCATCCCCTATCTTGTAGTTTGGAATATTATGAGCACAATTGACATTAATAAATTTCATCTGTTAACACTTCGTCGCAATACTCTGATTCATGATTTTCAAGCAAAACTTCAAAAAAATAATCAAGAACGCTGCTCTCACTAGCAACTGGTTCAAGATAATTAGATATTTTGAAAAGATTGGCAATTGGATGAGGATCTATATATCTTTACTTTTCCTGTTTATTTTTCTGTTTATTTTTGAGTGTTTACATCATCACAAGTAAGCAAGAAAAAGGCAAATGGAAAGAAGGAAAATAAAATGGAATTTTTTTGTGAAGTGGGGGGAGAGGAAAACAAGAGGCAAATGGCAAATAATGTAATTCTAAGGAGATGAGAGTTTACGTGTACGAACCTGATAGATCTTGACTAGATCTTCCTTGGCAACGGCACGAGAAATCTTGACTCCTCGGTGATTGCGTTGGTTTCCCTCCAAGCTTGAAGGGTGATGTAGCACAGCGACGACAAGTATTTCCCTCCATTATGAAACCAAGGTATCAATCAAGTAGGAAGATCTACAAGACTATGTAAGCAGTACCTGCACAAATGTAACAAATCCTTGCAACCCAACGCGTGTAGGGGTTGTCAATCCCTCATGGGTAAAATAAAATGATAAGAGGATAGATTGATAGATGCAAATAAAGAGATGGTAAATAAAATACAGCAAGGTATTTTTTGGTTTTTGATAATATAGATCTGAAAATAAATGAGCAAATAAATTGGAAACGTGAGTAGAAAAATAAATCTTGCAGATAGATGATGTACAATAGACCGGGGGGGTCATAGGTTTCACTAGTGGCTTATCTCGAGAAAATAGCAAACTGTGGGTAGATAAATTACTATTGGGCAATTGATAGAAGAGAGAATAATTATGACAATATCCAAGACAATGATCATATATATAGGCATCACGTCCAAGACAAGTAGACCGACTTCTGGCTTCATCTACTTCTATTACTCCACACATCAACCGCTATCCAGCATGCATCTAGTGTATTAAGTTCATGAAGCAACGGAGTAATGCTTTAAGAACGATGACATGTGTAGACAATATATATTCATGTAGGAATAGACCCAATTGTTTTATCCTAAAGAGCCACAATAAATACGTGCCATGTGGGCTGCCTGGACCTCCCCTCATGAGCATCCTTGGTCCTCAAGTTTCCTTCTCGTCAAAAAAACCTCCAAAAAGTTTTGTGGCATTTGGACTTCATATGATTTTGATTTTCTATGAACGAAAAACAAAGCAATGGGCACTGGGCAATATGTCAATAGGTTAGTCCCAAAAAATGATACGAAGTTGATATAAAATTATTATAAAACATCCAAGAATGATAATATAATACCATGGAACAATCAAAAATTGTAGATACGTTGGAGATGTATAAACTTGTCGAGTGATGATGGTGAAGAAATCCTCTCGGTCAGGGGAGAAGAAGAATGTAGTGCAGCTCTACGGGGCTTTGGTCATTCAGCTCAGAGGGGAAAGTAGTTTCCCTCAAATGTCCTTTCCTCACTCGGTTAAGGGCTAGCAGGACTCCTGGTTATATTGCCAGGATGTCTGTGTCGGCGACGGCTAACCGGGCCTCCTGCCATACTCAGCGGAGCGAGTGCACTCGGCCCCTTCCTTGACCGTGTTGAAGGTGAAGGTAGATGTAGACATCTTGTGATTGCTTAGGTCGCACTAGTGCGGAAGGGCGTCAACGGGATGGACCTGCTGGAGGTCTTCTTCCAGCAGAGGATCCGACCCCTCCACGCCAGGGCATGTCCCATGTGGATGTATCACGGGCCGAATGATCAAACCCGTGTTCATCCAGAAGAGCTCAGGAAGGGGGAGCTAGAAGCCAGGCTTAAGGCCATCACCAGGGTCCATGACAACCCTAGGGGTACCAGGTTGATGCCTCCTTTCTTAGAGGATAATGCATCTAATGAGGTAACTTGTTTTCTATCCTGCCCGAGTGACTTTTACCTCTATTGTCTTTCGGTTGTTTGATATGAACTTGATTTTCTCAGTCGGCGGGCTTTTACGATGTTGACCAGCTTAGTGTGAGCAATCGATAGCATGCCCATTGACATGGAAAGTCACACCAAGTGTCCTAAAGGTTCAATAGGCGATGATGATGAGGAGGAATCCTAGGAAAGTAATGACGATGACGAGCGCGAGACGAGGTGGAGTCCTCCATGTTTTATGAAGTCCAAGCCAAGGCCCGTTCCAAGGCGTGCTAGGACCCTGGGGTCCGTGCTGGCAGCGTTAAGGTACCGAGTGTCCTCAAGCCGACTGCGTTGGCTATTTTGATGCGCAGCTCCAAGCGAGGATGGAGTGAGCCCGCAGTGTTAGCGGAGAAGTCCACCAAGCAGCCCAAAACCACGGTTTCCAAACCCTAGAAGGTTGTCATTGTAGAGGGCATGAACCTGACAATAGTACAAGGGGTATGAACGTAGGGCGGATGCTAGCTACTACGAGATTGTAACACTTGAATGTACGATTTCAATCCCCACTTGGAAGTGGTAAAGACCCTACATCTCGAGCTTGGAGGCTTAGTGTTGCTCGTGGGTGTGTGAATACACAAAATGCTTAACCCATGTGTGGGAGCTCAAGGTAGGCTTATAGAGTGCGCCTGGACCTGCAGCCTCCACTTCAAGGGCATTTAATGGTAATAACTATGGAAGTTACCTAAAACTGCAGCTCTAACTATAGCGTTACTGGTAACACTACAGGGATCAGCTTCTTTGCCGTCTGCCATCACAGACGGCAAAGACTAAATCCCGGACGGCAAAGAGAATACCACAGACGGCAAAGAATCTCACGGCCGGCAAAATTTCTGTGTCAGCCTACGACGGCATCGTACCTTCTTTGCCGTCTGTCCCCCCAAAGCGGACGACAAAGCTCTTTGCCGTCAGCTTTCCATAGGAGCAGTCGACAAAGTGCTCGAGACGGCAGCCGACAGGCGTTGCCTTCGTTAGCGGTTAACGGAGGCTTTGCCGTCTGCCTCCCCCTTATTCTTTGCACCCTACCTCCCCCTTATTATTTGCCGTCTGCCTCCCCCTTATTCTTTGTTGTCCGCCTCCTCCTCCCCGCCTCCACTTTTTGTCGTCTGCCTCCTCCTCCTCCCCCCCTCTTCTTTGCCGTCTGCCCACCCTGGAGGCAGACGGCAAAGAGCCTATATAGACACCCCAGGATGCACAGCTGGGTGCCATGTGGCACCTTTGTCATCTGCCAGCTGATGGCACAGGTCTTTGCCATCAGCTGGCAGACGGCAAAGAGCCCATATAGTACCTGTTTTTTTTGTTTTATATTATTTCACAGCACACACACACACACACACACACATATATATATATATATATATATATATATATATATATATATATATTTGACAGCACATTTATATAATTCACCACACATATATGATATATAGTTCACCACACATATACTTGCCAACACATATATATAATTCACCACACATATCTGATATACATATAAATCAATGTACATCCCCATATATCGAAAGAACCAACATACAAAGTATTGCACTATTTATCCATACATACATATAGTTCGACATTGTTCATCAACTCAAATGAAAACTAGATCATATACATATAAAGTTCATCCATCGACATTGTTCAAGTCCATGAATGCCAGGTTCCATGCATGTAGTATATCCAGTCTGCAAAAATGTGAATAAGAAAGTCAGAAGAAGAACAAAATATGATGTTTTTGAGCTAATTATGTCATTTTAGCGGAAAACTAGCTAAGAATATAATATTCATGAGCTAACCAAGGTTCTTATGCCATTTTTAACTTATTATGGCATTTTGGAGCTAAATGGGTTCATTATGTCATTATTGGGGAAATTAAAGCAAGGATAATATGAAAGAGGAGAAGAAATAGGAGGAGGAGGAGAAGAAGAAGAAATCAAGAAGAAGGAGGAGAAGGAGGAGGATGAGAAGGACTAGAAGGTCCTTGGCCTTCTCCTCCTCCTCCTCCTCCTCCTTCTTCTCTTCTTCTTCTTCTTATTATTTCTTTTTATTTTTCCTATTTCTTCTCCTCTTATCCTCTTGTTGGAGCTAAATTACCTAATTATGTCTTTTTGGAGCTATATGGGCTAATTATGTCATTTTACCGGAAAACAAGCTAAGAATATAATATTCATGAGCTAACCAAGGTTCTTATGCCATTTTGAGCTTATTATGGCATTTTGGAGCTAAATGGGCTAATTATGTCAGTGATGGGGAAATTAAAGCAAGGATAATATGAAAGAGGAGAAGAAATAGGAGGAGGAGGAGAAGAAGAAGAAATCAAGAAGGAGGAGGAGAAGGAGGAGGAGGAGAAGGACTAGAAGGTCCGTGGCCTTCTCCTCCTCCTCCTCCTCCTCCTTCTCCTTCTTCTCTTCTTCTTCTTCTTCTTCTTCTTCTTCTTCTTCTTTCTTTTCATTTTTCCTATTTCTTCTCCTCGTCTCCTCTTGTTGGAGCTAAATTACCTAATTATGTCTTTTTGGAGCTAAATGGGATAATTATCCCATTTTAGAGGAAAACAAGCTAAGTATATAATATTCATGAGCTAACCAAGGTTCTTATGCCATTTTGAGGTTATTATGGTATTTTGGAGCTAAATGGGCTAATTATGTCATTGTTGGGGAAATTAAAGCAAGGATAATATGAAACAGAAGAAGAAAGAGGAGGAGGAGCAGAATAAGAAGAAATCAAGAAGAAGGAGGAGAAGGAGGAGAAGGAGGAGGAGGAAAAGGACTAGAAGGTCCTTGGCCTTCTCCTCCTCCATCTCTTTCTTCTCTTGTTCTTATTCTTCTTCTTCTTTCTTTTCATTTTTCCTATTTCTTCTCCTCTTCTCCTCTTTTTGGAGCTAAATTACCTAATTATGTCTTTTTGGAGCTAAATGGGCTAATTATTACATTTTAGAGGAAAACAAGCTAAGTATATAATATTCATGAGCTAACCAAGGTTCTTATGCCATTTTGAGCTTATTATGGTATTTTGGAGCTAAATGGGCTAATTATGTTATTGTTGGGGAAATTAAAGCAAGGATAATATGAAAGAGGAGAATAAAGAGGAGGAGGAGGAGAAGAAGAAGAAATCAAGAAGCAGGAGGAGAAGGAGGAGAAGGAGGAGGAGGAGAAGGACTAGAAGGTCCTTGGCCTTCTCCTCCTCCTCCTCCTCCTCCTCCTCCTTCTCCTTCTTCTCTTCTTCTTCTTCTTCTTCTTCTTCTTCTTTCTTTTCATTTTTCCTATTTCTTCTTCTCTTCTCCTCTTGTTGGAGCTAAATTACCTAATTTTGTCTTTTTGGAGCTAAATGGGCTAATTATCCCATTTTAGAGGAAAACAAGCTAAGTATATAATATTCATGAGCTAACCAAGGTTCTTATGCCATTTTGAGCTTATTATGGTATTTTGGAGCTAAATGGGCTAATTATGTCATTGTTGGGGAAATTAAAGCAAGGATAATATGAAAGAGGAGAATAAAGAGGAGGAGGAGGAGAAGAAGAAGAAATCAAGAAGCAGGAGGAGAAGGAGGAGAAGGAGGAGGAAGAGAAGGACTAGAAGGTCCTTGGCCTTCTCCTTCTCCTCCTCCTCCTTCTCCTTCATCTCTTCTTCTTCTTCTTCTTCTTCTTCTTTCTTTCTTTTCATTTTTCCTATTTCTTCTCCTCTTCTCCTCTTGTTGGAGCTAAATTACCTAATTATTTGTTTTTGGAGTTAAATGGTCTAATTATCCCATTTTAGAGGAAAACAAGCTAAGTATATAATATTCAGGAGCTAACCAAGGTTCTTATGCCAGTTTGAGCTTATTATGGTATATTGGAGCTAAATGGGCTAATTATGTCATTGTTGGGTTAATTAAAGCAAGGGTAATATTAAAGAGGAGAAGAAAGAGGAGGAGGAGGAGAAGAAGAAGAAACCAAGAAGAAGGAGGAGAAGGAGGAGAAGGAGGAGGAGGAGAAGGACTAGAAGGTCCTTGGCCTTCTCCTCCTCCTCCTCCTCCTCCTCCTCCTTCTCCTTCTTCTCTTCTTCTTCTTCTTCTTCTTCTTCTTCTTTCTTTTCATTTTTCCTATTTCTTCTCCTCTTCTCCTGTTTTTGGAGCTAAATTACCTAATTATGTCTTTTTGGAGCTAAATGGGCTAATTATCACATTTTAGAGGAAAACAAGATAAGTATATAATATTCATGAGCTAACCAAGGTTCTTATGCCATTTTGAGCTTATTCTGTCATTTTGGAGCTAAATGGGCTAATTATGTCATTGTTGGGGAAATTAAAGCAAGGATAATATGAAAGAGGAGAAGAAAGAGGAGGAGGAGGGGAACAAGAATAAATCAATAAGAAGGAGGAGAAGGAGGAGAAGGAGGAGGAGGAGAAGGACTAGAAGGTCCTTGGCCTTCTCCTCCTCCTTCTCCTCCTCCTCCTCCTCCTCCTCCTTCTCCTTCTTCTTCTTCTTCTTTGTTTTCATTTATCCGATTTCTTCTTCTCTTCTTGGAGCTAAATTACCTAATTATGTCTTTTTGGAGCTAAATGGGCTAATTATCCCATTTTAGAGGAAAACAAGCTAAGTATATAATATTCATGAGCTAACCAAGGTTATTATGCCATTTTGACCTTATTATGGCATTTTGGATCTAAATGGGCTAATTATGTCATTCTTGGGGAAATTAAAGCAAGGATAATATGAAATAGGAAAAGAAAGAGGAGGAGGAGAAGAAGAAAAAGAAATCAAGAAGAAGGAGGAGAAGGAGGAGAAGGAGGAGGAGGAGAAGGACTAGAAGGTCCTTGGCCTTCTCCTCCTCCTCCTCCTCCTCCTTCTCCTTCTTCTCTTCTTCTTCTTTTTCTTTTTCTTCTTTCTTTTCATTTTTCCTATTTCTTCTCCTATTCCCCTATTGTAGGAGCTAAATTACCTAATTATGTCTTTTGGAGCTAAATGGGCTAATTATCCCATTTTAGAGGAAAACAAGCTAAGTATATAATATTCATGAGCTAACCAAGGTTCTTATGCCATTTTGAGCTTATTATGGTATTTTGGAGCTAAATGGGCTAATTATGTCATTGTTGGGGAAATTAAAGCAAGGATAATATGAAAGAGGAGAAGAAAGAGGAGGAGGAGGAGGAGAAGAAGAAATCAAGAAGCAGGAGGAGAAGGAGGAGAAGGAGGAGGAGTAGAAGGACTAGAAGGTCCTTGGCCTTCTCCTCCTCCTCCTCCTTCTCCTTCTCCTTCTTGTCTTCTTCTTCTTCTTCTTCTTCTTATTTCTTTTCCTTTTTCCTATTTCTTCTCCTGTTCTCCTCTTGTTGGAGCTAAATTACCTAATTATGTCTTTTTGTAGCTAAATGGGCTAATTATCCCATTTTAGAGGAAAACAAGCTAAGTATATTATATTAATGAGCTAACAAAGGTTCTTATGCCATTTTGAGATTATTATGGCATTTTGGAGCTAAATGGGATAATTATGTCTTTTTGGAGCTAAATGGGCTAACTATGTCATTGTTGGGGAAATTATGGCAAGGAGAATATGAAAGAGGAGAAGAGAAACTTACCGTAGTGGTCATCAAGAAGGAGAAACACCTCGAGAAGGGTCGTGCGATGCCACTCGGGAGTTATTCTGCAGAATAGATATTTTGCAATGTCTCAGTTAGCATGATGACACTCAATTATTAATACTAGTCTATAATGAAACTCACCGTGCCAATCAAAGAGAAGACGGGCATCGGCGGAGGGACTTGACCGCTCTTCTCGCACAGACCCTGAAGAGTGGGTCGTATTAGTTAGTAATGAAACAGACATTACACACATGATTTGGCTAATGTGAAAAAAAACTTACCACAAAAAGCCCGTTGACCCGCCTCATTCCGGGACCTCTCCTCCTCAATCAATCGTGCCGTTGTCTGGTCCCTCTCATCAAGAGCAGCATGACTTGCCAATCTCTCTTTCTCAAGAGCAGCCTCAAGAGCAGTGTGGCTTGCCAATCTCTCTTTCTCAAGAGCAGCCTGGTTTGCCAATCTCTCTTTCTAAAGAGAAGCCTGAAACACCATTCCTCGTTACCACAGTAATGATCTCTGGTGACACACATAATGAAATGGATGAAACTGTTCTTAGTCTGTACAACTAACATCGATGGCAAGTTCGACTGGCCGTGGACGACGCATTATCTCAGGACAGCTGCTCGACTGGCGCGCCTTGATCTCCGAGAGAGTGAGTGGACAACGTATTATCCCATCTCCAATGGATATCGAGCCACGGGGCCTCCCACCACCAGATATCATCACCAACTCTGGATCTAAAGGTTCCTGGCTAGGGTTAAAGTCATCCCCTTTCGTAGCCTTCCCCGCGTCCCTGTATGCCACAAGCTTCTGGTGGGATGATATGTTGGTGAAGTTATTAGGATCATCCAGGTCAGACTCAGAGAATGCCTTCGCCTTCTTGTATGAGGCAGTATGGGCCATGCCATAAAGGTCGTACAAGTGTGGCATCTCCGTCTTATTGTGATGCGCCTAAAAGAGAGGAACAAAATATTAGCATCAAATATGAATTGCATGAATCATGAAGCAAATCACATACCCAGTTTCGTCCAAACTGAAGTAAGTTGGCGTTGCCTTGATGGTGTGGCACACCAATCATTTTGCTACGCCGATCCTTCGCATTCTCGTGGACGGCTCGCCAGCTGCCTGTGCACCACTCATCAACCAACGCCTCCCAAAAATCCATCTTATCCGCACACCATCTCGGGGGCACCTGTAAGTTATTAGAAAGAATTTTCAGCGCTACGCCTATGAATGAAATCAAGAAAACTACGTAGAAGGACTTAAGAATAGGTAATTACCTTCATGTATTGCTCCTTCATGAGAAACTTTCCGCGGCAATACTTCTTCTGCTTCTTAATATCACGCGTGGCGTAGTAATCTCGAATAGCCTGCGGCCGAGCCTCGTGGCGCAAGTTCTGTAGTAACCGCCTACACTCGGCCTCGAGAACCCTGGCCGCCTCCTCCTCATATCCATCCTCACACCTATGTAAGGTCTGCAATCAAACGTGAAAACACCGATTAGTACAATAATTAGCTATATTGTTAATTTTAGATTATGTAAAAGGATAATTTACCCAAAAGCTCTTGATCACCATCTCGGCCCTCGTGTGGCACAAGACACCATCTATAATCTCCTCCGCTGGGGCCTGCGCAGCCTGGTACTGCTCCCAGGAAAATCCTAGTGTAGGAACCTCACCCTCACCAGGCAACGTGACAAACCCCAGGAAATTTGTCCGACGAAGCACACCAAGGACGGAGTTCGGCCTGCGGACTCCAAGAGGGTGTACCCATCCCTTGCAGTATGATAAGGTCAACGCATTAGATATTTGAAAAAACTTGAAGGCAAAAGCTAAAAAAAGAGTAAATGTACTTACCTATCTCCTTCAGGTTTAATCACCGGCCTCTGCTCGCGGGTAGCCGGCGCGACCGGGAGACGTGTACTACCACGCTTGTACACGGTGGCCCCGTCCACCTGCACATCGCCCTCACTATTCGTAAGCTCATCCCCGCCATCCCCGCCCCCTGAGCCACCCGGACCCTCGGCCCAATCCGGCAACTCTGTACGATCCGGCCAGGTCTCCCATCCGGGCCTCTTCACGTCGGGTGAAGCCTCCGGAACCGTAGTCTCCTCCGGCTGCTCCTGGGCCGAATGCACCTCGACCCGAGGCTGCTCCTAGACTGGAGTCTCATGGGACGAATGCCCGTCAACAACAGGCTCCTGGAATGGAGTCCCCGTAGCCTCCTCCGCAAACGGGTCGACCATAGTAGTCCTATGCTCGGGTGAATGAGCTGGTGGTGGTGGCGAGGACGGCTCAACAGTCCTCCTGGATCTTCCGCGGCCACCACCTCTCCCTGTACCCTTCCCCTTCTTCCCTACCCGACCAGCACCTCTCCCAGTGGGCAATGCCGCCGACGAAGAAGAACCCACGGGTGGTGTCCACAGACTGTCTGCCAAGGCTCTACGGAGAGATAGGGGTGGAAGGGAAGTACCACCCCTCGTGTGGGGCGCCTGGGAAGAACCCGTCGAGCGATCTGGACCAGCGCCCACCATCTTTCCACATCTGGTGACCTGCCATGATAAAGATTAAAAGAAATTTGTACAACATAAAAAATTGAATAACTGATATGAATAATAATATGTACATGAATAATAAAGATTAAAAAATATATAATTTAAGTTGTGAATCTTACAAACTAATAATCATCATCAATAAATGCATCATCATCATCACTATTACGCATGTCTTCATGAATGACGTGCTCGTCGGGTTCAACACCATGAAGTTGTGAAAGGCCTTCCTTTAATCGTTGAAGCATTGACAGGTCATCCGCATCAGTAACCTCTACAAGTTCCAGATCTTCTGGTTCCGGCTCAGGGCTGTAGTCGGATTCATTGTCGCTGTCTACTTCCATGTTCTTGGGTGAAGCACGGCGGTTCCTGAAACGTTTCTTGGAAAGACGTGTTTCTTGGAACAATTCTCCATCATATGTGTCTGGGTTAATGTGAGGTTCATAATCCTGTTCATTTGGGAGAGGTGGTCTGACATGTGGCGGCACTTCATAAACAACATACCAACCTTCCAGATTCTTATCCATTTGGCATGCCCACGGTAGATAGAAAACTTGGGTCGCCTGTTGAGCCGTAATATAGACATCGGGAACATCTAAATCGGTGTTTGGATTGATTTCGACTAGTCCTATATGTTCATGAGTCCTTCTAGTCTTCTTCGGCCGGAACCAATAACATTTGAAGACTACGACGTTCGGTGGGTTTTCACCATAGAATTGAAGTTTATAAATTGCTTCAACTCTTCCATAATACTCGATAACACCTTCGCCGATAGCATAGACACCACAATTTGTAGATTTCCGGTCGGGCATAGATAGATCTTTGCCAAAGGTACGAAAGAGATACCCGTTGATGTTGTATTTCTCAAATGAACGAACCTTATAGTCAAAACCATTAGCGACTTGTCTCAATTCAGCGTCCATAGACTCTGAATTAGCCTACAAGTTTAATACGAAACGATTGTTGCATTTGCCCCAAGTTAGACCAAGAATGAAATGGTCCATTATTGATAATTACCGTTTGTTTGAACCAAGGGATGAAACCGGGATAGCCGCCTCCTGTCTTTGACAGAAGCTCATACTCTTTGACGGAATCATTTTCGATCACCGCTCCATCCTTGAATTTGGCGACGTAACGGATGTTTGAAATATCTGGGAATAAGAGCAGTTCAAATGAATTAGAAGTTACGAGAAAATGTGCCGAGAACTCACTCGATGTACGGTCGCACTTCTGTTAGGTTGTTGAAGATATACAACGAAATGTTCCGCCATTCTTCGACAACCAACGTTATTGGTTTCGAAGCACCGACTGGTGCGAGCTTCCCTTTGAATAGGCTAAGGTTGGACCCACCTTTTTTAGGGTCTGCATCATTGTGCCGAGGCTTCGGATTATGCAAATGATGATTTTTGGTTTCGTAGTGTGCTGTCACAAAGTTTGCCACCTCCTCAGTAATGAATGCCTCAGCCATCGGTGCTTCAATTCTACGCTTAATTTTACATTTAGCTCGAAGGGTCTTCTGCATCCTCTCAGTTGCATAGCACCAACAATTTTGCACGGGCCCACCCAATCTTGCCTCGGTCGGTAGATGTAAAATCAAATGCTGCATTGGATTAAAGCAGCCCCGTGGAAAGATCTTCTCTAACTTACACAACAACTCCGGTGCAAACTCCTCCATGTCTTCTACCACGCCAGGCGACAATTCTTTCGCACAAAGAACACGGAAGAAATAGCTCAGCTCCGCGAGTACTAGCCATTCATCCTCAGGAATAAAGCCACGTAACATCACCGGCATTACCCACTCTAGCCATATGTGCCAATCATGACTCTTGAGACCAAAGATTTTTAACTTTTCAAGACTCGCTCCCCTCTTTAGATTCGCTGCATACCCATCGGGGAACATCAAGTGCATTTTGACCCACAAGATAATTTCCCTCATAGCTGGCCTTCCAAGATTGAACCAGGCCTGTGGCTTCGACCAGTTCTGCTTTCCTTTGCCTTCTCGCTTGTTTCGTAACGGTCTATGACATAGTGTCTCTTGATCGACTCTAGCCTTAATATTATCCTTTGTCTTCCCATCTATATCGAACAATGTACCAAAAATAGCCTCTCCGATATTCTTTTTAGTGTGCATCATGTCGATATTGTGTGGAAGAAGGAGGTCTTTGAAGTAAGGCAGATCCCAGAAGCATGGCTTGTGAGTCCACGCGTGTTTTGAATTATACCCCGTGAAATACTCTGGACGCTCTGGATCAGGCTCGAAGGCGTTTAACTGATCCAGGATCTGTTGGCCTGTGAACGCAGGTGGTGCCAAGTTTTTGACAACTTTACCTTTGGTAAAGTTCTTCTTGTCTTTTCTGAAATAATGGTCAGGATCCAGGAACTGTCTATGCAAGTCAAAGCAAGAATACTTCCGACCCTCCTGCGACCAATGAACCTGAAAAGCTGCCTCGCATTGGGGGCACGGGAACCTTCCATGCACACACCATCCAGAGAATAGCGCATACGCTGGCAAGTCATGCATAGAGTACATGTACCACACATGCATTTTGAAGTTTTCTTTTCTAGCGACATCGTATGTCTTGACCCCATTATCCCAAGTTTCTTCCAATTCATCCTTAAGTGGTTACAGGTACACATTCATATTCTTCCCTGGATAATTGGGCCCTGGAATTATCAATGTCAGAAATATGTTCTTTCTTTACATAATCTGCCTGGGGGGAGATTGAGTGGAATGACAAATACAGGCCAACAACTGTATTGGGTTACCGTCATGCCAAAGGGATTAAAACCATCCGTGGCGACGCACACTCGAGGATTCCTTGGATCTGCCGCTTTATCCTGATGCAATCCATCGAAATGTTTCCATGCTTCCCCATCGGATGTGTGTACCATCATCTTATTCCCATCCGCATCTGGTTCGATTCTTTTGCCCAATTTGTGCCATGTCATCTGTCTGGCTGTCTCTTCGACCATGAAAAGACGTTGAAGTCTTGGTACGATTGGCATATACCGAAGAACACTAACTGCGATTTTGGTCTGCCTCTTCTCACCCATACCGTTGTCTACCACAAGATACCTGCAAGACTCGTAATTGGGACAATAGTCCAAGTATGCATACTCCTTCCTAAATAAGACACATCCTTTTTCACATGCATCTATCTTCTCATAGGGCATCTTAAGTACACGAAGTATTTTGTCCGACTGGTACAGGTTTGCAGGCATGACATGGCCTTTGGGTAGGAAGCGTCCAAATAGTGTCATCATCGTGTCGTAGCATTCTCTTCCCAAATTGAACTGAGCCTTCACAGCCATTACTTGTGCAATGGCATCCAGCTGACAGAGCTCGGTGTGCTCATGGAGAGGACATTTTGAAGACTCCAACATTTCATAAAAGGCCTTTGCAGATTCCTCCATCTCATCTTCCGAATCCCGAGCATCATCAAAGTCTTGCACCATGTCTTCGATCCCGGTACCATGCTTGTCCCTGCGACGACGGACCACCTCAGCTCTTGTGCGTTGTATGGACTCACCATCAAATGTCCACACCGTATAATTAGGCTTAAAACCCCTCCTCTGCAGGTGTTTAATCATTACAGCCTCTGTCGTCTTTTTATAGTTGTCGCATCCAGGACAGGGGCAATAGTTTCTTTCCTGGCCATTTGCGAATGCGGCTTTCACAAATTCCTTTGTTTTTACAAACCATTCTTTCGTCATCTCTTTCTGACTAGGGTGACCGGTATACATCCACGCACGATCACTCATCTTGTGTAGCTACTAAAGATAGAAGAAATATATTTATATATAATTTATCATTTATATTCATCGGTTAATCAGGTTCGCCATTTTCATTACGTCCAGGCAACCTACACGCTAATAGATAAAGATAGGTCCTAATCCCACCCGAGTATGTGTAGATTGGGTTCGTTTTCCCATGCTCTGCTCTGGATCCAACGCAAAATTTCGGCAGCACCTCCGCGCTGTTCTCCTGATACACGTCTCTGCAATAAACAGAGAGGATGTGCATCCGGAGAACAACAGGGAGGCACTGATGAAATTCCGCATCGGATCCAGAGCACAGCATACGGGAAAACGAACCCAATTTACACATACTCGGGCTATCCATGGATAATGTTGGACAATTCGAAAGGATGGCGGTTATAAATATGTAAACACATGCATATTTATAGATGTCGCCCTTTTGAACGGGAGACGCATACTGGTCACGCATACTCATGATTGAAGAAACCTATATATAGCTAGCAAGTTTCATCGACACGATGACCGGGACAGAGAAAATTAAGGGGGTAGGAGGAGAAGTCATTTGTGCTCACCAACAAACGTAGGGGCGGAGCTCGTCCAATGCACGTGGAGGTCGTCGAACAACTGCACATTGAATTTCACCCAATCAACACAAATATGATGTTTTTATAAGATAATCAAAAAATATGTGACCTAACTCTTATTTTCTTTTTTCTTTTTTCCTCTTATTCTTCTTCTTATTATTTTCTTTTTTCTTTTTTCCTCTTATTCTTCTTCTTCTCCTTCTTCTTCTTTTCTTCTCTTCTTCTTCTTCTTCTTCTTCTTCTTCTTCTTCTTCTTATTCTTATTTTCTTTTTTCTTTTTTCCTCTTATTCTTCTTCTCCTTCTTCTTATTTTGTTCTTCTCTTCTTCTTCTTCTTCTTCTTATTCTTCTTCTTCTTCTTCTTATTTTCTTTTTTCTTTTTTCCTCTTATTCTTCTTCTCCTTCTTCTTGTTTTCTTCTTCTCTTCTTCTTCTTCTTCTTCTTCTTCTTATTTTCTTTTTTCCTCTTATTCTTCTCTTCCTCTCCTATTTTTCTTCTTCTTCTTCTTCTTCTTTCTTCTCCTTCCCTTCCTTTTCCTTCTTCTTCTTTTCCTTCTTCTTCTTATTTTTTTCTTCTCCTTTCTCCTTCTTCTTCTTCTCCTTTCTCCTTCTCCTTCTTCTCCTTTCTCCTTCTTCTTCTTCTCCTTTCTCCTTCTTCTTCTCCTTTCTCCTTCTTCTTCTTCTCCTTTTCTCCTTTATTAAAGAGGAAACTAACCTAACTAAACCTAAACTAAAACTGAACCTAAACTAAACTAAAAGTAAGCCAAAACCTCACTAAAACATATAACTAATTAAAAAAACTATTAAAAAATAAGAAAGAAAACTAACCGAAGGGAGGAGTGCCGCTGGGGGAGGAGGGCCGCAGGGGGAGGAGAGGCCGCAGGGGGAGGAGGGCAGCAGGGGGAGGAGGGGCACGGTGAGGGGCGCGAGGAGGGCGGCGACGATGGGGTGGGGCACTGGGGTTGGGGTGGCGTCGGCGGCGGCGGCGGTGGGGCAAGGAGGCCGGAGGAGGGCGCGGTGGCGGTGGTGGTGTTGGGGGTGAGAGAGAGGGGTGTCGGGGTGGAGGAGGGGGCGCAGGGCGGCGGTGGAGGAGGGCGCAGGGCGGCCGAGGAGGACGAGAGGGCGCAGGGCGGCGGTGGAGGAGGGTGCAGGGCGGCCGGGGTGGAGGAGGGGCACATGGCGGCTGTGGAGGAGGGTGCAGGGCGGTCGGGGAGGAGGAGGGCGCAGGGCGGCCGGGGAGGAGGAGGGCGCAGGGTGGCGCGGGGAGGCCGGAGGAGGGCGCGGCGACGGTGGTGGTGTCGGGGGTGAGGGAGAGGGGAGTCGGGGTGGCCGTTAGGGGGAGAGAGAGGCGCGTGGGGGTGGGGCTAACGGCCGTTAGGGGGGCACCCTCTTTGTCGTCCGCCTCCCGACGGCAAAGAGCATGCAGGCAGACGACAAAGAAAGTGGCCGTTAGGGGGGAGAGAGTGGCTGCGGTGTGGGCCGCCCATGCTCTTTTCCGTCTGCGTGCATGCTCTTTGTCGTGAGCTGGCAGACGGCAAAGAGCTGGCTGAGGGCAAATAGTACCTTTGGCATCAGCCTACTCTTTGCCGTCTGGTTTCTGGTAGCTGATGGCAAAGAGGGTCTTTGCCATTAGCCAGCAGACGGCAAAGAAGCAGCAGGTGGCAAATAACTGTTTTCTAGTAGTGTAACGTATGGCTTCATGGCACTTTATGTGAGAGATGAAGTCCCTGGCCATTGCAGCCCTGTTCTTGTCCGTGCCTTCTCTTAGTCCGAGTGTTGGGGACCATCCGACTGACCGGGGATGGTCTAAATGACTCTGTATGTCCTAGTGAGACTTAGACTGCATCGGTAGCCTAGGACTTTAGTGACTGGGCGGGGCCCTAGGTGGGCCCTGGATAGCAGGTCCATGGCCCTAGCCTTAGTAGGAAACCCCATTTGGAGCCCCAAAATCGGTTGAGGTTTGACTCGCTGAGTAAAAGACACTTTTCAGCATACTCAATGTCTCAGAGACACTCGGAAAGTAGCTCACGGCTATTCCACTCATGTTCACAGTAAGCCACTATGGATTCAGGAGTGAGATATTCCTAATGATCGGGCAGGTCTGCATGCCTCCATTCGGCAATGTTTACTTATCTCTCGAGGATATGAATTGATGGCTTGGATGCGCGTAAGCCTAGAGTTCCGAGTGACCAGGGGGGTTAGGATGGGTCCTACCCGCGTCACAATGTGGGCGACATGGTCATCTATGTGCGTATCTGAGTGACTGGAGTCCTGTGGAGGGACGAGTTGTTTGGTGGACTAACCCATTTGGTTCTGAGTCAAAGATGGAGGATCCATTCGGGACGAAAATGCGGTGGTGTTTCCGTGGTTTTTGAATCGTGGAAGCGGAGTCGAGGGAGCGGAAACAACGACATCATGGGCAGTGGGGAAAGTGGTGAGGCGCCTCGATCCCCATGCCTAGAATTTCGCCACATGCAGTAGGTGTGATGTCCTAGGGATCTTGCGGATCTTCTCGTTGAAGGTTGTTTGATGGTGGAGATCCTTTGTCCATTGTAAAGAAGGGAGATTCAGGGAAGGAGAGAGACACACTCCCATATATGGTGCTTTCTTCCTCCTCTCCAACCCCACTGCCCCATTCGATAGCTCCGCCATTCCATGCCCAACCAACGCATGCCTTGGTCGCCTTAGCGAGCAACATGACGAGAAGCGCGATGGAGACGGCCGAGCGAGCTAAGAAGGGCTCGCGCAGGTCCTTGTCGAGTGTCGTAGTGATGCCGCTGGGATGAATCTAGGGCAACTGGATGGCATTTGGTGTCACCAGGATCCATCTGCTGGAGCTGGAGACTCGGGGGCTTGTTGCTCCGCGGAGCTGCCGTCTGACGGAGGAGGGCGAGCACGAGCCTACACCGCGAGGAGACAAGCGGGTGCTCCTCATCACCCATGTGGAGCGAGCTTTCTCCTTGCCCCCGCACCCACTTTTTCGTGCGTTTCTCAACTTCTACGGTGCACAGCTTCATCAACTTCCCCCCAATGCTATTTCATACTTGGTTGCTTTCGTGCCTTGTGTGAGAATTTTTTCGGCTGCCACCCACATTAGGGACTACTCAAGCATCTGTTCACCTGCCGAGTGATGACGGTGAAGAGTCTTATCAGTCGGAGGGAAGACGAACATAGTGCAACTTTGCGGGGGCCAAGGTATTCATCTCAGAGGGAAGAGTAACTTCCCTCAAATGGCTTTTCCTGATTCTATCAAGGGTTGGCAGGAGTCCTAGTTCTATTTCCAAGACGTCCCAGTCAGCGAGGGCTAGCCAGGTATCCCGCCTTACTTGGTTGAGCGAGTTCAGTTGGTCCTTTCCTTGATCGTGTCAAAAAAGGAGAAGGCATATGTGGACATCCTAGCGATTGCTCTGGTTGCATAGTGCAGACGAGTATGAATGGGATGGACCTGCTAGAGGTCTTCTTCCAGCGGATGATCCAACCCCTCCAGGAAAGGGCCCATCCCATGTAGATGTATGATGGGCCAAATGACCCAACCGGTGTTCACCTGAACGAGCTTTGGGTGGGGGAGCTAGAGAACAAGCGTAAAGCCATCACCCCATGGTGCGACAACCCTAGGGAAACTAGGTTGCAACTCCTCTTTCTGAGAGGAGAATCCGCCGAATGAGGTAGCTTATCATTTATTTTGTTCAAGTGACCTTTATTGTTGTAGTCTTCAATTATTGCACATGAACTTGTTTTCTCCACTCGGCGAGGATGTGGTGATGCGGGACACCACTCCTAGCCGAGTGACTAGGTCTTCTGCTGTTAAGGTTACGACTCCCGTGGGGGGCGCCACTTGGACTGGAGCATCACTCGGAACTGGGCCAACTATCACGCCGCCAACTCCTCAAATGGCCAACATCTTCCAGCTACACAGTATCCTAGAGGACTAAGAGGGTGCGTGTAAGAAGGCCTTAGCCCAACTGGAGCTGATGACCGGACGACGGAAGGAGGTGTATAACGCCAGCGAAGCCTTGGGGAAGAACATTCTCGTAAGTACCCTTGTGAATGTCGACCTCAGTCGGGAGTTTCCCTCTCCATTTTTTGTTTTTGTTCTCGAGTAGGTTTACGCGGAGCACACCCATTGGGTGTTCTCTGCAAGTGGGGGCACACTGAGTGCACCCACTAGGTGTAGTACCCAAGACGGACGTGGACTGAAGCAGTCGGTTGTAGTCTAAGTTCCTATTTTGACTTGATGATGATGACGCAAGTGATGAAGTAATGGCAATGGCCACAGTGGCCCTTGCATCCTATTCTCCAAGCATGTTGTCCCTCTTCGACACCCCCAAACGAGAACCGCATTGCTAAGTGCCTTATGGCCAAGCCATCCAAGAAGGTAACCCCCAACATCAAAACTACCATTTCCACTACCCCTTCTCGTGTGGATAGTGGAGATGGAAAGGAAGAGGTAAATGTTGAGGAAAATTCCTTTGATAGATTCATGAGAAAGGTCAAGGATAACACCAAGAAGCATTTTGTTGCTCTCTTGGAACAACTAGGAGAGGATAGTGACCTCACTGAATCTCCTGAAGAAACTATCTCTATGTTACAAGGACATGGTCATTACTATGCTGATGAGATAGCAGATCTTTCCATTGCTCTTGAGTAAGAAAAAGGTATTCGCTTGGCTCTTGAGGAGTCACACAACCATGTCCTTGCTAAATTACAAAAAGATCACGACCATTCTCTTGTTCTTACTCGTGTGCTCCAATCCGAAAAGTTTGCACTTGAGGTTGACCTTGGTTGACTTAAGGAAGAGTATTCCACACTTTACAAGGCTCACAAGGCTTTGAAAAGTTTGCATGCTTCTTTAAAAGAGTCTCATGTTCAACTCCAAGAAAAACTTTCTAAGGAAATAGCCACATGTTCTCCTTTTGTATTAATTGATAATGCCCATGCTACTAACCCATGTTTTGAGCATGTGCATCGTGTGGAGGATAATGCCAAGTTAAAAGAGCAACTTGAGAAAGGCCTTGTGACATGCATCCAAGGCGAAGAGAATCTTAATGACATTTTGGGGAATCAAAAGGAAGTGGTTGCAAAGGAAGGAGTTGGGTTCACACCCAAGTCCAACAAGAACAAGAAGATTAAGACCAAGCAACCTCCCCTGCTCAAGGAAAGCTTTGTTAAAGCGGCGGTGGGTACTCATTAGAAGAAGAAGGACAAAGATAAGGATGGTAATGCCAATAAGGGAAAAACCCTCCCTTCCAACTATGTCGATGACTTTAACCCCTCTTATGTTTTATTCCATGCTAGTGATGTAAATGTTTTTGCTAAATTTGTTGGTTCTCCTTATGAGTACATTGAATGGTCTATTTGGGTTCCTAAGATCCTTGTTACTAACTTGAAAGGACCCATTAAATAATGGGTACCTAAATCCAAGCATTGATCTTATTTAGGAGTTTGCTTCCGGTGGAGTGTCATGGCTGCTTGATAGTGGAGTGAAAAATCATATGACCGGAAGCAAGGACTTGGTGGTGGACGTTCACCCTGAGCCATCTATGGCCACTCAAGTATCCTTTGGTGATGATGCAATCTCTAAGGTGTTGGGTCTTGGCAAGGTGGTAATCTCACCGGAACTTTCCATTGATAATGTCATGCTTGTTGCGACCCTTGCATACAATTTAGTTTCCCTTCAATAACATGCACTCATGGGCTTTTTTACTTTCTTTGATGTTGACCCCATGGCCCTTTTTTGGAGAAAGACTCTTAAAGTTTCTTTTGTTGGGCATGTCGAGAATGGTCTTTATGTGGTTCACTTCTCGGAGTGACCCACGAAGACCGTGACTTCTTTAATGGCTAAAGTTGATGTCGGATGGCTTTGGTATCGCTGGCTAGCCCATGTCAATATGAGATCTCTGCAAAGTCTCCTGAAAGGGATCACGTTCTTGGACTAACAAATGTTAGTTTTTCCATGGAGCGTGTGTGCAGTGCTTGTATTGAAGGAAAGCTACACGAGATAGCTCACCTACCCACAACTACCAACTACTCGAAGAGGACCTTGGAGCTCCTCCACATGGATCTCTTTGGTCCTCTATCTTTCGATTATCTTAGGGAAAGAAAGTAATGCTTTGTGATAGTGGATGATTACTTTGGATATAGTTGGGTATACTTCTTCAAGAGGAAGAGTGAGACCTAACAATCTGTCATTGACTTTCCTAATAAAGCTCAACGTCAACATGAGGGAGAGATATCGATGATGAGGAGCAACAATGGCACCAAATTCAACAACTACACCTTGAGTGAGTTTCTTAGCGATGAGGGCATCAAGCACCAATACTCTGCACCATATACCGTCCAACAAAATGGTGTTGCAGAAAGGAAGAATCGGACATTGATGGGTGCGTCAAGGACCATGATGGAAGACTTCAAAACTCTCTACAACTTTTGGGCTGAAGCCATCAACACCACATTTCACGCATCTAATCGGCTCTACCTCCACTTAGGCTTGAACAAGACTCCTTATGAAATCATAACCGGTAACAAGCGCAACCTCACGTACTTCCGGGTGTTCGGTTGTAAGTGTTTCATTCTAAACAAAGATGCTCGATTATCTAAATTTGAACCTAGAGCTCAAGAGGGCATATTTGTTGGTTATGCTACAAACTCTCGTTCTTATTGTGTCCTCAACAAGTCCAATAGACTCATTCAGGAGACGTGTAATGTGGAGTTTGATGAAAATAATGGCTCCCAAGTGGAGGAAAGTGGTCTTTGTGATATAGGTAATGAAATACATCCCCAAGCCATATGAAGAATGGGTGTGGGATACTTCTTACCCATTGAGGAACCCCTTGTGGCCGAAGGAGAAGGACAATGTTCCACACAAGTGGAACCATCACCAACGCAAGACCCACATGCTTTCGAAGAACAAAGTGAAAGCCCTCAACCTTGTCATCAATATCAAGGACAAGATCAACCTCATGATGGTAGTTCACCAAGTGATGTCCTTCATCAAGCTCACACCTCCGAGCAAGCTCAAGATCAAGACCAAGCTCAAGTTCAATAGCAATCTCATGATGGTGGTAAAGGTCACAAAAAGGTTCCTCCTCAACTTTGCATGGAGGATATTCGAGAAAGACGTGCCGCCAAAAATGCTGCCAAACTTATACACCAATAAGACATCTTGAAGACTGTCTATGGTAGCTTGAAGAGAGTGGTAACCACTCATAGACAATTAACAAACTTTATTGCACTTCATGCGTTTGTTTCTTGCATTGAACCCCTAAAGGTACAAGAAGCGCTTGAAGACATAAAATGGCTTGAAGCCATGCATGATGAACTAAACAACTTCAAGCATAACAAAGTGAGGATTGGTGCCAAGACCAAAGGAGAACCACAACATCATTGGAACCAAATGGATCTTTAAGAACAAGCAAGATGCTAACGGTGTCGTCATTCACAACAAGGCAATATTGGTAGCACAAGGCTACTCCCTATTCAAGGGTATCGAGTATGGTGAAACCTTCGCTCCCATTGCTCTCCTTGAATATATTCGCATGTTGCTTGCATTTCCTTCTCGTCATAATTTCAAATTATATCAAATGGATGTGAAGAGTGCATTTCTTAATGGTCCCCTTAAGAAGTTGGTATATGTCAAGCAACCCCCAGGGTTCAAGGATCCCAAGTTCCCCAATCATGTATACGTTCTTTATAAGGCACTCTATGGCCTTAAACAAGCCCCATGTGTTTTGTATGAGCACCTTACCGAGATGTTACAAGATCATGGTTTTGAAATTGACAAAATTGATCCCACTCTTTTCACAAAGAATGTCAAAGGGAGCTTGTTCATATGCCAACAATATGTTGATGATATTATCTTTGCTTCTCCTAACAAAGCTTTTAATGATGAATTTCCCGCACTTATGACCAAAAAGTTTGAGATGTCTATGGTGGGCGAGTTGAAGTTCTTCCTTGGATTCGAAGTCAACCAACGAAGTCAAAAAACCTTCATCAATCAAGAAATATATACTAAAGACATGCTCAAGAGGTTCAAGATGGATGAACTCAAACCGGCAAAGGCAAACACTCCTATGCCACTCAAATGCCAACTTGACTTATATCCCAATGGTAAAGTTGTGGATCAAAAGGTATATCGCTCTATGATTGGCTCTTTGCTTTACATTTGTGCATCTAGACTAGATATTATGTTGAGTGTGGGAATTTGTGCATGATTTTTTGAGTGTGCACCAAAGGAAAGACGCTTGGTGGTTGTCAAGTGAATCTTTTGATATTTGGCTCATTCCCCAAACTTTGGATTATGGTATCCCAAAGGTGCTTCATTTCATCTCATAGGATACTCGGGCTCGCATTGGGTGGAAGACCGTGTGGAGAGGAAGTCAACTTCTGGAGGTTGCCAATACCTAGGTTGCTAGTAAGTTGGTCTTCAAAGAAACAAAACTATGTTTCTCTCTCGTCCATCGATGTTGAGTATGTAGCTGCTACAAGTTGTTGTGCTTAATTGCTTTGGATAAGGCAAATTTAAATGATTACGGTGTCGCCTCTTTATTGTGATAATGAAAGTGCTATCTCAATCTCCAACATCCCGGTCAAACACTTCAAGATGAAGCACATTGATATTCTTCATCATTTCATCCAGGATCATATCAAACATTGGGATATTGAACTTATTAACCTCAACACTAAA
The DNA here is from genome assembly GCF_904849725.1 of Hordeum vulgare subsp. vulgare. Lineage (NCBI taxonomy): Eukaryota > Viridiplantae > Streptophyta > Magnoliopsida > Poales > Poaceae > Hordeum > Hordeum vulgare. The sequence continues at coordinate 363,966,303 of NC_058524.1, read as the reverse complement.
GAACAACTTACAAATATTTTCACAAAGCCATTGGATGAAGCAAGATTTCACAAGTTAAGGCATGAGCTAAATATCATTGATTCGAGCAATGTGTACTGAACTTAGGCACAACCCACCACAATCACCATACAATCTTGTCAATATGGTTAAAATCTTCGCGGTGCCATGCCAATTAACTCAAACATATGTGGCCTTGCCACCGCCCCTCCTAGTGAGGAATTTTATTGATCTTGCTTGAAGTGTTTTGTCTCTTGAATTTTATTCTCTCTTGCTAAGGTCGAATAGAAACTAGGTGCATGTATCCTCCAATGGTTGATATTTTGTGTTTTTATTTTTTGCAACCTTGGGCCTTACCTCACTATATCTATGTGTCTTGTCTCCATCCCAAGATTCTCTCATCTCATAAAATCTTCAAATATAATAGTGCCCGTATTGATCATGTCGTTCGTGATTGTGGGTGGCCACCCTGGCGGTTCAACCGCTATGTCCACCTGTTGTACCGTCCGAGTGGTACAACCGGTGTGGCTCTGGTGCTTCTACTCCTAACTTCCAGGCTGTAACAGGCATGGTACAACCGCCCGCGGTGGTATGGGTACGTCAAGGAGTCGGGCTGAAGGGGTACTCACGTTTTCCCCTTGTGCGCGACCTCCTCTGCTGCCCTAAGCGCCGGTTGACGTCACCATCGTCCCCATGTTCCCGCTGGTGCCCTGGATCTTGGGAGTTCTCCTAGATACGCTCCGTGGAGACCTCCTCCTCCCTGATCTCTTCCCATGGATATCGGTAATTCCTCGTTCATCTCCCCTTTGGGTTCTCTCCTTGGACCCTCCATTGTTAGGGCATTGCTTGGTCTCCCTCGTTTTTAATCAAACTATTGGACGAAAGAGAACACTATTATACCTCCTATTACTTGTGCTTCTTAGAATTTTAAATATTGGTGTGTGGTTGAAATCCGAATGTGCAGGTTCCCCATTTATGTGGTGTTGTCTGTACAAGCGGTACAACCGCTGACTATAGTGGTACAACCGCTATAGCGGTACCACCACTTGGTTTACCGGTTCAACCAGCTTTCTTAATCCCATACCACTTTTTCATCTTCTCCACTAGACACAAAATATATTCTCTTGTGTTCTTCTTGTGTGTGTGCAGGTGGCTCAGGCTCTTGTTCCGCTCCTCGTAAAGGTTCGAAGAAAAGAGTTCGCAGATGTACGCTCATTGATGAGACAAGAGAAGAGGAAGTGGTTCTCGGCACGGAGCCAACTCATTGTGAGAAGTCTTTGGCAGCGAAGCAAAATTCAGCATTGCCCATGCACAAATGGAAGCAGACAGATTGGGAAAACTTTTGCATTCAAAACCCCTATGAGATCCCCATTGCTCCTAGGTGGACCACTGCTCAATTCAGGAATGAGATTCAAATGAGGATAGTATATGAGATTTTTGAGCATCACAAGAAAAGGTACACCAAGAAATTGGCCATTTATCTTGAGCACTGGCTTGATAACTTACACTATTTTGGTGAGGCTTTGACACTATGTGAGGAGTTTGACCTGCTTAAGCTCATGCACATCAATTGTGACTTTTACATACAACTCATTCATCAATTCTATCATATAGTCCATTTTGGCACCGGTGACGCTCGTCACCTATCCTTCATGTGTCGTGATGAATTCTTTCGTGTCCCCTAGAGGGCTTTCTGCAATGCTCTGGTCTACGATGACACCGGTATCACAGGGAATGGTGGCCTCCTCCTCGTGACCGAGATTTCTCCATGGAGGAGGAGCTCACCCCCTTGTACATTACCGGGAGGGGTATTCTTGGTGAGTCCAAGGATTTGCAACAAGTTTATGACATTATGCATCGTGTCTTCTGTAATATCTTCTTCCCAAGGTTGGCAACCAAGATGAGATCCATGGCTATCTTGTGGATCTAATTGTGACTTTGAAGACTACAGTCAGCTTTGGTGCTACGGATGATGTGTCCAAGTGGGTGTGGTAGGAGATATATAGTATGGTCCTCTATTGGAAGGTGCATATCTATTGTTTGTTCCTCATGTGTTGTCTGAACTCTATCTCGGAAGTTTATAAACCTTGGGAGGCTCTCTCCTATCCACAGAACCTCACCATGCATGAAGTCAAGCAACTCGGAAAGAAGAAGCATGTTGAGCCTCGTTTTCCAACTGACCACCCCGAGGATGTGTTTGCCACCTCCACCGACGGTGGTTTTGAGCTTCCAACCGGGGACAAGCCCTCTTCCGTCACCAAGCTCACTCCTATGTTTGAGAAGACCTTCTGCTTGTGATCCCATGTTGAGAACAAGATCTATGAAGCACATGTCAACGAGAAGTTGGTCAGGCGCAGAAAGAATTAGATTATGCGGGCTCTCCACTTGAAGGTTGATTCCGGCTATGAGAAGAACGTCACTCGTGAAGACACGTGGTTGTCTATGCATAGCACGAGGATGGACGATGAGGCCTCAGGCTAGCCTGCTGCCACTTCTGCTACTGCTGCCTCCACCGCTATTGCTGCTCATGATGATGTTGATGATGAGTTGATGGATATACTTCTCGCCCCTCGTTGGTTACCCCAAGTGTAAGGTGGAGATGTCGTCAGCAGCATATTTACCTTACACGAGGACTGTAAGGTTTATCAAACCAGGAGCACTCCGAGGATCAACAAGTAGGTGTCTGCTGCTCTGGCGCTAGCAGAAGACGTAGACCTGCACACACAACAAATAACTTTGCTCCCAACGAGTTCAGAGAGGTTGTCAATATCTCCAGCCTTGTAGTTTGCAAAGTATCAAAACACAAGCGGGAATAGCGATAGTGATTGCAACGGAAAAGTAGATAAAAGCAGTAAATGGTGGAGGTGTAAAAATGGGGGTAATATGGACCAGAGTCTCCCAAAAGATGATAAACAACTATGCTGGGTAAACAAATTACAGCTGGGCAATTGACAAAATTATAAGCGCACCGCAATACTAATCATGTTGCTAGAAAGTTAGAGGCTCAAAAGTAATGGGCAGTAGGCCAAGACAAGTAGACAGTTTATCCATCAACATCTACTTTGTAATCATCCATCTTGAGATTTCTATCCAAAACATCTCGCTGGTATTAAGTTGCGAGCCCCACCCAAAATGCAAACTCAAAGCAACGGACAACTGCATTAACGAACTTTGTGTGAGGTAAACAATCCTTGCAATCGTGGTCACAAGCACCGTTGTTTTCTCCCTGGTGGCAACATCACATCCCCTAGTCTCATGTTTCTGTCACTCAAGCTAGTCATCAGGGGGCATGAAGCAACAATCATGCATAACGCTCCCTCTTGGAGTTATAATCTACTACTCGTCCAAAGCAATAAAAAGAAACAGAGAACATGCTTGAATTACTCAAGAACATAATATAAAAGGAGAACCAAATATATAACTCATCACAATGTGAACATAATCTCATAATCCATCCGATCCAAGCAAATCAAGCATAGCAACAGCAGGTAAATTACATAGTTGTCTTGATCATGTAGGGCAGCTCACAAGGGCTAAGCATTGAAGCACGAGATTGGAGAGAAGACATCACATAGCTACTGGTCATGGACTCATGGTCCAAGGAGGACTACTCACAGCACGTCCGGGAAGCGTCCATGGTGGTGGAGAAGCTCCCGAAGGTCAATCCTCCCTCTAGCACGGTGCCGGGAAGAGGTATTCTGACACTCCCGATCTCGGAAGCGTTGCGGCGGCGGAAAGGTGGCGAAATTCACGTTTCTGGATCTTGTGAAAGGGTTTTCTCTCGGAGATCTTTTCATGTGTCCTCTTTTGGGTTCTTTTAATTTGTCCTCTTTGGGATCTTTTCCTCACTTAAGGGCAGCACTCTATATTTTACAAGTATAAAAAGAAGATCTTCACACTTTATAAGAAGTACTAATCATAAAGACAAATGAAAACTATCATGATGTATGCAAATGTATGCCTCTTCCAGTGTAATATGGAAATCTCTCTCTTTGATCCAGTACCAATATGGAAATCTCTCTCTTTGATCTTCAATGCAATGATCATCTCATCTTCGCTTTGTTCCATATGATGTAACAATTTTCTACGGTGCGTTGTTGGGGTCCAATAAGTTGTGGGTTTATGTTCAGATTATTCAGTATCCTATGATATATAATATGATTCTTATGTGCATAATTATGATAGCTTCGTAATTCTCTCCGATCTATTGAAATAGTGTGGCCAACTAGATTGATATTTCTTTGATGAGAAAGGTGAGTTGTAGTAGGTTCAACCTGGCAAGTTTCTATATCCGAGTGACAGAAGGGGATAAGTTGCATCTTTGTGTTTCTTCTGTTAAGGGTAAAATGATGGGGTTCATTCATATTGGTTGAGTTCACTTTGTTTACATCGTTTCATCTTACGACAAGCATTACTTCGTTTGTCATGAACTTAATATCTAGAGAGGCAAGTATAGAAGCGCTCTTGAAGTGAAGTAATAGTAATAGGAGCACACAGGAGCCGGTCTATTTTTTTATGGACGTGATGCCTATATTTACATGATCATTACCATCAAAATTTCATAAATATCCGTGCTTCTATCAATTGCCCAACAGTTATTTGTTTACCCATCGTGTGCTATTTTTATGAGAGATGCCATTAGGGAAGAATATGGCCCCCGGGTCTATTCACAACATATTGCTAAAACCTCCAATACCTTGCTTCCATTTATTTTATTTTATTTTATTTTGTATTCTACAATTATCTACACACCTCATTTGTTTATAAATAACGACACCAAGGGGATTGACAACCCTCTTGCTAGTATTGGGTGCAAGTTGTTTGTTCTTTTGTGTGCAGCCGCTAAAGAAGGTTGTGGTTGATATTACTATTGGTTTGATAATCCTTGGTTTCATAAATGAGGGAAATACTTACCCGCATTGTGCTACGATAACCCAATCCTGTTTATGGAAAACCCCAATGCAAATCACAAGTATCAGAAAGGATTTCTAGCGTTGTTACTCGGGAATATCAGCACCAACTTTAAAGTAACTCTGCACAAAATTTCATTCACTTATTCCTCTTTTTATTTTCTGATATATTTAGTTTGTATCATAAAAAAAATTTAGCTTTGCTTGCTTAGCTTGTCACTAGATTGCATCTTCACTCTCTAGTTTGCTTGTTAAACTTATCACTTTGCTCAATTAGTAATCATGTCTCAAAATACTACTAAGTTGTGTGAATTTTCAAATACTAATAATTATGATTTTATTAGTACTCCTTACCACCCCACTAGTGCGGATGTTTTTGATATTAACGCTTCATTGCTAAATCTTGTCCTGAAAGATCAATTTCGGGAAGTCCTAATGAGGATCCCGCTTCACATCTCAATACATTTGTGAAAATTTGTGATATTAAAAATACAAACGACCTATACAACGGTATTGAAAAATTAAAAATATTTCCTTTTTCACTTAGAGATAAAGGAATAGCTTGGTTTTCATCTTTGTCGCGTAATAGTATTGGAACATGGGATAAGTGAAAGATGCTTTCAATGCTAGTATTTTCCTCCTGCTAAGATCATCTACCTAGGAAATCAAATAATTAATTTTAAATATCTAGAACATGAACATGTTTCTCAAGCTTGGGATAGAATGAAATTGATGATAAGGAATTGTCCTACGCATGGTTCAAACTTATGTATGATTATTCAAAATTTCCATGCGGGACTAAACTTGCATCCAAAAATCTTCTAGATTCTACCGCATGTGGTACCTTCATGGAGGTGACCCTGGGAGAGGCCACCAAACTTCTGCACAACATCATGGTCAACTACTCTCAATGGCATACCAAACGAGCTCCAACTCATAAGAAGGTAAATTTTGTTGAGGAAATCTCTACTTTGAGTGAAAAAGTGGATGCTCTTATGAGCTTGGTTGCTAATAAAAATATGCATGTTTATCCCAATTATATGCCTTTGTCTACCTTGATTTAAATAAATAAATATGCTATTGATATTAACTTCGTCTCTTGAAATAATTTTAACAATAATGCGTATAGAGGTAATTTCAATCCGAGGTCGTATCCGGGTAATTCTTCCAACAACTAAGGAATTCTTATCGCAATTCTTATGGAAATTCTTCAACAAATTCTAATAGGATACCCTCAAATATTGTGAGCACAATTAAGGAATTCATTAATTCTCAAAAAGGTTTCAATACTATGGTAGAGGAAAATTTACATATTATGGATACTTTGGGTAAGATGTGGATAGAACTGCTCTTGATCTAGAGGCTCTTAAAAGTAATAAAAAATCATTCTAAGCATGATTTTAATGAGATTATTAAATCTATACAAGTTTCAATCAATGATAGTAAGGAGAGAACCACTAAATTGAGAACTAAGTGGGAATTCCTAGAAAAGGCTCTTCCACCCAGTTTTTCCGTAATCAAGATGAAGACCTTAAAATGATTGGTACTTATCCTATTGAATCCTTGCTTAATTCTCTGAATACTAATGATAAAGGTACTAGAGACGAGTCAACCTTATTTAGGGAGCATCCCGTTTGCTTGTAGAGTGATGATCCTAATGGTAAAATTGAAAAAAGTGGGTTTGGAGAGGTCAAAACTTTAACTAGTGATGTGCCCACTATATTGGATTACAAGGACTTTAATTATGATAAATCCTCTTTAGTATAATGTATTTACTTTCTGCAATCCATTATTAGCTCACCCAATGCTTATGAACAAAATAAAACTTTTACTCAACATATAGTATAAGCTATGGTAAAAGCTTATGATGAGAAACTTGAGCTTGAAGTTTGTATTCCTAGAAAGTTGCATGATGAGTGGGAACCTACTATCAAAATTAAAATAAATAAATATGAATGCAATGCTTTGTGTGACCTTGGTGCTAGTGTTTCAACTATACCTAAAGCTCTGTGTGATGTGCTTTGTCTCACTAATATTGAAGAATGTTCCCTTAACTTGCATCTTGCCGATTCTACCATTAAGAACGCCTTAGGTAGAATTAATGATGTGCTTATCATTGCAAACAAAAATTATGTGCTTCTAGATTTTATTGTGCTTGATATTGATTGCAATCCTACTTGTCCCATTATACTTGGAAGACCTTTCCTACGAACTATAGGTGCAATCATTGACATGAAAGAGGGCAATATAAGCTTCCAACTCCCATTAAATAAAGTGATGGAACACTTGCATAGAAAGAGAATCAAACCACCTTATTAATTTATTATGAATCCTTCTTATGGTTTGAGTGTCAAAGATGACAACACTTGAAATTATGCAATATGCCTAGCTAGGGGTTTAAAACAATAGCGCTTGTTGGGAGGCAACCCAATAGTTATCTATAATTTTTCTTTATACTTTCCATTAGTGTGTGATAACATTATTACTTCCTCTATAATAATTGTGTTTTTATGTTCTAGTTAGTGTTTGTTCCAATTAAAGCCTTTGGGATGATTTGCGTGATGAGTAGAATTGATACGGTGCAGAAAAGAAACTTTGAATCCTGGTGCAGAATTTCTGTAATTTTATTGGAATGTCTTTTTAAGCTGAATGTTTTACACAGCACTGATATACAAATTCCTTGTGATGTACTAATTTTTCAGAATTTTGTGAGTTACAAAACTATGCAATTAAATATATTACTGCAAACTGTTTTGTTTTACACAAATTCTGTTTTTGCATGCCTAGTTTGCCTCTTTTGATTATGCTATGGATTATATAGGGGGTATAAGCCATGTAGAAGTTAGAATATAGTACCTTATGGTAAAATAATATAATAATCAATTTATAACAGTAACTAAAAGTTTATTATGTTGCCTATACTAACGAATCTTACGAAGTTTTGTTGAGTTTTGTGTAATTGAAGTTTTCAAGTTTTGGGTATTATCTCGATGGACAAAGGATTAAGAAGTGGAAAGATCCTAAAATTGGGGATGCCCAAGGAACCCCAAGGTAATATTCTAGGAATACTCAAGCATCTAAGCTTGGGGATGCCCGAGGAACGCAACCCCTCTTTCGTCTCAATCCATCGGTACGTTACTTGGAGCTACATTTTTATTCGTCACATGATATGAGTTTTGCTTGGAGAGTCATTTAATTTTTTTACTTTTATTTTCAGTTTTCCACAATATTGTTTGCTGGACATATCTATTTCATAGAGAGACACCATCATCATAATTTTTTCGAATACTCTATGTGCTTCACTTATATCTTTTGAGCTTAGCAGTTTCTCTAGTACTTCACTTATATCTTTTTGAGCATGGTGACGTGTAGATTTTATAGAAATAATATGGTCTCATTCCTCACTTATATCTCCTTGAGAGTTAATAAATAGTGATGGTAATTTGCATGGGTCATAAGACTAGATCAAAAAAATGAGTGTTGAGTAAGTGATAATTAAAACCATCGTGTGCCACATAGAGAAATTATGGTTAGTTATATTGATGTGGTGATATGAAAAAGTGTGAGCGCATAATCATTAATTCACAGAGGTGTTGATATTAATAGTTGTTAAAACTTCTTGAACATTTGAAATAATAAAAGTTCATGATGATGTGTGAGCATTTCTATTCCTCGTTGAAAACCTATTGTTCTTTCGAGTCGGAGTCGCGCGATGGTTAATTGCTACCAACCCTCTCACTCGGGGCATGCGAGTAGTACTTTGATTTGTGATAAGATTAATAAAACTTTGCAATAAGTATATGAGTTCTTTATGACTAATGTAACACCATCTACATATGCAACCTCACCTCATCGTATTTGCTAGCCTCTCCAGTACCACGCATAACCCATTCTCACCTCGAGGATTGGTGCAACTTTCACCAGTGCATCCAAACACCATGACATGATACGATCTATTGCACATAAGCCTTATTCTATCATCCTAAAAACATCCACCATACCTACCTAGTATGGCATTTCCATAGCCATTCCGAGATATATTGCCATACAAATTCCATTGTCACTTCATATGACTAGTTCATTCATCATCATATTGCTTTGCAGGATCATATAGAGCTGACATAGTATTTGTGGAAAAGTCACCGTTCATGATAGCATTTGTGTCAAAGCCACCAATTATCATATGATGAATACATGTCACTCTAGATCATTGCACATCCTGGTACACTACCAGAGGCATCCATATTTGAGCCATGTTGCTTCATAGTTCATCTTATCGAGTTATCCATGTGTTGTAATTAAATAAAAGTGTGATGATCATCATTATAAGAGCATTGCCCCCAATGAGGAAATAAAGATTGGGAGGCCAAATTAAACCAACATATATAAAAAACAAGAAAAATGAATGAGAGAAAAGGAGAGAATGGACATTGCTACTATCCTTTACCTCACTTGTGCCTCAAAGTGGCACCATGTTCATGATGTAGAAAGTCTCATGTTATATCATTAATATGCTATTGGTAATCAAAAGAATTATAAAAGTGGTTGTTATATTCTGATCACAGGCTTCCTCAAATGCTCGAGGTCTTCATGAGCAAGCAAGTTGGATGCACACCCCACCTAGCTTCAGTGGAGCTTTCATACACTTATAGCTCTAGCGCAACATTTACATGGCAATCCCTACTGCATGTGTCAATATCTATCGATGGACATCTCCATAGCCCGTTGGTACGCCTAGTTGATACGAGACTATAATCTCCACTTTTCAACCCTTCTGAAACCTACCACCTTATTCTAATCCACTGTTATGCTATGTCTAATGGTTCACACTCATGTATTGCACGAAGAATAGAAATTTTATGCATATTGAAAAGGTATAATACAATTGCCTCACTTGGGTACCATGGTGCTTGAAATTTGTAGTTATGTGGTGAATATGGAGCCATGCCTTGCTAATATAATAAAGATGGATAGGGTTGAAACAATCTTTGAGGATTGTACATTTCGAAAAAATAATTGTTTTGCTGCTTATATGTATGAATATTGTTGTGTTAATATTTGTTAATACATGCATAAGAATACATCATGGATAGCATGTCACATCAAAAGTTATTTTTTTATTATTTACCTACTCGAGGTCGAGCAGGAATTAAGCTTGGGGATGCTTCATACGTCTCCAACGTATCTATAATTTTTTATTGTTCCATGCTATTATGTTATAATTTTAGAACACTTTTTGTGCACTTATCTACCAATTTATATTATTTTTTAGCACTAACCTATTGACCCAGTGCCTAGTGCAGTTGTTGTTTTCTACGTCTTTTTCCACTTCTCAGGTTCCAGTACCAAACGAACTCCAATTGACGTGAAACTTTTTGTGAATTTTTTGTGAACCAAAGCAAGACCATGGAGCATCGGAAGAAGGCTGGAGGGTTCACGAGACCCCGTAAGCCAATAGGGCGTAGCCTGGGGGCACCCTGATGGCTTGTGGCCCCCTTGTGGATCTCTCGACTCCGTTATCTAGCCTATAAATTCTCGTCTACCCTAAAACCTTCGAGGGAGGTACTGAAACACTTTTTTACACCGCTGCAAGTCTGTGTTCCGACGGGAGGCCATCTAGAGCTCCGTTCTGGCACTTTGTCGAAAGGGGGATTGCTAATAGAGGGCTTCTTCATCAACCTTGTTGCCCTCATGATGATGTGTGAGTAGTTAACCATAGACCTATGGGTCCATAGCCAGTACCTAGATGGCAATCTATCTCTTTGATCTTCAATACAATGATCATCACATCTTCGCTTTGATCCATATGATGTAACTCTTTTGTATGGTGCATTTGTTGGGATCCGATTAATTGTGGGTCTATGTTGAGATTATTCATGATAAATATCTGAGTCTACTATGATATATAATATGATTCTTATGTGCATGATTACGATACCTTCATAATTCTCTTCGATCTATTGAAATCGTTTGGCCAACTAGATAGATATTACTTCGGTGAGAGAGGTGTGTTGTACTAGGTTCGACCTGGTGAGTTTCTATATCCCAGTGATAGAAGGGGACAAGTCGCGTCATTGTGGTGCTGCTACTAAGGGTAAAATGATGAGGTTCATTCATATTGGTTGAGTTTACTTTGTCTATATCATGTCATCTTACTCCAAGCATTACTTCGTTCATCTTGAACTTTATACGTAGAGAGGAAAGCATAGAAGCGCTCTTGAAGTGAAGTAATAGTAATAGGTACAGGCAGGAGTCGGCCTATTGATAGATGGACATGGTGCCTATATTTACATGATCATTGTCGTGAAAATCGCATAACTATCCGCTCTTCTATGAATTGCCCAACAGTAATTTTTTTACCCACCGTGTGCTATTTTATGAGAGATGCCATTAGGGAATACTATGGCCCCCGGGTCTATTCATAACATATTGCTAAAACCTCCAATACCTTGCTGCCATTTCTTTTCTTTTATTTTATTTTGCATTTTACAATTCTATACACACCTCACTTTCTTTTAAATAACGACACCAAGGGGATTGACAACCCTCTTACCCACATTCGTTGCAAGCTGTTTGTTCTTTTATGTGTAGCCGCTGAAGACGGTTTGTAACAGCCCGAGACCGATGCTCCAGAAGATTCCCCTTTTATTCTGTTGTTGCTGTGTGATTATTTTATTTGTCGCATTCATCATCGCATCATTCGCATCATCCGCATTGCATCGGCACTCCGTTGCCGCCAGTTCTGAAAACCTGCATCCGTTAGTAGTTGCCGGTTCTCTCCGTTATCGGCGTTGACCGTTTTGAGTCCAAACACAGACGCACACGCCCACGCCATCAGTAAAATATTGCTTTTAAAAAGTGTGTATAAAATAATCTTGGATTGGGTTGAAACTTAGCGTGTGGTCTTATTTTAATGTAGGTAGGCGACCTCCAATTTTCGTTGCAATCGGGGTTCGTTTGATACCCGAATGGTCAACCTAAGCGGCAGCGTCATCGGTTTCTCGTGGGACGTTTTTTGGTGTTTAAAATATTGTGCCGGGCCGCAAACTTCCCTTTCTTCTTAGCCCACAACCCCACTACACAGCCCACTAACCAACCTAGCAAACCCCCTCCAATCGGAGCCATCGGATCGTGATCCAATGGTCCAAAAACAGATCAAATCCCCTAACCCTGGCCCTATTTTCTGTAAGTAGACAATCCTAACCCTGGTTCCCGTGCCAAACCCTACCCGCAGCCATCAGCTGCACCTCCCACCTCAGTTGTGGCTCGCCAGGCCCGCAGAAGGCCCGCCCGGGCCTGAACCTGGCGCGCCGCCGCCCAGCTCGCTCGAGGCCACAGCGGCCGAGCCGCCCGCGCCTGCCTCTCGCCTCCACGTCGACCGAGCAGCAGCACCGCCGATACTCCTCGCGCCGGTCCTGCCGCCTCGCCGGCTGTACCGCCTCCCACGACCTCCAGGCTAGAGCGTCGCCCCTCTTCCTCTACGTTCCCTCCTCTCCTCTCGATCTCTCTCTCATCTTTGGCTCCCTTCCGCTCTATGGCCACAGGAGGAGCTCGCCACCGCCGTTGTCAGCTCGTTGTCGATCCGATCCACCGTCTAGCGGCCGGATCCCGTCGGTCCACGCCACCCTGGAGCCTCTTGACACCGCCTCATGCCGCTACCTCTCCCTCAATCCAGCAGGAGATCGGGGAGGACGACGACCGCCTCGCCCCTCCTGTCACCTGAGTGGGTCGGCCTCCCTGCAGAGGCCCAACAAGCGCCTCCGCATGGCCCAGCCGAACCAACAACCGGTCCAGTCAGACTCCACCAGCCGGCCTACTCCCCCGCCTGCCCAGCCACCTCCTCCCCGAGCCCGCCCAAGGCCCTCTGGTGAGCCCCTTTCTATCTAGCGCCCCGCGCGTGTTTTAACTATTTCGCGCTAGCCTATGTTTAGGCCCAATAGTTAGATCGGGCCCGTAGGTTTTTTATCCTCCGATTTAATTAATTTTAGAAAAACATGCATATATTAAAATGCTTATATCTTTTAAACCGTGTGTCGTATCGAGATAAGTTCTATATGTAAATCGTGTGGAATTTCATGTAGATTAATAATTTATCACTTGCATGCATATTTAAAACTGCTTGACCTACTGTTTGCATAGATTTGCGTGTTGTTATGTTTAGGTGAATTATTCTGTAGCTATTTAAGCATGCATCCGAATTGATCAATCCTAGTATGTAAAATGTTGATCTTATTTGCAACCCATTTCCATGAATATTAGAAATATTTTTCTTGTTTTTTGCATTTAGGTGGCATAAATAGTTTGCTATGTCAGATATATGTCTTATTCTCACATATATGTGGTCGTATTAGTTTTATTTCAAACCCCACATATTATATATGTTTTTGGGGTTGAAATATCAATAGAATTTGATTGTGCATTTAATTTTGTCTTTTGAGTAAGTGAGTGTGCATGGTATTCTTCCATGTTGCCCTTTTGTTTATTATGTGTGAATTATTCCGCGCATCATACAATTTAATTTTTAACTTGAGATATGCCCTTGGACATGTGTACTAGCCCCTGGTATTTTTGGTTCCTGTAGAAATCCATGTTTAGGTGTTGTTTGCTTGTTGCCAACATGCTAGAAAATAGTGCTGTTTTGAGATGCTGAAATAATTCTAAGTGTGGAATCTATAATATTTTGTTGCTGTCTTTCCATGAGATTTTCTGGTGATCTCTAGAATGTTTTTGGGGTTAGTGCAATGGATTTTTTTGTATTTCTTAAGATTCTCTAGAATGCGGTAAATTTGCATGCCATTCGGTGCCCTGTAGGATATAGTTTTATTGTTGTCAATATGCCTTATGGTTAAAAACTGCACTGGCAAAACTGTATTTTCACTAAATCTGAAACTGTGTGCAAGTTGCCATTTTGTGGGTTCTTTCCCTAGCGATCCATGCTTCCATGGTACTTGTCTTTACTAGGTTGTTGTTGTGCATCTTTCCCAATACTGCCACATCTCTTATTTGAACATTTTAGAATTATGTAGCATGTTGTTTTGGGGTGTAGAAATTGCCATGTTGCTGTTTTTGGCAGATTGTAGCTATTTCTTGTTTTGCTTGTAATTGTTGAACTGTTGCTCCGTTTGGAAGGTGTCATATATGAAACTTGCTTAGAATATTGTATTGTTCATTATATCTTTCTGCCTTCATGGTTTGGAATGCTTGTGGCTGTCATTTTTATACATATTCAATTCATGGAATCATATCTTGCGGTGATCATATCTTTTGAACCGTAGCTCCGTTTGCAATGATCTATATATGTAAATCGACTAGAATGACGCGTAGAATCATGTGAACCACTTTATTACGATATTTAATAAATATTAAAACATGTTAGTTCAGATCTGGACAGACTTCTAATTTGACATATGGGGTCATTTCAGAGATGCTATAAGTTGTTTCCGATCTCATTTAAAATGCCTAGACAGGTAGTTTAATTATTCTTCACCTCCTGCCATGTTTAAGAACAATTAATATTTACATGTACCTAAATAGGAGTGAACTCCTTGCATATTGAGCTTCACTTAATGTGTAGTGTTTGCTTGTTGTGAATTGTCGTACTGTGTCTTGCATAATTAAACTGGACATGCATCATATGTGTTGTGCATCATGTATTGAATATGTGTGGTGTTATCATGTGCTGATTGTTGTTTCTGGATGTTTCTTCTCGATAGTGTTCCGAATCGCTTCGGAGTGTGAGGAGTCGTTCGACTACATCGGTTCGTCTGCTTCACGGAGTCAATCTTCTTCCAAGCGGGATCACAAGCAAGATGACCATTTCCCTAGATACTGTTACTATCAATGACATGCTAGTTGTCTCGTCTCTTTCATTATGTCTCGCTGCCTAGCACCTATCAAATGTCATCCTCCCAACATTGCCATGAAAACCTCTAACCTTTCCACAACCCAGCAAAGCAGTGTTTGGCTATGTTACCGCTTGCTCAGCTTTCTTATAGCTTTGCTAGTTTCAGGTGCAGTTGCTTCCATGTGCCAACATGGATTCCTTGTTATATCATCGTATAATTGCTATTTAATTTAATGCACCTATATACTTGGAAAAGGTGGAAGGCTCAGCCTTTCTAGCCTGGTGTTTTGTTCCACCTTTGTCGCTCTAGTTTTGGCTACCGATGTTATATCCTTCTCCGACTAAGGACACGGTGGGGTTATGTCTGACGTAAGTAGGTGTTCAGGATCATTCATTTGATCATCATTAATTCACGTCCATTATGCGTAGATCATCCCCCTCTTTTGTACTTGTACTCATAAGTTAGCCACCTCAAATAAATACTTAGTCGCTTGCTACAGCCTCACCACTTAACCACACCTCATCCATTAAGCTTAGCTAGTATTGATACCTCTGGAAATGAGGTTGCTGGGTCCCTGTGGCTCACAGATTACTACAACACCAGTGGAAGGTATAGGTAAAGTGATATTATGGCATGAGAGCGATGGTTATGCTTTTGGAGTTTCTTCTTCTTCATCATCGATCTAGGATGGGTTCCAGGCCGGCAGCCGGAGATATAAAGGATGGACGTGTTCTTTTATCATTTGTTGTCGTCCATAGCCGGCCCCTGCTCTTCTTCATGATGATTGATTATGTTGTTGTATTGATGTGATCTTGATGTAGCTTGTGGTGAGTGTAAGCCAACTCCTTATACTCATCTTTTCAATACATGACTTGTAACGATATCCATTCTTGCGAAACAACGAGATGCGCTTCTATCCCTGTCAATGCCCTCGTGCCAAAATAAGGATAGGATCACATCTTGGGTGTGACTAGTTCGTATCAGAGCAGTACCGACCTAGGAGCCCCTTGATTGATCGAACTTGGCTGAGTTGATTCTAGTGAAAAATTGCTTTGAGTCTAGGTATATATCGGAGTGTAGGATTCTTTTTTTCTCCTCCTCTATGATCTCATGAGGAATCTTGACGTAAGAATTTTAATTCTACTCCTGTTCTCACTCAAAACAAATTAGGATCATGCGGATATTTTCAAATCTATATAATGTCGATGTGACGGAGTGCTGTCTTGATGACTCCTGTGTGACTTGATTTCTTCTAGGGAATTAAGCTCCAGGGGATTCTTGAGCACATTGTTATCATTCGGATTTCTTAGTATATCAGGACGGAGAATGTTTGAAATTGCTTCAGTACTAGTAGTGGCGAGAGGAGTCCTACTGGTGCAGAGTGTCCGGATGTATTGCTATACTTAGTATCGTTTTTTTTGCAAGGGTCTGAGATAGATGAGTTTCCTAGGTCTCTGGTTATGTGTTGACAGATGTGATATAATGGACGAGCTAGTGTTATTGCTAGGAGTTGAGTGATGGATTTTACTCCGTGTATCCGTGGACCCGATTGCATGACCAGAAAATTTCTGGAGTTCCTAGGTGGGAATTCAAGTAGACACTTATAGGACAATCTTCCAAAAGATGCATGATATGAGGTTGGCGTTCGACATTGAGTGGATTCGTTTGTTCACGATTATTTTTTACAAAGGTCAGTCCTGATATATGTCATAAGTATGCTTCGACAAGCCTTGTAGATCGCTACGCCTAGGGAGCATATTCGAGTGTCATTTCAATATGACAATCCAATGTACGATCGAGCCTGTGCGACCCTATCCATGAAAATATCGAGCGGAATCTCTGTCATGAATTTGTTCTCGCTTGTTTCATAAGCCGCATTCTTTGTTTTGTTGGAGGATGATAATTTGAGTTGCTTCGATGTCAAGTGGTGATTTCATATATTTTCTAAGAGGTGTTCTCATATTTTTATGGGAATGCTAATTAATGCTTTTGCTCAATCAAGTTGTTTGTCAATTCTTTTTCAACCGGTGTGCTTCTCTTCAAGTAATTGAACCTTCCCCAACATTTGCAAGACCAATCTTTCAATTCTTTCTGGAGTTTGTCTCATGTGTCCCAAGTTGTCTTTGGTTTTCCCCGACCTCCTGCCTCTTTCTTGAGTGATTCAGTTATCATCCCAGTGTCTTCCTCTTCGGTATTACTTCTACTATCTTCTCTTCCTTCCCGTATCCGATGGGTCATTGTGAAGATGCTCACTGTTAAGCTCATCATTTCCTGTTCCTTGTTTTCTTTTTCGGTGGATTCAATTCAACCTTAGGTGTTCATCATATCCTTTTCATTAGTTCAATGCTTTCCCTTGTGAAATTCTTGTTCAAGCCTCTCTTGTTATTCATCCATATATCTTCTAGCCAGAGAGTTGAAGATGTTTCAGAAGTTCTTGTTTTCAATCCTTTCAATTGTTTCAAGGCGCTCATCTCATCAATTTATTCATTTATACCGGTACAATCAATCTTTCTTAGCAATTTTTTCAACGGCATTTCTTTGAGTGGGCCCATATCCCACAGGTTTTTCCGAGGATCTTATCTGGCTATTGTAATCTTTGCTGGAGATCTCTAATTATTTTCAAGTGTGACCTAAGTATGGATTCCATCACTCATATTCCTTCCTCAAGATCGATCTGAATTAATTTTATCATTGGCTCAACCTTTTTCACAGTCTTTATTCCAGAGTGTCTCAGTAATTCTTGCTAGTGATTCTTGCCATCATTCTCACCTTGGAAGACCCAAGATGTGTTTCTCTTAAATCTTGGTGCATTCTCTTGAAGATTCATGTGTCAGCTGGTTGGAATCCTCCCAATTATTTTGAATCATGAAGAGTTGTTTTCTGTTCTCGATCCTCCGAAGTCCACCATTTCACAAGATTTCTTCATTCTCATCTTTCAGCTTTCGTTCTCAAACTCTTGTCAGTTCTTGTCTCTTCGCTCGTATCTCAATTATTAAAGTGCCTCATTCAAGTTTTTTGTTAGGCGACTCAAGATATCATTCCGTCTCAATGAGTTCTTCAGGATTCTTGTTGGAGAACCTCAAGTATTCTTTGTCTTTCTCATCCAAGTGCAAGTCTCCCTCCTTTATCCTTTGAGGCCGTGTTACAGCATTCTTGTTAGTGGAGGAGTCTCCAAGAGAAAAAAATTCAAGAACAAGATAATTAAACGCACCAATTCCTTGGTCATGAGTTATTTTAACCCATGGTTTCTTCATTGAACTTGTCTTGGATTCGATCTCACCTAAATCTTTGTCTAAGGATTGTTGTTATTATGGTGATTATCGTTGATCCAAGTTCTCAATGTATCCTCTTGGTGTAAGAAGTTTTCCTCTCTTGTTGTTGCCAAATAATCTTTGTTTCCGTTAGTGGATAGTCATCACCTCATTAGTTGAGATGGTTTCATAAGTCCACAACAAGATGTTCTTTTCGTTTTTGGTTTGCCAACAACTCCGTTCAATTATTCTTGTCAGGTTGCTTATCAAATTCAATTGTGGTGGAAGTTGTCATTCTCTTTTCAATCATTTATTTCCAATGATGTAGTTTCTATTCTCTTATTTCCGGAGTTGTTGTGAGGTTGCTCTATTTGGGCCAATCATCTCAGTTTGTCAATATCATATTCTTTCCTTGTTTTTCAATCTAGTTGTTTTGTTGTGAATTGTTTCAAGATCTTTCAATCATATCATATTTTCCCTCTTTCCTACCGAAGTGCTGCCAAAATTTTGTTTGAATTCTAGATTGTTCCTCATGTCAGTCTTCATATCTTTGCAACCTTCAAGGGTTGTTGGTTTCACTTGTTTGTCAAGAAGCAACTAAGCTTTACCTTTTGCTCTTTGTCTTCCTCTTCCCCTTTTCATTCTTAGATCTTGGGGCAAGATCTATTGTTAGTGTATGAGAGTTGTTACAGCCCGAGACTGACGCTCTAGAAGATTCCCCATTTATTTTGTTTTCATCGTGTCATTATTTTATTTGTCGCATTCATCATCGCATCATTCGCATCGTCCGCATTTCATCGGCACTCCGTTGCCGCCAGTTTTCTAAACTTGCTTCTATTAGTAGTTGCCGGTTCTCTCCGTTATCGACATTAATCATTTTGATTCCAACCACACACGCACGCGCCCACGACATCATTAAAATATTGTTTCAAAAAGTGTGTATAAAATAATCTCGGATGGGGTTGAAACTTCGTGTGCGGTCTTATTTTAATGTAGGTAGGTCGTGTGCCAATTTTCGTCGCAATCGGAGTTCGTTTGATACTTGAACGGTCAACCGTAGCGGCACCGTCATAGGTTTATCGTCGCACCTTTTTTGGTTTTTAAAATATTGTGCCGGTCCATAAACTTCCCTCTCTTCTTAGCCCATAGCCCCTCTACACGGGCCACTAACCCCCCTAGCAAACCCCCTCCGATCGGAGCCGTCGGATCGCGATCCAACAGTCCGAAAATGGATCAAATCCCCTAACCCTAGCCTTGTTGTCTAGAAGTAGACAACCCTAACCCCTGCATTGATTCCCGTGCCAAACCATAGCCGTAGCCATGAGCTCCACCTCCCACCTCAGTCGCGGCCTGCCAGGCCCGTAGCACGCCCGCCCAGGCCTAAACCTGGCGCGCCGCCGCCCCGCTCACCCAAGCCTGTAGCGACTAAGTCGCCCGCGCGTACCTCTCACCTCCAGGTCAACAGAGCCGCATCACCGCTGGTCCTCCTTGCGCCGGCCCCGCCGCCTCGTCGGCTGGACCGCCGTCCCGACCTTGGGGCCAGAGTGCCGCCCCTCTTCCTCTTTGTTCCCTCCTCTTCTCTCAATCTCTCTCTCACCCCCAGCTCCCTTCCACTATGTGGCCGCAGGAGGAGCTCGCCGCCGCCGTTGCCGTCTCGCTGCTTGTCCGATCCGCCGCCTAGCGGTCGGATCCTGTTGGTCCCACCCACCCTAGAGCCTATTGAAATCGCCTCCAGCCCCTGCTCGTCGATCTTCGTTGGCACCTTCTTCTGCCGCCACCTCTCCCTCGATCCAGTAGGAGATCGGGGAGGACGACGACGGTCTCGCCCCTCCTGTCACCCGAGTGGATCGACCTCTCTGTAGAGGCCCACCTACCGCCTCCGCCTCGCCCAGCCGAAACAGCAACCGGTTGAGTCGGCCTCCACCAGCCAGCGTGCTCCCCAGCCTGCCCAGCCACCTCCTCGCCGAGACGGCCCAAGGCCCTCTGGTGAGCCCCGCTCTATTTAGCGCCCCGTGCGCGTTTTAACTATGATGTGCTTGCCTCTGTTTAGGCCCAATAGTCACATCAAGGCGGAAGGTTTTTTTAACCTGCAATTTAATTAATTTCAAAAAAACATGCATATATTAAAATGCTTATATCTTTTAAACCGTGCGTCAGATCGAGATAAGTTCTATATGCAATTCGTGTGGAATTTATTGTAGATTAATATTTTCTCACTTGCATGCATATTCAAAACTGTTTGACATGTTGTTTGCATATATTTGCATGTTGTTATGTTTAGGTGAATTATTCCGTAGCTATTTAAGCGTGCATCCAAATTGATAAAATGTAAAATGTTGATGTTGTTTGCAACCCCTTGCCATGCATATTAGAAATATTTGTCTTGTTGTTTGCATGTAGGTTGCAGAAATAGTTTGCTATGTCGGATTTATGTCATATTCTCGCATAGTGGTGGCATTAGTTTTATTTCAGACTCCACATATTATACATGTTTTCGGGGTAGAAAAACCAATAGAATTTGACTGTGCATATAGTTTTGTCTTTTGAGTGAGTTAGCGTGCATGATATTTTTCCATGTTGCCTTTTTGTTTATCTTGTGTGAATTACTCCGTGCATGATACGATTTAATTTTTCACTTGAGATATGCCCTTGGACATGTGTACTAGCCCCTGGTATTTTTGGTTGCTGTAGAAATCCATGTTTAGGTGTTGTTTGCTTGTTACCAACATGCTAGAAAATAGTGTTGTTTTCAGATGCTGAAATAATTCTGAGTCGGGAATCTGTAATATTTTGTTGTTGTCTTGCAATTAGATTTGCTAGTGATCTACAGCTTCTTTGGGGTTGGTGCGATGGAGTTATTTGCAGTGCTTAATATTCTCTAGCATGCTGTAAATTTTCAGTCCATTCGTGCCCTATAGCATATAGTTTTACTGCTGTAAATATGCCTTATGGTTAGAAACTACACTGTCAAAACTGTATATTCACCAAGTCTGAAATTGTGTGCAAGTTGCCATTTTGTGGGTTCTTTCCCTAGTGATCCATGCTTCCATGCTACTTGTCTTTAGTAGGGTGTTGTTGTGCATCTTGCCCACTACTGCCACCTGTCTTGTTTAAGCATTTTAGATATATGTAGCATGTTGTTTTGGGGTGTACAAAATGACATGTTGCTGTTTTTGGCAGATTGTAGCTATTTCTTATTTTGCTTGTAGTTGTTGAACGTTGCTCCGTTTGGAACGTGTCATATATTAAACTTGCGTAGAATCTCGTGTTTTTCGTTATATCTTGCTGCCTTCATGGTTTCAAATGCTTGTGGCTGTCATTTGCATACATATTGCATTCATGACATCATATCTTGCGGTGATCATATCTTTTGAACCGTAGCTCTGTTTGCAATGGTCTCTATATGTAAATCGATTAGAATGACGCGTAGAATCACGTGAACCACTTTATTCTACTGTTTAACAAATAATAAAACATGTTAGTTCAGATCTGGACAGATTTCTAATTTAACATATGGGGTCATTTCGAAGATGCTATAAGTTGTTTCCGACCTCATTTAAAATGCCTAGATAGGTAGTTTAATTATGCTTCACCTCCTGCCATGTTTAACAACATTTAATATTGACGTATACCTGAATGGGAGTGAATTAAGTAATTCAAATATGGAGTTTCTTCAATATGCACACACACACACGTACACATGCAGGACAAACACGTACACACACATGTACACACGCACACGTACACATGCAGAACACACGCGTACACGTACACGTACACATGTGCACACACACACACACACACAATGCACGTGCAGCACGCACACTAGTACACGGACCCACCTATCATTGAGACAAAGTGAGGCTTTAGGAGGCTTGCTAAAAATTTACAAAGTGGCCTTTGGCTTGGCAAATATACAAAGTGTGGGTGCATATATAGCAAGCTTTGTAAAAAATGGTGGGGTACCACTTATACAAAGGCTGTTGGAGAAGGTTTTTGGCCAAGATTTGTAAAATAGCAAATCAGTGTAAATATACAAAGGCCGTTGGAGATGCTCTTAATGTGTAGTGTTTGATTGTTGTGAACCGTCGTACCGTGCCTTGTATAATTAAACTGGACATGCATCTTATGTGTTGTGCATCATGTCTTGAATATGTGTTGTGTTATGTGAGGATTCGTTCGACTATGTCGGTTTGTCTACTTCATGGAGTCGATATTCTTCCAAGCGGGTGTGACAACCTCAATTTAATCGCACCTTGATCATACACGCAAATGCGTACGATCAAACACAAGGACTCACGAGAAGATATCCCCACACAACTATAGACACAATTAAAACAATACAAGCTTCATATTACAAGCCCGGGGCCTCGAGGGCTAGAATACTGCAGCTCGATAAACACACGAGTCAGCGGAAGCAACAATATCTGAGTACATACATTAAACATGGGGGGTGTCTTAGAGAAGGCTAGCACAAAAGAAACACGATCGAACGAGGCGAGGCCTCCTCCCTGGGAACCTCCTAAACTACTCCTGGTCTTCAGCGGCCTCCACGTAGTAGTAGGCACCGTCGGGGTAGCAGTCATCGTCGGCGGGATACTCCATGTCCTAGGCTCCATCATCTGGCTGCAGCAACGGATCAAGGGGCAAAGGGGGAGATAAGCAACGGTGATTACTCATCCAAAGTACTCGCAAGTCTTACATCAGAACTATGCTAAGTATGCAACGATATCAAAGGAGGGGGGGTTATTTGTGGCCTGACTGCGGCAATGCGAGGAAAGGTAGAGAAGGCATAGTCCTATCGAAGACTAGCATCTTCAAGGGTCTTGCAACAATAGACGAGAGTAGATCAAGGTAACACAATTAATAGTCATATTGTTGCAGCAATATTAAAATGAGGTCACGCCCAGAGATCCTCCCTCGACTCCCTACGAGGAAGCAATCCCGGAGCAACTATTCCAGTTAAGAAACAATTGTAGTTGTATAAGATCAGGGCACAACTCCAAGTCGTCCTTTAACCATGGACACGGCTATTCGAATAGATAAGTTCTACCCTTCACGGGTGCACAACATATTCCCCGTCACGCTTGATAACACTCTGGCTGGACACACTTTTCTCGGTCATGCCCGGCCTCGGAATATCGACACGTCACAGCCCCACCTATGCTCAACAAAGAGGCCAGCCCACCGGTCTAACTCCTAAGCACAAAGGGGTCGTGGGCCCACTTGCCCTCTGCGCTCCTGCATGATGTGTGGGCGGCCAATGTCAGTCCTAGCACCCCCTTAATCACAAGCGCGATGCATCTCGGGACCAGTCGGGCGCGCGCCGCTCCATTGCTGACGTCTGAAAAGCTTCGGCTCATACCACGACGTCGAGTACCCATAATTCTTCCCACGCAGACGGTTAGTGCGTAATAAGGCTTTCCGACCAACCCAGATCAAATACCCAAATCCATTATCATTTTAATTAAGTCATCAACACATCCACGCGGGAATCCACCCGCCTAACATCTATTCATCGAAGATCCCAGTAACATTGTCAAGAAACTGTGTGGTTGTAACATCAGGGGGAATCCGAGGTATCACCCTCGTTGGATTCCGAACTATGTATCCGTCAAGGTGGACTTAGAGGAATCACCGTCGAGGGTCCCACACTTGAGGGGTTGCACGACAGAGACATCGTCGGGAGTGGTGAAGGACGAATCACCCTTGATAACTACGACTGACTAGCTGTACTACAGAGATATCATCAGGAGTACTTTGCGAGGTGTCACCCTCGGTACCCGATTGTAGCTCTGTAGCGCCGCACAACTAAGGGGGGTGTGAGTGTTGTGTCGAATCTGTCTCGTAGATCAGGGATCGAGACTTAACATTAAAGCGGGGCAACTGGACTAAGGTGTCAGAGGGGATGACTGTTCCACCTATACTAAATAGTTTAAAAGTACAGTACTGAAAGTAACAGTTCATCAAAATTAGACTATGCACCAGATATAGGAACTAACTACAACAGTAGCAAAATTCTAATGCAAGCAGGAGGAAGAAAGACATATGCATCATAAGGATGACCAAGGGGGAGTTTGCTTGCCTTGTTGTTGTGCAGCGAAGGGTTGGTCGTTAGGAGGGTAGATGTACCCAGCAGCAGCGTCCGTCTCGGGTCAGTCGGTGTCAGTCTCGAGAAACAATAAATAACAGCAGCAGGTGCAACACAAAGCATGACATGGCAATATGCAGGCTAGGCATGAGCTAACGTTGTAACATCCGTCATAGACGGGTTTCAAGAATATCTGATGATATTTTTCGGGTCTCTGGCTACTACCGGTCAGACTGAAAACGATGGAAAAGTTCCATGTTTGTTAAGCTAGGGACGCGTGACAGACGAATGGACCATGTATCCGGGTTCGTCTCGTTCTGCTGATCAACTTTCATGTTGAAAATATTTTCATGTGATCTACGGTTTATTTTATATTATTATTTAAAGTTTTATTAATATTTAGGAATTAAATACAGATTTAATTAATGTCACACCCTGTTTTTGGCTTCCCTGACTAAGTAACTTATTTCAAAATTTAGGACCAATTAAATTTTTTGTGAATCTTGTGATGCTTGGAGTGACTATTGTTTGCCTCTTTGTTAATTGCATGTGATTGATCCCCATTAATTCTTGCCATCCTCCTAATCACCTCCTCACTCCATGATATCCTGCCTAATGCTCAGACCATGTGTTTAGGACAAATATCTATTTTTACCAAATATTATTTTCACCAAAAAGCTTTTCTTTGAATTAAATTTTCAAACCCCTGAGATGAGGTTTCTACTACAAGTCCTCAAATTAGGGAGTTTCTTTTGCACCAATTGTTTTATTTAAAACCATGATCAAAATGACTTTCAAAAACCACCATATTATTATTTTAAAAGTTATTCTATTATTTTATTTAAAAGCCCTACAATGAGGCCAGAAATGGTCTCCTATGAAGGAAAGTTATTTTTATTGCCTTCAAAATATTTCAGAAAATTTAGGGAAACTCAGTGGATATATTTATTCCATATTTATGAGTTCCAACACATGGTCATGTTCAAATATTGGGCAAACCCCTCCAAAACCATTCCTGCCTATTTCAAGCTTTTGGAATATTTCTATCAGAAATATTCTGAATAAATTCCGGTAAAATTATACCATGTCATCTATGATATTATTGATGATCTTGCCAAGTTTCATTTCAATCCAAGTTGATTTGACTCCCCTAATCACTCTAAAACCCTATCTGTCCAGAATCAAATTTGAGCAACTCTACATTGTGAAGTATCTCCAATTGTGCTCAAATTTGGTGGACATGTTCTAATACTCCAATAAGGGATCCACACAAAGTGGTACACCAAGGAGAATAGAAGAACTTGTCCTAATACCCTCAAAACCCTCTCTGTTGATTTCTGACTTTGACAAACTTTACATTATAAAGTTTCTCCAATTGACCTCAAACTTTTTGTGCATGCCTTAATGCTCAAATAATGCCCCTACACCAAATATTGGATTTGTGGGAATTTATTTGAATAGGGTTCTAAGCAGAAACCAATTTCTGCCCATTTCTGGGGTTTTTCAAGTCTACATTGGAAAACTCCTCCACCAAATCCCAAATTTGGTGTGCAATCCTATTTTCATCTATTATTGGGTCATGTTAAGTTTCATAGCCATTGGAATTCATCTGGTAGCCCAACCACAGATCAAACACCTTGTGTGCACTCACTAATTTGGTTTCATTTGCCCCTTCCACCTTATTCCTTGAGCCCAAATTTCTACCACAGCCTCACATAGTTACATTTCACCTCCAGTAACTTCCCCATGGCCACTGGTCAATTATTGGAGAAGGACCCCTTGTAACTTTCTCTCATTTTTACCCTTGGCAGCACTGTTTTACCCTTCTTCCCATTCTTCTGCTTAAGCTATCACTCCCAACTCTTTCCAGAGCATCTAATATATGCCAAGGCTTCATTTAGAACCAAGATATGGCATGCTCATGTGGAGAAAATGAGAAACACCTCCTCAAGTTCATTTCTGGCTAAAAAGTAGCTTTGTACAGCAAGTGCTAGATACACTTCTTTTCTTGAGCTCAATTTTTGCAGACGTGTAGTCCTGCCATACCAGATGCTCCAGGACATGGTTTCACCTCCCCTCTCTGCCTGTGAAAACCATTGGTATCAGCCCCTAGTTTCCTGCTGAAATGTTTACAGCATTCAAACTCCATTCATACCTTCTTCACTTGCTTCCAAACTCCTCGAGTGATCTCTGGCATGCATGCCTTGCATGGGAGACAACGTTTCCAGGTCGAATGGACATTGTGGACACGCGTGGCCATGGTGACACGCGGTCAGCCTGCACTAATGGTGCTCTGCACCATTTCCTCGTCTCCTAGCTCGTGTCCCGCAGCAGCAGGTTTCCCCAGCATGTCTCAGAGCATCCTTTGACCGTTCCAAGCCACTCCCAATCACTAGCTACCCTCCAAACCCCCTCAGACATGCGTGGCATCCATGCACCAGAGAGCTCCAACGGCTCCTGGGCTTTCTCTCCTTTTCCCCCTCCCGATATGGCTCCCTTCCGAGCTCCCTAAGCCTCCAGAACCTCTCCCTCTCTCTTTGGAACCACCCTAGAGCCCTGCTGTCTCCCCAAGCCTCCCCCTCCTCCTGCCATAGCCATGGTCGAAGGGGTAGAGCGTCGGCCTATGCGGGATGGCATGCGCAGGGCCTCCCTTCGCCTCCCTCTTCCCTGTTGGTGGTCCCCAGGCCGCCGCAACTCCTCCGCATCACCTCCAACTCTTCCCCTTCACTGCTGGTGCCGAAACCAGGGGGTAGACGGCCTCCCCATAGCCTAGTCGCCAGCGCTCATGCGGCCCTCCCCTGCAGGTGTTGAGCAGGGGAACGGATGCGGCTAACCGCCCCGAGCGCGCCGATGGCCGGCGCACCGCCAGAGGGTGGCCGGAGCCATCTGAGGAGCCTCTCCCCATCGCTACCATCGCCGCCCTCGGCCGCGGCCAAGGCCCCATCTCTCCGTGCTTCCCCTGCGAGAACGAGACCCCCAGGTCGGCACAGCTTGTTGCCCCGAGCACGTTGGTGGCCGGAGCGTCGCGGGAGGTGGCCGGAGCAGCCAGATCGGTGCCGGCGCCCGCGCAGCCCAGCCTCTCGTGCCCTCCTCTGTGCTAAGATGGGAGGAGGAAGAAGCACATGCACGCGGGCCCCATTCCCCCCCCCCCGGGCCTACCTGTCGGCCTAAGAGGCATCCGCGCGACCCCGCTGTCAGATTAAGTGGCCGCGCCTTGGTGGAAGGCCGCCTCCTTGCGCAAAAGGCGTATTTCGCGCAAGGCGCCTCCTGCGTGGCGCTGTGCGCCAGGCCGAGCCAGCAGGCCGGCCCACTGGCTTATCTGTCGCCCCTGGCGCTTGTTAGCCCGAGGAATAGTGCCCCTTTCCCTTTTCCTTTTTAGTCCTATCTTGTAAAATCCATCACAAAATCATTCTAACTCCAAATTGCATGATTCAAATTACTGCAGGTTCCTAATTTCAAGATCTGTCCACACATGTGCTTTGCACATTTTTCCAAGACATGTTTCTGTGGTGTTTGTCCCAAAATCCAAATCTGAATATTATTGGCCCCATCTTTCAAAATTCCCATAGGCTTCAAATCAACTCCAAATGGAGTTATTCAAACTCCCAGAGCCTTATAAAATCCTTCTCTATTTTTAGAACCCCGGTCAACATTTTTGTGTGACTTACTTCTGTTGCAATAAATAAATAGCTCCTATTGCTATTTATTCCTCATTGTAAAATCTCTAGAATATTCATACCATCTCCAAATCCAGTGAAACCACTTCCTAAATATTTCTAAAATCATTCTCTGTTAAATGGATGCCTCCACTCATTTTTAGCAGAATGATTTCTGTTGGCTTATTCAATGGCCACCTATTGCTCCTTTCACCTATTCAAAAATCCTTGATGATTGAAATCTCCTGTGAGAAGCTTCAGGTATTTTTCTTATGACCAGAGAGGTCCAATAAAAATAAAACTTCTATTTATAGAACACTTTTATTTTTGCTTGATATGTGGCTTACTGTAGTTGTTTCCGACGATAGTTGACGGTAGACGGAGTATTCGGAGACGGAACGGAAGACCTCGAAGACCCCGAGGACTTACGTGAGCAAGCCAAGCAGCCCTTTGGCCATGACTTGATCATAAACATTGTTGCATGCTAGTATAGTTGGTATTTTCCCGTTGGATGTGATCACGATGCCGGTTCATCATTGTGGTGATGGCACCGGAGGCTTCTTCAAAGCCCTTGCATGTTGATGATGTTATTCATGTGGCTCCTCGGAGCACAAACATGATGAGCTTGACCCTACCACTTATAAGGATCATGCTACTGTCATGTTGACTAGTAGAGTAAGATCATTGCATTGAGCTTGACCCTACCCCTTGAGGGTCATCTTATACCATGTTGACAAGTAAAGATAGAGCATGTTATCATGAGCATGATGATGAGTTAAATAAAGAGTTTATGAAAACCCCGTCGGGTGCCACTAATGCCCGAGGGTGATGATGAGTTGGTGGCCACTTTTGGAGAAGTGGTGCACCGGGTATTTTGCGTGTGTGGTTTCGGAAATGGGATTAGATTTATGATGTGTCGACCGTCCCAACCTTACCAGTACGACCACGATACCCCTTTATGGGATGGGGCTTTGTTGATTACTCTGGTCGGTACTAGCAAAGAGCCACATTACTAGTGGCGGGAGTGATCGGTGTCACTCTCGTGATGGGGTCGTGCCAGGTAGGACGACTATGCCATTATTATGAGTTCCAGGCACACCGTTGGTCCCCGCATGGTTGATACTGTCCAGAGTCGGTGCTCGTAAGACGTACAACATGTGGGCTGGGTACCAATCGAGTGGACCTCTTTGTCTAGTATCGTCAGGGGAAAGATGATGATCGGGTACTTACCTCGGGTATATGTGATATACCGCGTGTCGTGGATGACACGGAAGTTTCCCGGATCTCGTGGGTCCAGCGTACTACCTCTGCAGAGTGTCAAACTATTCGAATAGCCGTGTCCACGGTCAAGGACAGTTGGGTGGTGCTGCTTAAACTACGTCCAGCGTTTTCGCATAAACCAAGTGTGTGTGGTGTTAAAAAGGTGTTGTTATGAGAGTAATAATATGACCAAGTTCGGTGACTTGGCATATAGGGTAAGCCCGGATGGTTTAGCCCTCATTAATACATTGAGGTTATGACAAGTCCGATGACTTGGCAGATAGGGTGAACCCGGTGTGTTCAACCCTTGTCAAATACGTTGATATCTGTAACCTGTTCTTCAAGAGTAGTTCTTTAACTTGTTGCATATACCTGATCATTCCACCAAATTGCATTCCACCATAGATACATGTTACTGTTATTTTTCACTATCAATGTTCATATCATGGGTTGTTTGCGAGTACATTCAAAGTACTCATTGTCTTGCCACTGGTTACTTCATTGACCAGGTATGAAAGAACAGGATATGGTGAAGATTAACTCGGTGACGTTCTTGCGAGCTAGGATGCATCCCAGTCAGAGTGCCTGTAGGTTAAGGTTGATGGCATGGGTTCACGCTTTCAACCAATAATTCCGCTATTGGTTCAGTTTCAAGTGTAGGCCTTTAAGGCCCTATATATGTAAGACTCGTCCGAAATGGTCATTTATTGTATCAAACGGTATGTATGGATGTAAGACACTATTATTCAGTATCTGTGTTTAGTGAGCATTGATCCTTGGGATCACTGGGCACGGGATCGCGACATACCAGTCGGGGTCCCCACAATTAATTTAATTAAATGCTATTATGACATCAGGATGATGTCATGCTGACATCAGCAGTAGACTGTCAAACTGACAAGTGAGTCCTACGCGTCATTGAAACAATTTATTAATTAAGGTTTAATCAATATTTAATGAGATTAATTTAGTGGGGGACCCACGTGTCATACTCTAATAGGATAATTTATTTATCTATATTAACAGATTACTAATTTATCTATTTAATTAATTAACTAATTAATTAAATAATATATCTATTTATTTATTCATTTATTTTATTAATAAAAACATATATATATATATATATTTATTTATTTATTTATAATTATTTTTTATGTTTTTAGGAGGGACCCCACCTGTCATTTGGTGGGAGTGGTGGGGCCCTATTGTCATTGGGACAGCGAGCCCACACATATGCTACATGCACACACATCCATACCACTAATTTCATACATATATCCAATAATTTTATACATCCATTTTCGCTTTTCTCTAAACAACCACAGGAGGTTGAACCTCCTGAACTAACATGAAGGGGCCGCAGTGCACTCGAGCACGCAGCCGGCGGCTCGCCGGTGTGTCGGAAAAATGGAGTGGTGGGGTGAAGCCCGAGGGCTCACCACAGATGTAGGATGGCTGGTTCGGTGAGGCTCGATGGAGGTGGCAGGGAAGCGGAGGAGGCCGACGACGAGGTGAGGAGGAACGGGTCGGTGCGGGGGTGCCGGGGCGGTACAGTCCGGCGGGGAAGCTGGACGGCGGCGGGGTGGCGCGGTGAAGGGGCCCCGGTGGCCACCGATGCTGGAGAAGGACCACCGAGAAGATCCGGCCGGTGTTGGCCGGCTCGCTGTAGGAGCCGGTTGGGGGCTCCGCCTGGTGTGGGAGGCAGGAAGGAGGAGAGGCGGCGGTGAGAGGTCGGGCTCTGCCCCGATTCAGATCGGGGGCAGAGGCGGGCTGACACGGACGCTGGGGGAGGAGGCGACGGGAGGAGGCGACGAGGAAGATGAGAGGAGCGGGGTGTAGGAGGGCTCTGCCCCGATCCAGAGGCGAGCTCGCGCTGGGGCGATCTAGGGAGGGTAGGGTGACGAGGGCAGAGGGAGAGCGGGCGCTCGTTGGGGAGGGAGCAGGGCGACGGGGGTTGGCGGGGCTGACAAGGGGTGAGGAGCGAGGGGGATCCCCTTGTTCGATTCTGGCGGCGTGTAGGAATGGGGAGGGGAGGGCCGAGCACTAGGGTTCCCCCCTGGGGGTCTTATACCCCCAGGCGAAATGGGCTCTCGGGGGATTTGGCCGGTTGGGCCGGGGCCTTTTGGGGTTTTTCTTTTTCCCTTTTTTTACTAGTTATTATTACTTTTTATAGTTTTTTTAAGTATATAGGGTTTTTGAATAATTTCAAAAATCCCGGATTCCATTCTATAAATTATTAAGGAATATTTGTAACTCATTCGACATTTTTATTTTAACATTCAAAACTTTTCTCGTTCGACTTATTTTTAAATTTTGAATTTGACTCGGTTTCGACTAACACGAGATCAATGATAGAAATCACGGTGATGTGACATCATTAGCGTGGGATCACTGTAGCTTAATTACCTACATTACTGTAGCAAAAGATGAGGATGTCACGGCGGGATCACAGGCAAGATGACCATTTCCCTAGATACCATTACTATCAATGCCATGCTAGTTGTCTCGTTTCTTTCGTTATGTCTCGCTGCCTACCACATGTTAAATGTCAGCCTCCCAACATTGCAATGAAAACCTCTAACCTTTCAACAACCTAGCAAACCACTGTTTGGCTATGTTACCGCTTGCTCAGCCTTCTTATAACGTTGCTAGTTGCAGGCGCAGTTGCTTCCATGTGCCAACATGGGTTCCTTGTTATATCACCGTATAATTGTTATTATTTTAATGCACCTATATACTTGGTAAAAGGTGGAAGGCTCAGCCTTTCTAGCCTGGTATTTTGTTCCACCTTTGCCGCATTAGTTTCGGCTATCGGTGTTATGTTCCACAATTGAGCGCTCCTACAACGGTCGGGGTTGTTATGGGGGCCCCCTTGATAATTGGTCTTAGATTAAAACTCGTCTGACAAGGCCCAACTTTGGTACTACATTTGCCTAATTAACTAATGAACCACATAGGGTTTGATCACCCCATGGATAATTAATCAACCCTCCCCCCAGGCCAGTGCTCCTCATGAGTGTTGGTCCAAACTAGAGCACTGTGCGGGGCCACCCTGGGGCAACTCGGGCGATGTCTATCAGGCCCTGTACACTAGCTTATCCGGCCGTGACCTGAGAACGAGTTACGCGGCTCCTATCGGGTTCGTCGACACGTCGGGCGGTCTTGCTGGACTTGTTTTATCTTTTATGAAATATCTTGTGCATCGGGATTCTGGTGATGCTTTGGCTTATCTCAGAGCTGACGTTTTCCACTAAAGAATCCGAGGAGATCGCGAGTTTCATGATCGAGGCTTTATATGCGGCTTGTGGTAATTTGTGATGGACTAGTTGGAGCACCCCTGCAGGGTTAAATCTTTCAGAAAGTCGTGCCAGCGGTTTTGTGGCAATGTGGAAAAAAATTAACATCCGGTTCTAGATAACTTGAAGTAAGCTTCATTGAAAGATGCCAACTGTGTGCGTAACCGTGACTGTCTCTTTCGTGAGTTCCTTCTCTAACTAAGGACACGGTGGGGTTATGTATGACGTAAGTAGGTGTTCGGGATCATTCATTTGATCATCATGAATTCACGTCCGTTATGCGTAGATCATCCCCCTCTTTTGTTCTTGTACTCGTAAGTTAGCCACATCAAATAAATGCTTAGTCGATTGTTGCGGCCTCACCACTTAACCTTACCTCACCCATTAAGCTTTGCTAGTCTTGATACCTTTGGAAATGAGGTTGCCGAGTCCCCTGTGGCTCACAGATTACTACAACACCAGTTGCAGGTACATGTAAAGTAATATTATGATGTGAGAGCGATGGTTGTGCTTTTGGAGTTTCTTCTTCTTCATCATCATCGATCTAGGATGGGTTCCAGGCCGGCAGCCTGGGATAGCAAGGATGGACGTTGTTCTTTTATCTTCTATTTTCGTCTATAGCTGGACCCTGCTCTTCGTCATGATGATTGATTATCTTGTTGTATTGATGTGATCTTAATGTAGCTTGTGGCGAGTGTAAGCCAACTCCTTATACTCATCTTTTCAGTACATGTACTTGTAACGATGTCCATTCTTGCGAAACGAGGAGATGTGCTTATATCCCTGTTGAGGACCTCACGCCAAAATAAGGATAGGATCGCATCTTGGGTGTGGCACGATTGCGGTTGATATTCCTAATGGTTTTAAAAACCTTGGTTTCATAACTAAAGGAAATACTTACCTGTATTGTGTTGTGATAACCCGTTCCTCCTCATGGAAAATCCAATGCATATCACAAGTATAAGCGATCGAGGGGTCTGACGAGGTCTACTAAGCTATGGTCCGCTAGCATCACTCTTTTACTTTTTGTTCTCTTGATGCCAAAGGAGGGGGAGAGTTCTATTAGGTCAGGATTTTCATGGGTGTGGTTTGTCTGATTTGCATCTTCTCACCTAAACACTCTATTCGTGTTTAGTCTGTTATGGATTTACCTTGTGTGAAGACTATATCTGATCCCCTAGTTTTTTTATCTATTATTATCGAGTACAAATGCATGTTGATGTCTATCCTTTTCATTTGTACCCATTAGTTGGCCTATAAAATCAAGGGGGAGCTCCCTTGTTTTGTGGAAATCTTGTTTGGAGCACACATTGAGGGGGAGATCCGTTTTTATTTTCTACACCCTCAATGCAAATTGTGCAGTTGTCATCATCCACCAAAAGGGGGAGATTGTAAGGGCATTCTCCTACCTTAGTGTTTTGGTAATGATGACACCTCACTTTGCGATCTAATCATGTGTCAAGTTATACAAGTACTCCACTTATCACATAATACGGTTAGGCATTCCCCCCGGACAGAAAAGAATGAAGACGGTATTCTCTACCTGTTTATTTCTTAGGTTGTAGGGAACCCGTACTATTAAGAGGGAACCTCATTAGAAGGTCATGGGTGAATCAATTCAAGTACACATTTCCTGTCACCACTTCATACTCTTCCATTTTGTAGGAGAGAGATCTTATTTTCTAAGACTGCAGCATGTCCTCCTGAGCGGTTGTACCGCTCGTTCTAGCAGTAGTACCACATGAACCGGTACGTCTGCGATAACCACTACCCGAGGGGTGATACACTGGGGTTGCTGCTCTTAGGAAGTCACCAGCGGTTGTACCACTCCCTCCGTGCGGTAGTACCGTCAATAGCTGACTAACCCTAAGGGGCAGACTCAATCGGCTGTACCGGCCCAGTACCGCCCAACCACCGGACAAGGTTCTGTTGTGGTGCGGTACTTGGGTGAAACAAGGCCGGTTGTTCCGATTGATTTTTATTGACCGATACTACCAGTGTCCCGAAGTGGTTGTACCTCTTGGGACTTCACCTTCTCCCGTACTCAGGTCAAGCGGTTCCACCGGGAGTAACCACCTCCTCGCCTTTGTTTCAATGCGGTGGTTGAGCGGTGGTCGAGCGGTTGTTCCGGTCCTATCGGTACTACCGCATGTATCTCCGGTTTTACCGTTTTTACGGAAAAAGGGTTGTAACGGTTGGAAATGGGGAGTACTATATAAAGAGGTGGTTCTCCCACCTCCCATTTATCAATTACTTCTCTCTCCACCATTGATGCCCTCAAAGCTTTCTTGCCCGATCTCTCTCTAGTGACTCAAACTTGTTGATTTTGCTAGGGATTGAAGGAGGACATCTAGATCTACACTTCCACCAAAGGAAACTTGATTCCCCCATACTTTCTTCTATGGATTTTGCCACTCTTGTGTATTTGAGCACCCTGGACGGATGAGGTCACCTCAAAGCCATAGTCCAGTGGGGTGAAGCTTCATGGTTTTGTTGGGAGCTTCCAATTTAGTTGTGGAGATCGCCCCAACCTTGTTTGTAAAGGCTCAGTGTACGCCTTCAAGGGCACCACTAGTGGAATCACGACACCTTGCATTGTGTGAGGGCGTGAGGATAATATGGTGGCATTAGTGGTATCTTGGGGAGAATTCTGCCTCCACACTCCTCTAACGGAGATGTACTTCCCCTCAAAGGGAAGGAACTTCAGAAACACATCCTCGTCTTGATCGGTTCCTCTTGTGGTCACTTCTTACCTTTACTTGCATTTGTTACTTGGTTATTATTATTTTTATTAGCGTCATATAGGTTGCTCACTTTGTTGCATATCTAGAAAACCTATTTGTTGCAGGTCTTAATTTGTAGAAGTTAGACCTAAAATTTGTAGTTGCCTATTCACCCCCACCCCTCTAGTCAACCATATTGATTTGTTCAGATGCCAAACTACAAATTTCATAAGCCCACGCAAGTCATTGGTAGGATTATTGCTCATGAGATGTCACTAAAGGATAAAAAAGAGCTTCACAAGAAGTCAAGCGGTGCTTACAAAGCCACAAGTAATACTCCCACAATTTCAAGTGACAAACTTGTTACCAATGAAGAGATAAGCCTCATGGTCAAGAAATTCAATAATTTCTACAAGAATAGAGGCAAAGATAGAAGCTCTGAGGGAGTCTAAGATTAGTGGGTTTTTGGGACGCCTACTTGCCTTCATGGGCCGGACTCTCTGGCATGTTTAGTCGTTGGATAAAGTATTGGAACTAAGGTGGACTCTTCCAAAGAATTGAGGTGTAGTTCAAGGAGATTTAGTAATCAGCATATTCCTTCTCTGTTGTAACCGACATTGTGTAAACCTTGACACCCGAGGCATCTATATAAGCCGGGGGATCATGTCTCGTAGGACAGATCAAGCTCATTACGGTTAGGGTTTAGACCACAACATCGATCTCGCAATAGATCAACCTTGTACTTTGTGATACCTCATCACTAACAACAAGAGAAGGGTGTAGGGTTTTACCTCCATCAAGAGGGCCCAAACCTGTGTAAAACATCGTCCCCATCGTCTCTTGTCACCCATCGATCCTAGATCCACAGTTTGGACCCCCTACT
Organism: Hordeum vulgare subsp. vulgare; assembly: GCF_904849725.1. Classification (NCBI taxonomy): domain Eukaryota; kingdom Viridiplantae; phylum Streptophyta; class Magnoliopsida; order Poales; family Poaceae; genus Hordeum; species Hordeum vulgare. Next base: position 363,930,388 of record NC_058524.1, on the reverse strand, counting down.
CGAGATCGGTTGGTTTTGCCATGGATATTGGTGCTATCATTGAGAACTCTGTTGCCGGATCACGAGAAGGATCTATGGCCAGCATCGTCATCCGCAAAAAAATCCACACCACGGATATCTTTGTCCCTGGGCAGATTTTTGCATTTGGCAGTGTTGTGCTACATGTCGATCCCATCGGCCACCTAGACCAGGTCGGGAGTTTCGCCCCCAATTATGAGATTCGGTTTAGGAACTTAAAGTTCATCGTCGATCCCCGGGGAGATCTTATTTTAGAAACTTCCCTTCCTAGAGATGCTTTAACATGAGTGAAGGTGGATTTCGTACTTGAAACAACTCACGATTGGGCTCCGATTTCGGATCCTGAACCGGACACACCATGTGAATCACCAGCCGGTGATTATACCTGAGGCACAGCTTCGAATACCCAGGAGGCAAAAACGCCCTAGGTGAATTCCGCAGGCTCCGGACTCACGGACGCCTTAGATATTGAGAAATTAGATGAGCTGCTTGGCCGAATACACGTCGTGGGAGTGTCCCATGACCAACCATCGGTCTATGACTAGATCGGAATCAAACCTGATGACAGGGAAATTTATGTCCCACCCATTACTCACATTATTGCCATCATTGAGGAATCAACGGAGGGCTCACCCTCCCGACCACTGGAACTCAAGACCATGTGTGTCCCAATATCCAAAAAACTGGATTATCCGGCGACTGGATTTTGCCCCGAATTCAATTTGGATTGCAAGTTGTCGTGTTCGGTCAGGCATACGAGCCACAATCCTAGTCCTACAAACTCTATGAGAGTCTCCGATACGATCGGTAATACCGGAGGAACAGGTGTTGTCAAAACACCAAAAAAATTCCCACCCACCTCCCAGTCTAGGAATCATTTGAGTATCAAAGAAGAACCCAGCATATGGGACCTCCATCATGTTAGGCACGCGTTACGAGAATTATTTCAACACTTCTAGGACAGATTCCTGCTAAACATAAACTGGATACCATACTACAACTGCTAGGACATTATAAACATATTTCAGCATAACTATCACGATGACAGAATCTTGAATGCTCTCGGCCGTTGCTGCACCATAGCCTCACTGAGCTTTAAGCTCTAATACATAAATATTGCGCAATGGAAAGTGTGTGGCAGTCTCAGCAGCTGCAGGTGGAGTCAACCCGCGCTGAGCAACCCAGAGAAGCTTGGAAAAAATGCACACTTCGGGAGCAACCAAGTAAATACGGGCCATCAAAAAAGAACAAGCCCCTTGATGGATCTCAAACTGTACTGGATGGGCTATTAGATAGTCCTTGCACCATTCACTCTGGGTTACCTCACACCATCTCAACTCACATGCTTCGAGCATGTTGGATCATCAGTCACGTGGCTAAAAGTGGAGATGCTATTCTCGAGGACCAGTCGCAGCTAGGGCACCCCCATAGAAATGCCGATGTGCTCACAATTTATGAGACCTTATCCTCAAATAATCAAAGGAAAAGAACTCTCCGATAAGGCGACCAGGTGTTTATGGTGGCAGAAGCACACCCATGGGCAAACATACCCATCACATTTAGGGAGGAAACCATCCTGGAATATGGTCAAACCAAATACCTGCCACATTAGTCCTCAACCCCATTATAGATGGTTTCAAACTATCTAAGGTGCTAATGGACGGAGGCAGTGGCCTAAACCACATCTATGAAGATAAATTGGAGAAAGTGCAATTCGATCGATCCCGCATAGAGCACAGTAGCACAACTTTTCGAGGAATCATCCCCAGAAGATAAGCTCGACGCACGGTTTGGATCTCCCTGGATGTGGTCTTCGACACCCATAAGAACTACAGGTCCAAAGAGCTCACCTTCCACATCGTACCTTCAAAAGAGGCTATCACGCCCTCCTCGGGCAGGAGGCCTTCACCGCATTCCAGGCCATACCCCATTATGCGTATATGAAACTAAAAATGCCCAGACCTAATGGTATCATCACCCTAACAAGTGATCCGGACAGAGCCATACCGGCCGAAAATAAAAACGCAACACTCGCCCTTGAGGCACTCTTAGAAGCTCTTGCAACCTTAGAACTCACGGAACTCAGATCGATGGTCGACATGGACGATGTGGCTCTAAGTAAGCGGCCCAAGTCTGCATCCTTCAAGCCTGTTGACGAAATAGTCAGGTTTCAAGTACACCCGACGGACCCTGCCAAAACAGCATCGATCGAAACATAGCTAGACCACGCGATCGACAAAGCACTACATGGATTCTTGCAAAAAAACTGGGATATATTCGCCTTGCACCCTTCAGACACGCGTGGAATTCCGTGAAGACAGGCCGAGCACAGCTTGAACATCATGGACGGCTTCAAATCTGTCAAACAAACGTTGCATCGTTTTTCTGAACCCAAGTGTCACGCCATGGGCATGGAACTAGCAAAGTTACTCAAACCATATTCATCCAGGACATCAAACATACCAAGTGGCTAGCAAACCTGGTCATGGTCCCAAAAAAGGACAAATATTGGCGGTTGTGTGTCGATTTCAAAGACCTCAACAAGGCATGTCCTAAGGATCCTTTTCATTTGCCTCACATTGACCAAATCATTGACGCCACCACACGACCCGACTCACTCTGTTTCCTCGACTCTTACTCTGTATACCATCAAATAAAGATGAAGGAATTCTATCAGGCGGCAACCACTTTCATCACTCTCTATGGGCCATTCTGCTTCAACACAATGCCCATTGGGTTAAAAATGCCGGTGCCACGTATCAACGCGTGATCCAAACATGTTTATAAACACAAATTGGCAAACAGTTGAGCCATATGTGGACGATGTGGTCATGAAAACCAAACACGTCAGTGAATTAGTGGACAACGTCCGACAAACTTTCAACATTCTCCGACAATACGACATACTGCTCAACACAGAGAAGTGTGTCTTTGGCGTCCCCGTAGGTAAACTGCTCGGATTCATCATATCTCATAGGGGAATAGAGGCCAATCAAGTGAAAATCCGAGCCCTATCCCAATTGGCGATACCAATGGAGGTGAAACATGTCCAAAAAATGGCAAGCTGCATGGCGGTGTTAAGCCGCTTTATCTCCCACCTCACCGAAAAGGCATTGCCGCTCTATCGCCTGCTCAAACAAGCCAAAAACTTCGACTGGACCTAAAAGGCAACAACAGCCCTGGAAGAAATCAAAACATTGATGGCGAGTAATCCAAAACAGACAGGACCTACAACAGGGGAACCATTGCTATTGTACATATCAGCCACAAACTAGGTTGTTAGTGCAGTACTTGTGGTCGAACAAGAGGCGGCAAACCACAAATTAAGGATACAGAAGCCATTCTACTATGTGTCCAAAGTCCTCACCCCTTGCAAGACTCGTTACCCTGACTACCAAAAGATAGCCTATACCGTCTTTATGGCATCACGCAAGCTCCGACACTATTTTCAAGAGTGTTTGGTAACGGGAGCATCTGAGGTACCCTTGAACAACATAATCAACAATAAGGACACCATTGGACGCATAGCTAAATGGGCCATACAACTATTACCCTTTGAAATTGTATACAAGTCGCATCGAGCTATTAAATCTCAGATGTTGGCTGATTTTCTAGCATAATGGACGGAAGCCGAACTCCCTAAAGAGTATAGCACATACTCCCATTGGACTATGTAATTTGACGGCTCCAAAACACTAGTTGCCTGGGGGATGGTGTTATACTTACATCCCCCACTTACGACAACATTCGGTACATTCTGCAAATCATGTATACTAATTATAATAATGCGGTCGAATACGAAGCTCTGCTACATGGATTAAGAATGGCAACCTCGATGGGTGTACAAAGGTTGGAGGTACGAGGAGACTTGAACCTCGCCATATCCCAAATCAATGGTGAATTTGATGCCAACAATCCAAAGATGGCAACTTACTGGAATGATGTCCTCAAAATATTGGCTTTATTTGAAGGCTTATAGATCCATGACGTCTCTAGAGACAATAATGAGGCCGCCGATATCCTCGCTCGCATGGGTGCCAAACATGACAATGTCCCCAAAAATACCTTCTTGGAGCAACTGTTTAAACCTTCTGCGGTATGGCAGGACAAGCATGGGGATATTGAAACTACAAAGGAGGATTGAAACTACAAAGGAGGAGCACAATGCTCCCCGTATAGTTGTGCCAGATGATGACACCATTAGAGGAAACGCTCTCAACTCATGAGATCATGGTTGTAATTGCACCATGGAATCTTTCCTGGCTTACCTCCTTCGCTAAGAACTCCCCAATGACAATACCGAAGCAAGACAGATAGTTCGACGATCCAAATCTCACAAGGTTCGAGAGGGAACTCTATAGAATAAGCACTACTAGTGTCCTCTAGTGATGCAGATCCGAAGAGGAAGGTAAACAACTCTTGGCTCAAATACATGCAGGTATGCGGGCCATCACGCGGTGGCCAGAGCCCTGGTAGGCAAGGCATTCCGAGCCGGTTTCTTTTGGCCAACAGCTCGAGCGGATGCTCATGTGCTTGTTCAGCATTGTGTTGGATGCCAACTCTTGGCAAACCAGAGTCACATGCCTGCAACGGCTCTTCGCACAATACTGATCACATGGTCGTTCGCGGTGTGGGGGCTGGATATGGTGGGGCCTCTGAAAGGAGGATCTAATAAGAAGAAGTACTTACTAGCTATGGTTGATAAATTCACAAAGTGGATCGAAGCCAAAAAAGTAACTTCTGCCAAACTAGGGGCGGTCGTTGAGTTTATATCCGACATGGTTCACCATTGGGGTGTTCCGCATAGTATAATCATGGTTAATGGGTCCAATTTTATGCCCCAGGAGGTTAAGGAATGGTGTGCGAATTTGGGTATCAAGCTCAATTATGCCTTCGTTTACCACCCACAAGCAAATGGACAGGTTGAACGGGCTAATGGTCTCATTATTAGCGGCATTAAGCCTTGTCTAATTCGGTCTCTTAAAGAGTTTGATTGCCATTTGTTAGGGGAGCTCGACTCCATCTTATGGGGCCTGCGAACAACTGGAACAGGAGTACGGGTTACACACCATTTTTCATGGTGTACGGGGCGGATGCGGTCCTCCCCTGCAACATTATCCACGATACACCTAAAGTGTGCATGTACGAGGAAAAGCAGGCTGAGTTAGATTGGCACGATGACTTGGATGCATTAGAAGAAGAGTGCAACATAGCCCTGGCACGATCCACCTTCTATCAACAGCAGGCTCGGTGCTATCAGAGTAGGGAAGTTCAGGCAAATACTTACAATGTGGGCGAGCTTGTGATACGCCTCCCTGAGAAGAAAAATAACAAACTTGCACTCAAATGGGAGGGGGCCTTCATCATCGGACACATACTTACCGGTGTGGCATATCATCCCTGCAATGCATCGAACAATCGTCTTGAACCAAACCCCTAGAATGTGTCTCCTCTTCGGCATTTCTACAGCTAACCTAGTGTTTTTCTATTTGTTAATTTCCTCATTGTCTTTTTACAACTTTTTTGTTTCCTTTTCCCTTGTCAAAGGGGGATTAGCGTATCCCAGTTTATGTTTGGATTAACCGAATTGTGTTCGTGAAATATGTAATTTCTAAAGGCACCTCGGGGCTTTATAAAGCCGATAATAATGCATTTTTTACATAATGTGTCTTTTATTCCTTCACTTAAAAGCCTCAATATGCACTGAATTTGATTTAAGATTTTGCCAAGCTGGGTTGCCTGGCTCGTGTGTTTATCCTCTACGTTTCCGATTGTTCGGCTAGAAAATAAAAAGGAGCACCTCTACGATTGTTACGACCGGGTAATCTAGATATGAACCTCAGACGGGTGAAGCCGAAAGCTAGGGTTCTTAAATGACAAATTGGTCTGGCAAAGGAAGGTAAACAACAACAATTTGGTGGCTATCACCAAGGGTTAAAATCCCTGAACATATAGTAGCTCCTTATAAGGCGGATGCTCATAAAACCCCGAGAAAGGAACCTATAAAGGAAATATTTTCTTGGGAAGGTGTTTCTTGCTACAATAGAAATAATATAACACTACTCCACGATAACTGTCTATCTGATAGCACCAATTGGCCGGTTAGCCTGGTTCCCCGAAATGTTTACTAATTTTACAAGTTCTACAATACGGAACACTTCCTGATGATTATCCGGGAAGGTAGAAGTGGATGGTCAGTTAAGATAGTATTTAGACATCAGAGGAGAATTGCAACAACTAAGTCACATCTAATCATGTGTTAGGCTGCTGATCTAAGTTATCTATTATTGTATCTAGACGATAATTTTGTTGTGAGAGACATGCAGCGGACATCACTTGGTCATCAACTAGGTGAAGTGGCACCTCTTTATCGTTGGTCCAGCCGGCCCGAATCATGCCAGTTCTTCGGGATTGAGCCTTGTAAACCCTATCTTCACCATCTCCCATCCTTCCCGAGCACCTTCTTGGCAGGCTGAAGTCTTCCACAGCTCAAATCTGCTCCAAGCCCCTTTAAGGCTCTTGGCCAGTTTCGGCATCCTTTCTAGGGGTGTCTCGGCCGGCCATAAGGCCTTTGGCATGCTCCTCATCACCTTGAAGCAATGCTCGTAGTTCAAGGACAAATCCTTTAAAAGATCGTCGATGGACAAACTAGCTTCTTCTTCACGGCACCCGATCAAGAGTGTTACGCCAAAAGAATGGGACTGTTGATCTGATTTTAGAAGTCCTGTCAATACATTCACACAATTCGGCATGATAATTACCAAACATTCCACCTTTTAGTTTCTTGTTTTCAGCGGTGGTTTGTACCAATTGAGCCTTTAAACTTTCAATATAGTTTTTGTGTTCTTGCTTTTCTGCCTCAAGCTTCTTGTTCTCGTTTACACTTTGGACTAAGGACTTGCAGTTGGCCTAGTTTTGAGATTCGGCATATTTGTGTAATTCTTTGGCCGTTTCCACATCTTTCAGCAATTGGCCTATAGATCCAGGTGCTACAAAATATGCTCTCATTTTAAACAAGGGTACTATATGACAGTTATGCATATGAGGTCAAAACAAAAACTCTTAGCATGTGCTTGTGTGGTAAAACTTTTCACTTGTTTTACCTCAGCTCTTGCAGCTTCGAGCTGTGCATGGTAAGACCCGATATCCTGGGATAGTTCTTTGTTTGTCCCTTGCAGCCTACAAGGCATATTGTGAGGTAGGGTTAGACCCTCGGATCGGTCATGCTGCCCAATCAAGGATCGGGGGCTGGTAGCTGGGAATTTATACGCAAAAACCGCAAACCTCCGAGGACATATCTTAAGGCTTGCCGACATATGGTTGGCTACTCCTTCGAGTCCTGCTCAGACTGCTCCGAGTTGCATGTCGACCGAACTCAAGGCATTAAACTCTTGTTCCGTAAAATCACGATGGCATGTGGACTCTTTCCTTAGACGATGGTTCATTACACTCTCTACTTCATAGTTTGTAACTGAAACATCGTCATACTCTTCTGCGGCTTGACCCGCAGGAGGGATTTCCATATTTTCCACCACCATCAAGGGCGGGCTGTGTTCTGGTCCTATCAAATATAGTGAAAGGTGTAAATACGTATCATTTATTGGAAAAAATAATGCTTATTCTTAAAATGATACCTCTTGGGAACAGAGGGAGAAGTGAAACCAGCACCCGTGGGACCTCCGTGTTTGGAGGGCCGACTGGTATTTGGCGTGGAATCAGCAGACCCTATAACAACGGGAGTTCGGTGCGTGGAATGACGACCTATTGTCGCAAGAGGGGCCGTAGGGACAGCCAAACAACCTTTTCGCGAAGGCGCTTTCTTCTTTTTCTCCATGTTTGATGAAGGAGGTATCCTCGGATAATCAGCAATAAGGGTGACCTTGGTGTTGTTTATACTCTTCTAATAAAAGAACCCATTTTCAAAAATTATTTATGTATCCGGATCACCGTGGAATCCTGGGTCGTCGTCCTTAGCATAATTTTGTGGGTGAGGAGGAGGGCAGCTGATCTTTTCTACCACACGCCTCCAATCCTGTTTGAATAACAAACTTTTAGAAACTTAATAAACCAAGAGACAACGTGAGGATCCGAATTAAGGGAAGTGAATTAAACTAACCCATTCGATGGGATTATGGTTTGAATAACCGTCCTTGGTGTTGTGGCTGATAAAGCTTTCCTTATCACCCTTATAAAGATCGACTAGTACGGCAGCTAATGTCGTCTGATCTGTCCGACCCTCCCGCTTGTATTGGGTGACGTCATTTGCAACTTGAATTGCCACACACGATGAGATCTCTCTTGGAGAGGCTGGACGCATGACGGCGATCATGGTAAGCTGGTAGTGTATCAGTAGCTTTATATTGGCGACTACCTACCTCACTTCCGAGTCGTGTTCTTTGTACGGTCTTCTTGGGCGCCAGTTAAACCGCTTATTGAGTGGGGTGGTTCGGAATTCAGGCAGACCCCGTCCAACGGGGTCAAACAGAGGTACATCCTCGATATAAAACCATTCGGAGGTCCACTCTTCGGGAGCCTCCCTCGGGGTGCCTACTGGATACCCGACCCCAGTATGCACCATACTTCGTCTCCCCCAACTTCATATATAGTCCCACCCTCTGTTTGAGGGATGAGGCAGAAAAACTTCTTCCCCAATTCAATATGGGCTTCACATCCTAAGAACATCTCACAAAGAGCTTTGAATCCCACAATATGGAGTATTGATCCAGGGGTTAAATGGTGAAGTTGGATTCCATAATATTCCAACGGGCCCCTTAGGAAGGGGTGGATGGGGAAGCCCATGCCTCATAAGAGGTAGGGAACGATTCATACCCTCTCTCTTGTATTGGGCGTAGGAAACCTCTTTGCAAAGGCCTTGCCATTGGCGGATGTTAACCCAGGATGGGAGGGGCCAAATCTGAGTAGGGTAAATACCCCTACACTTCAAGCTCACGTAGACAGAGGCGTGAGGCAGAGCAGTTGGCCCAATCTCCGGGGAGGGAGCCGTGAGGACATGAGGAGGGGCTAGCAGTGCTCGCCATGACTTCGCGTTTCTGAAGTTCTTCTCGTTGATTTGGAAGGGATGGGAAGTGTTGATGGGGGCACGTGTGTGTTATATTGTGCATGATTCCTTTTCTTTAGTGAAGGAAACACCCACTTACCATTGGCACACAAGAATCAAGGGGGTGGTAAACTTTGTGACAAGAAAATATCTGCTCTTTGTAGGTCCTGTGGCGCTTCGTTGGTTACAAATGAAGAAACTATGAGGAAGAAAGGGTCAACCGGATACAATACGAAACTCACCTCGCAAGCCAAAGACCGAAGGAACAACGAGGCAGTGGACCTAAACTGCGGCATTGGAGGCTAGTTCAGGGGCTATTTGTAAGTGCATCTAGTGCCCTTAGTGATTTTGGTGGTTTGAAGACTTGTAGGCTAAGAGACTAATGTGTTTGTTAGTGTACACAGGCTCTATAAGTTGCTGAGGAGGTTGTGTTATACGATGAATATCGACCACTAAAAATGTATGTCTTCGGTTGTAGATTTTGGTCTTACCTTGAAGACTTTGATCGTGAAGAAATTGCGATGAAATTGATATTCCTCATGAAGATATTGAAGATGAGGAATTCGGTGGTTCCTGAAGAAAAGTTGTGCAAAGACTTTGAAGCGTGAAGATTTACTCTTTCTGTTTCATTATCTTTACTCTTGAGTCATAGGAACACCATACTATTAAAGGGGGTCGAAGTGATACTACGGAATGAATTTCCTCATGATGCTCAACCCAATCCTAAACTACCAAAGCCTTAAAGTGAGGAATATGAGAGACAAGAGGACTTCCATAGTTGAAAGTTCCGACCGTTGCCGCAACATGCACCACCTCACTGCTCTTATCCACCCAACGGTCAGTATATTTAAGGGCATTTATGTCAAATCATGTTGGGATGCTCCCTGGCTATAAATAGCCACCTCCCCCACACACACAACCACTAGCGGGTTGGCTGCTCCGAGAGAAACTGACACTTGTCATTTAGAGCAACCCAAATTCCTCAGAGTCTTTGAGAGAAAATCATCGAGAAAATACCCCAAACACCAAACCCCAAACCAAAAACCAAGTGATTGAGCATCACTGAAGAATTTGTTCCTGTGTGGAACTAAAGCCTTTTACCTTTGAGGATTGTGCATCCTCCAGACGGTTAGGCGCCATGGTCTAGAGCAACCAACAGTCAATTGTGGATCGCTGGGTGACCGATTTTGTGAGGGTTTGGAAGTTTGCACTGAAGACTTACCATGAGTGTTGGGCGAGGACTGTGTGTCCTCAGCTCAAGGAGAATACGGTAGGGACTGTGTGTCCTTTGGTTTCACTACCAAGCTGCTCCAAACCAGACGTACAACTATCACAACAGTTGGAACTGGGTCATCAACAACTATCTTCATCGTGATATAGGTTCTATTTCTTCAACTCTTTCAATTCCTCAAAATTGTATGTTGGAGACTTTCATCTGTGCTATTTGAAGAATTTGTCTGAAGACTTTCTCTGAATTTCCTCAACCTCAAATTCTTCACTCAAGTTAGTCTTCACCTGCGTTCTGTGTACCTGTGTACTGTGCTAACCGATTATCATAATCTTCACCAAGTAATCTGATGTAGTAGTCTTTGCACTTCTGATCCTGCGCTATTTATGTTGCACTTAATTCATCATTGAGGAATTTCCTCACAAGGAATTTCCTCAACGATGAAATTCTAAAAATTGCCTATTCACCCCTATAGTCGATATAACGCACTTTCAATTGGTATCAGAGCAAGGTATTCACTTGTTCTGTGTAATTTTGGTTTAACCATCTGGAGTAGTTATGTCGATTGCAGGTATGATCAAAGTTACTGCAGGATGTCCTACCTTCGAAGGAAAGGACTTTCCCTACTGGAAACCCAAGATGCAGATGCATCTTCAGGCTATTGACAATGATCTCTGGTACATTGTGGAACATGGTATTCCCTCCATCACTGCTACTCTCTCTGCCGTTGTTGAGAAGAAATTCAAGCAACTTGATTCTCAAGCAAAGAATATCATCTGTCGACATCTGAGTAGAGGTAAGTATGGCAGAGTGAGTGCTTTCCGCACAGCTAAGCTTATCTGGGATAGGTTGTCCAAAGTCAATGAAGGAATATCAACTCAGCGTCACTCTCGTGTTGATGTTCTTCTCAATCGCTTCAAGAGGCTTGACAATGAAAGCTGCCAAGATACCTTTGATCGCCTCACTGACATCTCAAATGAACTGCAAGCATTGGGAGCTCGAGACATCACTGACCATGAAGTTGTGAAGAAACTGCTAAGATCTCTTGATCTGTCATTTGATACACTGATTCTGATGATTCAAGAAAGAGGAGACTATAAGATGCTCGATCCTGCTGATATACTTGAAAAACTCAATACTCATGAATTCCAACAGGAAGAAAAGAGAGATTTGTATGGACCAATCTACTCAAGACCTCGTGCGATGAAGGCTAAAGCATTTTCCTCATCTAAATAAGAAGACTCAGATTGCAGCATTGGTGATCCTAAAGAACATGGCCAGGAGCTTGCAATGATCGTGAGGAAATTCCAGAAGTTTACAAGGCGTGGCCAGTTTAGTAAATCTTCAAGAAGAGATATGAGGAAATCAGAATCTTCATCTGAGGACTACAAGAAAAGAACCTGCCACAAATGTAAGAAATCTGGACACTACATTGCTGACTGTCCTTGTTGGGTGAAAGAATCAAAGAAGAAATACAAGGATGAAAGTTCTGATGACTCGAAGAAAAAGAAGAAATCTTCAAAATCTTCATCCTGAAAGTCCTCATCGCACAAGAAGACCAGTTTCAGAAAGGCTCGGGCACTCGTTGGCAAGGAAATGGATTTTGAAGAAGAATCTGAGGTATGTGATAAAGTGGAAGGATCTGAAGAAGATTCAGTGTCTCGTGTGGCAAGTCTTGCACTCGCTACCACATTCGTCAATAAGTCAATCTTCAACCTTGAAGAAAATGACAATGCTATCTACACTGATGACTCTGATGATGACTTCGCTCCAACCTATTGCTTCATGGCATAAGGTTCAAAGGTACCGAATGATACTTCCTCTGACTCAAGTGACTGTGAACCTGATGATTATAAAAAACCCAGTTACAGTAAACTTGCCAACATTGCAACTAAACAATAAAGTGCCATTGAAAACCTTCAAAAACTGCTAGACAGAAGCGAATAATTTATTCGGGGCACTTCTGCAACTCAAATTAAAAAACTTAGAATAGATGGCAAAAAGAAAATTATATAGAGCATGCCGTAAAAACAAGTCACATCAAAAATATGATCTCATGATTTTTGGCGAATTTTTTCGTCAGGCAGACAGAATCTTTTTCTGGACAACATGTCACAATTTTTGAACTTTCTTGCAATCGGAGCTATAACTTGGTACAAGGCTTCAAAATAAACATACAATGATGTTGCTACAGTAGTAACAAGCATCAAGACCACTAAAACTGAAGGTAAAAAACAAATTGGGTTGCCTCCGAACAAGCGCTTTCCTTTATGCCTTTGAGCTAGGCATAATGCAAGAAGGAGGATCAAGATTCTCCGACGTCATCGGAATCATAAAAACCTTCAAACGGATCTTCAACAAGTTCATACTTATTTTTCCTAGGGAACGGGTACCTACCTTTCGCTTTCCCACGTACTCGTATGTGTCCTTTACCTATATCAATGAAGCCTCTCATGGCTCGGAGGAAGTCCCCTCCAAGCACATTGTTACCTTGGCTTGGATTCATGATGAAGAAATCAACCATTGCATTCCTTTTAGAGAATGTAACCTGGACATCTTTTACCTTTCCCCGGATTTCAGTAATATCCCCATTAGCATGTTCATGATAAGATGAAAAATTGCATGTCTAACCATAGAGAATCATAAACAACTTTTGGCATTATAGAATCATGGATCCAATATCACAATAAGCAAGGAAGTCTTGGTTAGAGATGCTAATTCTGACAAAGGTTCCCAGTAATCATCTATTTTCAGAATTATTTCCTTATCAACCATGGGTTTATCTCTTTCTCTTAGTCCTAGAGCATCTACTCTTCTTTCAATGATAGCAAGTTTGTCTATAATAGTGTCAAATCCAGGATCATAAACAAAGTAATTGGGTAGACCATGTATAATATCAAGAGTTCTAGACTCATCACACTCTAAAAAATTCCCTTCAACTTTAATATCAAGAGAGTGTTGACACCACCTAAAAACACCATGATAAAAATTTCTAAGCACAATTTTGATAGGGATACAAGGCATATTTCTTGTATGTGCTTCAGAAATTCTATCCCAAGCTTTCTTCACATCTTCTCCAACCCTTTGATAGAAATCTAGGACCTCAGATTCCCTCAAAGCACCAAATCCTAACATGCTTTGACAACTAAAAGAAAAGTAACTAATATTTTTGTGGTTTTTTTGGTATACGACTCTAAAGAAAAAACTAAAAATCAAACTAACAAGACTAAAAAACAAAGGTAAAGGATAGCGTGCAACTCCCTTATCTTGAAGACTGCAGTCCCCGGCAATGGCGCCAGAAAACTTTTCTTGATGATGAGATGATGTATATACTTCTCGCATGTTGTTGGTTACCCCAAGTGGAAGGTTAAGATGTAGTCAGCAGCAAGCTTTCCCTTAGATGGAGATTGTAAGGTTTATCGAACCAGGAGGACTCCTAGGCTCAACAAGTAGGTGTCTCCCTCCCTCGCACTAGAAGAAGACGTGGAGCTGCACACACAACAAATAAATTTGCTCCCAACGAGTACAGAGAGGTTGTCAATTTCTTCGGCCTTGTAGTTTGCAAAGGATCAAAACACAAGCGGGAAAGTAATAGTGATTGCAACGGAAAAGTAAATGAAAGCGTTAAATGATGGAGGTGTAAACAATGATGGTGACATGGACCGAAGTAACATGATGTTCACTAGTGGTGTCTCTCTCCCAAAAGACGATCAACACCTATGCTTGGGTAAACAAATGACAGTTGGGCAATTGACAGCATTAGGAACGTACTGCAATGCTAATTATGCTACTTGATAGTTAGAGGTTCAATAGTAATGCACAGTACGCCAAGACAAGTAGACCGTTTATTCATCAACATCCACTTACTAATCATCCACCTTGAGATATCTATCCAGAACATCTCGGTGGTATTAAGTTGCGAGCCCCACCCAAAGTGTAAACTCAAAGCAACGGACAACTGCATTAACGAACTATGCGTAAGGTAAACAATCCTTGCAATCGTGGTCACAAGCACCGTTGTTTTCTCCCTGGTGGCAACAGCACATCCCCTAGTCTCATGTTTCTGTCACTCAAGCTAGACATCGAGGGGCGTGAACCCACAATCATGCATAACGCTCCCTCTTGGAGTTGCAATCTACTACTCGTCCAAAGCAATAAATAGAAACGGAGAACATGCATGAATCACTAAGGAACATAATATAAAAAGATAATCAAATATATAACTCATAACAATTTGAACATAATCTCATAATCCATCGGATCCCAACAAACCGAGCATAGCAATAGCAAGAGAATCACATAGATGCCTTGATCATGTAGGCTAGCTCAGAAGGACTAACCATTGAAGCACAAGATTGGAGAGACGACATCACATAGCTGATGGTCATGGACCCATGGCCCTAGGAGGACTACTCATGGCAGGTACTGGAGGTGTCCATGGCGGTGGAGAAGCTCCCGGAGGTCAATCCTCCCTCCGACAGGATGCCGGGAAGAAGTCTCGTGACACTCCCAATCTCGGAAGCGCTGTGGCGGCGGAACGATGGAGAAATTCGTGATTCTGGAAGGGTTTTCTCTCGGAGGATTAAATATAGGCTGAAGGAGGGCACCGGAGGAGGTGGGACCCACCCAAACGGCCTCTTGGTGCGGCCAGGGGGTAGGCCGCGCCCACAGGTCGCTTTGGCGGCCCCTGGCCCCCCTCTGGCCCATCTTCGATGATCTGGAAGCTTCCGTTACGCTGATTTTTTTTACATTTTTCTCGTGATTTTTTGGGCTTCGGAAAATTGGGTAAAAGCCCCTGCAAAATAGACATCAGCATTCAGAAACTGGCACTAGGTCCACCGAGTTAGTAGGTTAGTCCAAATATGTGTGAAATGATTTAAAAGTGTAGCAAAACATATAACAATGTCACCCAAAAGATCATGGAACAAGCAAAAAATTATAGATACATTTTTGACGTATCACAACTACATGTAAAGAGGAGATGAGTATATGGAATTGGCTTACACTAGACACAAGCAAAATCTTGATCATCTTAATACATCAACACATGCAAAAGAGTTATTGTGGACTCCTATCCTTATTTGGGCTCGAGTGCCTCGTTAGGTATAGAAGCGCATCTCTTCATTTCGCAAGAATGGATATCGTTACAACTACATGTAAAGAGGAGATGAGTATATGGAATTGGCTTACACTAGCCACAAGCTAAATCGTGATCATATCAATACATCAACGCATTCAAACACCATATAGAAGATAAGTGTCCAACTATAAATGAAATCAAACGATAAAAGCGACATCCCTCCTTGCTAATCCCAGGATACCGTCCTGGAACCCATCCTAGATCGATGAAGAACAAGAAGAACTCCAAATTAAACAAGCGTCATGCTCATGTCAAAGCTTCGCATTACCTCTACCTACAACATTTGTTTTAGTAAGTTGTGAGCCACGGGGACTTGGCAATCTCATTTCCAAGGCTATCAAGACTAGCAAATCTTAATGGATGAGGTATGGTTAACTGGTGAGGCTGCAACAAGAACTAGAATTTATTTGAGTGTACAACTTACGAGTACACTAATAAGAAGAGTGATCTACACCTAAACGGACGTGAATTGGAAATGATTAAGAATTGATCTTGAACACCTACTTACGAGTCAATCATAACCCCAGCATGTTCCCTTCTTGGTTCAAACCTCACAAGAAGATATGGTCACGGTTATGCACACGGTTGGTGTATTTTATTTGAGTTCGCTTTAAGTTTATTATGACCGGATGTTAAACAATTTTCCAAGTTCCCACATAACTGCGGTCACGGATTCCAGAAATATTTGACCCTACATGGGTGCTCCAACTCATCCATCAAAAACTAACCACAAGATGCACTCGAAAACCTCATCCTCAAGATAACCCAAGGAATCCTCAAAATCTGAGTGCACAAGACGTTCGGGAATGGTAAAACAAATCCAGGAAGACTGACCGGCAGGCCAGATCCCATTTGGAGTCGCACATATCTCTTTCTCAGAGCACTACCATATGGGAAAGACCTCGGGTTGGCTGAAACCCCGGGTGACCAAGGGGCGCAGGACATCGTCCGGTTCGGACCAACACTCTTGAGGAGCATTGGCCAAGGTTGTTGATTCATTATCGACAGGGTCCGGGAAGTCCCTACGCAAGTTTTATTAGCTATTAGGCAAATGTAGTACCAATGTTGGGCCCTGTCGGAAAAGTTTTATCCCAAAACAAAAATCAAGGGGTCCGCATAACAACCCCAGGCATGTTAGGAGCGCTCAATATAGAACATGACACAGGTACACAAGTAAATAGGGCGGCAAAGGTGGAACAAAACACCGAGCAAAAGGCTAAATCCTTCCACCTTTTACCAAATATATATATGTGCATTAAATTAAATAGAAATAATATTGTGATAACCCAAGATATCCATGTTGTCACATGGAACAAACTGCACCTGACAACTAGCAACGCTATAAGAAGGGCTGAACAACCAGTAACATAGCCAAACAATGCTTTGGAGTGAATGTGGAGGTTAGAGGCTTATCATGGCATTTTGGGAGGCTTGACAAACAGGTGATAGGTAACAAGAAATAAAAATAGAAGCGAGACAACTACCATAGCAATGATAGTAGTGGTATCCAGGGAAATGGTGATCTTGCCTCAGATCCTGCTTGGAAGAAAAATGAATCCATGAAGTAGACGAACGGGTGTACTTGAATGAATCCTCACACTCTGAACGCTTTTGAAACTCTACCGAGGACAAGCATATTCGGAAACAAACATATGACGCGGTAAACACTACAACGTATTCATGACATGATGCACAAACAAATATGATGCATGTCCATTTAATTATGCATGGCATGGCAAAGCGCGGCAATTTAATACTACACATTAAATGAAGCTCAATATGCAACAGGTTAATGTTGACAAAACTCCTTGTTCAAATTATTTAGTTTGCTCTAGTTTATTTACTCGGAAAAATTAAATTTTTTTGGCATGGCAAGAGGTGAAGCATAAACAACTACAACACCCAGGCATTTTAAATGAGGCCGGAAGCAACAAATAGCATTTTCAAAATGACCCCATATGTTAATTTCAAAATTGGTCCAGTTCTGAACTAAACATGGTTTATATTTATTAAACAGGAAAATAAAGTGAACCATGTGCTTCTACACATTTTCTAAACAATTTACATACATTGACAGTTTAATTCAGAGCTACGGTTAATTAACTATGAGACAACCGCGTAGCTATTCATTAGGTAATTTTTAGTGCAAACATCATTTCAAATGTTTTTCACATGGATGCGGATGACATATTCAAGTATTATGCGATTTATGGAAATACATTGGCACGAATAAGATATGAAGCATCTTCTCGCCATGGCGTAAAGAAAGGGGTGCCACGACAACAAAAATAGAAATGGTGCCACGACAACATTCCGGTGATCCCACAACTCATCGAGATGCCGGTGCAAAAGAAATTGTGGTCGTGTGTGTGTCATGCAAAGATGGTGGGGTGATTCTCTTACTAGGTTCCCATGTGTCGGTGCCACAGAAAGAGATACCACAAATAGCATACTTTGCGGTGCAACCATGTGGTGCACCTCATACAAACATCAAAGGTGCATTGCAACGATGATCATCTCAGGGTTATACCTTCGAAGCATGCAAGCGAGGCGGTTCAATTTTGTCGAGGGAAGTAGTTATTCACGGGCCATCGGTAGTCATACACGTAGGCTTGTCCAATCCATGTCAACTGTAGTGGAACTAGTGGTACTCATGATCTTCGGCTAGGGCCGTCGAGGTTCGGGTCTTGCAAGGCTTGGTGTCCATATAGTCGATCTTCATGGATCCATATGTAGAGGTAAACTTGTCGAAGTGGAACTTAATGAATCTTAGGTCGCCGCATACTTGGTGGTCTTGGTCTTGGTGAAAACTGACATGGTCTTGGGTCCTGGTCCGGGGTCTTGGCAACGAGAAAAGCAACGAGAAGTGGTGTTTGTGGGAATAATTAGGTTGGCGCCGGACTTGACCTTAAGGTCTTTTGTGCTCAACAGGGTCAGTTTTTTAAGAAGATGAGGACCGGAGCGAGAACAGCAATGAACAATGCTAAAAGGCCAAAGACATGAGTGGGTGGCCATCCATGAGGTTTGAAAGGGATGAAGAACGGCGGAAGAACGAGCAAGAATTGGAAACCACTCCATTTGAAATGAGACAGACAAGGAATGAGATAGAAGTAATTTCGGTAGCACTCCGGTAGATAAGAGAAGAAAAACTTGATAAGATGAAAAGAACTTGAAACAAGGACACAACACTCCGGTTAAATGGATAAACAAGGAAAAGAACATGATTTTGAAAAAATGAGATGATGGTCAAAGAGAGAAACATCACAAAGCCTTCAGAATAAAAGAATAGAAGTTAGATCATTGGAAATAAAAGAACGAAGGAGAAAAAGACAACTTCTACCACAACCGGATTTGGACAGCATCCTTGAGAAGAGGGATTGAACAGAGTTGTTGGAACATCAACAATGAGCAGAAACAATTTGTTGTGGACTGATGGAAAACATCTCAAAATTATTAGTTGACAACTGGCCACTATCAGAAAACAAGGATTGCTTGAGAGCAACAAGATATGTAGAACTTCTTTCACCAAGAGGATACATTGAGAACTTGGATCATTGATAAGAACCATGGTATCAAAAACCCTTAGGAAAAGCTTTAGGTGAAAACCAATCCAAGATAACTCCAATGAAGGAAATAATGGATTTAAATATCACATTCTTAAGAAATTCTATTTGAGACTCCTCGTGCATAAAGAATGCTATTTAAATCCATTATCTTGCATTTCTTGAACAATAATTCAAGAAAGAATTACATCCTTAATGAACCACCATGAAGAGGCTCCATATACAAATGAATAGTGAAAAGAAATGAAAGTTGAAAAGAATAAAATTATTACCTTGCAAAGATTTAGATGATACCTTGCGAAGAGATACTTGAGAAAACTTGGGACTCCGAAAAAAAAATATGAGAACACTTGAAATCGATAATTTGATATCATGAACAACTCCGGGAGAAGGATTGAAATCATCTATAGGAAACAAGAATAATAATTATGTTATGCTTATCCTTCATTAGGTTAAATTGATTGCAAGCAACAGATTTTACACACCACTTATTCTTCTTCCAAAAGATGGAATAGAGACGACACAAGATTGAAGATGTCTTAAACGAAACACTGGTAAGAATTCAAATGATTGAGGATTCTACAAATGAATTCAGATACATCAGAACGAACAGATCATGGCCCGTCTAGCAGAAAACTTCAACAAGCCACCGGAATAATTGAGATACGAACGAAGACACAACAATTGAGAAGAATTTGAAAATGAAAGCTAAAAGCTGAGAACAAAGAGATCTTCTGAAATGACGTCCTTCAGAGGAGCGAGAACTGAAAACAACTCTAAAATGCTCTGGATAGATACGAAAAGCACCTCTCGTGAATGGAAACAATACGAGATGATAGCATCAAGCTTGAACCATGAATGTTCTTGAGAACCGATAAAGATTTAAGAGAAACTCTCCTTCGGTCTTCCAAGGTGAGAATAAGGAAGACAAACACCACCAAGAATTACTGAGACACTCCGGAACAATGAATAAGGAAAGGTTGAGCCAATGATGAATAATAATTTGTCGTGATCTTGGAGAAGGAATATGACTGATGAAATTCATTTTTACGTCATATTAGAAAAGAACTTGAGTCCTCGAGAAAGATTAGATGAGCTAGGTAAGATCCTGGGGAAAACTTGTGGGTTATGGTCCCACTCAAAAAAACATCGTTGAAACGATTGCTTAGTCTCGGTGATGAGAGGTCGACACCTATGGGAATCAACATGAAACCCTTGTAATCATAGGGCGGGGAGAGGTGACATGAAGAGCAGACCTAACAATCAGCACCCGGCAAGCCGTTTTACCCAGGTTCGGGCCGCTTACGCGTAAAACCCTACGTCATGCTTATCTCGTTGTATTAAGCGTTTTGTTGTTGATTGATATAGTGACCATAGATAACTGTCTTATGGGTCAATGTCCAAAGAGTCTAACTCCCTTCGAAATGAGCTAAGGGCCTCCTTTTATAGGTAAAGGGGTCGCCTATAGTGCTCGATGGTAGGTTCACGAGGAGTTACAGTGAACCTATGGTGGTGCTTATCCATCTACCTCTGTCAGGTGCATTTAATGCACGTCTTGTCCTTGTCAGCCATGTGCTGGTGAAGACACGTATCCAGGTGTTTCGACCCCTGGACGCTGCGCTGGCGCATGCGGAATGCGCAGGCACTTGGGGGCGGTGGCACTGTGGCAAGGGCGGTTGCCCACCAGTGGTCGGGCCCGTCATCCCGACGAGGAGCTTTCCGGGGCCTTGAGTCTTCGTTCCGAAAAGGGAGCTTGCCGCAGGCTTCAGTCTTCGTCCCGGAAAGGGAGCTTGCCGGGGTCTTGTACTTGGTGAGCTCATCACGCCCACAAAGTGGGCGTGGCCTTGGTCATCTTCCTGGCAAGGCAGGCTTGCCGAGGCCTTGATAATCTTGGGGGTTGCATCTTGACTGGGTCCAGCCATACTCTGCCGGGAGGGGCTCTTCGCGCCCGTGCACAAGCCTGGGGCACTAGGGACCCCAGTATTTAGTGCACCGACAGGAGCCCCTAGGCCTGGGCCACACATGCATGCGAAGCGTTGTTGGGCCAAGCCCAAAGAGGTGCACGGGCCTTCGTGGTTGGATCCGCTGGCGGTTGCTTTTCCCCACGTCGCGCCTTGGACGCACGAAGGGGGGGTCGTGCGCGGAGTGGCCTTTCCACCTCCTGAAACGCCTCTGCCACGCGCGTGGCATGCGCAGTTATGGATGGACACGTGGCAGACATGGCCTTAAAAGGCGCAGGAGTGGCTGGGCCCGCCCGTGCATGCATTGGTGCAGCAGGGCGGTTCCCTGTTCGCCCGTGAGCACGAGCGATTGGGCGAGAGGGGTGGTGGCTTCTGGAGCAAGGGAGGCTAGCCCCCGCGCCCCGTCCTATAAATTTGGAGCGTTTGCGAGGGGTTTTGCTCACCCAACTCCTCCTGAATCCACCAACTCCTCAGCCTTGGTCTTCAGAGTCTTCTTCAGTCTGCAGGTGGCGCTCGCCCCTAACCATGGTTAGGGGACGGGGTCGGCCACCTTCGGCCGTTAGGGCGGCGAGAGCATCCCGTTCGGATCTTGCCACCGCTTCTAGGGGCGCCGCAGCAGAAGACGGCCCGAGCGCCCGTGGCGGAGGAAGGGCGAGGGGCCGCGGTCGTCGTGGAGGTTGAGGTCGGGGGAGGCGAGGCGTTACTCCAGTGCCTCCGCCTTCCCCGAGGCTTGCTCCTGTGGCGGTCCTCCATGCTGCTCGGGCGAGGTCGGACGACCTTCGCCCGCACCCTTCTCCTCGAGGACCGGCATGTACTCCGCTCCAAGCTGGCGAAGGCGGACATGCTGTCCTTCATGTTTTATGGGCGCCCACGTGCGCTTCTCGGCTGCTGCGAAGATCGCTCGAGCGGGATTGAATGCTCAGCTTCGAGCGACGGAGGCAGAGGGCGGCAGTGGTGACGGTTTCGGGCCTAGTCCCAAGCCCGGGGGAATCGAATCGGATGGCGATTCCCCCGGTTGGGACTGAGTGCTTCCTACACTCGCGCGGCCCGGTCATGCCCCTCCCTCTCCTGGGAAGGGGGATATCAACCGGATATGTCACCCCCTTCTCACGGCTTGACGAGGCCGAACCCGCTTCCGTCGGTACAGCGCTGGTCCCGGGGGAGCCAGCATGGATGTACCGTGGGCCTTGTCGCGCCTCGTCTTCATGAACTCCAATTCCTCCGCGTATGTTGATCCTCGTCAAAAGACAGAGTCTTTAGGTTAGGATAACAACGCTTTGTACGTGGAGCCAAATGTATCCGTTCAAATGCATGAAAAGATTGTTTTCCCTTCTCCTGATTCTATCCTTTGTATGATTCGTCTTTGCATTCTCTGGGAGCTTGCCGACAACTACCGGCAAGGCCCCTGGTCGCGTGTAGTGCAACCATAGAAATCGCAAGCGCAGGTTGAGACGAAATCAGGCGCTACATAGCCGCTCGCTTTGTTGATAAGGTTCGAAACAGTTTGAAGGTGCTCTTTGGCCGTTCAGGTCGTTTGAACGAGTTCGAAACAAAGACAAGGTGCACTGATGATTGCAAAGGTCCTAGTATGCGCAGACTCCACACACAAAGATTGAAAACTTTTAAAGGGAAAACAGAGAATCTATCTACTTCATATCTGAATCTTAAACTTAGAACTTATCTGCTCACGTCGTGGTTGCATGGCCCTTGAATCTTTTGCCGCGGCGTTGGGGCCCCCAGCAAGCAGGAAATTACCGCTCCATGTAGCTTTTTCTCCGGCAAGGACTTCTTGCCGACAGTCCGCGACCGTCGTTTGAAGAAAAAGTTGGCCAGGGTGTCACCCCTTTGCTTTTCTCCTGCTAGGCTATGCTTGCGAAGCCCCCGAGCGCATCTTGGGTGACGATACGACGCTCTCAGGGGACAACACTTACGCTAGAGTGCGCACCGGGGCTTCGGGACCATTTGGCACATCCTCAACGACTATGCATCAATCCGCAGAGGTGCGTCCACCAAAGTATGCACCGAGGCCTCTGTGAAGCTCCAAGGTACGCACTTGACAGCTGCGCGTTGGCCCCGAGCGACGCATCGGACCGACAGTGCCGCCTTTGGAGCCTCCGCCTCCCTGCCTTGCGCTCGTGCAGCAAAGCACTCGCGCAGGCCTTGGGAAGTCGTAGTAGAACAGAGCGTCCGCCGCGATACCCTGTTTCCGGGGGAACTTCGGCGTAGCGCCCAAACTTCCAAGAATCTGGTGCTAAGTTTGCTCAGATTTACGCAAAACTCTGCACCCCTTACCTAGCGCGCCGAAGATGTCGGCAATGTGAGGTCGACACCTATGGGAATCAACATGAAACCCTTGTGATCATAGGGCAGGCAGAGGTGACGTGAAGAGCAGAGCTAACAATCTGCACCCGGCAAGCCTTTTTACCCAGGTTCGGGCCGCTTATGCGTAAAACCCTACGTCCTGCTTGTCTGGTTGTATTAAGCGTTTTGTTGTTGATTGTTACAGTGACCGTTGATAATAGTCTTATGGGTCGATGTCCAAAGAGTCTAACTCCCTTAGAAATGAGTTAAGGGCCTACTTTTATAGGCAAAGGGGTCGCCTATAGAGCTCGATGGTAGGTTCACGAGGATTTACCGTGAACCTAGGGCGATGCTTATCCATCTACCGCTGTCAGGTGCATTTAATGCACGTCTTGTCCTTGTCAGCGATGTGTTGGTGAAGACACGTATCCAGGTGTTTCGACACCTGGACGCTGCACTGGCGCATGCGGAATGCGGTGGAACTTGGGGGCGGTGGCATTGTGGGAAGGGCGGTTGCCTACGAGTGGCCAGGCCCGTCATCTTGACGAGGAGCTTGCCAGGGCCTTGAGTCTTCGTTCCAGCAAGGGAGCTTGCCGGGGG
Source organism: Hordeum vulgare subsp. vulgare (assembly GCF_904849725.1). Classification (NCBI taxonomy): domain Eukaryota; kingdom Viridiplantae; phylum Streptophyta; class Magnoliopsida; order Poales; family Poaceae; genus Hordeum; species Hordeum vulgare. Next base: position 363,906,519 of record NC_058524.1, on the reverse strand, counting down.
CTTCAGTCTTCGTCCCAACAAGGGAGCTTGCCGGGGTCTTGTACTTGGTGAGCTCATCACGCCCACCAAATGGGCGCGGCCTTGGTCATCTTCCCGGCAAGGCAGGCTTGTCGAGGCCTTGATAATCTTGGGGGTTGCATCTTGACTGGGTCCTGCCATGCTCTGCCGACACGGGCTCTTCGCGCCCGTGCACAAGTCTGGGGCACTAGGGATCCGAGTCTTTAGTGCACCGACACTTAGGAAGAGATATTGCACCGGTACAAATTAAAAACTTGATGAGGTGAGAGCCTCAAAATAATTTGAAATGATTTTGAATGGAAACATGAATCCTCTAAGATATGCTAAAAACTCCAAAGAAGAATGATGAACACCGAGAGGTTGAATCGAATCCACCACAGAAGAACACGGAGACGAAGAATGATGAACTTAGCACTAAGCATCTTCACCATGAATCATAGGATACCATACGAAAGAAAAGATAATGGAAGCAACACATAAAGAAAGACACTTGGATGATAATTTAACCATCGAAGAAAAAGAGCAGGAGGGTGAGGAAAAACAAAGAAAACTTGGGGAGAGAGAAGAACTCCGGAAAGAAATATGAGGATTGATCTTGCATATATTGAAGAGGATTGAATTATCTTGAAGAGGAGCACACCGGATGGAAAATAATCGACGTGACAATTTGATTGAGAAAAATGATTAGCACTCTCATAGAAATATGAGAACACCACTTAGAAAAGATATGAAATCACCACTTCACATCGAAGCAACTTGAATGACAATACTCCAACAAAACAAAGGATGAGGCTTGCAATTTAAGCTGGAAAAAAATGCATAACCCATTATGAATTTGTTGGAAGGATAATCTTAGGTAACTACTTGAATTCCCACCTGAGAACTCCCTAAATCTTCTAGTTATGCAATCGAGTCGAGGGATACAAGGAGCAAAACCTCACACAACTCCTAACATGATATTGTGCTCCAATGTATCACATCTGTCAACACATAACCAGAGATCTCTGAAACTCATCTACCTCAAACCCTTGTAATCACAATGATACTAATAATGGCAGTACATCTGGATGCACTCCCCAGTACTGGGTGACGCCAAACTCCTCTCACCACAAACAATATTGACTCAATTTTGAACATCCTCGTGGTGAGATACTAAGGAAACTGAACAATAACGATGTGTCAAGAAACCCTTGGATCTCTACTCCCTGGAAATAGGAGGCACGAATTACACAATTCCATCACATGGACATAATAGAGGTTCCAAAATATCCACGTGATTATAAAAAAAATTGAGTGAGAAGAAGGGTAGAATTAAAATTCCTTCGTGAGCATTCCTCACGAGAGCATAGAAGAGGATAAAAAGAATCCTACTCTCTGATATATAACTAGACTCAAAGCAGTTTTTTACTAGATTGGAATCGGCCAAGTTTGATTAGTCAAGGGGCTCCTAGGTCGGTACAGGCTCTGATACCAACTTCTAATGCCCAAGATGCAGTCATATCCTTATTTTATCTCAAGGGCCTTGATAGGGATAGAAGCACATCTCGTTGTTTGGCAAGAATGGATATTGATACAAGTAGATGTAAATAGGAGATGAGTATACAGAATTGGCTTAGACTTGCCACAAGCTAAATCATGATCATGTAAATACAACAATACATTCAAACACCATATAGAAGAACAGGGTCCGACTCGGGCGAAATCAAACGATAAAAGCGACGTCCATACTTACTAATCCCACGATGCCATCCTTGAACTCATCCTAGATTGATAAACAAGAAGAACACCAAATCAAACAAGTATCACGCTCATGTGAAAGCATCACATTATTTGTACCTGCAACTGTTATTGTAGTAAACTGTGAGCCACAAGGACTCACCAATCTCATTTCCAAGGGTATCAAGACTACAAAAGCTTAATGGGTGATAACCCACAAGTATAGGGGATCACGGCAGTCTTCATGGGTAGTATTTCACCCTAATTTATTGATTCGACACAAGGGGAGCCAAAGAATATTTAATGGTTGTAACAGTTGAGTTGTCAATTCAACCGCACCAGGGATATCTCTGTGTACCAAGGATTTAGTAGAATAGCAAATGATGGTAATAACAGTAACAGTGATAGCAGCAATTTTGGTAACAGTAGCAATTGAGTAGCATGTGTGGGAGCAGGAGTAACAATAGTAACTTAGAAAGATTTGGTGTATGTAAAACGTAGGCACGTGGATCAGTGATGGATAATAATTTAGATGACATTTATCATGTAACAGTTACACACTAGGGTGACACAGAACTATCTCCAATTCATCAATATAATGTGGGCATGTATTCTGTATATAGTCATACGTGCTTGCGATAAGAACTTGCATGACATCTTTTGTCCTACCCTCCCATGGCAGTGGGGTCCTATTGGAAACTAAAGGGATATTAAGGCCTCCTTTTAATAGAGAACTGGAACAAAGCATTAACACATGGTGAATACATGAACTCCTCAAACTACGGCAATGACGAGAAAGAATCCCAATTATTGTCACCTTGGGGTATGCAGATCAAGACACATAATAGGTAACTACAACTTGCAAGATAGGATCCAAATCACTCTCATATTCATGGAAAGATAATAGTTACAAATCTGAAATCATGTCCCTCGGGCCCTAGTGACAAGCATTAATCATAGCAAAGTCATAGTAGCATCAATCTTAGAGCATATTGGTTACTAGGGATAAAGCCCTATCAAACTTCACTCGATTACATGATCAATATCATCCAATCCCACCGCTATCCAGCAGCCTATAAAGGAATTACTCACTCCCGGTGGTCAGCATCATGGCGGTGTTGATGAAGAAGGGTTGGTGATGACGACGGTGATGAATTCCCCTCTCCAAAGCCCGAAATGGACTCCAGCTCAGCCCTCCGGAGGAAGAATAGGAGGTGGCGGCGGCTCCGTCTCGTGAAACGCGATGAAAACTTTTCTCTAATTTTTTTCTCCAAAGATGTGATTTTAGAGGACTAGAATTAGGGTTGGAGGAGCCACGTAAGCCCCACAAGCCATCAGGGCGCGACCAAGGGCGATGCGCCCTGATGGCTTGTGGCCTCGTGGCAGTGTTTCTTAGGCATGTCTTTGATCCATAAATGCTTATAAAAGCCATAAATAGTTCACAAAAATTTCATCCGATTCCAAGAACTTTTATTTCTCCACAAAAATAACACCAAGGTAGTTCTACTGAAAACAACATCAGTACGGGTTAGTTTCACTCAAATCATGCAAATTAGAGGTCAAAACCAGAGCAAAAGTGTTTGGAAAAGTAGATACGTAGGAGACGTATCAACTCCCCAAGCTTAACTCATTGCTTGTCCTCAAGCAATTGAGTTGGTAAACTCAAAGTGATAAAGAAAATTTTTACAATCTCTTTTGTTCTCGTCATTATACATATGCTTAGCTAGTGTTCAAGTTTTCAACATAAATCATAAATAAAGACATCCATGATAATAATCTAAGCATCATATCCAACCATGGAAATACATAACCAACTAGTAAGCAATAATAAGATATCTCACATGCCAACAAGTTGTCAAAACAATCACGATACAATATGGTGACATGGTATCTAGCTAGCCCTTTCTCAGACTATAAAACATAAATGCAGAGCACCTTTGAGTTTCAAGTAGTGACTAAACATTATAATTCAGAATAGAAAAGATCCTAGTCATACTCATAACCAACACTGACTAGACTCGATGCATAAAAATGACAATAATGCTCCCCGGTCTGGTGTTGTAAGTAAGAGGGTGATGACTCAATATAAAAGTAAATAGATAAGCCCTTCGCAGAGGGAAGCATTGATTTGGAGAGATGCGAGAGCTCATGTTTTAAAGAAGGATTGAAAATATGTTTTTGAGTGGTGTTCTTTACTGACAATGTTACGACAATGGTTTTCAGTATCTTCAATGCTAAACTCATCATTGGTGGTTCGCAAACATAATTTTTAAGTTTTACTCCCATCCACCATCCATACACAACCATGGCTAGCCGAATTCACGGGTGCCCTCCAACATATCAACTTTCCCATGGAGTTTTGTTTCAAATACTTTTGATTAAGTAGGACTGGGCATTATTGTTACCAACCTCTCTCATGCAATGACGGCAAATAAACGCCTGTCGTGAGAGTAACTTAGCATGGAAGATACCAATTGCCTCGTCGCTCCATGAGCGGTAGGAGTGCACAAAACATATGTTTGTTTGAATATTTAGAGGTGGCACATGCAAATTTACTTGGAACGGCAGGGTAATACTGCATATAGGTAGGTATGGTGGACTCATGTGGAATAACTTGGTTTTAAGGATATTGGATGCACAAGGAGCATTCCCGCTTAGTACACGCGAAGACTAGCAAAAGATTGGGAGGCGACCAGCTAGAGATGGTCGGTCGGCGCAGGAGGAGCCCCCTGCGCCGTCGATGGCGGCCGGTGCCGCCCTGCACCTCACGTGCTGCTCCTTCTCCATCCTCTCTACCATGATGTCGCCTTCATCAACACCTCCATCATCATCTCCTCCATAGATACAGCGGTCCACTCTCCCACAAACCTCTGTAATCCCCTATGTAAACATGGTGTTTCATGTTATAAATTATTTGCAGATGATCTATTACATTTATGTCATGTTTGTGTAGTTCCCTTTTGTCATATGATTGATTGTTGAATCTCCATGGATGGTTTGAACTATATATTGAATTTTTTTACAGTCCTATGGTGCACATCATATGTTTATGCGCACATGGATCACATCATAGGGTTTGTAGTATGTGGAGAAAGCTAGAGGATGGGATGCTTGAGTGACAGAAACATGAGCCCCAATCGAGTGATCAAAGCATATGGGATAAAGAGGACCTTTTGATCTTAATGCTATAGTTGGGTATTTTTACCTTAATGTATCTTCTAGCATTTACGAATGTTTGCTAGAGTTCCAATCATAAGTACTTACAATCATTGGACAGTGAGAGCTTGTTAGCTTTGCCTCTCCCACATAAAAGACGAATATCAACCTTGTATTTGACTATTTGATCATGGACAAATCCACCACAATTACCACCACTTTTCCACACTCATGGTACTGTTAGTTTATGTTTACTTATTATATTTTATCGCTGCAGCACTAACATTTCCTTTCTTGTATTTATAATCTTGCAAAGCTTTCTCTCTTACCCCTATTGTCACTCTAGTTTTATTTCCTAGATATTGCAAAACGTTTAGTGTGTGTAGATTTGTTTCATTGGTTGATAGAACTTGAGAGAATATTTATCCCACCTTTATCTCCTCATTCGGTTCGACACTCTTACTTATCGAAAAGGCTACACATGATCCCCTATACTTGTGGGATATCAAGACCTTTTCTGGCGCCGTTGCCGGGGAGCAATAGCATGGGGTGAATGTTCGTGTGTGCACTTGTTTGCTTAGTCTCTAAGTAGTTTTACTTTCAGTTTTAAGTTGCTCTCTATCTTTATATGGATAGGGAATGTGAATTACAAAGAAAATTAGTTGTACTTGTTATCTAAAAATGTTTTCTAAAAGGAATGTGATTGGAAAGATTAGTAATGGTTAAGTGGGGGTCGACCTTGAACACTTGTGTTCATGTCTATGAAACCAAAAAAATTATTTTCATGGAAGCTTTTTAGTTAAAAACTTGTATATATTGTGTATATGTTCTACATACTCCTGTGTACCATAAAAACAAAAAGGATAGATAACTTCTAGTTTGTTTATGATGCAAGTTTGCCACTTTGCTGGCAAGAAACAGATTTCCGTGCTCCACCGTATAAAATTTTGAAAATCACCAGAACGTGATCTTGATCTGAAATTTCTTGAGTGCAAAGTAATATTTATTATGTTACTTTCATTAGTTTTAACTTTTCTGATTTGAGGTGTGTATATAGGAATAATAATTCGATCTTTACTGACTGTTCTGTTTAGACAGATTTCCTACGCTTCACTGTAAAAAAACTTGTGATAAATCTCAAAATAGTATTTTGATCTGCAATTTTTCGTGCATAAACCTGATATTATAATCTGTCTTTCATTAATTTTTATTTTGTAGATTTAAGCTACCTAACTATCTCGTCGAGTGTCATCTTTACAGACTATTCAGTTTTAACGAATTTCTTAGTTTATTCAATATTGTATTTGGTGTTATTAGTTTCATTAGTTTTTCGACGGACAACGGAAATCATGAACACCTTAGTATATACAGTGGCTAATGTTGAGTAAATATTACGAAACTTGTCAATGCTTGAACATGAGTGTATTTTATTTAATGAGTACTAACCCTACTAATGAGTTTTTGTCAAGTTTTATGTGAATGTAGTATTTAAGATCCAATGGAGATGGTGATACGCGATGAATGAGAAGAGAAAAGCTCAATCTTGGGGACTCCCAAGTGCACCTCAATGAACTATTCAAGAATATTCAATCATCAAAGCTTAGGGATGCCTAAGGCATCCCTCCTTTTTCCATGCCTAGCTAAAAGGCGTTAAAGAAAAGCACTTGTGGGAGGCAACCCACTTTGTTTTCCTTATATTTTCATATTGTTTTCTTTCAGTTTCTTTTGTTTTATTTGAGTCTTGGAAGTTGTTGCCTCCGTATCAACCTCTCCTTATCCTTTTTATTTTGTTTTGTGCCAAGTTTTAGCCTCCGATTGCAAGAAAGTTCAAAAGTTGTGACATGCTGTCCACAAACAGATTCTGTCTGCTTGACGGAAACATTCACCACAAATCACCATATCATCTTTTTGATGTGAATTTTTTTGAAAGTATGCTCTATATAATTGAATTCTGGCGTCTGTTCTGAGTTTTTGATTTGAGTTGCAGAAGTGTCCCGAAAAAATTCTTTACTACATGATGGTCTGTTTTTCCCAGATTCTGCCCTGTTTTGCGTTTTCATTGTTTTGCAAATCTTAAGCTTGATTTTTCTTTGCGAAAAACTTTTGGCAATCACGAGAAACAGTATCTATTCCTTAAAATCTTTACTTCCAGTAGAGAATAAATTATTTTATTATGGGCACTAACCACTCTAATCAGTTTATGATGAGTTTCGTGTGAAGTTAGTTTTCAAGTATGCGATGGAAGATGATGAAAGAAGATCCAGGAGTGTCAAGCGCTCAAGATTGGGGATGCCCCCATGCACTCCCAAGAAATATTCAAGGAGACTCAAGCGTCTAAGCATGGGGATGCCCCTGTGCATCCTCTTCTCCATCAACAATCATCAGTGCGTCCTTCTCCATGCTATATTTTTATCGCTTCATATGTTATGTGCTATGCTTGGAGCGTCCCGCTTTTTACTTCTCGGTTTGTTTAGTTTTCTTTGATGTAATAAATGGTTTATCCCAACATATTAGTTTGAAGCGAGACATGCTCCGTTTTAATTGCTTAGAAAACTCTAGTTTTCACTCTTATTGTTCTGTGAGTGCTCACTTTTTGCTAGTACTGCATTTAGCTCTTGTTTTTCACTCATATTTTGTTTAGAGCTTGTTAGTTTGCTTCAGTTATATATTATTATTATCTCTCTGGTCTTTAATTAATATTATCTATGAGAGTTGTCTTAAGAAAGTTGATTAGTGTTGGAGAAGAGTAAAATATTTCATGCTTATAGTGGTGGAATAGGAAGCTTGTTTAGACTGTGGCTTAGACTTTAACATGTCATGTTAGATATTATCTTAATTATATGCTTAGTAGTTATTGATGTAGCATGACTTGTCTCAAATAGCTGAGAGTGCTTAATGTGCCATTGAAAGAATCATGTGTCGTTTTTATCATATCGAAGCATAATATTGTGGTATTTCCTTTACTACTTCATTTGGGTTGACTTGGCGCATGCTCACACCATGTTATAACTACAAACCAGTCACTCATAGCTTCTATGATCATCTAGTTTTTGACTTGTAATACCATTTATGCTTTGATTAATAATGATTTTGTCGCTATGCATGATTATGGCCATTATTGCTCTCTTAATTTGTCACTCTCAGTCTTTTGCTAGCCACCACCTGTACTGAGTATGAGCTCTACTCGTGCATCCAACTCCCAAAAACCAAATTTTGCCAAATGTGTCCACCATACCTACCTACATGTGGTATTTAAATGCCACTCCAAGTAAATTTCTCATGTGCTACCTTTAAAACTTTCAAAATTATTCATGTTTTGTGCCTCTGTTTTAGCTCATGAGGAAGTAGTAGATAATTCATGATCTTCTCATAATGGACAAGCTTTATCTTGGGTTTGCATATCTAAATTGTGAACCCCTAATATGAGGAGGGACTGGCATGAGTGCGCCAAGCACGTAAAAGATAATAGCAACAAACAAAACCACCTTCATGCTTTGTTGATGAGAAATCAGAATAGTGATAAACAAAGGAGACTAAGGGGATGTGATCATCCCCACTTTGGGAGTCGTTCATCAAAACTTGTCCAGCATGAGAAGTATTGGGCTATCTGCTAGCATTCGTTGACAAATGATGCACCTCCCAAAAGCTTGTTTTACAATCTTACTGATTTCAAAAATCTCTAAAAGCTCTAGCACATGAGTAATCTCTGCTTCCCTTTGCGAAGGGCCTTTCTTTTACTTTTATGTTGAGTCTTCATCTTCTAACTTTATGCACCAACTAAGAGAGCATAGTTGTCATTCTGAGTATAATGTGCATAGTCCCAAAATTTATTATTGATTGATTCATGATGTGTTATTACTTGCTCTCAAATTATTTGTTCTAGTCGTCCACTTGAACTTTAAAGGTGTCCTGGCATTTATGTTTTGCCCCACTCCTAAGGACAAGCGAAATACCACTTTGCTATGTTTCCTTTATGCTCGAAACAAACGTATAACTTTCAAGTGCATTATTATTCATGATCTTTTATTTGTGTTACCTTTCATGTTGCAACATGGTTGCTAAGTTTCATTGTTAGAATTATATCTATCATGCCTATGTTTAGAGTGCTATGATCTCAGCTTACAGATGTTTTTACAAATATGATGATCAAGATTATTTTGGTAGCATGTCACCTCAAAAATTATTTTGTTTTTATCGTTTCACCTACTCGAGGACGAGTAGGAACTAAGCTTGGGGATGTTGATATGTCCAAAACGTATCTATAATTTTTGATGGTTTCATGCTACTTTTATGATTTTGATAATTGGTTTTTATATTAAGTTTATGATTTATTTGGACTATAATAACCTATTAAAAGTTGCAGAAGTGCACAATATTCTGGTTTCACACTTTGATGTGTAGGAACTATCAAAAATAGAAGAGGAAACCTTGTTGGAGTCGAATTGGGACTTTCCTGACATCTGTCTCAACACTCTTTTGAAAGATTGCCACGTTATGAGTCGAAGACTGAATAAAACGGACATCTCACAGAAGACAAAAGTGTGGGGAATTTTTTGCTGATAATTCTAGATATAAAATTCGACCCATTTAGAGTTTGGATGCTCCAGTAAAGACCGTTTTACTGAAGGACAAATATCTGATTACGGGATTACGGGAATCGATGACTTGATTGAGTACAACTCTTACCATATTTGATGGATTCGGCCAAGCCACGACTTTGGGACCTCATTAGAGCTGAGAGGGGTCCCTAGAAAGGTTCTAGAGGTGCACAAGAGCCCCTGGATCTAAGGGGCATCCATCGGAGGGCCAAGGATGATCGTCCGAGCTCATATAAGGAGAGGAAAACCCTGATTTCTCGGCAGCCACCGAAAGCCACGAATTTTGCCTCCCCCATAACCTCATCTCCATGGGGGAGGGCTCATCTACAGCACCAAGAAGCCATGGGGGAAGGGGCTAAGGGCAGTGCTCTCCCGTGATGATCGGCCGGCGCAGGAGGATCCCCCTGCGCCGCCGACAGTCGCCGGCGCCGCCCTGCCCCTCACATGCTGCCCTTCTCCATCCTCTCCGCCGTGAACTTCACCAACTCTTCTTCCACTGCAACTCGTTAGTTGATAATATCAGATCTAACATTGTAGGCACGTTCTTCACGGTGATCTTGGGATATGCTTCATAGGCCGGAATTTGTTTGCTTTTCTATTATGTTTTCTCAACAGAAGCAACCCGTAAGGGACAAGCAAGCATGCATTCCTATCCCCTTGGCATTGTAGCCCCAGTCCGGATAGACTTGGTTGCCGGATCGCCAGCCATCACGGCCACTGTATGGATGGCCCTCCCATACCACCTATCATGTGTGAACCCAAGCCACGCACACTCATGGGCCCACATGGCATGACCGGACCAACCTGCCTCGAGGCAAAGGCAATCGATAGGTAGATCCAACATCCCCTTCCCACGCAGGGCAACCCAAGGCCAAGCACACACATAGGCTCCGGTGCACAACCAGACCAACCCGCCTGAAGCTAAAGGCCATTGGCAGGCGGGTCCAGCCTCTCCTTCCCACACGGTGTACCCCACAAGAGGTCTCTCAAGAGCGCTCACAAACCCGCCTCATGAAAATGGTCGTGGGCACGCCCGTGGTCCACCCGTCATGGACTGGTGAGGAGGGTCACTCGGGTGCACGCCGTTCGAGCGGATGGCACGGCGTGGAGAGCCCTTCACAAACCCCTACGACACAATACCTAGGAATGAATCAAACGGAGGGCACTCTCACATGCAAAGCCCGTTGGAGGCGGGTACTCTAACATTCTTTATATGAGTAATTTGCATTATCTTCTAATGGTGCTTATGTTAGGGTTTGGTTGAAATTAATTTCAATTGTATCTTACTTAGTTTGGGTTTCATTTCAAATTCGTTTCCAAGTTCTGAATTTTGTTTCAAAATTATTTCATAATTTATCTTAGTATGGTCTCAAATTAAATGTCATATTTGAACTTCAATTGGATTCAAATAATTTTAATTTGGTTCAAATAATTCAAAAAGATTACTTGCATTCATATTCAAGGTTTGGGTTGAAATTCAATTTTAAATTTAACAAGTCGAGTTCAAGGTCAAATGAGTTCATATTCAATAAAGGTACATTCATGATTTCATTTGCAAAAGGTTTCATTTAATTTGGATTTATAGTTTGATCTATAAGCTATATTTAAGTTTGAATTAAATTCAAATTAAGTTTGAAATTCGTAGGTAAATAAGATTTAACTTTAATTACCAAAATTTAATTAAACTTCTCCAACATAAGGAAAATAAGAAATATGAAATTTAATTCTATAGTTTAAAAGTTATAAAGAGTTCAAGTTTGAATTTATTTGATTTAAAACTTCTTTCAACATTATTTGAAGTCAAATTTAATTTGTCTAAAATTTATTTTTGGGGTTGTCCATTTGAAAGTTCAAGTTATTAGGATCATTTTGTAAAAAGAATCATTTAGAAAGGACTTACACTTTGCATTTGTCGGGATCCTAGGACACGGGGTACCGAGGCATGCGGCCCCACACGTGACGCGGCTGCACAAGCCTGGGTCAGCCCATCGGTGGGACCAGCAAGGAAGACCCTCACGAGGCGAGCATCTGAGGATCATCGTCAAGGACCGTGAGATGGCGCTCACTATGAGGACGCGCCATGAGACTACCCGTGAGGCTCTCGCGATGCGGGCTCGCCAAGGGCGGCCTGGCAGGGGTCCACGGCTATGTGCCCCCATGTGGGTCATGCAGGTTGCGCAGGTGGCATAGGAGCGGTGCCAGCGGACACGGGCAGGAGAGATTTCCACTTTCATGCTAAGGAAGCGGGGCCACCTGGTGGGCTCCCAAGGCGACTCTCAAAGGTTTCCTGATCGGTGCAAGAGGACTAGGGTTGGGGACTCGGCAGGATGGAAGCCTCCCCTGAGCCCACCACCGCGTCATGGGGAAGGGATTTTGCAGGCGAAGACCACCTTTGTCAGGGCGGGTCGTAGTCTTGTCCCCTTTCAAAATGGTCGTTGTGGTGACCCTTCCTGTCGAGTGTGTTTTCAGGGGAAGAGGACCAAGGCCAATGTCATGGGAATGAACCTGACAATAGTACCAGGGGTATGAACGGAGGGGCGAAGCCTAACTAGGCGCAGTGGATACACTTGGATGTATGAGTTCGGGCCCCACTCGGGAGTGGTAACAACCCTACGTCTCGAGCCCTAAGGCTGATGTTTTCTTATGGGGTATGTGAGATTACAAGGTGTTGAACCCTTGAGCTGGAGCCCGGGAGTGGCTTATATAGTGTATGCCATGGCTGGTCGAGCTTCATTACAAGGCGAGTTAATGCTAATAAATATGGGAGTTACTAGAAACGGCAAATATAACTTATGGCGTTACTAGTAACGCAGGTCTTCAGTGCACTTCATGTGATAGTTTAAGTCCTTAGCCGTTGCAGCCTCTTCGATTCAATCGTCTTGATGTGGTTCGAGTGCCAGGATGCGTCCGACTGACACAAGGCGATCCGAATGATTCCATGTAATCCGAGTGATGGCACGTTGTACCGAGTGAGGTTGAGACTACACCGGTGACTTGAAGGACATTGATGCCCGTATGGGGTCTTAGGTGGGCCTTGGGAAGGAGGTCTGTAGGCGTAGCCCTAATGTACAACCCCTTCAGTAGCCCCCGAATCGGTTGATGTATTGCAAACCGAGTGAATGACCGCCTTAGATGTCCTTGGCGTTTCGGAGACGCTAAGGTTGCACCTCAGGGCTGCATCATTCGGACTCTTAGCAAACCACTACGGATTCAAGAGCGACGAATCCTGAATGCCCGAACATACTAGTATGTCTACAGTCGGTAGTATTCGACTATCTTTCGTGAAGATAGATTCAATGAGTCGGACAATCACGAGCTCGGAGCTCCGAATGTCTAATCGGTGAGATGGGACGGATCCCACGAGGACTGAGGCAAAGATGATCTGGTCTCCTTTGTTAGTTACCCGAGTGAACGGGGTCCCACGGAGGGACAGGCGAGGAGAACATTCGGCTCTCCTCGTCACACGCCATGGATACGGAATCCATCTGGGATATGAGGGGGGAGCGCTTTTTCACTGCTTTTTGAATTGATGGAGCGTGCGCAGGCAGCGGATACGGCGACGAAGTGGGTAGTGGAAGTAGTGGAGCGACGCCCCGATTTCCGTGCCCGTGATGTCTCTCTCGTGCTATAGTGCACGCCATCCTCGGGATTTTGTGGATCTTCCTCGGACTGGCAAAGTACTCGATGGGGTATCTTCCCGTTGGGTATTTAAAGCATGAATTTGATAGGAGAGGAAACCACGCCTCAGATCCGGGTCATTTCCATCTGTTGGAAATAAGCCCTAGAGGCAATGATAAAATAGTTATTATTATATTTCCTGTTTCAAGATAATCGTTTATTATCCATGCTATAATTGTATTGAATGAAAACATAGATACATGTGTGGATACATAGAGAAAACAATGTCCCTAGCAAGCCTCTAGTTGGCTAGCGAGTTGATCAAGGATGGTCAAGGTTTTCTGACCATATGCAAGTGTTGTCACTTGATAACTGGATCACAACATTAGGAGAATCATGTCATGGACTACACCCAAACTATAAACATAGCATGTGATAAAGTATTTATTCCTATGACCATGAGATCATATAGCTCAGTGACACCGTAGCAATACCTTGTGTGTATCAAACGTCGCAACGTAACTGGGTGACTATAAAGGTTCTCTATAGGTATCTCTGAAGGTGTCCTTGAGTTAGTACGGATCAAGACTGGGATTTGTCACTCCGTGTGACGGAGAGGTATCTAGGGGCCCACTCGGTAATACAACATCACAAACAAGCCTTGCAAAGCAATGTGACTAAGTGTAAGTCACGGGATCTTGTGTTACGGAACGAGCAAAGAGATTTGCTGGTAACGAGATTGAAATAGGTATACGGATACCGACGGTCAAATCTCGAGCAAGTAACATACCGAAGGACAAAGGGAATGACATACGGGATTATATGAATCCTTGGCACTCAGGTTCAACCAATAAAGATCTTCGGAGAATATGTAGGATCCAATATGGGCATCCAGGTCACGCTATTGGATATTGACCGAGGAGTTTCTCGGGTCATGTCTACATAGTTCTCGAACCCGCAGGGTCTGCACACTTAAGGTTCGATGATGTTATAGTATAGTTGAGTTATATGTGTGGTTACCGAATGCTCTTCGGAGTCCTGGATGAGATCACGGACGTCACGAGGGTTTCCTAAATGGTGTAGAAACAAAGATTGATATATAAGATGGTTTCATTTCGTCACCGGAAAGTTTCGGGCATTTCCGGCAATGTATCGGGAGTGACGAATGGGTTCCGAGTATTCACCGGGAGGGGGCCACCCACCCGGGAGTGAGACCAGTGACCCTAGGGTGGCGCACCAGCCCTTAGTGGGCTGGTGAGGCCAGCCCAATAGGGCCATTGCACCACAAGTGGAAAAACACGAAAGGAAAGAAAAAAGGGAAAGAGGGAGGTGGGAAGGAAGGAGTGGACTCCTTCCCCCAAACCGAATTGGGGTGGGAGTCGACCTCCTCCCTTCGGCCGGTGCACCTTGAGGCTCCTTGAACCCCAAGGATAGCCCCTCCCCTCCTCCTATATATAGTTGTGGTTTTAGGGCTTTTGAGACGCAACTTTGCCACATGCAACTCAAACCTATACCACGTAGTTTACCTCTAGATCGGATTTCTGCGGAGCTCGGGAGGAGCCCTGCAGGAGTAGATCATCACCACCACCGGAGCGCCGTCACGCTGTCGAAGAACTCATCTACTTCTCCGTCTCTCTTGCTGGATCAAGAAGGCCGATATCGTCATCGAGCTGTACGTGTGCTGAACGCGGAAGTGTCGTCCATTCAGCGCTAGATCGGAACGGATCGTGGGACGGATCATGGGACGATGATGATTTGAATCATGAAGCTGTACCACTACATCAACCGCGTTTCTTAACGCTTCCTGCTTAGCAATCTACAAGGGTACGTAGATCTAATCTCCTCTCGTAGATGGATATCACCATGATAGGTCTTCGTGTGCGTAGGAAAATTTTTGTTTCCCATGCAACGTTCCCGAACACCATGCCCACTTCCACCTCTCGCCACCGAAACCGAGAGCCATCTGCCACCTCTGACGACTCCCTTCTTCGACTCCTCCGCCGTGCAGCATGGTGAATGGAGCGACACGAAGGCTGAGCGGGCTAAGAAGGGCTCACGTGGGTCCTCTTCGAGCGTCGGAGCGCCCCCGCGAGGTTGGATCCACGGTGACTCGATGTCATCCCGAGTCTCCGAGGGGCGGTTACGGGAGCTGGAGAGTGAAGGCCTGATTGCTCCGGGGAGCTGGTGACTGCCCGACGACGTTGAACAGGAGCCCACTCCTCGGAATGATGAGTGAGTGCTTCTCATCACCCAAATAGAGAGAGGTTTTTCTTTGCCTCCGCACCCCTTTTCTGATTGTTTCTTGGTTTCTTCGGTGCTCAAGTCCACCACCTTCCCCCTCTGGTGTCTTGTATTTGACTGCGTTTGTATACTTGTGCGGGAACTTCCTCGGGTGCTATCCGCACTCGGGGTTGTTCAAGCGCTTGTTCATGTGGCGGGTGATGACCGTGAAGAAATCCTCTTCGTCGGGGGGGAGACCAATGTGGTGCAGCTCTGTGGAGGTTTAGGCATACAGCTTAGGGGCAAGAGTAGCTTTCCCTAGATGAACTTTCCAGATCCGGTGAAGAACTGGCAGGATTCTTGGTTCTACTACCAAGACGTCCGAGTCGGTGAGGGTCATTCGGGCCTCTCGCCCTATACGGTCGATAGGATCTAGTCGGCTCCTTCCTTGACCGTGTCCAGGGAGGAGAAGATTCATGTAGATATCTTGCTCATAGCGTTAGTTGCCCTGTTGCGTAAGGGTGTGAACGGAATGGACCTCGTGGAAGTCTTCTTTTAGCGTAGGATTCAGCCTCTCCAAGCCACAGCTCATCCAATGTGGAAGTATGAGGGGCCGAGTGACCCAGCCCGTGTTCATCCTGAGGAGATTGAGTCGAAGGCGTTGGAGAATAAACTCAAGGCCATCACACTGGTGAGGGACAATCTCGAGGGCACCAGGTTGG
Organism: Hordeum vulgare subsp. vulgare; assembly: GCF_904849725.1. Taxonomy (NCBI): domain Eukaryota; kingdom Viridiplantae; phylum Streptophyta; class Magnoliopsida; order Poales; family Poaceae; genus Hordeum; species Hordeum vulgare. The sequence continues at coordinate 363,890,471 of NC_058524.1, read as the reverse complement.
TGCCCCCTTTCTCGGTGGAGCTGTCGTCGAATGAGGTAAGCTATCGAGCATCTGGGCCAAGTGAACTTCTCCGTTGCTTCAGTATCTATTTGTGATTTTGTTATCTTCATATGGCAAGCTTTTACACGGCTGGTCAATTCTAATTCGGTGGTTGACCGTTCACCCATCGACATGGAGAGCAACACTGAGAACCAGGACATTGAGCACCCGGAGGGCTCGGAGGATGACAACGACGATGACGGCAATGACGAGGAGACGGAGGAGAGCGACGACGAGCACGGGACGAGACGGAGTCTTCTCCGTCCGACGAGGCTCTACTCGAGACCCGTTCCAAGGCACGCCAAGACCCTAGAGCTCATGCTGGTACCTTGAAGACTCTATCGGTGGCGAAGCCGAGTGTGTCAGTGATGCGGACTCGCAGTTCCAAACGGGGTTAGAGAGAGCCTGAGGCGCTGCCGGAGCAAGTCGCCAAACAGCCTAAGATCATGAGTTCCAAACCCCGCAAGGTCGTTCTCTCACGCATCAAGGTCGACGTACCCGTGGTTTGAGCGTAAGTATTCCTGTCGAATGATCCATCCCAGCTTGAGCAATGTCTTCCAAGTGATGATTGGATCTTTGTTTTTCTGTTGCACGACCGATACCTCGACTACATCATTGGAACCCAAGAACTCTGACAATGGGAAGGCCGATGTTGATGTCACTTCATACAAAGGTAACCCTTGAACTTTTCTGGTGATCCATTCAGGACTCGGGTTTTAACCACATGAGTGTCCTTTCAAATGCGTTGTGAACATGTGCATAACTGCAAAACATAATTGAACTCGACCCCGACGTCCCCTTTACAGTTGGAGAAGTATTGGAGCACGCTTTGACTCCCAGCCAAGTGATTGTCAAGGCCAAGACTCCCATGGTGCAAGAGACCACCTCGGATGGGGCGTCACTCGGACTAGATCCATTGACCGCTCTGCCACCTCTCCCCAAGGGCCCCAACATCTTCCAGCTCCACCATCCTTGGAGGATCAGAAGGGGGCACGCAAGGAGGCCTTGGCTCAGCTGGACGTGATGGTTGGGCGGTTGAAGGAGGCGTATGACGTGAGTGAAGCTATGGCAAAGAACATTCGAGTGAGTCATTCATGTACGCATTTGTTTCATACTTCTTTCTGAATCTGGTCATGAGTGGGAATCATGCGTGGGTATGCTCGGAGGCACGCCCAATGGGTGTTGGCTTTCACTGGGGGTGTGTTGAGTGCACCCACTTGGTGTAGTCCCTGAGGCTACCGTCGACTGAAGCGGCCGGAGGTAGTCTCGGTTTCCTTGTATGTTCGGCGGAGGCTAGTAAGGTGTGGAGCCCTTTTCTTTCATGTGTCCCTCCAGTGGGGGCGTGTTGAGCACACCCACTGGGTGTAGTCCCGAGGCTATCATCGATTGAAGTAGTTGGCGGTAGTCTCAGTTTCTTTGTTTGTTCGATAGAGGCTGGTAGGGTGTGGAGCCCTTTCCTCTCCTCTATCACTCAAGTGGGGCATGCTGAGCGCACCCACTGGGTGTAGTCCCCGAGGCTACCCTCGACTGAAGCAGTCGGCGGTAGTCTTAGAGTTACAGTATTGTATTTTGCTTTACTTGTGTTTGTTGATGGCAGACTTCTTGTGGGCCCAGGGGCCATGATGATGCTATGAAGAAAGAGTTGCAGGAACTCCAAATGAGCCTTGATGCATAAAAAGCAAAGAATAAACAACTGGAGCAGGAGAAAGGTGCAGCTGAAGGTAAGCTTTCGTTGTCCGACTAATTCCTGCTTTAGTTGCCTTTCCTATCCAACTAAGGCTGTCTTATCAGATCGCTTTTCTGAGAGGCTGAACAATTTCATTTGTCTAGTTACCATGAAGGGCGCCCTCAAGAAGAGGGTTGAAGATCTCGCATCGGCTTGGAAGGAGGCTAAGCTGAAGACCCAGGCGGCTGAAGCCAAGCTTAAGACGGTCGGGACAATTGAAGAAGAGAATCAGTTTCTAAAGGCCGATGCGGAAAAACTGTTGCGGAGCTTGTCAAGCTGAAGAGGCATTATGCCGATTGGGAGGCCAAATTTGAGAAGGTACCAGCCAAGAAAGCTGAGCTGGAGAAGTTCATTGAGGACTTCAGCGTGGAACACTGTGACAATCTTAAAGGTATGTTAGGCATCTGAATACTTCCCCATTGCCACTTCGAAATTTCCGAGTGACGTTTTCTCATCTTTTTGTTTCTCGGTGAATTCAGCCTTCTCGACTAATGTTGAAGAAGAGACGAGACGAATAGAGAAAGAGCTTGATCCCAAGAGAGGGCTTCTGAAGGACAACGCTTCTTTGGCTCTCCTTAGTGTGGAGGCTCCCGTCGATTACGTATTAGGCTATTTCAAATGGCTCTAGTCGAGCGTTGGGGAGATAGACCGGAAGAAAACCATCATGAACCATGTGAAGGCCATCCCCAATGAACTCAAGTCCTGGAAAAAGTCATCGGTGAGGGCCAGAGGCCGGAGGTGACATCACCCTTTTCACTCGTCTGCATCCATTGTAAAGGGATGGATAAAGAGAAGTTGAAGAGTCTCCGGGTCGTCAACCGGAAAAGCGCCAAGTTCGAGGATTTCATGGAGATGTTTATGGCGGCGGATACTCGGATTGCGGAAGGAATCGATCTTGACACCTTCGTGGAAGCAGTGGGGTCTTTGGCCTCGGAATGATGCTCGGAGGAAAACATGTAAGTTTCAATTTGCCTCGGGATGCTGAGTGGTTTTATGTAACCCCAAACTTTGAGTGGGCCTTGGGCCCTCTCTTATGCCCACCTTTTGGTGAACTTGATTCCGTTTATCCATATTCGAGTTTGGATCTTATTTGCTTGGTCGTCTTTGTTTGGGATCACTTTTACTCGGTCAAAAGTTGGCTCACGCCCGAGTCCCTGAGTGTGGAAATTGTCCTCACTCGAGATTGTTTGTGACTTAGGCGAAAGTTGGTTCGCTTCCGAGTCCCTGAGTGTGGAAGCTGTCCTCACTCGAGATTGCTTTTGACTTAGGTGAAAGCTGGCTTGCAGCTAAGCCCCCGAGTGTGGAAGTTGTCCTCACTCGGTATTGTTTTTGACTTAGGCGAAAGATGGCTTGCAGCTAAGCCCCCGAGTGTGGAAGTTGTCCTCACTCGGTATTGTTTTTTACTTAGGCAAAATCTGGCTCTCAGCTAAGCCCCTGAGTGTGGAAGTTGTCCTCACTCGGGATTGTTTTTGACTTGGGCGGAAGCTGGTTCGCAGGTAAGCCCTCGAGTGTGGAAGTTGTCCCCACTCGGGATTGTTTTTTACTTTGGCGAAAGCTGGTTCGCAGCTAAGCCCCCGAGTGTGGAAGTTGTCCTCACTCGGGATTGTTTTTTACTTTGGCGAAAGCTTGTTCGCAGCTAAGCCCCCGAGTGTGGAAGTTGTCCTCACTCTGGATCGTTTTTTAATTAGGCAAAAGCAGATTCATAGCTAAGCCCCCGAGTGTGGAAGTTGTCCTCACTCAATGCAAGTTTTACCCTAGGCAAAAGCGGATTCGCTGCTAAGGGATGATTGTTTTGTCCATCTTCACATTCGAATGAAGATCATGTCTTCATTTGGAACCTCTTTAACTTAGGCGAAAGCTAGTTCGTAGCTAAGCCCCCAAATGTGGAGGTTGTCCCCACTCGAGGAAGGGTTTACCTTAGGCAAAATAGGTTCGCTACCAGGAAATGATTGTTCTGTTCAGCTTGGCGTCCGAATGAAGGTCTTGCCTTCATTCAGAACCACTTTAACTTAGGCGAAAGCTAGTTCGCAGCTAAGCCCCCAAGTGTGGAGGTTGTCCCCACTCGGGGAAGGGCTTACCTTAGGCGAAACAGATTCGCTACCAAGATGAAATGATAGCTCATGTGAACTTGTTGATGGTCATGTCCATCTTGGTATCCGAATGACGATCAAGCCTTCAATGGGAACAGTTTTAACTTAGGCGAAAGATGGTTTGCAGCTAAGTCCCCGAGTGTGGAGACATAATTAACCCGGGTGCCTTGGGAGTGACAAAACTCACAGAACTCCGCCGAGTCAAAGTTGGTTCCATTGTCGGTGATGATGTCGTGAGGGACTCCAAATATGAAGATGATCTACGGAATGAAGCTCACGGCAATCGTTGCGTCCAAGCTTTGGATGGGTTTAGATTCGACCCACTTGGTGAACTTATCCACTACAACTAGCAGGTGGTTGAATCCACTCGTCCCAGTGTGCAAAGGGCCCACCATGTCGAGGCCCCACACAGTGAGTGGCCAAGTAAGTGGAATCATTTTTAGCGCAGATGCTGGCTTGTGCGACTGATTCTTGTAGAACTGGCATCCAACGCACAGGTCAACCAAGTCTTTTGTTGCCTCATTAGCTCGGGGCCAATAAAAACCTGCTCGGAAGGCCTTGGCCACTAGGGTCCGAGAGGACACGTTATATCCAGAGGTTCCCGAGTGGATCTCGTGCAGGATTTGTAGTCCTTCCTCGGGGGGAAATGCACTTTTGACTGACTCCTGTGACATTCTTCTTGTATAGCTTGTCTCCGAGTACTTCGAAACCTTTAGACCGCCGAATGGGTTGGCGGGTTTCTTCTTCATTTTCGGGGATCTCTTGCTGGAGCAAGTAAGCCAGATAAGGTTGTGTCCATTTGGTCGTGATGACCAACATATCATGGACGAGGTCGACACGGCCCGGACATTGATCTCGGTCGAATTAGACAGACCGATTTCTTGCGGGGGCTCTTCTTTGAAGGGATCTTCCTTGACCGAGGGGTGCGTAAATGCTCGAGGAACACGCCCTTCGGAACGACTTTCTAAGTGGACCCTATCTTTGCCAAATCATCGGCCACTTGATTCTTGGCTCGGGGCACGTGGTGCAGTTCCAACCCTTCAAAGTTTTTCTCCAGTTTCCTGACTGCGTTGTAGTAGACTGTCATTGTTGGGCTTTGAATATCCCATTCCTCCATTACTTGATTGACAACAAGATCTGAGTCGCCATAGACCAACAAACAGCGAATGCCGAGTGAGATAGCCAGGCGGAGCCCGTACAGGACAGCCTCGTACTTGCATCATTGTTGGATGAATCGAAATGGATTTGGAGGACATAGCTAAGTCGGTCTCCCTTGGGGGGAACGAGAACCACTCTAGCCCCTGAGCCATGGAGCATTTTGGATCCATCGAAGAACATAGTCCAATGCTCCAGGATGCCCGGAGCCGGCTGCTCTTGCTCTATCCATTCAGCGAGAAAGTGCACCAAGGCCTTATACTTGATTGCCTTCTTGGCTTCAAATTTGATCTCCAGCGATAGGAGCTCAATCGCCCATTTGGCCACTCGGCCAGTAGCATCCCGATTGTGTAGGATTTCCGCCAGGGGGCATCACTGATGACAGTGACCGAGTGATATTGGCAATAGTGGACTACCTTCTTCACTGTGAGATAGATCCCATAAACCACCATCTGGTAGTGTGGATATCTTTTCTTTGAGGGGGTCAGTACCTAGGAGATGTAGTAAATGGGTCATTGTACCTTGTACGCTTTGCCCGCTTCCTCTCACTCTACGGTGAGTGCGGTGCTAACGACTTGGCTAGCGATAGCAATGTACAAGATAAAGGGTTCCCGACTGCTCGGAGTAGCTAACACCAGCTGGGTGGAAAGCAGAGCTTTGAGTTGGTTGAATGTGACCTGCGCTTTGTTGGTCCACTCGAATCTGTTGGATTTTTGCATCAATCGGTAAAGAGGCAGAGCCTTCTCACCGAGTCTTGAGATGAAGCGGCTCAGGGCTGCAAGGCAGCCCATAAGCCTTTGCACATCATGGATGCGCTCCGGTCGTCTCATCTGGACGATGGCACCGATCTTGTCAGGATTGGCATTGATACCCCGTTCATAAACAAGCAAATTGATTAGCTTTCCATCCGGAACACCGAAGGTGCATTTGGCTGGATTGAGCTTAACCCCGAAGCATCGGAGGTTCGCTAAGGTTTCGGCAAGGTCAGACAGAAGGTCGGAACCTTTCCTAGGCTTGACCACGATGTCGTCCATGTATGCTTCGACGTTCCGACTGATCTTTTCTTGTAAGCGCTTTTGGATCATGCCCTATAAAGTGGGCCAAGAATTCTGAGGCTGAATGGCATCGTGATGTAGGAAAAACACCCGAACGGGGTGATGAAGGCCGTTTTTATTTCATCAGGTCCATACATTCGGGTCTGGCGGTACCAGGAGTACGCATCCAGGAACGACATGCGTTCACATCCGGCAATCGAATCTACGATATCTATGCGGGGTAGAGGGAAGTGGTCCTTCGGGCAGCCCGATTGAGATGCTTGAAGTCAATACACATTTGGAGTGAATTGTTCTTCTTTGGCACCATGACCATGTTCGTTAACCACTCGGAGCAATAAACCTCGCGGATGAACTTGGCAGCTAGGAGCCGAGCAATCCCCTCGCCAATCGCCCTACGCTTCTCCATGGAGGAGTGATACGGATCCAACGTATCTATAATTTTTGATGGTTTCATGCTATTATCTTGTCAAACTTTGGATGTTTTGTATGGCTTTTATATCTTTTTTGGGACTAACTTATTAACTCAGTGCCAAGTGCCAGTTCCTGTTTTTTCCGTGTTTTTGACCCTTTTCAGAGGAAGATTTTAAACGGAGTCCAAACGAAAAGAAACTTCCAAAAAGATTTTTTCTGAAACATAAGACGATCGGGAGACTTGAGAACCAAGGCAGGGGGTCACCAGGGACCCCACAAGCCCCCTAGGCGCGGCCAGGGGGGCCGCGCCTCCCAGGCTTGTGGGCTCCCTGGGCCTCCTCTTCCCTAGGTCTTTCTCCTATATATTCCCTAAAATCCCAGAAACAATCAGGGGAGCCACAACACTTTTCCGCCGCCGCAAGCTTCTGTCTCTGCAAGATCCCATCTGGGGCACGTTCTGGTGCCCTGTCGGAGGGGGGATTCGGATACGGAGGGCTTCTTCATCAACACCATGACCTCTCCGATGATGCGTGAGTAGTTTACCATAGACCTACGGGTCCATAGCTAGTACCTAGATGGCTTCTTCTCTCTCTTGGATCTTCAATACAAAGTTCTCCATGATCTTCATGGAGATCTATCCAATGTAATCTTCTGTGCGTGTGTTTGTCGAGATTCATTGAATTGTGGATTTATGATCAGATTATCTATGAATCTTATTTGAGTTTCTTCTGATCTCCTATATGCATGATTTCATATCCTTGTAATTCTCTTTGAGTTGTGGATTTTGTTTGGCTAGCTTGATCTATGATTCTTGCAATGGGAGAAGTGCTTGGTTTTGGGTTCATACCGTGCGGTGACCTCACCCAGTGACAGAAGGGGTAGCGAGGCACGCATCGTGTTGTTGCCATCAAGGGTAAAAAGATGGGATTTTCATCATTGGTTTGAGTTTATCCCTCTACATCATCTCATCTTGCTTAAGGCGTTACTCTGTTCGTCATGAACTCAATACACTAGATGCACGCTGGATAGCGGTCGATGTGTGGATTAATAGTAGTAGATCCAGAAAGTATCAATCTACTTGTCTCGGACGTGATGCATATATGTATGATCATTGCCTTAGATATAGTCATGACTTTGCGCGGTTCTATCAATTGCTCGACAGTAATTTGTTCACCCACCGTAATCTTTAATATTTTGAGAGAAGCCTCTAGTGAACACTATGGCCCCCGGGTCTACTTCACATCATATTTTCAGCCTTACACTTTTACTTCATTGCACTTTCCGCCTTTAGATCTCACTTTGCAATCAATCTTGAAGAAATTGACAACCCCTTTATAGCGTTGGGTGCAAGCTCTTTTGTGTTTGCGCAGGTACTCTGGACTTGACAAGATTCTCCTACTGGATTGATACCTTGGTTCTCAAACTGAGGGAAATACATACTGCTCCTATGCTGCATCACCCTTTCCTCTTCAAGGGAAAAAAACCAATGCAAGCAAGTCTCCGTCAACGTGTCAATTTCTGGTGGTGTTGTTTGAGAAGTAGGAGAAGGATTTCTAGCGCTATTGCCGGGGAGGATCAAGTCAAGGACTCATCCAAGTAAGTGTCGCAAACTCATCTCTTGCATTTACTTTTTTGCCTCTCGTTATCCTCTCCCCCACTTCTGAAAAACAAAAATTTACAAAAAAATATTTGCCTTTTTCGTTTGCCTTTTTTGTTTGCCTGTTTCGTTCGCCCTTTTCTCTCACTTGCTTTCTGTTCGCTTGTGTGCTTGCTTGCTTGCTGAAGTCACCATGACTGAAAACACCAAACTCTGTGACTTCTCGAATACTAATAATAATGATTTTATTAGTACTCCGATTGCTCCCACCACTAGTGCGGAATCATACGAAATCAATGCTACTTTGCTGGATCTTGTTATGAAAGAGCAATTCTCCGGCCTTCCTAGTGAAGATGTCGCATCCCATCTTAATACCTTCATTGAGCTTTGCGATATGCGAAAGAAGAAAGATGTGGATAATGGTGTGATTAAATTGAAGCTTTTTTCCTTTCTCATTGCGAGATCGAGCAAAAACTTGGTTTTCGTCTTTGCCCAAAAATAATATTGATTCTTGGAACAAGTGCAAAGATGCTTATATATCCAAGTATTTTCCGCTGGCTAAGATTATCTCTCTCCGTAATGATATCATGAATTTTAAGAAACTTGATCATGAACATGTTGCACAATCTTGGGAGAGGATGAAATTGATGATTAGAAATTGTCCCGCTCATGGCTAGAGTCTTTGGATGATTATACAAATCTTTTACGCTGGCTTGAATTTCGCTTCTAGAAATATCTTGGACTCTGCCTTAGGTGTAACATTCATGGAAATCACGTTAGGAGAAGCTACAAAACTCCTGAACAATATCATGACGAACTACTCTCAGTGGCGCACTGAAAGGTCACCTACTAGTAAAAAGGTACACGCTATAGAAGAAATTAACTCGTTGAGTGCTAAGATGGATGAGTTAATGAATTTGGTTGCTAGTAGAAGTGCTCCTTTAGATCCTAATGATATGCCCTTGTCTTCCTTGATTGAGAGTATCAACGCTAGCTTGGACGTTAATTTTGTTGGTAGGAATAATTTTGGCAATAAAAATGCTTTTAGAGGAAACTATGTTCCTAGGCCTTTTCCTAGTAACTCCTCTAATAACTTTGGCAACTCCTACAACAATACTCATGGAAATTACAATAGATTACCCTCTGAGCTAGAGAGTAATATCAAAGAGTTTATCAACTCGCAAAAGATTTTCAATGCGTCCATGGAGGAAAAACTACTCAAAATTGACGATTTGGCTCGGAGCGTTGATAGAATGTCTAGTGACATTGATGCTTTGAAAGTTAGATGTGCTCCTCCCAAGATCAATATGGGTGAAACTTTGAAAGCTATGCGTGTTTCCATGAGTGAGAGCAAACAAAGAACCGCCCAAATTCGTGCTAGACATGAACCGCCCAAATTGTTTTCTTGTGTCAAACCTAATGATGATGGGGCTGGATATGAATCCACTTTGGTTGAAAAACGCCCCAATGATTCGGAGTCCATCTATCTTGATGCTAAAAGCATTGAAAATGGAGTAAAAGATATTAAAACCTTTAGTAGTAATGAAATTACTACTTTGGATTTCAAGGAATTCAATTATGATAGTTGCTCCTTGATTGAATGCATTTCCTTGATGCAATCCATGCTAAACTCTCCACACGCTTATAGCCAAAACAAGGCCTTTACCGATCATATCGTCGAAGCTATGATAAAATCTCTTGAAGAGAAACTTGAATTGGAAGTTTCTTTCCCTAGAAAGCTTCATGATGAGTGGGAACCTACTATCAAAATCAAAATCAAAAACTATGAATGCAATGCTTTGTGTGATTTGGGTGCTAGTGTTTCCGCAATTCCAAAGTCTTTATGTGATGTTCTGGGTTTTAATGAGATTGAGGAGTGTTCTCTTAATTTGCATCTTGCGGATTCTACTGTCAAGAAACCCATGGGAAGGATCAATGATGTTCTTATTATTGCAAATAGGAACTATGTACCCGTGGATTTCATTGTGATTGACATTGATTGCAATCCTACATGCCCTATCATTCTTGGTAGACCTTTCCTAAGGACTATCGGTGCTATCATCAACATGAAGGAAGGGAATATTAGATTTCAATTTCCTTTAAAGAAGGGTATGGAACACTTTCCTAGAAATAAAATAATATTGCCTTATGAATCCATGATGAGGGCCACTTATGGTTTGAGCACCAAAGACGACGATATGTGATTCTATCGTCTTATGCCTAGCTAAGGGCGTTAAACAATAGCGCTTATTGGGAGGCAACCCAATGAATTTATCTATTTTTCCTTATGTTTTTTTGCGTCCACACTATCAAAATTTTGTTATGATTGTGTCTTTTGTGTTTCTTTTTGTGTTTGAGCCAAGCAAAACCTTTATGACTAGTCTTGGTGATGGTTGTTTGATCCTGCTGGAAAAAAGACAGAAACTTTTCGCTCACGAGATTATTTTTCATTTTTGTTCAAAAAGAGCTTTTGAGTTGATTCGTTTTGCTTCTGGTTGATATGCCTTTTGCCTAGGCAGTCGTAATGTTTCAGAATTTTTGAGGTACCAGAAGTATACGAAGTATACAGATTGCTACAGACTGGTCTGTTTTTGACATATTCTGTTTTTGTGGAGTTGGTTGCTTGTTTTGATGAAACTATGGATAGTATCGGGGGGGTACTAGCCATGGAAAACTGAGAATACAGTAATCTAACACCAATATAAATAGAAATCAAGATTGCTATAGTACCTAAGGAGGTGGTAGTTTGTTTTCTTGTGCTAATGTTATCACGAGTTTCTGTTTAAGTTTTGTGTTGTGAAGTTTTCAAGTTTTGGGTGATGATTCTCATGGACAAATGGATAAAGAGTGGAAAGAGCTCAAGCTTGGGGATGCCCAAGGCATCCCAAGCCAAATTCAAGGACACCAAATAGCCTAAGCTTGAGGATGCCGTGGGAAGGCATCCCCTCTTTCGTCTTCAATCCATCGGTAACATTACTTGGAGCTATATTTTTATTCACCACATGATATGTGTTTTGCTTGGAGTGTCTTGTATCGTAGGAGTATTTTCTTTTTGTTGTGTCACAATCATCCTTTCTTCACACCTTTTGAGAGAGACATGCACTCATCGTGATTTTGCTAGAATGCTCATCGTGCTTCACTTATATCTTTTGAGCTAGATAATTTTGCTCTGTGTGCTTCACTTAGATCTTTTAGAGCACGGCGGTGCGTGACTTGGTAATTGGTTTGTGCTATGAAAGTAATCCCAAAGGTGATAGGTACCCAAAGAGGATACAAAAACCTCCATCTTCATGTGCATTGAGTAGAAAGAGAAGTTTTGATTCCTCTCAATTAGTTTTGAGACGTGGATTTTGTAATATTAAGAGTTATGTTAGTAGGGTGTTGTGAATCTAGAAATACTTGTGTTGAAGTTAGTGATTCCCGTAACACTACAAGAAAATCTACCTGTAGAGACGTCATATTCCATAGCTAGAGACGTGATATTTCATCTCTAGGCAATTATAGAGTCGACTTAGCAAAGCGTCTTTGGAGTGTCTCCACACGGGCCGTCTCAAAACATGTAGACACGCTCGCTAAGCGTCTATACATGGCATGAGATGCTATATTGGGACGTCCAAAGGCGGCTGTAGATATGACACGCTATGTTTGCACGTTCAAAAGCATCCCTAAATATGTAGAGTCGTTCTGTTAGGTGCGTTCGTATCACGTCTCTACTAACAGGGCCATTTCATTCGTCATAGGCCCTAGGCCCATTCCTATACATGCTATGTATAGACGTTATTTTCGTGTCTAAATACATAAAAGCTTGTACGTAATCAATCATATTTTTCTTTATATAATATTTGATTTATTCTAAATTGTACTTCGCCATTTCAAATCCAGTAACTTTATCGTACCATATGTTTGAGCAGAATGATAAACAAATATTTTATATAAAAGCTTCATTCATATCACCAATCACATTCATAAGCAATAAATATTATTATATGACACCCATATCACCAATTGTATCCACAATCATCACATTCGCACAATTTCATTTAGTAGGGCCAAACACCTTAGGTTCACAACTGAATCAAAGCAGATTTTCATATGAAATATACAAATAACTAAGAAGAGATCGTACAAACTAGAACTAAGTTTCCCTATGAAACTAAAATCTGTATATATACATAAATAATATTTGTCCATGTAAAGATTAATTCTTCTATAGTTGCTCTTGGCTCCTCCAATGCACTCCTTTTTCTAAATCTTGAGCTACCCTGAGAAAGATAGAAAACAGAGAAATTTTAGAACATAGCCTTAAGGCTAGTGTGAGAAGAAATGTACTTTGATGATGTACCATACCAGTCTTTGGTGGCTTGTTTCGAGGTTGTGCAGAAGTGGTTAATTTTGGTTTTTTTACCTAAAAACCACAAAGATCCTTCATAAATAAAAAGCCTTAAGTACACACATTTGAGCATACAATAATTGCATGGAAGTGTACTTACATGAGATAGAGGCCATGCAATAACATGCCCAATAGCATCCCTTATTGTTTGCAATTTTCCATGTGGTCTAACCAGTGTCTCATCTCCAAGTCTTGATACAGCGCAAATAGAAACTGCTGCATATTGTTCTCCAAGCATGTTTCCTCCAACCACGTATGTTTTATCTCTGCTCACTAAAGTTCCTTCGGCCACAAATCTATTTTTGCTTCTCGGGTTCAACGAAACCAACAAGACTTTCATTTTTTTCCTATTTTTCAAGAAATGAAACATTCGTTATCACAAACCATGGAAGATTTCACTTTACACAAAACAGGATCAATTGCACATGGAATTAGACAAACTAACTATTATAACCATTGTTATTCAGATATAAATACAATATACCTGCTTAGTGAAGCGAAGAACCTGTTCACTTGGTTCAGGACCACCTTGCTTGGTCGCATTGCTATTTTTAGCATGACCATTCTTTGATAGAGGACCATCATGTGCTTTCTATAGTTGAGGTTCGGTATAGTTGTAAGTAAATTTATAGAAAACATAGTCATTGTTTGATAACTCAATAGATATTTATGGAAAACATACACCCACCTTAGCAACCATGTGTTCATGTGGTGAAGATAAACTGGTGCAGCCCTCTTTGGTTATTGCACAATTTCTAGGATGCAATTCCTGGTCAGTCTTGTCCGGTAAAATTGATTTTGCACAGCCTTGATTGAACGTATCAATTTTTTTAATGTGCGCTTTCTACAATTGAGGTTTCAGTTACAAGTAAATATACACAAAACATAGACATTGTTTGACAATGAAGCAAAAATGTATGCACACGCACACCTTAGCAACCATGTGTGGTAAAGATGGAGTGTAATCCTCTTTGTTTCTCGAAGAGAAGCTAGTATGCAATTCTTGGACAGTGATATGTTTATCGGGCATAGTTGATTCTGCACTTCCTTGATTGGTATAACCCTCTTTGGTTGATTCTACACGGCCTTGATTAGCCTTATCAAAGTTTTCAATGCATGCCTTCTACATTTCAGGTTCAGTACAGTGCGATATAAGCATACCCAATAATAGGCATTGTTTGATAATGAAGCAAAAAAGTTTATGCGCACACACCTTAGCAACCATGTGCGGTAAAGATAAACAAATGAAGTCTTCTTTGGTTCTCACAGAAAAACTAGGATGCAATTCCTGGTTAGTGATCCGCTCGTCAGGTAAAATAGATTCTGCACTTCCTTGATTGGCCGTATCAAACTTTCCAATTTCTGCTCTCTACAATTGAGGTCCAGTTCAGTTGTAAGTAGACTTATACAAAACATAAGCATTTGAAATAATGAAACAGAAATTTATGCACACACACACACCTTAGCAACCATTTTTTCTTGTGGTACTGATAAACCGATGTAACACTCTTTGGCTCTCGCACAATTGCTAGGATGCAGTTCCTGCAACTTATGATGAACAATTGATTAAGCATAAGAATGAACTAGAATACTTATTAGGAAAGAAACTATTACATCACCTGCATAGCACTCAATGGAGCATGTTCTTTAGCTTTTTTATATAATTCATTTGGGAGATCACTGCCAGCAACTCTTTTGTTGAGATCAACCTAAAACAAAAACAAGATAATAGTATATAAATGCTTCCATATTTATCTTGCTAGAAAGAGATGTGTTTTAGATACTAACTTCATCACTTCCCGTGGTTACATGTTCATTTCTGAAATCATCTGTGGGGAATTTTCGCTTCAGGAAAGAACGGATCATAGCCGAGTCATCTGTCACCTTTTCCACATTATCTCCTAGTGTCTGCAGTACAAATGGAACATTTCCTTCTTCCTCGGGATGTTGAACAAAAGTCAGTCCCTGAGAAACTTTTATTTCGCTCCAATACTTATCACCATAATACCCTCGAAGCTTTTTCACCTCTTCCCCATGAACACTTTTAAATACTTCTGCATAATCACTGAATGAAAGGCACCCATTTTTATCTTTCTTTCTTTCTTCCAGTTTCTCCTAATGAAATAAATACAAACATCTCATTATACTAACTAGTATTGAATTAAAGCATTTACTTTAATCACAAATAGAAGTATATATACCATCACTATCTTTGTTTTGACATTTTTGTATTCACCGTCCTTCTGCTTATGAGCTTCATCCCATAGTTCAATCTTGCTAACCTTTCGACCGCTTTTGATTTCCTATTCAACAAAGTAAATTAGAATGTTTGTTAGTCTTTTTGTTAGAACATATTCAAGTTTATTCACTAAAAAAACAATGATGAGCCATCTTTAGAAATAAAAGGTTTCACCATCTCTTTTCTGAGCCTAGCATGGCTTTTTCTCCCAGTTGTATGTGGATTCTTCTGCTTCTTTGCACACTCGGTGTTCTTTTCACATAATTTCGGGTGAAAGAACAAATCTAGTCAATATTAATGTCAGCAAGATAGTTATGTACAGAAGATTAAGTATGAGAAAAGAACACATAACCATGTGTGAATCCTGGCACCAAAACCCAACAAGAGTATCCCATTGATGTTCATTAACACCTTTGGGAACACCTGCTATAATTTCAGCTAAAGACTTCTTGTCACGCCTGAAATATTTACTCTTCAAACGAGACTTATATGCTCTCCATTTTTTGTTAATAGTTAATAGGATCCAGTCTCTTGTAAGTTGTCTAGTCTTATTGGGGTAGATAAATTTCTCCTTCAAAAATTAAAATTGGCAATCAACAATGTGAAATTAACAGTCTTGAACAGTGTTATCAAAAGAACAGTACTATGAAAATCTTACCTCCACATCTGTGATCATCTGCGCATGTTTTTGTAGAAACAATTCATTATCCCATCTCGGAATATGCAATGGTGCAAATGTTGAGTTTTCTGCAAGCCAGGTAAGATGTTGACTGAGAATGGCAGCCGACCTTTCATTTGGAATTCCATTTCCACCAGTCTCCACAATTATCTTCCCCCCATGTAATTCCGACAAACTTTTACCGCGGAATTCACCTATAATCTGTCGCACATCTCCATTTGGCCCTGCATGCAAGATTATCACAGTTTTATATAACTAGACCCTATACAGCACACTAGATCTGTGTTTGGAAAACAAACTTGAGCTTACAAATTATTTTAATTTGCCTAGTAGAAATAGGAGGCTTTTTTGCTATTAGATCATCAATCTTTGGAGGGCTTTCTAAATTTTCATCATCTTGTTGTACACTTTCAGAATCTTCCTCTGGGATGTTTAGGCTTCGAAGCCGTCGAGGTATCCTCGACATGATATCTGTACCAAACAATGTTAAATCACATGTTAAGGTCAAGCATAGAAGCATATGTCAAGGTCATGCATATGATTTCACATATTTCTTGGAACCAAACAGCCTTCCACACAAACCAAAGACTCACAATTACTGCATTATGTGTATTGTTCATTGGTTACTGTAATTTGGTTTCACACAAAACAAAAGCAGAGGACCACACAGGGGCGAAGGGAACTACAAATGATGCATCCTTTTTCTTGTAGACTGGATTCAACACCAGATTATGATATGTGATGTGAGAGTTTGAGAACAAAATAATATGAACAACATAACCAAGGCTAAGATTCAGGAACCTGTGTCTGCAATATTACCAGAGTCTGGACTAGTATATATCATGAAAACAATTATGTTGTTCTACACCCCTTAAGGGAACAAAGTTATCTTCCCCTTCCACACAAAGTCTGCTTGTTGTTTTTAGGCAAGCAAGCAATTCAACAAACACTTACAGTGCATTGCCTACATGAAGGAAGGAAGAACACGAAGGAGAAAAGGATCAGGATTTCAGATGCATATAAATGAAGGATCCCACTTCGGCTGATCTAATGGTAACCTGTAGGGCCTATTGGATTCAAGGAATTACCTGCTTGGTAGAGGCTGAAGATTGGATGGAGGCGATAGCTGCTTGCGGGCTATGTACAGACCTGCGTGGATCCGGCTTTGTGATGGTGAGGACGACGTCGGGAGGAGGAGCACGGCTTCTGAGACGACGGGGCGATGTACACTACGTAGCTCCAATTACCGATCTCGACGATGGTGGAAAAAGGAAATCGGCCGGCGCACGAGGTGGCGATCTCGCGCCAGATGCAGGAACGGACGGCGCTTGAGGGTGACGCTCCACGCCAGATGCAGGAACGGGCAGCGCTTGAGGGTGATGCTCCGCGCCAGATCGATGCAGGAACGGGCGGCGCAAGGGATGGCGATCACGACGCGGTTGGATAAATGAGGAGGTGCGGCGAGGGAAAAATGAGGAACGCGGGAAGTATATGCGCGCTAAAGAACTGTAGCGCCAAAAAAATTGGGAGCCCTAAATAATTAATTTTTGAGGTGTATTTTTTATTAGATAAATAAATCCTTATTATTTTTTTTAAGATCAAACTTTATTGAGTAATATTTTTTATTAGATAAATAAATCCTTATTATTTTTTTAGTAGATAAATAAATCCTTATTATTTTTTATTAGATAAATAAATCCTTATTATTTTTTTAAGATCTAGTGGTTGGGGCGCTCCGGCTGTTGGGCGCGCTAGGTGCCTGGGGTCCCCTACCTTCGCGGGGGGAGCTGCGTCATGGAGTGTCGGTTCTGGTCGCGTGGGCGGTAGAGTCATCGGCTCGGATGGAGTGTGGACTCGGGGCCAGTGGGTAAGTCGGAGCCAGGGACTCCGAGGAACACCCGGTGTTGTGGAGTGTCGGATCTGGCCGCGTGGTAGAGTCGTCGGCTCGTGTGGAGTGCGGCCTCGGGGCCAACGTGTGTGTGTTGTTGAGGTTTGTATGTCGGAGTCGCGGCTCCACGTCTTGTGGTACGGTGGCCACTCTAGCCGTTTGGGCGGCAAGGTAGTCGGCTCGTTAGGTGCGCGGCCTCGGGTCAATTCTCTTCTTCTTAAAGCAATGGTAGAGCTCTTGCCGGTTTCTCAAAAAAGAGATCAAAATTGGCCTTCCCCCTCTACCATGCTCTGCCCGTGTCGACCGTGAACGCCGCCCGACATGCCCTACGTGCCTGGGGTCCCCTACCTCGACGGGGGGAGCTACGTCATGGAGTGTCGGTTCTCGTCGCGTGGGCGGCAGAGTCGTCGACTCGGATGGAGTGTGGACTCGGGGCCAGTGGGTATGTCGGAGCGAGGGACACCGAGGAACACCCGGTGTTGTGGAGTGTCGGATCTGGCCGCGTGGCAGAGTCGTCGGCTCGTGTGGACTGCGGCCTCGGGGCCGACGTGTGTGTGTTGTTGAGGTTTTGTATGTCGGAGTGGTGGCTCCAGGTCTTGTGGTAGGGTGGCAACTCTAGCCGTTTGGGTGGCAGGGTAGTCGGCTCGTTAGGTGCACAACCTCGGGTCAATTCTCTTCTTCTGAATGCAATGGCACAGCTCTTTAAAAATTCACAATAAATTCAAGCTCGCAATCATTTCTTGAATTTGCAAATTGTTTCCTAATTCATGAACTTTTACAATTTGTTCCAAAAAGTTTTGAGCATTTTTAAATTCATTTTGCTGAGTTTGTGAGTATATTTCTTTGAATTGGTGAGATTTTTTGAAAATTCATTAACAATTTTAGAAGCCATGAACTTTTTTCAAATTCATGTTTTTTTCAAGATCGCAAACATTTTTTGTTTCCCCCAAAATTGTGATTTTTTTGTAAAAGTCAACGGACATATGTGCTTCATACTAAAAAATAATCTGCGTACATAGTGGGAAATAGGGAATATCAACTGTGTATTTATCTTCTAGTATGTGAAAACATATGCTCTATGAAAATTTAATTTGTTTATTTGCAAAAATTCCAGGTGTCGTATTTGGATCACCTACTCCTTGCAGGCAAACTATGAGGAAACCTCCGAAAGTTCTTAACTCTGCTTCACAACTACTGGAACCAGCGTCGCCTCTTAGAGTAACACATTACAGAGTAATCTCTGGGAGTATATCTTAAAACTACTGAAAAATAATCTGCTTAGGATCATTCAGTACATAATAACACATTACAGAGTAACATAGGGAACAATAATCTTGGAACAAAAGGCAACATACACATCAAAAAAATATCATAGGATAATTCATTATAGAGTAACACAGGGAACAATACATTCTGAAGATAACAACCTATATCTTAGTTGCCGATAACAAGCTGAAAGCCCAAAGACTAATCTGTTTCTTATGAAGATGGTTCTTCACCCATGTCAAATATATCACGAGGTTTGAATTTTACCATGGTATTCCAATTCTCACTTCTCGGATGCTGGATATAAAAGACCTGATCAACTTGGGAAGAAAATACAAAAGGATCATCCTCTAAATTCTCCCCTGTACTCATCTTTTATAACACCAGATTTGTGATGAACATCATACCAATCACATTTGAAGAACACCACCTTGTAATCTCTGTACGACAATTCGAAGATGTCAGATAACCGGCCATAATACGACACACCATTTTCAGCAAGGTTCACAACACCACTATTTTGTGTGACGCGTCCTGTCTCGCGACTGATAGTCTGAAACCTGAAACCATTAATTATATAGCCACTGTAGCGCACCCTGCATTTGCTTGGTTTTGCGGCTAATGCTCTTATCTTTTCTGTGATATCCGGTCCATCGTTTAGTATAACCTGTATGTAAGAGTGGTTACATTGAGTTCATATGGAACTACAATGAAGGAATATGCTAAAGGTGAACTATACCTTTTGTTCCAACCAGTCAGCAAAGTGTCCACTAATAAATCCCTCATTGTCATCATCCGTCAAATTTAAGTTACCCGATTTCCTCTTCTCTTGATCCAGAAATTCTCTATAGTAATAAGACAAATAACATCATTATTGTTTCCAACTTATGAAAAACAAAAGAAATACAAGATAGCACTGAACCACACCAACGGAGACCATCAAGCTCATCAGAGTGTCGCAAGACATATCGATGTGCTTGAACAAGAAGTTGATCGTCCAACTGACCACTGACAGCCTTTCCAATTGGCTCACCAACACTATCGAACATGTATACACCCTTTGTATTATCTGAAGGATCGGGGTTCCTAGAAGTTCTTGTGAAACATGTGGTTCCTTCTCGAAATCTTGAACAAAAGGTCAAGCATTCTTCAACAATATATCCTTCAGCAATAGAACCTTCAGGATAAGCTCTATTGCGCACAAGTGACTTTAGCCAAACAAATGATCTGAACATCATAAAACAATGATGTTATATGCGTCACGGGAAATGATAAATCAAATCATATACTTAGATGCATCGTGGAAAATAACAAATCAAATCAAAGCAGCATACCTCTCTAGAGGGTACATCCACATGTAATGCACCGGGCCACCAAGTTTAGCTTCTTCAACTAAGTGCACCATTAAATGTACCATGACAGTAAAAAATGATGGAAGAAAAACTTTTTCCATATTACAAAGTGTCTTCACAATACTCTCTTGCAGTTTCTCAAGCTCAGAGACATCTAACACTTTGGAGCATAGCTTCTTGAAGAAATTAGCCAGCTCAACCACTATTATCATGACATCTTTACTAGGATAACAGTGTAAAAGTGCCACAGGAAGGATGTCTTCTAGAATAACATGACAGTCATGGCTTTTGAGGCCAGTCAATGTTAATTATTTCATGTTCACACACCTCGAAAAGTTTGATGCACAACCATCAGGAGTCGTACAATTCTTAATCATTGTACAAAGCATCTCCTTCTTTTCTTTATCCATATTAAAAGGTTTGTGCGGCAATTTAGTTTTACCTGTATCACCTTCATCGGGTTGAACGTTAGGTAGAATTCCAATTTCTCCCAAGTCAAGCCGTGCATTAAGGCCATCCTTTGTTTTAGAATCAATATCCAGTAAGGTACCAATTAAATTTTCAAAGACGTTTTTCTCAATATGCATTACATCTAGATTGTGCCTTAACTTGTTGTGCTCCGAGTATTCCAAATCAAAGAATATTGACTTCTTTTTGAAACAATCCTCGGGCTTCTTTTCAGGTTTACGTGAGATGTTATCCGATTTCTTTTTAGCCGCTCTTTTACGCTTCTGTTTTTCACGCCCTTCAGTTGCTTTTTCACTAGCTTTGCCCTTCATTTTCCCTTTCTCTTTGTTTGTTGCAACAACTTTTTTTCCGAAGACAAACACTCTGCCCTGCAACATTCTCAAAGCTGAGCTACCACTCATAGTTGAAGGTGCAAGTTCCATCTCTTCGGTGTTATCAAACGCCTTCTTTCGTCTCCGAAATACATGATCCCGTGGTAGCCATCGACGATGACCCATATAACAAAATTTCTTACTATTTTTTAGCCAATATGATCTTGTGAAAGGACCATAGGACGGACAAGCATATCTACCACTCGTGCTCCATCCATACAGGTGAGCTAATGCTGGAAAATCATTCAAAGTCCATAATAGTGCAGCTCGAAGAGGAAATTTCTCCTGAGTACATGAGTCAAAAGTGTCCACACCCTTCCAAAGTTGTAACAGCTCATCCATCAACGGCTGCAGGTATACATCAATGTCATTGCCAGGGGAACTTGGTCCAGGAATAATCATTGATAAAATTAGAGATGTTTGCTTCATGCATATCCAAGGTGGTAGGTTGTATGGAATAAGCATGACTGGCCAAGTACTATGTTTTGCACTCATGAGTCGGAAAGGGTTAAACCCATCAGACCCAAGGCCTAGTCGTATATTACGGGGATCCTCAGCGAATTTAGGATATCTAGCATCAAGATCTTTCCATGCCTCTGCATCAGCTAGACATCGCAGCAATCCATCTTTTGTACGACCTTCATCATGCCAACGCATGTCAGTTGATGTCTTCTTAGTTGCAAATAACCTTTGGAGCCTTGGAATCAATGGGAAATATCGCAACACCTTGGCTGTTTTCTTCTTCTTTTTAGATTCAGCTGTTGAATCTTTCTTCTCATTTTCATTGGTAACCCAACGAGAGGCACCACACACATGGCAAGACTCCTGGTTAGCTCTTTCACCTCTAAAGAGCATGCAATCTCTTGGGCATGCAAGAATTTTCTCATAATCCAGCCCTAATCCGCGTATGATTTTTTTTCGCCTCATAATATTTCTTCAGCAGGCTTATCTGAGGAAATGCAACCGATAATACACCAAGTAGCTGTGTGAACGACTCCTGTGACCACCCATGCAAGACTTTCATGTGATATAAAGTGACAAGAAATGACAACCTCGAATATGTTGTACATGCAGGGTATATATCTATGTCTGCTTCCTTCAAGAAACTAGTGTATATGTCTTGTTCTCTCATTTTATCATCATCGGCAAATGGTGTACTCACATTCTCAGCCACACCAGGCTCCAAGTCAACAAATTCAGACTGAACACCATCTAGTTCCCCATCCAATGAGCTTGATAGTGATTGGAAGCTGTCAGTCATGGGGAAAATAGCACTTAAGAGTCCAGGAATGTCATGCAATCTTCTATTACTGCCTTCTACATCAGAATTGATTGGAAAAGCAGGAATATGAAAATTGTTGTTGTTATTTGACATGGGAGCAAATGCAAATGACGGTGAATCATACTCTTCTCCATGGCAAACCCATTTTGTATAACCCTGAAAAATACCATCACATCTTAGGTGGGTTTTCACTTCGCCATAATTCTGTGTTGCTTTATTTGCACAGTTTACACAGGGACAAAGGATTTTATCATCGAGTGGAACATCACGGAAGGCAAAAGATAGAAATTGCTCAACGCCGTCTTTATATGCAGTAGTCGATCTTGGTTTACTCATCCAACCTCGATCCATCCTTTTCCAGCTGTAGTAATAAAAGAAAAATAGATCAGTTTATAATTTTCCATATGATGTTATACATTAAGTACAACAAAAGACAGTTGACGAATAAATGGGATAAACTAAAAAGTGCAAAAATATTGGCATCCCGATCACCATCGGCACCTGGCTGCACCTTGCTACTTGGTTCCCCCTCCTCCCTACGATATGCATGGGTCTGCCTCTCAACCTCAGGTACGGTTGTTCCCCTGTCTTCCCTTATTTATTATTACTTCATAGTTTTTATGAACAACCATGGTTGCAATATCTAGGGGGTATTCAGTGAAGGGAATACACTGTGGTGCAGGGGCACCATTTTGTCCTATCAAATAATTGAACTGCACAAAGCACCCCAGAATCTATATGAAGGAATTGACACAACAATTGTGACGTTACCAGCCCTAAAAGGCTACAACCCAGTGATATTATGGTATTGCATTTTTGTAATCACGGATGCCAATATTTTAGCCTTTTAAGCAGTCAGAACAATCATACAAGTAATATCCAAAATGTTGTTGCCTGTTGTGTAAATATGTGTGGGCCTCTTTTGAACTAAGCACTTCCGCCTTTAAACTTTTAAACTAGGTCGTTCCAGTTGGTAATAATATTCATATGCCTATGTCACATGTTACCTTATTCACTGTTTATCTTTTACTCCCTGGGTCAATAAATATAAGGGCGTTTAGATCACTACTTTAGTGATCTAAACGTTCTTATATTTTTTTACAAAGGGAGTACATTCTTTGTTTTCTATTAAACCGTTCCAAAGAATTCTGGTTGTATGTATTTATAGGTCGAAATCAAGGGATGTCAGTGTATTAACATAGAAACATGGTTTTAAGTAGATAGACAACAAAATGTAAGTCTGCTAATTGAACAATCTTGGCTACTAACTACTAAGGATATAACAGATGAATGAGCTAATCATTCCGCACTTGCCAAAATTAGGGCATGAACCTATCCGAGTAAATTACAACTCGACCAGAACTGAAGTTTGCAATGGAATGAACAGTTTTGATCAAAAACATCCACACTGTCAGCTCTATTCCAAGCAAACTATTTAAATTTTCTTCCATAAAAGAAAATGAAAAGGACAATCTCCTGCTAATTTATTTCAAAAGACAGTTTGAATTAGCCCATACATGTCTCCTGTTAATACCTCAATTCAACAAGTACATTTGGGCTACAGTACAACAAGTACGTCCTATTCTTCTCCCCTAATTCAGTAGCTACTCTAATTCAGTAGCTCCCGGCTGTTGAATCAAGAAGATGCATACCTGATTTGTTGTTCAAAAGCTGTCGGTTGGGACCGATGATATTGTCACTTCTGTGATTCTGTCCATGAAAATGAAATCTCCCAAGTCCACGTGGTAGGACGAAGCAGCGGGGAGGCCGGCGGTGGACTGCCCCTGAGATTGCGGCGACTATGGAGCTTGGGATGGGGGGAGACCGACGTCTTGGTGGCAGGAGAGTTGGGCTAGGGGGAGACGAGCGTCGACTGGGGAGCTTCGGCTATTGGAGACCGGTGTCCGGCGGCTGTGGAACTTGCCTGGAAGGAGCGGCGGGGGGCAGTGGGGTACTCTGGCCAAAGGCACCGTCGTCGAGCGTCAGGGGAGAAGAGTGAGGAGAAGTGGGAGTTCAGGTTGGGGGCAAGTGGTGGTGGCGCGAGATCTATGCACGGGGCGACTGTCGGCGGCTTGAGGGCTCTGTGGGGGCAAACGGCGGCGGCTGGGTCGGAGGCGCCGAGCGGCAGCACTGCTAAGGATGAGCGGTTGCGCTAAGGGTCAACGGGGGCAGTCTGTTTAGTACTACCACTAGTACATATCAACCTAAAAAAAAGATAACATATCCGATTACATATCAGATTGCAAAAATATCAACCTAAAAAAAGATTGCAAAAATATCAAAGGGTATATAGGTCATTCCACCTAGATATATCAAGTCAAAATAAATTAAAATAATATGAAAACGCCAATCAAAGCAATTTGTGAAGAACTTAATTTAAAATATATATAAGTCTAAATAAAATGTGGCAAATCATGAGCTGTCAAACATAAACACGATAAAAAATCATCAAATCCCTTGTATCTTTGGGATGATTAAGGATTTTTTTTCAAGGGAGGGATGATTAAGATTTTTGTTTTAACACGAGAATATTACAAAGGTAATATTATTTTACTAAGGATAATAATACGGATATGATTATTAAGGTGACAATCCAATAACAAAATGCCCCTTAATCAGTTTTTTGTGCAATTACTCGGATCATCTATTGGAATTTTAACACACCTATAATTTTAGTAGCCTTTTGAGTAAAGGATGTGATTTATTAATAGAGTCGCATACTAAAACGTCTCCTAAATCATCTCTAAGGTAATTAAAATTATATACTATTTTCTAAATGGGCAATTATAAGCATAAATTTGTGATGCTCTATAAACATCTTAAGAAGCGTCTTTAGCTTGATACTGTTCATGTATGTAGAGGCGAGTACAAATAGCGTCTCAGAAAAAGCGACCATACAAGTCAGTTTTGAGACGTGGATTTTGTAATATTAAGAGTTATGTTAGTATGGTGTTGTGAATCTAGAAATACTTGTGTTGAAGTTAGTGATTCCCGTAACATGCACGTATGGTGAACCGCTATGTTAGGAAGTCGAAGCATAATTGATATATGGATTGTCATCCTTTGTGTTGAGGTCGGGATCGCACGATGGTTAACACCTACCAACCCTTCCCCTAGGAGTATGCGTTTAGCACTTTGTTTTGATTACTAATAAAAACTTTCGCAACAAGTATGTGAGTTCTTCATGACTAATGTGAGTCCATGGTATATATGCACTTTCACCTTCCACCATTGCTAACCTCTCTAGCGCCGCGCAATTTTCACCGGTGCACAAACCCACCATATGCCTTCCTCAAAACATCCACCATACCTACCTACTATGGCATGTTCATAGCCATTCCAAAATATATTTCCATGCAACTGCCACCGTTCCGTCTCATGACTTGTGCCCTCACTCTCATACTGCCATTGCATGACCGTAAGATAGCTAGCGAGATGTTTCAACGTCATACGCCAAGC
This sequence comes from Hordeum vulgare subsp. vulgare, assembly GCF_904849725.1. Classification (NCBI taxonomy): domain Eukaryota; kingdom Viridiplantae; phylum Streptophyta; class Magnoliopsida; order Poales; family Poaceae; genus Hordeum; species Hordeum vulgare. Next base: position 363,865,004 of record NC_058524.1, on the reverse strand, counting down.
TAGATCGTCGCACATCCCGGTACACTGCCAGAGGCATTTCCTATAGAGTCATCATTCTAAGCTTTGAGCTATGAGTAAATAAAAGTGTGATGATCATCATTATTAGAGCATTGTCCCATGTGAGGAAATTAAAAACAGGACAAAGAGCCCAAATAAAAAAAGAGAAAAAAAAAGAGAGAGGCCAAAGAGCCCAAATAAAAAAGAAAGAAAAGAGAGAAAAAGAGAGAAGGGACAATGCTACTATGTTTTTACACACTTGTGCTTCATAATAGCATCATGTTCTTCATGATTGAGAGCCTCTCGTTTCGTCACCACCATATGCTAGTGGGAATCTTTATTATATAACTTGGCTTGTATATTCCAATGATGGGCTTCCTCAAATTTCCCTAGGTCTTCGTGAGCAAGCAAGTTGGATGCACACCCACTAGTTCTCCTTTTGAGCTTTCACATACTTATAGCTCTCGTGCATCCTTTGTATGGAAATCCCTACTCATTCACATTGATATCTATTAATGGGCATCTCCATAACCCTTTGATATGCCGAGTCAATGTGACCATCTCCTCCTTTTTGTCTCACAACCACCACCACACTCTACTCCACCTATAGTGCTATATCCATGGCTCACGCTCATGTATTGTGTGAGAGTTGAAAAAGGTTTGAGAAAATAAGAGTGCGAAAACAATTACTTGGCCAATACCGGGGTTGTGCATGATTTACATTAGTTGTGTGAGGATGATGGAGCATAGCGAGACTATATGATTTTGTAGAGATAACTTTCAATGGCCTTCTTAATTCGAAAGTTCATGATTACCTTGATAGTTTGCTTGAAGTATTATTGTTTTCATGTCAATAGCAAACTATTGTTTTGAATCTCACGGATCTGAACATTCATGTCACATGAAAGAAGTTACAAAGGACAACTATGCTAGGTAGCATTCCACATCAAAAAATCAGTCTTTGTCACTTCCCTACTCGAGGACGAGCAGGAGTTAAGCTTGGGGATGCTTGATACGTCTCCAACGTATCTATAATTTTTTATGGTTTCATGCTATTGTCTTGTCAAACTTTGGATGTTTTCTATGCCTTTTATATCTTTTTTGGGACTAACTTATTAACTGAGTGCCAAGTGCCACTTCCTGTTTTTTCCGTGTTTTTGACCCTTTTCAGAGGAAGATTTTAAACGGAGTCCAAACGTAAAGAAACTTCCAAAAATATTTTTTTTCCGAAATAGAAGATGATCGGGAGACTTGAGAATCAAGGTAGGGGGTCACCAGGGACCCCACAAGCCCCCTAGCCGCAGCCAGGGGGACCGCGCCTCCCACGCTTGTGGGCTCCCTGGGCCTCCTCTGCCCTAGGTCTTTCGCCTATATATTCCCTAAAATCCCAGAAAAAATCAGGGGAGCCACGAAAACACTTTTCCGCCGCCGCAAGCTGCTGTCTCCGCAAGATCCCATCTACGGCTCGTTCTGGTGCCCTCCGGATACGGAGGGCTTCTTCATCAACACCATGACCTCTCCGATGATGCGTGAGTAGTTCACCATAGACCTACGGGTCCATAGCTAGTACCTAGATGGCTTCTTCTCTATCTTGGATCTTCAATACAAAGTTATCCATGATCTTCATGGATATCTATCCGATGTAATCTTCTTTGCGGTGTGTTTGTCGAGATCCGATGAATTGCGGATTTATGATCAGATTATCTATGAATCTTATTTGAGTTTCTTCTGATCTCTTATATGCATGATTTCATATCCTTGTAATTCTCTTCGAGTTGTGGGTTTTGTTTGGTCAGCTTGATCTATGATTCTTGCAATGGGAGAAGTACTTGGTTTTGGGTTCATACCGTGCGGTGACCTCACCCAGTGACAGAAGGGGTAGCGAGGCACGCATCGTTCTGTTGCCATCAAGGGTAAAAATATGGGGTTTTCATCATTGGTTTGAGTTTATGCCTCTACATCATGTCATCTTGCTTAAGGCATTACTCTGTTCGTCATGAACTCAATACACTAGATGCATGCTGGATAGCGGTCGATGTGTGGAGTAATAGTAGTAGATAAAGAAGGTATCGGTCTACTTGTCTCGGACGTGATGCCTATATGTATGATCATTGCCTTAGATATCGTCATGACTTTGCGCGGTTCTATCAATTGCTCGACAGTAATTTGTTCACCCACCATAATATTTGCTACTTGGAGAGAAGCCTCTAGTGAACACTATGGCCCCCGGGTCTACTTCACATCATATTTTCAGCCTTACACTTTTACTTTGTTGCACTTTCCGCCTTCAGATCTCACTTTGCAATCAATCTTGAAGGGATTGACAACCCCTTTATAGCGTTGGGTGCAAGCTCTTTTGTGTTTGCGCAGGTACTCTGGACTTGACGAGATTCTCCTACTGGATTGATACCTTGGTTCTCAAACTGAGCGAAATACTTACTGCTCCTGTGCTGCATCACCCTTTCCTATTCTAGGGAAAAACCAACGCAAGCAAGTCTCCGTCAAAGTGTCAATTTCTGGCGTTGTTGTTTGAGAAGTAGCAAGTAGCGGCGCAGGTGTTCCTTGACGGGTTTGGCCATTGAGTCCACTCGGAGGTGGTGCTTAGCCAGTTCCCTGGGAACATGTCAGACAACTCCATGTGAAGATATCCCAGTTCACGGAGGAACTGGATGATCTTGACTTCCTATTTCTATCCGAGTGAAGTGGAGATGTTTGTCGCAGAAGCACTCCAATCGGTGGGGTGGACGTGGACCTGCTTCATCTCACCGGCCAACTGAAAGGCAGACTCAGTAGCCGACCGTTTCTACTTGATCAGGTATGTGGTATCCACTGCCTTCTTCTACCCACCGAGCGCGGCGGCGAGGACATACTCATTGGCGATCCTAGAGCCTTGCTAGAGGCATTCCTCGGCGACCTTCTGATTGTCGGTCGCCGTGATCACGCCTTTCGGCCCTGGCATCTTAAGCTTAAGATACACGTAACATGGGTGGGCCATGAAACGTGCGTAGGTGGGCCTACACAGGATGGCGTGATAGGCGCTCCAAAGTCGACCACTTCAAAGGACAACCTCTCCTTTCGGTAATTCTTCTCGCTGCCGAATACGACATTCAAGGTGATCTGGCCGAGTGATTCGGCCTGCTTTGTGGGGATGACTCCCTAAAACTGCATGTTACTCTCGCTCAGTCGACACAACGAAATGTTCATAGCTTTGAGAGTGTCAACATATATGATGTTAAACCCACTGCCCCCGTCCATGAGGATTTTCCGCAGTCGGAACCCATTGACCGCTAGATCGACCATCAATGCATGCCTCCCAGGGGTGGCAATATTGGTCGAGTGATCCGATTGGTTGAATGTGGCCGGTGTCTTCACCCACTCGAGGTATTTCGTGACAGTCGGGGCTGCCATGTTCACTTCCCGATTGATAACTTTCAATTGTCTATTGCTCCCTACATCAGCAAAGATCATGAGGGTCCCCTCAATGTTCGGGTACCCGAAGGCATCCTCGTGGTCACCCTCATCTTCTTTGTACCCGGAGGGCTCTCCGCCCATCTCCTTCTAGAGCAGGCGGCAGTCGCAAGCCGTGTGCTTGGCGGGGATGGTCTCCTTGTCGTCGTCCTTCCTAGCATGAATCAGACATGGTTGGTCCAAAAGGCTGCTCTTGGACCCGACCTTCTTCATGCCTCCCAATCTTTTTTCTTCTTGTTGGACTTGTTTTGTCTCTGCCCCGGGACAGCAGGTACTTCGGCTTTGCCCGATGGATCGCCCTTTACCTTCTTCTTTTTCCTGGTGTTGCCCGACTGAGGGGCCTCACTGGCTTGGCCTTTGTCGCTGTGGAGGCGGTCTTCTTCTTCGCCGTTCACATACCGACTAGTGATTTCCATGGCCCGACTAAGGGACAGGTCCCCCGATCGGCCAAACTTGAGGATGAGTTTCCGATACCGAGTGCGTGCTTTGAAAGAGCATACGGCTTGGTGCTCGGTGACATTCCCCAACGTCTTGTGGAGTGTGGTCCACCACTTGGTGTACTCCCTGAGAGTCTCGTTGCTCTTTTGGACACAGTGTTGCAGCTCTGTCAAGCCGCGTGAACACTTGTTAGTGCCCTCGAAGGTCTTGACGAACACTCGGGCGAGGTCACCCCAGCTATGGATGTTGTTGGAGGGAAGCTGACTGAGCCACGCCCTCGCCAACCCCTCTAACATGAGGGGCAGATGCTTCATTGCAACGTAGTCATCGCTGCCACCTATCTGGACAGCCACACGGTAGTCCTCCAGCCAGGTCTCTAGCTTAGACTCACCGTTGAACTTTCCGATCCCCAAGGCCAATCGGTAATTGGAGGGGTCTCTGCCTCTAGAATGTGTCGGTCGAAGCATTCGAGGCCACATGCCACCCGGTCAGCTCACAACCGATCAGCCAGGTTTTGTGTGATTATAGACCGTGCGTTGAACTGGGGGGTGATAACCGTCGTCCCCATTACCCCAATGCTGATTGGGGCTTGGCCTGCAGTCATTCTCGCGGCAAAACTGGGGACGTCTCCCCTGTTCGTGTCGGCCATCAAGACCTCGGTGGCGCATCCACTGCTTTCGCAGTTGGAGTCACCGAGTGATTCTTTGCTCGATAATGGAGCATAGCCAATACCGGGGTTGTGCATGATTTAAATTCGTTGTGCAATGATGATAGAGCATAGCCAGACTATATGCTTTTGTAGGGATAACTTCCTTTTGGCCATGTTATTTTGAAAGTTCATGATTACCTTGCTAGTTTGCTTGAATTATTATTGTTTCCACGTCAATAGCAAACTATTGTTTGGAATCTAATGGATCTGAACATTCACGTCACATAAGAGGAATTACAAAGGACACCTATGCTAGGTAGCATGAAAGCATCAAAAAATCATTCTTTATCACTTCCCTACTCGAGGACGAGCGGGAGTTAAGCTTGGGGATGCTTGATACGTCTCAAACGTATCTATAATTTTTTATGGTTTCACGCTGTTATCTTGTCATCTTTGGATGTTTTATGTACCTTTTATATCTTTTTTGGGACTAACTTATTAATTCAGTGACAAGTGCCAATTCCTGTTTTTTCTGTGTTTTGGACTCTTTTCAGATCTGATTTTCGAACGGAGTCCAAACGGAATAAAAACCCCGAAATGATTTTTTCCTGAACGGAAGAAGATCACGTGGCCTCTGGGCCAAGACAGGTGGGCTCCACAGAGCCCACAAGCTCCCACTCTGCCACCAGGGGGAGGCAGCGGTGTCAGGGCTTGTGGCCTCCCTGGCCGCCCCCTGACCTAGATCCTTGGCCTATATATTCCCAAATATTCAGCAAAAAACCAGGGGAACCTCGAAAATACTTTTCCGTCGCCGCAAGCTTCCGTTTCTGCGAGATCTCATCTGGAGAGCCTTCCCGGCACCCTGCCGGAGGGGACTTTGGAGTTGGAGGGCTTCTTCATCATCATCATCGCCCCTCCAATGACTCGTGAGTAGTTCACTTCAGACCTACGGGTCCGTAGTTAGTAGCTAGATGGCTTCTTCCCTCTCTTGGTTCTTCAATACAAAGTTCTCCATGATCTTCATGGAGATCTATCCGATGTAATCTTCTTTGGCGATGTGCTTGTCGAGATCCGATGAATTGTCGATTTGTGATCAGATTATCTATGATATATATTTGAGTCTTTGCTGATTTCTTATATGCATGATTTGATATCCTTGTAAGTCTCTCCGAGTCTTGGGTTTTGTTTGGCCAACTAGATCTATGATTCTTGCAATGGGAGAAGTGCTTGGTTTTGGGTTCTACCATGTGGTGACCTTTCCCAGTGACAGTAGGGGCAGCAAGGCACACATTAAGTAGTTGCCATCAAGGGTAAAAAGATGGGGTTTTCATCATTGGTTTGAAATTATCCCTCTACATCATGTCATCTTGCTTAAGGCGTTACTCTGTTCTTTTGGACTTAATACACTAGATGCATGCTGGATAGCGGTCGACGTGTGGAGTAATAGTAGTAGATGCAGAAAGTATCGGTCTACTTGTTTTGGACGTGATGCCTATAGATATAATCATTGCCATAGATATCGTCACGACTTTGCGCGGTTCTATCAATTGCTCCACAGTAATTTGTTCACCCACCGTCTACTTGCTTTCATGAGAGAAGCCACTAGTAAACACTACGGCCCCCGGGTCTATTCACATCCATCGTTTACACCTCTGCTTTTACTTTGCTTTGTTACTTTGTTGCTTTCAGTTCTCACTTGGCAAACAATCTATAAGGGATTGGCAACCCCTTCATAGCGTTGGGAGCAAGCTTTTGTGTTTGTGCAGGATCTTGAGATACTCCTCCACTGGATTGATACCTTGGTTCTCAAACTGAGGGAAATACTTACCACCGCTACGCTACATCACCCTTTCCGCTTCGAGGGAACACCAACGCAAGGCTCCAAGGCCACGGGGGAAATCCTTTGCATACTTGCCTAGTAAGTCCCTTAAGGCGTAGCCGCAGCAGAAAGATCAAGTCAAGTATTCTCCCATCAACGTGCCTATCGTTGGCGCCATTGGAAGGTCTTTTGTTGCAGTAGCAGTCATCATGTTGACGGAAAATGTAAAAAACACCACACGGGATACACTCGGATGTACGAGTTCGGGCCCCACTTGGGAGTGGTAACAACCCTACGTATCGAGCCCTGAGGCTGATGTTTTCTTATGGGGTATTTGAGATTACAAGGTGCTGCACCCTTGAGCTGGAGCCCGAGAGTGGCTTATATAGTGTATGCCATGACCGGTCGAGCTTCATTACAAGGCGAGTTAATGATAATAAATAAGGGAGTTACTAGAAACGCTAGTTGTAACTTGTGATGTTGCTGGTAAGGCGGGTCTTCACTGCACTTCATGTGATAGTTTAAGTCCTTACGCATTGCAGCCTCTTCGGTGCCATCGTCTTGCTGTGGTCTGAGTGCCAGGGTGCGCCCAACTAACAGAAGGCGATCCGAATGACTCCATGTAAGCCGAGTGATGGCACACTGTACCGAGTGAGGTTGAGACTACACCGGTGACTTGAAGGACACTCATGCCCGTATGGGGTCTTAGGTGGGCCTTGGGAAGCAGGTCCGTAGGCCTAACCCTAATGTACAACCCCGTCAACTAGTATAAAAGAGAGGCCCGACCTCTGTAGAAAGGGAGGAGCCCCATCGCCTTTACTAGGGTAAGAACCCAGCTTTGTACTCGTCTTCCACCTCAAGAAATCTATACAAGAAGGATTAGGGCTTTACACCGCAAGGTGGCCTGAACCTGGGGTAAACTGCTCGCGTGTTCTTGTTTCTTTCCTTAATTCGAGCCATCGGAGAGTCCCCGCGAAGATGGGAGGTAGAACAGGGTAGGAGAGTAAGCGCACCCATTGTTTGAACCTTTCTGGGTCTGTGGAGCCCCGATTCTAACATTTCGCACGCCAGGTAGGGGTGCGCACCCGTTCTTCAGCTCCAGTTTTGCTCCCCGCTTCACTGACTCCACAGCCGACGCCCGTCACGTGCGTCCTGAGCGGTCGACACGAGACGGCCGTTATCGAGCCGCCAACATCGCGGCCACCACCGTCACCGCCCCCACCGCCCGTGGGCAACAGGTCTTCTTGTAGCCCCCCAGCAAGGCAGCCGCCTCGGTGTGTCCCCCACGGCGTCTGCCACAGCCTGCGTTCACGTGGTGGACCTGAACACGCAGGACGCGTTGCTCATGGCGAGCAAACTACTTCACCACCGCTCGCTGGACGGAAGGTACGACGCCTCGGTGGACCACATCGCCGAGCTCGTCACCGTCGCCACGAGGGCCTTGGCACCCAATGTTCCTCTTCGGGCCCCGGCGTCGAAGGCAGGGCCTCGCCCAGTGAGCCGCCGCCATCACAACACGGTGGTTCGCTCGGTTCACAGCCCGAGGGACCGGAGCAAGATCTGCCTCGCGTTGTGATCCTACTCCTCCAGGTCCCGGTAACTGGCTTCGGGCCACCGCCACGCCCCTGCGGCGGTGCGCCCGAAGGGGCCGGCTTCCATCACAATGTACACACTCACAACATGGAGTACTGCCATGCAATCGGGACATCCCGCAATAAGCGCACCGCCTGGCACCGAGACCACGCGAGCATCGCTGAACACAGAGGTAACCAAGACAATGGTGGAAGGGGCGACCTCGGTAACCACTTTTGCCAACCCCATGGCGACGACAGAAGTGGTCTGCCCCAAAACGATGCTTGGCGCGGGTACCCCCATGGCATGCGCCACCAAGATAGCGTCGCCTTGTTGCCACGACTATGAACTCCCGGGGAGAGGGGTGTCGCACCATAAATTGGTGTCATGGGCCTCGTGCTCCAAGCCGGCGCTCGCTCCCATCTCGTGTAAGAAGCCACGTTGGGTGCCCCCGTCAGATCGGGCTCGGGGGCTCCAACCTGCAGCCGCCCGGTATGGTCGGTATGATGAGGGGAGCCTGGGGCCCGATGATGTGTGTCGTGGCACACGCCCCCGCGGGTCGGGAGAACGGCGCCAAGCGCCAAGGGCAAGGGAGTTCGTCATTCAGGAGATCGACAAGCTGCAAGGGGTGTAGGTCGCGCGCACCTCACGATGTGTCGGGATCCCGCGGGCTCGTGGGGCCTCGGGAGCCATCAGCCTCAAGAGCGTCCCCACCAAAGGAGCAGACCCTCGCGACACATATCAACGGGCGGCCTGATGCGCCCGCGGAGGTTTCCCCGTTAGGTAACTTGTTGGGTTGTTTTGGTCACGCATTTCCTTGTATTTTGCATCACCACATGCGGGTGTTTCCTGAATATGTAATGAACTTGATTAACCTTCACTTGAGATGGTGTCGTTTCTCTGAATCTTAAGATTTAGTGTCAATCCACCACCTTGCAACCGAACTCTTCAGGACAGATGGGGCATGATAGCTCTCATGCTAGGGCTACGGGAGCGTTGCGTCGACATGCGCATTTCCGTGCCGAAGCACGCGGAAGCGCCTAAGGCGAGCTCTCTGTCGGATGACGCCTTCAAAGGTGCCCATGTCTCTAGGCTTGACGCCACACACCTGGAGACAGAGCATGGGGGCCTTAAGAAGCGCCTGAGGATGGAGGGTGGGGGCCCCTCAAGATCACCCATGTCTCTAGGCCCCGCGCCACTTACGTGGAGATGGAGGGTGGGATCTCGGAGTCAAACATCCCGAAGTCTACCCGTGACACTCTCATGTAAGAATGAGTAGGTTGTATATGCCCAGAGTCTCCTAACTGGAATCCCACGACGAGCCACGTCGTGGCCTCGGTGGAAGACTCTACTCAGAACCAAGTGAAAGTACCTATGCTCAGCACTGGTAGAATGACTGTCAAACCGCGACTACGCCCACGCCCTAGTGGAAGCCCCTTGCCTCGCGCGTGGGGAACGATAAAAGAAGACGCCCCATGGGCCGCAACTAACACTTCTTTTAGGTTGACCCATGCTGGATACGGCAACGGCATTTATTTCTAGGTTGCCCGTGCTGGACACGGCAACCGCTTTTATTCCTTTCTTTCTTCGACTTGAGAACAAGCCCACCAGTTGGCCCGTTCTAGATATAGTAGCCGCATCTCCCCTTTTTGGGCTCGCAAACAAGTTAGCTTTGGGAGATCTGGTGAAGGTCTCGGTCTTCTAGTTTTCGCGGAGTTTCCTTGATTTTCTCTCCTCTTACCGTGCCCCCACCTGGCGGAAGCCCATGCATCGTGCTCGGGAGGAGATGATAAAGATCTTCCCCCGCAGCACGTGCACGCTGGCTTTACATGGGCCTCACGCTCGCGGGGGCTCGGCACGTTGGCTTGGCCCAGGTCTGCCCTGGCAGTGCTGGGAGCTTAGAGAACTGGGATCAAGCTCGCGGGCACACCCCACGTGCGCGTCACCTCATCAAGGCCCGAGGGGCCTATACTTCTCGTGCAACGCCCAGATGCAAGCGGACAAGCGTGCATCCTCGAGACAAGGCATCTTCCCTGTAGGACCTCCCGCAAGGGGCCTTGTGAGGTGGGGCCCGCAAGACACAACCACTCGCGCGAAGAAGGCAAGCCTGAAAGCACAATTGCTCCCTAAGGTGGTTTTGGTAATTAATCACAACATATGCATCATTGGACTACTGAATTTTTTCAAGTACATTTCAGAAAAGTTCAAAGATGCTTTGGCCTATAGGATTGTGTGGATATGCCCCTTTGATGCAAGGAAGGAATAGGATTGGCTCAAGCTTCAAGCAAGAAGACTCTTCATTTTACACTTCTTGATAAATCACTTTAAGTCCATAGGAAAGCCAATACTATTAAAAGGGGATGAGGTATTATGATGAATTTGTTGCTCAAGTGCTTAGAGATATCCACCAAAAATACTTAGCCACTTCCCCACAAAATATATCTATCCCAAGCCAAATATGCCAAATTGGTGTCACCAACATTTCCTACTCGGCCATACCAATTTTACACTTAGACAGATCCTAAGCCAAACCCACCATCTCGGTACAACCAATATTTCCATCGGTGCCACCGAGATTGGGTGACCAACATACTGTTGAGATAACTTCAATTTTCGGAATTCCCAAGTTTGAAGTTAGTCTCACCGAGTATGGAAATGAGTCTATGTCATCGTATCAGTACCATTAAGATTCCTATATCGGTCACACCGAGAATTCAAAAGTTGCCACATTTAGTGCAACTCGGTACCACCGAGATTCATTTCGGTGTCAGCGAGTTGGGCAATAATGTTGTAACGACTCAATTTTGGGAGATGCCTATATATACCGCTCCACCTACCTCTCATTCGATGAGGAAGCACTCAGAACACACTTACACTTGCCAGATCGATTTTTATGAGAGAGAGCCACCTACTCATGTGTGGAGATCAAGAGATTCCATTCCAATCATTTCAACCTTGATTTCTGGCCTTCCCAAGTTTCTTTCCACAAGATCAATCTCTCCTACCCCTGCCAAATCTGAGAGAGAGTGATTGAGTGTTGAGGAGACTATCTTTATAAGCACAAGAGCAAGGAGTTCATCGTTCTACCACATATATTACCTTTTGGAGGGTGGTGCCTCCTAGATTGGTTAGGTGTCGCTTGGGAGCCTCATACTTCGTGTTGTGGAGTTGAACCAAGATGTTTGTAAGGGCAAGGAGATCGCCTACTTCGTGAAGATCTACAGTGAGTGAGGCTAGTCATGTGTGGACGGAAGCTGTGGTTGAATAGACAAGGTCACTTCTTCGTGGACCCCTTGTGGGTGGAGCCCTCTGTGGACTCTGACAGCCATTACACTATGTGGGTTAAATTCTCCACTAACATGGACATACGATAGTGCCACCTATCGAAACCATGCCAAAAAATGTCGTGTCAACCTTTGTGTTTGATCTCCCTATCTTACCCTCTACTTTACAGTTGCATGTTTTACTTTCCGCTGCTATACTCTTAGATATGCTTGTGTAGGGTGTACTTGACTAGTCATAGTTGCTAAAACTAGCTCACACTAAAAATTGAGAGAAGGCTAAGTTTTTATCTCGTCAAGTAGTCTAATCACCCCCCCCCCTCTAAACATACTTTCGATCCTACAAGTGGTGTGAGACCTTTGGTCTCCATTAAATTGGTTTCACAACCTAGGAGAGTATGTTGTCTAGTGAGGGAAATTATCACCGTAGAGGTCCATATTTCGATAACACTAATTTTGCTAGTTTGAAGCATAAGATGAAAATGCATATTGTTGGTCATAATCCTGCAGTTTGGAATGTTGTTCGTGTTGGTGTGCACGGTGATTTCTTCGAAGAAGGAAGAGAACCGGATCGTGATGCCACAGCGGAACAATTGAAGATGCTGCAATTCATTGCTCAAGCTTCTGACATCCTGCTCAACTACTTGTGTCCCGAAGAATTTAACAAAATCAGTCGCCTTGAGAATGCAAAGGAAATTTGGGATACTTTGATTGATATGCACAAAGGTACCGATTCTGTCAGAGAATCTAATTTGGATGTGCTTCAAAGTCAGCTTGACAAGTTCAAGATGAAGGATGGTGAAGGAGTCGCTGAGACGTATTCTAGGCTAGCTCTCATCACAAATGATATTGTCGACTTAGGAAGCGAAGAGATGACCGAAAAATTCACCATCAAGAATATACTTAGAGCTTCGGATGGAAGATACGACAGCGTGTGCACATTAATCCAAATGATGCCCAACTACAAGTATCTCAAGCCTACTTAAGTCATTGGAAGGATTGCTGCTCATGAAAAGTCTCTCAAAGACAAAGATGAGCTACACAACAAGTCAAGCGGTGCTTACAAAGCTTCAGTCGATGCTCTCCCTACTTCAAGTGATAACCTTGTTACTAATGAAGAGATCAGCCTCATGGTCACAAAATTCAACAAGTTCTACAAGAGTAGAGGCAAAGAGAGAAGCTCAAGATCAAGATATGATGAAAAGCGTTCGTCTAGTCATGACCGAAATTGCTACAATTGTGGAAAGCCCAGACACTTTTCCAATGAGTGCTCAGCTCCCCACAAACGAAGAGAAGAGTCACCTAGAAGACGAAGCTCAAGAGATGAGTCACCTCGCAAAGAGAGAAGGAGTAGAGAAGAACATTATGAATGAAGACACTCCCGGAGAGGCAGAGAATCGGAGAAGAAGGACAAGTACACCAAGAGCAGTTCAAGAAGAAGACATCAAGCTCATGTTGGTGAATGGGTTTCCGGCTACGAGTCTGACAACCACTTCGAGAGAAGTTATCACTCCAACTCTGACTACAGTCAAGATGAAGGTGTTGCCGACATTGCACTTGTTTCCTCCAACTCCTACGACTTATTTGATTCACCAAATGAAGGGATTGTAAACTTCTTCACGGCCAAAGGCCCCAAGGTATCACACCCCGAGTATTTTGACTTTGATAGTGATGAGGATGACTTGTTAGGGGAAGATGACTTGCTCTTTGATAAGACTAGTGATAACATTGAAAATGAACTTGCTAATTATCATGCTAGTCAAGAGAAATTGAATGATGATGATAAGAAAGAGATTGAATGACTAACTAAAGAATTAAACACTCTTAAGTTAGCTCATGAAACTACTCTAGAAGATCATAGAGAGCTTGCAAGAACTCATGAGAAGCTATGCTTCGAGAAGCTAAATTTAGAGCAAGAGCATGAGTTCCTAAAAGCAATCAATGATGATATTCGAAAGAAGAGTTCCGCTTATCTAGCCAAATGATACTCTTGTCTACTTTTGTTCCACAAGTTAAACCTAAGAACACTAGTAACAAAGGCAAGAAAGTTTCTTCATCTAGTAACAACAATGCTAAAGCTAAATCAAATAATGTTGTTGCTAGTAGCTCTCTTGATTCCACTAATGATTCTCTTATCCAAGTTACACTTGAGCAAGAAAACTATTTATTGAAATAGAATAGAGAGAGGTATCTTCAAGAGTCTTGCCGGAAGTAAGCAATTTAAGGAAATTGTGAGCAAGCAAGGAGGACATCAGAAGAAGCAAGGTGTTGGCTACTTCAAAGTCAATGGAGATGTTTGGGAAGAAGGTCCATATCTGTAACAGCCCAGATGTAGTCCTTTCCATATTTGGATCCTTTCCTATTTTGTGGAACCATGTTTTGGATGTTATAAAGTTTATCATTTCATGTGGCTTCATTTCATGTCATCATCTTGCATCATGGCATCCTTCTTCTATTGCATTGCTTTCCTTTCTTGTGTTGCTAGGAGTTATTCCATTATGGTAGTGCTAGCATGCTTATGAGTAGTGTGGATTGTATGTGGTTGTTGTAAACTATGGTGCTTTCAAAACAATGCAAAACCCTTCCCCTTTGTTTATTTTAACTTGTGTGTTAGACTTTGATTGGCCCTGTTTTAAAAATGTTATTTATTTAGAGGGTTTTCTTGTGGTTGAGGGGGTAACTCCCATTGTAGTATTGGACTTTGGATCTAGGTGGGTATTAATAAAAACAGCATGATAATTCTTGTTTTGTTGTAAATTATTTTGTCTAAAAATCTGGTTTATATTTTTATTAAATAGGGAATAAATCCCTCATGCCCTATTTGTTTTTATCTTCTTTTTCAAAACCCTGTGTGGCTCTAAGGATTTAGTTTGTTGTTTATTTGTTTTTAAAAGGAAAACCTTTTTATTTATTTTTTCCTTCCTGTCTTAGCCAGGCGCCACAAATCCCAGGTGGGCCGGCTATCTCCTCCACCTGGGCCTCTTATCTCTTTCTCTCGTGCGGCCCTCCCCGTGTCCCTCTTCTTCCACCTCGCGACGTCACCCTATACGACGCCTCCGCATCCACCGATTCCCTCCCCTCCTCGATCAGGCGGCTCCCAGCGTGCATTCCGAGGGCCATAAGAGCCTCCCCGGCCCTTCTCCTCCTCGCGCCTCTCCTAGGGTTCCCTCTCCCCGCCGTAATTTCCTTCTTCTCCATCTTCTTCCCCTCTCTCAGGTAAGCCTATGAAGTTCAGTAGTTTAGGTTCAGAGAGGCAGCGCCTCTGGCCGCCGCCCTTCCCCCTCATCCCCGACAGCTCCTCCGGGAGGATTAAGAGCGCATGAAGGACGCTGGATCCTCCCCCGTTCCATTTTAGTCGCTAGAAGGAGGGATCCTCCTCCCTCGCGTCGCCCCGCGTCATCGTCACCGGAGCAAAGCAGCGGGTCTCTAGCTCCGCCTTGCCTCTTCTTCCTCTACGTCGGGTCGGTCCTCCTCTTCGTCGTGCTTGGGTGAGCGCAGTCCCTTCTCCTCCGCCTTTTCCCTCCCTCTTCAGCCCCGCTCGCGTCGTGTGGCCATGCCGGTGCTGCTCGTTCTCGAGTAGCAGCAGCAGAACCAGAGTAGTAGCGCCGCGACATTAGGAGCAGCAGCGTATGCAGGGTACGAGTGCAGCGGGCTCCCTTCTCTCGTGCGTGCGACGGGAATGGGTTCCCCTCGGAGTCCCGCAGCCCCGCCAATGCACCACCTCGCCGGGAGTGGCCTCGCTTGCTTCCGCCGGCGTCCTCCCCCGATCAGTCGTCAGGTAGAAGAAGACCCGAGGGGTGAGGCTAAGTGACCTCGATCCCGTGTTCTAGCAGATCCTGCCTGCTAGGCCAGTGTAACCCCCTCGGGGTTGCTACCGTGAGGTTGAGGTTCGATCCCTGCAACCCCCTCTTTTCCCTTTGTTTTCTTTCGCCTGGTTGTTTAGTTGCAGCCTGACCTTACCTAGTGTGTTGTCTCTGTTTGTAGACCTACCCGCAAGTAGCCCAGTGGTGTGTGTTTGTAGTTGTGCCACGGGGTTGTGGGTTTGATTCCACATCATCCCCCTTTTTATTTTTTGTTGATTTTATTTTTTCCTTGCTGTTATTTGGTGTTGCTAATTTCTGCCAGGGGTTTTTGCTTGTAGTTTTGTTTTTCTTTCACTCATATAGCACTAGGGAGTAGTGTATGTGTGTGCAAAAGGATGTGTTGTGTGTGTGTGCATGAGTGTGCACATACACTTGTGCAAGGGGGCCTAATCCCTCATGTTTGCAAATAGACATGTGCTGTTGTGTGAGTAGTTCTTGTGTGAGTGCATGTGTAGGTGTGGATGGTGTGGTGTGAGTCCACATATACATGTGCAAGTGTATGTGTTGCACATGTGTGTGTGTGTGTGGATGACCACATTTCTCTATGTTAGTGTGACCATGTTAGTGATTCCATGCTATGCCTAGATAGGTTGCTCTTGTCCTAGTGTATGTGCATGTGTAGGTGATGCAATATGTGATAGCTTCCACATGTGATGATAGTTATTTGTAGCTTATAGGATTCTATATGATATTTTCGAGCTAGCTTTGTGCATTATTGTTACAAGCAAGTACCCATTTATGATATATGATTTTGGGGTAGAATCATCCAAGGAATCCAATGGTGCAGTCAAATTTCACTTTAGAGCAACTTCATAAAACTGTTATTTTCTGATATGATGCCATGTTTAGAGCTTTACATTAGGTGGTGCTTTGGCCCTTTATGGATGATTCCTTGATGGAATGGTAGTGGGTGAACCCCTCTACAGCATGGGGCCTTTGTTTTGTTCTTAGGGATTTGTATGACCTACTATGCCCTGTCAAAGTGGACACTTGGCTGAAACTGTCAGATTTGTGAAACCGTGTGATTTTCACTAAGTCTAGGAAATTGTAGTTATTTTCTTCCCCTCTTGTCTTGTGAGAATTAGCTCTTGTGTTGGGAATTAGCCCATGCAGCAAACTAATGTTTGTGAGCTTTTATGTTTTTTAGCTCCCTTTTAAATTTTATGCTTATACACTTCCTGTAACTATCATTTTGGAGGCTGCCAAAATGCTTCAGAGCATAAGCAGCTGGTGAAAATCTGTGATTTTCACTAAGTCCCAAAAACTGTGATATTTATTCAAGTTAGTGTCTATAGATCTGCTCATGGGTGATTCCTATGCATTAGCTTCTTGTACAGGGCTGTAGAGCTTTTGGATGGATTCAGCCTCATGTCTTGTTTGATTCATTTAGATGGTTGTAGCTACTGTAGATCTTGTAGACAAACTGATATGTTGCTGTTGAAAACAGATTGTATGTTTGTATTGTTTTGAAGCTTGTGTGGGCATTGTTGATGGTGTGGTGTGTTCCCATGCACCACCCCACTTATAATTTGTTGCTTGATCATGTGGCAACCTGGATACACCAGTGAGTGCCCATTAGAGTGTGTTTGTGGTTGTTTTGACCCATAGGTCTTTGTAACTTGTTTTGTAGTTTCCGGTTGAACCGTGACTCCGTTCTCTATGTTCTTTATATGTTTTCGCATTGTTTTCTCGTGATGCACATGTTCATGCCATATTCATGCATGTCAATATAACTTAATATGAAGTTATGTACAGAATTCAATTAACTCAACTAATGCATATGAAAGTGACTAGAATAGTGATACATGCTTCCTTCTTTCGAATACCGGGAGATTTGTTCCGTTGTTGCCGCCTTAGTTTCGGTTACCGGTGTTTGATTCCATAACTGATCGCTCTAACACGTTCGGGGTTGTTATGGGGACCCCCTTGATAAATCGTGTAGTGTTAAGGCTTGTCTAGCAGGACCCAACATTGGTTTTAATCTGCTAACAACTTAATAATCAAATGCATAGGGAATAGCTACCTCGAGGAATCTAATCAACCCTCGGGCCAGTGCTCCTCATGAGTGTTGGTTCACCCACCTAGCAGTCGACGGTGCCACCTCGGGGCAACCCGAGTCGTTTGCTTATCGTCCACTATGCATAGACGGTTTTGTCTTGAGAACGAGATACGCGGCTCCTATCGGGTTCTTCGACACACCGGGAGGTCTTCCAGATTTGTCTTACTTAGCAATATATCTTGCGTATAGGGATTCCGGTGAAACTTTGGGTCTCCTCAAAGTTGAGGTTTTCCTCTAAGGAATCCGATGAGATCACGAGTCTCGTGATAGAGGATTACTTTGCGGCCCGTGGCAGTTTGTGATGGACTAGTTGGAGCACCCCTGCAGGGTTTAATCTTTCGGAAATCCGTGCCCGTGGTTATGTGGAAAATGTGGATATTTTGTTAACATCCGGTTCTAGACAACTTGAAGTAACTCTATTAAAACTGCCAACTGTGTGCATAACCGTGACTGTCTCCCTCGGAGATCGCTCTCCAACCGAGAACACGGTGGGGTTATGTTTGACGTAAGTAGGTGTTCAGGATCACTTAGTGATCAACCTAGTCTTCGATCGCTCGCGTAGACCACCATATGATTACCCTGATCATCGTAAGGTAGCCACCATATATGCTTAGGTTGCTGCAAACCCATACACTTAACCTTCCTCACCCAATAACTTGGCTAGATTCGATACCAAGGTCATTCGATTGCTGAGTCCCCGTGGCTCGCAGATTACTAGAAACACCAATAGGTATAGGTATGCCCGACGCAGGAGATCCTGATGACAACCAGCTGAAGTGGGAGGTTGATGAGGACTCTGGCCGTCTGTACGTGAACTATCCGGAGGACTAAGGCCGTGGTCGTGATCGTGGGCCAGCATGCGGGATGTCATAGTTTTACTTGTTTCATGTTGTCCGTAGCGGGACTAAACTGTGCTCTAAATAATGTGTCTATGTAAGCTTAATGCTATACTCTTATCAGATGGCAAGTGTATGCCCTACTTGTCACTCTTTCAGTTATGTAATGTTATCATTATCTCGCTTGTGAAACGTTTAGATGCGCCCCTTTCCCTTTTGAGGCCTCGCCCCCAAAATAGGAAAGGGCCACATCTAAGTCATTACAAGTTTGTAATCAGAGCCTTACAACCATAGGAGCCTTTGTGTGATCGAACTTGGCCGAGTCGAGTCTAGTAAAACTATTTGAGTCTTAGTTATATCGGAGAGTAGGTTTCTTTTTTCTCCTCTTCTATGCTCTGGTGAGGTTCTCGACTTAGGAAATCTTAATTCTACTCCTCTTCTCGCTCAAAAAAATTAGGATCATGCGGATATTTTGGAAATCTATATGATATCAATGTGACGGAGTTCTGTCTTGGTGCCTCCTGTCTGACTTGATTTCTTCCGGGGAGTTGAGCTCCAGGGGATTCTTGTGCACATCGTTGATACGTCTCCAAAGTATCTATAATTTTTGATGGTTCCATGCTATTATCTTGTCAAACTTTGGATGTTTTGTATGCCATTTATATCTTTTTTGGGACTAACTTATTAACTCAGTGCCAAGTGCCAGTTCCTGTTTTTTCCGTGTTTTTTACCCTTTTGAGAGGAGAATATTAAACGGAGCCCAAATGGAATAAAACTTCCGAAAAGATTTTTTCCGGAACAGAACATACGCAGGGGGCATGAGAACCAAGGCAGAGGCCACCAGGGGAGGCCACAAGCCCCCTAGGCGTGGCCAGGGGGGCGCGCCTAGCAGGCTTGTGGGCCCCCTGTGGCTCGTTTGCCCTACTTCTTCCGCCTATAAATCCCCAAAAAATCCAAAACCATGGGAGAGTTCAACGAAAATACTTTTCCACCGCCGCAAGCTTCTGTCTCTGCAAGATCCCATCTGGGGCACGTTGTGGTGCCCTGTCGGAGGGGGGGTTCGGATATGCAAGGCTTCTTCATCAACACCATTGCCTCTCCGATGATTCGTGAGTAGTTCACCATAGACCTTCGGGTCCATAGCTAGTAGCTAGATGGATTCTTCTCTCTCTTGGATCTTCAATACAAAGTTCTCCATGATCTTCATGGAGATCTATCCGATGTAATCTTCTTTTGCGGTGTGTTTGTCGAGATCTGATGAATTGTGGATTTATGTTCAGATTATCTATGAATCTTATTTGAGTTTCTTCTGATCTCTTATATGCATGATTTCATATCCTTGTGATTCTCTTCGAGTTGTGGGTTTTGTTTGGCCAACTTGATCTATGATTCTTGCAGTGGGAGAAGTGCTTGGTTTCGGGTTCATACCATGCGGTGATCTCACCCAGTGACAGAAGGGGTAGCGAGGCACGTATCGTGTTGTTGCCATCAAGGGTAAAAAGATGGGGTTTACATCATTGGTTTGATTTTATCCCTCTACATCATGTTATCTTGCTTAAGGCGTTACTCTGTTCGTCATGAACTCAATACACTAGATGCATGCTGGATAGCGGTCGATGTGTGCAGTAACAGTAGTAGATGCAGAAAGTATCGGTCTACTTGTCTCGGACGTGATGCCTGTATGTATGATCATTGCCTTAGATATCGTCATGACTTTGCGCGGTTCTATCAATTGCTCGACAGTAATTTGTTCACCCACCGTAATATTTGCTATTTTGAGAAAAGCCTCTAGTGAACACTATGGCCCCCGGGTCTACTTCACATCATATTTTCAGCCTTACACTTTTACTTTGTTGCACTTTCCGCCTTCATATCTTACTTTGCAATCAATCTTGAAGGGATTGACAACCCCTTTATAGCGTTGGGTGCAAGCTCGTTTGTGTTTGCGCAGGTACTCTGGACACTTGGCTTGATTCTCCTACTGGATTGATACCTTGGTTCTCAAAACTGAGGGAAATACTTACTGCTACTATGCTGCATCACCCTTTCCCCTTCAAGGGAAAAACCAACACAAGCTCAAGAGGTAGCAAGAAGGATTTCTGGCGCCGTTGCCGGGGAGGATCAAGTCAAGAATAGTCTCCCGTCAACGTGCCAATTTCTGGCGCCGTTGCCGGGGAGTATCAAGTCAAGAATAGTCTTCCTTCAACATGTCAATTTCTGGCACCGGGGACTATTCTAAGTGAAGCTTATCCAAGTAACTGTCGCAAATTCATCTCTTGCATTTACTTTTTTGCCTTTTGCCTCTCGTTTTCCTCTCCCCCACTTCTGAAAAACATAAATTACAAAAATATTTGCCTTTTTCGTTTGCCTTTCCTTTGCTTGTGTGCTATGTGCCTTCAATATGCTTGCATCTTCGCTTGTTGAAAATCTATTGATATGGATCCTCACCCACTTGATAAACTCTTTAAGAGATCCAATTATGTTGAACCATTTGCTAGTGAGTTGAGTGCACTTGACTTTCTCTATGGAGTTTTGCTTGAGATGCGTGAATCTGAAAATCGTGATGAATAAATTTATGAAGTGATTCACGAGGGCTCCTTGAATGAAAATCATGATTGCAATGGTTTCACTATAAATCCTATTAGTGTCAATCATGCTAAAAAATGCAAAACCCTAAGCTTGGGGATGCTAGTTTTGCTATGTCCACTACTTGTTGCAATGATCATGATTGGGGTAATGATTTTTCTTAGGATCTTGAAAAATTGTTTAAGCCTCATGATGAATATGACATTTGCAATAATATTGAAAGTGGGTTTGGAGAAGTCATGACTTTAGTTGATGATAATCCCACTATTTTTGAAGAGCGTCAACTTTGCATGCATGTGGATCATGAAAAGAATATCCTATGTGATAGATATATTGTTGAACTTGATTATGATCCCACATGTAATTGTTATGAGAGAGGAAGATATTGTGGGAGAAACTTTCATATCAATAAATCACCTCTCGTTATGTTGAGATTGCTATTGCCTCTTTCTTCTTCCTTGCATATGGTAACTATTGGTTGTCTTGACAATTTGTTTTCCTATAAAATGCCTATGCATAGGAAGTATGTTAGACTTAGATGTGATTTTGACATGCTTTATGATGCTATCTTCGTGTACGATTGCTATCTTTTATGTGAGCATCATTGAATTATCAATGCCTAGCGAAGGGCGTTAAACAATAGCGCTTGTTGGGAGGCAACCCAATGAATTTATCTTTGCTTTTTGCTTTTTGTTTTGTTGTGTCCACAACATCATAATTCTGTTATGATTGTGTTTTTTGTGTTTCTTTTTGTGTTTGAGTCAAGTAAAACCTTTATGACTAGTTTTGGTGATGGTTGTTTGATCATGCTGGAAAAAGACAGAAACTTTTCGCTCAAGAAATTATTTTTAATTTCTATCCAGAAAGAGCTTTTGAGTTGATCTTTTTGCTTCTGGTTGATATGACAATTGCCCAAATTTTCGTTATGTTTCAGAATTTTTGAGATACCAGAAGTATACGAAGTATACAGATTGCTACAGACTGGTCTGTTTTTGACAGATTATGTTTTTGTTGTATTAATTGCTTATTTTGATGAAACTATGGATAGTATCGGGGGGTACTAGTCATGGAAAAGTGAGAATACAGTAATCTAACACCAATATAAATATAAATCAAGTTTGTTGTAGTACCTAAAGAGGTGGTAGTTTGTTTTCTTGTGCTAATGATATCACGAGTTTCTGTTTAAGTTTTGTGTTGTGAAGTTTTCTAGTTTTGGGTGATGTTCTCATGGACAAAGGGATAAAGAGTGGAAAGAGCTCAAGCTTGGGGATGCCCAAGGCATCCCAAGCAAATTCAAGGACATCAAAAAGCCTAAGCTTGGGGATGCCCCGGGAAGGCATCCCCTCTTTCGTCTTCAGTCCATCGGTAACATTACTTGGAGCTATATTTTTATTCACCACATGATATGTGTTTTGCTTGGAGCGTCTTGTATCGTAGGAGTCTTTTCTTTTTGTTGTGTCACAATCATCCTTGCTGCACACATTTTGAGAGAGACATGCACTCATCGTGAATTTTCTAGGATACTCGTTGAGCTTCGCTTATATCTTTTGAGTTAGGCAATTTAGCTCACATGTGCTTCACTTATATCTTTTGAGCTAGATAACTTTGCTCTATGTGCTTCACTTAGATCTTTTAGAGCACGGCGGTGCGTAACTTGGTAGTTGTCTTGTGCTATGAAAGTAGTCCCAAAGGTGATAGGCACCCAAAGAGGATACAATAAAACTTCCATCTTCATGTGCATTGATTAGAAAGAGAAGTTCGATTCCTCTCAATTAGTTTTGAGACGTGGATTTGGTAATATTAAGAGTTATGTTAGTAGGGTGTTGTGAATCTAGAAATACTTGTGTGGAAGTTAGTGGTTCCCGTAACATACACGTATGGTGAACCGCTATGTTAGGAAGTCGGAGCATAATTGATCTATTGATTGTCATCCTTTGTGTTGCGGTCGGGATCGCGCGATGATTAACACCTACCAACCCTTTCCCTAGGAGTATGCGTTTAGCACTTTGTTTTGATTACTAATAAAGACTTTCGCAATAAGTATGTGAGTTCTTCATGACTAATGTGAGTCCATGGTATAGATGCACTTTCACCTTCCACCATTGCTAGCCTCTCTAGTGCCGCGCAATTTTCGCTGTTGCACAAACCCACCATATGCCTTCCTCAAAACAGCCACCATACCTACCTATTGTGGCATTTTCATAGCTATTCCGAGATATATTGCCATGCAACTCCCACCGTTTCGTCTCATGACTTGTGTCGTCACTCTCATATTGCCATTGCATGATCGTAAGATAGCTAGCGAGATGTTTCAACATCATACGCCAAGCTAGATCGTTGCACATCCCGGTACAGTGCCGGAGGCATTTCCTATAGAGTCATCATCGTTCTAAGCTTTGAGCTGTGAGTAAATAAAAGTGTGATGATCATCATTATTAGAGCATTGTCCCATGTGAGGAAATAAAAAAAAGAGGCCAAAGTTTCCCACAAAAAAAGAGATATCGAAAGAGGCCAAAGAGCCCAAACAAAAAAAAGAGAAAAAGAGAGAAGAGACAATGCTACTATATTTTCCACACTTGTGCTTCATAATAGCAGCATGTTCTTCATGATTGAGAGCCTCTCGTTTTGTCACCACCATATGCTAGTGGGAATCTTCATTATATAACTTGGCTTGTATATTCCAATGATGGGCTTCCTCAGAATTTCCCTAGGTCTTCGTGAGCAAGCAAATGGGATGCACACCCACTAGTTCTCCTTTTGAGCTTTCACATACTTATAGCTCTAGTGCATCCATTGTATGGAAATCCCTACTCATTCACATTGATATCTATTAATGGGCATATCCATAGCCCTTTGACACGTCGAGTCGATGTGACCATCTCCTCCTTTTTGTCTCACAACCTCCACCACACTCTATTCCACCTATAGTGCTATATCCATGGCTCACGCTCATGTATTGCGTGAGAGTTGAAAAAGGTTTGAGAAAGTAAGAGTGTGAAAACAATTACTTGGCCAATACCGGGGTTGTGCATGATTTAAATTAGTTGTGTGGGGATGATGGAGCATAGCCAGATTATATGATTTTGTAGGGATAACTTTCTTTTGCCTTGTTATTTCGAAAGTTCATGATTACCTTGCTAGTTTGCTTTAAGTATTATTGTTTTCATGGCAATAGAAAACTATTGTGTTGAATCTTACGGATCTGAACATTCATGTCACATGAAATAAGTTACGAAGTACACATATGCTAGGTACCATTCCACATAAAAAAAATCATTCTTTATCACTTCCCTACTCGAGGACGAGCATGAGTTAAGCTTGGGGATGCTTGATACGTCTCCAACGTATCTATAATTTTTTATGGTTCCATGCTATTATCTTGTCAAACTTTGGATGTTTTGTATGCCTTTTATATCTTTTTGGGACTAACTTATTAACTCAGTGCCAAGTGTCAGTTCCTGTTTTTTCCGTATTTTTGAACCTTTTCCGAGGAGAATATTAAATGGACTCCAAACGGAATAAAACTTCCGAAAAGATTTTTTCCGGAACAGAAGATACGCAGGGTGCATGAGAACCAAGACAGAGGCTACCAGGGGAGGCCACAAGCCCCCTAGGCATGGCCAGGGGCGCACCTAGCAGGCTTGTGGGGCCCCTGTGGCTCGTCTGCCCTACTTCTTCCGTCTATAAATCCCCGAAAAATCCAAAACCACGGGAGAGATCCACGAAAATACTTTTCCGCCGCCGCAAGCTTCTGTCTCCGCAAGATCCCATCTGGGGCACGTTCTGGTGCCCTGTCGGAGGGGGGATTCGGATACGGAGGGCTTCTTCATCAACACCAATGCCTCTCCGATGATGCGTGAGTAGTTCACCATAGACCTTCGGGTCCATAGCTAGTAGCTATATGGCTTCTTCTCTCTCTTGGATCTTCAATACAAAGTTCTCCATGATCTTCATGGAGATCTATCCAATGTAATCTTCTTTTGCGGTGTGTTTGTCGAGATCCGATGAATTGTGGATTTATGATTAGATTATCTATGAATCTTATTTGAGTTTCTTCTGATCTCTTATATGCATGATTTCATATCCTTGTAATTATCTTTGAGTTGTGGGTTTTGTTTGGCAAACTTGATCTATGATTCTTGCAATGGGAGAAGTGCTTGGTTTTGGGTTCATACTGTGTGGTGACCTCACCCAGTGGCAGAAGGGGTAGCGAGGCACGTATCGTGTTGTTGCCATCAAGGGTAAAAAGATGGGGTTTACATCATTGGTTTGAGTTTATCCCTCTACTTCATGTCATCTTGCTTAAGGCGTTACTCTGTTCGTCATGAACTCAATACACTAGATGCATGCTGGATAGCGGTCGATGTGTGGAGTAATAGTAGTAGATGCAGAAAGTATCGGTCTACTTGTCTCGGAAGTGATGCATGTATGTATGATCATTGCCTTAGATATCATCATGACTTTGCGCGGTTCTATCAATTGCTCGACGGTAATTTGATCACCCACCGTAATATTTGCTATTTTGAGAGAAGCCTCTAGTGAACACTATGGCCCCGGGGTCTACTTCACATCATATTTTCAGCCTTACACTTTTACTTTGTTGCACTTTCCGCCTTGAGATCTCACTTTGCAATCAATCTTGAAGGGATTGACAACCCCTTTATAGCGTTGGGTGCAAGCTCGTTTGTGTTTGTGCAGGTACTCTGGACACTTGGCTTGATTCTCCTACTAGATTGATACCTTGGTTCTCAAAACTGAGGGAAATACTTACTGCTATTGTGCTGCATCACCCTTATCTCTTCAAGGGAGAAACCAACGCAAGCTCAAGAGGTAGCAATCACCATCATTCAGATTTCTTAGTATCTCTAGACGGAGAATGTTCGTAATTGCTTCAATACTAGTAGTGACGAGAGGAGTCCGGCTTCCCCAGTACTGGTGCAGAGAGTTCCAGATGTATCGCCACACTTTGTATCGTTGTGATTACGAGGGTCTGTGTTAGATGAAGGTCTGAGATTCTGGTTATGTGTTTACGGATGTGATACACTGGACGGGTTAGTATAGGAGTTGTGTGACATATTACTCCTTGTATCCATGTACCATATTGCATGACCAAATATTCGGGAATTCATAGGTGGGATATCAGGTAGTGACTTATAGGACAATCTTCCTACAGATGCATGATGTGAGGTTGGGATTCGACATTCAGTGGATACGTTTATTCACGGTCGTCTTATAGCGGTTCTCGTTGTGTCTTAAAGAGTCCTTGTAGCTTGCTATGACTCGGGGACGCTTCGTAGGTCGTGTGCACTGCCTTGCACAGGATGGCTACTGTAAATTCGATCCCATGCAATCATATCCACAAAGATATCGGATGGAATCTCTATCATACGTTTGTTCCGAGCAGTTCTAGCTCATACTTGGTTTGCAAGTGGTCTTTAATCAGATATTGTCGACAGTCACTTTGAGCAAGCATTCTTACTATTTTGTTCGAGTGCAATTGCTAAATATTCTTGTTCAGATATTTCTGCCTATTGATTCAGCTTTACCTTGAATGTTATTCTCTGGGCTAATGTGTTGTCCGTCTTCAGGATGGCTCCACCAACTCGCCAGAATCCGGGTCGCGAGGATGCTGATACTCCACCACCCCCTCCTCCGCCTCCTCCTCCGCCGCTGCCGCCACCTGCAGAGGCTTGGCAAGCGGTGATGGCGGCAACAAATGCTAACACCCAGATGTTAATCCAGCTGTTGCAAGAGAGGACCAATCAGCAGCAGGGCAATTTCAACCATGGTGGTAATCAGTTTGCATCTCTGAATCAGTTCCTGGCGAACCAGTCGAGGTCCTTCACGTCTTGTGACCAGCCGTTTGACGTTGAGGCCTGGATTTGGGACATGATCAAACACTTTGAGTGCAGCAATGTCCATCCAGAGGACTTCGTCAAGTTTGCAATGTTGTAGCTCAAGGGGCAGGCAACAGTTGAAGGACTCCAGGGGAGACAGAATGATCAGTTGGGACGATTTCTGCAGATATTTTAGGTCTCACTATATCCCGTCTAGCTTTGTGGAAGAGATGCGTGAGAAGTTCAGACACTTCAAGCAAGGTGGTTTCTCTGTGTACAAGTACAACGTCGAGTTCCATGAGCTCGCTCGATATGCCTTGCAGGACATTCCAGATCAGAAGAGCAAGATCTATCAGTTCAGAGGTGGTCTGAGAGAGGACATGCAGCTGGCCCTTGACTTGCACGATCCCGATGAGTGTGATAAGTTCTATAACTTGGCTCTCAGGGCTGAGGCAGCTTTTCTCAGAGTGGAGAATTCGAGGAAGCGTTTCAGGGATTCCAGCTCGTTGCCCTCAAGTCAGGTGGTCCAGAAGCAGCAGAAATACTGGGTGTCTCGTCCTCCTCCTCGGCAGACTCAGCAGTTCAAGCAGTCAGGTAGTCGTGGTTCTTCCCACCCACCCAACCCAGCTTTCCAGCAGAGATTTCAGCAGCAGAAGCAAGGGAATCCTCATGTGCAGTTCCGTCCGCTGTCAGATGTTACTTGTCACAAGTGTGGGCAGAAGGGTCACTACTCCATCAAGTGCACCTCTCAGCTGCGTCTTCCGCCCCCTCCTCCAGGGAAGCCTCCAAGCAATGCTATGGTGAAGTTCAACCCCAGGTCTGCGAGAGTCAATATGGTGAATGTAGCTGAAGCACACAACTCCTTATACGTGATTATGGGTAATCTCTGGGTTAATGATATTCCTGCAAAGGTTTTATTTGATTCTGGTGCATCGCATTCATTCATTTCAAGGCCTTTCTCATTTAAGCATCGGTTCCCAACTCGTGATTGGCCTAAGCCTCCGTCAATTGTGTCTCCCGGCAAGATCATGAATTCCCACATGGTAGTTCCGGATGTTTCTGTCAAGATGGGTAATTATGCCTTTCTCGCTTCTCCTGTTGTCCTTGGAAACTCTGATATTGATTTGATCCTTGGAATGGATTGGTTGGCTATGAACAAGGCGTCTATTGATTGTGAAGATAAAGAAGTGAAGCTAACTCATTCTTTGGTGGACGTGATTATCTTCGCAGCGCGTGGTGACACGGTCCGTCTGTTTTCCTTGAATGAAAAGGGTGAGATCTCTCCAATTTCGCAAGTCCCAGTGGTCTGCGAGTATGAAGATGTTTTTATGGAAGAACTGCCAAGAATGCCTCCGCACCGAGCAGTTGAGTTCATAATTGATCTTGAACCGGGTACTGAGCCTGTGTGTAAGCGGACATACAAACTGGGTCCAGAAGAGCTGAAGGAACTGAAGAAACAACTTGATGAGCAAGAGCGTCTGGGTCTGATCAGACCAAGCTCATCTTCTTGGGGTTGTGGAGTTCTTTTCGTCAAGAAGAAGGATGGTACGGAACGACTCTATGTCGATTACCGTCCATTGAATAAGAAGACGATCAAAAACAAGTATCCACTTCCCAACATCAATGAGTTGTTTGAGCAATTGAAAGGCGCTAAGATCTTCTCAAAGCTTGATCTCGGGATGGGTTATCATCAGATTCGCATTCGCGAAGAGGACATTCCAAAGACTGCTTTCAGAACAAGCTTTGGCTCGTATGAGTACACGGTGATGTCTTTCTGTCTGGCCAATGCTCAACCCACATTCTGTCGGATGATGAATTATATATTCTCCCCATTCAAGAATGAATTTCTCTTGATGTATCTTGATGATATTCTGGTCTTTTCGGAAACTGAGGAAGAGCATGAAGAACATCTCAGGCTTGTGCTTGATAAGCTAAGAGAGCATAAGTTCTATGCTAAGTTTTCCAAATGTGAGTTCTGGTTGAAGGAAGTTGTGTACCTTGGGCACATCATCTCTGCAGAGGGCATCAAACTTGATCCGTCGAAGGTGCAGGCCATTGTTGAGTGGGAACCTCCGCAAAATGTGAAGCAGCTTCGAAGCTTACTCGGGCTTGCAAGCTATTGCAGAAGATTCGTTGAGAATTTCTCCAAGATTGCTCAGCCTCTCTCAAGTCTTCTTCAGAAGGGTGTGCAGTATGTCTGGTCTCCGGAGTGTCAGTTGGCTTTCGACACACTCAAAGAGAAGCTCACTTCTACTCCAGTCTTGGTTCCTCTTGATGACTCCAAACCTTATCAAGTGTTCTGCAATGCCTCTCTTCAAGGTCTTGGTGCAGTTCTGATGCAAGACAAGAAAGTGATAGCTTATACCTCGAGGCAGTTGAAGCCAAGTGAGAAGAATTACCCCACTCATGATCTGGAGTTGGCGGCAGTGGTACATGCTCTGATGACTTGGAGACACCTCTTGTTGGAAAGAAAGGTTGAAGTGTTCACTGATCACAAGAGTCTCAAATACATCTTCACCCAGCCTAACCTTAATCTTTGGAAAACTCGTTGGGTGGGAATGCTCCAAGATTTCAATCCAAACGTTGAGTACACTCCAGGCAAAGCTAATGTCGTGGCAGATGCTTTGAGCAGGAAGGCTTACTGCAACAGTCTCATTCTGAAGCCTATCCAGTCTGATCTTTGTGAATCTTTCAGAAAGCTCAACCTTCACTTAGTACCTCAGGGATTTCTTGCTAATCTTCAAATTTCTCCTACCTTGGAAGACCAAGTCCGACAAGCTCAACTTCTTGATGCTATGGTGAAGAAAGTTAAGATTGGCTTGGCAAAGGAAGTTCTCAAATATAAGTGCTTCAGTGTTGATGCCAGAGATACATTATTCTTTGAGGATCGCCTTGTCGTTCCGAAAGGGGATCTCAGAAAGGTTATCATGGAAGAATCTCATAACTCTCTTCTCTCGATACATCCAGGAAGTTCCAAGATGTATCAGGATCTGAAACAGGCCTTCTGGTGGACTCGCATGAAGCGTGAGATTACTCAGTTCGTAAATGAGTGTGATGTCTGTCGAAGAGTAAAAGCATAGCATCAACGTCCAGCAGGTCTTTTGCATCCCTTGTCCATTCCCGAGTGGAAGTTCGACCATGTTGAGATGGATTTCGTCACCGGGTTTCCGAAGTCCAAGAAAGGTAACGATGCCATCTTTGTCGTCATCGACAACTTGAGCAAAGTCGCTCATTTCCTTCCAGTCAAGGAGTCTATCTCGGCAGCTCAGCTTGCAGAACTGTATATGTCAAGGGTAGTCTCATTGCATAGTGTTCCAATGCCGATTTCTTCGGATCGAGGAAGCATCTTTACTTCCAAGTTCTGGGATTCATTTCAGTCTGCGATGGGTACTAAGATTCGATTCAGTACAGCCTTCCATCCTCAGACTAGTAGGCAAGATGAGAGAGATAATCAGGTCCTCGAGGATATGCTAAGAGCCTGCATTTCCTTTGGCATGAAATGGGAAGACTGCCTACCTTTTGCTGAGTTTTCATATAACAACAGCTATCAGGCAAGTTCAGGCAAAGCTTCGTTCGAGACTCCTTATGGCAGGAAGTGACGTACCCCGCTCAATTGGTCACAGACTGGTGAGCGTCAGATTCTTGGGAATGAGATGATTGCTGAAGCAGAAGAAATGTGTCGTGTCATTCGGGATAATCTCAAAGCAACGCAGTCCCGTTAGAAGAGCTACTACGATAGCAAGCATCATGACATGGCTTATCAGCTCGATGACTTTGTCTATCTCAAAGTGTCTCATATGAAGGGCACTTAGTGTTTTGGCATCAAAGGAAAGCTTGCTCCTTGTTTTGTTGGGCCTTTCAGAATTGTTGGCAAGAGATCCCTTCAAACTTCTCAAATGTGCATGACGTGTTTCATGTCTCTCAGCTCCGAAGATGCTCCAAGACTCCCGAGCGCACAATTGATCTTCAGGATATCGACCTTCAACCTGACCTATCCTACCGTGAGCATCCAGTTGCAGTTCTTGAGGTGACTGAGCGCAAGACCCGCAATAAGTCAATCAAGTTTCTCAAGGTGCAATGGTCAGATCATTCCGACAAAGCGGCCACTTGGGAGTGCGAGGATCACCTTCGTTCCGAATTTCCAGAGTTCTTTCAGTCCTACATCTCGGGTCAAGATCTTCTTGTAGTGTGGGACAGTTTGTAACAGCCCAGATGGAGTCCTTTCCATATTTGGATCCTTTCCTATTTTGTGGAACCATGTTTTGGATGTTATAAAGCTTATCATTTCATGTGGCTTCATTTCATGTCATCATCTTGCATCATGGCATCCTTCTTCTATTGCATTTCTTTCCTTTCTTGTGTTGCTAGGAGTTGTTCCATCATGGTAGTGCTAGCATGCTTATGAGTAGTGTGGATTGTATGTGGTTGTTGCAAACTATGGTTCTTTCAAAACAATGCAAAACCCTTCCCCTTTGTTTATTTTCACTTGTGTGTTAGACTTTGATTGTCCCTGTTTTAAACATGTTATTTATTTAGAGGATTTTCTTGTGGTTGAGGGGGTAACTCCCATTGTAGTATTGGACTTTGGATCTAGGTGGGTTTTAATAAAAACAGCATGATAATTCCTGTTTTGTTGTAAATTATTTTGTCTAAAAATCTGGTTTATATTTTTATTAAATAGGGCATAAATCCCTCATGCCCTATTTGTTTTTATCTTCTTTTTCAAAACCCTGTGTGGCTCTGAGGATTTAGTTTGTTGTTTATTTGTTTTAAAAAGGAAAACCCTTTTATTTATTTTTCCCTTCCTGTCTTAGCCAGGCGCCAGAGAGCTCAGGTGGGCCGGCTCTCTCCTTCTCCACCTGGGCCTCTTCTCTCTTTCTCTCGCACGGCCCTCTCCTCGTCCCTCTTCTTCCACCTCGCGACGTCACCCTGTACAACACCTCCGCATCCACCGATTCCCTCCCCTCCTCGATCGGGCGGCTGCCAGCGCGCATTCCCAGGGTCATAAGAGCCTCCCCAACCCTTCTCCTCCTCGCGCCTCTCCTAGGGTTCCCTCTCCCTATCATAATCTCCTTCTTCTCCATCTTCTTCCCCTCTCTCACGTAAGCCTCTGAAGTTCAGTAGTTTAGGTTCAGAGAGATAGCGCCTCCGGCCGCCGCCCTTCCCCCTCGCGCCCCGCAGCTCCTCCGGGAGGATCAAGAGCGCATGGAGGATGCTGGATCCTCCCCCGTTCCATTTTCGTCGCTAGGAGGAGGGATCATCCTCCCTGGCGTCAGCCCCACGTCATCGTCACCGAAGCAGAGCAGCGGGTCTTTGGCTCCGCCTTGCCTCTACTTCCTCTACGTTGGGCCGGTCCTCCTCTTCGTCGTGCTTGGGTGAGCGCAACCCCTTATCCTCCGCCTTTTCCCTCCCTCTTCAGCCCCGCTCGCGTCATGTAGCCACGCCGGTGTTCCTCGTTCTTGAGCCGCAGCAGGCGAACCAGAGTAGTAGCCCCGCGACAGTAGGAGCAGCAGCGTACGCAGGGTACGAGTGCAGCGGGCTCCCTTCTCTCGTGCGTGCGACGGGAATGGGTTCCCCTCGGAGTCCCACAGCCCCGCCGGTGCAACACATCGCTGGGAGTGGCCTCGCTTGCTTCTGTCGGCGTCCTCCCCCAGTCAGGCGTTAGGTAGAAGAAGACCCGAGGGGTGAGGCTAAGTGACCTCGATCCCGCGTTCTAGTAAAACGCTCCCGTACCCCCTCGCGTCGCCTCCCCTCGGGCGACGCTAGGGGCCCCTGAAGCCCTAGCCGCCAGAGCGGTTCCCTCCTTCCTCGGCCGCTGCTGCCGCTGGCAAGGGCCACGGTGGCGGCGGGCCCTGCGCCTTAGAGCCAGGGCGGGTGGTGCCGCGGAGCCCCAACAAGGCGGAGGGGCCGTCGCACGCGGGAAAGATGGGGGCGGCGGTCAGGGTGGCGGACCTGATGTGTGGCGGCGTTCGTGGCCCCATGGCCGGCCGTGGTCAGGTTGGATGGCGGCGGAGGCGCTCCATCCGGCGAGGGCAGCGGCTGCGCGCAAGGGCGGTCATCGAGGGTTGTGGATCTGGCGTTTCCTGCCCAGATCCGTCACGGCTTGGACTTCTTCAGCCGGTGGCGCGAGGAGGATTGGTGTGGGGCAGCGAGGCCCCTGCCGGCATGCCGACGGCGGTCTTCGTCTACATGACGTGCCTCCCTGAGTTCCCTCCAGCCACGAGATTGGGGGGTCGCGACTTCCGGTGAAAACCGCGCCGACCTCGGTCATGGCAGACGATGGTGGCGTCTAGGACGTCGTTACCAGCCCATGGCATCGTTGTTGCAGGTTGTGGCACCACACTCGTGATGCTCCGTGGGAAACTTTAGATCTGGATCTACCGGTCGGACGATGATGGCATCTTCGATGTCATTTCCCTCCTGAGGGCATCGTTTTGGAGTACGTGTTGGGTGGACGGGACAAGAGGAGGAGCGGTGTTTGGTCTACCGTGAGCCATACGGTGTAGCCCGGCGGCATGGCGCTGCGGTGGTTCATCGACACGCACGTGTAGGCGGACACGTGCAGGATGATGGCGTTGTCTGGCACCGTGGTGGCGTCGACGGCCGACCTCGCAAGGATGATGCGTTTGTTCTAGCTCTGGAGAGGGTACGGTGGTAGATGGTGGAGGCGGCCTCTGCGCCGGACCAGTTTGGGATCCAGTCTCAGTGGTGGCTGGGCTGGAGCATCAGACTATAGATGTTAGGATTTGGTGCGATATCTGTTTGGTATTTGGCCCGGATATTCAGCACACCTTCATCAAGGAATAGGAGTAGCAACATGTGTTGTCTAGATGGTGGCTTCAGGCTGACTGATGTATTACTTTGTATGGTCTCTGTGAATAATTAATAAAATAGTTGTATGCATCGTCGAGATGCACAGGCCGGGCGTATATCCTCCTTTTCTAAAAAAAATTAAATCATGCATGCTAGCCCAGTGGTAACCCCCTCGGGGTTGCAACCTTTAGGTTGAGGGTTCGGTCCCTACATCCCCCTCTTTTACCTTTGTTTTCTTTCGCCCGGTGGTTTAGTTGCAGCCTGACGTTACCTAGGGTGTTGTCTCTTTCTGTACAACTACCTGCGAGTAGCCCAGTGGTGTGTGTGTGTAGTTGTGCCAGGGGGGTTGTGTGTTCGATTCCACATCCTCCCCCCTTTTTTATTTTTTCCTTGTTGTTATTTGGTGTTGCTAATTTCTCCCAGGGGTTTTTTCTTGTAGTTTTCTTTTTCTTTCACTCATATAGCACTAGGGAGAAGTGTATGTGTGTGCAAAAGGATGTGTTGTGTGTGTGTGCATGATTGTGCACATACAATCGTGCAAGGGGCCTAATCCCTCATGTTTACAAATAGACATGTGGTGTTGTGTGAGTGGTTCTTGTGTGAGTGCATGTGTAGGTGTGGATGGTGTGGTGTGGGTCCACATATACATGTGCAAGTGTATGTGTTGCACAAGTGTGTGTGTGTGGATGACCACATTTCTCTATGTTAGTGTGACCATGTTAGTGAGTCCATGCTATTCCTAGATAGGTTGCTCTTGTCCTAGTGTATGTGCATGTGTAGGTGATGCAATTTGTGATAGCTCCCACATGTGATGATAGTTATTTGTAGCTTATAGGATTCTATATAACATTTTTCGAGCTAGCTTTGTGCATTGTTGTTACAAGCAAGTACCCATGTGTGATATATGATTTTGGGGTAGAATCATCCGAGGAATCCAGTGGTGCGGTCAGATTTCACTTTAGAGCAACTTCATAAAACTATTATTTTCTGATATGATGCCATGTTTAGAGCTTTACATTAGGTAGTGCTTTGGCCCTTTGTGGATGATTCCTTGATGGAATGGTAGTGGTGAACCCCTCTATAGCATGGGGCCTTTGTTTTGTTCTTAGGGATTTGTATGCACCTACTGTGCCCTGTCAAAGTGGACACTTGGCTGAAACTGTCAGATTTGTGAAACCCTGTGATTTTCACCAAGTCTGGGAAACTGGGGTTATTTTCTTCCCGTGTTGTCTTGTGAGAATTAGCTCCTGTGTTGGGAATTAACCCGTGCAACAAACTAATATATGTGAGATTTTATGTTTTTAGCTCCTTGTTAAATTTCATGCTTATACACTTCTTGTAAGTATCATTTTGGAGGCTGCCAAAATGCTTCAGAGCATAAGCAGATGGTGAAAATCTGTGATTTTCACTAAGTCCCAAAAACTGTGATATTTTGTCCAAGTTAGTGTATATAGATCTGCTCATGGGTGATTCCTTTGCATTAGCTTATTGCACAGGGTTGTAGAGCTTTTGGATGGCTTCAACCTCATGTCTTGTTTTATTCATTTAGATGGTTGTAGCTACTGTAGATCTTGCAGACAAACTGATATGTTGTTGTTGAAAACAGATTGTATGTTTGTATTGTTTTGAAGCTTGTGTGGGCATTGTTGATAGTGTGGTGTGTTCCCATGCACCGCCCCACTTATAATTTGTTGCTTGATCATGTGGCAACCTGGATACACTAGTGAGTGCCCATTAGAGTGTGTTTGTGGCTGTTTTGACCCGTAGGTCTTCGTAACTTGTTTTGTAGTTTCCGGTTGAACCGTGACTCCGTTCTCTACGTTCTTTATATTTTTTGCATCGTTTTCTCGTGATGCACATGCTCATGCCATATTCATGCATGTCAAGATAACTTAATATGAGGTTCTGTCCAGAATTCAATTAACTCAACTAATGCATATGAAAGTGACTAGAATAGTGATGCATGCTTCCTTCTTCACGCATGCATCATATTGATTGTTGCATTATTTTTTGTCGGTGTTCGTTGGCTGTTATCTTATCTTGGGTAGCATCAGGAACGGAGAGAGAGTACATGGATTCTGGAGAGTACGTGTAGGAAGAACAAGAGCAGTTCCAAGCTGAAGACATCACAGGCAAGATGACCATGACCTTGACACCGTATCTAGCTTTGTTATGCTTAGAATCACGTTTCCTTCGTTACATTATCGCTGCCTACCACTTGATATAAATGCCACCTATCTCTGCCATGAACCCCAAGCACCACCCTCTCCTAGTAAATATTGTGTGGCTAAGTAAGCTTGTTCAACCTCTAATGCATAGCTTTGCTAGTTGCAGGTGTCAGTTGTCCCATGTGATAACATGGGTATCTTGATATCATTATGTTTAAACTGCTATTAAATTAATGCACCTATATACTTGGTAAATAACGGAAGGCCTAGCCTTTTGCCGGGTGATTTGTTCCGTTGTTTCCACCTTAGTTTCGGTTACTCGTGTTTGATTCCATAACTGATCGCTCTAACACGTTCGGGGTTGTTATGGGGACCCCTTGATAAATCGTGTAGTGTTAAGGCTTGTCTGGCAGGACCCAACATTGGTTTTAATCTGCTAACAACTTAATAATCAAATGCATAGGGTATAACTACCCCGAGGAATCTAATCAACCCCGGGGCCAGTGCTCCTCATGAGCGTTGGTCCACCCACCTAGCAGTCGACGGTGCCACCTCGGGGCAACCCGAGTCGTTTGGTTATCGTCCACTATGCATAGACGGTGTTGTCCTGAGAACGAGATATGCGGCTCCTATCGGGTTCGTCGACACACTGGGAGGTCTTCCCAGATTTGTCTTAACTTAGCAATATATCTTGCGTATAGGGATTACGGTGAATCTTTGGGTCTCCTCAAAGTTGAGGTTTTCCTCTAAGGAATCCGACGAGATCACGAGTCTCTTGATAGAGGATTACTTTGCGGCCCGTGGCAGTTTGTG
Source organism: Hordeum vulgare subsp. vulgare (assembly GCF_904849725.1). Classification (NCBI taxonomy): domain Eukaryota; kingdom Viridiplantae; phylum Streptophyta; class Magnoliopsida; order Poales; family Poaceae; genus Hordeum; species Hordeum vulgare. The sequence goes on along the minus strand of NC_058524.1, from coordinate 363,828,805 downwards.
ATGGACTAGTTGGAGCACCCCTGCAGGGTTTAATTTTTCGGAAAGCCATGCCCGCGGTTATGTGGCAAATGTGGATATTTTGTTAACATCCGGTTCTAGACAAGTTGAAGTAACTCTACTAAAACTGCCAACTGTGTTCGTAACCGTGACTGTCTCCCTTGGAGATCGCTCTCCAACCGAGAACACGGTGGGGTTATGTTTGACGTAAGTAGGTGTTCAGGATCACTTAGTGATCAACCTAGTCTTCGATCGCTCGCGTAGACCATCGTATGATTACCCTGATCATCGTAAGGTAGCCACCATATATGCTTAGGTTGCTGCAAACCCATACACTTAACCTTCCTCACCCAATAACTTGGCTAGATTCGATACCAAGGTCATTCGATTGCTGAGTCCCCGTGGCTCCCAGATTACTACAAACGCCAACAGGTACAGGTACGCCCGACGCAGGAGGTCCTGATGACAACCAGCTGAAGTGGGAGTTCGATGAGGACTCTAGCCGTCTGTACGTGAACTATCCGGAGGACTGAGTTCATGGTCATGATCGTGGGCCAGCATGCGGGATGTCATAGTTTTACTTGTTTCATGTTGTCCGTAGCGGGACTAAACTGTGCTCTGAATAATGTGTGTCTGTAAGCTTAATGCTATACTCTTATGAGATGGCAAGTGTATGCCCTACTTGTCACTCTTTCAGTTATGTAATGTTATGATTATCTCGCTTGCGAAACGTTTAGATGTGTCGGGACCCCGATCCTAAGCCATACAACTCCAGCATGTACACATCATATCACTTTGTGGCCTCACGCACTGTAATCACCCCGGTTGCCACCTTACCTTGGCCGAGACCGTTTGCGTCTTTCGGCTCACGTATATGACTATGTTGCCAGCAATCATATGTCAAAGAACCTGGGTCGACATGGCTAGTTATGAACCCAAGTGGCACGTCCGTACAGGGACAGGCATACATAACCCAACAAGGCAGGTGTCGGTCATCAACGAGTGTAGACGAGTCGTAGCAAGCTACAGGGACTCCATTATACCACGTGACATTTCCCCGAGGGGACAGACACAGCAACCAAGAAGGATACATGCCGGTCAATCAATGTGTTCGGAGCAGTAGCAAGCTACCAAGGCTCGGTGGAAGCACAAAGATGCATTTCCCGGTATGGAGTACTACTCAAGGCACACAACTAGGTGTCGAATCCCACACATATCAATGCATTGCAAGCATACACACAATATGCACGATATGTGTAGAGACAACATGGCATCACAACATAACTCTACAACACATCATTTATTTAATAGACTCCGAAGAGCCAACATAGTTTAATGTTACAAACAGAAGGGGTCACATGACCCAACATTCAGAGCATACAAGCATCAAGCGGAAGTTACATGTCTGGGTACAGACATCTACTAAAAGCGGCTGGAAGAGCCTAAAAGCTACAACGACCCTACCATAGGAGCCAGATCACTGTCTGGGTTTCCAAGCTAATCCATCAATGTTAACGTCAAGAGTTAACGTAGAGAGAGCGGTGTCTATTCTGTAAAAATGTAAATAAGCAACAGTGAGTACAAAGGTACTCAGCAAGTCTTACATTAGTGCTAACTACATATGCATCAAGTATCAATGAACGAAATTGTGGGGTTTATTGCAGAGAAGCCATCTTTGACCTTTGGCTAACCTATTCTACAACAAAGTTTTAATATATCTCTCGTCTCCTTACGAGAAAGTGCACACGAGTCCACATAACCATCACATCAATACACCACCATGGATCCTCTCTCGTCATCCTACGAGAAGGCCATCCATAGCACTCACACTTATCTGGACCATTTTAGAGTAACCATTAAAGTTATCTATGAACCATGTAAGTATCCAAGCAGTCCTTATCCGAGGACGCGGCTATTCGAATAGATAGTTACCCTGCAGGGGTGTACTTCGTTACACATGCTTCTGCCACTTATCGCCAAGTGCACATAAAACCAGCACCTCGGCAACCTTCAAGCGGAAGCCCACCGAGGGAGTCAGCCACGGACGTTAACCTACTGAGACTCACGCCCAAGACAGTCGCCTATCTGAGTTGGAACCCACAATGGAAGTCCGGCCGGGGTTTCCAACATGGCCTCAAACGATGTGAGCAGGGCCCCAAGCCGGTCCCGACTGGGCCGTTCATCCACTTAGCAAGTCGTGCCACAACCTATGAACGTTTCGAACTACTGCGACTTCTGGACTGAGAACAGAGTAGTTAATAGGCCGAGAGGGGTCGAGTTACCGGAACCCAATGTGCAGTAGTAGCTAGTCTTGGAACACCAACACAAGATCTCAGGTCCTAAATGCGGCGACAATGAGACAACCCACCATGTACTCCTACATGGCCTCTCATCGCTACCTTTACCAAAACAGTTTCACATCTTTAACTCTCATCGATAGGACATGATCATTCCAATACATCATTCCGATGCTCGGACCAAACTCAACCTAAGCATAGCAAGCATAACAGGGTAAAGCACATATGACTCAAGCATCTACCAGTTATGCTAGGTTGCATTGGTTTAGCAATTTATTGTGATCAAAATCAAGTCATGCAAAGGAATAGGTGCAGCTATCGTAATACAACTATCAACTGACTCATTTTGTCCTAATGCATAGAAATGAGAGTAGGAGCGAGAGAATAGGATTTTGTCGGAATGTTCAAAGGGGTTTTACTTGCCTGTTGATCGAAAGAACTCAGCTATTCTTCGATGCCGGTGATAACTACATCTCGCAAGGTCTATCGACAAATCAAACAAAAGAAATTAATCACGGCAAATGCTTCATAATGATGCATGAGCATGGCAAGTTATCATGATGCTGATTTCATCTAATGCAAGTGATCACAAGTTGAAAGAAGTTTATTTGATCTATAGAATTCCTTTTCAAAATCCAATTATATCCTTTATAAGCCTATTGTGAATTTGTCAATTTCAGCAAGGTAAAAATGTCCAAACATGTGTATAAATGCCACCATTGGATTCCTTCCATTTTTCTGATAATTTTTCATATATAAATTATTTTCATCAGAGTTATATTTTAATTTCTATGATTTTTACAAGTTTTAGCAATTTTCTGGAATTAAATTAAACGAGAAAAGCTATTACTGCGTCAGGCTGATGTCATCCCTGCGTCAGCAGGTCAACCAGCCGGGTCCAGGTCAACCTGACCAGTGGGGTCCACTGGTGAGTGACCCATAGACTAAACCCGCGCTGACCAGCCCCTAACTGGGGTTTCACCAGGCGTGGGGCCCTCTGGCAGTGACTGAGCGGGGATTAATTACGCGCTAAGGGTTGGCCACGTCGACGCCCACCGGAGGGTGGTCGCTGGCAACCAAGCCCGCGGCGGAGGGCTCGCCGGAGTTGGCCGGAATCGCGCTACGGGGCACTATTTGGCATGCAGTTGGGTTCTACAGGAAGCTGGCAGAGCGTCGCATCCATTCCGACGGGTTTGAGGCACTCGGGTGGTCTGTGGCCACGGCGGCGACGGGCGGAGCGGCGGCGCGCTACGGTCAACAGGGGGCGACGGCTACGGTGAGGAACAGGTCACGGGGAAAGGGAAAAAAGACGCAGGAGCTCACGGCGATGCGGAGGGGGCACACGGCGAGCTCGGGGAGGCGCGGATGGCCGCGAATCGAGGACGGCGGCCTTCGATGGCCGGAGGAAGAAACGGCGACGATGGCGACGCTGCGGGGGCTCGGGTGCTCGGAGGAGTTGATGGAGAGAAGCAGCTCATCGAGGCAGAGGTGTAGAGCACGACAGGGAAGCAAGGGGTGGCCGGAGACGCGCTGGAGGTGAGCTCGGGCAGACCGGCAATGGCGGCGAGATGAGCAAGAGACAGAGAAGAGAGGAGGGGAATGGTCCCGGGGGAGGAGATAAGGGAGAGAGGAGCCTCGTGCTGGCACGGTGGAGGCAGGAGAAGGCTCCACGGCGAGCAGGAGGTGGCGAGGTGAGCTGCCGTGCTCACCTTCTCCCCTGCCTTCTGGCACGAGGACGAAGACGACACGGAGAGGCCCTCCTGGTGGGCTGGGCCAGGAGGTGGCGACAGGTAAGGTTCTCTTTGTTTTTTTTCATTTCTCTTCTATTTCTTTCTGACATTTACTTTTAGGATTTAAAATAAATTATTTGACCAAATATAAAACCCAAAAATGTTATTATGTGACAAAGACAATAATATCCAATGCCACATAAAGGTTTCAACATTTTTGAAACTTTAAAAATAGAAGGAATCAAAATAATTCCATTCCAAATATCTATTTAGTCAACTCAAAAATCCTTTTCAAAAAGTTCTTGTGACCTACAATTTTGGTTTGACAAATTTTATTTATGTCACTATTTTGCCAAGTATTTGGAACATTTTCCTGGTTCCTTTTAAGGTATTAAATTTTTATTGCCTTCTTGTCAATTGATCAAAACATTTGGGGTTTTGATCACTTCCTATTTAAACATCAAAGTTTTTATAATGCATGCATGAATGCTTGGCAAACAAATGAAAGCTAGGGCTGTGACAACTCACCCCCACTAAACAAGAATCTCGTCCCGAGATTTAGGCGTAGTCGGGAAGAGTTCGAGGTATTCAAGCCGAAGGTGATCTTCGCGCTCCCAAGTTGCTTCATTCTCGGAATGATGAGACCAGTAAACCTTGAGAAACTTGATGGTGTGATGTCGAGTGCTATGCTCGGTTTCGTCAAGATTACGAACAGGATATTCTCGATATGATAGATCATCTTGGAGATCAAGCGTTTCGTGGTCTACTTCGCGGACACGGTCCTTGAAGCAACGCCTGAGTTGAGAAACGTGGAACACATCATGAACTTTGGAAAGCTGAGGGGGCAGCTCTAACTGGTAGGCAACCTCTCCTCGTTTAGCGAGAATACGGAAAGGACCAATATAACGAGGAGCCAATTTGCCTTTGATACCAAAACGATGGGTACCTTTGAGAGGTGAAACCCGAAGGTAAGCCTTCTCGTCAACTTCATAACTTACTTCCTTATGACGGCGGTCATATTGACTCTTTTGACGAGATTGGGCAGTTTTTAAATTCTCACGAATAATGCGAACTTGCTCTTCTGCATCCTGGATCATATCCGGTCCAAAGAACTGTCTTTCACCGGTTTCTGACTAGTTTAATGGTGTTCGGCATCTTCGTCCATACAGAACTTCGAAAGTAGCTGTGCCCAGACTAGACTGGTAACTGTTGTTATAAGCAAATTCAGCGAATGGAAGACACTTCTCCCAATTCATTCCGAATGAGATAACACAGGCTCTGAGCATATCTTCAAGAATTTTGTTGACTCTTTCTACTTGACCACTTGACTGAGGGTGATAAGCAGTGATGAACGAAAGATGAGTTCCCATAGCATTTTGGAAACTTTCCCAAAATCGAGAAGTGAAAAGACTTCCATGATCTGAATTGATTTCTAGAGGAACACCATGAAGATAAACTATTCGAGAAATATATAGGTCTGCTAGCTGACTAGCAGTTATACTTTCTCAGACTGGAAGGAAGTGAGCAACTTTCGAAAGGCGATCAATGACGACAAAGATGGCATCATTCCCATTCTTGGTCTTTGGAAAACCAGTGATAAAATTTATACTAACCTTGTCCCACTTCCACTCAGGAATAGTCGGGGGTTGAAGGGTGCCAGCAGGCCTTTGATGCTCTGCCTTAACGCGACGACAAACGTCACAGTTAGCAATGAATTGAGCGATTTCTCTCTTCATCCGGGTCCACCAGAACCTCTGGCGTAAGTCCTGATACATTTTAGTGCTACCGGGATGAATCGTGAGAGGCGATTCATGAGCTTCCTTAAGAATCAAATCACGAAGTTGTTGCTTCTTAGGAACCACCAAACGATTCTCAAAGAATACAACACCTTTATCATTTACCAAGAAATGACCAGCAACTCCTTTGGCGATGTTGCTCTTGATCCGGGAAATTCCCGTATCATGTTTCTGGGCTTCTATGATCTGATCCTCAAGAGTCGGTTTCGACACCAAGGTAGAAAGGAATCCTTGAGGAACAAGGTGAAGATTAAGCTTACGAAATTCCTCATGGAGAAGTGGTTGATTTTGTAGCAAGATGAGGTTGTTACAATAGGATTTATGACTTAGTGCATCAGCCATGACATTGGCTTTGCCTGGGGTGTAAGATATTCCTAAATCGTAATCCGTAATCAACTCAACCCACTTTCTTTGCCTGAGATTCAAATCCGGTTGGGTGAATATATACTTGAGACTCTGGTGATCAGTGTATATTTCGCAACGATTACCGAGGAGGTAATGTCGCCAGGTTAACAGTGCATAAACTACAGCGACAAGTTCCAGATCATGAGTTGGATAATTCTCCTCATGTGGACGCAACTGTCGAGATGCGTATGCAATCACAAGACGATCTTGCATAAGAATGCATCCAAGTCCTTGTCGGGAGGCATCACAGTAGATAATAAAGTCCTTTGAGAAATCTGGGGGCACAAGTACCGGGGCAGTAGTCAGTCGTCTTTTCAACTCCTGAAAGCTTTCCTGGCACCATGGGGTCCATTCGAACTTCTTATCTTTCTTGAGAAGTTCAGTTAGAGGTTTGGCAATTTTGGAGAAATTCTCGACGAAGCAGCGGCAATAGCTTGCTAAGCCAAGGAAACTCCTAACTTGCTTCACCTATTCAGGTGGAGTCCAATCAAGAACGGCCTGAACTCTCTTGGGATTGACAGCAATACCTTTTGCCGAGATTACGTGACCTAGATAGGTCACTTCAGGTAACCAGAATTCACACTTGGAGAATTTGGCGTAAAGGCGGTGCTCTCGAAGTTTCATCAATACCAGCCTAAGATGCTCAGCATGTTCTTCTTCGTTCTTCGAGTAAATTAGAATATCATCGAGGTAAACCACGACGAATTTATCCAAGTACTCCATGAAGATCGAATTCATTAAGCGGGAAAAAGTGGCTGGGGCATTGGTTAGACCGAAGGACATGACGGTGTACTCGTATTGGCCATAACGAGTGACAAAGGCCGTCTTAGGAATGTCCCCGTTCCTAATTTTGATTTGATGATAACCTAATCTCAAATCCATCTTTGAAAAGACGGCAGATCCAGCGAGCTGATCATACAGATCGTTGATCCTGGGGAGCGGCTCGTGACTAGTTTAACTGGTCGGTAATCTACAACCATCCGTTCCGTACCATCCTTCTTCTTGACGAAGAGGACAGGGCAAGCCCAAGGGGAAGAGCTAGGACGGATGAAACCTTCCTTCAAGGATTCATCAAGTTGGGTTTTAAGCTCAGCTAATTCTTGAGGAGACATCTTATAGGGTCTTCTAGCAATTGGAGCAGTTCCTGGGACAAGTTCTATCACAAACTCTACTTCTCTGTCAGGTGGGACACCTGGCAATTCCTATGGAAAGACATCCGGAAAATCACGGACTACTAGGATGTTTTCAAGGTCTGGAAGAGGATTGGCATGGAGGGCATATATCTGGCGTTTTGAAATACCAGATGAGACATTTACTAACCGGCCAGAAGTATGGGTGAGCTGAACAGATCTAGAGAAACAATCAATTTTGGCATGATGAGCTGTCAACCAGTCCATCCCCAAAATTATATTGATGTCTGAAGTCTTGACAGGTATCAAGGAAGCAAGGAATACTAGACCATCAATAAGGATTTGGTTCCCATGACTTACTGCATTAGTTTGCCATTTGGAACCTGGAGCCTGAATTACTAATGGGGTGGGCATATCTACGAAAGCAATGTTATGCAAGGAGGCATAACGTTCGGAGATGAAGGAGTGAGATGCTCCAGAGTCAAAAAGAACTGAAGCTGGATGAGAATTAACAAGGAGCGTCTTAAGCACGACATCGTCATCATCTTGAGCTTCTTCTGTAGATACATGGTGCACACATCCATGAGTTAGAGCAACTGACTTTTCCTTGAACTTCTTGGTTGGTGGCTTGCAACGAACAACACCCATTCCTGAACGAGGTGGAACAAAACCACGCAAAGGACAAACCCTTGAATAGTGTCCTGGCTTGCTACACTTAAAGCACGATCCAAAAATAGGATGGGGGTCTGGGTTGAACGCTTGATTGATGAGATTAACCTGGGGAACACTTGGCATCGGCAGACGAGGCGCCACATAGGTTGGCCTTGGTACATATCTCGGAGTGAAAACAGCATTCGGGATCCATATCCTACGCTTCTGGGATATAGAAGTTGAAGATGATCCAACATCACGGTTGTGCTTGCAAGATTCCTCGTAGGTCATTCTGCTTGTTTCTGCTTGGATGGCTTTGTTCACAAGGACCTCAAAACTGATGAACTCATGCAAACTAAGATCATGACGAAGCTTTGGGTTAAGACCTTTCCTGAACCTAGCTTGCTTCTTGGCATCCGTGGATACTTTTTCTGGTGCATAACGCGCAAGGCATCCAAATTCACGACTATAAGCATTTACATCCAACTTGTCTTGAGTCAAATTGCAAAACTCTTCTTGCTTACGATCTATCAGGGCCTACGGAATATGATGTTCACGAAAAGCTTCACGGAACTCCTTCCATGAAGTAACTTGGCCCGAAGGACGCATAGCCTCAAAGTTCTCCCACCATAGACTAGCAGAACCTTCGAGGTGATATGTGGCATAGGTAACCTTGTCTCCTTCAGCCACGTTTGCATAATGCAGCTTGTTATTGATACTTCAGAGCCAATCATCTGCATCTAGTGGCTCAATGGAATGATGGAAGGTGGGTGGATTCAATTTGATGAAGTCTCTGATGGATACTAGCTCATTGCACTGATAGGCTGTATTCCGCTCAATGTGCTCCAACAGACGGTTGGTGGCATGCTTATTCCTCTCAATTTCTAGCATAACCTCTGTCAACAAAGGCGGATTATGAGAATCTTCTCCATCCCTACCATCTCCATGGTTCTGATCATGGTCAGCAGAACTCCGGGTTACTCGCGACATCCTGTTGAAACAATCCAGGGTTCAGAGACAAAGAACACTAAACACCACAATCCTAGAGAAAATCGGACAGCATAACGGCTGTATAGGCATGAAATATGAGGCATCCTTCAAAAGATCTAGGCAACATGACTACTCAATATTATGGATTCGAGGTGCAGCAAGAACAAAGGCTTCTGTTCTCACAATTCTGATGAAAGCAGGAATGACACACACAAACCATCCTATAAGTCCCTGGTTCAGTAACTCGTCCTCCTAGTAGACAGATAAGAAAAACCTAGTCCTTAATCCTCGTAGAAAAGCAAAAGTGACTCAGAATAGAGTGACTCGAGGAAAAGAGTAAAAAGAGCCTTACGTTCCCTTCCACAATCAATTCCCTTATATAACTATAGAGTTTCTAGACTCAACACCAACCATTTTGGCTTGGTAATCCTATAGGAAGTCAAGCTCTGATACCAACACTGTCGGGACCCCGATCCTAAGCCATACAACTCCAGCATGTACACATCATATCACTTTGTGGCCTCACGCATGGTAATCACCTCGGTTGCCACCTTACCTTGGCCGGGACCATTTGAGTCTTTCGGCTCACGTATATGACTATGTTGCCAGCAATCATATGTCAAAGAACCTGCGTCGACATGGCTAGTTATGAACCCAAGTGGCACACCCGTACAGGGGCAGGCATACATAACCGAGCAAGGCACGTGTCGGTCATCAGCGAGTGTAGACGAGTCGTAGCAAGCTACAGGGACTCCATTATACCGCGTGACATTCCCCCAAGGGGACAGACACAGCAACCAAGAAGGATACATGCCGGTCAATCAATGTGTCCAGAGCAGTAGCAAGCTACCAAGGCTCGGTGGAAGCACAAAGAGGCATTTCCCGGTATGGAGTACTACTCAAGGCACACAACTAGGTGTCGAATCCCACACAAATCAATGCATTGCAAGCATACACACAATATGCACGATATGTGTAGATACAACATGGCATCACAACATAACTCTACAACACATCATTTATTTAATAGACTCCGAAGAGCCAACATAGTTTAATGTTACAAACAGAAGGGGTCACATGACCCAACATTCAGAGCATACAAGCATCAAGCGGAAGTTACATGTCTGGGTACAGACATCTACTAAAAGCGGCTGGAAGAGCCTAAAAGCTACAACGACCCTACCATAGGAGCCAGATCACTGTCTGGGTTTCCAAGCTAATCCATCGATGTTAACGTCAAGAATTAACGTAGAGAGAGCGGCGTCTATTCTGTAAAAATGTAAATAAGCAACAGTGAGTACGAAGGTACTCAGCAAGTCTTACATCAGTGCTAACTACATATGCATCAAGTATCAATGAACGGAATTGTAGGGTTTATTGCAGAGAAGCCAGCTTTGACCTTTGGCTAACCTATTCTACAACAAAGTTTTAATATCTCTCTCGTCTCCTTACGAGAAAGTGCACACGAGTCCACATAACCATCACATCAATACACCACCATGGATCCTCTCTCGTCATCCTACGAGAAGGCCATCCATAGCACTCACACTTATCTGGACCATTTTAGAGTAACCATTAAAGTTATCTATGACCATGTAAGTATCCAAGCAGTCCTTATCCGAGGACGCGGCTATTCGAATAGGTAGTTACCCTGCAGGGGTGTACTTCGTTACACATGCTTCCGCCACTTATCGCCAAGTGCACATAAAACCAGCACATCGGCAACCTTCAAGCGGAAGCCCAGCGAGGGAGTTGGCCACGGACGTTAACCTACTAAGACTCACGCCCAAGATAGTCGCCTATCTGAGTTGGAACCCATAATGGAAGTCCGGCCGGGGTTTCCAACATGGCCTCAAACGATGTGAGCAGGGCCCCAAGCCGGTCCCGACTGGGCCGTTCATCCTCTTAGCAGGTCGTGCCACAACGTATGAACGTTTTGAACTACTGCGACTTCTGGACTGAGAACAGAGTAGTTAATAGGCCGAGAGGGGTCGAGTTACCGGAACCAAATGTGCGGTAGTAGCTAGTCTTGGAACACCAACACAAGATCTCATGTCCTAAATGCGGCGACAATGAGACAACCCACCATGTACTCCTACATGGCCTCTCATCGCTACCTTTACCAAAACAGTTTCACATCTTTAACTCTCATCAATAGGACATGATCATTCCAATACATCATTCTGATGCTCGGACCAAACTCAACCTAAGCATAGCAAGCATAACAGGGTAAAGCACATATGACTCAAGCATCTACCAGGTATGCTAGGTTGCATTGGTTTGGCTATTTACTGTGATCAAAATCAAGTCATGCAAAGGAATAGGTGCAGCTATCGTAATACAACTAGCAATTGAATCATTTTGTCCTAATGCATAGAAATGAGAGCAGGAGCGAGAGATAGGATTTTGTCAGAATGTTCAAAGGGGTTTTGCTTGCCTGTTGATCGGAAGAACTCAGCTATTCTTCGATGGCGGTGATAACTACATCTCGCAAGGTCTATTGACAAATCAAACAAAAGAAATTAATCACGGCAAATGCTTCATAATGATGCATGACCATGGCAAGTTATCATGATGCTGATTTCATCTAATGCAAGTGATCACAAGTTGAAAGAATTTTATTTGATCTATATAATTCATTTTCAAAATCCAATTATATCCTTTATAAGCCTATTGTGAATTTGTCAATTTCAGCAAGGTAAAAATGTCCAAACATGTGTATAAATGCCACCATTAGATTCCTTGCATTTTCTGATAATTTTTCATATATAAATTATTTTCATCAGAGTTATATTTTAATTTCTATGATTTTTACAAGTTTTAGCAATTTTCTGGAATTAAATTAAACCACAAAAGCTATTACTGCGTCAGGCTGATGTCATCCGTGCGTCAGGAGGTCAACCAGCCGGGTCCAGGTCAACCTGACCAGTGGGGTCCACTGGTGAGTGACCCATAGACTAAACCTGCGCTGACCAGCCCCTAATTGGGGTTTGACCAGGCGTGGGGCCCTCTGGGAGTGACTGAGCGGGGATTAATTACGCGCTAAGGGTTGGCCACGTCGACACCCACCGGAGGGTGGTCGCCGGCAACCAAGCCTGCGGCGGAGGGCTCGCCGGAGTTGGCCGGAATCGCGCTACGGGGCACTATTTGGCATGCGGTTGGGTTCTATAGGAAGGTGGCAGAGCGTCGCATCCATTCCGACTAGTTTGAGGCACTCGGGTGGTATGTGGCCACGGCGGCGACGGGCGGAGCGGCGGAGCGCTACGGTCAGCAGGGGGCGACGGCTACGGTGAGGAACAGGTCACGGGGAAAGGGAAAAAAGACGCAGGAGCTCACGGCGATGCGGAGGGGGCACACGGCGAGCTCGGGGAGGCGCGGATGGACGCGAATCGAGGACGGCGGCCTTCGATGGTCGGAGGAAGAAACGGCAATGATGGCGACGCTGCGGGGGCTCGGGTGCTCGGAGGAGTTGATGGAGAGAAGCAGCTCGTCGAGGCGGAGGTGTAGAGCGCGACACGGAAGCAAGGGGTGGCCGGAGACGCGCTGGAGGTGAGCTCGGGCAGACCGGCAATGGTGGCGAGATGAGCAAGAGACAGAGAATAGAGGAGGGGAATGGTCCCGGGGGAGGAGATAAGGGAGAGAGGAGCCTCGTGCTGGCGCGGTGGAGGCAGGAGAAGGCTCCACGGCGAGCAGGATGTGACGAGGTGAGCTGCCGTGCTCACCTTCTCCCATGCCTTCTGGCAGGAGGAGGAAGACGACAGGGAGAGGCCCTCCTGGTGGGCTAGGCCAGGAGGTGGCTACAGGTAAGTTTCTCTTTGTTTTTTTCATTTCTCTTTTATTTCTTTCTGGCATTTACTTTTAGGATTTAAAATAAATTATTTGACCAAATATAAAACCCAAAAATGTTATTATGTGAGAAAGACAATAATATCCAATGCCATATAAAGGTTTCAACATTTTTGAAACTTTAAAAATAGAAGGAATCAAAATAATTCCATTCCAAATAGCTATTTAGTCAACTCAAAAATCCTTTTCAAAAAGTTCTTGTGACCTAGAATTTTGGTTTGACAAATTTTCTTTATGTCACTATTTTGCCAAGTATTTGGAACATTTTCCTGGTTCCTTTTAAGGTATTAAATTTTTATTGCCTTCTTGTCAATTGATCAAAACATTTGGGGTTTTGATCACTTCCTATTTAAACATCAAAGTTTTTATAATGCATGCATGAATGCTTGGCAAACAAATGAAAGCTAGGGCCGTGACAAGATGCGCCCCTTTCCCTTTTTGATACCTCGCCCCCAAAATAGGAAAGGCCGCATCTAAATCGTTGCAATATCCCGTTCCCAAGTTTGTTCCTCGGGAGGAGAAGTATGATCCTAATCCTCCTAATGTAACAAACTCATAGGATGGCCTTCTACCACAAGACCACAATTGCAAGGGAAAGCTTCAAGAGGACATAGACTCATTTGAAGAGGAACACCAAGACATGGTTGAGTGGGTTCCCAAGGATAGTTCTAGCACTACCTCATCTAGTGCTACCACAACTCCAAGGATCCCCAACAAGGTCATGTGGGTCCCTAAGAGGAAGAACTAGAAAGTTCTTGAGGGGTGACTCCGCCAATGAAATTCACTCTTATTCATGTTGGCAAGAACTATATGCAATCAACCTCGTCCGTATGAATTAGTTCAAGGAGTCACACATTCCCTCAAAGGTGAGCAAGGAGAAGGTAATTAATGCATCTTTGGACATCACCTCCCATGTATTTCACTCTATTTCCATAGATATACTTGCATTTGTTCCTTTTGCTTTGGGACTAACCCATGTAGGTGAGAAGATTAAGAAACAACAAGGATTGCTCCCAACTCAAGATGGACTTCATCAACAATGAGCATCCACCACTACTTCACCTATTTGAAGTCTTCTATGACAAAACCCAAGGTTAGTTGATCCCTCTTAGGGGGGATGTCACATCTAGGGGGAACTTTACTCTAAGACTTGAGTACAAGCGTCTCCTAAATGATGGGGACACATTAATGCATTATGTAAAAGTGGTAACCCCACTTGTGCTTAATCGATGAGTATGACCTATGATCAAGTACTCTTACTTGGCTCCTAACAATATACTCATATAAAGAGGACTTCGTCATCGCCAAAGTGCTTGATAGATGCTAGAATGTTTGTGCATGTTCACCATATTTCATTTGACATCTTATTGTGTGAGCATGTTGGTATGCATATTTTTGCTCATTTGAGAATATCCAATTGTTGTTATTTGGCTTCCAATTTTATTTGGTCAACTAGATATACAAGAATGCCTAAGTACCCTCCTCTAGCCATCTATGCTTTCTTGTCTCAAATTCTATTCATGCTACATCAAAAAATTTGAGCACGCACTTTAGAGACACTCGGTGTGAGGAATTCACTTTGTCGAAATCCCTATAATGAGTTGCATTTGCGGCTACCGAATAAACCAACTTTAAGATCGGATAAGATGCTCGATAGGGCACTCGGAGATCCGTCTCGACAAGGGCTGAATTCTAAAAACTTCCCAAAGTGCATCTCGGTGTGACCAACCTTAAAATCGCGTTCCCACCGAAGCCTAGGGTTGATCAGTTTTATTCATCTCGGTACCACCGAGTCTTGCTTTTTGGCCTCACCGAGTTTCCTTGTCAGTGACAATTATGGAACTCGATGGCACCGAAAATCACAACTCGGTGTCACCGACAATGAGGGGATATATATATATGCGGATCTGACTCTTGAAAAACTTCTTTCAAATGTTGCCTCTCCGCACTCCTTGCTGTCGTGTCCTAGTCTCCGGACATCAAAATTGATCCTCCCGTGCACCCTCGTCATTGGAGTCCTCCCCACCGACGGAATCTTCACCGTCCTCGCCGTGGTAGAGGATCCAAACCTAGCTAGAGTATGGATTCAATCACTTTTTGCACACCCCGTCTGATTCTTGCGCAAATTCAGTTCTGCCATTTTCGATCCACGATTGCAAGTATTATATCCACATACAAATCCTTTAGAATAGCGAGCAATGAAGATTTTAGGGTTAACAGTCCGCTAGATTGAATCTCGGTGTCACCGAGTTGAAAAATTCGGTGGTACCGATTTCTGTTTTAGGTTGCTCGGAATGGTCTCGGTGGAACTGAGTTCTTCTTTTCGGTGGGTGCCAAGTTTCTGTTAAGGAGATCATGTGTCTCGGTGGCTCTGAAATTTTTAACTCGGTGGAACCGAAATCCAATTTTCTGAAAGTTAAAACTAAATTTTTCAGAGTTCAAATTTGACAAAACTTCTGCAATTTTGTGATGCTTATCTTTTCAAGCTCTTCCATATCTTTTCACAGGGTGAGTCAGTCTGTGTGTCAGCTTTTTTGTTTGGTTTGCAAGATGTCAGGTTCTGATGACAGTGAGAACAACTTCAGTGAGCCCATGTTGAATCTGATTCTGGCACTAGTCCTGAGAGGACTGCCATTCTAATCAATAGTTCATTTATATGCAGATGGCACTATTGTCTGGATGACTGATGGTCATAGATATGAAGCCGGAATTGAAGAATGGGCTACTATCATTGGTGCTCCAAAAGCATGTGAATAAGACTTGGATGTGTATTTAGAACCTACGAAGAATCACAACTCCATGGCTAATATGTACAAGCTAGTGCCCAATGACTATCTGTCGTCTCAAAAGCTTGACTCTATCTATTTCATGCAAGCGGGAATAACCACTACCAACACTATCTTGAGACATACCCTGATGCCCAAATCAGGTGATGAAAAATGATTAGAGGCTATTCCATCAATATGTTGCATCGTCTAGACACCCACACTCGCTATGAAGTCATGGATTTGATTGCTGAGACTGTCAGGAAAACTTCTGTAGACCAGAAGAGATCATGCGGATATGCACCATACATTCAGATGCTCATCAATGCCAAGATTGGCAAGCATGCATATCACCTTGATCGTCCTCATTTTCCCCTTCAGCCAGAGTTTGAGGATAATAAAGTTGTGATCGATGACACTCATCCTAGCTCAGCTACAGCTCGAGAGGCTACAAAGGCAGCAGCTGCAGAGGCTACTAGGAATGCTCCAGCTCCACCACCCCAACTCAAAACCAGAGATAAATAGATGTCTTTCTTGGTGAGCACCATCCGAGGGATGGAGAAGAATATTTCAGAGATCTTGGTGAACCAAAAGAGCCTAGAGAGGATCGTGGAGATGAAATTCTATGACTTGGATGTGAAGGTGACGGAGTTGACCACCACTGTTGAGCAGCCTGAGCATGAAGTTGACTCAATGAAGATTACACGCTGAGAGTGATGAAGATGATGATGATCATGATTCACCTCTTCATACTACCACACGGTTCACAACCCAGACCAAGTCACCAGCTATGCTAGTACCAGAAGAAAGACTGTCTTCATCAACTCAAGCTTCATCTCCTGCTCCAGCACCTCTAGTGTCTACACCTCCAGCTCCTACTCCAGCGACATCTGCTGAAGCCTTCGTCGATGCTCTCTTGTCTACTCCAACTTCTATTGTCGGAGGAGATCGTGCCGAGAGAGATGCTTAGATTAGACCTTTAAACTTTTTGGTACTTGTTGCCAAAGGGGGAGAAGTGTATAGATCAATAGGGCTTTGAGAGATGGAGAGCTTTTGACTTTATTTGCTCTCGTTTGGTTTGCAAAACTTTATTTGGTCTTTTGGATGACTTTATCAGTTTAGATGTGTGTTTGATCATACGCTTTGATTGTTTGATGCTACCACGTTATTACTTTTGAGCTATCTACATCATGATCATTCACTTGTTTGTTGGTGCTATGTGTATTGTTATTCATTCATATCATTTATCCGGACCACCAAGTTGTATGTGACATGGAAGAGTAACCCATAATCATAATCGATTGTGCATTTGCTTTCAAATGCAAATTTAAAATAATGCACAAATTTAGGGGGAGCTCTTGCTTTTCACATACTTCTCAAAGCGTCGATATTAATTATTGATTATATGTTTTGTCGAAGCTTTGATCTATATGTTGTCATCAATTACCAAAAAGGGGGAGATTGAAAGCAAAATTGCTCCCTAAGGTAGTTTTGGTAATTAATCACAACATATGCATCATTGGTCTAATGAGTTTTGAAGTACATTTCAGAAAAGTTCAAAGATGCTTTGGCCTATAGGATTGTGTGGAGATGCCCCATTGATGCAAGGAAGGAATAGGATTGGCTAAAGCTTCAAGCAAGAAGACTCTTCATTTTACACTTTGTGAGAAATCACTTTGAGTCCATAGGAAAGCCAATACTATTAAAAGGGGATGGGGTATCATGATGAATTGGTTGCCCAAGTGCTTAGAGATAGCCACCAAAAATACTCAGCCACTTTCCCACAAAATATATATGTCCCTAGCCAAATATGCAAAATCGGTGTCACCAACATTTCCTACTCGGCCAAATCGATTTTACACTTAGACAGATCCTATGCTAAACCCACCATCTCGGTACAACCAACAATTACATCGATGCCACCGAGATTGGGTGACCAACATTATGTTGAGATAACTTCAAGTTTTAGAATTTCCGAGTTTGAAGTCGGTCTCACCGAGTTTGGAAACCAGTCTAGGACATTGCATTGGTACCACTGAGATTCCTATATTGGTCTCACCAAGAATTCAAAAGTTGCCACATTTAGTGCAACTCGGTATCATCGAGATTCATTTTGGTGTCATCGAGTTGGGCAATAATGTTGCTATGGTTGGATTTGGGATATGCCTGTATATACACCTCCACCTACCTCTCATTCATAGAGGAAGCACTGAGAACACACTTACACTTGCTAGATCCAT
The DNA here is from genome assembly GCF_904849725.1 of Hordeum vulgare subsp. vulgare. Taxonomy (NCBI): domain Eukaryota; kingdom Viridiplantae; phylum Streptophyta; class Magnoliopsida; order Poales; family Poaceae; genus Hordeum; species Hordeum vulgare. The sequence goes on along the minus strand of NC_058524.1, from coordinate 363,810,958 downwards.
TTTTCTGAGAGAGAGCCACCTACTCATGTGTTGAGATAAATAGATTCCATTCCAACCATTTGAACCTTAATTTCTAGCCTTCCCAAGTTGCTTTCCACAAGATCAATCTCTCCTACCCCTGCCAAATCTGAGAGAGATTGATTGAGTGTTGAGGAGACTATCTTCTGAAGCACAAGAGCAAGGACTTTATCGTTCTACCACATCTATTACCTTTTGGAGGGTGGCGCCTCATAGATTGGCTAGGTGCCACTTGGGAGTCTCCTACTTCGTGTTGTGGAGTTGAACCAAGATGTTTGTAAGGGCAAGGAGATCGCCTACTTCGTGAAGATCTACCATGAGTGAGGCTAGTCCTGTGTGGACAGAAGCCGTGGTGGAATAGACAGGGCCGCTTATTCGTGGACCCCTTGTGGGTGGATCCCTCCATGGACTCTCGAAATTGTTACCCTTCGTGTTATGAAGTCTCCACTAACATGGACATACGATAGCGCCACCTATCGGAACCATGCCAAAAATTGTCGTGTCAACCTTTGCGTTTGATATCCCTACCTTACTCTCTACTTTACACTTGCATGTTTTACTTTCCACTGCTATACTCTTAGATATGCTTGTGTAGGGTGTACTTGACTAGTCATAGTTGCTAAAACTGGCCCACACTAAAAATTGGGAAAAGGCAAAGTTTTTGTCTTGTCAAGTAGTCTAATCACCCCCTCTAGACATACTTCAGATCCTACAAAGCCCCTGAGCGTCATGTATCGGGAGCCCTCACACTCACGCTCGGGGGATGGGCCCTAACGCCACGAGGCATCGGAGAGACCGCGGAGGAGCATGTTGAATTGGAGGAAAAAGAGGGCGACGCAAAAGAAGGACGATCGAGCTGGCAAACCACCACCGCTAGGCGGATAGGACGGGGCCCTCGCAAGGGTATCAGCCTCGCGGGGCCTGCGCAAACAACCGTTGTCGGGGGATTCACGACGTGCCCGTGGGCCCGCGTCGAGGGACTGCCCCGAGGACTTTGCGTGGGAGGATGGCCAAGGGAACGTGAGGCTAGAAAATGCTCGAGGTTGGCCGTCTCCGAGGTACGGGCCATGGCCTGTGGGCCCGCTTCCACGCGCGGCAACTTACCGAGGCCTTCGGCCACTTCACCAAGGCCTCCGGTGGTGGGCCCCTCATGTTGGGCCCAAGTGAAAGCTGACGGCCACGCAAAATCTAGGACAGGGTGCCTCACGTCAAGGCCCCTTAAAGCAAGGCACGATGCAAAGCAACCACCTAACTCGGAGGGGGCACGCACTAAAGGCGCTCGGGGCCTGCCGACCCGCAGCCCACATGCACGCCAAGAATGGGGGCCTCAGGGGTTGCGTGTTGTGGGCTCTCGCCGGCCACAGCACAGAAAATGCACGAGGAAAAACAAAATACCTCGCAGAAGAGACGAAGGCATCCCGCGCATAACAGGCAACCGCTACTCAAGGCAAAGATATGTCACAAAATGTTTAAGGCCCCCCGGGGCCAAGGGGTTCTTTGGTTCAACATGAAAAGGTTGGGGAAGCATAAGCACAGGAGGCGCCGTCTCCGCTGTGGCTCTCGGGAGCTATGGCGTCGAGGCTGCCGCATCCCTCAGAAGGCACAGCCTGGGCGAATCGCCCGACCAGGGACTCCACGTGCTCGCGCACCTCGTCCCTGAGGGGGCTCTCGAGCTCCATGGGCACCGGATCCATCGAGCAGGAAAGGTCGAACGCGGGTTCATGACGGCGTAGGTTGGAGAAGACGCACGTCAGCGCGGTGCCCAGGAGGTCGCGCGTGATGTACGTGATGTCTTCCTCCACCTTGGAGACGCCCGACTCCATCGCATCCACCATCTGGAGGAAGAAGTTGGGGTAGCCTCTGTCGCCATGCGCTCGCGGTAGCGCGACCGCATCCATAATGAAGCGGCGGAGCGCGTCGCCTCCGCGCCGAGCCAGTTCCACGAACTGTTGCGCGCGTTGTTCCTTCATACGCCGCGCATGCGCCGCGTCGTCATTGGCCACCTGCACGGCGTCGACGGCTTCACCGACCTGGGCAAAAAGTGACTTGAACTCCTCCTTGGCCTCCCCCTCGCTCCTGAAGGCGGACTCCAGGGCCGCTGGGGCACCATACAGTTTGGCCCTAAGCGCGCTCACCTCCTCTTGGAGCGCGTCGTACCTAAGCTGGAGGCGGGCTTCCTGCCGGGCGAGCTCGTCTTGGTACTTTTCCAGGGCGGCCCCCTGCTCTCGAGCCACCTTCGCGTATGCATCGGCAAAGGCCTCCTCATGCGTCGCCGCGAGGGTGGCCTCTTCGGCGAGAACGCGCCCTTACAAGGCCCCAAGGCGCTCGCAGTCCGCCTCCTGATCGCACGCGGTCCGGGCGGCCTTCCGCTCGCTCAGGTCCACGATCGCCTCATGCTCAATGATGGTGGCCTCCCTGAGGGCCAGGTCCGCCCCGCGCCCGGGGCTCCAAGAGGTGAACGCGGCGACTAGGGTTGCGCGTCCCAAGGGCCCTGCCATTGTCCGAGGGGGGTCGCGGATCCTCCAAGTCCTGTCAGGCCAAGTGCGAAGGAAGAGGCCACACCAACTGGCCACACATGAGGTGGCACCCCCGGCAGGGAATCCCTCCGCCTCTTGGTTGCGGGCGCCCTAGAAATCTTGGTGACCAGATTCATCAGATCAGGCAGGACATGCAAAGGAAAGCGATAACAACAGCACACTTACTCGTTGCTGGTGGTCGAGCGTGAGTGCATCGAGGTCGGCCATGAGGGCTAATCCCCGCTGCCCCCGAGGGATGACGGCGGTGCCGAGGGCCCATCCCGCGGTTCAGCGCTCTCGGCATCCCTACTGGACACCATGGAATGGAGTAGGAAGGTAACAAGGTTTTATCTGCGCAAGGATGGCAGAAGAGTGTGGGAAGGAGGTAGACGGAGGAAGCTGCCTGGTGGCGGACCCACCCCTCGGGCACGGTGGTTTTGTAGGCGCAACCGCAATGCTCGAGGCATCATGGGAGGTGGAAGCGTCACCCACTTTGTTGAGCGCCACATGCCAAGCCTGGCCAACGGACAACTGAGGCACGCGTCCCCTCGTTCCTCCAATGAGTTGCCATGCGCGTACCACGGGCCCGGGGGCAATCTTATGCAGGAAGGATGGCGCAAGTGGGTTGCGCTGGTCAAGAGAGCAATGATGGCAGGCACCGCATGCGGGCTTTACGTCAAATCACTCAGGGCATTTCTCGAAGCGTTGCAGGAAGGAAAAGAGCCCCGCAACCCGTCAAGCGCCACACGTCTGGCCTGTCCCACAGGAGGTTGGGGCCAGCGCCCCTCCCCCCCCCCCCCCCCCGCTAGGTGGAGTCTTGCATGACACAGGTCCGAGGGCTACTGTTGCGGCCCTAGGACCGGGGATACCCAGGCTCGTCGGCATGTGGCCCCAGGCGCGACGTAGCTGCATAAGCCTGGCTCGGCCAATCGGACCCTCGCGTCGGCCCTTGCCTCGCGAGGCGAGCATCACACGATCATCGTCAAGGACAGCAAGAGGGCGCTCACTACAAGGACGGGTCTTGAGGCTACCCCAGAGGCTCTCGCGGGCGGGCTCGCCAAGGGCAACCTAGCAGGGGCCCGCGGCCGTGTGCCCCGCATGGGTGACGCGGGTTGCGTGGGCGGCATAGGGCAGGAGAGTTTTCCACTTCCGTGCGAAGGAAGCGGGGCCAGCTGGTGGGCTCCCAAAGCGATTCCCAAAGGTTTCCTAATCGGTGCAAGAGGACTAGGACTAGGGGCTCGGCACGACGGAAGTCGCCCCCGAGCCCAGCAGCATGTCATGGGGAAGGGCTTTTCCAGGCAAAGACCACCTTTTTCACGGCGGGCCGCAGTCATCACTTCCAAAATGGCCGTTGTGGCGACCCTTCCCGTCGAGTGTGTTTTCACGGCAAGAGGACCAAGGCCAATATAAAAGAGAGGCCCGGCCTCTGTACCAAGGGAGGATCCCCATCGTCTTCACTAGGGCAAGAACTCGCCTTTGTACTCGTCATCCATCTCAAGAAATATATACAAGCAGTAGTAGGGTTTTACATCGCAAGGTGACCCGAACCTGGGTAAACAGCTCGTGTGTTCTTGTTTGCTTTCCTTAGCTCGAGCCATCGGAGAGTCGCCGCGAAGTTTGGAGGTAGAACGGGGTAGGAGAGTGAGCGCACCCTAGAGTTTGAACCTTTCGGGGTCTGCGGAGCCCCAATTCCGAGGGGGCGCAAAAGAAGATTGAGCTCCCGAAACACCACCGCCACGCGGCTCTGAGGGTATCAGCCTCGCGGGGGCCGTGCAAACAACCATTGACGGGGGCTTCACGGGGCGCCCGCGAGGCCGCATCGAGGGGCTTCCCCCGGGGACATCGCGGGGGAGGATGGCAAAGGGAACGTGAGGTTGGACGACGCTCAAAGTTGGCCAGCTCCGAGGCGCGGGCCATGGCCCGTGAGCCCGTTTCCGCATGCGGCATCTTACCGGGGCCTTCGGCTACTTCAACAAGGCCTCCGACGGTGGGCCCCTCGTGTGTGGCCCAAGCGCAAGCTGGCAGGTATGCAAAATCTGGAACATGGCGCCTCGCGACTAGGCCCCTTAAAGCAAGGCACAGTGCGAAGCAACCGCCTAATTGGGCGGGGGCACGCACTAAAGGCGCTTAGGGGTTGTCGGCCCATGGTCCATATGCACACCAAGAATGGGGGCCTCAGGGGCCGCGTGCTATGGGCCCTCGCCGGCCAGAGCATAGAAAATGCACGAGGAAAAACAGAAGACCTCGCAGAAGAGATGAAGGCACCCCAAGCATAACACACATCCGCTACTCAAGGCAAAAGTATGTCACAAAATGTTTAACGCACGGGTTCTTTGGTCCAAGAGGAAAAGGTTGGGGAAGCTTAACTAGAGGAGGCGACGTCTCCGTCGTGGTTCTTAGAAGCTATGACATCAAGGTTGCCGCCCTCCTCGGAAGGCACCGCCTGGGCGAACCGCCCGACCAAAGACTATACGTGCTTGTGCACCTCGTCCCTCACGGGACTCCGGAGCTCCGTGGGCACTGGCTCCATCGCGCCGGAAAGGTCGAGCGCGGGGTCGTGGCGGCGTAGGTTGGATAAGACAAACGTCAGTGCATTGCCCAGGAGGTCGCGTGCCCTGGACTCGATGTCTTCCTCCACCTTGGAGACGCCCCACTCCAACGCCTCCACCATGTGAAGGAAGAAGTCGGGGTAGCCTCCATCGCCATGCGCTCGCGGTAGCGCGGAGGCATCTCTAACGTAGCGATGGAGCGCGCTGCCCGTGCACTGGGCCAGTTCGGGGAACTACTAGGTTGTTGTGCCTCCATACGCAGCGCGTGCGCCGCGTCATCCCTGTCCACCTGCACGACATCGACGGCTTCACCGACCTGGGCCAAAAGCGACTTCAGCTCCTCCTTGGCCTCCCCTCGCTCCCAAAGGTAGCCTCGAGTGCGGCTTGGGCACCCTGCAGCTGGGCCCCGAGCGCGCTCACCTCCTCTTGGAGCGTGTCGTACCTCAGCTGGAGACGGGCTTCCGGCCGAGCAATCTCGTCGTGGTACTTCTCCAGGGCGGACCCCGCTCTTGAGTCACCTTCGCGTCTGCATCGGCAAAGGACTCCTTACGCGCCCCTCCAAGGCCTCGAGGCGCTCACGCTCCGCCTCCTGATCGCGGGCGATCCGGGCGGCCTCCCGCTTGTGTAGGGCCACGATCGCCCCCTTCTTGATGAAGGATGCCTCCATAAAGGCCAGGCCCGCCCCACACCCTGGCTCCGAGAGGTGAACGCGGTGACTTGGGTCCCTCCCCCACGGCTCTACCATGGCCCAGGGGGTCGCGGATCCTCCAAGCCCTGCCAGGCCAAGTGCGAAGGAAGAGGCCTCACCAACTAGCGACACGCGAGGGGTCGCCTCCGGTGGGGCATCCTTGCGCCTCTTGGGTGCGGGCGCCCTGGAAAGCTCGGTGATCGGATTCAACAGATTAGGAAGGATATGCAAGGGAAAGCGATAGCGACAGCACACTTACTCGTCGCTGGCGGCCCAGCGCCAGCGCGTCGAGGTCAGCCTTGAGGGCTGGTCCCCGCTACCCCCGAGGGATGGCGGCGGTGCCGAGGGGCCCGCCCGCGCTTCAGCGCTCGTGGCGTCCCTACTAGATGCCGTGAAAAGGAGGAGGAAGGGAAGAAGGTTGTGTCTGCGCAAGGATGGTGGAGGAGCGTGGGAAGGAGGCAGGTGGAGGAAGTTCTGTGGTGGCGGCCCCACCCCTCGGGCGCGGTGGTTTTGTAGGCGCAACCGTAGTACCCGAGGCGGCACGGGAGGTGGAAGCGATGCACGCTTTGTTGAGCACCACGTGCCAAGCCTGGCCCACGGACAGTTGAGGCTCGCATCCCCTCGTTCCTCCAATGAGCTGCCCCGCACGTACCACAGGCCCGGTGGCAATCTTGCACGGGAAAGATGGCGCAAGTGGGTGGCGCTAGTCAAGAGAGCAATGATGGCACGCGCCGCACGCGGGCTTTACGTCAACTCACTCGGGGTGTTTCCTGAAGCGTTGCTGGAAGGAAAAGTGCCCTGCAACCCGCCGCGCGCCACGCGTTGGGCCTGGCCCGCGGGAAATTGGGGCCCACGGCGCATCCCCCCCCCCCCCCCCGCTGGGTGGAGTCGTGCACGACGCGGGCTTGGGGCTACTGTCGGGCCCCTGGGACCGGGGCTACTCAGGCCCATCGGCCTGCGGTCCCAGGCGCGATGCGGCTGCACAAGGCTGGCTCGACCCATCGACGAGCCCGGCAAGGAAGACCCTCGCGTGGCGAGCATGTGAGGATCATCGTCGAGGACCGCGAGAGGGCACTCACTGCAAGGACGCACCCTGAGGCTACCCCCCGAGGCTCTTGCGGGGTGGGCTCGCCAAGGTCGGCATGGTAGGGGCCCACGACCGTGTGCCCCGCATGGGTGATGCAGGTTGCACACGCAACATAGGAGCAGTGTGAGCGGACACGAGCACGAGAGATTTCTACTTTTGTGCTAAGGAAGCGAGGCCAGCTGGTGGGCTCCCAAAGTGACTCCCAAATGTTTCATGTTCGGTGCAAGAGGACTAGGGTCGGGGGCTCGACAGGACGGAAGTCACCCCCAAGCCCACCAGCGCGTCATGGGGAAGGGCTTTTGCAGGCGAAAACCACCTTTGTCAGGGAGGGCCGCAATCATGTCCCCTTTCAAAATGTATGTTGTAGCGACCCTTCCCGTCAAGTGTGTTTTCGGGGGAAGAGGGCCAAGGCCAATATAAAAGAGAGGCTCGGCCTGTGTAGCAAGGGAGGATCCCCATCGTCTTGACTAGCGCAAGAACCCGCCTTTGAGCTCGTCTTCCACCTCAAGCAATCTATACAAGCAGGAGTAGGATTTTACATAGCAAGGTGGCCTGAACCTGAGTAAACTGCTCGCGTGTTCTTGTTTGCTTTCCTTAGCTCGAGCCATCGGGGAGTCACCGCGAAGTTGGGAAGTAGAATATGGTAGGAGAGCGAGCGCACCCCAGAGTTCAAACCTTTCTGGGTTTTCGTCCCTAACTAGGTTTCAATTTGGTTTTGTTTCATATTCAAATTTAAAATATTCAAAAGTGAGCTTGTATTTTTCTCCTTGAAAGGTTTTTCTACATGGATCACTTTCTAAAACGTGTCGAGTCAATTCTATGTACGAAGGCACCCCGCGCATAACAGGCAACCGCTACTCAAGGCAAAGATATGTCACAAAATGTTTGAGGCCACCCGAGGCCAAGGGGTTCTTTGGTGCAACATGAAAAGGTTGGGGAAGCATAAGCAGAGGAGGCGTCGTCTCCGCTGTGGCTCTCGGAAGCTATGGCGTCGGGGCTGCCGCCTCCCTCAGAAGGCACCCCCTGGGCAAACCGCCCGACCAGGGACTCCACGTGCTCGCGCACCTCGTCCCTGAGGGGGCTCTCGAGCTCCATGGGCACCGGATCCATCGAGCAGGAAAGGTCGAACGCGGGTTCATGACGGCGTAGGTTGGAGAAGACGCGCGTCAGCGCGGTGCCCACGAGGTCGCGCGTGTTGTACGCGATGTCTTCCTCCACCTTGGAGACGCCTGACTCCAGCGCATCCACCATCTGGAGGAAGAAGTTGGGGTAGCCTCTGTCGCCATGCGCTCGCGGCAGCGCGACGGCGTCCATAATGAAGCGGCGGAGCGCGTCGCGTGCGCGTCGAACCAGTTCCACGAACTGTTGGGCGCGTTGTGCCTTCAGACGATGCGCATGCGTCGCGTCGTCATTGGCCACCTACGCGGCGTCGACGGCTTCACCGACCTGGGCCAAAAGCGACTTCAACTCCTCCTTGGCCTCCCCTCACTCATGAAGGTGGCCTCCAGGGCGGCTGGGGCACCCTACAGTTTGGCCCTAAGCGCGCTCACCTCCTCTTGGAGCGCGTCATACCTAAGCTGGAGGTGGGCTTCCTGCCGGGCGAGCTCGTCTTGGTACTTTTCCAGGGCGGCCCCCTGCTCTCGAGCCACCTTCGCGTATGCATCGGCAAAGGCCTCCTCATGCTCCGCTGCAAGGGCGGTCTCTTCAGCGAGAACTCGCCCTTATAGGGCCCCAAGGCGCTCGCGGTCCGCCTCCTGATCGCACGCGGTCCGGGCGGCCTCCCGCTCGCGCAGGTCCATGATCGCCTCACGCTCAATGATGGCGGCCTCCCTGAGGGCCAGGTCCGCCCTGCGCCCAGGGCTCCAAGACCATCAGGGAGTCACTGCGAAGTTGGGAAGTAGAATAGGGTAGGAGAACGAGCGCACCCGAGAGTTCAAACCTTTCTGGGTTTTCGTCCCTAACTAGGTTTGAATTTGGTTTTGTTTGATATTCAAATTTAAAATATTCAAAAGTGAGCTTGTATTGTTCTCCTTGAAAGGTTTTTCTACATGGTTCACTTTGCAAAACGTGTCAAGTCAATTCTAATTACGAATAAAAATATATTGTTGTTTTAGTGTTGAGGGTTTTTTCTTTTAGAACTACCATTTACCGAGTGATTTAAATTAAATCTGAATCAATTCGAATAAAGTAGGCAATGTGGCATGTTGTAATTGGCTGATACAGGTTCGCTTTTGTTTAAAACAGAACCATGTGATTTAAGTGATGGTTGACTGTCATGGTGAGGCCAAGTCACTTAGGGTTTGGGCCCGCCGGAGATGAAACAAATGGCGGCGCTACTCGCTGCAGGTAAAATAAAAAAATGAGGTGGCATGTGTTACACCTATCGACGTGGACAATGATGGCAATGTTGTTAGTGACAACGGTGACAACCAATTTTGCTGGTGGTCGCCGGGATTGCTCGCCGGAGTTGCCCTTGTGCTCGGGTTCCTCCAATCATGGTCAAGTCACTATGGTGTCTCTGCAGTCATAGGAGGGGGTCAGCTCGATGCGTGGCAGTGCGGCGAGACTACTAGACATGGTTCTTAAGGCTGGTCATGGCTCACCACGTCAAAAATGTCAACGTGGTAGGGACGACACTCGAGTTTGTTCCAGTCGTGCTCCTGAGATGTCCTCGACATTCACACAATGTCAAAATCATGCTCAAGGGCGCATAGGTGAAATGGAAGGGAGGGATGGCTCTTCGACGATACATTGTCGCGTCGGATTCATCGATCTTCGTTGTCGATAGTGGCAGCGATGGTGGTCCAATTCCGATTGATACAACTAGCTGAGAAGAGTGGCTAAGTGGGGTTCTGGTCCAGGGGATCCTAGAGGTATTTATGCTGGTTTGGGGTGGCCATTGTGGCTCACGCGCATGCTGGACGTGGGCATCGTGCTTGATGTGGGCGTCGTGGACGCGTACCGTGAGTCTTGGGCGGAGGTGGATGACAACCTTGGGTGTGGCCTACTATCAGTGAGAAGGAGAGAATGCGGAGTGGCGTCGGCCATTAGATAGCACGCGGACGGCCGTGATTAGATTGTGTAGTGCCGGTTCTAAATGTGAAGGGGGGCAAGTTAGGTCGGGTGGCTCGTTGGGTCGTGTGGTTCTCCTCGCCTCGGCTTCTTTTTTCCCTTTTTTGTCTTCCTTTTTGTTTTTGTTATTAACCTAGAATTTAAATGTGATTTGGATTGGCCGAATTTCAAAACATTTCAAACATTTTGAATACAAAAGTTTGCAAACAAAAACTAGGGCATAACTTAAGAAAATATTTGCTGTCCATAAGCTAATTTTCAAAATCATTTTTACACAAAGGACTTCATATGGCTATTACATAAACTCTAATTCGAATTTAGAGTTTATAAAATAGTCAAATAGATTCCAAAACTCCAAAAATGGAGTGAAATCATGATATGCATATATTTATATGTCCACATCCTAAATTTGAAAAACAATTGGGATGTGACAATGATCTTCTGGCAACTAGAATATTTGGAAAGTGGTCAACCCTAACGTGAAGTGGCATGTGGCTAAAATAGTGGGGAGACAGAATTAGGCATTTTTTGTTGAAAACGCAATTAAAGAGGCCCCGACCCAAATGGCTCGGAGGCTCTTTGTAAGCCATAGATGATGAGGTTGAACCAGTAGAGTGGATAGTTCTTGGATTCAAAGTAAGGCGTGGAGGCTTCGGCACAAAATGCTCGGAGGTCCTAGTTCCAACCCGAGAGCGGTCAGTGAGAGTCACAGTGTCAGACTAGGGTATCACCCCACATCCTGGACACCAGGTGGGGACATGAGGCCCTAGAGACTATTGCACTTCGAGTAGACACTCCAAGGTATCCATAGAAAGACCTAGTGACTCCCATTCTAGCCTAAGCGGGGCAGATGAAGTGTGGGATGCTCCACAGAAAACATCTACTCTGATAGCCATAGATGTCTGCCTCGCGGCTCCGACCAACACAGAACTTGCACATTTGCTGATTTTGATGTAGGATTTGTTTGGGCTTTTTGGCATTGGATTATGGGTTGAGGAACATGGTATCTTGTTGACGACTTGTGCAGTTCTTTGCCACCCAAAGACTCGATCTTGATAGCATGGGATCCCTAACACCCAAGAACAAAAAGAAATGCTATAAAAGTTAAGGCTTCAAGGAGTCCTCTTTTAGCACTTCATTTTTTTATGGATCTCGATCCTCGGCAATCATTGCACCTGGGACTAACGTATTCCCATACACTTAGCGGCCTAATTAGTCCCTTTAATTTGTCATCATCAATAACAAAATATAATTAGGGCATATTTGCACTTTCAGTGACCATAGTCAAGTGGCACTAGCTAGGAGCATGCTCCTACCCACCGGTTCCCCCGTCGACATTCTTGTGCTTATATCACCAAGGATTAGTCTTTGGTTTTATTTGTCGAAAAAGGTGGCAGTTACTCGCAGTGGTCAATGACGAAGTCGAAAAAAGGTGGCACTTACTGACCATGGTCAACAATGAAGTCGTGAGAAGAAACAAACAAGAGGGAACACATGTTGCCTTTACACAAGGCGGATGAAATGAGTTGTTTTTTAGTACAATTCATGAACATGCGGGATTTGAATTTGACTTCATCAAGCATTAACAATTGAAATGATGTTGAATCGTCCACATTCAAAAACATAAAGGTTTTAAGTATGTTGTTGAAATAAAGTCAAAATGAGATTCACACATATAATAGGATGAGAGGGATAGCAAAGGACATGTTTGTTATGGTTGGGAATTTTGTTGTGAAGCTTCAAAAAAAACTCGACTCTGTTGTTCTGGGGATCAATTAGAGATGCCCTTAAGGCCTCGTTTGGTTAGCAGGTAAACCACAAGGTTTGCGTGAGATCTCGGCCCAATCCACATGGGTCGTTTCAAGCCGGGAAGTGTTCCACGTGGGTTCATTTCGTTGTTTGGTTTGGGCCACAACAAGAAGATCCCGATCCAAACCACGTTGGCCCGCTACATTCTACGGGGTCGAGAAGAATCGACACGAAGGCGTGGAACAAACCCACACGAGACGAGCGCAAGAAACCTAGTGTTGACGAGGCGAAAGTGGCGACGGCAACACGTTGTCTCCGACGACAACAACGAGGGACGACACGGTGCCTCTGACGACCACGACGGCTTCCTTCTCTACGATAAGCCCTCTCCTTTGTGCTGCATCTTAACTCCGCTGTCAGCGGCGGACAAGGTCGCCGTGGGGCTCGAGTACAACTGAAGGGAGGGGGAGAGGGAGGAAGACTGAGGAACGCCTGATGATCGCCGCGCTCGGGCTCCTGGTGCCGCAAGACGGTGTCATGCTCCCGCTTCTTCTTGTTCCCCAAAAGTTAATAGTTGTTCTTGCTACCACGAGATGGATCACTGTTGTTTTTGTAGAATACCACGAGATGGATGCGCTGAAGTGCTCATCCACAAATCAGTACCAATCTAGGTATAATTAGTCCTTTGTAGCAAAACCTAATTAGCTGTATATTGTACAAGATGATTCAGACATGCTAACAATCAATTAGTACCAGTACATGAGAGTTTTTGCGCAATTGATGACATTGTACATGATGAGTTCATGACCCTTATTATGCCGTGTTTGAACCAGAAATGTCAGCTAAAGAACATGGATGTGAGTAGGTCCATGGGCAAGAAGTGCATAATCAAACAAGTCTTGTTTATTTATTTTCCTAATGAATCGCAAAAAGTTCAGAGTAGTTTGTACCGAATTATCAAGGATGATATGTAATTTATGCTGAATTATCACAAAAGTTCTTGCTTGGAGATGCTAGTGCTGCATTCAAACGCTATGTTGCACACCATTTTTGTATGATTATCAAGGATTTTTGTTTTATCTTGTTATACGGTGCACACCATTTTTGTATGATTATCTAGGATGTTTGTTTTTCTTGTTGAAATTGATGGGTCACTAATAACTGCAGATGGGTGACTGATCGCCTTGGCAAAAGAGTTGTTTTTTTTTCGTCTCCAAATGGGTGTATGAAGGAAGATGCTCCCTATAAAAGACAGCAACATATCGCACGGGTGAATATAACAGCATACAATATAGGAGGGTGGAATTACACAATCGACCAAGAATTTATTGTCACGATACTGTTACAATGCAAAGACGTACAGTGAAAGATGCACCAAAGAAAATAACAGCAACATCTTGCTCATCTATAAATAGTATAGGAGAGCTGTTTGGGTTTTCTCGGAAGTTACCAGCACACTGATGGGCTGACATTGTCCTGCATATGAGATTGCAGAGGAAGGGAACAAGAAAAGGGCAGGAGCATGTTTGTTTCGCCTGTTCATGAAATCGGTAGTCCATATGACTCCGACCTAAACTCAAGGGTTGCATGTCATCCTAGATTAAGAGGATTCCATATTGTTATTGTAAAAGCACCATGCTACAACTGTGAAAGGGCTAGAAATAATAGGGCACACACCATGGCAACAGCAGAGCAAGTTACTCATGCTCCATCACTAAAACACAAGTATTTTACAATTTTACACTACTATTGTTACATTAACATTCTATTCAAACTGTTGCCAGGGGAGGGGGGAAACTAAGCATACCAAAATGTGATTTCTCCAGTAATTTTACATGTCTTGTCTAGCCGCAACCAAAGAAACTGAAATAATGGGGCAAGGGTTCCTGCAATCAACAAATCAACATAGTTATCTCTTTGAACGATGTCCTTCTATGGAATCATATCATACTATGGGTTATATGAGATCGGCCTAAGATTTTAGGTCATGAAGCAGGCCAACAATGAGTACCATGAAACTGACAGAAGATATTAAGAATCACAACCATTCAAACACAGCAAACAGAATGTCCCGAATCAAAAGGAAGCAGTATTTGATTAACTAATATTGCTACAAAGCATGTACTCCCTCCGTACCATAATAATATATGACGTATTAGCAGTTCAAGAACTGCTAAAACGTCATATATTATGGTACAGAGGGAGTATATTGCATGTAAATCAACTAAAAAATATGGTACAGAGGGAGTATATTGCATGTAATAAATCAACTAAAAGTACGATGACACGGGAGTATCACATTCAACGTTATTGTCTAGCTCCTCTAGGTCACTGTCTAGCTCCTCTAGGTCATGTATAATAAAAACATAACCACAGCTGAATGTGTATTACTACTTCCGTCCTGAAATAAGTGATTCAACTTTGTAGTAACTTTGGTACAAAGTTGAGTCACTTATTTTGGGACGGAGAGAGTAGAATACAGGACAAATTACACTCTCGGTTCCTTGTATAGAAAAAGACAAAAAATATGGTCTCGAGTATAGTATTGTCATTTTGTCAAGTTGCAAGGTCAGGGATATATGATATTTCTCCAAATCATTATGCATTTTGTCACAGCGAGAAATTGCACAGATACTCACCAGCTACGCCCACCTAAGAAATATTACTGGGGCCAGATTGACATTTGGAATGGACAATAGGCCCCAAATGCGACCTTTGGAGACCAACAATATTACCATCAGGTGCATTCATGTAAACTGCACCTTTGTACATCCACTCTTCAGTTTCATCGCTGTAGAAATCCTCAAATGGCTCTTGACATAAAGCACATGTTGTTTGGTTTTCATCGGCAGGAACAGACATTTCTTTTTCTTCCTTTTTGTCGGGAATTGGTTCCGTGGGCTCAAAAGAAGGAACACCATCATTTCCTACTGTTTCTGCTGCTCTTAACCATTCCCCCACGGTGACAAAATATTTACGTGAAGATTGCTTGCGATTTTTGGAATTTCTGTTTTTCGTAACATGCCAATCCATATGAGCACGGTGCTCTTCCTGGCATTTAAAACGAAGGCCACACGTTTTGCATTGCCTGTGGAGATCCTGATACAGAGCATTAATGACAGACTCGTTCCGCACCTTGAGGTCTACATTGAAGTCAACTCCAACAGAGTCCTAAATGAACATGTGTACATGTACAATAAAAATCATTGTATTAACTGCATAACAAAATAATACTCCCTCCGTCCCAATATAAGTATCACTGCTTTAGTATAAAATTTGTACCAACTTGGTACTAAATTTACGTCACTTATTTTGGGACAGAGGGAGTATTAGATAGCTGTAATGTAATAAGATGCACGTATGCATGAGAAGTACCTGAGGTTGAGTAGCTGGCTCCAGTGTAATTACACCATGATTCATAAGGTTACTTAAAATTCCAGAGAAATATGTTGTAGGCCCACAAACTTGTGATGAAGATGGACCAATCTGCAACGAAGCAGGAGGTAGGCTACGATGTAACGGTGGCAGAGCAAAACTAGACGCTGACGACACGCCATAGGGTTGCACAGTTCGTGTTGCAGAAAAGGTGTTTGGTAGAGGTGGAACTGGTGGTACTACTGCACTACCTCCTTGTCCTTGGAATGGATTTTGGGGGGGAGCTACAGGCATGCTGGGGGCAAAGCTTCTAAATACCTCCGGAGAGTGGGAATGGGAATGAGGATGAAACTGTGGCACATCATGAGGCTGAGATTGATTTCCAAAATTTGTACCTTGATTTTGTTGACTCGATGACAACAAATCTGGGTGGTGGTATGGTGGTTGGGCTAAGTTACCAGAACTTACAGTTTTCCGATCCAATGCATCATATAGATGTCGAGGAACAAATACAGATGAATTGATTCCATGCCTGATGAATGGCCTAACTTCAAGAGTATCTGTTGCACCTCTAATATCTTTTGTATTATGTGGTGGTTGACTATGATGATGAAGAGGCCATTCTATGGGAGCAGGAGCAGGAGCAGGCGAGGTCCTATTAGTCAAGGGTAGGTCTACATGCATAGCATCATATGTACCACCAGTGGCCAACATCTTGACAGGCATTTCAACATCAGTGGGCAGTGCCAACCTATTCAGTGTTGATGAAGGTTGAGGTGCTTGCATTCGCAAAGGCAGGCCATTAGTCTGCTGCCATGGTGGAGCTGACATAGCAAGAGTTCTTCCAGGATCAAGGGTATTCTCAGAACTATGGTACTCTGAAATAGCTCCATTGTGCAGACCAAAATTGCCTGGATGTCTCCTACTAGTGGCTATGTCAACATGCTGCAAAAAAAAATGCTAAGTCAACAGGTAGTAAAGTGGGTCCACTTCAATACAACATTGGCTTATAAATTGAACTGATAAAGGATTAAATGTTGAGAAGTTGCATTTAAACACTATAGCAATGGAGTAATATATTCCAGGAGTGCAGCATCCTTGCTACCGGTTTCTCTAAAGTCAAAATTGAACACTGTCCAAGAGAATCAAATGAGGTAGCCAATGAGATTGCTAAAAGTTGTTTCCTTTTCTCTTCACACTAGTGTTTGGGATGTAGACGCTCCTGGTTTTATTATGCCCATGATGATAAACGGCGTAACAATGATAGCCGTAAGGCATTCCCTCAAAACAAAAAGGCACTATTCAGAATTCAAACTTCAGAAGGCTACTTTGGAATCTACAATGCATGGTATGTGTACTCCTGAGTGCTATAGAAACTTGTTGGCAGACAGAATATATGCATTTCCATAGCATTCAAGTTCCAAAACCCTAATGAAGAAGTGCTGAAGAAGTGGAAAGTCTATTTTGTTCAAGTGATCCTTATGTATGTAGGTAATGAAGATGCATTTGCACAAATATGTAGCCCATCAAAAGGATAAGCATCACCACGAAAGAAAACTTATAAACCATACCAGACAGTTACCCTTTTCAGTCATAAAGTGTAACAACAATATCTTTGAACATAATTAGATTAGCTGCTGGAAATCTATGATTTGTTGCAAAGAATACTTTCATAAATCATAACTGTATAATTAATCAAATTTACAGACACCATAATAAAAATTGCTCATCTAGGTTGTACAAAACTGTAATCATGATGAAGTGAAAAAACAATATTTATATCTCAAAGCAGGGGTTAAAAGATCAACAGAAGAAAAATCACAGAAAAAGGTATGATAAGTGTGGTGTCAATGTTACTATTCATCATCATAATAAAAAAAAGGTCGGACAAGCGTACACCAGTCCTGTCTTCGAGATTTAGTGCTGGTCGAGGAGCCTGGCTTCGCCAGCTGCGCACCCCAACATCAGAATCCAGCTGCCCAGTGTTTGACCCAGGAAATCCAGCTCTCGAGGTTTCAGAGGAAGGTAAAGACGGAATGTTGTTTCTATTTCGGGACAAAGTTGGACGCATATCCTCCCAAGTATACTCTTCTTCCTCTGAAGTGAGCCATTTTTGTGCACTGGATCTACCTGCCATGCCATTTGATTCTAGCCGTTGCATCTTGGGAAGCCTTTCATCAGCATCATTGCCTTGAGAATTTCCATAGGCATCAATAAGTTCTCTTGCACTTTGTTTCCTATATTCTTCATCAAGCGTGCTCATCGAAGGCCGTTGTGCACCATCCTCAAAAGAACATTGTCGTTCAAACCAACCATTTCTATCAGGCAATCTTCTAGGATCATGTCCCAATACAGAATGAGACAGTCGCGGCATCTCTAGTGGTCTTTTTGGGGATGCATTCCTAGGGAGCACATCAGAAGGTGGTGATCTTGACATATCTCTTCTTACCAATCCAATATGTGATTGAAATGTTCCTTGTTGATCAGGATTTTCAGTATACAGTATCGTAGATCTCTGTCCATATGATTCCAGGAAAGATTATAAGCAACACTTGTGTTATATAAGTAGAAATCACATGCTACATTGTAAGTTATAAAACTGAAAGTGTCAAATGCATTCTGAAATATATGGATACCATTTCATCTAAATAAATCTGAAGGACCTTACATTCTCTTGATGAAAGACATCTAACTAATACTGAAAGTGAGCTGTATCAACCCAGCAACAAGAACTGATAATATGATAGGTGCTATCAGAATTTCAGATGACTTAGAAGAGAGGAAGAGTTTACAAATAGACACAGCGCATGATTATCATCTCAAATAAATATATTATTCCCTAGGAAAATCAATAACAGAAACAGCCTCCTTGTGTCTACCAATGAAGGAGCCAATCAGACTACTGCCGGGTCAGTAAGCAGTATGTATGTAACTAGTCTAAAGCCAGTATTCTGCTAGACTGCTACAAATGAAAAAAGAAAAGATATACCAGCACACCAAGATGCTGTCATCAGACTTAGCCTGCATTATTCCGTAGGAAAATCAATAACAGAAACAGTCTCCTTGTGAAGGAGCACAATCAGACTACTGCCGGGTCAGTAAGCAGTATGTATGTAACTAGTCTAAAATCTGTATTCTGCTAGACTACTACAAACAAAAAACAAAAAAAGATACACCAGCACACCAAGATGCTGTCATCAGGCTTAAGCCTGCTCCTAGCCCTTGGGAGTTGGAGCCACAACCGCGCTCAGACAAGCTCCTCCCAGCTGCCAGCGCAATGGGCCTCGTCAATATTTGTTGTGACCCAAATCATGATTTACGGGCTGGAGCCAAAGGGCTTCGGGTTATCCTACCGCAGACATGGGATGTACACTAAGTAGCATTAGAATGCTTGTATCCTGCCTCCTAGGAGGATTGTAACAAACTCTATCTTTTCAATATAATGAAACGCAAAGGTCCTTTGCGCTTTCTCGAAAAGAAAAAAAGTTAGGAGGTTTTTCGTACTTATTATTGTGAAGAGATCGCCAAGGGAGATTGAACTAGGAGGTGAGAGAGCAAATGTAGCACCCACTGCAATCGTCGCCAACCCAAATACTTCCGGTGGTATCAGGAAAGTAACATCATATCTTTATGTGCTGGTGCAGAGCAGCCCATGTACATCGACATGGATCCTACACCAACACCCGAAACGCCAATTGGACCAATGACTAGAGCACGGGCACGAGCCATTGAATCCGAGGCAAATTCAATCCTCTTCGAACTTCCTATGCCTTCACTACGGCCTCCAACCAGACTCTATGCATACCCAAATACCAAGTAATTGACCATGAAGAAGCAAGGGGAGAAGGCCAAGTCATAGTGGAGGAGAAGCGAGGAGACGAGGAAGAGATAAGCCGGACGTTCGAACAACTGCGGCCTCCAACGCGGACGTCTGACATGACCACGGACGTTCGGACAACTGCGGCCTCCAACGCGGCCTCCTAGAGATCACTCCGTGCCCGAAGACCACATCAGCTAAAGCAGCATCAGCATCAGCGGCCAAACTGTCCGGCATCCAACCCCGACGTCCGACCCCTGCATGTGTGCAACTCGGGCCAAGAGGCCATGTACCCCTCTCCTACCACCGTCCTCCGCCCCTACACTAATATCGTACCCTGGACTCCCATTAGGATTAGCAAAGCATATACCTAGACCTTGAGAGAGCTTTGCTCATCATATCTCCTCCTAGCATCCCAAGGCCTCCTAAGGAAGGATTCACCAATTGGAGCATCAAGACCTCCTTTCCGACTAGGATTTGGAGAACTTCTCTCAAGGGCCCACCTCTCTTAGATGTTTTGGAAGAACTTATCCTTTTACTCCTACTTTTGTTGTTTGTGGATCTATGTGTATCTTTGTTTGGATGTTTGGATAGCACACGTGTGATGAAACTTGTCCAATCTAGTTTATTCTCTTGTGTTTCTTGAGCTATTTGTGTTTTCTCTCCTTATTATGAAGATTGAGCATCAAGTAAGGCTTTGCCCCCACATCATATGCTCCCCTACACAAGAACTTGGGATGATGAGACTGTATGCGGGTGCTTGACTGCTTGTGATGCTTTGCTTATGACCTTGATGGCTCGGTTTACACTGTTATGCTACCAAAATTTATAATAATGTAAGTTGGAAGCCCCAACATACTCGGTTATGTTGATTTCCAAGACAAGGCAGGTGATATGTTCCATACCTAAGAAGGGTGAAAAATGCAAAAAGGTCTGACTTGCAAGTTGCTACCACCAACTACACCACTACTGACAATACCATTTAATTTGTGCAATTTAGCTTTGGATGAAAGCATGGAAGCACTACCAACTACTCAAAAAGAGAAGAGTGCAACTTCTCTAGTTCATACACAACGAGAACGGCTTCTAGGTTGGAAGCCAGACTAGGGCAGATGGAACACTGAATACCTGAAGCTTTGAAGAAGTGGAAGGAAATCCCCGCAAACTATTTGTTGTTAACCCGTTAATATGATCCTCCACTACGTCAAGCATTTGCCTCCCTCGGGTTGCTAGCTGATCCACCTGATTAAAGAAAATACTGACTTCAACAATTTTAAATTTGATCTGCAACAGACCTCAAAGGTTGCCAGCCAGAGAGGATAACAAGAACATACTTGAATTCCAAAAAATAGACCCAACTATTGGCCTTTATTGAACTGTCCCATTTAAAGGATATAATGATATTCTTACCTTGGTACCATTCTTGAATTGGTGTTGCACTTCTAGATACTTTGGATTTACATGGATGCCATGAGGTGGCCTAGGAGATAACGACTCTGACTGTCGTGGGATAGTCGTTGTGGCAGGACGCTTATTCTCTGAAGGAGAATTCTCTGAAGGAGAAAACTGAAGCTCGTTCTCGATCCCTTGAAGGACAGAAGAAGGGAACACTTGCGACCAGGTACGGAAGAGGTGTCGCATTGCAGGATGCTGTTTGGGATGAACTTCCCTGTATGCAAAACAAAATACCTTCTGCAATCGAGTGGCAAAGTCCGCTACATATTCTCGTCCAATGTTCTTCACAATACTGTCTAGCAGATACAAAGATGGCAATTTCTGCTCGACTGGCACCTGCAAGAACATTGCAGAATGATGCCTATCATTCAAACTAACCTTAGGTGAAGAGATAACTGATAGAAGCAAGCATGTAAAATAGAATTTCAACCAGGATTAACTCTCATATTTTTTCCATCTAAAACTGCATAATGCCCTCTTCAGAAAATAAAAAAGAAACATCGTTCGATCATCAAACATAAATAAACAAAATCATATCTGCAAGAAACATCTAATTAGTTCATATTCAATCTAGTAATCCCCATAGTTGTAAAAAAATAATATTCCCTAAGACTTCCACTTCAGGCTGCAACCTATTTTACAAGTTGATAACAGGACAACTGAACAGAATAAAGTATCCCAGAAAACCAGCTTTCATCATAACTAAGTGTCTCCACTGCTAATTTTATTCAGTTTCAGCCTATCAAAAGTTCCTAGCCAACATAGCAGTTGCCTTATCTGGCAACCGAATTATGCAACTGGAATGCCTATGTACAAGGTGGGTTTCAACTACATTACCAACCATTTGGCCGATATCAGAAAACTAATACAGTATTAAGAATAAACAGAGCCAACGATATCACAGGGTGCTAAGCGTCAATCTTATACATCTCAAAATGCATTTGTTTGCTTTAAAACTATTAAATCCAAGCCACTGTGATTACAGAATTCTAGCGGTCGAACTTGTAGCCAGCAACGTATCTACAAACAGGAACTCTGATATTGCACACTACATGAGCACCAACACATCCAAATGGTTCGCATGAAAATGCAGTGATTACACTATTATAGGGACAAAGGGTGTGCAAAGGACATCAAGCCCAAACTTCAAAAATAGTTTCACGAAACTTCTCAACTTTCAGCAAACCCTAGCACCAACGGAAATCCACAAGTAAGCATCGGCCGAATAAGCACAGCAAGCAGCTCCTCATGCAGACCTAGCCCTCACCAAGCCTTTCTTTCTCAAAATACAACATGGCCGCCCTCGGGAATAGCATGGAAGGGAGGCAACCACCTCGAGGATGCGGGCGCAGATGGCGTCGGCGATGCCCCTAGCAGCGAGCGCTGCGTGCTGGCCCGCGATGATGGTGAGCTCGGTGATGATGGGCTTGCAGTTGAAGGTGAGCTCGGCGAGGGCCTCCTTGTAGACGCCCACCACCGCGGCCGCCTTCGGCTCCTCTCCCGCCTCCTCGCGCAGCCGCGCGCGGAACCGCTCCACGACCTGACCCACGACTGGGGCTGCAGCAGCGGCGGAGGACATAGGGAGATCTAGGGTTTCTGGGAAAGGGCGGCGCGGGCTAGGGTTTGGGAGGCTGGCGACGAGGAGGAGGCATGCGGAAGCGAAGCAAGGCCAAGCCGGGAAGGTGTTGGGATTAATTTGGGATTTGCAAGAGCAACTCTACCAGACCGCTAAGAGGCAGATCTCCTAACCGAACCATCCGACAAAATCTTTATCTTTATTTTCTAATGATAAAAGACGAAGGCTTTTATAGTATTACATACTACTCCCTCCGTTCCTAAATATAAGACCTTTTAGAGATTGTACTATAAACTACATACGGATGTACATAGACATATTTTAGAATATATATTCATTCATTTTGCTCCATATGTAGTCTTTTAGTAAAATCCCTAAAAGGTCTTATATTTTGGAACGGAGGGAGTATGTTTTATTAATTGTTTACTTCACATTTTTTTGTTTTGTGTGAGTTTTTATATTTATTTTTAACAAATTGTACGCGTGTGTCGGTTGCTTTCTTAAGTGGGTTAGGACTTTCTTCATTTCTCATAAAAAAGAAAAAGATCACGGTCTACTTCTTTCATCGATCCCCTTCTTCCTCTCTATAGGAGGACAGCAGATTAATGCGTCGCTCCCATCAGGTCTTCTTCCTCTTCTTCGATCCAACCCAATCTTTTTCCTCTTCTTTAGTCCAACTCTTCTGCTTTTTGATTAATCCTTTTTTAACCTCAAACCATCTCGAACACAAACTATTTGTTGCGCCCATGGGGTGTCCGTCTCGTACTCCAACAAGGACTCCTTTGGTCGTTCTAGAGGCCGACATATACTCATATAAATACACATCTACTTCCTTGATTGAAGCTAAAACCCAATTGTGTCATTTCGTCCGTGCTACATTGGTGTCTTGACGTTCTGCCTACATCGTCGGAACCTCACCGTTATGCCAAAGTCACCGGAATTTGTCTCTAGTCTCGACATCGCCGGAAATACGTCCGCCCATGCAGTCAAGGTACGTAATTCAAATTGCTCAAGCAATACTGATTTGCAGTTTAGAGTATGTGTTGAACCTCTCTCAGTGTGTTGTCCTAATTGATATAGTATTGCTCTTCCTTCTTTATCTTTCCCTCTACACGGAGAAGCATGCAGCCTCTTTCTTGTCTTATGATTATTTGAACATGGTCAGATTAATCAAATACGTACATGAGCTAAGTAAAAAAATATGGAGAATCGATCTGTTCTTTATCAGATGCAAATTCATGGATACTTGAATTGGACCATGAATTTTCTTCAATTGCATATATGTATAGTAGTGTACTCCTTTCTAGCAAGCAAGTATACATTGATCGTTATTGTCATTATCATAGGTATATACTCCATGTTGTAGTATATATTTTGAGACATGTAGTTGTGAGAACATGAGAACTGAGTCGAGTTGATGCACTTCCAGCAAAAAACCAAACCCTTCACTTTATATGTAGTTGTGAGAACTGATCCGGTTGAGGTAATGAGTATGATAACAATTGTGGGGACCCCGACTTACGAGTCGAGATCGTCGAATGAACTTGCTTAGTGATCCCAGAGATCAATGCTCACAGAACACACATATACTGAATATTAAGAGTCTTACATCCAACATACTATTTAATACAACAAATGACCATCAAGGTCAAGTTTCACATAGGGTGGGCCTATAAGGCCAATCACACAGATACATCTACTAGCGGAAATCTTGGGGATAAACGGGAGCCCATGTGTAACGCCCCGGACACACCCATTGGCGGTCGTTACTCCTGACGGAATCTAGACTGGCCCCACACATAGTCTTTTCTACGCACTTTGTGCTCACTCATGCGCACCCGGGATGAACTTCCCGGTCGGTCACCCATCCTAGAACTACTCCAAGCCGAGCACGCTTAACCTGGGAGTTCTGTTTGAATGGGCTTCCGGAAAAGAACGTTCCCTCTTGGCACAAACGTCTGTGCATCCAGTCCAATACATGTGTCATGTCGTGTGCCACGACGGGTCACAAACAGCATGAACAACATGACCGCACACCTGTCCGCAAACATCCGTGTAACCGCGAGGGTCGGCTCTGATACCAAACTTGTAACGCCCCGGAGACACCTGCCGGCGGTCGTTACTCCTGACTGGCCCCACATATCAATACTAGTCTTTTATGCGCAATTTGTCCTAACTCATGCGCACCCGGGATGAACTTCCCGGTCGGTCACCCATCCTAGAACTACTCCAAGCCGAGCACGCTTAACCTGGGAGTTCTGTTTGAATGGATATGAGTAGTCTATCATCCCTAATAAGCCAGGCTATCACACCATGCCATCAGCCTTCACCAACAGGCATTCTGACTGGGAAGCGTCCTAGTTCGCGTGTCCGTCTCCGATGATGAATTCTTCTCCAAACTTCGGTCCTTCCATGTCTCGTCAGTAACATAACTAGTGGCAAGCCAGTGAGTACTTTAAATGTACTCGCAAATACCCAATGATATGGATAATGCAGTTGGTATGGTAACAAGTAATATGCAGCATTGGTGGAAAGCGAGCTTGAATGTAAGTAAACATGGTCATAATTGGATATGCATCGTAAGCTAGATGGTATTTAGAAGAACAACTTACAGATATCAACATATGTGGTGAGGGTTGAACACTTTGGGTTCACCCGATATGCCAAGTCACCAAACTTGGTCATATCATCTCTTTCACATAACTCCATGAACACACACACACACACACACACACACTTGGTTTATGCGGAAACAACTCGACGTAGTTTAAGCGGGATTACCCAACTGTCCTTGACCATGGATACGACTATTGAATAGTTTTACACACGAGATCTGGGAAACTTCCGTGTCATCCACGACTCGCGGTACATAACATACCCGAGGTAACTACCCGATCAATGCCTTTCCCCTGACGATACTAGACAAAGAGGTCCACTCGATTGGTACCCAGCCCACGGGATGTACGTCTTACGAGCACCAACTCTGGACTGTATCATCCATGGGGGACCAACGGTGTGCTCGGAACACGTAAAATCGTCATAGTCGACCTACCTGGTATGACCCCGTCACGAGAGTGACCACATATCACTCCCGCCACTAGTAATGTGGCTCTTTGCTAGCACCGACCAAAGTAATCAACAAAGCCCCGTCCCATAAAGGGGTAACATGGTCGCACATGTAAGGTTGGGACGGTCGACACATCATAAATCTAATCCCATTTCCGAAACCACTCACACCAAATATACCCGGTGCACCACTTCTTCACAAGTGGCCACCTAACTCATCATCACTCTCGGGCATTAGTGGCACCTGACGGGGTTTTCATAAAACCTTTGATATCAACTTTACCATCATCATGCATATGCTTCTACTATGCTTAGCTCTACTGTCTACTTGTCAACATAATATTAGCGTGATCCTCATAGGTGGTAGGATCATGCTCAAATGCAAGTGCTCCGGAAGGAGACATCGGTAACACCATATCGATGATTTACCGAATACTCATGATCATATGCAACGGGAATAATTGCTCTACTTAGCATGCAAATAATATCTTGCTCAAACATGGTCAAAGGGCTGCTTGGCTTGGTCAACTAGGTATCTGGGGTCTTCGGGGTCTTCGAGTCCAATTCCTTCGTCAAATGTGGAATCTATCGTCGTAATAATAAAAATAAAATAAGTAGCTCACTAAAAAACAGAACACAAACTCACTTTAAAAATGTTATCCTATTCTGATAAGTCTATATTATAGTTTTTTTTAAACGTGTCTCTGGTTTTGGTGAAAAGATTATTTTTAAAATCAATTTAACAAGAGCTAAAGTATTCAAAATAAGCCTTTTAATTATAATAAAACAGAAATTTTGTCATCAAAATTTCTATAACAGCTCTATTAAATCCTACACATTTTTAGAAGAATTGTGGTGAAAAAATAATTAAATTTAATTAAATAACAAACTCTACAAAAAAATAAAACTGATTAAAAACAAAAAAGAAAAAGGGGCTCAGCCATGGCCTGACTCGGCCACTGGCTGGGCCGGCCCAACTGGCCAACTACCCAGCCAGCCACCCAGCCAGCAGCCAGGCGCGTGCGTCGTCAGGTTCAAACCTGACGCGCAGGCCCCTGCGATTAGCGGCTGGGAGAGGAGAGAGGGAGAGAGACGAGCCATCGACGGGTGGGGCACGCCTATCGGGGTCGTCTTCCTCCTGTCGGGGTCATCTTCCTCGTCTGGACAGAGGGAAGGGGAGGCACGCCGGCAGCGACACCAATGCCCTCATGCCCCAACGACGACGGGAATGGAACCAGCACATCGTCGCCTACCTGCTGGTGGTCGAAGGGACGACGGGGAGGCCCTGGGTCATCGACGACGAGGTGGCAGCGGCGGAGCCGATTCGGGAGGTGGAGGAAATGGGTGCTACGGGCAGGGATTCACTCGGAGGGAGAGGTGGAGAAGCTCCCTGAGCTCACTACGGTCACGAAGGTGGTGAGAGGAGTGCGAGAGTTGGCCTGTAGCCCGATATCGATGGAGCTCCGAATTGGCGGGGCCTAGGTCGATCTCGAGCACCGGAGCTCGTTGTGCTCGAATGGGGTGGCTAGGGGCTCGATTGAGGCTGTGGAGGAGTAGTGTGAGGGTGCTGGAGTGTGACAGCCCGACACCGACGCTCCAGAAGATTCCCCTTTTATTCCGTTCTCGTCGTGTGGTTCGTTTGTTTGTCGCATTCATCATTTGCATCATACGCATTACATCGGCACTCCGTTACCACCAGTTTTCAAACTTGCATCCGTTAGTAGTTGTCGGTTCTCTCCGTGTTCGTCGTTGATCGTTCCGAGACCAAACACACATGCACGCGCCCGTGACATCATTTATATTTTGTTTTTTAGAAGTGTTTATAAAACTTTCTCGGATTGGGTTGAAACTTAGCATGCAGTCTTGTTGTAGCGTAGGTAGACCAACTATCAAATTTCATCGCAATCGTAGGTCGTTTGATACCTCAACGGACGACTTTAGCAGTGCGGTCATCGGCTTATTTGTCGGTTGTTTCGGTATTTTAAAACTCGTGTCATCGGGCCACAAACCTCCCTCTCATCCCCACCTAGTCCACCTACACAAGCCCACTTAGCCACCCCCGTGATCGAGACCATTCGATCGCGATCGCGCGGTCGAAATCGGCCCTGGAAACCCTAACCCTAGCCCCTTCCCTATTTAAACTCCTCCCCATGCCAAATCTGCAACCCTAACCTCCTCTTATCGGGATCTGCACTGAAACCCTAGCCTCCCACCTCTCTCTCCTCAGCCTAGCCGCCAGAGCCCGTAGAGCCCGGAGCAGGCCCGTCTGAGCCCGGACCAGATCCTCCGCCGGCTCGCCAGCCTCTCCCCGAGCCTCCCGAGCAGCCCTGCTCCCTCGATCTCATCCCGAGGAGCCAGCTGCTCCCGCGACCAATCCGGTTGCCCCAAGCTCCCCCCACCGTCGGTTGTAGCTCCTCGCTAGAGTGCACCCTTCTCCTCGCCGCCCATCCAGCCATCTCCCACCTCGAGCAGGCCCACCACGCCCATCTGAGGCCCTCCTAGGCCCGAATCCGCCGCCGCCGCGAGCTAGCCCGAGCTGCTCCTTCCTCCCGAGCCGCCCCTGCCTCCTTCCCACATGAAGCACCGCCTCCTTCCTGATTCGGGTCGATCCCGCGCCGCCTTGGGGCTTCGTCGGAGCCGCCGCTGCCGACCTGCAGCACGCCAGCCCCACCGCGCCCCAGCCGAGTCGGCCCAGCTCATATGGGCCCAAGGTGAGCCTCCCCCTGTCGCCCTCTCCAGTGTTGTAGGCGTAATATTCTATCCAGCGCCCAACTCCGTTTCGGCCCATTATGCATGTTTCGGCCCATTTAGTTTTTTTAGGGTTTTTCAATTTCAGTATTTCTAGAGATAGACATGATTTTAGATCATTTATAATTATTGTTCCGTGTGTCGGATCACGACAAGTTATATATGTAACTTGGCTAGAATTTCGTGTAGATTAATACTCCCTCCGTCCCGAAATATCTGTCGCAGGTGACAACATTTTTGAACTAAGCACAATTTTTCATTTACACCCTTTACATTTTAAATAGCTAGCAATCCAGTATTAGAAACGTCGTGATCCCTAGGATTCCCTTTCCCTTCTGTGATCCCAGCTCTTGCCCGCGATTCCAGCTCGCCGTGATCTGTGCACCTGCCCACGATCCCACCTCCCCGTGATCTCTGCACCTGCCCGCGATGCCACCTCCCCGTGATCTCCGCACCTGCCCGCGATCCACCCACGATCTCAATCCTCGCGGGAGCTTCGTGGTACAAATTTCCTGCTCCAAGATTTCTGTTGCTAGTCGCCGGAGCTCTTGCTGGAGGCCTTCCGCCGGCGCCGGAGCTCCTGCTCGAGGCTCTCCGCCGTTGTCGGAGCTCCTGCTCAAGGCCTTCCGCCGCTGCCGACCGGAGCTCCTGCTCGAGGCCCGCCACCATCGCTGGCCGGAGCTCCTGCCCAGGCCCCTCGCCGTCGGCACACCTCCGTCCCTCTGCTCTAGACGCGTCGCCTCACCAAGCTCCTTGACCAGCGCATGGCTGAGCTCCAGCGCCTCGCGGATCTCCTTGATCAGCGTAACTAGCCGAGCTGCAGCTCCTCGACCAGCACCTAGTCGACCTCCGGTGCCTTGCGAAGCTCCTTGACTAGCACCTAGACCGAGCTGCAGCGCCTCGCTAAGACCCTCATACGGCGCCTCGCCGAGCTCCTTGTCCAGCAGAAACTGAAGAATAAGAACCTCACAAAAATGAATCTGAAGAGTAGTGTTAAACCAACAAGAACCTAAAGAAAGTCACTATTTAGGTGAGACTGCTGAAAGTACACGTTTACGAATGTCATGTTTTGATTCTTGGATCATGCATATATTTTGCCATTCCAACTCAATTTAGACTAATGCAGTTTTTTTGGCATGAACAATTTTAAAGTGTTGATAGAAATAGCATTGGGAAGAATTGAAAGATTATACAGCCTATATGACATATGGGATTGGTTCTATATGACCTGCACACAAGATTCAAAAGTTGATGCATGTATTTCCAGCTAGTATGCACATCTTGAAAACAAACAGTTTAAGTTGGTTATTCAGTTAGATTGTTCACTTCAGGTCAAGTGTAAAAATATTTTACCAAACACCACGTGTACATGCAGCTGCGGAATTAGAAATAGCAACCACCAACATGTTGTGCACACACTTGTTTTAATCAGTAACATTCTCCAATTTTTATCAAGCATCACTTGTACAAAGAGAAAGCATAATTCAACTTCACACAAGATAAGAAATGGGACCATATCATGTTACCTTTTGGTCCATCCCAGCACATGTGGATCCATTTTGCCGATAGATTGAGCGGAAGTCGCATCGCCACTCTTTGTTTGGTCTACAATCACAGAATCCCGGTGTTCCCATTTGTTCATCTAGGCGTCATCCTCTATCCTACATCTAGACCGTCGCATGATTAATCCTCCGTGGGAGCTCCAACCCGCACCATGTTCATTAAAATAGTTGCGCTGCATCTGCAAAGATAAGTAGCGTGCAGGTAGAAATTTCATCAACAATCCAGCAGCGACGTCGGCTAGGATCGACGCAAAAAACAACCTCGTGCCGCCCACTTGGATATTGCCACACTTACCTGTCGACTAGAGTCACGGCTCACAGGGAAGTTTGTCCCCATTGCTAGCTTCGTCGTGCTCGATGTCTGGCCACCCACAGAAGGCCTTAGGGCCGCAACTCTCTCCATCATGAGCAAGAAGTCCCGAAACAATGGTTTTATCAAACTGATAATTCACTGACCAGCATAACAAACTAAAATAAACATGGCATCATTCCAACTACGGTTGCAAGAGACGGAATGTAGTTGTACAGAAAATCCCATGTCCTTTTTGAATAATCTACTCATGTCCTTTTTGAATAAACAGGGCAGCTACTCATGTCCTTTTACAATAATATACTCATGTCCTCTTTGAATTCCTTAAATTAACTGAATGTTAAATTTTTTTAGGAAATCGCCATGGATATGGGAGATTTGAACTTGACTCCTCCACAGGAGGAGGATGGAGTACTTGAAAATCAAGAGGAGGATCGACTCATCGTCATGGATATGGCAAATCTGAACTTGACTCCTCCACACGAGGAGGATGGAGTACCTGAAAATCAAGAGGGGGATGCAGTAGGTAAATACTCCAACAATATGAAACCATGTTGTAAACTTACTATAAATGTTCTCAAGTGTTAATTGAATTTTTAGTTGGTGTTAACTGAATTGACTTATCTCTTGCTCCTTTTCATCACGAGAGGGGATGTTCTTGGATCTCAACTTCAGTCCTCTGATACGTCTCCAACGTATCTATAATTTTTTATGGTTTCATGTTATTATCTTGTCAACTTTGGATGTTTTATATGCATGAATATGTTATTTTATATCTTTTTGGGGACTAACCTATTAACTCAGTGCCAAGTGCCAGTTTCTGTTTTTTTCGTGTTTTTGGCCCATTTTCAGACGGAGTCCAAATGGAATGAAACTTTATGATGATTTTTTTGGACCAAAAGAGACCCCCGAAGCTTTGGAAGAAGGCCAGATGGGCCACGAGGGAGTCACAAGCCCTCACGCCGCCACCACCACCCAGTGGTGGCGAGCAGGCTTGTGACCTCCTCGTAGGCCCAACTGACGTAATTCCACCGCCATAAATTCCTATAAATTCAGAAACCTCCAGAAAGAAACCTAGATCGGGAGTTCCGCTGCCGCAAGCCTCTGTAGCCACCAAAAACCAATCTGGAGCCCGTTCCGGCACCCTGCCGGAGGGGGAATCCATCTCCGGTGGCCATCTTCATCATCCCGGTGATCTCCATGACAAGGAGGGAGTAGTTCTCCCTCGGGGCTGATGGTATGTACCAGTAGCTATGTGTTTGATCTCTCTCTCTCTGTCTCGTGTTCTTGAGATGTCTTGATCTCGATGTACCATGGGCTTTGCTACTATAGTTGGATCTTATGATGTTCTTTCCCCTCTCCTTCTTGTAATGAATTGAGTTTCCCCTTTGGAGTTATCTTATCGGATTGAGTCTTTGAGAACACTTGATGTATGTCTTGCACGTGTCTATCTGCTGTGATCAACTTGCGGGTTTGTGACAATTGGGAACCTATGCATATGGGTTGGCACACATGGATTCATGTGAGTACTTGATGTATGTTTTGGTGATCAACTTGCGGGTTCGTGACATTGGGAACCTATGCACACGGGTTGACACATGTTTTGACTCTCTGGTAGAAACTTTGGGGCACTCTTTGAAGTTCTATGTGTTGGTTGAATAGATGATTCTGAGATTGTGTGATGCATATCGTATAATCATGCCCACGGATACTTGAGGTGACAATGGAGTATCTAGGTGACATTAGGGTCTTGGTTGATGTGTATCTTAAGGTGTTATTCTAGTACGAACTCTATGATGGATCGAACGGAAAGAATAGTTTCGTGTTATTTTACTACAGACTCTTGAATAGATCGATCAGAAAGAATAACTTTGTGGTGGTTTCATACCCGACAATAATCTCTTCGTTTGTTCTCCGCTATTAGTGACTTTGGAGTGACTCTTTGTTGCATGTTGAGGGCTAGTTATATGATCCAATTATGTTATCATTGTTGAGAGAACTTCACTAGTGAAAGTATGAACCCTAGGCCTTGTTTCCACGCATTGCAATACCGTTCGTGCTCACTTTTACCATTTGTTACCTTGCTGTTTTTGTAATTTCAGATTACATAAACCTATATCTACCATTCATATTGCACTTGTTTCACCATCTCTTCGCCGAACTAGTGCACCTATACAATTTACCATTGTATTGGGTGTGTTGGGGACACAAGAGACTCTTTGTTATTTGGCTGCAGGGTTGCTTGAGAGAGACCATCTTCATCCTACGCCTCCCGCGGATTGATAAACCTTAGGTCACCCACTTGAGGGAAACTTGCTACTGTCCTACAACCCTCTGCACTTGGAGGCCCAACAACGTCTACAAGGAGAAGGCTGCGTAGTAGACATCAAGCTCTTTTGTGGCGCCGTTGCCGAGGAGGCTAGGTAAGCGTCACTCACCTCTCGTCAACGAATCTCTTTTCTGGCGCCGTTCCCGGGGAGGTTAGAGCTTGAAGGTATATCTTTAGATCTTGCAATCGAATCTTTTTGTTTCTTGTTCTTTCGCTAGAAAACTACAAAAAAATGGAATTGGGGATGCCTCATATGCTCCATCTTTTCAATGTCTTTCGTGAGCATGATGGGAAGGAAAATTGTGCTCAAGTGCTGAAAGAAGAATTACATAGAATGCTTGGCATAGAATATGTGAATGATGAGCACGATTGCAATGTTGTTAGCATGAATTCTATGAATACCCATGATGCTAACGATATGCAAAGCCACAAGCTTGGGGATGCTATATTTGATGAAGATGATCTTTTTAGTTCTTCCACTTTGAATGATCAAAATCATTTTGATGAAAGCATGCCCCCTATCTATGATAATTATTGTGAGGATACTTATGCTTTGAAGAAGAGGGATGATAAAACTTGTCATACTTTCGAAAACCCCTTTGCTAAACCTTGCTTTTTCATTGTGGACACAATTTGTAGTGCTCAAGTCTTTTACGATACTCCTACTACTACTCTTGCGAATAGATTTCCTTATGTGGAGAGTAGTAAAATTTCTATGCTTGTAGATCATGAAAATAATGCTTTAGGTGCTGGTTATATTGTTGAATTCATTCATGATTCTACTAAAAATTACTATGAGAGAGGATCATATGCTTCTACTTATTGCAATAGTATCAAGCTTCCTCTCCATATGTTGAAATTTTTGAAGCTATGCTTGTTTTGCCTTCCTATGCTAGTTGATTCTTGCTCCAATAAATTGTTTGATCACAAAATCCCTATGCATAGGAAGTGGGTTAGACTTAAATGTGTTAGCCATTTGCTCCATGATGATCTCGTTGTGTTTCAATCCTTACCTTTTATGCGAGCATCATTGAAATCAATGCCTAGCTAAGGGCGTTAAATGATAGCGCTTGTTGGGAGGCAACGCAATGAATAAATTTTTCTTTGCTTTTTTGCTTTCTGTTTTGTTTTCTCCACACCATCATAATTCTGTTATGATTGTGTTTTTTTGTGTTTCTTTTTGCGTTTGTGCCAAGCAAAACCGTTATGATTAGTCTTGCGGATGATCGTTTGGTCATGCTGGAAAAGACAGAAACTTTCTGCTCACGAAAAGAATTTTCATTTTTTCTGTAAGAGATTTTGAGTTGATTCTTTTTGCTGCTGATTGCTACGCAAATTCTTCAGACTATCGTAATTGTTCAGAATTTTTGAAGTACGAGAGGTATACGAAATATATAGATTGCTACAGACTGGTGTGCTGTTAACAGATTCTGTTTTTGTTGTGTTGGTTGCTTATTTTGATGAAACTATGGATAGTATCGGAGGGTACTAGCCATGGAAAAGTTAAAATACAGCAACCCAACACCAACATAAGTAGAATTTAAGTTTGCTACGGTACCCAAGGAAGTGGTGATTTACTTTCTCATACTAATGTTATCACGAGTTTCTGTTTAAGTTTCGTGTTGTGAAGTTTTCAAGTTTTGGGTGAAGTTCTTATGGACAAAGAGATAAAGAGTGGCAAGAGCTCAAGCTTGGGGATGCCCAAGGCACCCCAAGAGATTCAAGGATGTCGTAAAAGCCTAAGCTTGGGGATGCCCCGGGAAGGCATCCCCTCTTTCGTCTTCAATCCATCGGTAACGTTACTTGGGGCTATATTTTTATTCACCACATGTTATGTGTTTTGCTTGGAGCGTCTTGTATCGTAGGAGTATTTTATTTTTTGTTGTGTCACAATCATCCTTGCTGCACACCTAGAGAGAGAGACATGCACTCACCATGATTTTGTCGAGCTTCACTTATATCCTTTGGTTAGACAATTCAGCTCACATGTGCTTCACTTATATCTTTTGAGCTAGATACTTTTGCTCTATGTGCTTCACTTATATATTTTAGAGCACCGCGGTGCGTGGCTTGGTAGTTGATCTATGCTTTGAAAGTAGTCTCAAAAGGGGTAGTTATCCAAAGGGATACGAAAACTTCCACCTTCATGTGCATTGAATAGTTAGAGAAGTTTGATTCATCTCAATTAGTTTTGAGTTGTGGTTTTGGTAATATTGAAGTCATGCTAGTAAGGTGTTGTGGATCTAGAAATACTTGTGTTGAAGTTAGTGATTCCCGTAGCATGCACGTATGGTGAACCGCTATGTGATGAAGTCTGAGCATGATTAGTCTTTTGATTGTCATCCTTTGCGTGGCGGTCGGGATCGCGCGATGGTTTATACCTACCAACCCTTCCCCTAGGAGTATGCATTGAATGCTTTGTTTCGATTACTAATAAAACTTTTGCAACAAGTATATGAGTTCTTCATGACTAATGTTGAGTCCATGGTTTAGATGCACTTTCACCTTCCACCATCACTATCTTCTTAGTGTCGTGCAACTTTCGCCGGTGCACAAAACCCACCATTAGCCTCCCTGAAAACAGCCACCATACCTACCTATTATGGCTTTTTCAAAGTCATTCCGAGATATATTGCCATGCAAATACCACCATGACATATGCCACCACTTCTACATTTCCATTGCATGATCATAAGATAGCTAGCATGATGTTTCCATTGATGTCTATGCCATGCTAGATCATTGTCACGGTACACTACCGAAGGCATTTCATATAGAGTCACCATTGTTCTAAGTTTTGAGTTGTAAGTGTGATGATCATCATTGATGGAGCATTGTCCCATGTGAGGAAATAAAAGAGGCCAAAGATGCCCACCAAAAAAAAAGGCCAAAGAGCCCACCAAAAAAATGAGAGAAAAAGATAGAAGGGACAATGCTACCACCTTTCCACACTTGTGCATATTAAGCACCATGATCTTCATGATTGAGAGTCTCTCGTTTTGTCACCACCATATAGCTAGTGGGAAATTTTCATTATATAACTTGGCTTGTATATTCCAATGATAGGCTTCCTCAAAATTTCCTTAGGTCTTCGTGAGCAAGCAAGTTGGATGCACACCCACTAGTTTTCTTTAAGAGCTTTCACATACTATTAGCTCTAGTGCATCATTTGTATGGCAATCCCTACTCATTCACATTGATATCTATTGATGAGCATCTCCACAGCTCATTGATATGCCTAGTTAATGTGACTATCTTCTCCTTGTTTTGTCTTGCAACCTCCACCACACTCCACACCATTATAGTGCTAAAACCATGGCTCACGCTCATGTACTGCGTGAGAGTCAAAAAAGTTTGAGAAAGTAAAGGTGTGAAAACAATTACTTGGCCAATACCGGGGTTGCGCATGATTTAAATTCATTGTGTAATGATGATAGAGCATAGTCAGACTATATGCTTTTGTAGGGATAACTTTCTTTTGCCTTGTTATTTTGAAAGTTCATGATTACCTTGCTAGTTTGCTTGAATTATTATTGTCTCCACGTCAATAGCAAACTATTGTTTTGAATCTAACGGATCTGAACATTCATGTCACGTGAGAGAAGTTACAAAGGACAACTATGCTAGGTAGCATGCAACATCAAAAATTCATTCTTTATCACTTCCCTACTCGAGGACGAGCAGGAGTTAAGCTTGGGGATGCTTGATACGTCTCCAATGTATCTATAATTTTTGATGGTTCCATGCTATTATCTTGTCAACTTTGGATGTTTTATATGCATGAATATGCTATTTTATATCTTTTTTGGGACTAACCTATTAACTCAGTGCCAAGTGCCAGTTTCTGTTTTTTTCATGTTTTTGGCCCATTTTTAGACGGAGTCCAAATGGAATGAAACTTTACGATGATTTTTTTTGGACCAAAAGAGACCCCCAAAGCTTTGGAAGAAGGCCAGATGGGCCACGAGGGAGTCACAAGCCCTCACGCCGCCACCACCCCCCGGTGGTGGTGAGCTGGCTTGTGACCTCCTCGTAGGCCCAACTGACGTAATTCCACCGTCATAAATTCCTATAAATTCAGAAACCTCCAGAAAGAAACCTAGATCGGGAGTTCCGCCACCGCAAGCCTCTGTAGCCACCAAAAACCAATTTGGAGCCCGTTCCGGCACCCTGCCGGAGGGGGAATCCATCTCCGATGGCCATCTTCATCATCCGGGCGATCTCCATGACAAGGAGGGAGTAGTTCTCCCTCGGGGCTGAGGGTATGTACCAGTAGCTATGTGTTTGATCTCTCTCTCTCTCTCTCGTGTTCTTGAGATGTCTTGATCTCGATGTACCATGGGCTTTGCTACTATAGTTGGATATTATGATGTTCTTCCCCCTCTCCTTCTTGTAATGAATTGAGTTTCCCCTTTGGAGTTATCTTATCGGATTGAGACTTTGAGAACACTTGATGTATCTCTTGCACGTGTCTATCTGTTGTGATCAACTTGCGGGTTTGTGAAAATTGGGAACCTATGCATATGGGTTGGCACACGTGGATTCATGTGAGTACTTGATGTATGTTTTGGTGATCAACTTGCGGGTTCGTGACATTGGGAACCTATGCACAGGGGTTGGCACATGTTTTGACTCTCTGGTAGAAACTTTGGGGCACTCTTTGAAGTTCTATGTGTTGGTTGAATAGATGATTCTGAGATTGTGTGATGCATATCGTATAATCATGCCCACGGATACTTGAGGTGACAATGGAGTATCTAGGTGACATTAGGGTCTTGGTTGATATGTATCTTAAGGTGTTATTCTAGTACAAACTCTATGATGGATCGAACGGAAAGAATAGCTTGGTGTTATTTTACTACGGACTCTTGAATAGATCAATCAAAAAGAATAACTTTGTGGTGGTTTCATACCCAAAAATAATCTCTTCGTTTGTTCTCCGCTATTAGTGACTTTGGAGTGACTCTTTGTTGCATGTTGAGGGCTAGTTATATGATCCAATTATGTTATCATTGTTGAGAGAACTTCACTAGTGAAAGTATGAACCCTAGGCCTTGTTTCCACGCATTGCAATACCGTTCGTGCTCACTTTTACCATTTGTTACGTTGCTGTTTTTGTAATTTCAGATTACAGAAACCTATATCTACCATCCATATTGCACTTGTTTCACCATCTCTTCGCTGAACTAGTGCACCTATACAATTTACCATTGTATTGGGTGTGTTGGGGACACAAGAGACTCTTTGTTATTTGGTTGCAGGGTTGCTTGAGAGATACCATCTTCATCCTACGCCTCCCGCGGATTGATAAACCTTAGGTCACTCACTTGAGGGAAAATTGCTACTGTCCTACAACCCTCTGCACTTGGAGGCCCAACAACATCTACAAGGAGAAGGTTGCGTAGTAGACATCATCCTCCAAGAGATCATGACGAAGCAATTCCCGAGGAGGAAGCAATTGCTCGTGAGGAAGCAATAAGAAGAAGTGCGGTAAACCTCACAAATGAGCAAAGGTTTGGTGTTTATTTTGCTTTGAGAGTAATCAAGAGCAGATATGGAGATATTTGCCTAGATGACAAGCTGCTCGTTGCAACACTGCTGAATATGACCGTACGAACGGTAGAAAGAATATGGTCTGATGCAAATCGACAAATTGCAGAAGGCCTAGAAGTGGATGTCTCAAATAAGAAGAAAAGGGCAGAAGCGGCAGAAAGAGGAAAGATCTGGATCTATCGAGGACATCGACAATCCCACTAAACAAAAGGAGGACGATTCGAGCTCTAGCAAGATCTCTAAGTGTTCCACGCTCGACCCTACACATGAGGTTTCAGATGGATGAGCTAAAGAGTGTCACCAACACCGTGAAGCCTACCCTCAAGCCAGAGAATAAGATCAAAAGGCTGAAGTTTTGCATATCTATGCTCGATGAGATTTGGATCTCAACTTCCAGACCACTCTTCAAGCCGATGACAAACATCGTGCATATCAACGAGAAGTGGCACGACATGACAAGGACGAAGAACACGTATTACCTTCTGTCGGGAGAACCTCCACCCGTGCGCACCATGTCGAATACTAACAACATTGGAAAGGTCATGTTCCTCACTGCGGTGGCTAAGCCAAGATACAATGATGATGGGGAGGTGACATTCAATGGAAAGATCGACACTTGGGCCTTTGTCAAAGAGACTGAAGCAGTTAGAACAAGTCAAAACAGAGCAAGGGGAACGAAAGAACTGAAATCCGTGAAAGTGACAAGAAATGTGTGCAGAGATTATCTTATCAATAAAGTTATCCCTGCAATTCAGGACAAATGGCCTGGTGAAGATGAGGGGGCAACCATATTTATTCAACAGTATAATGCTAAACCCCATGTCCTTTCTAATGATGTTGCTTTTTGTGAAGCTGTGGAACATACAAATCTTGACATTCAATTGGTGCAGCAACCACCAAACAGCCCCGACTTTAATGTCTTAGACCTCTGTTTCACAACTATCTTCAGTCTCTGACTGATGGCAGATCACCAAAAAATATCCGAGAATTGGTAGAAGGTGTGGAGGAAGAGTTCGAGAATTATGAGGCCGACAAGTTGTTCAGAAGTTTCGTGACCCTACAAGCGGTTATGGTTCAGGTCGTGAAAAACAAAGGAGGAAATAATTACAATCTCCCACACTTGCACAAGGATCGGCGTCAGAATGAGGGAAGGCCAATAATCTTTCTATCTTGCAGTGCTGAGCTAGTTGCTGAGACTCAGGCCCTTATAGGAGAAGGGCAATAGAGGGGATGTTTATGTGTATGTGTATGTGTATGTGTATGTGTATGTCAACTCGAATGTGTGTGTGTATGTCAACTTGAGTATGTGTGTATGTCTTGTGAAAGAAAAGGAAAGGAACGGAATTCAGATTAATTTGAATCTTTTGGTATTTATATGGATTTCTTGGAATTTATTTAAAGTTGTTGGAATTTATGTGCATGTTTAATTTAGAATATTTGGATTAATTTGAACTTTTGTCCATAGCAATTGAAAAAACTATTCCTACTCCAAATACTCCAACTCCTACTCCTACTAGTCCAACTCCTACTCCTCCTCTTACTACTCCAACTCCTACTCGTCCTCTTACTACTCCAACTACCCAGTAGCTATAAACATGAACATGAGAAATAGTAGCATCAATTTTAAAATTGGAGTAATTTACTCCAGCAGTAAACATGAACAAATCATGATCTGTGCATTATGATTAACAAGTGATTATAAACAGTAGAAAGACATGAACTATCTATGGCACATAGCAAAGCATCACATCACCTAAAGTGGTCAGAAGCTCGTCTTCGCCGTCCCTGCATGGTGACGAAGAAGATGCAGCACCGAGAAGAAACTAAACGGCAAAAAATTGAAGCGGACAAAATTAGCTTTGTTACTTATTGTACATAGTAAAAAGAGTTTCATAATTCAGTAAAAATCACTCTACGCAGGAATAGTAATACTCGTACTGTATCTAAACCGTACTCTATATTAACCCAACAAGTAAACATCAAATCCTATAGGTTACTGGTGGTGAAAAGCTATACAACCTAGTCACACACTTTGTGTGGTTAGCGCAACTGTCAAAGCATCGTTATATTTGTCTATCAGTTAGGGAGCAACTTCAGTTGAGGAAAATTCAGATTCTATGAGCAGAAATGCAGACTAATTTTTTTACACAGACTGAATTCCATTAGCAGAAATATAGTGAGTACTCCTACTCCAAATCACAGCACTCTAGACCACAGAAGGGATTTGTTCTTCTACAACTACAGAGTAATGATTTACTCCTACTCCAAATCAGAGTACTCCTTGCCATCACAAATCACATTACTAACACTTTGTGGGATTGCTAGAAATTGGATAGGGAGCTGGTAATTGTGTGGTAGCAGTCGCCTACCTGGAGGGAGTCCCCAACATTGACAAAGAGGGAATGGGGTCGCCATCCGCTGCAGCACGCCACGGTTCTCCTCCGCCACGCTGAGCCCATCCTCCATCAGCTCCAGCACCCACGCTCCCACCTCCCGCACCGTGTCGGTGTACTCCTCGAGCACCGCCCGGAGCAATGGCGGCAGACAGGCGACGGCGACAGACCCAGAGCCGACGGACAGTGGGATGTACTCGAGCCAGCCCACATCGTCATTGCTGCCGATGCTCTTGCTGCCGTAGACGAAGGGTCACGCCGACGCCTCCAGTTTGTCGTCGTGCGGTGATGACGAGTTGATGAATATACTTCTCGCCCCTCATTTGTTACCCCAAGTGGAAGGTGGAGATGTAGTCAGCAGCAAGTTTTCCCTTACACACATACTGTAAGGTTTATCGAACCAGGAGGACTCCGAGGATCAACAAGTAGGTGTCCCCTGCCCTGGCGCAAGCATAAGACGCGGACTTGCACACACACAAATAACTTTGCTCCGAACGAATACAAAGAGGTTGTCAATCTCTCCGGCCTTGTAGTATGCAAATGATGAAAACACAAGCGGGAATAGTGATAGTGATTGCAACGGAAAAGTAAATGAAAGCAGTAAATGATGGAGGTGCAAGCAATGGTGGTGATATGGACCGGAGTCACATGATTTTCACTAGTGATGTCTCTCTCCCAAAAGACGATAAACAACTATGCTTAGGTAAAAAAATTACAACTGGGCAATTGACATAATTATAAATGCACTACAATGCTAATTATGCTACTTGAAGTTAGAGGCTCAATAGTAATGGGCAGTACGCCAAGACAAGTAGACCATTTATTCATCAGCATCTACTTACTAATCATCCACCTTGAGATATCTATCCAGAAAATCTCGCTAGTATTAAGTTGCGAGCCCCACCCAAAGTGTAAATTCAAAGCAACAGACAACTGCATTAACGAACTATGCGTAAGGTAAACAATCCTTGCAACTTGGGCCACAAGCACCGTTGTTTTCTCCCTGGTGGCAACAACACATCCCCTAGTCTCATTTTTCTGTCAGTCAAGCTAGACATGAGGGGGCATGAACCCACAATCATGCATAACGCTCCCTCTTGGAGTTACAATCTACTACTCGGCCAAAGCAATAAAGAGCAACGGAGAACATGCATGAATCACTAAAGAACATAATATAAAAGGATAATGAAATATATAACTCACAACAATATGAACATAATCTCACAATCCATCGGATCCCAACAAACCGAGCATAGCAATAGCAGGAAAATTACATAGATGCCTTGATCATGTAGGGCACCTCACAAGGGCTAATCATGGAAGCACAAGATTGGAGAGAAGACATCACATACCTACTGGTCATGGACTCATGGTCCAAGGAGGACTACTCACGACACGTCCGGGAAGCGTCCATGGCGGTGGAGAAGCTCCCGGAGGTCAATCCTCCCTCAGGCAGGGTGCCGGGAAGAGGTCTCCTGACGCTCCCGATCTCGGAAGCACTGCGGCGGCGGAACGATGGAGAAATTCACGATTCTGGATGTGATGGAAGGGTTTCCTCTAGGAGGAGTAAATATAGGCCAACGGAGGGTGTCAGAAGAGGTGGGGCCCACCCAGGCGACCTGTGGGCACGGCCAGGGGCGAGGTCACGCCGGGTGGTCGCCTGGGCAGCCCCGGGCTCCCCTTTGGGCCATCTTCGGTGATCTAGAAGGTTCCGTTACGCTGATTTTTATATATTTTTCTCGTGATTTTGGGGGCTCCCAAAAATTGGATGAAAGCCCGTGCAAAAAAGGCATCAGCAGACACAAACTGACACTGGGTGCACTGAGTTAGTAGGTTAGTCCAAATATGTGTAAAAAGATATAAAAGTGTAGCAAAACCTATAACAATGTCACCCAAAAGATCATGGAACAAGCAGAAATTATAGATACGTTTGGGACGTATCAACATCCCCAAGCTTAATTACTGCTCGTCCTCGAGTAGGTAAATGATAACACACATAATTTCTGTGGTGACATGCTAACACACATATAAGAACTTCAAAGTAAAGTAAGTAAGATAGGAAATTCAAGTAAAGACAATAAAAATCAAGAATATATATTTATTATTGAGTTTAGCAAAGTAAGAACATAAAGGTGCAAGAGCTCTCGCCGTCCGTGACTCGAATGTCTCCAAATGGTGTTTCCGTGCAAGAAGTGGGAGATGGTTTTAGAAAATAAAATATTTTTTAATTGAAAACTCAATCTACTAAACCCCACGCTTGGTCTTCTTTGGAATCTTATTTTGGCTCATCCCCAGACCACTAGTGAGGCACAAGTCAAAATGATCCTCTCCCTTTCTACTTTGAGCACTCATGCAATGAATGAGCGCTATCAAGATACGTTGGCACTTATGATGGCAAATAGAATAATGATGGGGAAGGAAGACAAAAAGGGTGTGAAAGGCTCACATCAATGAGGACAACCATAGGCGAGAGAAGGCCAAATGATAGATATGATGTGATGAGTAGGGATTGCCATGAAACGGATGCACATATGAGCTAAGGTAAGCTCTCCAATGGAATTAGTGGGGGGCATCCAACTTGCTTGCTCATGAAGACCTAGAGCTCATTTGAGGAGGCTCGTCATTGGAATATGCAAGCCAAGTTCTATAGTGTAAGGGTCCCCACATAGTTATGCAT
Organism: Hordeum vulgare subsp. vulgare; assembly: GCF_904849725.1. Lineage (NCBI taxonomy): Eukaryota > Viridiplantae > Streptophyta > Magnoliopsida > Poales > Poaceae > Hordeum > Hordeum vulgare. Next base: position 363,768,418 of record NC_058524.1, on the reverse strand, counting down.
GAATGATAATCTCTATGTAGTACAAATATAGAAATGGAGTACGCGTGTGGATCTTTCAAAAGGAATAGTAGTGTTGCCCCCCTTCTCTTTTTTTCTCTTTTCTGTGGCCTCTTTGGCTCTTTATTTTTACCTCTCATTTGTCCTCTTTGGTATCTTTTCCTCACTTAAGGGCAACACTCTATATTTTACAAGAATAAAAAGAAGATCATCACACTTTATAAGAAGTACTCAACATAAAGACAAGTGAAAACTATCATGATGTATGCAAATGTATGCCTCTGCCAGTGTAGTAGGATATGCAATGAAACTAGCGCGTCATGTAGAAATAATAAGGGCAAGGCCCAACTAGCATGCGACTCCTCGATCAAGCAAAAGCATGCATGACATGAAGATCAAGTCATGAGATGGTGGTTGTTGCATGGCAATGTATCTCGGAAAGGCTATGGAGATGCCTTAATAGGTAGGTATGGTGGCTATTTTGAGGAAAGATATAATGATGCTTATGATGACAGAGCGTATCATGCCAAGGGTTTGGATGCACCAGCGAAGTTTGGACCAACTCTCAAGATAAGAAAGGGCAATGCACGGTACCGAAGAGGCTAGCAAAATATGGATGGTGGAAGTGCCAACAATCGAATACTCGCATTAGTCCGAAGAACTCATACACTTATTATCGGTAACTCTTTGTCTAGTTAGGAGATTCACAAAGAGACAAGTACCCCGAGGAGTAGTGTTTGGGGGTTTGGTTATCCTTGCGCATCCTTGACCCATGGCAACGTGAGGGTACTCTATATATTCCAACCCCTCCAGAGGTTAGCGATCAATTTAGTAGCTAGAGTTCTCAACTAATTTTTAGTTTTTGAAAAACACACGGATCTCCCAAAATACGTCACCTATCACTAATAGGCTCAAGCTCTTGGCACCAATAGTCCAAACATTACTCAAATCAATACCTCAAAACTATTGCAAGTTACTACTATACTTAAATAGCAACCTCAATTACCTACTCATGCAAGACACACAACTCAGTGCAACGAGCCAACTCTCTAAACAAGATAAGCATGATAACTCAAGAGAGTTCCAAAAGCAACCTAAATAAAAGCTCTTAAAAAGATATAGCATGAAAAAGAAGAGCTAAGCATGACAGTAGCTATGTAAAGATAGAGAACACACAAAAAGGACAAGCATGAAAAACTATGTTGTGTTCTAGAGTGGAATGGAGCGTGTTTCTCTCCCAAACAAGGTAGGCTAGGTTCCAACTTGTTATGAACAGCAAGCAAAACTAAAACAAACTAAAAATCAATGATCGGGACGCTCCAAGCATAGCACATAACATATGAAGTGATAAAAATATAGCATGGAGATGGACGAACTGATGATTGTTGATAGAGAAGGGGATGCATGGAGGCATCCCCAAGCTTGTACGCTTGAGTCTCCTTGAATATTTCTTGGGGGTGCATGGGGGCATCCCAAGATTGAGCGCTTGACACTCCTGGATCTTCTTTCATCATCTTCCATCCCATACTTGAAAACTCCCGTCATACGAAACTCATCATAAGCTGATTAGAGTGGTTAGTACCCTTGATAAAATAATTCATTATCTACCGGAAATAAAGATTTTCATGAAAAGCTATTGTTTCTCATGATTTCCAAAAGGTTTTTGCAAATTAAAATCAAGCTTAAGATTTGCAAAATGATGAAAACGCAAAACGTGGCAGAATCTTTGAAAAACAGAAGAGCAGGTAGTAAATAATTTTTTTGGGGTACTTCTGCAACTCAAATCAAAAAACTCAGAACAGATGCACAAAATAAAACTATATAGATCATGTTGTCAAAAAATTCAGATCAAAAAGTTGATGTGTTAATTTTTGGCGAATTTTCCGTCAGGCAGACATAATTTGTTTCTGGACAGCATGTCACAACTTTTGAACTTTCTTGCAGTGAGAGGCTAAAAGTTGGCACAAAGCTTGAAAATAAAGATACAATGATGTTGCTATAGTAGTAACAAGCATCAAGACCACTAAAATTGAAAGTAAAAACAAATTGGGGTGCCTCCCAACAAGCGCTTTCTTTTATGCCTTTGAGCTAGGCATGATGCAAAAAAGATCAAGTTGTATCAATTGGACCATCAAAAAGTTCTTCAATAATACAACTAGTTTTAAGAGGACTCTCATAGAGAGGCTTAGTTGCAACACTTCTAGGAGCAAAAGCCAAGGTAGTAAGACCAATTGGAATTTCATTTCTAATTCTATTTAGGAGAGGTATCTTTTCCAAGGTATTCACAGTTTCAACATCCCTAGCAATAGGTATACTCGTTTTGGGTTGAGGAACCTTGGATACGTTAACGAACCTAGGTCCCTTCCTTGCAGGGGTTTCTACCTTTTTAGTCTTGATGGAGGCTAGAGTAGTTCCCAAAGTTTCAAAAATATCCTCGATCTTATCAATCCTAGAAGGATCCATATCATGGGATTTAAGGGTCTCTAAAGTTTTGTAAATTTTGTGCATGGAGCTATCAAGTCTATTTAAGTTCCCTTGAGTCCTATGATCTACTTCATTTATTTTACTCATGCTTGGCATCTCTAGCTGTATTTTCTCAAGTTTACTCGTAATGTGAGCTAAAGTGATATCATCCTTTATGTAAACAATAGGTGGGATTCCGACAAGATTTTCCATAATGTTAAGAGCCTCCCCAACGGGAGCTACCAAGAAATTCCCTCCTATTGTTGTGTCTACAACAAATCTATGCCAAGAAGTAATACCAACATAAAAGTTTCTAAGCAAAATAGTGGTGTATTGCTTCTTGGTGGCTCTATCTTGAGAATTTTTAGTTATATACCAAGCATCTTTCAAACTTTGTCCAACCCTTTGTTTGAAGGTGTGAATCTCTCCTTCTGGTGCGACACTAGAGGCAAAGGACTTAGACATACCGACTAAACAAAGCAAAGTAACTATTTTTTTGTGGTTTTTGGTATAAGACTCTAAAGCAAAAACTAGAAAGCAAACTAACAAGAGTAAAAAAGCAAAGGCAAAAGATAGCGTGCAACTCCCCTATCTTGAAGACTGGAGTCCCCGGCAACGGTGCCGGAAAACTTGCTTGATGACGAGTTGATGAATATACTTCTCGCTCCTCGTTGGTTACCCCAAGTGGAAGGTAGAGATGTAGTCAGCAGCAGGTTTTCCCTTACACGGAGATTGTAAGGTTTATCGAACGAGGAGGACTCCGAGGATCAACAAGTAGGTGTCCCCTGCCCCGTCGCAAGCAGAATACATGGACCTGCACACACACAAATAACTTTTCTCCCAACGAGGATAGAGAGGTTGTCAATCTCTCCGGCCTTGTAGTTTGCAAAGGATCAAAACACAAGCGGGAATAGTGATAGTGATTGCAACGAAAAAGTAAATGAAAGCAGTAAATGATGGAGGTGTAAGCAATGGTGGTGATATGGACCGGAGTCACATGATGTTCACTAGTGATGTCTCTCTCCCAAAAGACGATAAACAACTATGCTTGGGTAAACAAATTACAGCTGGGGAATTGACAAAATTATAAATGCACCGGAATGCTAATTATGCTACTTGAAAGTTCGAGGGTCAATAGTAATGGGCAGTATGCCAAGAAAAGTAGACCGTTTACTCATCAATATCTACTTATTAATCATCCACCTTGAGATATCTATCCACAACATCTCACTGGTATTAAACAACGGACAACTGCATTAACGAACTGTGCGTAAGGTAAACAATCATTGCAACCATGGTCACAAGCACCTTTGTTTTCTCCCTGGTGGCAACAACACATCCCCTAGTCTCATGTTTCTATCACTCAAGCTAGACATCAGAGGGCATGAACCCACAATCATGCATAATGCTCCCTCTTGGAGTTACAATCTACTACTCGGCCAAAGCAATAAAGAGCAACGGAGAACATGCATGAATGACTAAAGAACATAATCTAAAAGGATAATCAAATATAAAACTCATAACAATCTGAACATAATCTCATAATCCATCGGATCCCAACAAACCGAGCATATCAATAGCCAGAAAATTACATAGATGCCTTGATCATGTAGGGCAACTCACAAGGGCTAATCATGGAAGCACAAGATTGGAGAGAATACATCACATAGCTACTGGTCATGGACTCATGGTCCAAGGAGTACTACTCACGGCACGTCCGGGAAGAGTCCATGGCCGTGGAGAAGCTCCCGGAGGTCAATCCTCCCTCTGGCAGGGTGCCGGGAAGAGGTCTCTTGACGCTCCCGATCTCAGAAGCGTTGCGGCGGCGGAACGATGGAGAAATTCACGATTCTGGATGCGATGGAAGGGTTTCTCTCGGAGGAGTAAATATAGTCCAAAGGAGGGCATCAGAAGAGGTGGGGCCCACCCAGGCGGCCTTTGGGCGCGACCAGGGGCCATGCCGTGCCGGGTGGTCGCCTGGGCAGCCCCTGGCTCCCCTCTGGCCCATCTTCGGTGATCTAGAAGCTTCCGTTACGCTGATTTTTATATATTTTTCTAGGGATTTTTGGGGCTCCGAAAAATTGGATAAAAGCCCCTGCAAAAAAGACATCACCAGACAGAAACTGGCACTGGGTGCAGTGAGTTAATAGGTTAGTCCAAATATGTGTAAAATGATATAAAAATGTAGAAAAACATATAACAATGTCACCCAAAAGATCATGGAACAAGCAGAAATTATAGATACGTTTGGGACGTATCATGCGGCAGCGCGAGGAAGATCCCGTCTCGCTGACGCCAGATCCGGTGATTCGTCGCCGGATTGGAACAAAAGGTTCTATTTTTTGTGGAACACTAAAGCGAACCAAGGCTGCAGCGCCAAGGCGAGGCGATGTAGCGGAGAGGCAAGGGGAGAGGCAAGATCTGAGAGGAGGACGTCGGCTGGGGATGGAGAGGTGAGGGGAGAGGCGGTACCTCAGAGGAGCCCGGCGGCCGGTGACGGCGACGGCGAGGCGATAGCTGAGAGGGGTGAGGAGAGTGAGTGCGGGGAGAAGAGTGACAGAGACGAGTCGGGAGTGCGGGTTGAATACGGCAAAAGCGAGGTTGTTACTGCAAAATGACCAGCCGCGACAAATATTTCGGGACAGAGGGAGTGTTTTACAACTTGCATGCATGTTTGAAGTTGTTTGACCTGTCGTTTGCATAGATTTGCGTGCTGTCCTATTATGTTAACCATTTCATAGATAATTATGCGTGTATCCGATTTGCTGAAAGTCCGTAGGTAAAATGGCGATGTTGTTGCAACCCCTTGCCATGTATTTTAGAAATAGTTGTCCTGCCATTTTCATGTAGGTGGCATCAATTTGCATTTAGTTTTTAGGACATATTCTCGCATATATGTGTGGCATTAGTTTTTATTTTTCACCCCACATATTATATATGTTTTCGGAGTAGAAAAATTCATATATTTTAACTGTGCATTTAGTTTTGTCTTCCGAGTAAGTTAGTATGCATGATATTTTGCCATGTTGCCCTTTTGTTTATTTTGTGGTATTTATTCCGTGCGTGATATGATTTACTTGTGAACTAGAGATATGCCCTTAGACATGCATGTTAGCTCCTGGTAATTTTGGTTGCTATAGAAATCGACGATTAGGTGTTGTTTGCTTGTTGCCAACATGCTAGAAAATAATGCTGTTTTGAGATGTTGAAATACTTCTAAGTTTGAGATCTGTTATATTTTGTTGTTGTCTTGCCATGAGTTTTGCTAGTGATCTACAACTCCTTTGGGGTTGGTGCAATGGAGTTATTTGTAATGCTTAAGATTCTCTAGAATGCTTTAGAGTTTCATGCCATTCGGTGCCCCGTAGCATATAGTTTTACTGCTGCCAATATGCCTTCTGGTTGAAAACTGCACTGTTAAAAGTGTTATTTTCACTAAGTGTGAAACTGTGTGCTAGTTGCCATTTTGTGAGTTCTTTTCCTAGTGATACATGCATCCATGCTAGTTGTTTTTAGTAGTGGGTTGTTGTGCATATTGACCACTACTGTCTCATGTCTTGTTTGAGCATTTTAGAATTATGTAGCTTCTTGTTGTAGGATGTAGAATATGTCATGTTGTTGTTTTGGGCAGATTCTAGCTATTTCTTGTTTAGCTTGTATTTGTTGAACCATTGCTCCGTTTTGATCGTGCCCTATAGTAAACTTGCTCAAATTCTCGCGTAGATTCATATTTGTCGGGACCCCAATCCTAAGCCATAGGAATCCATCCTGTAACACATCGCATCTCTTTGCGGTCTCACGCACGGTTAACCCCACGGCTGCAGCCTTACCTTACCTGGGACCGTTTGCGCCTTTTGACTCGCGTATGCAATTGTGTCGCTAGCAATCCAATGACAAAGAACCCGGATCGACATGTCCAATCATAAACCAAAGTGGCAGTTCCGCACAGGGACAGGCATACATGACCCAGCAAAGCAGGTGTCGGTCACCAATGAATGTAGATGGGTCGTAGCAAGCTACAAGGACTCCATTACATTGCGTGACATTTCCCCAAAGAGGACAGAGACAACAGCTAAGAAGGACACACGCCGATCAACCAATGTGTCCGGAGCAGTAGCGAGCTACCATGGCTCGTTGGATCACAAAGGGGCATTTCCCTGTAAGGAATGCTACTAAAGTCTACGACTAGGTAATCGAACCCCATACATATCAAGTACGACACACGTACGCATGACATACCGATATGTATAGATACATCGATGGCATCACAACATAACCATAAACATACAAGCTTTATTTAAAAGGCTCAGAAGAGCCTCACACATAATATTACACAGTAGGGGTCTCACGACCCATGATAATAGTCATTCAAGTTACAAGCCAGTGGAAGTAGATAAGCTACCTGAGTACAGACAGATGAAACTAGAAGGCACATGGCCTCACTATACTACAGACCCACCCTAGGGCCAGATCGTAGCTGGGATACCAGCTACTCGTCGTCGTCGATGTCTAGGAAGAACCCTCCATTAGGGTCATTAACAACCTCTGCAACAAATATTAAGCAAACATGAGTACGGAGGTACTCAGCAAGACTTTAGGATAACTATCTACTCATGCAAGTATCAATAAAGAATTGTGGGGTTTCATGCGGAAAGCTAGCATTTGACTCGTGGCTAGACAACTTGCATTTTTAAATAATTTTGACAACTTGATTTCTCGCACACAAGTCCACTAACACCACAACAATACTCCATCGTGGAATCATTCCGTCTCCATACGGAAATGCCATCCACGACACTCACGCTTATCTTGACAATTTTATGAGTAGCCATTGAAGTTATCTATGAACAACATATGTCTCCAAGCAGTCCATATCCACGGACGCGAATATTCGAATAGATCATAACCCTGCAGGGGTGCACTTCTTCACACACGCTCTCGCCACTTATCGCCAGGTGCACGTCATGCACCTCGGCAACCTTCAAGCGGAAGCCCAGCGAGGGAGTCGGACACGACCGTTAACCACACTAATACTTAGTCCAGGTCTATCGCCTATCTGAGGGTAACCCGCACGGAAGTCCGGCTGAGGTTTTCGCCACGGCCCCAAACGATGTGCGCAGGGTTCCCAAGCCCACCATCCGGGTGCCACTTGGTACACCATGCCACTGCCTACCGCATCACAGCCCACCTCTCAGGTTAGCGCTATGCACGGCCTCCAGCATGACTATAAACACCAGAAACTACTTACAACTCTTGGACCGAGTACTAAGCGATTAATAAGTCGAGTGGGGTCATATTTCAGGGCCCAGCATGTGGTAGTATATCATCTTGGATTACATACACGGAACTCAGGTCCTAAGGACGGTTCCAATGAAACAACCCGCCATGTACTCCTACATAGCCTTTCACCGGTACCTTTACCAAATCAGGTTCAACACACAACCTTTACTTACTAAACACATTCTCACAATTCTGTTCATCTCCCAGATGACAGACCATACACAACTCTAAGCATAGCATGCATAGCAGGATAAGGCACATCATGGATCAAGCATCTAGCAGGTATGCTAGGTTGCAAGGGTCAGCTATTTACTGTGACAAAGACATGTCATGCAAAGGAAGTGGGTTCAACTAACGTGGCAAAAGCATTTGAGCATTTGATCCTAATGCAATAAGTAAGTGCAGGAGCGAGAACATGGGATTTATCGGGATGATCAAAATGGTTGCTTGCCTTGTTGCTCAGAAGAGGGACAATATCCGTCAGTCGGATATTCGGTGGAATCCGGAGGAGCGGAGCCTACCAAAAGAAATGACAACAATCAATAACAATCATATGCAACAAGATGATGCATGAGCATGGCATGAGGATGCAAGGTGGTATGCTAATAAAATATAGCTAACATTTATTAGGTTTGAAGTTGATTTGAATCAGATTCAAATATCACTTCAAACGAGGTATTCTCGAATACCATTTTAATTGATTCGACGTGATGCTTAGATCAACTTGTTTTTAACATGCATGGAAATGATATGTTAAGTTGTTGGTTGTGATTGGACAATGTTTGATCATAGCATTTGAAGTGGAATTCAAATGATTTTCAAATTTCATCTCCATAGCATTTATAAAATTTAACTTATTAATTATTCTACAAGTTTGGTCCAGTAACATTTTCAAACATGTCTGAAAGTGACATATTTCGATTCCTTGGATTTTTCTGATACTTTTTCATATATAAATTATTTTCATTGGAGTTACAGATTAATTTCTATGATTTTTAGAAGTTTTGGCATTTTTTTGGAATTGTTTTAAATCAGAAAATCTTTACTGCATCAGCATGACATCACGAGGTCCAACTGGCCGTTGAAAGTCAAACCTGACCAGTGGGACCCACTGGTCAGTGACTCTGGTGAGTTTTAGATTAGTTTTAAACTTAATTAGCTAATTAACAGTACTGGACCCACATGTAAGTGACTTATTAAATTAATTAACTTTATTTTTATTAATCCAAAACATCCAGAGGCTGGCCCCACGCGTCAGTGGCTCAGGCCAGCTGAGATCCACCGGCGGCGAGGTCGTCCTCGCCGGCGGGGAGCCTCCGGCGACCAGCAGTACGGCGGAGGGCATCGGAAACTCGTCTCCGACGACCAAACGCACGGCGGAGACCACAGGGAGATCGACCACTCGACGATGTGCACGATGTGGCAAACCCTAGGGGCTGGGGTGGCCGGAATCGACGCCGGCGACGAGCTCGGCGGCGACCAAAGCTCGTCCATCGTTGAGGTCATCGCAAACAGGGTCAAATCGTGCGGGGCTGGGCTCCTAAAGCATCTACGCGACGGCCTGAAGCTGCCGGTGGCCTCAGATGGACCAACCGTTCACCGGAGGGCTACCGGGGACGAGCTGCAGCGGCGGTGCTCGTCGGGCTCCGGTGGAACTAGGCCTAGAGGAAGAGATCGACGGGGAAAACTTGGGGGAAAGCTGCGCAAGCTCACGAGGAGTGCAGTGGTGGCGCTAGCTTGCTCGGGGAGGCGGTGTAGGCGACGAATCGATCGGAGCTCGCCGGCGGCCAAAGCTTGAAGACGATGGTGCCATGGGCGTTGCAGGGCTCGGGGGATCTTCGGCTTCTGCAGGAAGGACCAGCTCGTCGAGGCGGAGCGAATGGGGCACTCGGGGGAGAGAACTAGTGGCCAGAGGCACGAGCAGCTCGAGCTCGAGCTCCTGTCAATGGCGGCAATAGGGGAGGAAGGAACCAAGAGGAGAGGGGGGAAATGGTGCACGGGAATGGATAGGCTAGAGCTCGGGGAGGTTATCCCTGCGGTCGCGCTGTCCTGGGGAGCACCGGAGCGTGCCACAGCGAAGCAAGAGGTGGAGGATGTTGGGGCACGTTGCATGGGAAACAAAAAATTTCCTACGCGCACGAAGACCTATCATGGTGATGTCCAGCTAAGAGAGGGGATGTGTGATCTACGTACCCTTGTAGACCGTACAGCAGAAGCGTTAGTGAACGCGGTTGATGTAGTGGAACGTCCTCACGTCCCTCGATCCGCCCCGCGAACCGTCCCGCGATCAGTCCCACGATCTAGTGCCGAACGGACGGCACCTCCGCGTTCAGCACACGTACAGCTCGACAATGATCTCGGCCTTCTTGATCCAGCAAGAGAGACTGAGAGGTAGAAGAGTTCTCCGGCAGCATGATGGCGCTCCAGAGGTTGGTGATGATCTCGTCTCAGCAGGGCTCCGCCCGAGCTCCGCAGAAACGCGATCTAGAGGAAAAACCGTGGAGGTATGTGGTCGGGCTGCCATGGAAAAGTCGTCTCAAATCAGCGCTAAAACCTCCGTATATATAGGTGGGAGAGGGGGGACCTTGCCTTGGGGCTCAAGGAGCCCCAAGGGGGTCGGCCGAGCCAAAGGGGGGAAGGACTCCCCCCCAAACCGAGTCCTACTTGGTTTGGTGGGTGGAGTCCTTCTTTCCTTTCCCACCTCCTCCTTTTTTTTCTTTTCTCTTTGATTTTTCTTCCAATGCGCATAGGGCCCTTTTGGGCTGTCCCACCAGCCCACTAAGGGCTGATGTGCCACCCTCAAGGCCTATGGGCTTCCCCGGGGTGGGTTGCCCCCCCGGTGAACTCCCGGAACCCATTCGTCATTCCCGGTACATTCCCGGTAACTTCGAAAACCTCCCCGTAATCAAATGAGGTCATCCTATATATCAATCTTCGTTTCCAGACCATTCCGGAAACCCTCGTGACGTCCGTGATCTCATCCGGGACTCCGAGCAACATTCGGTAACCAACCATATAACTCAAATACGCATAAAACAACGTCGAACCTTAAGTGTGCACACCCTGCGGGTTCGAGAACTATGTAGACATGACCCGAGAGACCCCTCGGTCAATATCCAATAGCGGGACCTGGATGCCCATATTGGATCCTACATATTCTACGAAAATCTTATCGTTTGAACCTCAGTGCCAAGGATTCATATAATCCCGTATGTCATTCCCTTTGTCCTTCGGTATGTTACTTGCCCGAGATTCGATCGTCAGTATCCGCATACCTATTTCAATCTCGTTTACCGGCAAGTCTCTTTACTCGTTCCGTAATACAAGATCCCGCAACTTACACTAAGTTACATCGCTTGCAAGGCTTGTGTGTGATGTTGTATTACCGAGTGGGCCCCGAGATACCTCTCCGTCACACGGAGTGACAAATCCCAGTCTTGATCCATACTAACTCAACGAACACCTTCGAGGATACCTATAGAGCATCTTTATAGTCACCCAGTTACGTTGCGACGTTTGATACACACAAAGTATTCCTCCGGTGTTAGTGAGTTATATGATCTCATGGTCATAGGAACAAATACTTGACACGCAGAAAACAGTAGCAACAAAATGACACGATCAACATGCTACGTCTATTAGTTTGGGTCTAGTCCATCACGTGATTCTCCTAATGACGTGATCCAGTTATCAAGAAACAACACCTTGTTCATAATCAGAAGACACTGACCATCTTTGATCAACTGGCCAGCCAACTAGAGGCTTGCTAGGGACAGTGTTTTGTCTATGTATCCACACATGTAAATGAGTCTTCATTCAATACAATTATAGCATGGATAATAAACGATTATCTTGATACAAGAATTATAATAACAACTATATTTATTATTGCCTCTAGGGCATAATTCCAACAGTCTCCCACTTGCACTAGAGTCAATAATCTAGCCCTCACATCATCATGCGAATTACATTGTAATAAATCTAACACCCATAGTACTGGTGTTGATCATGCTTTGGCCGTGGAAGAGGTTTAGTCAGCGGGTCTGCTACATTCAGATCCATGTGCACTTTGCATATATTTACGTCCTCTCCTTCGACGTAGTCGCGGATGAGGTTGAAGCGTCGTTTGATGTGTCTGGACTTCTTGTGAAACCGTGGTTCCTTTGCTAAGGCAATGGCACCCGTGTTGTCACAGAACAAGGTTATTGGATTCAGTGCGCTTGGCACCACTCCAAGATCCGTCATGAACTTCTTCATCCAGACACCCTCCTTAGCCGCCTTTGAGGCAGCCATGTTCTCCGCTTCACATGTAGAATCTGCTACGACGCTTTGCTTGGAACTGCACCAGCTTACCGCACCCCCATTAAGAATAAATACGTATCCGGTTTGCGACTTAGAGTCGTCCGGATCTGTGTCAAAGCTTGCATCGATGTAACCTTTTACGGTGAGCTCTTCGTCACCTCCATACACGAGAAACATCTCCTTAGTCCTTTTCAGGTACTTCAGGATATTCTTGACCGCTGTCCAGTGATCCACTCCTGGATTACTCTGGAACCTAACTGCCATACTTATGGCCAGGCTAACGTCTGGTCTAGTGCACAACATTGCATACATGATAGAACCTATGGCTGAAGCATAGGGGACGGAGCGCATATGCTCTCTATCCTCATCAGTTGCTGGGCACTGAGTCTTACTCAATCTCGTACCTTGTAAAACTGGCAAGAACCCCTTCTTGGACTGTTCCATTTTGAACCTCTTCAAAACTTTATCAAGGTATGTGCTTTGTGAAAGTCCTATCAGGCGTTTTGATCTATCCCTATGGATCTTAATGCCTAGAATGTAAGCAGCTTCTCCTAGGTCCTTCATAGAGAAACTTTTATTCAAGTAATCCTTTATTCTCTCCAAAAACTCTACGTTGTTTCCAATCAGCAATATGTCATCCACATATAATATTAGAAACGCCACAGAGCTCCCACTCACTTTCTTGTAAATACAAGATTCTCCAACCACTTGTATAAACCCAAATGCTTTGATCACCTCATCAAAGCGTTTGTTCCAACTCCGAGATGCTTGCACCAGTCCATAAATGGATCGCTGGAGCTTGCACACCTTGTTAGCATTCTTCGGATCGACAAAACCTTCGGGTTGCATCATATACAATTCTTCCTTAAGGAAACCGTTAAGGAACACCGTTTTGACATCCATCTGCCAGATTTCATAATTGAAAAATGCAGCTATTGCTAACATGATTCTGACGGACTTAAGCATCGCTACGGGTGAGAATGTCTCATCGTAGTCAACTCCTTGAACTTGTGAAAAACCCTTTGCCACAAGTCGAGCTTTATAAACGGTCACATTGCCGTCAGCGTCCGTCTTCCTCTTAAAGATCCATTTGTTCTGAATAGCCTTGCGGCCCTCAGGCAGTACCTCCAAAGTCCACACTTTGTTCTCATACATGGATCCTATCTCGGACTTCATGGCTTCTAGCCATTTGTTGGAATCTGGGCCCACCATTGCTTCTTCATAATTTGCAGGTTCATTGTTGTCCAACAACATGATCGATAAGACGGGATTACCGTACCACTCTGGAGCAGCACGTGGTCTCGTCGACCTGCGTGGTTCGACAGAAACTTGAACCGGAGTTTCATGATCATCATCATTAACTTCCTCCTCAATCGGCGTCGCAACGACAGAGGTTTCCCCTTGCCCTGCGCCACCATCCAGAGGGATGAGAGGTTCGACAACCTCGTCAAGTTCTATCTTCCTCCCACTCAATTCTCTCGAGAGAAACTCCTTCTCGAGAAAAGCTCTGTTTTTAGCAACAAACACTTTGCCCTCGGATTTGAGATAGAAGGTGTACCCAACTGTCTCTTTTGCGTAACCTATGAAGATGCACTTTTCCGCTTTGGGTTCCAGCTTTTCAGGCTGAAGCTTTTTGACATAAGCATCACATCCCCAAACTTTCAGAAACGAAAACTTTGGCCTTTTGCCATACCACAGTTCGTATGGTGTCGTCTCAACGGATTTTGATGGTGCCCTATTTAAAGTGAATGCAGCTGTTTCTAATGCATAACCCCAAAACGATAACGGCAAATCGGTAAGAGACATCATAGATCGCACCATCTCTAATAAAGTACGATTATGACGTTCGGACACACCATTACGCTGTGGTGTTCCAGGCAGTGTCAACTGTGAAACAATTCCACATTGTCTTAAGTGAGCACCAAACTCGAAACTCAGATATTCACCCCCACGATCAAACCGTAGGAACTTGATCTTCTTGTTATGATGATTTTCAACTTCACTCTGAAATTGCTTGAACTTTTCAAATGTTTCAGACTTGTGCTTCATTAAGTAGACATAACCATATCTACTCAAATCGTCAGTGAAGGTGAGAAAATAACGATATCTGCCGCGTGCCTCTACGCTCATCGGACCACACACATCGGTATGTATGATTTCCAACAAGTCACTTGCACGCTCCATTGTTCCGGAGAATGGAGTTTTAGTCATCTTGCCCATGAGGCATGGTTCGCACGTGTCAAGTGAATCAAAGTCAAGTGACTCCAAAAGTCCATCGGCATGGAGTTTCTTCATGCGCTTTACACCAATATGACCTAAGCGGCAGTGCCACAAAAACATGGCACTATCATTGTTAACTCTAACTCTTTTGGTCTCAATGTTATGTATGTGTGTATCGCTATCAAGATTCAATATGAACAATCCTCTCACATTGGGTGCATGACCATAAAAGATGTTACTCATAGAAATAGAACAACCATTATTCTCTGACTTAAAAGAGTAACTGTCTCGCAATAAACAAGATCCAGATATAATGTTCATGCTCAACGCAGGCACTAAATAACAATGATTCAAGTTCATAACTAATCCTGATGGTAACTGAGGTGAAACTGTGCCGACGGCGATTGCATCAACCTTGGAACCATTTCCTACGCGCATCGTCACTTCATCTTTCGCCAGCCTTCGTCTATTCCGCAGTTCCTGTTTCGAGTTGCAAATATGAGTAACAAAACCGGTATCGAATACCCAGGCACTACTACGAGAGCCGGTTAAGTACACATCAATAACATGTATATCAAATATACCTGATTTTTCTTTGGCCGCCTTCTTATCTGCCAGATACTTGGGGCAATTGTGCTTCCAGTGACCCATACCCTTGCAATAGTAACGCTCTGTTTCAGGCTTAGGTTCAGCTTTGGGTTTCTTCGTCGGATTGGCAACAGGCTTGCCGCTCTTCTTTGAATTACCCTTCTTGCCTTTGCCGTTTCTTTTGAAACTCTTGGTCTTATTCACCATCAACACTTGATGCTCTTTACGGAGTTCAGACTCTGCGACTTTCAGCATCGCAAACAACTCGCCGGGTGACTTGTTCATCCCTTGCATGTTGTAGTTCAGCACAAAGCCTTTATAGCTTGGCGGCAGTGATTGAAGGATTCTGTCAGTGATAGCCTCTTGCGGGAGTTCAATCCCCAGCTCAGCTAGACGGTTTGAGTACCCAGACATTTTGAGCACATGTTCACTGACAGACGAGTTCTCCTCCATCTTGCAAGCATAGAATTTATCGGAGGTCTCATACCTCTCGATCCGGGCTTTCTTCTGAAAGATAAAATTCAACTCCTGGAACATCTCAAATGCTCCATGATGCTCAAAGCGACGTTGAAGTCCCGGTTCTCAGCCATACAAGACTGCACATTGAACTACTGAGTAGTCCTCCTTACGTGCTAACCAAGCGTTCTTAACATCCTGATCAGCCGTAGCGGGTGGTTCATCTCCTAGCACAGCATTAAGGACATAATCCTTCTTCCCAGCTTGTAAGATTAGCTTAAGATTACGAGCCCAGTCTACAAAGTTGCTTCCATCATCTTTCAACTTAGCTTTCTCTAGGAACGTATTAAAATTCAGGGTGACTGTCGTGTGAGCCATGATCTACAACACAAATATACTCAAAGTGGACTTAGACTATGTTCAAAATAATTAGAGTTTAACTTAATCAAATTATTCGCTAAACTCCCACTCAAAAAGTACATCTCTCTAGTCATTTGAGTGGTTCATGATCCACTTACACTAGCTCAAGTCCGATCATCACGTGAGTTGAGTATAGTTTCAGTGGTAAGCATCCCTATGCTAATCATATCATCTATATGATTCATGATTGACCTTTCGGTCTCATGTGTTCCGAGGCCATGTCTGCACATGCTAGGCTCGTCAAGCTTAACCCGAGTGTTCCGCGTGCGCAACTGTTTTGCACCCGTTTTATGTGAACGTTGAGTCTATCACACCCGATCATCACGTGGTGTCTCGAAACGACAAACTGTAGCAACGGTGCACAGTCGGGGAGAACACAATTTCATCTTGAAATTTTAGTGAGAGATCACCTCATAATGCTACCGTCGTTCTAAGCAAAATAAGGTGCATAAAAGGATTAACATCACATGCAATTCATAAGTGACATGATATGGCCATCATCACATGCTTCTTGATCTCCATCACCAAAGCACCGGCACGATCTTCTTGTCACCGGCGCCACACCATGATCTCCATCAACGTGTCGCAATCGGGGTTGTCGTGTTACTCATGCTATTACTACTAAAGATACATCCTAGCAAAATAGTAAACGCATCTGCAAGCACAAACATTAGTATAAAGACAACCCTATGGCTCCTGCCGGTTGCCGTACCATCGACGTGCAAGTCGATATTATCTATTACAACATGATTATCTCATACATCCAATATATCACATCACATCGTTGGCCATATCACATCACAAGCATACCCTGCAAAAACAACTTAGACGTCCTCTAATTTTGTTGTTGCATGTTTTACGTGGTGACCATGGGTATCTAGTAGGATCGCATCTTACTTACGCAAACACCACAACGGAGATATATGAGTTGCTATTTAACCTCATCCAAGGACCTCCTCGGTCAAATCCGATTCAACTAAAGTTGGAGAAACCGACACTTGCCAATCATCTTTGAGCAACGGGGTTACTCGTAGCAATGAAACCAGTCTCTCGTAAGCGTACGAGTAAGGTCGGTCCAAGCCGCTTCAATCCAACAATACCGCGGAATCAAGAAAAGACTAAGAAGGGCAGAAAAATGCACATCACCGCCCACAAAAACTTTTGTGTTCTACTCGAGAAGACATGTACGCATGAACCTAGCTCTGATGCCACTGTTGGGGCACGTCGCATGGGAAACAAAAATTTTCCTACGCGCACGAAGACCTATCATGGTGATGTCCATCTACGAGAGGGGATGTGTGATCTACGTACCCTTGTAGACCGTACAGCAGAAGCGTTAGTGAACGCGGTTGATGTAGTGGAATGTCCTCACGTCCCTCGATCCGCCCCGCGAACCGTCCCGCGATCAGTCCCACGATCTAGTGCCGAACGGACGGCACCTCCGCGTTCAGCACACGTACAGCTCGACGATGATCTCGGCCTTCTTGATCCAGCAAGAGAGACGGAGAGGTAGAAGAGTTCTCGGCAGCGTGACGACGCTCTGGAGGTTGGTGATGATCTCGTCTCAGCAGGGCTCCGCCCGAGCTCCGCAGAAACGCGATCTAGAGGAAAAACCGTGGAGGTATGTCGTCGGGCTGCCGTGGAAAACTCGTCTCAAATCAGCCCTAAAACCTCTGTATATATAGGTGGGAGAGGGGGGGACCTTGCCTTGGGGCTCAAGGAGCCCCAAGGGGGTCGGCCGAGCTAAAGGGGGGAAGGACTCCCCCCAAACCGAGTCCTAGTTGGTTTGGTGGGTGGAGTCCTTCTTTCCTTTCCCACCTCCTCCTTTTTTTTCTTTTTTCTTTGATTTTTCTTCCAATGCGCATAGGGCCCCCATCAGTCCACTAAGGGCTGCTGCGCCACCCTCAAGGCCTATGGGCTTCCCCGGGGTGGGTTGGCCCCCCGGTGAACTCCCGGAACCCATTCGTCATTCCCGGTACATTCCCGGTACATTCCCGGTAACTCCGAAAACCTTCCGGTAATCAAATGGGGTCATCCTATATATCAATCTTCGTTTCCGGACCATTCCGGAAACCCTCGTGATGTCCGTGATCTCATCCGGGACTCCGAACAACATTCGGTAACCAACCATATAACTCAAATACGCATAAAACAACGTCGAACCTTAAGTGTGCAGACCCTGCGGGTTCGAGAACTATGTAGACATGACCCGAGAGACCCCTCGGTCAATATCCAATAGCGGGACCTGGATGCCCATATTGGATCCTACATATTCTACGAAAATCTTATCGTTTGAACCTCAGTGCCAAGGATTCATATAATCCTGTATGTCATTCCCTTTGTCCTTCGGTATGTTACTTGCCCGAGATTCGATTGTCAGTATCCGCATACCTATTTCAATCTCGTTTACCGGCAAGTCTCTTTACTCATTCCGTAATACAAGGTCCCGCAACTTACACTAAGTTACATCGCTTGCAAGGCTTGTGTGTGATGTTGTATTACCGAGTGGGCCCCGAGATACCTCTCCGTCACACGGAGTGACAAATCCCAGTCTTGATCCATACTAACTCAACGAACACCTTCAGAGATACCTGTAGAGCATCTTTATAGTCACCCAGTTACGTTGCGACGTTTGATACACACAAAGTATTCCTCCGGTGTTAATGAGTTATATGATCTCATGGTCATAGGAACAAATACTTGACACGCAGAAAACAGTAGCAACAAAATGACACGATCAACATGCTACGTCTATTAGTTTGGGTCTAGTCCATCACGTGATTCTCCTAATGACGTGATCCAGTTATCAAGCAACAACACCTTGTTCATAATCAGAAGACACTGACCATCTTTGATCAACTGGCCAGCCAACTAGAGGCTTGCTAGGGACAGTGTTTTGTCTATGTATCCACACATGTAAATGAGTCTTCATTCAATACAATTATAGCATGGATAATAAACGATTATGTTGATACAGGAATTATAATAACAACTATATTTATTATTGCCTCTAGGGCATAATTCCAACAGAGGAGACCCCGTGGGCGTGCGCTCCTCTGCCAGAAGGCAGGAGGAAGAAGACGCCCCTGCCCCTGGTGGGCTGGGCCTGCTTAGGGCGACAGGTAAGCTTCTTCCTTTTTTTTCTGTTTGGTTTTTCTGTTTTACTAACTATTTGATTTGCTATTTATTTCAGCTCCAAAATAGTTTACCAAAAAATATTTTGAACACACTAGAATATTTGTTGGAATATATCCAACCATTCCTGAAGTTTTCAGCATTTTTGAAAACTTAAAGTTTTTGAATTCAAATTTAAACTTGAAACAAGTAGCTTTTTGCATTTAAATAAAATGCCAAATGTGTTATGAAAATAGTTTTCTTCACTGCTTACTTGCTTCCATGAATTATCAGAAAATTTGAACTTATCTTGAGGCCATTTTGGGTTCATTGATTTGAACAAGTTTATAATTTCTTTGAATTTGAGAAGTGGCTAGGGCTTTTGAGTTTTTCTTCACCACTTGCTTTGTTCTTGTTGAAATTTTCTTGGATGCAATGAAAAGAAGATATGAGCACAATGCTAACTTGATTAGGGTTTCAGGGATGTGACAATATTATATTGCTGCTTGTATGGTTTGGAATGCTTGTGACTGTCATTGCATACATATTACATCCATGGCATCATATCTTGTGGTGTTCGTATCTTTTGAACCGTAGCTCCATTTGCAACGATCTCTATGTGTAAACCGACTAGAACGACGTGTAGAATCACATGCTTCACTTCTTGCCATGTTTAAAAATATTTAATATTTCCGCGTAAATAAATGGGAGTGAACTAAATAATTAAATGTGGAGTTTCGTCAATATGCAACTCGTTGCATATTGAGCTTTACTTAATGTGTAGCGTTTGGCTGTGTGAATTGCCGTGCCATGCCTTGCATATTTAAAACTACTCATGCATCATATGTGTTGTGCATCATGTCGTGCATGTGTCGTGGTGAATATCGTGTGTTGATTGTTATTTCGGTTTGCTTTGTCTCGATAGAGTTCCGCAAGCGTGTCGGAATATGAGGACCCGTTCGACTACTTCAGTTCATCTGCTTCACGGAGTCATTCTTCTTCGAACCGGGATCACATGCAAGATGATCATTTCCCTAGATACCATTACAACCATTTCCATGCTAGTTATATCGTTTCTACTGTTATGCCTCGCTGTCTACCACCTGTTATATGTCAGCCTCTCAACATTGCCATGAAACCTTCAACGTGATCACAACCTAGCAAACCACCGATTGGCTATGTTACCGCTTGCTTAACCATGTGTTAGCGTTGCTAGTTGCAGGTGCAGTTGCTTCCATGTGATAACATGGGTCCCTTGTTATATCACCATATTATTGCTAATTAATTTAATATACCTATATACTTGATAAAAGGTGGAAGGCTCGGCCTTTCTAGCCTGGTGTTTTGTTCCACATTTGTCGCCTTAGTTTTGGCTACGGGTGTTATGTTCCATAAATGAGCGCTCCTAACATGCTTGGGGTTGTTATGGGGACCCCCTAGATTCTCGTTTTGGGATAAAGCTCGTCTGGCAAGGCCCAACATTGGTACTATTTGCTAATAACAAACTAAAATATGCATAGGGTTTGATCACCCCGTGGATAATTAATCAACCCCCGGGCCAGTGCTCCTCATGAGTGTTGGTCCACCCACCTGAGTCGGCGGTGCCACCTCGGGGCAACTCGAGCCGTTTGGCTATCGTCCACTATGCATAGACGGTTGTGTCCTGAGAACGAGATACACGCCTCCTATCGGGATCGTCGACACACCGGGCGGTCTTACTAGACTTGTTTTACCTTCCTCGAGCGTCTTGTGCAAGGGATTCCGAGGATGCTTTGGGTTATCTCGAGGTTGAGGTTTTCCAATAGGAACCCGAGGAGATCACGGGTTTCCTTGATCGAGGTTATTCCGTCGCAGCGTGTGGTAGTTTGTGATGGACTAGTTGGAGCACCCCTGCAGGGATAAATCTTTCGGAAAGCCGTGCCCGCGGTTATGTGGAAACGTGGAAACTTTGTTTAACATCCGGTTCTAGATAACTTGAAGTAAGCTTAATTCAAACATGCCAACTGAGTGCGTAATGTGACTGTCTCTTTTATGAGCTACTTCTCCGATCGAGGACACGGTGGGGTTATGTCTGACGTAAGCAGGTGTTCAGGATCATTCATTTGATCATAAGTAGTTCACTTCCGCTATGCGTAGACCATCCCCCTCTTTATTCTTGTACTCGTAAGTTAGCCACCAAATAAATGCTTAGTCGCTTGCTGCAGCCTCACCACTTAACCTACCTCACCCATTAAGCTTTGCTAGTCTTGATACCTTTGGAAATGAGATTGATGAGTCCGTGTGGCTCACAGATTACTACAACACCAGTTGAAGGTACACGTAAGGTGATATTATGACGTGAGCGCGATGATTGTATTTTTGGAATTTCTTCTTCTCCGTCTTCGATCTAGGATGGGTTCGAGGCGGGCAACCTGGGATAGCAAGGATGTACGTCATTATTTTATCGTTTGTTTCCGTCCGTAGTCGGACCCTGCTCTTCTTCATGATGATTGTGTGTATTGTACTGATGTGACTCTGGTGTAGCTATGGCGAGTGTAAGCCAACTCTTTATACTTATCCTTTCAGTACATGTACTTGTAACGATATCTATTCTTGCAAAACGATGATATGTGTTTCTATCCCTATCGAGGCCCTCGCGCCAAGATAAGGATAGGACCGCATCTTGGGCGTTACATGGAGAGAGGGGGAGGCCTATTTATAGGCCAATGACAGTGCACCGAGCGGGGAGCGCGGTGGTTTCACCGTGGCTCGCAGGAGAGGCGGAGAGAGCTTGGGGTCGAAACCACGGTATTGCGGACGTGGTTTAGGACCCGAGAGACTCAATGAGAGAGAGAGAGAGAGGGCGAGGAGCGAGCGTGCTGCGTGGCTGCTCCGGGGTGCTTTGGCTATGTCTGGCTTGTCCTGGGGTTGGATGAGATGATCCCTAGCCGTTTGAGAGTTGAGGGACTCATTGTTGGTCAAAGGGAGTGATTAAAGAGGTGATGCCAGACTTGAGCCAGAAACTAAAATGGAGATTTTGGCTCTTCTGCTTGGAACCTGAGAGGGGCCACTCGTCTGTAGTTGAGGAGTGGTGCTGGCTGCTTGGACTAAGAGTTTGGTGGAAAGGGTGCGGGTGTAGGGTGAGATAAGTGTTGTTTTACCAAGCTGGCAGAAGGTGTTCGACACGTGTTTGGGGTAGCTACCCTTCAGCACTAATGATGAAAGTTAAAATGATTGGTTTTGATGCAAAAAATAGGATGCTCCACCAAATTTGAGCTTCATTCGACAAGTTTGGGAGTGCAAACTTGAAATCACCCCCAAATGGGCAGTTCTGTCCATTCAAAGGGGAATGTGGTTAAATTAATCCCCACAAATCCAATTTTTGGCAGGTTTTCCTCATTTGGGGTGTTGAGCACTCGTGCAAAGTTTCAAGCTATTTGGACAAACTTTGCTATGTAGAGTTGCTTCACCTTGATTCTGGACAGAGAGAGTTTTAGGATTATTTGGTGAACCAAATCACCTTTGAATGAGGTGAAACTTGGCATGGCCACCAAATATAGCTTGGGAAGCATGCTAGAAGTTTCTGGGAATTTATTGGAAATAATTTCTTTGGAAATATTTCAAAAGGTCAAAACAGACATAATAGGTTTTCAAGGATTTGCTCAATTATTTTGAACATAAATAGGGGTTGAAAATCTTATGTATGGAAAATATATGTCCTTTGAGTATCTCCCAATTTTCTCAGATTTTTCTATGGCAGAAAAGTAATTTTCATACAAAAATACCATTTCTAGCCTCAGAAAAGGACATGCAAATAAAATAGAAAAGTATTTTATAAAATAAATATTTTATGATATTGGAGACTTATAATAGTGCCAAAACCATAATACAATCTTTGGGTGAAGGCATTCCCTTTAAATCAGGGACTTGTAGTGCAAATCCAAGGCAAGGTTTTGAAATAGCCAAAGTAAGAAAAGGGTCTTTTTGAAAATAACATGCTATAAAAATATGTTTTTTGGATCCACTCATTCAAGCGTACATACAAACATTGGCAATCATGGCACTTATATCACCTCCTTAAAAAGTTTTAATAAACTCATATTTTGAAAAGGCTACACTTGAAGTGAGGTAAAAACACGGTGTGACAGATCTATCCCCTTTTCAAGAATCTCGTCCCCGTGATTCCTAAGGTAGGTGCTAAAAAGGTACGGAAATTCGGATTGAAGATAGTCTTCATGCTCCCATGTTGCTTTTGCTTCGGTGTGGTTGCTCCACTGAACCTTGAAGTACTTGATGGTGCGGCTTCTGGTACAATGCTCTGCTTCGTCCAGGATGCGGATCGGCCTCTCGCGATAAGTGAGGTCTGGTTTAAGGTCGATGGCTTGATGGTCAATGTCCTTATAAAGAACTTGACGTTTCGGCGCTTGTAGGCACTTCCGAAGTTGTGACACATGGAAGACGTTGTGCACACCCAGAAGTTTTGGAGGTAGCTCCAACTGGTAAGCAACTTATCCATGCCTTGCCGTGATCTTAAAAGGTCCAATGAACCTGGGAGCAAGTTTCCCCTTGATGTGGAAATGCTTGATTCCCTTGAGAGGTGTGACGTGGAGGTACACCTGGTCTCCGGAATTGAACTCCATTTCTCTGAAGTGAGAATCCGCATAGCTCTTTTGTCGCGACTTGGCTGCCTTCAAGTTTTCCCAGACAAGTTGCACCTTGTCTTTTGCTTCACGAAGAACTTCTGGTCCGAAAATCAATCCTTCGCCAGTTTCGGGCCAGTTGAGCGGGGTGCGGCATTTTCGTCCATATAGCACTTCAATTCGGGTCATCTGGAGACTGGACTGGTAGCTGTTGTTGTATGAGAACTCAACGAATGGCAGACAGTCTTCCCATTTGGTCCCATGTGCTAAGACACAATTGTGGAGCATATCCTCAAGTATCTGATTCACTCGCTCCGTCTGTCCCCTCGTCTGCGGGTGGAAGGCGGTGCTGAAAGAGATCTTGGTTCCGAGAGCTTCTTGGAACTTGTTCCAGAATCTTGAGGTAAATTGCGTGCCTCGATCAGATACAATTTCCTTGGGAACTCCATGGAGGCTCACAATATGCTCAATGTAGAGACTAGCCAGCTTGTCGCCTCCATAAGTGGTGTTGACCGGAATGAAGTGAGATACCTTGGTCAGATGGTCGACGATGACCCATATGGAGTCATGGCCTCCGCTGGACCTAGGTAGACCGGTGACGAAGTCCATGCCGACTCGGTCCCACTTCCATTTGGGCATTTGGAGAGGTTGTAGCAATCCAGCAGGTCGTTGGTGCTCAGCCTTGACTTGCTGGCACACGTCACACTTGGCGATATAGGAAGCTATTTCCCTCTTCATGCCATGCCACCAGAACCTTTCCCGGAGGTCTTGATACATCTTGGTGCCACCAGGATGAATTGAGTAGGGTGTGTCATGGGCTTCTTGCAGGATTAAATCCTTGAGTTCAGCCTTGTTGGGTATGCATAAACGTTTCCCAAACCACACGACTCCTTGCTCATCCAATGATAATTCTGGGGCCTTTCCTTCCTGGATCTTCTTGTTGATGCCTTCAATGCTTTTGTGCCCCTTCCGGGCCTCTTTGATGTCGTCTTCTAGAGTGGGTTTGACTTTGAGGTTAGCTAGGAATCCTGGTTCAACTAGCTCCAACCCGAAGCTCTCCAGCTCATCATATAAGGCGGGTAGCCTTTCCTTGAGCATAGCATTCAAGGCGTTGGCCTTCCGGCTTAAGGCATCGGCCACCGCATTGGCCTTACCGGGGTGGTATTGAATGCTGAGGTCGTAGTCTTTCATTAGTTCCTACCATCTTCACTGCCTCATATTCAATTCCCTTTGGGTAAAAATATATTTCAGACTCTTATGGTCGGTGTATATTTCACATCGCTTCCCTAGAAGGTAATGTCGCCATGTCTTCAGGGCATGCACTACGACTGCCAACTTGAGGTCATGCATGGCGTAGTTCTCCTCATGCGGGTGCACTTGCCATGACAGGTAAGCCACGACCCTGCCGTCTTGCATTAGGACACCACCGAGCCCTGTTCTTGAGGCATCACAGTATATCACAAACTCCTTGCTGATATCCGGAGTAGCGAGTAGCGGGGCGGTATTCAGTCTCTTCTTCAGTTCCTCGAAGCTTTCTTCGCACTCTGACGTCCATTCGAACTTCTTGCCCTTCTTCAAGAGCCAAGTCATTGGTCGAGCGATGCGGGAAAACCCTTCCACGAACTTGCAGTAGTATCCCACGAGCCTAAGGAAGCTTCTGACTTCCTTCACATCGATTGGCGATTCCCAGTTGGTTACCGTGGTAATCTTGGAAGGATCGACTGCCAATCCGTTTGCTGTCATGGTATGACCCAAGAATCCAACTTCATGCAACCAAAATTTGCTTTTGCTAAACTTGGCATAAAGCTGGTGCTCTCGAAGCATTTCCAACACTAGCCACAAGTGTTGCTCATGCTCTTCTTCGGACTTGGAGAAGATTAATATGTCATCGATGAAGACGATGACAAACTTATCCAGGTATCCCATGAAGACTTTGTTCATGAGGTACATGAAGTATGCTGGGGCATTGGTTAACCCAAATGACATGACTGTGCACTCGTATAGACCGTACAGGGTCAGATCTTAGGTTGGTAAATCCAGATCTGAGGTATGTCTTTGGGTCGGATCTTTAGTTGGTAATATCCAGATCCGAGGTCAATCTTGGAAAAATACCTTGGCACCATTTAACTGGTCAAATAGGTCTTAAATCTTGGGGAGTGGGTACTTGTTCTTTATCGTGACTTCTTTGAGGGAACGGTAATTGACGCAGAGCCTGATAGTCCCATCCTTCTTGGACACGAACAGAACAGGTGATCCCCAAAGTGATGCACTCGGACGGATGAATCCCTTCCTGAGTTGCTCATCCAACTGCTTCTTCAACTCCGCTAGCTCTTCGGATCCTGTCCTATAAGGCTTCTTGTAGATAGGCCTCGATCCGGGCATGAGCTCAATGATGAACTCGATGTCTCGGTCAGGAGGCATCCCTGGCAGCTCATCAGGAAATACGTCCGGGTACTCGCAGACTATTGGTACTCGATCCAACTCTTCTTCTGAAAGGCAATTAACCTGAGGAACTTGAGTGGATGCAGGCTCACGGACATACTTGACTTTGACTCCTTGGTCACTTGTCATGGCAATAGCCCTTTTGGACAATCCAATATGCTTTGGTGCTTAGCCAACCAATCCATTCCAAGGATCACGTCCAAGCCTTGCGACTTGATGACGATGAGATCTGCTGTGAAACTTATCCCATTAATGTTGATCCTAACTCCTCTACATCATAGGTTGGTCCTTAGCACTGCTCCTGGGGTATGTACTTCCATTTTCCCATTAAGGAGGGTAGGCTTCAGACCACATTTTTCCGCAAACTTTTGGGTGACAAAAGAATGCGAAGCACCACAATCAAACAATAGTGTTGCTGGGGTGGAGTTGACGAGGAACGTACCCAGAATGCAGTCCGGGTCTTCCTGTGCTTCTTCTGCGGAGATGTGATTCACACGTCCCCTGATGTGGTACTACTGGTTGCGAGGAGCTTGGTTCCTACTTGGGGCTCCATGACCTTGTCCTTGATTAGGCGCATTGGGGTGCCGTGCATCTGGCTTCTTGTTGGGGCACTGCCTGGAGTACTGCCCAGCCTGTCCACATCCAAAGCAGGTAACCTGCCCTGGGATGTTGGGCTTGACTCCACTGTTGTTGGGCGGGTTGATCGCTGGCTTGGGGTTGACTTGCTGCCAGGGCTGGTAGTTCTGGCAAAACGTTGGTGCCTTATACTGCTGTCGCCGCTAGCTGGGTCTTGCCGGGGCTGATTGCCACAGACGTGACTTATGGTTGCTGGGACCTCCATTACCTATCAGCTTCCGCTTACGGGTGTCATCCATCGCATGACACTTATCCTCCAACATGAGGGCCTTGTTCACCAGATCGCATAAGGTCCGACATTCACAGACAACCAGCTGATACTGAAGTGACTGATGCAGTCCTTCCATGAAGCGTTCCACCTTTGCAGCTTGGTGTTGACGTCTTCTGGTGCATATCTTGACAAGAGATTAAACTTTTGCAGATACTCCTTGACGGTTCCGATGCCTTGCCTCAAAGCTCGGAATTCCCGCTTCTTAATGATCATCATTCCAGGGGGAATGTGAGCGGCGCGAAGTCTTTCCTTGAATACAACCCAAGTGATAGCCTGCCCTTCTTGCATGATCTGGAACACGTCCCACCAGGCTCTGGTCGTGCCTATGAGACAATGAGAAGCATAAAGGACTTTCTCGTGGTCGTCGGTGCGTTTGACCAGCGCGAGGAGGTCTTCGATGGTGCGGATCCAGTCATCGGCATCCAATAATTCAGTTATCTCTGTGAATATGGGAGGTGTAGTCCTCATAAACTCATACATAGTGGAGCGACTGTTGCCATTTCTGTTCTGTGGTGGATTGTTCACTAAGACTTGAGCCAGTTGTTGGATGGCGGCATTGTTGGCTTGACGTTCCTCTCGGAGAGCTTGGAGGAACTGAGCCACGGTCATGCTCTTCGAAGGAGGCGGCGGTGGGGGAATGTCGCCTTGCTGCTGCTTGAGGTGATCTCCAGCTTGAGCAGACTCACCGGTTCCCTGATGCTGGCTAGAAGTGGCAGTGCTGGGGTTGCCGAAGGTGCTGGTGCGACTTGGAATCACCATCTTATTTGGGAGCAGACAAGTCAATATACCGAAGTGGCCGGGGAATCATAAGGGATGACGCTCCTAAATAAGGGGTTTGGTACTGTGCAAGTGTGAGACAAACAAAAGGTTTGAGAAAACTAATGTGATAATTTAAAACAAGTGATGTAGTCGTTTACAAGCTGCCTAAGGCAGAAATGCGACTTGCATCAAATATGAATGGGAATCACACAGTACTCATGGTCCTCATGAACCGATACATGGACTCGACTTCGCTGGGGAGACTCCTAGTTTGCCTAAGACGTTACCTTAAGCGGCAGACTGCCCAGTCTCATATGCAGGTTCTACAGGGTCTTCGTCTTCATCCTCGTCGGTACCTTCTTCCTTCAGAGGTATGTGAGATGGGAGCAGTCCATCACGACGTCTATTTGTTGGCGAAGCGGTGAGGAGCTCAGTGTACTCTTCCGCAGTCAGACGACGACTGTGTATAGGAGAGGCCTGGAGTGGTGGTACCCCTCCTCGGAAGGCAATGACAGACTGCCCTCCGGGTGCTCCTTCCTTCTTGACTTTGCGGGTCTTCATCTTTTTCCACGCGAAGTAGGTCATTGACTTGGTGCAGTTCTTGGCGAAGCATCACGGACTCCTTGATCAGAAGGTGAGTCAAGGTGTCGGCGGAGAGGCTGAAGTAGGTCTGAAACCTGAGTGGCGTCCCGTCCTCCGGGGATGGGTTAAGTGTCCAGCTCCCATCAATCCCGTCCTTAACAAAGGGCAGGTGATGAGTAGCCGGTTCGCTGGCCATCTCGGGAAGAATATCACGGAGATGCACGAGCGCCTCTTGTGCGGATGTCTCCACTGCCAACATGAGATTCTCTATCTGTGGTCCTTCAAAGAACCAACTAGTTGGGGAGTCGTTTGCCTTCACTATCACATCCACGTGATATTCCTTTGTGTCGGCATTGATCCACTGCTCGTGGTAGAGAAAAATGGGCGTGCGGCGTACTTGACACTTCTCCAGGCTGTCTCCCAAGAGTAGGGGAAAGCCAGTTTCCAGAAGCATCTCAGGTACGACGACCATCTACAAGGTTTTTAGGAGAGGGTTATAAATTTGTGGGTGGTATGAATTAGTAGTAGGGTGCAGAAAATCTCAAGTGTAGGGGCTGAGGGTACTAATCGTCTCAGCTATCGTCCATGCTACCTAAGGCTTCCTACAGTTAGGATGGCTCTAATACCAGCTCTGTGGGGACCCCGACTTACGAGTCGAGATCGCCGAATGAACGTGCTGAGTGATCCCAGAGATCAATGCTCACCGAACACACATATACTAAATATTAAGATTCTTACATCCAACATACCGTTTAATACAACAAATGACCATCAAGGTCAAGTTTCACATAGGTAGGGCCTATAAGGCCAATCACACCGTCACATCTACTAGCGGAAATCTTGGGGATAAACGGGAGCCCATGCTATCAGCCTTCACCAACATGCATTATGACTGGGAAGCATCCTAGTTCGCATGTCCGTCTCCGATGATGAATTCTTCTCCAAACTCCGGTCCTTCCATGTCTGGTCAATAACATAACCAGTGGCAAGCCAGTGAGTACTTTGAATGTACTCGCAAACAACCCGTGATATGGATAATGCAGTTGGTAGGATAACAATTAATATGCAACATTGGTGGAAAGCGAGCTTGAATGTAAGTAGACATGGTCATAATTGGATATGCATCGTAAGCTAGATGGTATTTAGAAGAACAGGTTACAGATATCAATAATTCTGTTGAGGGCTGAATACTTCGGGTTCACCCGATATGCCAAGTCACCAAACTTGGTCATATCATCTCTTTCACATAACTCCATGAACACACACACACACACACACACACACACACACACACACACACTTGGTTTATGCGGAAACAACTTGACGTAGTTTAAGCAGGATTACCCAACTATCCTTGGTCGTGGATACGACTATTCGAATAGTTTTACACTTTGCAGAGGCTGTACGCTGTACCCACGAGATCCGGGAAACTTCCGTGTCATCCACGACTCGCGGTATATAACATACCCGAGGTAAGTACCCGATCAATGCCTTTCCCCTGACAATACTAGACAAATAGTTTTACTCGATTGGTACCCAACCCACATGATGTATGTCTTACGAGCATCAACTCTGGACCGTATGATCCATGCGGGGAGCAACGGTGTGCCCGGAACACGTAAAAACGACATAGGCGACCTACCTGGTACGACCCCGTCACGGGAGTGGCCATATATCACTCCCGCCACAAGTAATGTGGCTCTTTGCTAACACCGACCAAAGTAATCAACAAAGCCCCGTCCCATAAAAGGGTAACATGGTCGCACATGTAAGGTTGGGACGGTCTACACATCATAAATCTAATCCCATTTCCGAAACCACTCACACCAACCCGATGCACCACTTCTTGACAAGTGGCCACCTAACTCATCATTACCCTCGGGCATTAGTGGCACCCGACGGGGTTTTCATAAAACCTTTGATATCAACCTTACCATCATCATGCATACGCTTCTACTATGCTTAGCTCTGCTGTCTGATGCAGCTATGCTAATGCACAAAAGTCCTTCCAATGGTGCCGGAAATAGGTATGTCGACGGCACCAGGAATCCTTCAGCTGCGGCTATGCCTTAAGGGACTTCCTAGGCAAGTATGCAAAGTATTTCCCCCGTGGCCTTGGAGCCTTGCGTTGGTGTTCCCTTGAAGCGAAAAGGGTGATGTAGCACAACGACAGTAAGTATTTCCCTCAGTTTTGAGAACCAAGGTATCAATCCAGTGGAGGAGTATCTCAAGATCCTGCACAAACTCAAAAGCTTGCTCCTAACGCTATGAAGGGGTTGTCAATCCCTTATAGATTGTTTGCCAAGTGAGAACTGAAAGCAACAAACTAACAAAGCAAAGTAAAAGCGGAGGTGTAAACGATGGGTGTGAATAGACCCGGGGGGCGTAGTGTTTACTACTGGCTTCTCTCATGAAAGCAAGTAGACGGTGGGTGAACAAATTACTGTCGAGCAATTGATAGAACCGCGCAAAGTCGTGACGATATCTATGCAATGATTATGTCTATAGGCATCACGTCCAAAACAAGTAGACCGATACTTTCTGCATCTACTAGTATTACTCCACACGTAGACCACTATCCAGCATGCATCTAGTGTATTAAGTCCAAAAGAACAGAGTAACACCTTAAGCAAGATGACATGATGTAGAGGGATAATCTCAAACCAATGATAAAAACCACATCTTTTTACCTTGATGGCAACTACTTGATCTGTGCCTTGCTGCCCCTACTCTCACTGGGAAAGGGCACCACATGGTAGAACCCAAAACCAAGCACTTCTCCCATTGCAAGAATCATAGATCTAGTTGGCCAAACAAAACCCAAGACTCGGAGAGACTTATAAGGATATCAAATCATGCATAAAAGAAATCAGAAAAGACTCAAATATATATCATAGATAATCTGATCACAAATCCACAATTCATCGGATCTCGACAAACACACCGCCAAAGAAGATTACATCGGATAGATCTCCATGAAGATCATGGAGAACTTTGTATTGAAGATCCAAGAGAGAAAAGAAGCCATCTAGCTACTAACTACGGACCCGTAGGTCTGAAGTGAACTACTCACGAGTCATTGGAGGGGCGATGATGATGATGAAGAAGCCCTCCAACTCCAAAGTCCCCTCCGGCAGGGCGCCGGGAAGGGTCTCGAGAAAAGATCTCGCGGAAACGGAAGCTTGCGGCGGCGAAAAGGTATTTTCGAGGCTCTCCTGATTTTTTGCGGAATATTTAGGAATATATAGACTAAGGATCTAGGTCAGGGGGTGGCCAGGGAGGCCTCAAGCCCTGCCACCGCCGCCTCCCCTGGTGGCGGAGTGGGGGCTTGTGGGCTCCCTGGAGCCCACCTGGCTTGGCCCAAAGGCACTCTGATCTTCTTCCATTCGGGAAAAAAATCATTTCGGGGTTTTTCTTCCGTTTGGACTCCGTTCCAAAATCAGATATGAAAAGAGTCAAAAACACGGAAAAAATAGGAACTGGCACTTGGCAGTGAATTAATAAGTTAGTCCGAAAAAAGATATAAAAGGTACATAAAACAACCAAAGAAGACAAGATAACAACGTGAAATCGTAAAAAATTATAGATACGTTTGAGACGTATCAAGCGACCCCAAGCTTAACTCCTGCTCGTCCTTGAGTAGGGAAGTGATAAAGAATGAATTTTTGATGCTTTCATGCTACCTAACATAGGTGTCCTTTGTAATTCCTCTTATGTGACGTGAATGTTCAGATCCATTAGATTCAAAACAATAGTTTCTATTGATGTGGAAACAATAATAATTCAAGCAAACTAGGAAGGTAATCATGAACTTCCAAAATAACAAGGCCAAAAGAAAGTTATCCGTACAAAAGCATATAGTCTGGCTATGCTCTATCATCATTGCACAACGAATTTAAATCATGCACAACCCCGATATTGGCCAAGTAATTGTTTCACACCTTTACTTTCTCAAACCTTTTCAACTCTCATGCAATACATGAGCGTGAGCCATGGTTATAGCACTATAGGGTTTGGAATGTGGTGGAGGTTGTAAGACAAAAAGGAGAAGATAGTCATGTTAACTAGGCATATCAATGAGCTGTGGAGATGCTCATCAATAGATATCAATGTGAATGAGTAGGGATTAACATAGAAATGATGCACTAGAGCTACGAGTATGTGAAAGCTCTGAAAGAAAACTAGTGGGTGTGCATCAAACTTGCTTGCTCACGAAGACCTAAGGCAATTTTGAGAAAGACTATCATTGGAATATACAAGCCAAGTTAAAAAATGAAAATTTCCCACTAGCTATATGGTGGTGACAAAACGAGAGGCTCTCAATCATGAAGATCATGGTGCTTAATATGCACAAGTGTGGAAAAAGTGGTAGCATTGTCCCTTCTCTCTTTTTCTCTCATTTTTTTTGGTGGGCTCTTTGGCCTCTTTTTTTGGTGGGCTTCTTTGACCTCTTTTATTTCCTCACATGGGAGAATGATCCATCAATGATGATCATCACACTTTCAACTCAAAACTTAGAGCAACTATGACTCTATATGGAATGCCTTCGGTAGTGTACCGTGGCAATGATCTAGCATGGCATAGACATCAATGGAAACATCATGCTAGCTATCTTACGATCATGCAATGGCAATGTAGACGTGGTGGCACATGTCATGGTGGTAGTTGCATGGCAATATATCTCGGAATGACTTTGAAAAAGCCATAGTAGGTAGTTATGGTGGCTGTTTTGAGGGAGGCTAATGGTGGGTTTTGTGCACCGGCGAAAGTTGCACGACACTAAGAAGATAGTGATGGTGGTAGGTGAAAGTGCATCTAAACCATGGACTCAACATTAGTCATGAAGAACTCATATACTTGTTGCAAAAGTTTATTAGTAATCGAAACAAAGCATTCAACGCATACTCCTAGGGGAAGGGTTGGTAGGTATAAACCATCGCGCGATCTCGACCGCCACGCAAAGGATGACAATCAATATACTAATCATGCTCAGATTTCATCACACAACGGTTCACCATACGTGCATGCTACGGGAATCACTAACTTCAACACAAGTATTTCTAGATCCACAACACCTTACTGGCATGACTTCAATATTACCATAACCACAACTCAAAACTAATTGAGATGAATCAAACTTCTCTAAATATTCAATGCACATGAAGGTGGAAGTTTCCGTATCCCTTTGGATAACTACCCCTTTTGAGACTACTTTCAAAGCATAGATCAACTACCAAGCCACGCACCGCTGTGCTCTAAAAGATATAAGTGAAGCACATAGAGCAAAAGTATCTGGCTTAAAAGATATAAGTGAAGCACATGTGAGCTGAATTGTCTACCAAAAGATATAAGTGAAGCTCGACAAAATCACGGTGTGTGCATGTCTCTCTCTAGGTGTGCAGCAAGGATGATTGTGACACAACAAAAATAAAACACTCCTACGATACAGGACGCTCCAAGCAAAAACACATAACATGTGGTGAATAAAAATATAGCCCCAAGTAACGTTACCGATGGATTGAAGACGAGAGAGGGGATGCCTTCCCGGGGCATCCCCAAGCTTAGGCTTTTAAGACATCCTTGAATCTCTTGGGGTGCCTTGGGAATCCCCAAGCTTGAGCTCTTGCCACTCTTTATCTCTTTGTCTATAAGAACTTCACCCAAAACTTGAAAACTTCACAACACGAAACTTAAACAGAAACTCGTGATAACATTATTACAAGAAAGCAAACCATCACTTCCTTAGGTACTGTAGCAAACTTAAATTCTACTGGTGCTGATGTTGATTTACTGTACTTTCAATCTTACATGGCTAATACCCCCCGATACTATCCATAGTTTCATCAAAATAAGCAACAAACACAATAAAAAACAGAATCTGTTAACAACAGACCAGTCTGTAGCAATATGTATATTTCGTATACCTCTGGTACTTCAAAAATTCTGAAAAATTACGACAGTCTAAAGAATTTGCGTAGCAATCAGCAGCAAAAATAATCAACTCAAAAGCTCTTACAGTAAAAATGGAAATTCTTTTCGTGAGCAGAAAGTTTCTGTTTTTTCCAGCATGACCAAACGATCATCCCCAAGACTAATCATAACGGTTTTGCTTGGCACAAATGCAAAAAGAAACACAAAAAACACAATCATTACAGAATTATGAAAGTGTGGGAAACACAAAACAGAAAGGAAAAAAGATAGATTCGTTCGGTTGCCTCCCAACAAGCGCTTTTGTTTAACGCCCTTAGCTAGGCGAAAGGTGATGAAATCACGTATAGTCATCTTTGGTGCTCAAACCATAGGTAGTGTGGTCATTTACCATCTTAAGATTTTCATATTTATTAGATGACTCACCACTAACTTTAGGAACAAAAACAGGCTTGACGGTTTTTTTGAGAGTAAGATTTGGAGTATTTTGCATAGCGGCAAAAGCGGAACCCAAGTTGGTTATGACATCTTCTAATTTGCCAATTCTAGAAGAATCATTAACTATAAGTTCCTTCTCCTTTAAATTTTTCAAAAAGTTTCCCACTTTG
Organism: Hordeum vulgare subsp. vulgare; assembly: GCF_904849725.1. Classification (NCBI taxonomy): domain Eukaryota; kingdom Viridiplantae; phylum Streptophyta; class Magnoliopsida; order Poales; family Poaceae; genus Hordeum; species Hordeum vulgare. The sequence goes on along the minus strand of NC_058524.1, from coordinate 363,733,733 downwards.
GATCCGTACTGAGTAATTTGATTGTGGATCTTTCTATCCAAACCCTCAATAAGTTCAACTGTGGCAATTTTGTTTTCAATAGTGTCAAGCCTTTGCATCACGTGTTCCAAGGTCAAGATAGTTCCATTAACCATGAGCGGGGGCGAGCCTACCAAATTAATGATAGCTCTGTAGGAGTCAACAGTATGGCTCCCCAAAAAGTTCCACCCTACAATGGTATCAAGGATATACCTATTCCAAGGAGAAATTCCAACATAAAAACTGCGAAGGAGGACAGTAGTGGATTGCTTACGAGTAGATCTACTTTGAGCATTGCAAATCCTGTACCAAGTGTCCTTCAAATTTTCTTCCTCATTCTGCCTGAAATTGAGAACTTCATTTTCAGGGGTGTCGTTTGGAGTGGTGGGTCTAGCCATTGATGGACTATCTCACGCACAAACGAGCATGAAGAGAGAGTGAAACGGGCAAAAGAAAACGACAAAAAGGCAAAAGAAAACGGCGAATGTGAAGTGGGGGAGAGGAAAACGAGAGGCAACTGGCAACAAAAGTAAATGCAAGAGAAGAGTTTGTGAGACCTACTTGGATAGATCTTGATTTCTCCTCCCGGCAACGGCGTCAGAAATGCTTCTGATGTCAGCTATGCTAATGCACAAAAGTCCTTCCAATGGCGCCAGAAACAGATGTGTCGACGGCACCAGGAATCCTTCAGCTGCGGCTACGCCTTAAGGGACTTCCTAGGAAAGTATGCAAAGGATTTCCCCTGTGGCCTTGGAGCCTTGCGTTGGTGTTCCCTTGAAGCGGAAAGGGTGATGTAGCACAGCGACGGTGAGTATTTCCCTCAGTTTTGAGAACCAAGGTATCAATCCTGTGGAGGAGTATCTCAAGACCCTCCAGCTTGCTCCCAACGCTATGAAGCAGTTGTCAATCCCTTACAGATTGTTTGCCAAGTGAGAACTGAAAGCAACAAAGTAACAAAGCAAAGTAAAAGCGGAGGTGTAAACGATGGATGTGAATAGACCCGGGGGCCATAGTGTTTACTAGTGGCTTCTCTCATGAAAGCAAGTAGACGGTGGGTGAACAAATTACCGTCGAGCAATTGATAGAACCGCGCAAAGTCGTGACTATATCTATGCAATGATTATGTCTATAGGCATCACGTCCAAAACAAGTAGACCGATACATTCTACATCTACTACTATTACTCCACACATCGACCGCTATCCAGCATGCATCTAGTGTATTAAGTCCAAAAGAACAGAGTAACGCCTTAAGCAAGATGACATGATGTAGAGGGATAATATTAAACCAATGATAAAACCCCCATCTTTTTACCCTTGATGGCAATTACTTGATGTGTGCCTTGCTGCCCCTACTGTCACTGGGAAAGGTCACCACATGGTATAACCCAAAACCAAGCACTTCTCTCATTGCAAGAATCATAGATCTAGTTGGCCAAACAAAACCCAAGACTCAGAGAGACTTACAAGGATATCAACTCATGCATAAAAGAAATCAGCAAAGACTCAAATATATATCATAGATAATCTGATCACAAATCCACAATTCATCGGATCTCAACAAACACACCGCCAAAGAAGATTACATCGGATAGATCTCCATGAAGATCATGGAGAACTTTGTATTGAAGATCCAAGAGAGAGAAGAAGCCATCTAGCTACTAACTACGGACCCGTAGGTCTGAAGTGAACTACTCACGAGTCATTGGAGGGGCGATGATGATGAAGAAGAAGCCCTCCAACTCCAAAGTCCCCTCCGGCAGGGCGCGGGGAAGGGTCTCCACATGAGACCTCGCGGAAACGGAAGCTTGCGGCAGCGGAAAAGTATTTTCGAGGCTCTCCTGATTTTTTGCGGAATATTTGGGAATATATAGGCCAAGGATCTAGGTCAGGGGCGGCCAGGGAGGCCACAAGCCCTGCCACCGCCGCCTCCCCCTGGTCGCGGAGTGGTGGCTTGTGGGCTACGTGGAGCCCACCTGGCTTGGCCCAAAGCCCCCTAATCTTTTTCCGTTCGGGAAAAAAATCATTTCAGGGTTTTTGTTCCGTTTGGACTCCGTTCCAAAATTAGATATGAAAAGAGTCAAAAACACGGAAAAAACAGGAACTGGCACTTGGCACTGAATTAATAAGTTAGTCCAAAAAAAGATATGAAAGGTACATAAAACAACCAAAGAAGACAAGATAACAGCGTGAAACCATCAAAAATTACAGATACGTTTGAGACGTATCACTATCTACTTGTCAACATAATATTAGCGTGGCCCTCATAGTTGGTAGGATCATGCTCAAATGCAAGTGCTCCGGAGGAGCCATCGGTAACACCATATCGTTGATTCACCAAATACTCATGATCATATGCAACGGGAATAATTGCGTTACTTAGCATGCAAATAATATCTTGCTCAAGCATGGTCAAAGGGCTGCTTGCCTTGGTCAGCTAGGTACCCGGGGTCTTCGAGTCCAACACCTTCGTCAAATGTGCAATCTATCATCTTAATAATAGTAATAAAATAAGTTGCTCAGTCAAAAATCAGAACACAAACTCACTTGAAAAATGTTATCCTATTCTGATAAATCTATATTATAGTTTTAATTTTTTTGTCTCTGGTTTTGGTGAAAAGATTATTTTTAAAATCAATTTAATGGGAGCTAAAATATTCAAAATAAGCCTTTTAATTATAACTAAACTGAAAAGGTCTCATAAAAATTTGTATAACAACTCTATTAAATGCTACACATTTGTAGAAGAATTGTGGTGGGGAAATAATTAAATTTAATTAAATAACAAACTCCACAAAAATCTTTTAAAACAGATTACAAAGAAAAAAAGAAAAAAGGGCTCAGCCCTGGACTGACTCGGCGAGTGGCTGGGCCGTCCCAACTGGCCAACTGGCGAGCGAGCCAGCCAGCAGCCCACGCGCGCACGCCGTGAGGTTCAAACCTAACGCGCGGGGACCTGCGGTTAGCTGCTGAGAGAGGAGAGAGGGAGAGAGATGAGTCACCGACAAGTGGGGCATGCATGTCGGGGTCGTCTTCCTCCTATGGACAGAGGGGAGGGGAGGCTCGCCGGCGGCGACACCGACACCCTCATGCCCAACGATGACATGAATGGAACCAGGACATCATCGCCTACCTGCTGGTGGTCGAAGGGACGACGGGGAGGCCCAGGGTCACCAGCGACGAGGTGGTGGCGGCGGAGCCGATTCGGGAGGTCGAGGGAATGGGTGCTACAGGCAGGGATTCACTCGGGGGAGAGGTGGAGAAGCTCCGTGAGCTCACTACGGTCACACAGGTGGTGAGAGGAGCGCGAGAGCTGGCCTATAGCCCGAGATCGATGGAGCTTTGAAGCGACGAGGCCTCGTTTGATCTCGAGCATCGGAGCTCGTTCTGCTCGAATGGGGTGGCTAGGGGCTTGATTGAGGGTCTAGAGGAGTGGTGTGAGGGTGCTGGAGTGAGGGGGAGGCCTATTTATAGGCCAGTGACGATGCACCGAGCGGGGAGCGCTTTTGGTTTCACCGTGGCTCGCAAGAGAGGCGAAGAGAGCTCGGGGTTGAAACCACGGTATTATGGATGTGGTTTAGGACCCCAGAGACTCAATAGAGAGAGAGAGAGAGAGAGAGGGCGAGGAGAGCGCGTGCTACGTGGCCGCGTTCTTCTGGCCGAACCTGGCGCGCGCGGGCATGCGTCGCCCTGGTCAACAGAGAGGGGGAGGAGGGCCCCTGAGGCTGCCCTGATTCAGGTGGGTTGTCGGGGACATGGAGAGGCATCGAGGGGAGGCTTGAACTGGCCGTAGCTGGCCACCTTTGCCTCGGGTGCACTCTGTAGCGCACCGTGAGCGCAGTTTTGGCATGCCACGGCATGCTGGTGCGCTCTGGGGTGCTTTGGCTGTGTCTGGCGTGTCCTGGGGTTGGATGAGATGATCCCTAGCCGTTTGAGAGTCAAGGGACTCACTGTTGGTCAAAGGGAGTGATTAAAGAGGTGATGCGAGACTTGAGCCACAAACTAAAATGGAGATTTTGGCTCTTCTGCTTGGAACCAGAGAGGGTCCACCCGTTTGCAATTGAGGAGTGGTGCTGGCTGCTTGGACTAAGAGTTTGGTGGAAAGGGTGTGGGTGTAGGGTGAGATAAGCGATGTTTTAGCAAGCTGACAGAAGGTGTTCGACAGGTGTTTTGGGTAGCTACCCTTCACCACTGACGATGAAAGTTAACATGATTGGGTTTGATGCAAAAATAGGATGCTCCACCAAATTTGACCTTCATTGGACAAGTTTGGGAGTGCAAACTTGAAATCACCCCCAGATGGGTACTTCTGTCCATTCAAAAGGGAATGTGGGTAAATTAATCCCCACAAATACAATTTTTGGCAGGGTCTCCTCATTTTGGGTGCTCAGCACTGCTGCAAAATTTCAAGCCATTTGGACAAACTTTGCTATGTAGAGTTGCTTCAACTTGATTATGGACAGAGAGGGTTTTAAGATTATTTGGTGAACCGAATCACCTTTGAATGAGGTGAAACTTGGCATGGCGACCAAATATAGCTTGGGAAGCATGCTAGAACTTTCTGGGAATTTATTGGAAACAATTCCTTTGGAAATATTTCAAAAGGTCAAAACACACATATTAGGTTTTCAAGGATTTGCTCAATTAATTTGAACATAAATAGGGGTTGAAAATCTTATGTATGTAAAATATATGTCCTATGAGTATCTCCCAATTTTCTCAGATTTTTCTAAGGGAGAAAATTATGTTTTCATAAAGAAATATCATTTCTAGCCTCAGAAAAGGACATGCAAATAAAATAGAAAAATATTTTATAAAATAATTATTTTATGATATTGGAGAGTGACAATAGTGCCAAAACCAGAATACAATCTTTGTGTGAAGGCATTTCCTTCAAATCAGGGACTTGTAGTGCAAACCCAAAGTAAGGTTTTGAAATAGCCAAAGTGAGAAAAGGGTCTTTTTGAAAATAACATGCTGTAAAAATATGGTTTTTGGATCCACTCATTAAAGCATAGATACAAACATTGGCAATCATGTCACTTATAGCACTTGCTTAAAAAGTTTATTAAACTCAGATTTTGAAAAGGCTATGACTGAAGTGAGGTAAAAACAGGGTGTGACAACAATTAACATGACAAACTGGTGGGTTCGATCCCAAAGGGTCAAACGAGTATACTATTCATTGTCGAGCAGATGACAAAGTGACTTGTCCCATATAGAAGGAAATAAATCACAAGAAACGACAATGAGGGGATTACCGGACGGCAACACACGTAGACGGTGTACATAAGAACGCGTTAGTGGGAAAATCAAAATTCGTGAAAGTTTAGTGGCAGCCATCAAATATGAGAACTAGGTAGTAGCATAGAAATTAGACACACAAATATATACCTTTTATGTGCCTTGAAATATCCTGACTAATTAATTACATACTTGTTGTGCTCTTGAAACCCACGTAATTTCCCATGTGCATATTGTTCAAGTTACACGATACTATAATTAACCTATCTTCTAAAAACTGAAGAGAATAATTTTCCTTATTTTAGTGTGTTCGACCAATCACCAGTACAATGATAATTTATGCTGATACTACATGTACATTAATGATGAGTACAATGAGAATTTAAGCAATGAATTGAGACTGATGAATTTGTGAATGTTTGTTTATGAACCTGCACCCTCACTCAACGACATAAAGGTAAACCATGTTGCAGTGACCATATTGGCACCTGGTTTGGCAAAGGTCCTCTCCTGCCATCTCTTTTTTCTCCCATCCTTCATGCCTTTGGTGTGTGCTTAGAAGACGAGGGCAAGGTTGATGAATTCCAAATTTAGTTTGCACAAAGGTTTGTGGTTCTCCAATCCAACAAATAGCAACAAAACTACCCATACAATATTCTTATGTACAGTTGGATAAATATGCAACTTACTGGATAAATATGCAACTTACTCAGTAGTGGAACAACAGGGGATGCGGTGGCTTCGTCGATGTTGGCACCACTCTTCACGCTGCTTAGTGGCTCCAGTTCTCTGCACCTTCACTCCAAGGTTCAGTCGGCCATGCTGCAGAGCTAAGTTAAATTAAAAATGGAACCACAATATGCTCAAGTAAGTTAAATTAAAAAGAAGATCTTCACACTTTATAAGAAGTACTCAACATAAAGACAAATGAAAACTATCATGATGTATGCAAATGTATGCCTCTGCCAGTGTAGGAGGATATGCAATAAAACTAGCGCGTCATGTAGCAATAATAAGGGCAAGGCCCAACTAGCATGCGGCTCCTCAATCAGGCAAAAGCATGTATGACATGAAGATCAAGTCATGAGATGGTGGATGTTGCATGGTAATGTATCTTGGAAAGGCTATGGAAATGCCTTAATAGGTAGGTATGGTGTCTGTTTTGAGGAAGGATATAACGAGGCTTATGATGACAAAGCGTATCATGCCAAGGGTTTGGATGCACCGGCGAAGTTTGCACCAACTCTCAAGATGAGAAAGGGCAATGCACGGTACCGAAGAGGCTAGGAAAATATGGATGGTGGAAGTGCTAGCAATCGAATACTCGCACTAGTCAGAAGAACTCATGCATTTATTATCGGTAACTCTCTATCTAGTTAGGAGATTCACAAAGATACAAGCACCCCGAGGAGGAGTGTTTGGGGGTTTGGTTATCCTTGCACATCCTCGACCCATGATAATGTGAGGGTACATATATTCCAACCCCTCCAGAGGTTAGCGATCCATCTAGTAGCTAGAGTTCTCAACTTTTTTTTGAAAATACACACGAATTTCCCAAAATACGACACCTATCAGTAATAGGCTCAAGCGCTTGACACCAATAGTCCAAACATTACTCAAATAATTACCTCAAAACTATTGCAAGTTACTACTATACTTAAATAGCAATCTCAGTTACCTACTCATGCAAGACACACAACTAAGTACAACGAGCCAACTCTCTAAACAAGATAAGCATGTTAACTCAAGAGAGTTCCTAAAGCAACCTAAATAAAAGCTCTTAAAAAGATAAAGCATGAAAACTAAGAGCTAAGCATGACATCTGCTATGAACAGATTAAGAACACACAAAAGATAAGCATGAAAACCTATGTTGTGTTCTAGGGTGGAGTGGAGCGTGTTTCTATCCCAAACAAAGAAGCCTAGGTTCCAACTTGTTATGAACAACAAGAAAAACTCAAACAAACTAAAAAGTAAGATCGGGACGCTCCAAGCATAGCACATAACATATGAAGTGATAAAAATATAGCATGGAGAAGGACGAAGTGATGCTTGTTGATGGAGAAGGGGATGCACGGGGGCATCCCCAAGCTTAGACGCTTGAGTCTCCTTGAATATTTCTCGGGGATGCATGGGGGCTTCCCCAAGCTTGAGCGCTTGACACTCGTGAATCTTCTTTCATCATCCTCCATCGCATACTTGAAAAATCCCTTCATACGAAACTCATTATAAGCTGATTAGACTGGTTAGTGACCATAATAAAAGAATTTATTCTCTACTGGAAATAAATATTTTCATGAAGAGCTACTGTTTCTCAAGATTTCCAAAAGGTTCTTGCAAAGAAAAAGCAAGCTTAATATTTGCAAAACAATGAAAACACAAAACAGGGCAGAATTCGGGAAAAACGGAACAATAGGTAGTAAATAATTTATTCGGGGCACTTCTGCAACTCAAATCAAAAAACTCAGAATAGATGCAGAAATACAATTATATAGAGCATGCTGTCAAAACAATTCAGATTAAAAAGATGATATGGTGATTTTTGGCCAATTTTTCTGTCAAGCAGACATAATCTGTTTCTGGACAGCTTGTCACAAGTTTTGAACTTTCTTACAATCGGAGGCTAAAACTTGGCACAAAACTTGAAAATAAAGATACAATGATGTTGCTACAGTAGTAACAAGCATCAAGACCACTAAAGCTGAAAGTAAAAACAAATTGGGTTGCCTCCCAACAAGCGCTTTCTTTTATGCCTTTGAGCTAGGCATGATGCAAAAAAGATCAAGTTGTATCAATTGGACCATCACAAAGATCATCAAAAAGTTTTTCAATAATACAACTTGTCTTAAGAGGAGTCTTAGAGAGAGGCTTAGTGGCAGCACTTCTAGGAACAGAAGCAAAGATAGTAAGACCGATTGGACTTTCATTTCTAATTCTATTTAAGAGAGGTATCTCTTCCAAGGTCTTCACAATTTCAACACCCTTAGCAATAGGTATACTCGTTTTGGGTTGAGGAACCTTGGGTACGTGAACGAACTTAGGTTCCTTACTTGTGGGGGTTTCTACCTTTTTAGTCTTGATGCAGGATAGAGTATTTCCTAAAGTTTCAATAATATCCTCGATCTTATCAATCCTAGAAGGATCCACATCATGGGATTTAAGGGTCTCCAAAGTTTTGAAATTTTTGTGCATGGATCTATCAAGCCTATTTAAGTTCCCTTGAATCCTATGATCTACTTCATTTATTTTACTCTTGCTTGGCATCTCTAGCTCTATTTTCTCAAGTTTAATCATAATGTGAGCTAAAGTGATATCATCCTTTATGTCAACAATAGGTGGGATTCCGACAAGATTTTCCAGCCTCCCAAATGGGAGCTTCCAAGAAACTCCCACCTATTGCTGTGTCTAGAACAAACCTATTCCAAGAAGTAATACCAACATAAAAATTTCTAAGCAAAATAGTGGTGGATTGCTTCTTGGTGGCTCTATGTTGAGAATCTTTAATTCTATACCAAGCATCTTTCAAACTTTATCCAATGCTTTGTTTGAAGGTGAGAATCTCTCCTTCGGGTGCAACACCAAAGGTAAAGGACTTAGGCATACTGACTAAACAAAGCAAAGTAACTACTTTTTTGGTACTTTTTGGTATAAGACTCTAAAGCAAAAACTAGAAAGCAAACTAACAAGACTAAAAAGCAAAGGTAAAAGATAGTGTGCAACTCCCCTATCTTGAAGACTGGAGTCCCCGGCGATGGCGCCAGAAATTTGCTTGATGACGAGTTGATGGATATACTTCTCGCCCCTCGTTGGTTACCCCAAGTGGAAGGGGGAGATGTAGTGAGCAGGAGATTTCCCTTACACGGGGACTGTAAGGTTTATCGAACGAGGACTCCGAGGATCAACAAGTAGGTGTCCGCTGCTCTGGCACTAGTAGAAGACGTGGACCTGCAGACACAAGAAATAACTTTGCTCCCAACTAGTTCAGAGAGGTTGTCAATCTCTCCGGCCTTGTAGTTTGCAAATGATCAAAACACAAGCGGGGATTGTGATAGTGATCGCAACGGAAAAGTAAATAAAAGCAGTAAATGGTGGAGGTGTAAACAATGGTGGTAATATGGACCAGAGTCACATGATGTTCACTAGTGATGTCTCTCTCCCAAAAGACGATAAAAACCTATGCTGGGTAAACAAATTACAGCTAGGTAATTGACAGAATTATAAACGCACCGCAATGCTAATCATGCTACTAGAAAGTTAGAGGCTCAAAAGTAATGGGTAGTACGCCAAGACAAGTAGACCGTTTATCCATCAACATCTACTCTCTAATCATCCACCTTGAGATATCTATCTAGAACATCTCGCTGGTATTAAGTTGCGAGCCCCACCCAAACTATAACTCAAAGCAACAAACAACTGCATTAACGAACTTTGCGTAAGGTAAACAATCCTTGCAACCGTGGTTACAAGCACCGTTGTTTTCTCCCTGGTGGCAACAACACATTCCCTAGTCTCTTGCTTCTGTCACTCAAGCTATACATCACGGGGCATGAACCCACAATCATGCATAACACTCCCTCTTGGAGTTAGAATCTACTACTCGGCCAAAGCAATAAAAAGCAACGGAGAACATGCATGAATTACTCAAGAACATAATATAAAAGGAGAACCAAATATATAACTCATCACAATCTAAACATAATCTCATAATCCATCGGATCCCAGCAAACCAAGCATAGCAACAACAGGAAAATTACATAGATGCCTTGATCATGTAGGGCAGCTCACAAGGGCTAAACATTGAAGCACAAGATTAGAGAGAAGACATCACATAGCTAATGGTCATGGATTCTTGGTCCAAGGAGGACTACTCACGACACGTTCGGGAAGCGTCCATGGTGGTGGAGAAACTCCTGGAGGTCAATCCTCCCCCCGACAGGGTACCGAGAAGAGGTCTTTTGGGCTCCCGATCTCGGAAGCGTTGCGGTGGCGGAACGATGGAGAAATTCACGGTTCTGGATATGTTGGAAGGGTTTTCTCCCGAAGAGGTAAATATAGGCTGAAGGAGGGCACCAGAGGAGATGGTCCCCACCTAGGCGACTCGGTGGCATGGCCAGGAGGTGGGCCGCGCAGGGATGCCGCCCGGGCGAGCCATGGCTCCCCTCTGACCCCACTTGATGCCTTGTGAAGCTTCTGTCATGCCGATATTTATATATTGTTCTCGGAATTTTTGGGGCTTTGTAAATCGGGGTAAAAGTCCCTGCAAAAAAGACATCAGCAGCCAGAAACTGGCGCTGGGTGCACTGAGTTAGTAGGTTCGTCCAAATATGTGTAAAAAGGTATGAAAGTGTAGCAAAACATATAACAATTTCACCCAAAAGATCATGGAACAAAAATAAATTATAGATACATTTGTGATGTATGAGAAGTGTACAATGACCGGACGACCGACAACAGCCGGATGTCCAACAGTCTACAGCGGTCGGACGACCAATGTCTTCCGGACGTCCGACAGACTCCAGCCACGGGACGATCGATAGCTATAGGAAATCATGCGCCACCCGCCGAGAGTAGAATCGCCGAGCGTCCGACATGCTCTGGACGTCCGGGCCCTCCCGAGCCACCGGACGACCGACGTCCTCAGGACATCCGGCACCTGCCTGTGAGGAGCCACGTGCCTTGTATCATTTCTCCACTTACCCCTTCTTGGACAAGACAATATATACTCATACCACACCTCATTTCTAGGGTTAGCAAAGTGATAGTTCATTCATAGATGAGCTTTGCTCCTTCCTCTACTTCTCATATGGAGACCTAGGCCTCTAGCGGAGAAGATTCCTAGAGGATGTCAAGGCCCCTTTTGAGGGAATATCCATCTTGGATTCAATGCCCATCTCTCCTAGAGATTTGGATGAACTATACATGTATATTTATTTCCATTGTTCTTGGATCTTGATGCACCTCATAAGTTGCTTGTGATTTGAGGAGTACTTGGTGTGGATCTTATCCAATAGAGTGTTTTCCCTTTTGATTTCTCCATGTTTTCCCCTCATGTTCTTTGTGTTCTACCTCAAATCCACCTCCAATTCGTGAAGATCGGGACACCTCAGGTTGCCCCGTATCATGGACGCTGTAGTTTTGGTGTTCGTGTTAGCCTCCACAAATACATGTATGTGACTCCTACGCTTCTTCATGGCATCAACCACCCCATCAGTTTCTTGCCCATCCAACACTAATCATGCCCAGTGGCACTCCTATATACCGTATATGGGCTAACAATCGAGAGGTTCACACTCTTGTGTTTTACTCTCTCTATCTCTATCTATCTATCTATCTATCTATCTATCTATATATCTATCTCTCTCTCTCTCCACTAAGGAGTGTTCCATTAAGTTTGTCTCACAGAACTACATCGTCGACTTTTTATGTGTGTATATAATGTGTAGATAAAGTGTTGATGAAATTAGTAACACACATTTTTGTGGGTATAAGGAGCTACAGCTTCATGACATGTGCACACTAGATGTTATTTGAACTGTGCATAAGAATCCGATGGAAGATGTGCTCTAATCAGTTAACATAATATGTTATGCAAGATGTGCTCTAATTATACAATTTCACAATTAATGTACTCATTAGTACTCATCAATTCATGTGCACATCAGTCCCCCCCTCACTAAAATTAGGCAGCAACTTGTCTCATTTGGAAAATCATCACCAAGACTAACCCGACTTCCCGTCTACGTAGATGCCGTGAGATTCAAGATCTAGCTGGCTTTGGGTGAAGCGACGACACGCCCTTGACCCCCACCGCGAGATGTGGTAGCTAGCTTCTTCACGGACCTGGATGTATTTTTTGGTTTATTTTTGGTGTTTGTACTACTGTTTGATCCTTCATTATAGTTCTAGGAACTTTATCATAAAAAACTTACCTGCTTTTTTTTTATAGAGGAACGTATGTTTTTGGTCTATCAAGTTTTACCAAAAGTATACAAATGGTCATTCATGAATTTTTGGGCGACATTTGGTCGCTCAAGTCTTAAAACCACGTAAGTTTCGTTGAAAACTGGATTTCGGTGGACCGACCACGTGGTAGTTGTTTTATTCAATGTAGAGGAGAGAAGCTAAGGATCAATAATTTGGCGCGCCATCGGGAGAGAATCCTTCGTGTCACGCCAATGGTTGTGGTAGTATCTAGCATGGGGCATCGCAGGAGGGTGACACGTCTCCATCGTATCTACTTTTCCAAACTCTTTTGCCCTTGTTTTGGACTCTAATTTGCATGATTTGAATGGAACTAACCTGGATTGACGCTGTTTTCAGCAGAATTGCCTTGGTGTTATTTTTGTGCAGAAATTAAAGTTCTCCAAACGTCCTGAAAATTTACGGAGATCATTTTTGGAAAATATGAAAAATATGTGCGCCAAGATCCACTTGAGGGGGTGGGCCAGTGGGCCACAAGCCCTGGCTCCGCCATCCCCTTGGTGGCGGTGGGCAAGCTTGTGGGGCCCACACAGCTCTGCCGCCCCCAATCTCAGGTCTATAAGTTCACTTTCGTCCTAGAAAAAAATATAAAAAGAGAAGATTTTGTCGCGTTTGCGATACAGAGGCGCCGCCACAACCTGTCCATCATCTGGAGGGCAGATCTGGAGTCCGTCTTGGGCTCCGGAGAGGGGAAATCGTCGCCATCGTCATCATCAACCTTCTTCCCTCTCCAATTCCATGAAGCTCTTCATCGTTCGTGAGTAATCTATTCGTAGGCTCGCTGGGCGGTGATGAGTAGGATGAGATCTATCATGTAATCGAGTTAGTTTTGATGGGGATTGATCCCTAGTATCCACTATATTCTGAGATTGATGTTACTACTACTTTGCCATGCTTAATGCTTGTCACTAGGGCCCGAGTGCCATGATTTCAGATCTGAAATTATTATGTTGTCACCAATATATGTGTGTTTTAGATCCGATCTTGCAAGTTGTAGTTACCTACTATGTGTTATGATCCGGCAACCCCGGAGTGACAATAACCGGAACCACTCCCGGTGATGACCATAGTTTGAGGAGTTCATGTGTTCACCAAGTGCTAATGCGTTGGTCCGGTTCTTTATTGAAAGGAGAACCTTAATATCCCGTAGTTTCTATTTGGACCCCGCTGCCATGGGAGGGATGGACAATAGATGTCATGCAAGTTCTTTTCCCAAAGCACGTATGACGACACACAGAATGCATGCCTACATCACATTGACGAACGGGAGCTAGCCACATATCTCTCCGTGTTATAACTGTTGCATGATGAATATCATCCAAACAAATCACCGAGCCATTGCCTACGAGTTTGTCCTACTGCTGCTGTTACTTGTCTTGCTCTGCTGCTGTTACTACTTCTGCTACTGCTGTTACATGTCTTGCTCTGCTGCTACTATTGCTACTACTGTCGGTTTCTACTGTTGCTACTTGCTACTGCTATCACTACTGCTATTCCTTGCCGCTGCTATTGCTCGTTACACTGCTGCTACCTCCTACACTTTTGATTCGCTTGACGTTGACGGGAACTGACAATTTCCGTCAACGAGGCAACTTGGCGCCATTGATACAATCGTTAGAAACAGTCTGCCGTGTCAACAGATCGTTTCTAACACCGTTGCTATCATACTACTTTGTTGTTATTACTTTGCTTGCAGATACTAATCTTTCAGGTGTGCTTGAATCTGACATATTCAGCTGCTAATACTTGAGAGAATCCTCTCACCTCCTATAGGCGTACCAACAAATTTGGGTCGAATACTCTACCCTCGAAAACTGCTACAATCCCACGCGCTGGTGGGCCGTCAACAACATTCTTCTAGTTTCGATTGCCGGAGAGTGCTAGCAGCATTCTTCTGGTGCCGTTGCAAGGGAAGGTCTGCTGTTACGGAGTCAGCATTTTTCTGGCGCCGTTGCCGGGGAGGTATTGCTATATTCTCTGAGTTACTTGGGATTTATATCTGCTGATCACTATGAAGAATCTGAAAGATCCAAAAACCAAAGTCTTGCCCTCAACTACGAGGGGAGGTAAGGAATTGCCATCTAGCTCTGCACTTGATTCACCTTTAGTTATGAGTAAGTTTGCGACATCACCTCCTGCTAGAAATCTTGACATGTCTCCTGTGCTTGATGATGCTACTGCTAGAGATACTATGCTTGATTCTATGCCTGATGCTATTATGCCTGATGATGCTATGCTTGATACTATGCCTGATGATGCTATGCTTGATAGTGCTAGAGATGCTATGCTTGATACTGCTTTGCCTGATGATGCTAGAGATGCTATTTTCCCTGATGATGCTATGCTTGATACTGCTAGAGATACTACTTTGCCTGATGTTCCACTAGGGGTATTCCTTGATGCTCATATTGCTAGAGTTACTGCCAATGCTCGTGATGCTTCTGAAACTGCCGATACTATTGAGATAGAACCTGCTTTTGGTCCTGTTAGATCTAGCTCTCCTAGATATGAATTGCCTGATATACCTGAGGGTTACATTATGGAGGGAGAGATAGGTGAGGATTTTCTTGCGTGTAAGGATGCCTATGACGCTAAGAAATTACTTGTCAAGTGGAAGGAAAAATCTCTGAAAGCTAGGATGAAATACGACCTGAAGTTTGCCACTTAACCTATCTTTATCACCGATAAGGATTATGAATTCTCTATCGATCCTCAGATAATCTCTCTAGTCGAATCTGATCCTTTTCACGGTTATGAGTCTGAGACGGTCGTAGCCCATCTTGCCAAACTACACGATATAGCCACCCTTTTCACTAATGAGGAGAAGATCCGTCACTACTATATCCTTAAGCTGTTGCCTTTCTCTCTAAAGGATGACACTAAAGCCTGGTTCACCTCTCTTGCTCCTGGATGTGTGAGTAGTCCCCAGGATATGGTCTATTACTTCTGTGAGAAATATTTCCCTACCCATAAGAAGCAAGCTGCCTTGCAGGAAATATACAACTTTGCTCAACTCCAAGAAGAGAGTCTCCCACAAGCTTGGGGGAGGCTCGTCCAGCTACATAATGCTTTGCCTGATCACCCTCTTAAGAAGAATGAGATACTTGATATCCTCTATAACGGACTTACCGATGCCTCTAGAGACCACCTAGATAGTTGTGCCAGTTGTGTTTTTAGGGAACAAACTGTAGAACAAGCTGGGACTCTACTGAATAACATCTTGATCAATGATAATGCTTGGACTATTCCCGAACCACCTCCTAAGCCAACTCCGAAGAAAAGAGGTATTCTATTCCTCAGTCCCGAAGATATGCAAGAAGCCAAGAAATCTATGCAAGAGAAAGGCATTAGATATGAAGATGTCAAAAATCTACCACCTATCGAAGAGATCCATGGTCTTGATAACCCGATACAGGTAGTAGAAGTGAATTCTCTACGTAGGTTTGATGAGAGTGATATTCCTTTTGATAAACCTGCTAGCCTATGCTTTGATGAATTTGACAACTTTGTTGCCAAACAACAGAGTTTCAATGATTATGTTAGCAGACATTTGGAACAAAGTACTCGTATGCTTAGCCATTTAAGTGCTTGCGTAGATAGAAATGTCAATGATCTGAAGCTTCTGAGTAAACATGCCTCTATGATTACTACTCAGGTGGAACAAGTACTTAAAGCTCAGAATGACTTGCTAAATGAATTAAATGACAACTCTGTCAGAGTCATTACTAGAGGAGGCAAAATGACTCAGGAACCTTTGTATCCTGAAGGTCATCCAAAGATAATTGATCAAGATTCTCAAGGAATTAATGCTGATACACCCAGTCATCCTAAGGAGAAGAAGAAGGATGATAGAAACCTACATGCCAGTTCACCAAATACTGTCACACCTAAAGAACCTAATGATATTTTTGCGTCTGATGCGGAAACACAATCTAGTGATGAACACGAACCTGGTGACAATATGGACAGTGATGTTCATAATAATGCTCAACCTAGCAATGATGAGGATGTGGAGATTGAACCTACGGTTAATCTTGATAACCCACAACCTAAGAGATACGATAAGAATGACTTTACTGCTAGAAAGCATGGTAAAGAAAGGGATCCATGGGTTCAGAGATCTATGCCCTTTCCTCGTAAGCCATCCAAGAAAAAGGATGATGAGGATTTTGAGCGCTTCGTTGAGATGTGATACGTCTCAAACGTATCTATAATTTTTGATGGGTTCACGCTGTTATCTTGTCTTCTTTGGTTGTTTTATGTACCTTTTATATCTTTTTAGGGACTAACTTATTAATTCAGTGCCAAGTGCGAGTTCCTGTTTTTATTGTGTTTTTGACTCTTTTCAGATCTGATTTTGGAACGGAGCCCAAACGGAATAAAAACCTCAAAATGATTTTTTCCCAAACAGAAGAAGACCACGGGGCCTTTGGGCCAAGCCAGGTGGGATCCAGGGAGCCCACAAGCTCCCACCACACCACTAGGGGGGAGGCGGCGGTGGGCAAGCTTGTGGCCACCCTGGCCGCCCCCTGACCTAGGTCTTTGGCCTATAAATTCCCAAATATTCCGCAAAAAATCAGGGGAGCCTCGAAAATACTTTTCCGCCGCCGCAAGCTTCCGTTTCCGCGAGATCTCATCCGGAGACCCTTCCCGGCACCCTGCCGGAGGGGACTTTGGAGTTGGAGGGCTTCTTCATCATCATCATCGCCCTCCAATGACTCGTGAGTAGTTCACTTCAGACCTACGGGTCCGTAGTTAGTAGCTAGATGGCTTCTTTTCTCTCTTGGATCTTCAATACAAAGTTCTCCATGATCTTCATGGAGATCTATCCGATGTAATCTTCTTTGGCGGTGTGTTTGTAGAGATCCGATGAATTGTGGATTTGTGATCAGATTATCTATGATATATATTTGAGTCTTTGCTGATTTCTTATATGCATGATTTGATATCCTTGTAAGTCTCTCTCCGAGTCTTGGGTTTTGTTTGACCAACGAGATCTATGATTCTTGCAATGGGAGAAGTGCTTGGTTTTGGGTTCTGCCATGTGGTGACCTTTCGAAGTGACAGTAGGGGCAGAAAGGCACACATCAAATAGTTGCCATCAAGGGTAAAAAGACGGGGTTTTTATCATTGGTTTGAGATTATCCCTCTACGTCATGTCATCTTGCTTAAGGCGTTACTCTGTTCTTATGGACTTAATACACTAGATGCATGCTGGATAGCGGTCGACGTGTGGAGTAATAGTAGTAGATGCAGAAAGTATCGGTCTACTTGTTTTGGACGTGATGCCTACAGAAATAATCATTGCATAGATATCGTCACGACTTTGCGCGGTTCTATCAATTGCTCGACAGTAATTTGTTCACCCACCGTCTACTTGCTTTCATGAGAGAAGCCACTAGTAAACACTACGACCCCCGGGTCTATTCACATCCATCGTTTACAACTCCGCTTTTACTTTGCTTTGTTACTTTGTTGCTTTCAGTTCTCATTTGGCAAACAATCTATAAGGGATTTACAACCCCTTCAAAGCATTGGGTGCATGCTTTTGTGTTTGTGCAGGATCTTGAGATACTCTTCCGCCGGATTGATACCTTGGTTCTCAAACTAAGGGAAATACTTACCGTCGCTGTGCTACATCACCCTTTCCGCTTTGAGGGAACACCAACGCAAGGCTCCAAGGCCACGGGGGAAATCCTTTGCATACTTGCCTAGGAAGTCCCTTAAGGCGTAGCCGTAGCTGAAGGATTCCCGGTGCCGTCGACACAACTATTTCTGGCACCGTTGCAAGGGATACACAACAAACATCAGAAGTATTTCTAGCGCCATTGCCGGGGAGGAGAAATCAAGATCTATCCAAGTAGGTCTCACAAACTCTTCTCTTGCATTTACTTTTGTTGCCAGTTGCCTCTCGTTTTCCTCTACCCCACTTCACATTTGCCGTTTTCATTCGCCTTTCGCCTTCGCCGTTTTCTTTTGCCTTTGCCGATTTTCTTGCTTGCTTGTGTGCTTGTTTAGTTGTTGAAGTCATCATGTCTAAAAACACCAAACTTTGCGACTTCTCGAGCACTAATAATAATGATTTTATTAGTACTCCGATTGCTCCCGCCACTAGTGCGGAATCGTATGAAATCATCGCAGCGTTGCTGAATCTTGTTATGAAAGAGCAATTTTGTGGCCTTCCTAGTGAAGATGCCGCATCCCATCTCAATACCTTCATTGAGCTTTGTGATATGCAAAAGAAAAGACATGTGGATAATGACGTGATTAAGTTGAAACCTTTTCCTTTCTCGTTGCGAGATCGCGCAAAAACTTGGTTTTCTTCTTTGCCTAAAAATAGTATCGATTCTTGGGATAGGTGCAAAGATGCTTACATATCCAAGTATTTTCCGCCGGCTAAGATCATCTCCTTACGTAACGATATCATGAATTTCAAGCAACTTGATCATGAACACGTTGCACAATCTTGGGAGAGGATGAAGCTTATGATTAGAAATTGTCCCACTCATGGCTTGAGTTTGTGGATGATTATACAAATCTTTTACGCTGGCTTGAATTTTGCTTCTCCCAATATCTTGGACTCCGCCTCAGGTGGAACGTTCATGGAAATCACGTTAGGAGACGCGACAAAACTCCTAGACAATATCATGACCAACTACTCTCAGTAGCACACTGAAAGGTCGCTGCTAGCAAAAAGGTGCACACTATAGAAGAGATTAACTCGCTTAGTGCTAAGATGGATGAGTTGATGAATTTGGTTGCTAGTAGAAACGCTACCATAGATCCTAATGACATGCCACTATCTTCTTTGATTGAGAGTAGCAACGCTAGTTTGGACGTGAAATTTGTTGGTAGGAACAATTTTGGCAACAACAATGCTTTTAGAGGAAACTATGTTCCTAGGCCTTTTCCTAGCAACTCCTCTAACAATTATGGCAATTCCTACGACAACACTTATGGAAATCACAACAAATTACCCTCTGATTTAGAGAGTAATATCAAAGAGTTCATCAACTCTCAAAAGATTTTCAATGCGTCCATAGAGGAAAAACTACTCAAAATAGACGATTTGGCTAAGAGCATTGATAGGATGTCTTGTGATATTGATGTTTTGAAAGCTAGCTGCGCTCCTCCCAAGGTCAACTTGGATGAAACTTTGAAAGCTATGCGTATCTCCATGAATGAGAGCAAAGAAAGAACCGCCCAAATTCGCGCTAGACATGAATGGTTTAAAAGGGTGCGTTCTAGTGATGCAAATCACGAAGATCTTAAAGTGCTTGGTGTGTCTCCTCTTGAATCTTTGTTTTCGCGTGTCAAACCTACTTATGGAGGGGCTGGATATGAATCCACTTTGGTTGAAAAATGCCCCAATGATTCGGAGTCCACCTATCTTGATGATAAAGGTGTGGAGAGTGGAGTAGAAGAAGTCAAAATTTTGGGTAGTAATGAAACTCCCACTTTGGATTTTAAGGAATTCAATTATGATAATTGCTCCTTGTTTGAATGCATTTCTTTGATGGTTATAGCCAAAGTAAAGCCTTTACCACGCATATCGTAGATGCTATGATGAAATCTCTTCAAGAGAAGCTCGAACTAGAAGTCTCTATACCTAGAAAACTTCATGATGAGTGGGAACCTACTATGAAAATCAAGATAAAAAACTATGAGTGCAATGCTTTGTGTGATTTGGGTGCTAGTGTTTCCGCGATTCCAAAGTCTTTATGTGATATTCTTAGTTTTCATGAGATTGAAGAGTGTTCTCTTAATTTGCATCTTGCGGATTCTACTGTCAAGAAACCCATGGGGAGGATCGATGATGTTCTTATTGTTGCAAATAAGAACTATGTACCCGTGGATTTCATTGTACTTGACATAGATTGCAATCCTTCATGTCCCATTATTCTTGGTAGACCTTTCCTAAGGACTATTGGTGCTATCAATGAAGGAAGGGAATATTAGATTTCAATTTCCTTTAAAGAAGGGCATGGAGCACTTTCCTAGAAAGAGAATGAGATTGCCTTATGAATCTATGATGAGGGCTACCTATGGTTTGAGCATCAAAGATGACTATACGTGATTCCATCACTTTCGCCTAGCTAAGGGCGTTAAACAAAAGCCCTTGTTGGGAGGGAACCCAAAGAATCTATCCTTTTCATTTCTGTTTTGTGTTTTCCACACTTTCATAATTCTGTTAAAATTGTGTTTTTTGTGTTTCTTTTTGCGTTTGTGCCAAGCAAAACCGTTATGATTAGTCTTGGGGATAATCGTTTGGTCATGCTGGAAAAGACAGAAAATTTCTGCTAACGAAAAGAATTTTCATTTCTTTTCTGTAAGAGCTTTTGAGTTGATTATTTTTGCTGCTGATTGCTACGCAAATTCTTCAGACTGTCGTAATTTTTCAGAATTTTTGAAGTACCAGAGGTATACGAAATATACAGATTGCTACAGACTGGTCTGCTGTTAACAGATTCTGTTTTTGTTGTGTTGGTTGCGTATTTTGATGAAACTATGGATAGTATCGGGGGGGGGGGGGTATTAGCCATGGAAGATTGAAAGAACAGTAACCCAACATCAGCACAAGTAGAATTTAAGTTTGCTACAGTACCTAAGGAAGTGGTGGTTTGCTTTCTTGTACTAATGTTATCACGAGTTTCTGTTTAAGTTTCGTGTTGTGAAGTTTTCAAGTTTTGGGTGAAGTTCTTATGAAAAAAGAGATAAAGAGTGGCAAGATCTCAAGCTTGGGGATGCCCAAGGCACGCCAAGAGATTCAAGGATGCCGTAAAATCCTAAGCTTGGGGATGCCCCGGGAAGGCATCCCCTCTCTCGTCTTCAATCTATCGGTAACGTTACTTGGGGTAATATTTTTATTCACCACATGTTATGTGTTTTTGCTTGGAGCGTCTTGTATCGTAGGAGTCTTTTATTTTTGTTGTGTCACAATCATCCTTTCTGCACACCTATAGAGAGAGACATGCACACACCGTGATTTTGTCGAGCTTCACTTATATCTTTTCGTAGACAATTCAGCTCACATGTGCTTCACTTATATCTTTTGAGCTAGATACTTTTGCTCTACGTGTTTCACTTATAACTTTTAGAGTGCAACGGTGCGTGGATTGGTAGTTGATCTATGCTTTGAAAGTAGTCTCAAAAGGGGTAGTTATCCAAAGGGATACGAAAACTTCCACCTTCATGTGCATTGAATAGTTAGAGAAGTTTGATTCATCTCAATTAGTTCTGAGTTGTGGTTATGGTAATATTGAAGTCATGCTAGTAAGGTGTGGATCTAGAAATACTTGTGTTGAAGTTGGTGATTCCCGTAGCATGAACATATGGTGAACCGCTATGTGATGAAATCTGAGCATGATTAGTATATTGATTGTCATCCTTTGCGTGGCAGTCGGGATCGCGTGATGGTTTATACCTACCAACCCTTCCCCTAGGAGTATGCGTTGAATGCTTTGTTTCAATTACTAATAAAACTTCTGCAACAAGTATATGAGTTCTTCATGACTAATGTTGAGTCCATGGTTTAGATGCACTTTCACCTTCCACCATCACTATCTTCTTAGTGCCGTGCAACTTTCGCCGGTGCACAAAACCCACCAGTAGCCTCCCTCAAAACAGCCACCATACCTACCTACTATGGCTTTTTCAAAGTCATTCCGAGATATATTGCCATGCAACTACCACCATGACATGTGCCACCACGTCTACTTTGCCTTTGCACGACCGTAAGATAGCTAGCATGATGTTTCCATTGATGTCTATGCCATGCTAGATCATTGCCACGGTACACTACGTAAGGCATTTCATATAGAGTCATCGTTACTCTAAGTTTTGAGTTGAAAGTGTAATGATCATCATTAACGGAGCATTGTCCCATGTGAGGAAATAAAAGAGGCCAAAGAAGCCCACCAAAAAAAAGCGGCCAAAGAGCCCACCAAAATAAAAAAAATGAGAGAAAAAGAGAGAAGGGACAATGCTACCACTTTTTCCACACTTGTGCATACTAAGCACCATGATCTTCATGATTGAGAGTCTCTCGTTTCGTCACCACCATATAGCTAGTGGGAAATTTTCATTATATAACTTGGCTTGTATATTCCAATGATAGGCTTCCTAAAATTGCCTTAGGTCTTCATGAGCAAGCAAGTTGGATGCACACCCACTAGGTTTATTTAAGAGCTTTCACATACTCGTAGCTCTAGTGCATCATTTGTATGGCAATCCCTACTCATTCACATTGATATCTATTGATGAGCATCTCCACAGCTCATTGATATGCCTTGTTAATGTGACTATCTTCTCCTTTTTTGTCTTGCAACCTCCACTACATTCCACGCCATCTATAGTGCTATAACCATCGCTAATGCTCATGTATTGCGTGAGAGTTGAAAAGGTTTGAGAAAGTAAAGGTGTGAAACAATTACTTGGCCAGTACCGGGGTTGTGCATGATTTAAATTCGTTGTGCAATGATGATAGAGCATAGCCAGACTATATGCTTTTGTAGGGATAACTTTCTTTTGGCCTTGTTATTTTGAAAGTTCATGATTACTTTGCTAGTTTGCTTGAATTATTATTGTTTCCACATCAATAGGAAACTATTGTTTTGAATCTAATGGATCTGAACATTCACGTTACATAAGAGGAATTACAAAGGACACCTGTGCTAGGTAGCATGAAAGCATCAAAAGTTCATCCTTATCACTTCCCTACTCGAGGAAGAGCAGGAGTTAAGCTTGGGGATGCTTGATATGTCTCAAACATATCTGTAATGTTTGATGGTTTCACGCTGTTATCTTGTCTTCTTTGGTTGTTTTATGTACCTTTTATATCTTTTTTGGGACTAACTTATTAATTTAGTGCCAAGTGCCAGTTCCTGTTTTTTTTGTGATTTTGACTCTTTTCAGATCTGATTTTGGAACGGAGTCCAAACGGAATAAAATCCCCGAAATGATTTTTTCCCGAACGGAAGAAGATCAGGGGACTTGTGGGGCAAGCCAGGAGGGCTACAGGGAGCCCACAAGCCCCCCATCCGCCACCAGGGGGGCGGTGGGCCGGCTTGTGGCCTCCCTGGCGCCCCCCTGACCTAGATCCTTCGCCTATATATTCCCTAAAATACAGAAAAAATCAAGGGATCCACGAAAATACTTTTCCGCCGCCGCAAGCTTCCGTTTCCGCGAGATCTCATCTGGAGACCCTTCCCGGTGCCCTTGTGGAGGGGACTTTGGAGTTGGAGGGCTCCTACATCAACATCACCGCCCTTCCAATGACTCGTGAGTAGTTCTCTTCAGACCTACGGGTCCGTAGTTAGTAGCTAGATGGCTTCTTTTCTCTCTTGGACCTTCAATACAAAGTTCTCCATGATCTTCATGGAGATCTATCCGATGTAATCTTCTTTGGCGGTGTGTTTGTCGAGATCCGATGAATTGTGGATTTGTGATCAGATTATCTATGATATATATTTGAGTCTTTGCTGATTTCTTATATGCATGATTTGATATCCTTGTAAGTCTCTCCGATTCTTGGGTTTTGTTTGGCCAACTAGATCTATGATTCTTGCAATGGGAGAAGTGCTTGGTTTTGGGTTCTTCCATGTGGTGACCTTTCCCAGTGACAGTGGGGGCAGCAAGGCACACATCAAGTAGTTGCCATCAAGGGTAAAAATATGGGGTTTTTATCATTGGTTTGAGATTATCCCTCTACATCATGTCATCTTGCTTAAGGCGTTACTCTGTTCTTATGGACTTAATACACTAGATGCATGCTGGATAGCGGTCGACGTGTGGAGTAATAGTAGTAGATGCAGAAAGTATCGGTCTACTTGTTTTGGACGTGATGCCTATAGAAATAATCATTGCATAGATATCGTCACGACTTTGCACGGTTCTATCAATTGCTCGACAGTAATTTGTTCACCCACCGTCTACTTGCTTTCATGAGAGAAGCCACTAGTAAACACTACGGCCCCCGGGTCTATTCACATCCATCGTTTACACCTCCGCTTTTACTTTGCTTTGTTACTTTGTTGCTTTCAGTTCTCACTTGTCAAACAATCTATAAGGGATTGACAACCCCTTCATAGCGTTGGGTGCAAGCTTTTGTGTTTGTGCAGGATCTTGAGATACTCTTCCGTCGGATTGATACCTTGGTTCTCAAAATGAGGGAAATACTTACCGTCGCTGTGCTACATCACCCTTTCCGCTTTGAGGAAACACCAACGCAAGGCTCCAAGGCCACGGGGGAAATCCTTTGCAAACTTGCCTAGGAAGTCCCTTAAGGCGTAGCCGTAGCTGAAGGATTCCTGGTGCCGTCGACACAACTATTTCTGGCGCCGTTGCAAGGGATACACAACAAACATCAAGATGATAAGACCCATCTTTCTGCAGACGCGGTTAACTGATATGCTCAAGATGTCTCCGTATGCCAAGTACATGAAAGATATCATGACTAATAAACGGAAGATACCAGATCTTGAGATCTCCACCATGCTTGCCAATTACACTTTCAAGGGTGGAACTCCTAAGAAACTTGGTGATCCCAGAGTGCCCATTATACCTTGTTCCATTAAAGGAAACTACGTAAGAACTCACTTATGTGACCTTGGAGCCGGTGTTAGTGTTATGCCGCTCTCTCTTTATCTTAGATTTGAATTGGATAAGTTGACAGCCACTGAAATTTCTCTGCAAATGGCCAACAAATAAACTTCTTTCCCCATCGGCATTTGCGAGGATGTGCCTGTTGTGGTTGCTAACACCACTATCTTAACAGACTTTGTTATCTTGGATATTCCCGAGGACGATGCCATGGCTGTCATCCTCGGAAGACCCTTTTTAAACACTGCAGGGGCTGTTATAGATTGCAACAAAGGCAATGTCACTTTCCATGTCAACAGTAATGAGCACACAGTGCACTTTCCGAAGAAACGATATCAAGTACATTGCATCAATGCTATCGAAAAGACTTCATCGATTCTAATTGGGAGCTTTGAATGCCCTATTCCTCGTGTCAAGATGAAGTATGATTTGCTTGTTGGCGAGATACATATCCCCATTGAGGTGACTTAGTGGCTATTCGAAAATTCTCCATTCTCTCTTACGATTCGAGAAGGTTTTGTCATAAGGATTTGATCAACCCCATTGACGGATTTCTTTCGATGACCATGAAACGGATGAATCAAAGAGTCACATACCTCTGTTTTAAGCTTTCATTTTCTGTTGCTTAGAAGAAAAATGATAGAATTAATTTAGTTTTTCCTGTTTTCTGTTTTAGCGTCCCAGAGAAAAATACCTCAAAAATAAAAGTTCTCCGATGGTCCTGAAAATTTAGTATGATTTTTTCTGGATTTTTTGAAAATTACTGGGCCTGAGAGCTGGCCTGGGGGCCAGGCCAGTGGGCCACAATCCCTGCCACCGCCACCCCGTGGTGGCAGAGTGCAAGCTTGTGGGGCCCACAGGGACCCCCTCCACTCATTCCAGCTCCCAGCCTCTTCTTCCACCTCCAGAAAAAATTGTTTCGCACCTCAAATCCGTGTTCTTGCTCATTTGGCTGTGATTTTCGATCTCCTTGCTCAAAGCACCATTCTCCGAACCGTTTTGAGGAAATTACTCCTTGGTAAGTGACTCCTCCATTGGTCCAATTAGTTTTTGCTCTAGTGCTTTATCTTTCGTGTATTCTTGGTACCTTGGTGACCCTGTTCTTGAGCTAGAAATGTTGATTTTAGCTGGTTCCAAGTAGTTTTAGTGTGTGATACAGTCTCTAGGCACTAGTAGGAGTAGTTGCTACAAGGTGTGGTGGGTCTTCATTCACTTTTCTCTTGAACTTAAAAAATTTCAGCAAAAGGAAATTCCTCTCACATAAATGTGAATAGTATGCTATGCTCACTGCCTCTTTCATGCGTAGATTTAAATTTTCAGTTGGCCGTGACTCATCCATACTGTTTGATCTGTACGATAAATCCTATACCATGGATTTGGAGGATTTCAATAGGTTTTGCAAGATACCCGACAGGGGTAGTATTAATGATCCTTCAAAGTCTTCGGTCAGAGACTTTATCTCCAGTATAACTGTTGGAGAAACCAGAGATATCACGCAAGCCACCATAGGAAGCATCCATTTCCTTGCCTTGCACTACCTTGCCCTCTTCATAGGTAGGTGCATTAACGGCAAGGGTGCACATTGTCACCTATGCGCTTCCGACCTCAGTATCCAGAAGAGCGCATTAACAGGTGACAGGAGCTTCAATTTGGGAGCTATAATAGAAGGAGGCTGAATAAAAATGCCAGTCAGGGGGATTTCTTTGGTGGAGTTTATGCTACACGCTTAGAAAATTTTCTTGGAGTATCTATCCGACCAGAAGACCCTCCTCTCCGTACAGCCTACCTTGACCGTGTCGCTCTAACATGCTACCAGTTCCTTGAGAGAGATCATGGATCCCTCCTATACCGCTTGATATTTAACCGACAGCGTGTTTTCCATATTACCCTTCCTGCTCCTGCTTTCTTTGACTTTTAGGTAAAATGAAGATACTACATAACTATAGGAGAGGCAGAGGAGTATGAGAGGGAGGCGACGGCTGCTCGACTTCGTGATGCAGCTATTCAGGCAGTGGCTGCAGCACTCCCATATAACACCCATTATGATTTTGGGTTTCGCCAGGACCATCCATGGGAGTAGACCAAGCTAGGCCAAAAGCCTAAGCTTGGGGGAGTACGTGCTCTCACCGACTTTACATTCATGCTTATGCTTTCACTTTGCTAGCTGGTGTTTACACTTTGCCACTCTATTATCCATGCTAGTTTATTTTTGTTTTCTTGTTTTGTGTCCTTTTGAGAAAACCCAAATTTTCTTTCTTTCTTCTTTTGCTTGTTGGGAGCTTTCCCGTGTAAATAGTTTTCTTCGTCTTTGGGTCAAGGTAGAAGATATTGGTTTCAATGTTTAGTGGTTCTTGCATGCTTACTTGTTTAGCTTCCAAAGAGCCATATTACTTTGTGTTCTCCTTTGTGTTTGCGTGCAGATTCAGCTTAGTCCAATGCTCTTATTATTGTTCACATCGTTCGATCGTGCAAATGAAAGGCAACAATGATGATATATGATGAAGTGAGTGAGACTGAAAAGCTGGTATGAACTCTATCTATTTTGTTTTTGTAAATATGACTTGCTTGTCGACCTAGATTTAGCTTTGTTGTGAGAGAACCATGTTTGCAATGACAACTTAGAGATCATAGTTTCTGATGCCATGCTTATTTAGCTAGGAGCTTATAATGGTTTGTCTTGATTGCCAACATAGATTTTGAGATGACTATGATGTAGTATGATAGGATGGTATTCTCCTTTGAATGTTTCAAGTGGCTTGACTTGGCGCATGTTCATGCATGTAGTTGAAACAAAATCAACATAGCCTCTATGATGTTCGTGTTCATGGTGATTTGTATCCTGTTCATGCTTGCATTCAATGTTAGTCAAACTCATTGCATCTTGATGACTGTTGTCGCTCTCTAGTTGGTCGCTTCCCAGTCTTTTTCTAGCCTTCACTTGTACTAAGCGAATACTGCTTGTGCATCCACTTCCATAAACCCAAAAGTTTTTCCATGAGAGTCCACCATACCTACCTATTTGCGGTATCTACCTGCCGTTCCAAGTAAATTTGCATGTGCCACTCTCTAAACCTTCAAGAAATAATCTGTTTTGCATGCCCGAACCGCTCATGTGGTGACAGGGGGCTATTGGTATCTTCCATGCTAGGAGTGTTATCCTTGACATGTGTTTATTCACTGCCATTCACGAGAAAGGGACCGGTCATTGGAATGCCCATTTCCACGCTTAAATCGAAAACATAACTGTAAAACAAGACTCCCCCCGGATTGATGTTAGTATGGACGGTACTCGAGGATTCGGCTAGCCGTGGAGTGTGATTGATTGGTGGTGGGGGAGTTAAAACTTTACTTTTCTGTTTGGGAACCGCCTATAGCATGAGTAGCATGGAGGATATTGAGAACTCTTGGTCATTGCGTTGACAATGAAAGCATGCCACCCAAAATTATTATCTCTGTTTTCAAAGCTTAAGCTCTGGCACCTCTGCAAATCAATGATTCCCTCTGCGAAGGGCCTGTCTATTTATTTTCCTGTCGAGTCATCCTCCTCTTTTATAAGCACCAATTAGAGAGCAGCTCTATCGTTTTTATGCTTAGCTTTTGATTGATATTGAGTATGACTATGACTGGATCTTCATTGCTATGAATTACAATGTTTAGACAGCCCTTGATCTTTGAAAGTGCTCTGCATTTATGTTTTGCGGTCTCAGAAAGAGCTAGCGAGATACCACCTATTCGTATTGCTTCATGCTTGTTTTGATTGAAGTGTTGGTATTTGAAACTCATTATTATTTGCTCGTTAGCTGATTATGCCATTGATATTAGTTTACCGTGAGACCTTTGTGTCCCTTGCTTATGTGGTTAACTTGTGATCTTGCTGAAATTCTGGTTATGAGTTAGACATAGTTGCAACAACAAGATCAAACAGAGTTTGTCAAAGTTTTTCTTTCTCTCTCAGTTTGTCAACTGAGTTTCTTGAGGACAAGCAAGGTTTTAAGCTTGGGGGAGTTGATACCTCTCCATCGTATCTACTTTTCCAAACTCTTTTGCCCTTGTTTTGGACTCTAATTTGCATGATTTGAATGGAACTAACCTGGACTGACAATGTTTTCAGCAGAATTGCCTTGGTGTTTTTTTGTAGAAATCAAAGTTCTCCAAACGTCTTGAAAATTTACGGAGATCATTTTTGGAAAATATGAAAAATATCTGCGCCAAGATCCAACTGAGGGGGTGGGCCAGTGGGCCACAAGCCCTGGCTCCCCCACCCCCTCGTGGCGGTGGGCAAGCTTGTGGGGCCCATACAGCTCTGCCGCTCCCAATCTCAGGTCTATAAGCTCACTTTTGTCCCAGAAAAAATAAAAAAGAGAAGATTTCGTCGCGTTTGCGATACGGAGGCGCTCCCACAACCAGTTCTTTCTGGAGGGCGGCAGATCTGGAGTCCGTCTTGGGCTCCGGAGAGGGGAAATCATCGCCATCGTCATCATCAACCTTCTTCCTTCTCCAATTCCATGAAGCTCTTCATCGTTCGTGAGTAATCTATTCGTAGGCCGCTGGGCGGCGATGAGTAGGATGAGATCTATCATGTAATCGAGTTAGTTTTGATGGGGATTCATCCCTAGTATCCACTATATTCTGAGATTGATGTTGCTACTACTTTGCCATGCTTAATGCTTGTCAATAGGGCCCGAGTGCCATGATTTCAGATCTTAAATTATTATGTTGTCACCAATATATGTGTGTTTTAGATCCGATCTTGCAAGTTGTAGTTACCTACTATGTGTTATGATCCGGCAACCCCGGAGTGACAATAACCGGAACTACTCCCGGTGATGACCATAGTTTGAGGAGTTCATGTGTTGACCAAGTGCTAATGCGTTGGTCCGGTTCTTTATTGAAAGGAGAACCTTAATATCCCGTAGTTTCCTTTTGGACCCCGCTGCCACGGGAGGGTTGGACAATAGATGTCATGCAAGTTCTTTTCCCTAAGCACGTATGATGACACACAGAATGCATGCCTACATCACATTGACGAACGGGAGCTAGCCACATATCTCTCCGTGTTATAACTGTTGCATGATGAATATCATCCAAACAAATCACCGACCCATTGCCTACGAGTTTGTCCTACTACTATTGTTACTTGTCTTGCTCTGCCACTGTTACTACTGTTGCTACTGCTATTACTTGTCTTGCTCTGTTGCTACTACTGTCGCTTGCTACTGTTGCTACTTGCTACTGCTGTCACTACTGCCGTTCCTTGCCGCTGCTATTGCTTGTTACACTGCTGCTACCTGCTACACTTTTGATTCTCCTGACGTTGATGGGAACTGGCAATTCCGTCAACGAGGCAACTTGGCGCCATTGGTACAATCGTTAGAAATATTCTGCCGTGTCAACACATCGTTTCTAACACCGTTGCTATCATACTACTTTGCTGTTACTACTTTGCTTGCAGATACTAATCTTTTAGGTGTGGTTGAATCTGACATATTCAGCTGCTAATACTTGAGAGTATCCTCTCACCTCCTATAGGTGTACCAACAAATTTGGGTCAAATACTCTACCCTCAAAAACTACTACGATCCCACGCGCTGGTGGGCCGTCAACAACATTCTTCTAGTTTTGATTGCCGGAGAGTGCTAGCAGCATTCTTATGGTGCCGTTGCAAGGGAAGGTATGCTGTTACAGAGTCAGAGGGCCGTGGGAGGGCCGCCGCACACGGACCCCACTTGTTCCAGACCGGAGTTCGACGCGAGATAGTAACGTAATTTGGAGTAGGGATTGGATCCAGCACGGCCCAAGGAGGATGGCTCCTAGTCGCCCACACAGTACAGGGCGTGAGCTTCAGCGAGTTGCCACATGCGGCTCCGATGGAGAAGGGAACTCCCATGAGGCTCTCGATCTAGATATCACCATGGAGGAGCATGAGTGTGACACACGACTGAGGATGGAAGCTGCCGATCAAGCATTATATGTTTTTTAGTTAATGATGTAACAATCATCATATAGAATGTTAAATGTGTTTCGCACTACTCAGTTTTCCTCCCATTTGAATGCAAGGGCATATGTCCTAGTAACTATAAATGGATGGAGATAATTTTTTAATCCCGAATATATCTCGTATATTTGATGAAATTCTTTTGTGGATTCTGGTCGGTTTTGTATATATGGGAATGGGGAATTTTTACAAAGATTTCGAAAACAAAAAATGGTTGGCGAGAGCAAACTTTTAGCTCGTGCCACGTTCTCCGAGCCACCGCCAACGAGATGTGACAGCCGCACGCGTCTTGTTGCCCGTTGCTACCATTGATTTGCTGTTGCCCGTCCCCGGTGCAACCTACCACTACACGTCGCTCCCCATCCACAACCTATTGGTGCTGCTCGCCGCGAACTGTTACTGCTGCGAACTACGGGCGAGCTACCGATCCCGTGCACGAACTATCGTGTAACGCTCAAGATGCAATTCTATCCTTATTTTGGCTCGAGGCCTCGACAGGCATAGAAGCGCATCTTGTCGTTTCGCAAGAATGGTATCATTACATGTACATGTACAAAAGAGATGAGTATTTGTAATTGTCTTACACTCGCCACAAGCTAGAACATGACATGCCAATACAACAATACATTCAATCACCATATAGAAGATCAGGGTCCGACTAAAAATGAAATCAAATGATAAAATGATGTCCATCCTTGCTATCCCAAACTGCCGGCCTGGAACCCATCCTATGACTGAAGAAGAAGAAGAACAAGAAAATCTAAATAGAACAATCATCGCACTCGCGTCAAAGTATTGCTTTAATTTACCAGTACATGCAAATGTTGTTGTAGTAATCTGTGAGCCACAGGGACTCGACAATCTCATTTCCAAATGTATCAAGACTAGCAAAGCTTAATGGGTGCGGTATGGTTAAGTGGTGAGGCTGCAACAAGCACTAAGCATTTATTTGAGTGGCTAACTTACGAGTACAAGAATAAGAGGGGGTGATCTACGCATAAACGGACGTAAACTAGTAATGATCAAGAGATGATCTTGAACACCTACTTACGAGTCAAACATAACCCCACCGTGTCCTCTCTCGGATACAGATCTCACGAGAAGAGACAGGCATGGTGATACGTCCATTTTGCACCATGCTTTCATGTTGATATTTATTGCTTTTTGGGCTGTTATTTCACTTCACGGTACAATACTTATGCCTTTTCTCTCTTATTTTGCAAGGTTTACATGAAGAGGGAGAATGCCGACAGCTGGAATTCTGGCCTGAAAAAGGAGCAAGTTTGAGATGCCTATTCTGCGCAACTCCAAAAGCCGTGAAAATCAACGTGGATTTTTTTGGGAATATATAAAAAATACTAGGCCAAAGAAGTGCCAGAGGGGCGCCAGCATGTGGCCACAAGCCTGCTAGGCGCGGCCACCCCCCTGGCCGCGCCTAGGGGGCTTGTGGGCTCCCTGCTGGCCCACTGGCTCCCTGCTGGCCCACTGGCTCCCCTCTTCTTCTATATGAAGGGTTTCGTTTCGAAAAAAATCAGGAGGAGGCTTTTCGGAGGAATCGCCGCCACCACGAGGCGGAACTTGAGAAGAACCAATCTAGAGCTCCGGTAGGACGATCCTGCCGGGGAAACTTCCCTCCCGGAGGGGGAAATCGTCGCCATCGTCATCACCAACACTCTTCTCATCGGAGGGGACTCATCACCATCAACATCTTCATCAGCACCATCTCATCTCCAAACCCTAGTTCATCTCTTGTAACCAATCTTCGTCTCGCGACTCCGATTGGTACTGGTAAGGTTGCTAGTAGTGTT
Source organism: Hordeum vulgare subsp. vulgare (assembly GCF_904849725.1). NCBI lineage: Eukaryota > Viridiplantae > Streptophyta > Magnoliopsida > Poales > Poaceae > Hordeum > Hordeum vulgare. The sequence continues at coordinate 363,701,089 of NC_058524.1, read as the reverse complement.
AATTACTCTTTGTAGTTGATGCTAGTTGGATTACTTGGTGGTAGAGTTTATGTTCAGATCCTTGATGCTAATCATTACCTCTCTGGTCATGAATATGATTATGCTTTGTGAGTAGTTACTTTTGTTCCTGAGGTCATGGGATAAGTCATGCTATAAGTAGTCATGTGAATTTGGTATTCGTTTGATATTTTGATGTGTTGTATGCTGTTTTTCCTCTAGTGGTGTTATGTGAACGTCGACTACATAACACTTCACCATTATTTGGGCCTAGAGGAAGGCATTGGGAAGTAGTAAGTAGATGATGGGTTGCTAGAGTGACAAAAGCTTAAACCCTAGTTTATGCGTTGCTTCTTAAGGGGCTGATTTGGATCCACTAGTTTAATGCTATGGTTAGACTTTGTCTTAATTCTTCTTTCGTAGTTGCGGATGCTTGCTAGAGGGGTTAATCATAAGTGGGATGCTTGTCCAAGTAAGTTCAGTACCCAAGCGCTGGTCCACCCACATATCAAACTATCAAAGTAACGAACGCGGATCATATGAACATGATGAAAACTAGCATGACAAAAATTCCCGTGTGTCCTCGGGAGCGTTTTTCCTCCTATAAGACTTTGTCCAGGCTTGTCCCTTGCAACAAAAGGGATCGGGCCACTTTGCTGCACCGTTGCTACTTTTGTTACTTGTTGCTTGCTACGAATTATCTCACCACACAACCACTTGTTACCGATAATTTCAGTGCTTGCAGATATTGCCTTGCTGAGAACCACTTGTGAGATCCTTCTGCTCCTCGTTGGGTTCGACACTCTTACTTATCGAAAGGACTATGATAGATCCCCTATACTTGTGGGTAATCAAGACTCTTTTCTGGCACCGTTGCCGGGGAGTGAAGCGCCTTTGGTAAGTGGAACTTGGTAAGGAAACATTCATATAGTGTGCTAAAATTTATTGTCACTCTAATCCTTTGAGGGGCTTGTTTGGGGAATCTTCACCTCGAACGGAAGCACACAGAGTTGCTCCTCAACCTGCTGCACCTACTGAAAATATTTGCTTTGAATTTCCTTCGGGTATGCTTGAGAAAGTGCTGGCTAATCCTTTTACAGGAGATGGAACATCACATCCAGACTTGCATCTAATCTATGTAGATGAAGTTTGTGGTTTATTTAAGCTTGAGGTTTGCCCGAGGATGAGGTCAAGAAGAAGGTCTTTCCCTTATCTTTGAGGGATAAGGCGTTGACATGGTATAGGCTATGTGATGCTACTGGATCGTGGAACTACAATCAGTTGAAATTGGAATTTCGTCAAAAGTTTTATCCTATGCATTTAGTACATCGTGATCGGAATTATATTTATAATTTTTGGCCTCGTGACAGAGAAAGCATCGCTCAAGCTTGGGGAAGGCTTAAATCAATGTTATATTCATGCCCCAACCATGAGCTCTCGAGAGAAATTATCACTCAGAAATTCTATGCTCGGCTCTCTCATGATGATCGCACCATGCTTGACACTTCTTGTACCGGTTCTTTTATGAAGAGAGATATTGACTTCAAATGGAATTTATTGGAGAGAATTAAACGCAACTCCGAAGATTGGGATCTTGATGAAGGTAAGGAGTCAGGTATGAATTTCAAGTTTGATTGCGTTAAATCCTTTGTTGAAACAAATACCTTTAGTGATTTTAGCGCTAAGTATGGACTTGACTTTGAGATAGTAGCTTCATTGTGTGAATCATTTGCTGCTCATATTGATGTCCCCAAAGAGAAGTGGTTTAAATATCATCCTCCTTTAGAAGTCAATGTAATTAAACCCAATCCAGTTGAAGAGAAAGTCATTGCCTATAATGATCCTATTGTTCCCAGTGCTTACATTGAGAAACCACCTTTCCCTGTTAGGATAAAGGATCATTCTAAAGCTTCAATTGTGATATGTAGAGGCTACATTAGAACACCTACACCCCATGAACAAATTAGAGTTGAACCTAGCATTGCTATTATCAAATACTTCCTGTCCGACGATGTTGAGGGACATAATATTCACTTATGTGAAGATGCTGCTAGAATTGCTAAACCTCACGCTAGAGACAAACATAGGCGTGTTGTTGGCATGCCTGTTGTTTCTGTTAAGATAGGAGATCATTGTTATCATGGTTTATGTGACGTGGGTGCTAGTGTTAGTGCAATACCTCAATCCTTATATGATGAAATTAAAGACGAGATTGCACCTGTCGAGATAGAACCCATTGATGTCACTATTCAGCTTGCAAATAGAGATACTATCTGCCCTATGGGAATTGTTAGGGATGTTGAAGTCTTGTGTGGTAAAACAAAGTATCCTGCTGATTTCCTCGTTCTTGCTACCACACAAGATAGCTTTTGTCCCATAATATTTGGCAGACCCTTTCTCAATAATGTCAATGCTCATATTGACTGTGAGAAGCAAACTGTCACTGTTGGCTTTGAAGGCGTATCACATGAGTTCAATTTCTCTAAGTTTGGTAGACAACCTAAAAAGAGTTGCCCAGTAAGGATGAAACTATTGCCTTGGCATCTATTGCCGTGCCTCCTACTGATCCTTTAGAGCAATACTTGCTTGAGCATGAAAATGATATGCATATGGATGAAAGGGATGAGATAGATAGAGCTGTCTTAGAACAATATGCTATCCTTAAGAATAACTTGCGTGTTGAACTGCTTGGGGATCCTGTGTTCTAGCTAAAACAGTTGCCTGATACTCTTAAGTATGCTTATCTTGATGAAAAAGAGATATATCCTATTATTATTAGTGCTAGCCTCTCAGAGCATGAAGAAAAGAAGTTACTAAAAAGTCCGAGGAAGCACCGTGATGCTATTGGATATACTCTTGATGATCTTAAGGGCATTAGTCCCACTCTATGCCAGCACAAGATTAAGACTGATCCTGATTCCAAACCAGTTGTTGATCATCAAAGGAGATTAAATCCTAAGATGAAAGAGGTAGTAAGAAAATAAATACTAAAGCTCCTCGAACCAGGTATTATCTATCCTGTTGCTCATAGTGATTGGGTGAGTCCGGTGCATTGCGTCCCTAAGAAGGGTGGCATTGCTGTTGTCCCTAATGATAAGGATGAATTGATCCCACAGAGGATTATTACTGGCTATAGGATGGTGATCGATTTTAGGAAATTGAATAAAGCCACCAGGAAAGATCATTACCCTTTGCCTTTTATCGACCAAATGCTAGAAAGATTGTCTAAACACACACATTTCTGCTTTCTAGACGGTTATTCTGGTTTCTCCCAAATACCGGTTCCACAAGCTAATCAGGAGAAAACCACTTTCACGTTCCCTCTCGGTACCTTTGCTTATAGACGTATGCCTTTTGGCTTATGTAATGCACCTCCCACCTTTCAAAGATGTATGATGGCTATATTCTCTGACTTTTGTGAAAAGATTGTTGAGGTTTTCATGGATGACTTCGCCATTTACGGGTCTTCTTTTGATGATTGCCTCAGCAACCTTGATCGAGTCTTACAGAGATGTAAAGACACAAATCTTGTCTTGTTGGGAGAAGTGCCACTTTATGGTTAATGAAGGCATCGTCTTAGGACATAAAATTTCTGAAAGAGGTATTGAAGTCGACAAGGCTAAGGTTGATGCAATCGAGAAAATGCCATACCCCACAGATATCAAAGGTATAAGAAGTTTCCTTGGTCATGCTGGTTTCTATAGAAGGTTCATTAAGGACTTCTCTAAGATTTCTAGGCCTCTTACCAATCTCTTGCAAAAGCATATTCCTTTTGTTTTTGACGATGATTGTGGGGAAGCCTTCAAAATACTTAAGAAGGCCTTGATAACCGCACCTATTATTCAACCACCTGATTGGAACTTACCTTTTGAAATCATGTGTGATGCTAGTGATTATGCTGTTGGTGCTGTTCTAGGGCAAAGAGTTGATAAGAAGTTGAATGTAATTCACTATGCTAGTAAAACTCTAGACAGTGCCCAAAGAAACTATGCTACTACGGAAAAGGAATTTTTAGCAGTCGTGTTTGCATGTGAAAAGTTCAGGTCTTACATAATTGATTCCAAAGTCACTATTCCCACTGATCTTGCTGCTATTAAGTACCTCATGGAGAAGAAAGACGCTAAACCTAGACTTATAAGATGGGTTATCTTGCTACAAGAATTGGATTTGCTCGTTGTCGTCAGGAAGGGTGCTGATAACCCCGTAGCAGATAACTTGTCTAGGTTAGAGAACGTTCTTGATGACCCATAACCTATTGATGATAGCTTTCCTGCTGAGCAATTGAATGTCACCAATACTTCACGTAGTGCATCGTGGTATGCTGATTATGCAAACTATATCGTTGCCAAATATATACCACCTAGTTTCACATACCAGCAAAAGAAGAAATTCTTCTTTGACTTGAGACATTACTTTTGGGATGATCCTCACCTTTATAAGGAAGGAGTAGATGGTGTTATTAGACGTTGTGTACCTGAACATGAATAGGGGCATATCCTACAGAAGTGTCACTCCGAGGCCTACGGAGGACACCATGCAGGAGATAGAACTGCACACAAGGTATTGCAATCAGGTTTCTATTGGCCCACTCTCTTCAAGGATGTCCATAAGTTTGTCTTGTCTTGTGAGGAATTTCAAAGAATAGGTAATATCGGTAAACGTCAGGAAATGCCTATGAACTATTCACTTGTCATTGAACCATTTGATGTTTGGGGCTTTGATTATATGGGACCTTTTCCAAAATCCAACGGGTATACTCATATCCTAGTTGCTGTTGATTACATCACTAAGTGGGTAGAAGCTATCCCCACTAGTAGTGCTGATCACAACACCTCTATCAGGATGCTTAAAGAAGTTATTTTCCCTAGATTTGGAGTCCCTAGATATCTAATGACCGACGGTGGTTCACATTTCATTCATGGTGCTTTCCGTAAAACGCTTGCTAAGTACGATGTCAACCATAGAATTGCGTCCCCCTATCACCCTCAGTCCAGTGGTCAAGTAGAGCTAAGCAATAGAGAGATTAAACTAATTCTGCAAAATACTGTCAATAGGTCTAGAAAGAATTGGTCTAAGAAGCTCGATGATACACTGTGGGCTTATAGAAGTGCCTATAAGAATCCCATGGGAATGTCTCCGTACAAAATGGTATACGGTAAAGCATGTCATTTACCTCTTGAGCTAGAGCATAAAGCTTATTGGGCAATCAAAGAGCTCAACTTTGATTTCAAACTTGCTGGTGAGAAGAGGTTATTTGATATTAGCTCGCTTGATGAATGGAGAACTCAGGCATATGAGAATGCCAAGTTGTTCAAATAAAAGGTTAAGAGGTGGCACGATAAAAGGATACAAAAGCATGAGTTCAATGTAGGTGATTATGTCTTGCTATATAATTCTCGTTTAAGAGTTTTTGCAGGCAAACTTCTCTCTAAATGGGAAGGTCCCTATATTGTTGAGGAAGTATATCATTCCGGTGCTATCAAGATCAACAACACGGAAGGTAATTGTCCGACGGTTGTAAATGGGCAGAGCATCAAGCATTATATCTCAGGTACTCCCATAAATGTTGAAAGCAATATTATCAATACCATAACTCCGGAAGAATACCTAAGGGATATTTATCAGCCTGTTTTAGACTCCGAAAACGCAGAGGTATGTGATTCGGTAAGAAAACAGATTCCAAAACTTTTCCAGTAGTTTTTTTTCTCCGTTTTGGAATATTTAGAAAAATAGAAAAATTGGAAGTACTCCGGAAAGCGCACGAGGAGGCGACAAGCTTGCCAGGCGCGGGCCCACCCCCTGGCCACGCCTGGGGGGCTTGTGGCCACCTCGTGTGCCTCCCGGACTCCGTTTTCTTGCGGAGTACTCCTTTTGGTCGGAAAAAATCATTATATATTCTCCCAAAAGGTCTAGAACTCGTATCACGCAAATTTCCTTTGTTTTCGTTTCGAGCCGGTTTTCTACCGCAGATTTAGGTCAAGATGTCTTCTCAGGATTCAGAGGGGGAGAGCTATGTGGCTGATTACCTTGCTAACCCCAAGGTCTATCGGGACTTGGATCGTTATGGCTGGACCACTGATGGGGAAGAAGATTATGAACCCAAGGGGAAGGAAGGAACAAGTTCCGATGAGGAGGAGGCTCCTTGATACGTCTCAAATGTATCTATAATTTTTGATGGTTTCATGCTGTTATCTTGTCATCTTTGGATGTTTTATGTACCCTTTATATCTTTTTTGGGACTAACTTATTAATTCACTGCCAAGTGCGAGTTCCAGTTTTTTCTGTGTTTTTGACTCTTTTCAGATCTGATTTTGAAATGGAGTCCAAACATAATAAAATCCCCGAAATGATTTTTTCCCGAACGGAAGAAGATCACGGGGCTTGTGGGCCAAGCCAGGAGGGTTACACGGAGCCCACAAGCCCCCCATCCGCCACCAAGGGGGGGCGGTGGGCCGGCTTGTGGCCTCCCTGGTGCCCCCCTCACCTAGATCCTTCGCCTATATATTCCCTAAAATACAGAAAAAATCAAGGGATCCACGAAAATACTTTTCTGCCGCCGCAAGCTTCCGTTTCCGCGAGATCTCATGTGGAGACCCTTCCCCGTGCACTGCTTGAGGGGATTTTGGAGTTGGAGGGCTTCTACATCAACATCATAGCCCTTCCAATGACTCGTGAGTAGCTCACTTCAGACCTATGGGTCCGTAGTTAGTAGCTAGATGGCTTCCTCTCTCTCTTGGATCTTCAATACAAAGTTCTCCATGATCTTCATGGAGATCTATCCGATGTAATCCTCTTTGGCGGTGTGTTTGTCGAGATCCGATGAATTGTGGATTTGTGATCAGATTATCTACGATATATATTTGAGTCTTTGCTGATTTCTTATATGCATGATTTGATATCCTTGCAAGTCTCTCCGAGTCTTGGGTTTTGTTTGGCCAACTAGATCTATGATTCTTGCAATGGGAGAAGTGCTTGGTTTTGGGTTCTTACTGTGTGGTGACCTTTCCGAGTGACAGTAGGGGCAGCAAGGCACACATCGTGTAGTTGCCATCAAGGGTAACAAGGTGGGCTCTGTCGTAGATATGAGATTGTCCATCTACATCATGTCATCTTGACTAAGGCGTTACTCTATTATTTTGGACTTAATACATTAGATGCATGCTGGATAGCAGTCGACGTGTGGAGTAATAGTAGTAGATGTAGAAAGTATCGGTCTACTTGTTTTGGACGTGATGCCTATAGATATAATCATTGCCATAGATGACGTCACGACTTTGCGCGGTTCTATCAATTGCTCGACAGTAATTTTTCACCCACCATCTACTTGCTTGCATGAGAGAATCCACTAGTAAACACTACGACCCGTGGGTCTATTCACACCTTTCATTTCCACTTTCGCTTTTACTTTGATTTGTTACTTTGTTGCTTTCAGTTGTCACTTGGCGAACAATCTATAAGGGATTGACAACCCCTTCATAGCGTTGGGAGCAAGCTTTTTGTGTTTGTGTAGGCACTTGTGATACTCCTTCACTGGATCGATACCTTGGTTCTCAAACTGAGGGAAATACTTACCACCGCTGCGCTACATCACCCTTTCCGCTTCGAGGGAACACCAACGCAAGGCTCCAAGGCCACGGGGGAAATCCTTTGCATATTTGCCTAGGAAGTCCCTTAAGGCGTAGCCGTAGCAGAAGGATTCCTAGTGCCATCAACACACCTATTTCTGGCGCCGTTGGAAGGTCTTTTGTTGGAGTAGCAGAAGTATTTCTGGCGCCGTTGCCGGGGAGGGAGAGATCTATCCAAGTAGGTGTCACAAACTCTTCTCTTGCATTTACCTTTTTTGCCAGTTGCCTCTCATTTTCATCTCCCCCACTTCACATTTGCCATTTTCATTTGCCTTTCTCCTTTGCCTTTTTCGTTCGCCCTTTTCTCTCGCTTGCTTTCTGTTCGCTTGTGTGCTATGTGCCTTCATTATGCTTGCATCTTCGCTTGCTGAAAATCTATTGATATGGATCCTCATCCACTAGCTAATCTCTTTAAGAGACCCACTTATGTGGAACGAATTGCTAGTGAGTTGAGAGCACTTGACTATCTTTATGGAGTTTTGCTTGAGATGCGTGAATCTGAAAATCGTGATGAAGAAATTTATGAAGTGATTCACGAGGGCTCCTTGAATGAAAAGCATGATTGCAATGGTTTCACTATAAGTTCTATTAGTGACAATCATGCTAAAGATATGAAAAACCCTAAGCTTGGGGATGCTAGTTTTGCTTTCTCCACTACTTGTTGCGATAATCATGATTGGGGTGATGATCTTTCTTATGATGTTGAAAATTTGTTCAAACCTGATGATGAATATGATATTTGTAACAATATTGAAAGTGGGAATGGAGAAGTCATGACTTTAGTTGATGATAATCCCACTATTTTTGAAGAGCGTCAACTTTGCATGCATGTGGACCATGAAAAGAATATCCTATGGGATAGCTATATTGTTGAATTTGAATATGATCCCACATGTAATTGCTATGAGAGAGGAAAATATCGTGGTAGAAACCTTCATGTTAGCAAATCACCTGTCGTGATGTTGAGATTGCTCTTGTCTTTTTCTTCTTACTTGCATTTGGTAACTATTGGTTGTCTTGCCAATTTGTTTCCCTATAAAATGCCTATGCATAGGAAGTATGTTAGACTTAGATTCCATCACCTTTCGCCTAGCTAAGGGCGTTAAACAAAAGCGCTTGTTGGGAGGCAACCCAACGAATGTATCCTTTTTATTTCTGTTTTGTGTTTCCCACACTTTCATAATTCTGTTATGATTATGTTTTTTTGTGTGTTTCCTTTTGCATTTGTGCCAAGCAAAACCGTTATGATTAGTCTTGGGGATGATCGTTTGGTCATGCTGGAAAAGACAGAAACTTTCTGCTCACAAAAAGAATTTTCATTTTTTTTGTGTACGTGGTTTTGAGTTGATTCTTTTTGCTGCTGATTTCTACACAAATTCTTCAGACTGTCGTAATTTTTCAGAATTGTTGAGGTACCAGAACTATACGAAATATACAGATTGCTACAGACTGGTCCGCTGTTAACAGATTCTGTTTTTGTTGTGTTGGTTGCTTATTTTGATGAAACTATGGATAGTATCGGAGGGTATTAGCCAAGGAAGATTGAAAATACAGTAACCCAACATCAGCATAAGTAGAATTTAAGTTTGCTACAGTACCTAAGGAAGTGGTGGTTTGCTTTCTCATACTAATGTTATCACGAGTTTCTGTTTAAGTTTCGTGTTGTGAAGTTTTCAAGTTTTGGGTGAAGTTCTTATGGACAAAGAGATAAAGAGTAGCAAGAGCTCAAGATTGGGGATGCCCAAGGCACCCCAAGAGATTCAAGGATGCCGTAAAATCCTAAGCTTGGGGATGCCCCGGGAAGGCATCCCCTCTCTCGTCTTCAATCCATCGGTAACGTTACTTGGGGCTATATTTTTATTCACCACATGTTATGTGTTTTTGCTTGGAGTGTCTTGTATCGTAGGAGTCTTTTATTTTTGTTGTGTCACAATCATCCTTGCTGCACACCTTGAGACAGAGACATGCACTCACCATGATTTTGTTGAGCTTCACTTATATCCTTTGATAGACAATTCAGCTCACATGTGCTTCACTTATATCTTTTGAGGTAGATACTTTTGCTCTACGTGTTTCACTTATAACTTTTAGAGTGCAACGGTGCGTGGATTGGTAGTTGATCTATGCTTTGAAAGTAGTCTCAAAAGGGGTAGTTATCCAAAGGGATACGAAAACTTCCACCTTCATGTGCATTGAATAGTTAGAGAAGTTTGATTCATCTCAATTAGTTCTGAGTTGTGGTTATGGTAATATTGAAGTCATGCTAGTAAGGTGTGGATCTAGAAATACTTGTGTTGAAGTTGGTGATTCCCGTAGCATGAACATATGGTGAACCGCTATGTGATGAAATCTGAGCATGATTATTGATTGTCATCCTTTGCGTGGCAGTCGGGATCGCGTGATGGTTTATACCTACCAACCCTTCCCCTAGGAGTATGCGTTGAATGCTTTGTTTCAATTACTAATAAAACTTTTGCAACAAGTATATGAGTTCTTCATGACTAATGTTGAGTCCATGGTTTAGATGCACTTTCACCTTCCACCATCACTATCTTCTTAGTGCCGTGCAACTTTCGCCGGTGCACAAAACCCACCATTAGTCTCCCTCAAAACAGCCACCATACCTACCTACTATGGCTTTCTCAAAGTCATTCCAAGATATATTGCCATGCAACTACCACCATGACATGTGCCACCACGTCTACATTGCCATTGCATGATCGTAATATAACTATCATGATGTTTCCATTAATGTCTATGCCATGCTAGATCATTGGCACGGTACACTACCGAAGGCATTCCATATAGAGTCATTGTTGCTCTAAGTTTTGAGTTGAAAGTGTGATGATCATCATTGATGGAGTATTGTCCCATGTGAGGAAATAAAAGAGGCCAAAGATGCCCACCAAATAAAAAAAAGAGGCCAAAGAGCCCACCAAAAAAATAAAAAAAATATGAGAGAAAAAGAGAGAAGGAACAATGCTACCACTTTTCCACACTTGTGCATATTAAGCACCATGATCTTCATGATTGAGAGTCTCTCGTTTTGTCACCACCATATAGCTAGTGGGAAATTTTCATTATATAACTTGGCTTGTATATTCCAATGATAGGCTTCCTCAAAATTTCCTTAGGTCTTCGTGAGCAAGCAAGGTGGATGCACACCCACTAGTTTTCTTTAAGAGCTTTCACATACTCTTAGCTCTAGTGCATCATTTGTATGGCAATCCCTACTCATTCACATTAATATCTATTGATGAGCATCTCCACAGCTCATTGATATGCCTAGTTAATGTGACCATCTTCTCCTTATTTTGTCTTGCAACCTCCACCACACTCCACACCACTTATAGTGCTAAAACCATGGCTCACGCTCATGTATTGCATGAGAGTTGAAAAGGTTTGAGAAAGTAAAGGTGTGAAACATTTACTTGGCCAATACCGGGGTTGTGCATGATTTAAATTCGTTGTGCAATGATGATAGAGCATAGCCAGACTATATGCTTTTGTAGGGATAACTTTCTTTTGGCCTTGTTATTTTGAAAGTTCATGATTACCTAGCTAGTTTGCTTGAAATATTATTGTTTCCACGTCAATAGAAAACTATTGTTTTGAATCTAATGGATCTGAATATTCACGTCACAAAAGAGGAGTTACAAAGGACATCTATGCTAGGTAGCATGAAAGCATCAAAAATTCATTCTTTATCACTTTCCTACTTGAGGACGAGCAGGAGTTAAGCTTGGGGATGCTTGATACGTCTCAAACGTATCTATAATTTTTGATGGTTTCATGCTGTTATCTTGTCATCTTTGGATGTTTCATGTACCTTTTATATCTTTTTTGGGACTAACTTATTAATTCAGTGCCAAGTGCCAGTTCCTGTTTTTTCTGTGTTTTTGGCTCTTTTCAGATCTGATTTTGGAACAGAGTCCAAACGGAATAAAATCCCTAAAATGTTTTTTTCCCGAACGGAAGAAGATCACGGGGTTTGTGGGCCAAGCCAGGAGGGCTACAGGGAGCCCACAAGCCCCCCATCCGCCACCAGGGGGGCGGCGGTGGGCCGACTTGTGCCCTCCCTGGCGCCCCCCTGACCTAGATCCTTCGCCTATATATTCCCTAAAATACAGAAAAAATCAAGGGATCCACGAAAATACTTTTCCGCCGCCGCAAGCTTCCGTTTCCGCGAGATCTCATCTGGAGACCCTTCCCGGTGCCCTGCCGGAGGGGACTTTGGAGTTGGAGGGCTTCTACATCAACATCATCACCCTTCCAATGACTCGTGAGTAGTTCACTTCAGACCTACGGGTCCGTAGTTAGTAGCTAGATGGCTTCCTCTCTCTCTTGGATCTTCAATACAAAGTTCTTTATGATCTTCATGGAGATCTATCCGATGTAATCATCTTTGGCGGTGGGTTTGTCGAGATCCGATGAATTGTGGATTTGTGATCAGATTATCTATGATATATATTTGAGTCTTTGCTAATTTCTTATATGCATGATTTGATATCCTTGTAAGTCTCTCCGAGTCTTGGGTTTTGTTTGGCCAACTAGATCTATGATTCTTGCAATGGGAGAAGTGCTTGGTTTTGGGTTCTTACCGTGTGGTGACCTTTCCCACTGACAGTAGGGGCAGCAAGGCACACATCGTGTAGTTGCCATCAAGGGTAACAAGGTGGGCTCTGTCGTAGATATGAGATTGTCCATCTACATCATGTCATCTTGCTTAAGGCGTTACTCTGTTCTTTTGGACTTAATACACTAGATGCATGCTGGATAGCGGTTGACGTGTGGCGTAATAGTAGTAGATGCAGAAAGTATCGATCTACTTGTTTTGGACGTGATGCCTATAGATATAATCATTGCCATAGATGACGTCATGACTTTGCACGGTTCTATCAATTGCTCGACAGTAATTTGTTCACCCACCGTCTACTTGCTTTCATGAGAGAAGCCACTAGTAAACACTACGACCCCCGTGTCTATTCACACCTTTCGTTTCCACTTTCGCTTTTACTTTGCTTTGTTACTTTGTTGCTTTCAGTTGTCACTTGGCGAACAATCTATAAGGGATTGACAACCCCTTCATAGCATTGGGAGCAAGCTTTTTGTGTTTGTGCAGGCACTTGTGATACTCCTTCACTGGATCGATACCTTTGTTCTCAAACTGAGGGAAATACTTGCCACCGCTGCGCTACATCACCCTTTTCGCTTCGAGGGAACACCAACGCAAGGCTCCAAGGCCACGGGGGAAATCCTTTGCATATTTTCCTAGGAAGTCCCTTAAGGCGTAGCCGTAGTAGAAGGATTCCTAGTGCCATCAACACACCTATTTCTGGCGCCGTTGGAAGGTCTTTTGTTGCAGTAGCGGAAGTATTTGTGGCGCCGTTGCCGGGGAGGGAGAGATCTATCCAAGTAGGTGTCATAAACTCTTCTCTTGCATTTACCTTTTTTGCCAGTTTCCTCTCGTTTTCCTCTCCCCCACTTCACATTTGCCGTTTTCATTTGCCTTTCTCCTTTGCCTTTTTCGTTCGCCCTTTTCTCTCGCTTGCTTTCTGTTCGCTTGTGTGCTATGTGCCTTCATTATGCTTGCATCTTCGCTTGCTGAAAATCTATTGATATGGATCCTCATCCACTAGCTAATCTCTTTAAGAGACCCACTTATGTGGAACGAATTGCTAGTGAGTTGAGAGCACTTGACTATCTTTATGGAGTTTTGCTTGAGATGCGTGAATCTGAAAATCGTGATGAAGAAACTTATGAAGTGATTCACGAGGGCTCCTTGAATGAAAAGCATGGTTGCAATGGTTTCACTATAAATTATATTAATGGTTTCACTATTGCTTGGGAAGTCCCTTAAGGCATAGCTGTAGCAGAAGGATTCCTGGTGCCATCAACACATCTATTTCTGGCACCGTTGGAAGGTCTTTTGTTGCAGTAGCACTCCTCTACCTCCACCTGGAGACACCCATGTGGAGTTCAAGAAGTCGAGCCTCCCTGACTCAAGGAAGAAGCCTAAGACTTTGTTTATCGCTTCTCATTTCTTGCAGGAGAATAAGCAGGAATTATGCCAAAGGGTGTTAAGGCTTGAAGAGGAAAATGATGATCTGAGGGAGCAGAATTTTATGCTCAAGTGGAAATTAAACAAGGTCAAGACCTCTACAACAACTCCACCACCATCACCTCCAAAGGAAGACAACTAAGCACGGGTATGGGCAATCCCCTTGGCTTGTTCCAAGCTTGGGGGAGTTGCCCCGGTATCGTATCGCCATCACATCTTTTGCCTTTACCTTTGTTTTAGTTTGTTCCTTTTCAGTTTTCTCTTTCTCTAGTAGAATAAAAGTCTTAGTGTTTTAGTCTTGAGTTTTGCTTTGTGTCACCCCCGATGTATTCGAGCTCGTGAGTCATATAATAAAGAGTGTCTTAGTTGAGGGCTTTGCCTCTTTCCATGATCAAAAGAATGAGAAACGAACAAAAGCATGAAAGAACATGTAATGATCTTATGGGAAGTGATGGCTTCACATATAAAAAGAATGTTGATTGAAACTTGTTGAGGGTAGACAAACGTAGACCTTGGTCATTGTTGCAATTAATAGGAAGTGATAAAGAAGGAGAGGTTCACATATAAATATATCATCTTTGACACCATCAATGATTGTGAACACTCACTAAACTATTGCATGCTTAGAAGTAGATGTTGGACAAGGAAGACGACATAATGAATTGTGTTTGCTTGGATCCGAACAATGTTATATGATTAGAGATCCCTTAGCATGTGACGATTGCTTCCACCTCATATTAGCCAAAACTCCCACACCAAGTAGAGATACTACTTGTGCATCCATAAAGCTTCAACCTAGTTTTGCCATGAGAGTCCACCATACCTACCTATGGATTGAATAAGATCCCTCAAGTAAGTTGTCATCGGTGCAAGCAATAAAAATTTCTCCCTAATATGTATGATCTATTAGTGTGTGGAAAATAAGCTTTGTACGAACCTGTGATGAGGAAGACATAAAAGCGACAGACTGCATAATAAAGTTCTTTATCACAGGAGGCAATATAAAGTGACATTCCTCTGCACTAAGAGGACACGCATCCAAACCTCAAAAGTGCATGACAACCTCTGCTTCCCTCTGCGAAGGGCCTATCTTGTACCTTTACTTTTTTCCCTTGAAAGAGTCATGTTGATCTTCACCAATTCCTTGTTTCGCCTTTATCTTGGCTAACGTCATATGCTAGGGAAAGATTTATATTCATATGTCAACTTGGAAGTAAGTATTCATGAATTATTATTGTTGACATTACCCTTGAGGTAAGCAGTTGGGAGGCAAAACTATAAGCCCCTATCTTTCTCTGTGTTCAACTGAAACTTTGATCTCATGAGTACCACGTGAGTTGTAGCAATTGTAGAGAACAAAAAGATGATTGAGTATGTGGATTTGCTTTACAAGCTCTTACTTGACTCTTTCTGATGTTGTGATAAATTGCAATTGCTTCAATGACTAAAGGCTATCGGTTGTTGATTCTCTGTAAGGTTCTTCATCCATGCTTTACTTTGTGAAGGAATTGTCACTTTAGCATAAGAGTTCATATGATGGTATTGCTATTCCGATCATGATCATGATGCCTGCATGTTCCTATCTTGTTTTGTCGACACCTCTCTCCCTAAACATGTGGACATATTTATTGAGCTCGGCTTTCGCTTGAGGACAAGCGAGGTCTAAGCTTGGGGGAGTTGATACGTCCATTTTGCACCATGCTTTCATGTTGATATTTATTGCTTTTTGGGCTGTTATTTCACTTCACGGTACAATACTTATGCCTTTTCTCTCTTATTTTGCAAGGTTTACATGAAGAGGGAGAATGCCGGCAGCTGGAATTCTGGCCTGAAAAGGATCAAGTTTGAGATGCCTATTCTGCGCAACTCCAAAAGCCGTGAAAATCAACGTGGAATTTTTTGGGAATATATAAAAAATACTGGGCCGAAGAAGTGCCAGAGGGGCGCCAGCAGGTGGCCACAAGCCTGCTAGGCGCGGCCACCCCCCTGGCCGCGCCTAGTGGGCTTATGGGCTCCCTGCTGGCCCACTGGCTCCCCTCTTCTGCTATATGAAGGGTTTCTTTTCTAAAAAAATCAGGAGGAGGCTTTTCGGAGGATTCGCCGCCGCCACGAATCGGAACTTGAGCAGAACCAATCTAGAGCTCCGGTAGGACGATCCTGTCGGGGAAACTTCCCTCCCGGAGGTGAAATCATCACCATCATCATCACCAACACTCCTCTCATCGGAGGGGACTCATCACCATCAACATCTTCATCAACACCATCTCATCTCCAAACCCTGGTTCATCTCTTGTAACCAATCTCCGTCTCGCGACTCCGATTGGTACTTGTAAGGTTGCTAGTAGTGTTAATTACTCTTTGTAGTTGATGCTAGTTGGATTACTTGGGGGAAGAGTTTATGCTCAGATCCTTGATGCTACTCATTACCTCTCTGGTCATGAATATGATTATGCTTTGTGAGTAGTTACTTTTGTTCCTGAGGACATGGGATAAGTCATGCTATAAGTAGTCATGTGAATTTGGTATTCGTTCGATTTTTTGATGATTTGTATGTTATTTTTCCTCTAGTGGTGTTATGTTAACGTCGACTACATAACACTTCACCATTATTTGGGCCTAGAGGAAGGCATTGGGAAGTAGTAAGTAGATGATGGGTTGCTAGAGTGACAGAAGCTTAAACCCTAGTTTATGCGTTGCTTCGTAAGGGGCTGATTTGGATCCACTAGTTTAATGCTATGGTTAGACTTTGTCTTAATTCCTGTTTCGTAGTTGCGGATGCTTGCTAGAGGGGTTAATCATAAGTGGGATGCTTGTCCAAGTAAGTTCAGTACCCAAGCGCCGGTCCAGCCACATATCAAGCTATCAAAGTAACGAACGCGAATCATATGAACATGATGAAAACTAGCATGACAGAAATTCCCGTGTGTCCTCGGGAGCGTTTTTCCTCCTATAAGACTTTGTCCAGTCTTGTTCCTTGCTACAAAAGGGATTGGGCCACTTTGCTGCACCGTTGCTACTTTTGTTACTTGTTGCTTGCTACGAATCATCTCACCACACAACCACTTGTTACCGATAATTTCAGTGCTTGCAGATATTACCTTGCTGAAAACCACTTGTCAGATCCTTCTGCTCCTTGTTGGGTTCGACACTCTTACTTATCGAAAGGACTATGATAGATCCCCTATACTTGTGGGTCATCACATGGCTACGCACACAGTTGGCATATTTTAATTGTATTTACTTCAAGTTTGCTATGACCGGGTGTTAAACAAAGTTTCCAAGTTGCCACATAACCGCGGGCAAGGCTTTCCAAAAGATTTAACCCTACAGGCGTGCTCCAACTAGTCCATCACAAACTACTACAAGCTGCCCTGGAGAGAAAATCTCAACCTCGAGGTAGCCTAAGGTATCCTCGATATCCGAGTGCACAAGATGTCCGAGAAAGGTAAAACAAATACAACAAGGTCGCTCGGCGGGCCAGATCCCAATAGGAGCCGCACGTATCTCTTTCTCACGACACTACGATATGGGCAAGATGTCACGTTGGCTGAAACCCCGGGTGACCGGGGGCGCCGAACATCGTCCGGTTTGGACCCACACTTGGCCCGAGGGTTGATTAGTTATGCACGGGTGCCGGGGGATCCCTATGCTTTTTATTAGTTATTAGACAAATGTAATACCAATGTTGGGACTTGTGATAAGAGTTTTATCCCAAAACAAATATCAAGGGGTCCCCATAACACCCCAAGCATGTTAGGAGCACTCAGTATGGAAGATAACATTGGTACACAAGTAACTAGGGCGTCAAAGGTGGAACAAAACACCGAGCTAGAAGGCCAAGCCTTCCACCTTTTACCAAGTGTATATGTGAATTTAATTAAATAGCAACAATATTGTGATATATCAAGGAATCCATGTTGCCATATGGAAGCAACTTGCACCTACAACCAGCAACGCTATGAGAAGGGCTGAGCAAGCGGTAACATAGCGAAACAAAGGTTTGCTGGGAGGTGAAGGGGGGTTAGAGGCTTTCCATGGCAATGTTGGGAGGGTTGCCATAACAGGTGGTAGGTGATACGTCTCCAACGTATCTATAACTTTTGATGGTTCCATGCTATTATCTTGTCAACTTTGGATGTTCTGTATGCATTTTATATCTTTTTTGGGACCAACCTATTAACTCAGTACCAAGTGCCAGTTCCTGTTTTTTCCGTGTTTTTGACCTTTTTCAGAGGAGAATATTAAACGGAGTCCAAACGGAATAAAACCTCCGGAAAGATTTTTTTCCGGAACAGAAGATACGCAGGGAACTTGAGAACCAAGGCAAAGGACTCCTGGGGAGGCCTAGAGCCCCCTAGCCGCAGCCTGGGGGGGGGGGGCGCCTAGCAGGCTTGTGGGCCCCCCGTGGCTCCTTTGCCCTACCTCTTCCGCCTATAAATTCCCTAAAAATTTGAAACCACGAGAGAGAGCCACGAAAATACTTTTCCGCCGCCGCAAGATTCTCTCTCCGCAAGATCCCATCTGGGGCACGTTCGGGTGCCCTGCCGGAGGGGGGATTAAGACACGGAGGGCTTCTTCATCAACACCATTGCCTCTCCGATGATGCGTGAGTAGTTCACCACAGACCTACGGGTCCATAGCTAGTAGCTAGATGGATTCTTCTCTCTCTTGGATCTTCAATACAAAGTTCTCCATGATCTTCATGGAGATCTATCCAATGTAATCTTCTTTTTCGGTGTGTTTGTCGAGATCCCATGAATTGTGGATTTATGATCAGATTATCTATGAATGCTATTTGAGTCTCCTCTGATCTCTTATATGGATGATTTCATATCCTTGTAATTCTCTTCGAGTTGTGGGTTTCGTTTGGCCAACTTGATCTATAATTCTTGCAATGGGAGAAGTGCTTGGTTTTGGGTTCATACCGTGCGGTGTCCTCACCCAGTGACAGAAGGGGTAGCGAGGCACGCATCATGTTGTTGCCATCAAGGGTAAAAAGATGGGGTTTATATCTATTGCATGAATTTATCCCTCTACATCATGTCATCTTGCTTAAGGCGTTACTCTGTTTGTTATGAACTCAATGCACTAGATGCATGCTGGATAGCGGTGGATGTGTGGAGTAATAGTAGTAGACGCAGAAAGTATCGGTCTACTTGTCTCGGACGTGATGCCTATATGTATGATCATTGCCTTAGATATCATCATGACTTTGCGCGGTTCTATCAATTGCTGGACAGTAATTCGTTCACCCACCGTAATATTTGCTATCATGAGAGAAGCCTCTAGTGAACACTATGACCCCCTGGTCTACTTCACTTCATATTTTTAGCTCTACACTTTCACTTTGTTGCACTTTCCGCCTTCAGATCTCACCTTGCAATCAATCGTGAAGGGATTGACAACCCCTTTATAGCGTTGGGTGCAAGTTTGTTCGTTTTTGCGCAGGTACATTGCTGACTTGCCTTGATAATCCTACTGGATTGATACATTGGTTCTAAAACTGAGGGAAATACTTACTGCTACTGTGCTGCATCACCCTTTCCTCTTCAAGGGAAAAACCAACGCAAGCTCAAGAGGTAGCAAGAAGAATTTCTGGTGCTGTTGCCGGGGAGTATCAAGTCAAGAATAGTCTTCCTTCAACGTGTCAATTTCTGGCACCGAGGATTATTCTAAGTGAAGCTTATCCAAGTAACTGTCGCAAAGTCATCTCTTGCATTTACTTTTTTTGCCTCTCGTTTTCCTCTCCCCCACTTCTGGAAAACAAAAATTTACTAAAATATTTGCTTTTTTCGTTCGCCCTTTTCTTTCGCTTGCTTTATGTTCGCTTGTGTGCTTGTCTGCTTGCTGAAGTCACCATGACTGAAAACACCAAACTTTGTGACTTCTCGAATACTAATAATAATGATTTTATTAGTACTTCGATTGCTCCCGCCACTAGTGCGGAATCATATGAAATCAATGCTGCTTTGCTGAATCTTGATATGAAAGAGCAATTTTTCGGCCTTCCTAGTGAAGATGCCGCATCCCATCTTAATCCCTTCATCGAGTTATGAGATATGCAAAAGAAGAAAGATGTGGATAATGATGTGATTAAATTGAAGCTATTTCCATTCTCATTGCGAGATCGAGCAAAAACTTGGTTTTCATCTTTACCCAAAAATAGCATTGATTCTTGGAACAAGTGTAAAGATGCTTATATATCCAAGTATTTTCCACCTGCTAAGATTATCTCTCTTTGTAATGATATCATGAATTTTAAGCAACTAGATCATGAACATTTTTCACAATCTTGGGAGAGAATGAAATTGATGATTAGAAATTGTCCCGCTCATGGCTTGAGTCTTTGGATGATTATACAAATCTTCTATGCTGGTTTGAATTTTGCTTCTAGAAATATCTTGGATTCCGCTTCCGGTGGAACTTTCATGGAAATCACATTAGTAGAAGCCACAAAACTCCTAGACAATATCATGACAAACTATTCTCAATGGCACACTGAAAAGGTCACCTACTAGTAAAAAAGTGCATGCTATAGAAGAAATTAACTCTTTGAGTGCTAAGATGGGTGACCTAATGAAATTGTTTGCTAGTAAAGGTGCTCCTTTAGATCCAAATGATATGCCCTTGTCTTCCTTGATTGAGAGTAGCAATGAGAGCTTGGATGTTAATTTTGTTGGTAGGAATAATTTTGGCAACAACAATGCTTATAGAGGAAACTTTATTCCTAGGCCTTTTCCTAGTAATCCCTCTAATAACTTTGGCAATTCCTACAACAATGCTCATGGAAATTACAATAAATTACTCTCTTATCTAGAGAGTAATATTAAAGAGTTTATCAACTTGCAAAAGATTTTCAATGCGTCCATAGAAGAAAAACTGCTCAAAATTGATGACTTGGCTAGGACCGTTGATAGAATGTCTCTTGATATTGATGCTTTGAAATTGAGATGTGCTCCTCCCAAGATCAATATGGATGAAACTTTAAAAGCTATGTGTGTTTCCATGAATCAGAGTAAAGAAAGAACCGCCCACATCCGTGCTAGACATGAATGGCTTAAAAAGGCGTGTTCTCGTGATGAGAATCACGAAGATATTAAAGTGCTTGGTGTGACTCCCATTGAATCCTTGTTTTCTAATGTCAATCCTAATAATGATGGGGCTGGATATGAATCCACTTTGGTTGAGAAACGCCCCAATGATTCAGAGTCTATCTATCTTGATGCTAAAAGCATTGAAAGTGGAGTAGAGGATATCAAAACTTTGAGTAGTAATGAAATTACTACTTTGAATTTCAAGGAATTCAATTATGATAGTTTCTCTTTGATTGAATGTATTTCCTTGATGCAATCCATGCTAAACTCTCCACGCACTTATAGCCAAAACAATGCCTTTACTGATCATATCGTCGATGCTATGATGAGATCTCTTGAAGAGAAACTTGAGTTGGAAGTTTCTATTCCTAGAAAACTTCATGATGAGTGGGAACCTACTATCAAAATCAAGATTAAAAACTATGAATGCAATGCTTTGTGTGATTTGGGTGCTAGTGTTTCCACTATTCCAAAGACTTTATGTGACGTTCTAGGCTTCAACGAGATTGATGAGTGCTCTCTTAATTTGCATCTTGCGGATTCTAGTGTTATTAAACCTATGGGAATGATCAATGATGTTCTTATTATTCCAAATAGGAACTATGTACTCGTAGATTTCATTGTGCTTGATATTGATTGCAATCCAACATGTCCTATCATTCTTGGTAAACCTTTCCTAAGGACTATTGGTGCAGTCATTGATATGAAGGAAGGGAATATTAGATTTCAGTTTCCATTAAAGAAGGGCATGTAACATTTTCCTAGAAATAAAATAAGATTGCCTTATGAATCCATGATGAGGGCTACTTATGGTTTGAGCACCAAGGACGACGATACGTGATTCTATCGCCTTATGCCTAGCTAAGGGCGTTAAACAATAGCGCTTGTTGGGAGGCAACCCAATGAATTTATCTTTGCTTTTTTGCTTTCTGTTTTGTTGTGTCCACAATATCATAATTCTGTTATGATTGTGTTTTTTGTGTTTCTTTTTGTGTTTGTGCCAAGTAAAACCTTTATGACTAGTTTTTGTGATGGTTGTTTGATCTTGCTGAAAAAGACAGAAACTTTGCGCTCACGAAATTATTTTTAATTCTTATCCAGAAAGAGCTTTTGAGTTGATTCGTTTTGCTGCTGGTTGATATGCCAATTGCCCCAATTGTCATAATGTTTCAGAATTTTTGAGATACCAGAAGTATACGAAGTATACAGATTGCTACAGACTCGTCTGTTTTTGATAGTTTCTGTTTTTGTTGTGTTGATTGCTTATTTTGATGAAACTATGGATAGTATCGGGGGGGGGGGGGTACTAGCCATGGGAAAGTGAGAATACAGTAATATAACAACAATATAAATAGAAATAAATTTTGCTACAGTACCTAAAGAGTTGGTAGTTTGTTTTCTTGTGCTAATGATATCACGAGTTTCTGTTTAAGTTTTGTGTTGTGAAGTTTTCAAGTTTTGGGTGATGTTCTCATGGACAATGGGATAAAGAGTGGAAAGAGATCAAGCTTGGGGATTCCCAAGGCATCCCAAGCCAAATTCAAGGACACGAAAAAGCCTAAGCTTGGGGATGCCCTGGGAAGGCATCCCCTCTTTCATCTTCAATCCATCGGTAACGTTACTTGGAGCTATATTTTTATTCACCACATGATATGTGTTTTGCTTGGAGCATCGTGTATTATAGGAGTATTTTTTGTCACAATCATCCTTGTTGCACACCTTTTTGAGAGAGACATGCACTCATCGTGAATTTGTTAGAATACTCATTGAGCTTTGCTTATATCTTTTGAGCTAGATAACTTTGCTCTAGTGCTTCACTTAGATCTTTTTAGGGCACGACGGTGTCATATTTTGGAGAAATAAGAACTCACGATCTTCACTTATATATTTTTGAGAGTGCTCCCTCTGAGTAACTTGGTAATTGGCTTGTGCTATGAAAGTAGTCCTAAAGATGATAGACATCCAAAGAGGATATAATAAAAACTTCCATATTCATGTGCATTGATTAGTAAAGAGAAGTTTGATTCCTCTCAATTAGTTTTGAGACATCGATATGGTAATATTAGATTTATGTTAGTAAGGTGTTCTGAATCTAGAAATACTTGTGTTTAAGTTAGTGATTCCCGTAGCATGCACGTATTGTGAACCGCTATGTTAGGAAGTCGGAGCATAATTGAATTATTGATTGTCATCCTTTGTGTTGCGGTCGAGATCGGGCGATGGTTACCACCTGCCAACCCTTCCCCTAGGAGTATGCGTTTAGCACTTTGTTTCGATTACTAATAAATAAGTATATGAGTTCTTCTTGACTAATGTGAGTCCATGGTATAGATGCACTTTCACCTTCCACCGTTGCTAGCCTCTCTAGTGCCGCGCAACTTTCGCCGGTGCACAAACCCACCATATACCTTCCTCAAAAAAGCCACCATACCTACCTATTATGGCATTTTCATAGCCATTCCGAGATATATTGCCATGCAACTCCCACCGTTTCGTCTCATGACATGTGCCGTCACTTTCATATTTCCATTGCATGATCGTAAGATAGCTAGCGAGATGTTTCAACATCATACGCTAAGCTAGATCGTTGCACATCCCGGTACACTGCCGGAGGCATTTCCTATAGAGTCATCATTGCTCTAAGTATTGAGTTGTGAGTAAATAAAAGTGTGATGATCATCATTATTAGAGCATTGTCCCATGTGAGGAAATAAAAAAAGAGAGGCCAAAGATGCCCACCAAAAAATTAAAAAAAGAGAGGCCAAAGCGCCCAAACAAAAAAAATGAGAGAAAAAGAGAGAAGGGACAATGCTACTATCTTTTTCCACACTTGTGCTTCACAATAGCACCATGTGCTTCATTATAGAGAGTCTCTTATTTTGACACTTCCATATACTAGTGGGAATCTTCATTATATAACTTGGCTTGTATATTCCAATGATGGGCTTTCTCAAAAATGCCCTAGGTCTTCGAGAGCAAGCAAGTTGGGTGCACACCCACTAGTGTTCCTTTTGAGCTTTCACACACTTATAGCTCTAAGTGAATTCATTGCATGGAAATCCCTACTCATTCACATTGATATCTATTGAAGGGCATCTCCATAGCCCTTTGATACGCCGAGTCAATGTGACCATCTCCTCCTTTTTTCCACACAACCTCCACCACACTCTATTTCACCTATAGTGCTATATCCATGGCTCACGCTCATATATTGCGTGAGAGTTGAAAAAGGTTTGAGAAAGTAAGAGTGCGAAAACAATTACTTGGCAAATACCGGGGTTGTGTATGATTTAAATTCGTTGTGTGGGGATGATGGAGCATAGCCAGACTATGTGATTTTGTAGGGATAACTTTCTTTGGCATTGTTATTTCGAAAGTTCATGATTACCTTGCTAGTTTGCTTGAAGTATTATTGTTTTCATGTCAATAGCAAACTATTGTTTTGAATCTTACAAATCTGAACATTCATGTCACATGAAAGAAGTTGCAAAGGAAAAATATGTTAGATAGCATTCCACATCAAAAATTCAGTCTTTATCACTTCCCTACTCGAGGACGAGCAGGAGTTAAGCTTGGGGATGCTTGATACGTCTCCAACGTATCTATAATTTTTGATGGTTCCATGCTATTATCTTGTCAACTTTGGATGTTTTGTATGCATTTTATATCTTTTTTGGGACTAACCTATTAACTCAGTGCCAAGTGCCAGTTCCTATTTTTTCCATGTTTTTGACCTTTTTCAGAGGAGAATATTAAATGGAGTCCAAACAGAATAAAATTTCCGGAAAGAGTTTTTTCGGAACATAAGATATGCATGGAACTTGAGAACCAAGGCAGAGGACTTCGGGGGAGGCCACAAGCCCCCTAGCCGCAGCCGGGGGGGGCAGCTAGCAGGCTTGTGGGCCCCCCGTGGCTCCTTTGCCCTACCTCTTCCGCCTATAAATTCCCTAAAAATCTGAAACCACAAGAGAGAGCCACGAAAATACTTTTCTGTCGCCGCAAGCTTCTGTCTCCGCAAGATCCCATCTAGGGCACGTTCTGGTGCCTTGCCGGAGGGGGGATTCGGACACGGAGGGCTTCTTCATCAACACCATTGCCTCTTCGATGATGTGTGAGTAGTTCACCACAGACCTTTGGGTCCATAGCTAGTAGCTAGGTGACTTCTTCTCTCTCTTGGATTTTCAATACAAAGTTCTCCATGATCTTTATGGAGATCTATCCGATGAAATCTTATTTTGTGGTGTGTTTGTCGAGATCCGATGAATTGTGGATTTATGATCAGATTATCTATGAATGTTATTTGAGTCTCCTCTGATCTCTTATATGCATGATTTCGTATCCTTGTAATTCTCTTCGAGTTGTGGGTTTCATTTGGCCAACTTGATCTATAATTCTTGCAATGGGAGAAGTGCTTGGTTTTGGGTTCATACCGTGCGGTGTCTTCACCCACAGACAGAAGGGGTAGCAAGGCACGCATCGTGTTGTTGCCATCAAGGGTAAAAAGATGGGGTTTATATCTATTGCATGAATTTATCCCTCTACATCATGTCATCTTGCTTAAGGCGTTACTCTGTTTGTTATGAACTCAATACACTAGATGCATGCTGGATAGCGGTCGATGTGTGGAGTAATAGTAGTAGATGCAGAAAGTATCGGTCTACTTGTCTCGGACGTGATGCATGTATGTATGATCATTGCCTTAGATATCATCATGACTTTGCGTGGTTATATCAATTACTCGACAGTAATTTGTTCACCCACCGTAACATTTGCTATCATGAGAGAAGCCTCTAGTGAACACTATCGCCCCCGGGTCTACTTCACTTCATATTTTCAGCTCTACACTTTCACTTTGTTGCACTTTCCGCCTTCAGATCTCACCTTGCAATCAGTCGTGAAGGGATTGAGAACCCCTTTATAGCGTTGGGTGCAAGTTTGTTTGTTTTTGCGCAGGTACATTGGTGAGTTGCCTTGATACTCCTACTGGATTGATACCTTGGTTCTCAAACTGAGGGAAATACTTACTGCTACTGTGCTGCATCACCCTTTCCTCTTCAAGGGAAAAACCAATGCAAGCTCAAGAGGTAGCAGTAGGCAGCGTGATATAGCAATAGAAACGAGACAACTAGCATAGCAATGATAGTAGTGGTATCTAGGGAAATGGTCATCTTGCGTGATATCCCACTTGGAAGAAGAACGAATCCATGAAGTAGACGAACCAACGTAGTCAAACGAATCCTCACAGTCCGAAGCGATTTCTGAACTCTATCGAGAATAAACAACCCGGAAACAAACAATCAACACACGATAAACACCACCATATATGCATGACATGATGTGCAAACAAATATGATGCATGCCCGGTTCAAATATGCGGGGCATGACAATCACAACACTCAAATACTACACATTAAAACTCCACGTTTGAATTACTTAGTTCACTCCTATTTAGGTACACGACAATGTTAAATGTTGTTAAACATGGCAAGAGGTGAAGCATAAATAAACTACATTATCTAGGCATTTTAAATGAGGTCGATAACAACATATAGCATTTCCAAAATGACCCCATATGTTAATTTCGAAATTGGTCCAGATCTGAACTAAACTCATTTTATCTTTATTTAAGGAGGAAAATAATTTACACCATGTGATTCTACACATCATTCTAGTCAATTTACATATATGGATCATATAAAACAGAATTACGGTCTAAAAGATATGACCAACACAACATAATATGACATGAATGCAAAATGCATGAATGACAACCCAAAACATTCCAAACCATGGATGCGACAAGATATTATGAAACTACATGAGATTCTAAGGAAGTCTCATATATGGCACTTTCAAAACGGAGCAACCCTTCAACAAATACAACCAACACAAGTTATAGCTATAATCTGCCCAAAACAACAACATGGAATTTTGCGCACATCAAAACAACAAGCTACAAGAATATAAAATGCTAAAATAAGGCATGATGCAGTAATGGACAAGATGCACAACAACCAACTCCTAACGGCAAATTGAATAGAAGCATGGATCACTAGGAGATAAGCTCACAAAATGGCTACTTGTACACGGTTTCAGACTTCGTGAAAATATCAGTTTTAACAGTGTAGTTTTTATCATGAAGGCATATTGATAGAGAGGTAAACATATGCTAGAGTCACAGAATGGCATGAAAATTTACCGCATGATAGTAGGCATGATGCACTCCATTTCATTCCACACTATGAAGGTCTAAATATGCACACGATCATAACTAGCATCCCTACAACATGGCACTCTTAAATAATGAGATTCTGAGACTTCAAAATATTTGATCCTACCAAACAGCAACATCATCGTAGCATGTTCACATGATGACAACTACATCTAAGCATGACATACATGGCATGGGAAATGTGACAGCCCGATGCCGACGTTCCAGAAGATTCCCCTTCTTTTTCGTCTTCGTCGTGTGGTTATTTTTATTTGTCGCATCATCATCGCATCATTTGCATCATCTGCATTGCACCGGCTTCTCCGTTGCCGCCCATTTTCAAAACTTGCATCAGTTGTTAGTTGCCGGTTCTCGTCGTTGTCCGTTCTGAGCCCGACCGCACACGCACGCGCCCGCGGCATCGTCAAACCCTGTTTTAAAAGTGTGTTAAAAAACTTTCTCTGATCAAGGTGAAACTTGGCATGCGGTCGTGATTAGTTATAGCCAGGCCGTCTGTCAAATTTCGTCGCGATCAAAGACCGTATGGTACCCGAACGGTCGACCATAGCGGCACCGTATTCGGTCTATCGTCGGGCGTCTGTCGGTGTTTTAAAATTCGTTGCCGCGCCGCCCGATTCCCCAAACGTCTCCGGATACCACTCTTCACGGCCACGTACCCGTTCCCGCGTTCGGAATTATTCGATTCCAACTGCACGGTTGGATCCGGAACGGAATTCCGGGTAACCTAGCCCCCTTTTCTCTATAAATACCCCTCCATCATATTTTTAGACAGCCCCCTCCTCTCTCCTCGAAATCCGTGCCAACCCCGAAACCCTAGCCAGCCTCCTCTGTCCCTCTCCAGCCGACGGGCCCGCGAAGCCCATCTGGGGCCCGCCCGAGCCCGGATCGCCCCTGCCTCGGCAGGTTCCCTTCTCCTCCCGCAGGAGCTCGCGCCTCCTGCCCGAGCGCCTCCCGCTGGTCGCCGCGCCGCCGCCGGGTGCCTTGGCCGTCGGGGGCCCGCTCCTGCGCCGTCACCCGCGCAGCCTCGCCTCCTCCGTGCGCTGCCGGCTCGGCCGACTTCCTGCCAGCACCAACTCCGGCCGCCGCTTGGTCCTCCTCCGTGGTCCCCTTGCGGAAGCTCGCCGCTGCCGGGAGTGGGTGGTATCGCCCGGATCCGCGAGCCCCCACCGGTTCCCCTTCCCTCGGATGGGCCAGCGCCGCCTTCTGCTGTCGATCTCGGGAGGGCGAGCTCTAGCGTCGCCTCCTCCTCTCGTTCAAGGAGAACGACGACTGGCTCCTCCCCGCCTGGGCCTCCTCCCCTGGGCTCCACAACAACGCCAGGTGGGCCGCTCCCAGATCTGCCGGCCCATCTGTTGCACCGCTTAGGCCGGCCTCGCCTCGCCCCTGGTCCGCCTCGAGGCCTCCTCTCCAGGCCGCTCCAGGCCGGCCCAAGCCGCCGCCTCCTCTCCCCAGGCCCGAAGGTGAGATTCCCTGGCCCCCCTATGTTGTGCCTGTGGCAAGAGTTGCTAAGTTACGTCCATGGTTTCGGCCCGTTAGCAATTTAGGAATTTTCCGGAATTTAATAAATTCCAGAAAAATAACCGTATATTAAAAACGCCGTAACTTTTTATCCGTGTGTCGGAACGAGGTGTGTAGTATATGGATTTCGTGTAGTTTCTCGCGTAGAATACGATTTCACAACTTGCATATTTGTTTGATGTAGTTTTGCATGCCGAATGCCCAGATATGTGTGCTGTTTATGTTGTCTTGGTCCCGTGTTATTTTCTCGTGCGTGTCCGGGATGTTTCTGTGCAATTAGTTTTAGCTTTTGAGTAAGTTAGTTCGCGCGATATTTTGCTATGTTGCCCTCTTGTCTATTTTGTAGGATTTATTCCGTGCTTCGTTTGAAGGAGGTGTCAACTAGAGAGTTGTTCTTGGGTGTTCACTCTAGCCCCTGGTATTTTTGGTTGCAACAGAAATGCATGTTTAGGTGTGGTTTGCTTGCTCTCAAGTTGCTAGAAATAGTGCTGATTTGGAGGTGCTGAAATATTTCTAAGTCTGGAATCTGTTATATTTTGTTGATGTCTTGTCTTGCTTCTATCTTTTGATCTGTAGCTCTTTTGAGGTTGGTCCAATAGAGTTAGTTGTAGCCCTTGTGTTTCTCTAGCATTCTGTGAATTTTCATGCCATTTGGAGTCCTTTAGCTATAGGTTTTTCTGCTGTCAATATGGCCTCAAATCAAAAACTGCACTTTCATGAGGTGTAATTTTCACTAAGTCTGAAATAGTGTGTGGGAAGCCATTTTGTGACTTCTTTTCCTAGTGTTCCTTGCTGCCATTCTAGTTGTTGTTAGTTGTTTGGAGTAGTGCTTCTTGCCCTCTTTCGTGTCATGCCTTGCTTGAGTTTATTGGAGTAGTGTAGCCCGTAGTTGTGGGCGTAGAAAATGCTATGTGGCTGATTTTGGCAGATTGTAGTGTTTTCTTGTTTTGCTCGTAGATGTTGAACCGTAGCTCCGTTTAGATCGTGTCCTACATGAAACTTGGTTAGAATCTCGTGTAGTTTCATTTTCTCTTGCTGGTTGTATGTTTTGAAGTGCTCGTGACCGCCGTTGCACACATATTGCATTCATGCCATCATATCTTGCGGAGCTTGTAACTTTTGATCCGTAGCTCCGTTGGAGGTGTTCTCTATGTGTAAATTGCTTGCAACGATGCGTAGAATCACGTGAACCTATTTGTTTTGCTGTTTAACAACTAATTAAATGTGTTAGTTCAGATCTGGACAGAATTGTAAATTAACATGTGAGGTCGTTTCGGAGATGCTATATGACGTTTCCGGCCTCATTTAAAATGCCTAGCTAGGTAGATTAATTTGTGCTTCACCCTGTGTCATGTTAACAACATTTTAATATTGTCGTGTTAATAAATGGGAATGAACTAAATAATTAAACGTGGAGCTTCGTCGATATACAACTCATTACATATCGAGCTTCACTTAATGTTTAGTGTTTGATTGTTGTGGTTGTCATGCCGTGCATTAGACCGTTCATGCATCATATGTGTTGTGCATCGTGTGGTGAATTTCGTGTGTTGATTCTTGTTTCCGGTTTGCTTCGTCTCGGTAGAGTTCCGCAGCGTGCCGGATTGTGAGGACCCATTCGACTACGTCGGTTCGTCTGCTTCACAGAGGCATTCTTCTTCCAAGCGGGATCTCAGGAAGATGACCATTTCCCCAGATACCATTACTATCATTTCCATGCTAGTTTTACCGTTTCTACCGTTTATGTCTCGTTGCCTACCACATGTTAAATATCAGCCTCTCAACAATGCCATGAAAACCTTCAACCAAGCAAACCACTGATTGGCTATGTTACTGCTTGCTTAACCCTGTTGATAGCGTTGCTAGTTGCAGGTGCAGTTGCTTCCATGTGAAAACATGGGTTCCTTGTCATATCACCATATTAATGCTATTTAATTTAATGGACCTATATACTTGGTAAAAGGTGGAAGGCTCGGCCTTTCTAGCCTGGAGTTTTGTTCCACCTTTGCCCCTTAGTTTCGGCTACCGGTGTTACGTTCCATGTTTGAGCGCTCCTAACATGATCGGGGTTGTTATCGGGACCCCCTTGATAATTCATTTTAGATTAAAGCTGGTCTGGCAAGGCCCAACATTGGTACTATTTGCCCAACATAATAATTCTGTTAATTTGAAATGTATTGGGAGTTAGCGCTACACGAGGAGTAATTCTACATAATACAGGGGGGCCAGTGCTGTTGGTGCTGGTTCAAAACTAGAGCTGTCTGCGGGGCCAACCCGGGGCAACTCGGGAGATTTCCATCAGGCCACCGTACGCTGTGCTTATCCGTCGTGTCCTGAGAACGAGATACGCGGCTCCTATCGGGATCGTCGACACGCCTGGCGGCCTTGCTGGATTAGTTTTACCTTTGACGAGATATCTTGTGCATCGGGATTCCGGTGATGCTTTGGGTAATCTCAGAGTTGATGTTTTCCACTAGGGAATCCGACGAGATCGCGAACATCGTGATTGAGGATTTCTATGCGGCTTGTGGTAATTTGTGATGGACTAGTTGGAGCTCCCCTGCAGGGTTAAATCTTGCGGAAATCCATGCCCGCGATTATGTGGCAACGTGGAAACTTTGTTTAACACTGGTTCTAGCTAACTTGAAGTAACTTAATTAAAATATGCCAACTGTGTGCGTAACCGTGACTGTCTCCTTCGTGAGTTCTTTCTCCGATCGAGGACACGGTGTGGTTATGTCTGACGTAGGTAGGGGTTCAGGATCATTCATTTGATCATCAGTAGTCACGTCCGTTATGCGTAGATCTTCCCCCTCTTATTTCTTGTACTCGTAATTTAGCCAGCAAATAGATGCTTAGCCGCCGCTGCAACCTCACCACTTAACCATACCTCACCCATTAAGCTTTGCTAGTCTTGATACCTTTGGAAATGAGATTGCTGAGTCCCCTGTGGCTCACAGATTACTACAACACCAGTTGCAGGTACATGTAAAGGTTACTTGACGCGAGCGCGTTGATTGTTCATTTGGAGTTGCTTCTTCTTCTTCTTCTTCTTCATCGATCTAGGATGGGTTCCAGGCCGGCAGCCTGGGATAGCAAGGATGGACGTCGTTCTTCTTTTCTCGTTTGTTTTCATCCGTAGTCGGACCCTGCTCTTACCCTTGATGATTAGGTAATGTACTGATGTGACTCTGATGTAGCGTGTGGCGAGTGTAAGCCAATTCTATATATATACCTCTTCTTTTTAGTACATGTACTTGTAACGATATCCATTTTTATGACACGACGAGATGCGCTTCTATCCCTGACGAGGCCTTCGTGCCAAATTGAGGATAGGGTCGCATCTTGGGCGTGACAAGTTGGTATCAAAGCAGTACCGACCTAGGAGCCCCCTTGATTGATCGAACTTGGCCGAGTCGAGTCTAGTGAAAAACTGCTTTGAGTCTAGTTATATATCGGAGAGTAGGAATCTTTTTTCTCCTCTTCTATGCTCAGGTGAGGAATCCTGACGTAATAATTTAAATTCTACTCCTCTTCTCACTCAAAATATTTTTTAGGATCACGCGGATATTTTTGGAATCTATATGATGCCGATGTGACGGAGTTCTGTCTTGGTGCCTCGTATCTACTTTTAGTTTCAGGGGAGTTGAGCTCCAGGGGATTCTTGAGCACATTGTTATCATTCAGATTTCTTAGTATCTCAAAACGAAGGATGTTCGTAATTGCTTCAATACTAGTAGTGGCGAGATAACCCCGATGTCCCCAGTACTGGTGCAGATTGTTCGGGAGTACTGCCATACTTTGTTTCGTTGTGATCATGAGGGTCTGTTGTAGATGAAGGTCCGAGATTCTGGTCGTGTGTTGACGGATGTGATACAGGTGACGGGTTAGTATAGGAGTTGTGTGATATTACTCCTTGTATCCGTGTACCAGATTGCATGACCAGATATTTCGGGAATTCTTAGGTGGGAATTCAAGTAGTTACTTATAGGACAATCTTCCAACAAATGCATGATGTTAGTTTGGGTTTCCACATCTAGTGGATTCGTTTGTTCACGGTCGACTTACAGCGGTACACGTTGTGTCTTAAAGAGTCCTTGTAGCTTGCTACGACTCAGGGACGCTTTGTATCTCAGGTGCACTGCCTTGCACTTGATGGCTACTATAAAATCGAGTCCGTGCGATCCTGTCCACGAAAATATTAGACGAAATCTTTCTCATGAGTTTGTTCTGGCTTGTTTCATAAGCCTCATCCTTTGTTTTGTTGAATATGGTAATTCAAGTTGCTTCAATGTCAAGTGGTGATTTCAGACCTTTCCAAGAGGTGTTCTCGTATTTTATGGGAATGCTAATCCTTTTGCTTAATCAGATTGTCTTATCATTTCTTGTCAACCGGAGTCGTCGTGCTAATTATTTTTCAACCGGTGTGTTTCTCTTCAAGTAATTCAATCCTCTCCAATTTTGCAAGAGCATTATCTTATTCCATCCGGAGTTCATCTCATCTTGCCCAAGTTGTCTTTGTTTTTCCCCGCCCTCCCGCCCTATTTCTTTAGTGATTCAATTCTCATCCAAGTGCTTTTATTTTTAGTGAGGCTTCCGCTATCTCTTCTTCCTTTCATAACCGGTGATTCATTGTGAAGATTTTCAAGAGCTTCGTGCTCATCTGTATTCAATCTTGTTATCTTTTCCGGTGAATTCAGTTCAGTTATCCATGGTCATCATATCCTTTTTAACCATTAAATTCTTTCCGAAGTTGGAAATTCTTTCAGCCTATCTTGTTTTTTTAATTCCTCTCTCTTTCTATCCGGAGTGTTAAAGATATTTCAGATGTTCTGGTTTTCAATCCTTCAGTTATTTTGAGGTGCTAACCTCATCTAGTTTTCTTGTACCGGTGCAATATCTCCCGTTCTAGCAATCTTTTCAGCGGTGATTTCTTTGAGTGGGCCCATAACCCACAGGTTCTTTCGCAGGATCTTATATGACTCTTGTAATCCTTCCAGAGTTTTCTTGTTCTTTTCAACTATGACGTAAGTATGGATCTCATCAGTCATATCCCTTCTTCAAGGCCTATTTGAATTAATTCTCATATTTGGCTCAACCTTTCATTCTTCATTATTCCGGAGTGCCTCAGTATTCTTGGTGATGTTCTTCTCGTCATTCTCTCCATTGAAGATTCGAAGGAGTGTTGCTCTCAATCTTGGTCCATTCTCTTGGAGATTCATCATTTTAGCCTTGTGGCATCATCTTGATTTGTTCCCAATCATGAGAATCTATTTCTTGCTATCCGGTGCATTTCAGAGTTGTTTCTTTTTCGATTCTCCCAAGGCCATCATTTTAGAAGATTCTTCGTTCTCAGCTTTCAGCTTTCATCCTCAATTCTTCTCCATTGTTGTCTCTTCGTTCGTCTCTCGATTATCCGGTGCCTTGTTCAAGTTTTCTCTCATGTGGCTCATGAGATCTCCATTCTCATGTTTCTCCATTAATTCGTGGTGTTCCCATTCAGTTGTGAATTATTACCGGTGTTTCTTGCAACATTTCTTCTAGTTTATGCTTTATCTATCTCTCTTTAATCTTTTCAAGAGGAATAAGTGCTATGCTAAATCCGTTGATTGTCATCAATTTAACTTGATGAAGGATTAGCATAACATGATTCTTATTCTTGTTCATAGTTACCTGAATTCTTCTTCCGGAGTGGCTCTTGATATCAATTCATTTCTCAAGTGCCTATCTTTCTTTTCCGGAGTTCCAAGTTTTCTAAAGTATCTCTTTGTGAGGCTTCATCTAAATCTTGGTAAGGTCATAATCTTATTCTTTTCTACCTTCATATCTTTGCATCATTCATTTGTATACGGAGGCCCTTCATGGTGGTTCATTAAGGTTTCAATCCATTCTCAAGTGTTCTTCAAGATTCTTGTTGGAGAACCTCAAGTATCCTTTCTCTTACATTTAAATGTGCAATTGTTCTTCCTTTATCCTTTGAGGTGGTATTATAGCATTCTTGTTAGTGTAGGAGCCTCGAAGGGTTTTCCTTTCAAGAATGAGATAATTAAATCCACCGATTCTTTGATCATGAGATATTTTCAACCCATGATTTCTTCATTGACTATCTTGGTTTGGACTTCACCTAAAGCTTTTCCTATGAATTGTGCTATCATGGTGCTTGTCATTAATCCCAGTTCTCAATGCATCCTCTTGGTGTAAGAGATTGTTCATATATTATTTCTCCCAAACAATCCTTGTTCTGTTAGTGGCTGGTTGTCACTTCATTAGTTTGAAAGGTTTCCATAAGCCCACTTCTATCTTGTTCTTTTCGTTGTTGTTTTTCCAACAATTCCGTCCAATTCTTCTTGCAAGAATGCTTGGCAAGTTCATTGGAGTTGGTAGTTGTCATTCTCTCTTCATTCTCTTCTTCCGTATGAACTAGTTCCTATTCTATTGTTTCGGAGGCATTGTGATGTTGCTCTTTTGGGTCTAATATGTTGTTCTACCAAGATCATGGTGTTCCCTTGTTGTATTTACTTGTTTGTTGTGAATATTGTCTATTTCTTCCATCTTACCGAATTTTTTGTCCCATTTTCCTACCGAAGTGCTGCCGAACTTTTTTGTGAATTCTTGCTTCTTTCTCATATCATTCCTCATCTCTTTGCAACCTTCAAGGATCGTTGGTTTCACTCGTTGGTAAAGAAGCGACTAAGTTTTTACCTCTTGCTTTCTCATCCTCTCCCCCTTCCATTCTTGGATCTTGGGGCGAGATCCTCTTGTAGTGTAGGAGAGTGGTGACAGCCCGATGCCGACGTTCCAGTAGATTCCCCTTCTTTTCCGTTTTCGTCGTGTGGTTATTTTTATTTGTCGCATCAATTGCATTATCTGCATTGAACCGGCTTCTCCGTTGCCGCCCATTTTCAAAACTTGCATCCGTTGTTAGTTGTCGGTTCTCGTCGTTGTCCGTTCTGAGCCCGACCGCACACGCACGCGCCCGCGGCATCGTCAAACCCTATTTTAAAAGTTTGTTAAAAAACTTTCTGTGATCAAGGTGAAACTTGGCATGCGGTCGTGATTAGTTATAGCCAGGCCGCCTGTCGAATTTCGTCGCGATCGGAGACCATCTGGTACCCGAACGGTCGACCGTAGCGACACCGTATTCGCTCTATCGTCGGACGTCTCTCAGTGTTTTAAAATTCGTTGCCGCACCGCCCGTTTCCCCTCTCGTCTCCGGATACCACTCTTCACGTCCACGTACCCGTTCCCGCATTCGGAATTATCTGATTCCGACTGCGCGGTTGGATCCGGAACGGAATTCCGGGTAACCTAGCCCCATTTTCTCTATAAATACCCCTCCATCATATTTTTAGATAGCCCCCTCTCCTATCTCCTCAAAATCCGTGCCAACCCCAAAACCCTAGCTAGCCTCCTCTCTCCCTCTCCAGCCGCCGGGCCCGCGAAGCCCATGTGGGGCCCGCCCGAGCCCGGATCGCCCTGCCTCGGCCAGTTCCCTTCTCCTCCCGCACGAGCTCGCCCTTGCCTGCCCGAGCGCCTCCTGCTGGTCGCCGCGCCGCCGTCGGGCGCCTTGGCCGTCGGGCCCCCCCTCCTGCACCGTCACCCGCGCAGCCTCGCCTCCTCTGCGCTGCCGGCTCGGCCGACTTCCTGCCAGCACCAACTCCGGCCGCCGCTTGGTCCTCCCCCGCGGTCCCCTTGCCGAAGCTCGCCGCCGCCGGGAGTGGCTGGTACCGCCCGGATCCGCCAGCCCCCACCGGTTCCCCTTCCCTCGCATGGGCCAGCGCCGCCTTCTGCTGTCGATCTCGGGAGGGCGAGCTCCAGCGTCGCCTCCTCCTCTTGTTCGAGGAGAACGACGACAGGCTCCTCCCCGCCTGGGCCTCCTCCCCTGGGCCCCGCAGCAGCGCCAGGTGGGCCGCTCCCAGATCCGCCGGCCCATCTGCTGCACCGCCCAGGTCGGCCTCGTCTCGCCCCTGGTCCGCCTCGAGGCCTCCTCACCAGGCCGCTCCAGGCCGGCCCAAGCCGCCGCCTCCTCTCCCCAGGCCCGACGGTGAGATTCCCTGCCCCCCCTATGTTGTGCCCGTGGAAAGAGTTGCTAAGTTACGCCCATGGTTTCGGCCCGTTAGCTATTTAGGAATTTTCCGAAATTTAATAAATTCCAGAAAAATAACCGTATATTAAAAACGCCGTAACTTTTTATCCGCGTGTCGGAACGAGGTGTGTAGTATATGGATTTCGTGTAGTTTCTCGCGTAGAATACGATTTCACAACTTGCATATTTGTTTGATGTAGTTTTGCGTGCCGAATGCCTAGATATCTGTGCTGTTTATGTTGTCTTGGTCCCGTGTTATTTTCTCATGCGTGTCCGGGTTGTCCGAATACCGTGGGAGAAATGTTCACATTTTAGGAACCATTTTTCCATGGATTTTAGAGCAGTCATTTGTATTTTTGCGTGTAGGGAATTGCGCTAGTTTATTTTTCCCTGTCTAGGTTATTTATCTCGCATTTATGTGTGGCATTATTTTTTGTTGTTGCAACCCCACATGTTTTATGTGTAGTTAGTTTTAGCTTTTGAGTAAGTTAGTTCACGCGATATTTTGCTATGTTGCCCTCTTGTCTATTTCGTAGGATTTATTCCGTGCTTCATTTGAAGGAGGTGTCAACTAGAGAGTTGTTCTTGGGTGTTCACTCTAGCCCCTGGTATTTTTGGTTGCAACAGAAATGCATGTTTAGGTGTGGTTTGCTTCCTCTCAAGTAGCTATAAATAGTGCTGATTTGGAGATGCTGTAATATTTCTAAGTCTGGAATCTGTTATATTTAGTTGCTGTCTTGTCTTGCTTCTATCTTTTGATCTGTAGCTCTTTTGAGGTTGGTCCAATGGAGTTAGTTGTAGCCCTTGTGTTTCTCTAGCATGCTGTGAATTTTCATGCCATTTGGAGTCCTGTAGCTATAGGTTTTGCTGCTGTCAATATGGCTTCAGATAAAAAACTCCACTTTCATGAGGTGTAATTTTCACTAAATCTGAAATAGTGTGTGGGAAGACATTTTGTGACTTCTTTTCCTAGTGTTCTTTGCTGCCATGCTAGTTGTTGTTAGTTGTTTGTAGTAAAGCTTCTTTCCCTCTTTCGTGTCATGCCTTGCTTGAGTTTATTGGAGTAGTGTAGCCCGTAGTTGTGGGGCGTAGAAAATGCTATGTGGCTGATTTTGGCAGATTGTAGTGTTTTCTTGTTTTTCTCGTAGATGTTGAACCGTAGCTCCATTTTGATCGTGTCCTACATGGAACTTGGTTAGAATCTCGTGTAGTTTCATTTTATCTTGCTGGGTGTATCTTTTGAAGTGCTCGTGACCGCCGTTGCACACATATTGCATTCATGCCATCATATCTTGCGGTGCTTGTAACTTTTGATCCGTAGCTCCGTTGGAGATGTTCTCTATGTGTAAATTGCTTGTAACGACGCGTAGAATCACGTGAACGTATATGTTTTGCTGTTTAACAACTAATTAAATGTGTTAGTTCATATCTGGATAGAATTGTAAATTAACATGTGAGGTCGTTTCGGAGATGCTATATGACGTTTCTGGCCTCATTTAAAATGCCTAGCTAGGTAGATTAATTTGTGTTTTACCCCGTGTCATGTTAACAACATTTTAATATTGCCGTGTTAATAAACGGGAATGAACTAAATAATTAAACGTGGAGCTTCGTCGATATACAACTCGTTGCATATCGAGCTTCACATAATGTGTAGTGTTTGATTGTTGTGGTTGTCATGCCGTGCATTAGACTGTTCATGCATCATACGTGTTCTGCCTCGTGTGGTGAATTTCGTGTGTTGATTCTTGTTTCCGGTTTGCTTCGTCTCGATAGAGTTCCGCAGCGTGCCTGATTGTGAGGACCCGTTCGACTACGTCGGTTCGTCTGCTTCACGGAGGCATTCTTCTTCCAAGCGGGATCTTAGGCAAGATGACCATTTCCCCAGATACCATTACTATCATTGCCATGCTAGTTTTACCGTTTCTACCGTTTATGTCTCGTTGCCTACCACATGTTAAATATCAGCCTCTCAATAATGCCATGAAAACCTTCAACTTGTTCAACCTAGCAAACCACTGATTGGCTATGTTACTGCTTGCTTCACCCTGTTGATACCGTTGCTAGTTGCAGGTGCAGTTGCTTCCATGTGAAAACATGGGTTCCTTGTCATATCACCATATTAATGCTATTTAATTTAATGCACCTATATACTTGGTAAAACGTGGAAGGCTCGGCCTTTCTAGCCTGGTGTTTTGTTCCACCTTTGCCCCCTTAGTTTCGGCTACCGGTGTTATGTTCCATATTTGAGCGCTCCTAACACGATCGGGGCTGTTATGGGGACCCCCTTGATAATTCGCTTTAGATTAAAGCTGGTCTGGCAAGGTCCAACATTGGTACTATTTCCCAACATAATAATTCTGTTAATTTGAAATGCATAGGGAGTTAGCGCTACTCGAGGAGTA
Organism: Hordeum vulgare subsp. vulgare; assembly: GCF_904849725.1. NCBI lineage: Eukaryota > Viridiplantae > Streptophyta > Magnoliopsida > Poales > Poaceae > Hordeum > Hordeum vulgare. The sequence goes on along the minus strand of NC_058524.1, from coordinate 363,662,071 downwards.
ATTCTACATAATACAGGGGGGCCAGTGCTGTTGGTGCTGGTCCAAAACTAGAGCCGTTTGCGGGGCCAACCCGGGGCAACTTGGGAGATTTCTATCAGGCCACCGTACGCTGTGCTTATCCGTCGTGTCCTGAGAACGAGATACACGGCTCCTATCGGGATCGTCGACACGCCGGGCGGCCTTGCCGGATTAGTTTTACCTTTGACGAGATATCTTGTGCATCGGGATTCTGGTGATATTTTGGGTAATCTCAGAGTTGAGGATTTCCACTAGGGAATCCAACGAGATCGCGAGCTTCGTGATTGAGGATTTCTATGCGCCTTGTGGTAATTTGTGATGGACTACTTGGAGCACCCCTGCAGGGTTAAATCTTTCGGAAAGCCGTGCCCGCGGTTATGTGGCAACGTGGAAAGTATGTTTAACACTGGTTCTAGCTAACTTGACGTAACTTTATTAAAATATGCCAACTGTGTGCGTAACCGTGACTCTCGCTTTCGTGAGTTCTTTCTCCGATCGAGGACACGGTGGGGTTATGTCTGACGTAGGTAGGGGTTTAGGATCATTCATTTGATCATCAGTAGTCACGTCCGTTATGCGTAGATCTTCCCCCTCTTATTTCTTGTACTCGTAAGTTAGCCACCAAATAAATGCTTAGCCGCCGCTGCAACCTCACCACTTAACCATACCTCACCCATTAAGCTTTGCTAGTCTTGATACCTTTGGAAATGAGATTGCTGAGTCCCCTGTGGCTCACAGATTACTACAACACCAGTTGCAGGTACAGGTAAAGGTTACTTGACGCGAGCGCGTTGATTGTTCATTTGGAGTTGCTTCTTCTTCTTCTTCATCGATCTAGGATGGGTTCCAGGCCGGCAGCCTGGGATAGCAAGGATGGACGTCGTTCTTCTTTTCTCGTTTGTTTTCGTCCGTAGTCGGACCCTGCTCTTATTCTTGATGATTATGTAATGTACTGATGTGACTCTGATGTAGCCTGTGGCGAGTGTAAGCCAATTCTATATATATACCTCTTCTTTTCAGTACATGTACTTGTAATGATATCCATTTTTGCGACACGACGAGATGCACTTCTATCCCTGACGAGGCCTTCGTGCCAAATTGAGGATAGGGTCGCATCTTGGGCGTGACAGGAAACCTACTAACAACAACTAGGCATCGCGTACTACAAATCACATTTTCGCACAATCAAAAGAAGCATGGTTTGCTTAATTCGAGCTTCACAAAATGGAATTTTACAAAAACAAATTATAGTTTTTAACGTGATAACACCTTGGGAGCAACAAATGAGCATGTTAATAATAATCTGCATGGCAACGAGAGGCATGCCATCAAAATAGAGATCACATAGAGCAATTCTCACGACGAGAACTCATGCAAAAGGCCTATGGGTTGTTTGTAATCACTCACGAAACTTTGAAGAAAATAACAGTTTAGACGTATTCACGATGCACTTGCAACAAAGTTTTGAGCATGTAGATGCAACCTAATATGCATGCAAATGTCACAATCATGTAGAGCACGAAGAGTAGATGATTTTCCATATAAAGTTTATTTAATTCGGAGCTATAGTTATTTAATTACGAAATAAATCATTTTAACATGTCATTTGTGCAAAACAATGCAAATAACAAGTTTAATATTACACACATGCATGGAAGTTGGATATTGTGAATCTACACAAAATTCTAAATAATAATAATATTAAGTTTGTTTAATTCCGATGCATGGATTAAATCACATAAAAACACAAAAGGACATCACAACAAATAGCATGCATGCAAACTTGTTCAAATGACAAAACTAATTGCGCAAATGGATTTTATCGATTTTTCTTCCCCAAAATCATATATAACATTTGGGTACTTACTGTGAGAAAAATGACAGAACAATTATGCAAGATAATGTTATTTATGCAAATTTTGTGGAAACAACATTTTAAATATTTTTAATATGGATGAAAGTTGGAAACTATTAATGTACACAAAATTTTACACATTTTACATATATAAATTATTTGAATCCAGTACACGGTTATTTAATTATTAGCATTTTAAAAACATGCATTTTTATGTAATTATAAAATGTCCAGGGTTGAATGATAAATTCGCACGCACCGAAAGAAATATTGCACGGGCCGAAACTGCTGGAACTGGACGAATGTGAGGTGAGCGAGGGATAGGTAAGCAGTGCACATGGCGGGGAATAGGGGACTGCGCTGACCTCGGGCCTAATAGGTGCGCGGACGAGCTGGGTTGGGGGAGAGGCATGCTGGGCCGGGGCGTTGCAGCTGGGACAACATGGCCCAAGCGCTGGCTCGCGGTCAATGCGACCAAAGCGAGGCTCGTCCTTCCGCTCGACCGGAGCACGACCATGACGCAGCGGCGGTTGTCGACCGGGGCGGCAGCGCGAGGAGGCGAGGACACGACGCCGCAGCAGAAATGAACCACGGGGAGGCGGATTCAGCGAGGGGGCGGCTGGATCTCGCCGGCAGCAACTGTCCATGGCGGTGAGCAGAGTTTGAAGCCATGAAGGTACTTGCGGGAGTTATAGAGAAGGAGAGGCCGCAGTGAGAGAGAGTAAGGGAGAGGCGGAGGAACGCGAGGCGCACGGTCCAGTGATGTGACTAGTCGGAGCAACGACGGCGGCGACCGACGGCGAGGTCCTCCGTTAAGGCGGGAAGCAAGGCGAGGTGGGGCTCCGAGGAGTGCTCGGGGCTTGGGGCTGCGGCTAGCACGCGCGGTAGCGTGGCTCCCCTCGGGCCCGGGTAAGCCCTGCTTCGGGCAGCACGCGGTTGGCTGTCGGCAGCGGTGTGGCGGCACCAAGTGGCAGCATGCAAGTCGCCCGACACGGAAAATGAGCGGGCGGTGTGTGAGAGGTGGGAGGAGACTAGGCTAGGGCTTTTTGCGCAAAAATGGAGGGAGGGGTGTCTTTTTATAGGAAGGGCTCTAGATTATGGGGTTTTCATCCGTTTTCGGACCGTTGGATCTCGATCGGGCAGTCCAGAAGCAGAGGAGGCTAGGTGGGTCTATTTGACTGTGTAGATGGGCCAAGCTGAGATAAGAGGGAAGATTGTGGCCCATGACAAAGTTTTTAAACATCGAAGACGTCCGATAATTAAACTAACTATACTGCCGCTATACATTTAACGGTTCGAGTATCAAACGGACTCCGATTGCGACGAAATTTGGCATGCGGTCTACCTACAATAAAACAAGACCACACGCAAACTTCCAACCCAATCTGAGAAAGTTATATACACATTTTTAAAACAAAATATTAACAGTGACGCGGGTGCGTGCATGTGTGATTGGTCCCGAAACGGTCAACGACAAAAACAGAGAGAACCTCAACTAATAATGGATGCAATTTTAGGAAAATGATGGCAACGGAGTGTTGATGCTATGTAGACGATGAGCATGATGCAATAATGAATGCGACAAACAAAAGAATCACACGACAACAATGGAATAAAAGGGGAATCTTGTGGAGCGTTGGTTTTGGGCTGTTACATGCTGTACCGTGCGTGAGCTGCGTACTGGCTATGTTGATCTGCTTTTGTCATCGTGCATGTTGCGGGCTGGCTCCCCCGGCGCTTCTTTGCATCCACATGCGTGTTTTTGCTGTGAGCTCCGGCACCGGACTCAGTTGTAATATAGTGGATGTTTTACGGGGGTTTGTGCCATTTTGTGGGGACCGTTAAATATTTTTATGGGATCTGTTCTGCGAGAACAAATGTCATACTATAAAAATTGGAAAAAAATGTTTTGCGGTATCATGTAAACCAATTTTGTGGAACGAGGTATATAGGATCTGCTAGAGATGCTTTAAACACTCATCTCGCAAAGATCATTTGCGGGCTCCTTTAAAAGTCTTTTGGGGGTACCGTGAACCCTCGAGCAGTACAGATCTCGTGAACCCATCCCACAAATGTTTTGCGGGACGCCTTTATGGGATCTATTCCATGCAGGTGGGCTCGTGGTTGCACTTGAACATATGAAATTGATTATATATATATCACTAGTTCATTAGCACATTAGTTCATCACATCCAAAACCATGCACAACATACAAGGTTCCAAGTTTAGTCATACAATGTGCGATCAAACATAACAAAAGATGCTTAAATGCCCATCGGTCATGGAGAATCGAGAAACATCCTCATTGTTGCAAAGATCATCACCACCGTGTGTAGCACCGCCATCTTCATGAACTTCAACCGAAGAATAAGCACCACCATCTTCAATTTGGATTGGAGAACGAGCATCACCACCATCATCACCACCACCATCCACATGGTTTGAAGAAGCATCAACCCCACCCTCACACCATGGTTGAAACCAACACCACCTTCAAACTCACCTTCACCATCATTGTCGAAGCCACCACCCCCAACACTACCACTCATGGCACCAACACCCCTCAATGCCGAACCCTACACCCTATCCACCACCTCCAAACCCAACGCTACCACCATTGTTGAACCCTCCACCACCTCCAAACCCACCACCACCACCCATGCTGAACCCTCCACCACTCATGCCGAACCCACGGAAAAAAAACTCCAAGCCCAACACCACCATCAGACATTAGATTTTGATGCTCCATCTTCCTCCGAAACATGATCTCCATTTATTTCAATTCCCAAATACTCTTGCTGATGCATCCATGCCCTCTGGATTCATCATCATGAACTGGTCCTCCTCAGCGGCCCTCTCATCCTTCCTCTTTTGCTCCTCTAGGGTGATCTTGCGCTCCTCAAAGTCACACCTATTCTCCCATTTCTCCTCCTTGCGCTTCCCTCTATTTTTGACCATGGCCACTTTAGCACCCCAATGCTTGGATAACATTTTCTCTTTCATCTTTGTCATCTCACCAATTTGACTCCTCAAAGTGATTGCATATGTCTGTGACAGCCCGAGACCGATGCCCTAGAAGATTCCCACCTTTATTCCGTTTTCGTCGTGTGGTTATTTTTATTTGTCGCATCATCATCGCATCATGCGCAGCATCAGCATTGCATCGGCATCCCGTTTCTGCCACTTTTCAAACTTGCATCCGTTGTTAGTTGCCGGTTCGCGTCGTTGTCCGTTTTGAGCCCGACCACACACGCACGCGCCCACGACATCGTTCAAATCTTGTTTTTAAAAGTGTCTTGAAAACTTTCCCTGATTGGGTTGGAATTTAACGTGCAGTCTTATTTTAATATAGGTAGGGCGCGTGTCAGTCTTATTTTAAAAATCGTTGCCGCGTCTTCCGTTTTCTCTCTCGTCTCCGGATACCTACTCTGCACAGCCATTTAGTCTGCCCGGCGTTCGGAATTATTCGAACTCGACCGCGCGGTTGAAACCGAAATAGAATTTCGATAACCTAGCCCCCTTCGCCTATAAATAGGACCTCCCATGCCATTTTTAGACACCCTACCCCTTTGCGTCGAAATCCGTGCCAGCCACCCCCACCTTCTTCTCCTCCTCCTTCAGATCCGATCTGGATGGTTGGATCGGAGATCCAACGGCCCAGATCCACCCATGCCCGAAATACTCCTCCCCCCGTAGCTCTTCTGCCCGCAGCCCTCCTCCTCGCGAGCTCCTAGACGGATCCCCCGCCGCCGGCCGGAGTAGCCCTCGCGGCCGCCTCGGTACGAGTGGATCCGGCGAGCCGCCGCCCGGATCCAGCCCCTGCTTCTCCCCCGACTGAATTCTAGGCAGTTCCCACGGAGTTGGGCTCCATTCGTCGCCGCACCTGGTCCCTCGAACATCGAGTTGACGCAGAGCACGAGGCAGCGCTCGCTGGCCTCCCGCTCGCCGACGCCGTGCACTCGCCTCGATCCGATCAAGGACGAGGCTTCGCCCCGTTGACCGATCGGGAGCGCCGCCAGCACCGCGACGTCCTGCTCCGCCCCTCGCTAACCACCGCGGCCCAGATGGCCAGCCGAGCCGGCCCAGTCTACTCCGCCCCCGCGTCCCAGCTGCACAGCTGGCCCAAGCCAGCAGATCCCGCCGAGCCGGCCCGCTCCCTTCTCCAGCGTCGAGCCAGGCCGGCCCAAGGTACCCTGGCCCTCTATCTTTTGCTTAGACGTGTCTTAGCTGGGGCACGCCACAGGATCCGGCTCGGTAGTATTTTAATTTAGGGTTTTTCCGAATTAGTTATATTTCAGGAAATAATCGTATATTAGATTGCCCGTAACTTTTATTCCGTAAGTCGTATGGCGACGTGTAGTATATGTATTTTGTGTAGATTTTCGCGTAGAATACGATTTTACAACTTGCATAATTGTTTGACGTGCCAAATGGATAGTTTTACATGCTGTCCCAATAGGTTTCGTTCGTAGTAATTTCTCGTGTGTGACCGGATTGCTCGAATGCCGTAGTAAAAATGTTCATGTTTTAGGAACCTCTTTGCCATGTATTTTAGAGTAGTCATTGGTATTTTTGCGTGTAGGGATTTGCCACTAGTTTATTTTTCGCGTTTAGGTCATATTCCCGCATATATGTGTGGGGTTGTTTCTATTTTGTAACCCCTCATGTTATATATGTTTTCGGGGTAGAAAAATCCATAGGATTTATCTGTGCAATTAGTTTTAGCTTTTGATCAAGTTAGTTCGCACGATATTTTGCCGTGTTGCCTTCGTGTCTATTTCGTAGGATTTATTCCGTGCTTCGTTTGGAGGAGATGTCAACTAGAGGTTTGCCCTCGGATGTTTAGTCTAGCCCCTGGTAATTTTGGTTGCAATAGAAATGCATGTTTAGGTGTGGCTTGCTTGTTCTTTACTTGCTAAGATGCTGAAATATTTCTAAGTCTGGAATCTGTTATATTTTGTTGCTGTCTTTGCATGAGTTTATCTTGTGATCTGTAGCTCTTTTAAGTTTGGTGCAATGGAGTTAGTTGTAGACTTTAGGATTATCTAGCATGCTGTGAATTTTCATGCCATTTGGAGACCTGTATCTTATGGTTTTGCTGCTGTCAATATGCCTTCAGATCGAAAACTGCAGTTTCATAAACTGTTATTTTCACTAAGTCTGAAACTGTGTGTGAGAAGCCATTTTGTGACCTCTTTTCCAAGTGATCCATGATGCCATGCTAGATGTTGTTGGTTGTATGTTGTAGTGCTTCTTGCCCTCTTTCGTGTCCTGCCTTGGTTGAGCATATTGGATTTGTGTAGCTCGTAGTTGTGGGGTGTAGAAAATGCTATGTGGCTGATTTTGGCAGATTGTAGTGATTTCTTGTTTATCTCGTAGTTTTTGAACCATAGCTCCGTTTTGATCGAGTCCTATAAGAAACTTGCTTAGAATCTCGTGTAGTTTCATATTTTCTTGCTTGTTGTATGTTTTGAAGTGTTTTGGTTGCCATTTGCACACATATTGCATTCATGCCATCATATCTTCTGGTGTCCGTATCTTTTGATTCGTAGCTCCGTTGGAGATGTTCTCTATGTGTAAATTGCTTGTAATGATGCGTAGAATCACGTGAACCTATTTGTTTTCCTGTTTAACAACTAATTAAATGTGTTAGTTGAGATCTGGACAGAATTGTAAATTAACATGTGAGGTCGTTTCGGAGATGCTATATGTCATTTCCGACCTCATTTAAAATGCCTAGATAGGTATATTAATTATGCTTCACCTCTTGCCTTGTTTAACCACATTTAATATTGCCGTGTATCTAATCAGGATAGAACTAAATAATTAAACGTGGAGTTTCGTCAATATGCAACTCATTGCATATTGAACTTCACTTAATGTGTATTGTTTGTTTGTTGTGGATTGTCATGCCGTGTCTTGCATGTGTTCAGCCGTTCATGCATCATATGTGTTGTGCATCATGTGGTGTATTCCGTGTGTTGATGCTTGTTTTCGGTTTGTTTCATCTCGATAGAGTTCCGCAAGCGTGTCGGAAAGTGAGGACCCGTTCGACTACATTGGTTCGTCCGCTTCACGGAGTCATTCTTCTTCCAAGCGGGATCTCAGGCAAGATGACCATTTCCCCAGATACCGTTACTATCATTGCCATGCTAGTTTACGTTTCTATCGATTATGTCTCGTTGCCTACCACTTGTTAAATATCAGCCTCTCAACAATGCCATGAAAACCTTCAATCTTTTCAACCTAGCAAACCACTGATTGGCTATGTTACCGCTTGCTTAACCCTGTGTTAGCGTTGCTAGTTGCAGGTGCAGTTGCTTCCATGTGATAACATGGGTTCCTTGTTATATCACCCTATTAAATGCTATTTAATTTAATGCACCTATATACTTGGTAAAAGGTGGAAGGCTTGGCCTTTCTAGCCTGGTGTGTTGTTCCACCTTTGCACCCTTAGTTTTGGCTACCGGTGTTATGTTCCATAATTGAGCACTCCTAACACAATCGGGGTTGTTATGGGGACCCCCTTGATAATTCGTTTTAGATTAAAGCTGGTCTGGCAAGGCCCAACTTTCGTACTACATTTGCCTAAACACCTAATAAAATTGCATAGGGATTTTCCGGACCCCGAGGATAATTAATTAACCCCCGAGCCAGTGCTCCTCATGAGTGTTGGTCCAAACTGGGCAGACTGCGGGGCCACCACGGGGCAACTCGAGGTTTGGTACCTGTAGGCTTTTCCATCCGTCGTGTCCTGAAAACGAGATACGCGGCTCCTATCGGGATCGTCGACATGTCGGGCGGCCTTGCTGGATTAGTTTTACCTTTGACGAAATATCTTGTGCATCGGGATTCCGGTGATGCTTTGGGTAATCTCAGAGTTGAGGTTTTCCACTAAGGAGTCCGACAAGATCGCGAGCTTCGTGATCGAGGATTTCTATGCAACTTGTGGTAATTTGTGATGGGCTAGTTGGAGCACCCCTGTAGGGTTAAATATTTTCGGAAAACCGTGCCCGCGGTTATGTGGCAACGTGGAAACTTTGTTTAACACTAGTTCTAGATAACTTGAAGTTAACTTAATTAAAACTTGCCAACAGTGTGCGTAACCGTGCCTGTCTCTTTAGTGAGTTCCTTCTCCGATCGAGGACATGGTGGGGTTATGTTTGACGTAGGTAGGCGTTCAAGATCATTCATTTGATCAACCATAGTGCACGTTCGCTATGCGTAGATTCCCCCCCTCTTATTTCTTGTACTCGTAAGTTTAGCCACCAAATACATGCTTAGTCGCTGCTGCAACCTCACCACTTAACCATACCTCACCTAATAAGCTTTGCTAGTCTTGATACCTTTGGAAATGAGATTGCTGAGTCCTCTGTGGCTCATAGATTACTACAACACCAGTTGCAGGTACATGTAAAGGTTACTTGATGCGAGCGCGTTGATTGTTCATTTGGAGTTGCTTCTTCTTCTTCTTCTTCATCGATCTAGGATGGGTTCTAGGCCGGCAGCCTAGGACAACAAGGATGGGAGTCATTCTTCTTTTCTCATTTGTTTTCGTCCGTAGTCGGACCCTGCTCTTCTTCATGATGATTATGTATTGTACTACTGTGACTCTGATGTAGCTTGTGGCGAGTGTAAGCCAATTATATATATATATATATATATATATATATATATATATATATATATATATATATATATATATATATTTCTTCTTTTCAGTACATGCATATGTAACAATATCCATTCTTGCGACACGACGTGATGCGCTTCTATCCCTGACGAGGCCCTCGTGCCAAATTGAGGATAGAGTCGCATCATGGGCGTGACAAGTTGGTATCAGAGCAGTATCGACCTAGGAGCCCCCTTGATTGATCGAACTTGGCCGAGTCGAGTCTAGTGAAAAACTGCTTTGAGTCTAGTTATATATCAGAGAGTAGGATTCTTTTTTCTCCTCTTCTATGCTCTGGTGAGGAATCTGTTGGGGAACTTCGCATGGGAAACAAAAATTTTCCTACGCGCACGAAGACCTATCATGGTGATGTCCATCTGCAAGAGGGGATATTCGATCTACGTACCCTTGTAGATCGCACAGCAGAAGCGTTAGTGAACGCGGTTGATGTAGTGGAACGTCCTCACGTCCCTCGATCCGCCCCGCGAACCGTCCCGCGATCAGTCCCACGATCTAGTGCCGAACGGAAGGCACCTCCGCGTTCAACAGACGTACATCTCGACGATGATCTCGGCCTTCTTGATCCAGCAAGAGAGACGGAGAGGTAGATGAGTTCTCCGGCAGCGTGACGGTGCTCCGGAGGTTGGTGGTGATCTAATCTCATTAGGGCTCTGCCCGAGCTCCGCAGAAACGCGATCTAGAGGTAAAACCGTGGAGATATGTGGTCGGGCTGCCGTGGCAAAGTTGTCTCAAATCAGCCCTAAAACCTCCGTATATATAGGGGGAAGAGGGGGAGCCTTGCCTTGGGGTCCAAGGACCCCCAAGGGGGTCGGCCGAGCCAAGGGGGGGTGGAGTCCTCCCCTTCCAAACCGAATCCAACTAGGTTTGGAAGGAGGAGTCCTTCCCCTTTTTCCCGCCTCCTCTTTTTTTTCTTTTCTCTTCGATTTTCTTCCTATGGCGCATAGGGCCTTCTTGGGCTGTCCCACCAGCCCACTAAGGGCTGGTGCGCCACCCCCAAGGCCTATGGGCTTCCCCGGGGTGGGTTGCCCCCCCGGTGAACACCCGGAACCCATTCGTCATTCCCGGTACATTCCCGGTAACTCCGAAAACCTTCCGGTAATCAAATGAGGTCATCCTATATATCAATCTTCGTTTCCGGACCATTCCGGAAACCCTCGTGATGTCCTTGATCTCATACAGGACTCCGAACAACATTCGGTAACCAACCATATAACTCAAATACGCATAAAACAACGTCGAACCTTAAGTGTGCAGACCCTGCGGGTTCGAGAACTATGTAGACATGACCCGAGTGACTCCTCGGTCAATATCCAATAGCGGGACCTGGATGCCCATATTGGATCCCACGTATTCTACGAAGATCTTATCGTTTGAACCTCAGTGCCAAGGATTCATATAATCCCGTATGTCATTCCCTTTGTCCTTCAGTATGTTACTTGCCCGAGATTCGATCGTTAGTATCCGCATACCTATTTCAATCTCGTTTACCGGCAAGTCTCTTTACTCGTTCCATAATACAAGATCCCGCAACTTACACTAAGTCACATTGCTTGCAAGGCTTGTGTGTGATGTTGTATTACCGAGTGGGCCCCGAGATACCTCTCCGTCACACGGAGTGACAAATCCCAGTGTCGATCCATACTAACTCAACGAACACCTTCGGAGATACCTGTAGAGCATCTTCATAGTCACCCAGTTACGTTGCGACGTTTGATACACACAAAGCATTCCTCCGGTGTCAGTGAGTTATATGATCTAATGGTCATAGGAACAAATACTTGACACGCAGAAAACAGTAGCAACAAAATGACACGATCAACATGCTACGTCTATTAGTTTGGGTCTAGTCCATCACATGATTCTCCTAATGATGTGATCACGTTATCAAGTGACAACACTTGCCTATGGTCAGGAAACCTTGTCCATCTTTGATCAACGAGCTAGTCAACTAGAGGCTTACTAGGGACAATGTTTTGTCTATGTATCCACACATGCACTGTGTTTCCAATCAATACAATTATAGCATGGATAATAAACGATTATCATGAACAAAGAAATATAATAATAACTAATTTATTATTGCCTCTAGGGCATATTTCCAACAGTCTCCCACTTGCACTAGAGTCAATAATCTAGTTCACATCACCATGTGATTCCAACGAATCCAACACCCATAGAGTTATGGGGTCTGATCACGTCTTGCTCATAAGAGAGGTTTTAGTCAACGGTTCTGAAACTTTCAGATCCGTGTGTTCTTTACAAATCTTTATGTCATCTTATAGATGCTGCTACTATGTCCTATTCGGAAATACTCCAAATATCCACTCTACTATACGAATCCGTTTCACTACTCATAGTTATTCGGATTAGTGTCAAAGCTTGCATCGACGTAACCCTTTACGACGAACTCTTTAATCACCTCCATAACCGAGAAAAATTCCTTAGTTCATCAGTTACTAAGGATAAATTTTGACCGCTGCTAGTGATTCAATCATGGATCACTCTCTGTACCTCTCAACAGACTTTGAGTCAAGGCACACATCACGTGCGGTACCCAGCATGGCATGCTACAGATTCTACGGCCAAGCCATAGAAGACGACCTTCGTCTATTCTCTTTATTCTGCCGGGGTCGGGTTTTGAGTCTTACTCAAATTCACACCTCACAACACAAACAAGAACTCCTTCGTTGCTGATCTATTTTGAACTCCTTCAAAAACTTGTCAAGGCATGGATCTTGTTGAAACTTCCATTGAGCGCTTTCGATCTATCTCCATAGATCTTTTATGCTCCACGTTCAAGTAGCGCAATCCAGGAACTCCTTTGAAAACTCCTTTCAAACAACCTTGTATGCTTTACATAAATTCTATATTATTTCTGATCCACAATATGTCGACCACATATACTTATCAGAAATTCTATAGTGCTCCCACTCACTTCTTTGGAAATACAAGTTTCTCATAAATCTTGTACAAACCGAAAATCTTTGATCATCTCATCAAAGTGTATATTCCAACTCCGAGATGCTTGCACCAGTCTATTGAAGGATCGCGGGAGCTTGCATACTTGCCAGTATCTTTAGGATCGACAAAACCTCCTGGTTGTATCACATACAATGTTTGCTCAAGGAAACCGTCGAGGAAACAATGTTTTGAGATCCTATGTGAAATATTTCATAAATAATGCAACAACTACTAACATAGTTCTAACAGACTTTTAGCATCGCTACGAGTGAGAAAGTCTCATCATAGTCAACTGTTTGATCTTGTCGGAAACATCTTTGCGACAAGTCGATCTTTTCTTAATAGTGACTTATCACCATCATCGTCTGTCTTCCTTTTAAAGATCCATCTTTACTCAACAGTCCTATGACCATCAAGTAGTTCTTCCAAAGTCTACACTTTGTTTTCATACATGGATCCTCTCTTGGATTTCATGGCTTCCACCATTTGTCGGAATCCAGGCCCACCATTGCTTTCTCCATAACTCGTAGGTTCACTGTTGCTCAACAACATGACCTCCAAGACAGGGTTACCGTACCACTCTGCAGTAGTACGCGACCTTGTCAACCTACGAGGTTTGTAGTAACTTGATCTGATGCTCGATGATCACCATCATCAGCTTTCACTTTAATTGGTGTAAGCGCCACAGGAATAACTTCCTGCGCCCTGCTACACACTGGTTGAAGTGATGGTTCAATAACCTCATTAAGTTCTACCACCCTCCCACTCAATTCTTTCGAGAGAAACCTTTCCTCGAGAAAGGATCCGTTTCTAGAAACAAACACTTTGCTTTCGGGTCGGAGATAGGAGATGTACCCAACTGTTTTGGATATCCTATGAAGATGCATTTATCCGCTTTGGGTTCGAGCTTATCAGACTAAAACTTTTTCACATAAGTGTCGAAGCCCCAAACTTTCAAGAAACGATAGTTTAGATTTCTCTAAACCTCAGTCTATACTGTGTCATCTCAACGGAAATACGTGGTGCCCTATTTAAAGTGAATGCGGTTGTCTCTAATGCACAACCCATAAACGATAGTGGTAATTCGATAAGAGACATCATAGCATGCAACACACCAAATAGTGCGTGGCTATGACGCTCAGACACATCATGACACTATGATGTTCCAGGTGGCATGAACTGCGAAACAATTTCCACATTGTCTTAATTGCGTACCAAACTCGTAACTCAGATATTCATTTCTATGATCATATCGTAGATAGTTTATCCTCTTGTTACGATGAACTTCACTCCTGAAACAGATTTAAACCTTTCAATATTTCAGACTTGTGATTCATTAAGTAAATACTCTTGTATCTGCTCAAATCGTCATTGAAGTAAGAACATAATGATATCCACTGCGTGCCTCAACACCCATTGGACTGCATACATCAAAATGTATCACTTCCAACAAGTTACTATCGTGTTTCATCTCAATGAAAACAAGGCCTTGCTCATGTGGTATGATTTGCATGTCACTAGTGATTCAAAATCAAGTGAGTATAAAGATCCATCAGCATGGAGCCTCTTCATGCAATTTATACCAACATGACTCAAGCGGCAGTGCCACAAGTAAGTGGTACTATCATCATTACCTCGTATCTTTTGGCAACAATATTATGAACATCTGTAACACTACGATCGAGATTCAATAAACCATTGAAGGTGATTTATTCAAGCAAATAGAGTAGCCATTATTCTCTTTAAATGAATAATCGTATTGCAATAAACACGATCCAATCATGTTCATGCTTAACGCAAGTACCAAATAACAATTATTTAGGTTTAACACCAATCCCGATGGTAGATGGAGTGTCCGACGTTTGATCATATCAACCTTGGAAACACTTCCAACACGTATCGTCACCTCGCCTTTAGCTAGTCTCCGTTTATGCCGTAGCTTTCATTTCGTGTCACTAATCACTTAGCAACCGAACCGGTATCTAATACCCTCGTGCTACTAGGAGTACGAGTAAAGTACACATCAACATCATGTATATCAAATATACTTCTTTCGACTTTTGCCAGCCTTCTTATCTACCAAGTATCTAGAGTTGCTCCGCCTTAGTGACTGTTCCCCTCATTACAGAAGCACTTAGTCTCGGGTTTGAGTTTAATCTAGGGTCTCTTCATTAGTGCAGCAACTGTTTTGCCGTTTCACGAAGTATCCCTTCTAGCCCTTGCCTTTCTTGAAACTTAGTGGTTTTACTAACCGTCAATGATTGATGCTCCTTCTTGATTTCTACTTTCGCAGTTTCAAACATCGCAAATCGCTCAAGGATCATTGTATCTATCCTTGATATGTTATAGTTCATCACAAAGCTCTCACAGCTCGGTGGCAGTGACTTTGGAGAACCATCACTATCTCATCTAGAAGATTAACTCCCACTTGATTCAAGCGATTGTCGTACTCAGACAATCTGAGCACATGCTCAACGATTGAGCTTTTCTCCTTTACTTTGTGGACAAAGAATCTTGTGGGAGATCTCGTACCTCTTAACAAGGGCACAAGCATGAAATCACAATTTCATCTCTTTAGAACATCACTTATGTTCCGTGACGTTTCAAAACGTCTTCGGCGCCTTGCTTCTAAGCCATTAAGTATTTTGCACTGAACTATCGTGTAGTCATCAGAAACGTGTATGTCGGATGTTCACAGCTCCACAGACGACGCTCGAGGTGTAGCACACCGAGTGGTGCATTAAGGACATAAGCCTTCTGCGCAGCAACGAGGACAATCCTGTGCAAAGTTTGGTACTATCAACTTTCAAGTAAATTTTCTCTAGGAACATATAAAAATAGTAGAGCTATAGCCCAAGCTACATCGTAATTCGCAAAGACCATTAGACTATGTTCATGACAATTAGTTCAATTAATCATATTACTTAAGAACTCCCACTCAAAAAGTTCATCTCTCTAGTCATTTGAGTGGTACATGATCCAAATCCACTATCTCAAGTCCGATCATCACGTGAGTCGAGAATAGTTTCAGTGGTAAGCATCTCTATGCTAATCATATCTACTATATGATTCATGCTCGACCTTTCAGTCTCATGTGTTCCGAGGCCATGTCTGCACATGCTAGGCTCGTCAAGCTTAACCCGAGTGTTCCGCGTGTGCAACTGTTTTGCACCCGTTGTATGTGAACGTTGAGTCTATCACACCCGATCATCACGTGGTGTCTCGAAACGAAGAACTGGCGCAACGGTGCACAGTCGGGGAGAACACAATTTCGTCTTGAAATTTTAGTGAGAGATCACCTCATAATGCTACCGTCGTTCTAAGCAAGATAAGGTGCATAAAGGATTAAAATCACATGCAATTCATAAGTGACATAATATGGCCATTATCATGTGCTTCTTGATCTCCATCACCAAAGCACCGACACGATCTTATTGTCACCGACGTCACACCATGATCTCCATCATCATTATCTCCATCAACGTGTCGCCATCGGGGTTGTCGTGCTACTCATGCTATTACTACTAAAGCTACGTCCTAGCAATATAGTAAACGCATCTGCAAGCACAAATGTTAGTTTAAAGACAACCCTATGGCTCCTGCCGGTTGCCGTACCATCGACGTGCAAGTCGATATTATCTATTACAACATGATCATATCATACATCCAATATATCACATCACATCGTTGGCCATATCACATCACAAGCATACCCTGCAAAAACAAGTTAGACGTCCTCTAATTTTGTTGTTGCATGTTTTACGTGGTGACCATGGGTATCTAGTAGGATCGCATCTTACTTACGCAAACACCACAACGGAGATATATGAATTGCTATTTAACCTTATACAAGGACCTCCTCGGTCAAATCCGATTCAACTAAAGTTGGAGAAACCGACACTTGCCAGTCATCTTAGGGCAAGGGGGTTACTCGTAGCGATGAAACCAGTCTCTCGTAAGCGTATGAGTAATGTCGGTCCAAGCCGCTTCAATCCAACAATACCGCGGAATCAAGAAAAGACTAAGGAGGGCAGCAAAACGCACATCACCGCCCACAAAAACTTTTGTGTTCTACTCAAGAAGACATCTACGCATGAACCTAGCTCATGATGCCACTGTTGGGGAACTTCGCATGGGCAACACTAACACAAGGTTAAGCAAGAGGTAACATAGCCAATCAGTGGTTTGCTAGGTTGAATAGGTTGAAGGTTTTCATGGCATTGTTGAGAGGCTCATATATAACATGTGGTAGGCAACGAGACATAATCGATAGCATTGAATTAACTAGCATGGCAATGATAGTAATGGTATCTGGGGAAATGGTCATCTTGCCCGAGATCCTGCTTGGAAGAAGAACAACTCCGTGAAGTCGGCGAACCAACGTAGTCGAACGGGTCCTCACATTCCGACACGCTTGCGGAACTCTATCGAGACGGAGCAAACCGGAAACAAGCATCAACACAGATATTCACCACACGATGCACAACATGATGCACAACCTACTATGATGCATGAACAGTTCAATCATGCAAGGCATGGCATGGCAATTCACCTCACGCAAACACTACACATTAAGTGAAGCTCGATATGCAACGAGTTACATATCGACGAAACTCCACATTTAATTGTTTAGTTCACTCCCATTAATTTTCACGGCAATATTAATTTGTTGTTAACATGGCAAGGGGTGAAGCGGGTGATTCTACCTGTCATCCTAGTCGGTTAACACGCGGAACATAGATCGGAGCTACGTTACAAGAGACCTGCAACACATGGTAATTATGCAATGAATGCGTCATGCCTGCAAGTTACAACAACACGGGCAAGAAGAGAAAGAAGCATGTGTCGCCACGGCGAGCGAAAGGGAACCAATGGCGGCAAGTCGGAAACAAAGCCACGGCAACGTTCCTATCCCGATACTCAACGAGATGTCGGTACCAACGAACTGGAAGCGTGTGTGCGGGACATGCCAATTAAATATGGGGTGATCCCGGTTACCGGGTTCCCATGTGTCGGGGGCACAACAAAAGAGAAACACGACAATATGCATCTCATACACTATATGCATTCGGTACACGACACGTCCCATCGGTATACCTTCGAAGCGTGCATATCGGAGCGGTTCGGAACATTGCGGTGTGAACATATGTCGTCGTGGTCGTCGTAGAAGTCGTCGTGGTCGGGTCTCGTCGACGGTAGTCATACACTTGGCGTCGGTACACGGGTCTTCGACGTCGGTAGTTGTACACGGTTCCGTAGATGTCCGGGGGTCGTCGGGGACGTCGTGGTACTCGACAAACTTGTCGGATCCACGTTGGCGAGGATGGTGCACGCGGTCCTCGGCGTCGTTCCAACAGGGAGCCGGGCAAGGCAACAACAGCAAGCAAGCAAGCAACACGGCATGGCAAGCATCATCAACAACAACAACTAGCATCCACGGCAGCAAGCGGCAGCAAGCACCAAGCAGGCAAGCTAGCAGGAATAGCAGCCAACAACTACAACAACTAGCAATAGCAGCTAGCAAGCAACATGCATCGGCGCATGCAATAGCAAGAGCACCACATCGGCAAGCAGCAAGATACGCAAGCAACAGCACTACAACAGCAGGCCAAGCAACCATCAGTAGCAGGCTTCGGCAACAGCAGCCAGCAGCTTCATCTCGACAGCAATAGCAACAGCAAAACGGCGACAGCCACAATAGGCGACAGCGAGGGGAACAAGCGGCAGTAGCGGCTACGACGAGCATCCGGCGGCTGGCAGCAGCAAATCACATCGGCGTAGGGCGGCGCGGGGGCCAAGGGTGGCGTGGCGCAGGGGCAAGCCGGCGGCGGGGCGAGCACAGGCGGGGTGGCGCTGCAGGCGACCACGGCGGGGCGGTGCCGGCAGAGGACCTCGACATGCGCTGGTGAGGCCGGCCGACGGAGGGTGCAGGCGGCGGGGCTGGCGAGCTCGCGAGGGGCGAGGGGCGAGGCCGAGGGCGAGGGTGAGGGGAGGCGAGCACGGCGGGGCGCACGGGATTGGCGGCCGGATCCTGCGCCATGGGAGGACCTCGGGGTCCCTTGCAGCAGGCGAGCGGGGCAAGCACGGGAGGCTAGGGGCAATGTGGGGAGGGGCGAGGTCACCATGGCAGGGAGCCCCTTCGGCGCGAGTGAGGCCAGGCTAGGAAACGGGGCTAGGGATCGGGAGGAGGATGGGATCGGGACGAGGGGGCGGCTGAGCTGGGGAAGACGACGGCGCAGGGGATCGAGAGGGGAGGAGGAGGAGGCACGCGCAGGGAGAGGAGAGGGAGGTGGGCTCGCCAGAGAGAAAAGGAGATGGGCCAGGAAGCCCACTCCGCTCTCTCCTCTCTATTTGAAACTAAAAGAAAACGCTTGCGCAAATAAAAATAAATGGATTTTGAATAAATCCGGAAGATAAAATAAAAGGAGTAAAACAAAAATAAAAACACATTTGGGCTTCTAAAATGTTGCCAAAGTTTAAGAAAATAAGTGGGACATTTTAGGAGACCAAAAAGAAATGCATATAATTTAAAATGGGCTGTGATTTTCAAATAAAACAAAAGGAAAATAAAGATAAAACCAGAGGGGTTGCCTCCACAATTAATCAGAAGTATTTAAAAAGAGGAGGATCATTTTATTTGATTGAAATCAGAGACTTAAATCTGCCCCCAAAGAAAAAAATGGAAAAGAGGGAGTTTTTGAAAACATGGTACAACAAGGGGTTTTTGAGGTGACACTTGATGCACCCACTCACATTGCACACGCCCAAACACACCCACACATGCCTCACACTCATACCAAGGTGCAACTAGCCACACAAGACAAGCACACAAAAGAAATGATGCCATGCATGATGCGATGATGATGCGACAAATAAAAGATAATCACTCGACGGAAACGGAAATAAAGGGGAATCTTCTGGGGCGTCGGCATCGGGCTGTCACAACTCTCCTACACTACAAGAGGATCTCGCCCCGAGATCCAAGAATGAAAGGGGGAGAGGATGAGAAATAACAAGAGGTGAAAACTTAGTCGCTTCTTTGACAAACAAGTGAAACCAACAATCCTTGAAGGTTGCAAAGAGACGAGGACTGATATGAGAAACAAGCAAGAATTCATGGAAAATTTCGGTAGCACTTCAGTAGGAAAATGGGACAAAAAAATCGATGAGGGAGAATTAGACAATATACATAACAAACAACTAAATAGAACAAGGGAACACCAAAATCTTGACAGAACAAGATGATAGACCCAAAAGAGCAACATCACAAATCCTCTAGAACAAGAGAATATGAACTAGCTCAAGCGGAAGAAGAGAATGAAGAAAAGAATGACAACTATCATCACAATAGAATTGAAGAGCCTCTGGACAGAGAATTGACATAGTAGTTGGAAAACCAAAAACGAAGACCAAGATAGTAGTGGGCTTATGAAGATCATCTCAACATTTATGAGGTGACAACCAACAACTAAAAGAAATAAGGATAGATTGGGAGCAACAAGATATGAACACTTCTTTCGCCAAGAGGATACATTGAGAACTTGGATAAATGATAATTACCATAATAGCAACATCCTTAGACAAGCTTTAGGTGAAACCTAAACCAGATAGCTCAAAGAAGAAATCATGGGTTGAAATATCTCATGATCAAAGAATTGGTGGATATAATTATCTTATTCTTGAAAGGAAAACCCTTCGAGGCTCCTACACTAACAAGAATGCTATAATACCACCTTACAGGATAAAGGAATAAAAAACCCATTGGAGATGCAAGAGAAAGAATACTTGAGGTACTCCAACAGGAATGTTGAAGAACACTTTGAGAAAAAATCACATCCATGAAGAACCACCATGACGAGCCTCCGTATCAAAAGGATGATGCAAGATATGAAGGATGAAAGAATAAGATTGAAGCCTTGCAAAGTCTTCGATGAAGCTTCACGAAAAGATACTTGAGAAAACTTGGAACTCTAGAAAATAAAGATAAGAACACATGAGAAAAGAATTGATATCATGAGCCGCTCCGAAAGGAGAATTGAACTCACTTGGAAGAAGGAAGAACAAGAATAAGAATTATGTTATGCTCATCCTTCATCAAATTAAATTTATGACAAGCAACGGATTTAACATAACACTTATTCTTCTAAAAATGATCGAGGAGAGATATATGAGCACAAACTGAAGAAATATTCAACGAAGCACCAATGATAATGCAAGCGAAATGGATACCCAGAATGCATGGAAACACATGAGAATGAAGAGATCATGATCCACCTAACAGAAAACTTGAATAAGGCACCGGAATAATCGAGAGACGAACGAAGAGGCCACAATGACAAGATTTTGAGAATGAAAGCTGAAAGCTGAGAATGAAGATATCTTCTGAAATGATGGCCTTCGGAGGATCGAGAATGAAAACAACTCACAAAAGCACCGGATCGCAAGAAAGGGATTACTCATGACTGACAACAATTAAGATGACGGCACAAAGATGAAATGACGAATCTGCAAGAGAATGGACCAAGATTTGAGAGAACCAATCCTTCGTTCTTCCAAGCTGAACAAAATGAGGAGAACACCACCAAGAATAACTGAGACACTCCGGAAAAAAGAAAAATGCAAGGTTGAGCCAAATATGAGAATTAATTCGAATAGGCCTTGGAGAAGGGATATGACTGATGAAATTCATACTTACATCATAGTTGGAAAGAATTAGAGAACTCCGGAAAGATTAGAAGAGAAAAATAAGATCTTGGGAAAAACCTGTGGGTTATGGGCTCACTCAAAGAAACCACCGTTGAAACGATTGCTAGAAAGAGATATATTGCACCGGTATAAAGAAAACTTGATGAGGTGAGATCCTCGAAATAATTGAAAGGATTGGCAACAAGAAACTACTGAGATATCTTCGGCACTCTGGGTAGACTAGAGAGAAATAAATAACAAGATAGGCTGATAAGAATTTCCAACAAGGGAAAGAATTTACAAGGATGAAAAGGATATGATGAGCACGGATAATTAAATTAAATTCACGGAAAAAGATGACAAGATTGAATAAATATGAACGCGAAGTTCCAGAGAATCTTCACAATGAATCACCGGCTACGAAATGAAGAAGAGATAGCGGAAGCATGACTGAAAATAAAGGCACTTGGATGAAATCCAATCACTGAAGGAAAGGGCGGGAGGGCGGGGAAAAACAAAGACAACTTGAGACATATGAGACAAACTCCGGAAAAAAAAGAGAGAATGATTTGCAAAATTGGAGAGGATCGAATTAGTGAAGAGAAGCACACTGGTTGGAAAAGAATTGATATGACGACTCTGGTTGACAAGAAATTGAAAAGACAAATTGATTTGAGCAACAAAATTAATACTCTCATAAAAAATATAAGAACACCACTTAGGAAAGATCTGAAATCACCACTTGACATCGAAGCAACTTGAATTACCATATTCCAACAAAACAAAGGGTGAGGCTTACGAAACAAGCCAGAACAAACTCATGAGAAAGATTTCCGTTCGATATTTTCGTGGACAGGATCGCACGGGCTCGAACCTTAGAGTAGCCATCAGGTGCAAGGCAGTGCACCCGACTTACGAAGCGTCCCCGAGTCGTAGCAAGCTAGAAGGACTCTTTAAGACACAACGAGAACGGCTGTAAGTCGACCATCAACAAACGAATCCACTAGATGTCGAACCCCAACCTAACATCATGCATTTGTTGGAAGAATGTCCTATAAGTAACTACTTGAATTCCCACGTAAGAATTCCCGAAATATCTGGTCATGCAATCTGGTACACGGATACAAGGAGTAATATCACACAACTCCTATACTAACCCATCACCTGTATCACATCCGTCAACACACAACCAGAATCTCGGACCTTCATCTACAACAGACCCTCGTGATCGCAATGATAAGTATGGAAGTACTACTGAACAATCTGCACCAGTACTAGGGACATCGGGGTTATCTCGCCACTGCTAGTATTGAAGCAATTACGAACATCCTTCGTTCTGAGATACTAAGAAATCTGAATGATAACGATGTGCTCGAGAATCCCCTGGAGCTCAACTACCCGGAAGAAATCAAGTCAGACAGGAGGCACCAAGACAGAACTCCGTCACATCGGCATCATATGGATTCCATAAATATACGCGTGATCCTAAAAAAATTTTGAGTGAGAAGAGGAGTATAATTAAAATATTACGTCAAGATTCCTCACCAGAGCATAGAAGAGGAGAAAAAAGAATCCTACTCTCCGATATATAACTAGACTCAAAGTAGTTTTTCACTAGACTCGACTCGTCCAAGTTCGATCAATCAAGGGGGATCCTAGGTCGGTACTGCTCTGATACCAACTTGTGATGCCCAAGATGCGACCCTATCCTAAATTTGGCACGAACGCCTCGTCAAGGATAGAAGCGCATCTCGTCGTGTCGCAAGAATGGACATCGTTACAAGTACATATACTGAAAAGAAGATATATATATATAAATATATATATATATATATATATATATAGAATTGGATTACACTCGCCACAAGCTACATCAGAGTCACATCAGTACAATACAGAAACATCCTGAAGAAGAGCAGGGTTCGACTATGGACGAAAACAAACGAGAAAAGAAGAACGACGTCCATCCTTGCTATCCCAGGCTGCCGGCCTGGAACCCATCCTAGATCGATGAAGAAGAAGAAGAAGGAGCAACTCCAAATGAACAATCAACACGCTCGCGTCAAGTAACCTTTACCTGTACCTGCAACTGGGGTTGTAGTAATCTGTGAGCCAGAGGGGACTCAGCAATCTCGTTTCCGAAGGTATCAAGACTAGCAAAGCTTATTGGGTGAGATAGGGTTAAGTGGTGAGGTTGCAGCAGCGGCTAAGCATATATTTGGTGGCTACACTTACGAGTACAAGAAATAAGAGGGGGATGATCTACGCATAACCGACGTAACTACTGATGAAGAAATGAATGATGCTGAACACCAACCTACGTCACAGATAACCCCACCGTGTCCTCGATCGGAGAAGGAACTCACAGAAGAGACAGTCACGGTTACGCACACAATTGGCATATTTTAATTAAGTTAACTTCAAGTTATCTAGAACCAGTGTTAAACAAAGTTTCCACGTTGCCACATAACCGCGGGCATGGCTTTCCGAAAATATTTAACCCTGCAGGGATGCTCCAACTAGTCCATCACAAATTACCACAAGCCGCATAGAAATCCTCGATCACGACACTCGCAATATCGTCGGACTCCTTAGTGCAAAACCTCAACTCTGAGATTACCCAAAGCATCACCGGAATCCCGATGCACAAGATATCTCGTCAAAGCTAAAACTAATCCAGCAAGGCTGCCCGGCGTGTCAACGATCCCGATAGGAGCCGCATATCTTGTTCTCGGCACACGACGGATAAGCTACGCATACGGAGGCCTAATAGAAATCACCCAAGTTGCCCTGGTTGGCCCCGCACAGTGCTCTGTTTTGGACCAGCACCATCTGCACTGTCCCTACCTGTATTATGTGAAATTACTCCTCGGGTTCATGACGCCCTATGCTTTTAGTATTAACAAAATTATTATGTTGGGCAAATGTAGTACCAATGTTGGGCCTTGCCAGACCAGCTTTAATCTAAAACGAATTATGAAGGGGGTCCCCATAACAACCCCGATCATGTTAGGAGCGCTCAAATATGGAACAGAACACCCATAGCCGAAACTAAGGGGGCAAAGGTGGAACAAAACACCAGGCTAGAAAGGCCGAGCCTTCCAACTTTTACCAAGTATATAGGTGCATTAAATTAAATAGGATTTAATAGGGTGATATGACAAGGAACCCATGTTTACACATGGAAGCAACTGCACCTGCAACTAGCAACACTAACACAAGGTTAAGCAAGCGGTAACATACCCAATCAGTGGTTTGCTAGGTTGAACAGGTTGAAGGTTTTCATGGCATTGTTGAGCGGCTCATATATAACATGTGATAGGCAA
This sequence comes from Hordeum vulgare subsp. vulgare, assembly GCF_904849725.1. Classification (NCBI taxonomy): domain Eukaryota; kingdom Viridiplantae; phylum Streptophyta; class Magnoliopsida; order Poales; family Poaceae; genus Hordeum; species Hordeum vulgare. The sequence goes on along the minus strand of NC_058524.1, from coordinate 363,637,533 downwards.
CGAGACATAATCGATAGCATTGAATTAACTAGCATGACAATGATAGTAATGGTATCTGGGGAAATGGTCATCTTGCCTGAGATCCCGCTTGGAAGAAGAAGAACTCCGTGAAGTCGGCGAACCAACGTAGTCGAACGGGTCCTCACATTCCGACACGCTTGCGGAACTCTATCGAGATGGAGAAAATCGGAAACAAGCATCAACACACATATTCACTAGACGATGCACAACATGATGCACAACCTACTATGATGCATGAATAGTTCAGTGATGCAAGGCATGGCATGGCAATTAACCTCACGCAAACATTACACATTAAGTGAAGCTCGATATGCAACGAGTTACATATCGACGAAACTCCACATTTAATTGTTTAGTTCACTCCCGTTAATTTTCACTACAATATTAAATTGTTGTTAACATGGCAAGGGGTGAAGCGGGTGATTCTACCTGTCATCCTAGTCGGTTAACACGCGGAACATAGATCGGAGCTACGTTACAAGAGACCTGCAACACAAGGTAATTATGCCATGAATGTGTCATGCATGCAAGTTACAACAACACGGGCAAGAAGAGAAAGAAGCATGTGTCGCCACGGCGAGCGAAAGGGAACCATGGCGGCAAGTCAGAAATGAAGCCATGACAACGTTCCTATCCCGATACTCAACGAGATGTCGGTGCCAACGAACTAGAAGCGTGTGTGCGGGACATGCCAATTAAAGATGGGGTTATCCCGATTACCGGGTTCCCATGTTTCAGGGGCACAACAAAAGAGGAACACGACAATATATATAGGCGCAAACATACGGGTACATCTCATACATCATATGCATTCGGTACACGACACGTCCCATCGGTATACCTTCGAAGCATGCATATCGGAGCGGTTCAGAACGTTGCGGTGTGAACATATGTCGTCGTGGTCGTTGTGGTAGTCGTCGTGGTCGGGTCTCGTCGACGGTAGTCATACACTTGGCATCGGTACATGGGTCTTCGGCGTAGGTAGTTGTACACGGCTCCATAGATGTCCGGGGGTCGTCGGGGACGTCATGGTAGTCGGTGAACTTGTCGGATCCATGGTGGCAGGGATGGTGCATGCGGTCCTCGGTGACGTTCCAACAGGCAGCCAGGCAAGGCAACAACAGCAAGCAAGCAAGCAACACGGCATGGAAAGCATCATCAACAGCAACAACTAGCAGCCACGGCGGCAAGCGGCAGCAAGCAGCAAACAGGCAAGCTAGTAGGAACAGCAGCCAACAGCTACAGCAGCTAGCAAGCAACATGCATCGGCGCAGGCGATAGCAAGAGCAGCACATTGGCCAACAGCAAGATACGCAAGCAACATCACTATAAAAGCAGGCCAAGCAACCATCAGTAGTAGGCTTCGGCAACAACAGCCAGCAGCTTCAGCTCGACAGCAACAGCAACAGCAAAACGGCCATAGCCACAGCAGGCGACGGCGAGGGGAACAAGCGGCAGCAGCGGCTACGACGAGCATCCGGCGGCAGGCAGCAGCCACTCACATCGATGCAGGGCGGCGCGGCGCAGGGCAAGCCGGCGGCGGGGCGAGCACCGGCGGGGTGGCGCTGCATGCAACCACGGCGGGGCGGCGCCGACAAAGGACCTCGGCACGGGCTGCTGAGGTCGGCCGACGGAGGGCGCAGGCGGCGGGGCTGGCGAGCTCGCGAGGGGCGAGGGGCGAGGCCAAGGGCGAGGGCGAGGGGAGGCGAGCACGGTGAGGCGCGGGATCGGCGGCCGGCTCGGGCGTCATGGGAGGACCTCGGAGTCCCTTGCAGCAGGCGAGCGGGGCGAGCACGGGAGGCCAGGGGCAACGTGGGGAGGGGCAAGGTCGCCATGGCAGGGAGACCCTTCGGCGTGAGCGAGGCCAGGCTGGGCAACGGGGCTAGGGATCGGGAGGAGGATGGGATCGGGACGAGGGGAGGCTGCGCTGGAGAATATGACGACGCAGGGGATCGATAGGGGAGGAGGAGGAGGCACGCGCTGGGAGAGGAGAGGGAGGTGGGCTCGCTAGAGAGAAAAGGAGATGGGCCAGGAAGCCTACTCCGCTCTCTCCCCTCTCTCTGAAACTAAAACAAAACGCTTGTGCAAATAAAAATAAATGGATTTTGAATAAATCCAGAAGATAAAATAAAAGGAGTAAAACAAAAATAAATACACATTTGGGCTTCTAAAATGTTGCCGAAGTTTAAGAAAATAAGTGGGACATTTTAGGAGACCAAAATTAAAAGCATATAATTTTAAATGGGCTCTAATTTTTAAATAAAAAAAAGGAAAATAAAGATAAAACCAGAGGGGTTGCTTCCACAATTAATAAGAAGGATATAAGAAGAGGAGGATCATTTTATTTGATTGAAATCCGAGACTTAAATCTGCCCCGAAAGAAAAAAAAATGGAGAAGAGGGAGTTTTTGAGAACATGGTACAACAAGGGGTTTTTGAGGTGACACTTGATGCACCCACTCACATTGCACAAGCCCAAACACACCCACACATGCCTCACACTCATACCAAGGTGAAACTAGCCACACAAGACAAGCACACAAAAGAAATGATGCCATGCATGATGCGATTATGATGCGACAAATAAAAGATAATCACTCGACGGAAACGGAAATAAAGGGGAATCTTCTGGGGCGTTGGCATCGGGTTGTCACACACTACCTGTGAAACTCTTCATGGGCGGAAAGCCCTCAACTCCCAATTTAAAAAGAAAAAAAGAAAACCCTCACCAACCCCACATAACAGAAACCCTCACCCCGCCCGCCACCCCCTCCGGTCCCACCACCTTTCTCCACTTTCGCGTGTCGCTACCTATCGCCATCGAATTTATCGATGTTGCTCACTGTCGACCCAACTCTGTCCAATTGGCGTATCCGCGATATTAAGGGTGTTTTCTCATGTCACATCCCTGATCCCTATTAGGTTTAGTAAGATGTGCTCATGATTTCTGTCAAAGCATCCAAGGAAATGAAATGAAAACCCAAAAGCAAAGCAAGAAAACCAAAGCAAAACCCTAGCAACCCCTGATTCAAAAGCATTTCAAAATTGATGTCAAATCAATGAACCTGAAATGGCCTTCATAAAAGTTCAATATTTCTCATAAATGTTGAAAACAAAATATCAGAGATGAAACTTATTTTCAAACTACTTTTGGCATTTTAAATTTAATTTAAAAGCTACTGAAATCAATTATATATTTGATTTCAAATAATTCAAAGTTTCCAAAAATGTTGAAAACTTTATGAGTGGTTGGAAATATTCCAACTAACACTCTGGTATTTTTCAAACTATTTTTAGGAACAGCTTGGAGCCAAAAATAAAGGAAACAATATCACAAAGAATAAAACAGAAATAGAAAAGAAAAGAAATGCAAAAAAGCTTACCTGGCGCTCACGTGGCCCAGGCCCAGCTGCTCCCTGTCGTCTTCCTTGCCAGCGAGAAGCAGGAGGTGGCCGCCACTCGTTCCGGCACGGCCACGCACCTGTGCGTTTGCCTGGCCGCCGCGTCGCACTGGCGCAATGGGGATAAGCTCCCCGAGGCCTTCCCGTGCTCATCCCCTCCCTATTCGCTCTGTTCTCTCTCCCCCTCTCGGCCGCCATGACCGCAAGCTCAAGCTTGAGCTCGCCGTCGCTCCTCTCCCTCTCCCTCTCACCTGAGCCGCGCAACAGCTTCGCCGTGACCCCCTGAAGCTCTCGAACTAGTCGCTCGACTCCGAGAAGCCCTGAAACGCCGTGAAGCCGTCGTCTTCTTCCTCGGGTCACCGGAACCTCGCCGCCGTCGTTCTCCCTCATCAGGCCATCCCCGAGCCCACTGTTGACGCCTCTGCACTCCCCGTGAGCTCAGGGTCCTTTTCCCTAACTTTCCCCTCGATCCCTTCCTCGAGGCCCCGATTCCACCGGAGCCCGACGAGATCTGCCGCGGGACCTCGTCGCCGGTAGCTCTCCGGTGATCGGCTGGTCCATCTGAGGCCACTAATGGGTTTAGTGGATCGTCTAGGTGCTGTAGGAGCCCAGACCCATGCGTGATGCCCCCTGTTTCAATGACCCCGATGATGCCCGAGATTCGGCCGCCGCCAAGCTCGTCGCCGACGTCATCTCCGACCATTTCATCCCCGGCTGCATGCAAAAATGGAGCCGCGGGTGAAGTGCCATTCGTCTGGTGCTCTTCGCGTGAAGTTTGGTCATCGGAGATGCATTTCCGAGCCCCTCCGCCGTTCTAGTGATCGCCGGAGGCTCACCGCCGGCGAGAACGACCTCGCCGCCGGTGGATCTGCCCCCCTGAGCCTATGACAGGTGGGGCCAGCCCCCTGGCTAATTAGGGTTAAGTTAATAAAAACAATTAATTAAATAAAAACTTAAACAGACACTGACATGTGGGTCCAACCTTGATAATTAACTAATTAAGTTAATTTCGAACTAAAAACTGGCCAGAGTCACTGACTAGTGGGTCCCACTAGTCAGGTTTGACTTTCAACAACCAGTTGGACCTTCTGATGTCATGCTGATGCAATAAAGTTTTTTCTGTTTAAAAACAAATCCAGAATAAGTTCAAAACTTTGGAAATTCATAGAAAATTGAATATATCTCCAAATTTGACAAATAATATATGTAAATGGATCTGAAAAATTCAAGGAATCCAATGGTACTATTTTCATGCATGAGAAGCAAAGTTATGAAACAGCATCAAGTCAAATCAATTAAAAGAATTTGATATATTATAATTCAAATGATATTTGAATTATTATTTCAAATCAAGATCACCTCAAAGGGTTCTGCTAGTCATTTCAAACCATGCTACATTGAATTTCATGCATCATTTTGTTCCATATGTTTGATATTGATTGATTGTTGTTATTCCGGTAAGCTCCGCCCCTCCGGATACGTCTAATTATCCGACTGACGGATATCACCCCTCTGCAAAGCAACAAGGCAAGCAACCATTTTGATAATCCCGATAAATCCCATGTTCTCGCTCCTGCTCTTATTTATTGCATTAGGTCAAAATGCTTTCACTGCTTTTATCACGTTAGATGAACCCACTTCCTTTGCATGACCTGTCCTTGTCACAGTAAATAGCTGAACCTTGCAACCTAGCATACCTGGTAGATGCTTGAGCCATGATGTGCCTTATCATGCTATGCATGCTATGTTTAGAGTTGTGTATGGTCTGTCATCTTGGTGATGAATAGAATTGTGAGAATGTGTTCAGTGAGTAATGGTGGTGTGTTGAACCTGATTTCGTAAAGGTATCGGTGAAAGGCTATGTAGGAGTACATGGCGGGTTGTTTCATTGGAACCGTCCTTAGGAACTGAGTTCCGTGTATGTAATCCAAGACGAGATACTACCACATGTTGGGCCCTGAAATATGACCCCGCTCGACTTATTAATCGCTTAGTACTCAGTCCAGGAGTTGCAAGTAGTTTCTGGTTTTTATAGTCATACTGGAGGCCGTGCGTAGCGCTGACCTTAGAGATGGGCTATGATGCGGTAGGAAGTGGCACGGTGTACCAAGTGGCACCCGGGTGGTGGGCTTGGGAACCATGCGCACATCATTTGGGGCCGTGGCGGAAACCTCGGTCGGACTTCCGTGCGGGTTACCCTTAGATAGGTGATAGGCCTGGACTAAGTATTTGCGTGGTTAACGGTCGTGGCCGACTCCCTCGATGGGCTTCCGCTTGAAGGTTGCCGAGGTGCATGACATGCACATGGCGATAAGTGGCGATAGCGTGTGTGAAGTAGTACACCCCTGCAAGGTTATGATCTATTCGAATAGCCGCGTCCGCGGATATGGACTACTTGGAGGCATATGTTGTTCAAAGATAACTATAATGGCTACTCATAAAATTGTCAAGATAAGCGTGAGTGTCATGGACGACATTTCCATAGGGAGACGGAATGATTCCGTGATGGAGTATTGTTGTGGTGTTAGTGGACTCGTGTGCGAGAAACATAGTTGTCAAAACTATTTAAAAATGCAAGTTGTCTAGCCAAGAGTCAAATGCTGGCTTTCCGCATGAAACCCCACAACTCCTTGTTGATACATTGCATCAGTAGATAGTTTATCCTAAAGTCTTGTTGAGTACTTTTGTACTCACGTTTGCTTAATAAATTGCTGCAGAGGTTGTTAATGACCCTAATGGAGGGTTCTTCCTAGACATCGATGACGACGAGTAGTTGGTATCCCAGCTACGATCTGGCCCTAGGATGGGTCTGTAGATAGTCAGGCCATGTGCCTTTATCTTTCCATCTGTCTGTACTCAGACAGTTTTAGAACTTCCGCTGGCTTGTAAGAATTGTGTGAATGACTTGTGATGATGGGTCGTGAGACCCCTACCTGGTAATATTATGCGTGAGGCTCTTCCGAGCCTTCTAAATAAAGGTTGTATGTTTATGGTTATGTTGTGATGCCATCGATGTATTTATACATATCAGAATGCCATGCGTACGTGTGTTGTACTTGATATGTATGAGGTTCGAATACCTAGTCCTATGCCTTAGTAGCACTCCTTACGGGGAAATGCCCCTTTGTGCTTCCATCGAGCCATGGTATTTCGCTACTGCTCCGGACACATTGGTTGACCAGCATGTGTCCTTCTTAGCTGATGTGTCTGTCCCTTTGGGAAATGTCACGCGTATGTAATGGAGTCCTTGTAGCTTGCTACGACTAGTCTACATTCGTTGATGATCGACACCTGCTTTGCTGGGTCATGTATGCCTGTCCTTGTACGGAACTGCCGCTTTAGCTTATGACTAGACATGTGGATCCGGGTTCCTTGACATTGGATTGCTAGCGACACAATTGCATACGCGACTCAAATGGCGCAAACAGTCCGGGCTTAGGTAAGGCTGCAGACGTGGGGTTAACCGTGCGTGAGACCGCAAAGAGATGCGATGTGTTACAGGCTGGATTCCTATGGCTTAGGATCAGGGCCCCGACAGCGTTGGTATGAGAGCCTGACTAAATGTAGGATTACTAAGCCAAACTGGTCGAAGTTGACTCTAGAATTGCTTTAGTTATACATAAGGGAATTGTTTGTGTAAGGGAACGTAAGACTCTTGCTTCTCTTCTCAAGTTATTCTATCCTGGTCCTCCTCGTCTTTTCTGTGGGGATTAAGAATTAGGTTACTTATCTTTCTCTCAGGATCGTGTGTTATTGATCGGTAGATTATAGGACAACGAGTCGAGAGTTACTTCGGGTTTTTTTTCTTTCAAAGAAAAGGAAGTAAGTTTTGATGACCATGGAATTGAACTTGATAGTTGAGTGGTTACGCTATCCTATTTTGATGGGTTGTCTCAAAATTGTTTTTGAGCATTTACAGCCGTTATGCTGCCCAATTTTGTCTTCAGAGCTCTAATGCTTTTGCATTACTCTCTATTTTCAGATGCCTGGCCGTCCTTCTCGTCAGGTGGTCCGTCTGACTAGGTGCATTGATGTGCCGGGTCACACCGCCATGCTAGTCAGGATGATGTCAGTATCCGATTACCGATGGTACCCAGAGTACACAGTGGAGGAGCAGTACCGGGATTTTAATGAGATTCAGTACCTCTACACTGTTAGGGTATTCCCAGATTACCCTAGAGCTGAGGAGCCGATCCATTGGTCTTATGGATTGGGGGTCACTGTTGACATGGTAGTACAAGATGTTGCCTATTCAATGCTGACCGTCATGAGGTCCAGACATGTTCCTGCCTCTCAGCCAGGTGAAGAAGGATACCTCAATGGGGTCTACTTTGATTCCTCTATGGAGGATCCACTGCTGCAGTCCACTGCTGAGATGCTAGAGAATAGAGACAGGGATGCACGTGCCCTTCGTATGGAGCTTTATGCTACACGTGCCCGTCTGTGGACGGCTTTGACACAGCTGGCACCTGTAGTCCAGACAGGGTATGGAGATATGGAGATGCTGAACCCTGTTAGGACCCATCTTCCGGCTCATGTTGACTGGCCTGCTATAGGAGGAGTCACCCCTCTTCGGGGACCTCTACTATCACCAGTCAGGGGACCAAGGCTACACCCGTGTCCTTACGGTTCCCAGGGGTCTCAGGCTAGAGTATTTCCTGATCTGCATTTTGAGCTCCCAGGCCATGGAGGCAATCTTTATGAGATGTTCTATGCGGATGACTGAAACCGAGAGTGGAAGGATAGTATGGTAGTCGTTATATTTCCACAGTCCTGTGTGTCTTGTGGAGTATGGTTGTGTCGTGAGATGAATTCCGGAGGCATAGATAAATAATGTATAGGAAGCTTGGAAGCCTCTGATGAGTAGTTTAATGTTCTCAGTAGTTTGCTCTTTGGTTAAAGTTGTACTGAGCTATGTAATGGTGTGTATGAACCATGGTGTATATATAGCAGTTGCTTGTTACCATGTTGTTCGGATGTTCATTTCTGCATTCCATGTTTTCAGTGCATTCCTAATCCATAGTTAGTGTTGATGTTGATATTGGTTTAAGCTGTGAGTTTGTTTGTCAGGATGGTGTTCACCAGGTTGAACCGTGCCCCTGTTCATGAGCTGGGAGAAGGTAGTCAAGCATTGCAGGAGGAACTGCCTCACCCGCCTTCTCTGGCGGAAGTTGTGCTTGAGGCAGAGAGAAACAAAAGGGAGACCAACCGTCTGTTGGAGCGTACTGAGCAAAATACGGCTCGTCAGCCTAGGAATGATGCAGCGTCCCTCAATGACTTTGTGAAGTCGAATCCTCCAAAGTTCCATCACTCCGTCGATCCCCTCGACGCTGATGATTGGTTGTGCAGTATAGCGCTCAAGATTCGCTCTGCAAATGTTTATGAGGCCGACAAGGTGACCTTTGCGGCGTACTTTCTAGAAGGACCCGCCAATCTGTGGTGGGAGAATTTTGAAGCTATGCGTCCTGTTGGACCAGCAGCCACATGGGCAGACTTTAGTGCAGCCTTCCGTCTGCACCATATTCCAGAGGGCCTGATGGACAGAAAGAGAGAGGAGTTCTATGCATTCACACAGGGAAAGTTGACCGTGGATGCCTATAGCCGTGAATTCGGTAACCTCGCCCGCTATGCAACAGAGGAGGTGTCTACTGATGCCAAGAAGAAAGCAAGATTCCGAAAGGATCTGAGCCCTGAACTTCGTCGTGATTTGCGCCTCCACGAATGTACAAGCTTTCAAGCTCTTGTCAACAAGGCGATCAGTGCCGAGACTGGTCATACCGACTATGAAGCCACAAAGAAGCACTCTTGTGACTCGGGCTCGTCATCTGGTTCCGCGTTTCCGAAACGCAGGCTGTGGGTCCCAAATAGTTTTCTGCCGCCAAGATACACTCTGAGGCCATCCTATGTGGAGCCTTAGACGAATCAGACGAACCCTCCAGCAAAAACCTATGGTGGTCCAGCTAGCAATGCTGCACCACGTGCAAATCAGGTGATCTGTTACAAGTGCGGAGAACCAGGGCACTATTCCCGAGAGTGTCCTTAGAATATGGGTGCCAACCAACCCGGAAAGTCCGTTGGGCAAGGCAAGTCAGGCAAAGGTTACTATGTGAAGCCAACTCCTGCACGTGGCCGTGTGAACTATATTTCAGCAGAAGAAGTTGCAGAGGATCCCGACGTCTTACTGGGTACACTCCTTGTTAATCATCACCCAGCGTCTGTTCTTTTTGACTCCGGGTCTTCTCGTTCCTTCATTTCAGAAAGTTATGCACAGTTGCATAACATGTCTTTCTGTGATATGCCAATCCCATTGGTTGTCCAATCCCCTGGTAGTAAGTGGCAAACCACCCGGATAACCTATGACAATGAAATTCTAGTAGACAGGTTAGTTTTTCTAGCATCTTTGATAGCCCTGAAATTTTCGGATATCAATATCATTTTGGGTATGGACTGGATGTCAGCTCACTATGCCAAGTTTGATACTCATTCTAGAAATGTTCAGCTTACCCATCCCTCGGGTGAGATAGTCAATGTCTCTAATCCAGTTGCCAAATACCAACTCTATTCCCTCAATGCCAACCCTCTTCCGGAACTTCAAGACATACCGGTAGTCCGTGACTTCGCGGATGTTTTTCTAGAGGAACTGCCAGGAATTCCACCTGACAGAGATGTAGAGTTTGTGATAGACCTTGTTCCGGGAACCGTTCCAATAGCCAGAAGACCTTATAAATGTTGGGGAACGTCGCATGGGAAACAAAAATTTTCCTACGCGCACGAAGACCTATCATGGTGATGTCCATCTACGAGAGGGGATCTGTGATCTACGTACCCTTGTAGACCATACAGCAGAAGCGTTAGTGAACGCGGTTGATGTAGTGGAACGTCCTCACGTCCCTCGATCCGCCCCGCGAACCGTCCCGCGATCAGTCCCATGATCTAGTGCCAAATGGACGGCACCTCCGCGTTCAGCACACGTACAGCTCGACGATGATCTCGGCCTTCTTGATCCAGCAAGAGAGACGGAGAGGTAGATGAGTTCTCCGGCAGCATGATGGCGCTCCGGAGGTTGGTGGTGATCTTATCTCAGCAGGGCTCCGTCCGAGCTCCGCTGAAACGCGATCTAGAGGTAAAACCGTGGAGGTATGTGGTCGGGCTGCCGAGGCAAAAGTTGTCTCAAATCAGCCCTAAAACCTCCGTATATATAGGGGGAAGAGGGGGAGCCTTGCCTTGGGGTCCAAGGACCCCCAAGGACATCGGCCGAGCCAAGGGGGGAAGGTCTCCCCTTCCAAACAGAATCCAACTTGGTTTGGAAGGTGGAGTCCTTCTTCCCTTTCCCACCTCCAACTTTTTTTTCTTTTCTCTTTGATTTTCTTCCTATGGCGCATAGGGCCTTCTAGGGCTGTCCCACCAGCCCACTAAGGGCTGGTGCGCCACCCCCAAGGCCTATGGGCTTCCCTGAGGTGGGTTGCCCCCCCGGTGAACACGCGGAACCCATTCGTCATTCCCGGTACATTCCCGGTAACTCCGGAAACCTTCCGCTAATCAAATGAGGTCATCCTATATATTAATCTTCGTTTCCGGACCATTCCGGAAACCCTCGTGACGTCCGTGATCTCATCCGGGACTCCGAACAACATTCGGTAACCAACCATATAACTCAAATACGCATAAAACAACGTCGAACCTTAAGTGTGCAGACCCTGCGGGTTCGAGAACTATGTAGACATGACCCGAGAGACTCCTCGGTCAATATCCAATAGCGGGACCTGGATGCCCATATTGGATCCTACATATTCTACGAAGATCTTATCGTTTGAACCTCAGTGCCAAGGATTAGTATAATCCCGTATGTCATTCCCTTTGTCCTTCGGTATGTTACTTGCCCGAGATTCGATCGTCAGTATCCGCATACCTATTTCAATCTCGTTTACCGGCAAGTCTCTTTACTCGTTCCATAATACAAGATCCCGCAACTTACACTAAGTTACATTGCTTGCAAGGCTTGTGTGTGATGTTGTATTGCCGAGTGGGCCCCGAGATACCTCTCCGTCACACGGAGTGACAAATCCCAGTCTTGATCCATACTAACTCAACTAACACCTTCGGAGATACCTGTAGAGCATCTTTATAGTCACCCAGTTACGTTGCGACGTTTCATACACACAAAGCATTCCTCCGGTGTCAGTGAGTTATATGATCTCATGGTCATAGGAACAAATACTTGACACGCAGAAAACAGTAGCAACAAAATGACACGATCAACATGCTACGTCTATTAGTTTGGGTCTAGTCCATCATGTGATTCTCCTAATGACGTGATCCAGTTATCAAGCAACAACACCTTGTTCATAATCAGAAGACCCTGACTATCTTTGATCAACTGGCTAGCCAACTAGAGGCTTGCTAGGGACAGTGTTTTTTCTATGTATCCACACATGTATATAAGTCTTCATTCAATACAATTATAGCATGGATAATAAACGATTATCATGAACTAACAAATATAATAATAACTAATTTATTATTGCCTCTAGGGCATATTTCCAACAGTCTCCCACTTGCACTAGAGTCAATAATCTAGTTCACATCACCATGTGATTCCAATGAGTCCAACACCCATATAGTTCTGGGGTCTGATCACGTTTTGCTCGTGAGAGAGGTTTTAGTCAACGGTTCTGAAACTTTCAGATCCGTGTGTTCTTTACAAATCTTTATGTCATCCTATAGATGCTGCTACTATGTGCTATTCGGAAATACTCCAAATATCTACTCTACTATACGAATCCGTTTCACTACTCATAGTTATTCGGATTAGTGTCAAAGCTTTTCATCGACGTAACCCTTTACGACGAACTCTATAACCACCTCCATAATCGAGAAAAATTCCTTAGTCCATCAGTTACTAAGGATAAATTTTGACCGCTGCTAGTGATTCAATCATGGATCACTCTCTGTACCTCTCAACAGACTTTGAGTCAAGGCAGACATCAGGTGCGGTACCCAACATGGCATACTTCAGATTCTACGGCCAAGGCATAGAAGACGACCTTCGTCTATTCTCTTGATTCTGCTGGGGTCGGGTTTTGAGTCTTACTCAAATTCACACCTTACAACTCAACCAAGAACTCCTTCTTTGCTGATCTATTTTGAACTCCTTCAAAATCTTGTCAAGGCATGCATCTTGTTGAAACTTCCACTAAGCGCTTTTGATCTATCTCCATATATCTTTGATGCTCAACGTTCAAGAAGCGCAATCCAGGTATTCCTTTGAAAAACTCCTTTCAAACAACCTTGTATGCTTTACAGAAAGTCTACAATACTTCTGATCCACAATATGTCAACCACATATACTTATCAGAAATTCTATAGTGCTCCCACTCACTTCTTTGGAAATACAAGTTTCTCATAAACCTTGTACAAACCCAAAATCTTTGATCATCTCATCAAAGTGTATATTCCAACTCCGAAATGCTTGCACCAGTCCATTGAAGGATCACTGGAGCTTGCATACTTGCTATTATCTTTAGGATCGACAAAACCTCCTGGTTGTATCACATACAATGTTTTCTCAAGGAAACCGTCGAGTAAACAATGTTTTGACATCCTACGTGCAATATTTCATAAATAATGCAGCACCTACTAACATAATTCTAACAGACTTTTACCATCGCCATGAGTGAGAAGGTCTCATCATAGTCAACTGTTTGATCTTGTCGGAAATATCTTTGCGACAAGTCGAGCTTTTCTTAATAGTGACTTATCACCATCATCGTCTGTCTTCCTTTTAAAGATCCATCTTTACTCAATACTCCTATGACCATCAAGTAGTTCTTCCAAAGTCTCCACTTTGTTTTCATACATGGATCCTCTCTCGGATTTCATGGCCTCCAGCCATTTGTCGGAATCCGGGCCCACCATTGCTTTCTCCATAACTCGTAGGTTCACTGTTGCTCAACAACATGACCTCAAAGACAGGGTTACCATACCACTCTGCAGTAGTACACGATCTTGTCCACCTACGAGGTTTGTAGTAACTTGATCCGATGCTTGATGATCACCATCATCAGCTTTCACTTCAATTGGTGTAGGCGCCACATGAACAACTTCCTGCGCCCTGCTACACACTGGTCGAAGTGATGGTTCAATAACCTCATCAAATTCTACCACCCTCCCACTCATTTCTTTCGAGAGAAACCTTTCCTCGAGAAAGGATCCATTTATAGAAACAAACACTTTGCTTTCGGATCTGAGATAGGAGATGTACCCAACTGTTTTGGATATCCTATGAAGATGCATTTATCCGCTTTGGGTTCGAGCTTATCAGACTAAAACTTTTTCACATAAGTGTCGAAGCCCCAAACTTTCAAGAAACGACAGTTTAGATTTCTCTAAACCTCAGTCTATACTGTGTCATCTCAACGGAAATACGCGGTGCCCTATTTTAAAGTGAATGCAATTGTCTCTAATGCATAACCCATAAACGATAGTGGTAATTCGATAAGAGACATCATAGCATGCACCATACCAAATAGTGCGTGGCTATGACGTTCAGACACATCATCACACTATGATGTTCCAGGTGGCATGAACTGCGAAACAATTTCCACATTGTCTTAAGTGCGTACCAAAACTCATAACTCAGATATTCATTTCTATGATCATATCGTAGACATTTTATCCTTTTGTTACGACGAACTTCACTCTGAAACAGAATTGAACTTTTCAATATTTCAGACTTGTGATTCATTAAGCGAATACTCTTGTATATGCTCAAATCTTCATTGAAGTAAGAACATAATGATATCCACTGCGTGCCTCAGCACCCATTGGACTGCATACATCAAAATGTATCACTTCCAACAAGTTACTATCTTATTTCATCTCAATGAAAACAAGGCCTTGCTCATGTGGTATGATTTGCATGTCACTAGTGATTCAAAATCAAGTGAGTATAAAGATCCATCAGCATGGAGCCTCTTCATGCAATTTATACCAACATGACTCAAGCAGCAGTGCCACAAGTAAGTGGTACTATCATCATTACCTCGTATCTTTTGGCACAAATATCATGAACATGTGTAACACTACGATCGAGATTCAATAAACCATTGAGGGTGATTATTCAAGAAAATAGAGTAACCATTATTCTCTTTAAATAAATAATCGTATTGCAATAAACACGATCCAATCATGTTCATGCTTAACACAAGCACCAAATAACAATTATTTAGGTTTAACACCAATCCCGATGGTAGAGGGAGCGTGCGACGTTTGATCATATCAACCTTGGAAACACTTCCAACACGTATCGTCACCTCGCCTTTAGCTAGTCTCCGTTTATTCCGTAGCTTTCATTTTGTGTTACTAATCACTTAGCAACCGAACCGGTATCCAATACCCTCATGCTACTAGGAGTACTAGTAAAGTATACATCAACATCATGTATATCAAATATACTTCTTTCGACTTTTGCCAGCCTTCTTATCTACCAAGTATCTAGAGTTGCTCCGCCTCAGTGACTGTTCCCCTCATTACAGAAGCACTTAGTCTCGGGTTTGGGTTTAATCTTGGGTCTCTTCGCTAGTGCAGCAACTGTTTTGCCGTTTCACGAAGTAACCCTTCTAGCCCTTGCCTTTCTTGAAACTTAGTGGTTTTACAAACCATCAACTGTTGATGCTCCTTCTTGATTTCTACTTTCGCAGTGTCAAACACCACGAATCGCTCAAGGATCATTGTATCTATCCTTGATATGTTATAGTTCATCACGAAGCTCTCACATCTTGGTGGCAGTGACTTTGGAGAACCATCACTATCTCATCTGGAAGATTAACTCCCACTTGATTCAAGTGATTGTCGTACTCAGACAATCTTAGTACATGCTCAACGATTGAGCTTTTCTCCTTTACTTTGTGGACAAAGAATCTTGTCGGAGGTCTCGTACCTCTCAACAAGGGCACGAGCATGAAATCAAAATTTCATCTCTTTAGAACATTACTTATGTTCCGTGACATTTCAAAACGTCTTCGGTGCCTTGCTTCTAAGCCATTAAGTATTTTGCACTGAACTATCGTGTAGTAATCAGAAACATGTATGTCGGATGTTCACATCATCCACAGACGACGCTCGAGGTGCAGCACACCGAGTGGTGCATTAAGGACATAAACCTTCTGCGCAGCAACGAGGACAATCCTCTGCAAAGTTTGCTACTATCAACTTTCAACTAAATTTTCTCTAGGAACATATATAAAAACAGTAGAGCTATAGCACAAGCTACATCGTAATTCGCAAAGACCATTAGACTATGTTCATGACAATTAGTTCACTTAATCATATTACTTAAGAACTCCCGCTCAAAAAGTACATCTCTCTAGTCATTTGAGTGGTACATGATCCAAATCCACTATCTCAAGTCCGATCATCACGTGAGTCGAGAATAGTTTCAGTGGTAAGCATCTCTATGCTAATCATATCAACTATACGATCCATGCTCGACCTTTCGGTCTCATATGTTCCGAGGCCATGTCTGCACATGCTAGGCTCTCCAAGCTTAACCCGAGTGTTCCGCGTGCGCAACTGTTTTGCACCCGTTGTATGTGAACATTGAGTCTATCACACCCGATCATCACGTGGTGTCTCGAAACGACGAACTGTAGCAACGGTGCACAGTCGGGGAGAACACAATTTCGTCTTGAAATATTAGTGAGAGATCACCTCATAATGCTACCGTCCTTCTAAGCAAGATAAGGTGCATAAAGGATTAACATCACATGCAATTCATAAGTGACATGATATGGCCATCATCACGTGCTCCTTGATCTCCATCACCAAAGCACCGGCACGATCTTATTGTCACCGGCGCCACACCATGATCTCCATCAACGTGTCGCCATCGGGGTTGTCGTGCTACTCATGCTATTACTACTAAAGCTACATCCTAGCAAAATAGTAAACGCATCTGCAAGCACAAACATTAGTATAAAGACAACCCTATGGCTCCTGCCGGTTGCCGTACCATCGACGTGCAAGTCGATATTATCTATTACAACATGATCATCTCATACATCCAATATATCACATCACATCGTTGGCCATATCACATCACAAGCATACCCTGCAAAAACAAGTTAGACGTCCTCTAATTTTGTTGTTGCATGTTTTACGTGGTGACCATGGGTATCTAGTAGGATCGCATCTTACTTACGCAAACACCACAACGGAGATATATGAGTTGCTATTTAACCTCATCCAAGGACCTCCTCGGTCAAATCCTATTCAACTAAAGTTGGAGAAACTGACACCCGCCAGTCATCTTTGAGCAACGGAGTTACTCGTAGCGATGAAACCAGTCTCTCGTAAGCGTACGAGTAATGTCGGTCCGAGCCGCTTCGATCCAACAATACCGCGGAATCAAGAAAAGACTAAGGAGGGCAGAAAAACGCACATCACCGCCCACAAAAACTTTTGTGTTCTACTCGAGAAGACATCTACGCATGAACCTAGCTCATGATGCCACTGTTGGGGAACGTCGCATGGGAAACAAAAATTTTCCTACGCGCACGAAGACCTATCATGGTGATGTCCATCTACGAGAGGGGATGAGTGATCTACGTACCCTTGTAGACCATACAACAGAAGCGTTAGTGAACGCGGTTGATGTAGTGGAACGTCCTCACGTCCCTCGATCCGCCCCGCGAACCGTCCCGCGATCAGTCTAGTGCCAAACGGACGGCACCTCCGCGTTCAGCACACGTACAGCTCGACGATGATCTCGGCCTTCTTGATCCAGAAAGAGAGACGGAGAGGTAGATGAGTTCTCCGGCAGCGTGATGGCGCTCCGGAGGTTGGTAGTGATCTTATCTCAGCAGGGCTCCGTCCGAGCTCCGCAGAAACGCGATCTAGAGGTAAAACCGTGGAGGTATGTGGTCGGGCTGCCGTGGCAAAAGTTGTCTCAAATCAGCCCTAAAACCTCCGTATATATAGGGGGAAGAAGGGGAGCCTTGCCTTGGGGTCCAAGGACCCCCAAGGACATCGGCCGAGCCAAGGGGGGAAGGTCTCCCCTTCCAAACAGAATCCAACTTGGTTTGGAAGGTGGAGTCCTTCTTCCCTTTCCCACCTCCTCCTTTTTTTTCTTTTCTCTTTGATTTTCTTCCTATGGCGCATAGCGCCTTCTTGGGCTGCCCCACCAGCCCACTAAGGGCTGGTGCGCCACCCCCAAGGCCTATGGGCTTCCCCGAGGTGGGTGGCCCCCCCGGTGAACACCCGGAACCCATTCGTCATTCCCGGTACATTC
The DNA here is from genome assembly GCF_904849725.1 of Hordeum vulgare subsp. vulgare. Lineage (NCBI taxonomy): Eukaryota > Viridiplantae > Streptophyta > Magnoliopsida > Poales > Poaceae > Hordeum > Hordeum vulgare. Next base: position 363,619,825 of record NC_058524.1, on the reverse strand, counting down.
CCGGTAACTCCGAAAACCTTCCGCTAATCAAATGAGGTAATCCTATTTATTAATCTTCGTTTCCGGACCATTCCGGAAACCCTCGTGACATCCGTGATCTCATCCCCGACTCCGAACAACATTCGGTAACCAACCATATAACTCAAATACGCATAAAACAATGTCGAACCTTAAGTGTCCAGACCCTGCGGGTTCGAGAACTATGTAGACATGACTCGAGAGACTCCTTGGTCAATATCCAATAGCGGGACCTGGATGCCCATATTGGATCCTACATATTCTACGAAGATCTTATCGTTTGAACCTCAGTGCCAAGGTTTCATATAATCCCGTATGTCATTCCCTTTGTCCTTCGGTATGTTACTTGCCCGAGATTAGATCGTCAGTATCCGCATACCTATTTCAATCTCGTTTACCGGCAAGTCTCTTTACTCGTTCCGTAATACAAGATCCCGCAACTTACACTAAGTCACATTGCTTGCAAGGCTTGTGTGTGATGTTGTATTACCGGGTGGGCCCCGAGATACCTCCCCGTTACACGGAGTGACAAATCCCAGTCTCGATCCATACTAACTCAACTAACACCTTCGGAGATACCTGTAGAGCATCTTTATAGTCACCCAGTTACGTTGCGACGTTTGATACACACAAAGCATTCCTCCGGTGTCAGTGAGTTATATGATCTCATGGTCATAGGAACAAATACTTGACACCCAGAAAACAGTAGCAACAAAATGACACGATCAACATGCTACGTCTATTAGTTTGGGTCTAGTCCATCACGTGATTCTCCTAATGAAGTGATCCAGTTATCAAGCAACAACACCTTGTTCATAATCAGAAGACCCTGACTATCTTTGATCAACTGACTAGCCAACTAGAGGCTTGCTAGGGACAGTGTTTTTTCTATGTATCCACACATGTATATAAGTGTTCATTCAATACAATTATAGCATGGATAATAAACGATTATCATGAACTAGGAAATATAATAATAACTAATTTATTATTGCCTCTAGCGCATATTTCCAACAATAAGATGGCACCCCTGGAGCTAGCCGAAGTTAAGAAGCAACTAGATGACTCTTTGAATAAAGGTTTCATTCGTCCTAGCTCTTCTCCTTGGGCTTGTCCCGTCCTCTTCGTCAAGAAGAAAGACGGAACGGATCGGATGGTTGTAGATTATCGACCAGTTAACCTACTCACCATAAAGAACAAGTATCCGCTCCCTAGGATCAACGATCTATATGATCAACTCACTGGATCCTCAGCCTTTTCAAAAATGGATTTGAGGTGGGGATACCATCAAGATCAAGATCAAGAACGGGGACATTCCAAAAACGGCTTTTGTCACTCACTATGGCCAATACGAGTACACCGTCATGTCCTTCGGTTTAACCAATGCCCCAGCCACCTTCTCTCTCTTGATGAATTCAATCTTCATGAAGTATTTGGATAAATTCGTCGTAGTATACCTCGATGATATTCTCATCTACTCGAAGAACGAACAGGAACATGCCGAGCATCTAAGGCTGGTATTGATGAAACTTCGAGAGCATCGCCTTTATGCCAAGTTTTCAAAATGTGAATTTTGGTTACCAGAAGTGACCTATCTAGGCCACATAATCTCTGGTAAGGGTATTGCTGTCAATCCCGAGAGAGTTCAAGCTGTCCTTGATTGGACTCAACCAGAATCGGTTAAGCAAGTTAGGAGTTTTCTTGGTCTAGCGAGCTACTGTTGCCGCTTTGTCGAGAATTTCTCCAAGGTTGCAAAGCCTCTAACTGAACTCCTCAAGAAATATAAAAAGTTCGAGTGGACACCATAGTGTGAGCATAGTTTTCAGGAACTGAAAAGACGCCTGACTTCCACACCTGTGTTGTTACAACCAGATTTCTCGAAGGACATTGTTATCTATTGCGACGCCTCACGACAAGGATTAGGTTGCATTCTCATGCAGGATCGTCATGTGATTGCATACACATCTCGACAGTTGCGTCCACATGAGGATAATTATCCCACACATAATCTTGAGCTGGCAGCTATAGTCCATGCACTTAAAACCTGGCGACATTACCTTCTTGGTAATCGTTGCGAAATATTCACTGATCACCAAAGTCTGAAGTATATCTTCACCCAGCCGGATTTGAATCTCATGCAAATACGGTGGGTTGAGTTGATCACGGATTATGACTTAGGGATAACTTACACCCCGGGGAAGGCGAATGTTATGGCTGATGCACTAAGTCGTAAGTCTTATTGTAACAATCTGATGCTACAACGAGGTCAACCACGTCTCTATGAGGAATTTCGGAAGTTAAATCTTCACATTGTTCCTCAAGGATTCCTTTCTACCCTGGTGGCGAAGCCTACTCTTAAGGATCAAATCATAGCTGGCCAGAAGCGTGATAAGGGTATATCACGGATCAAGGAGAATATTACTAGCGGAAACGCTAAGGAATCTCCATGAATGATCAATGTGTTGTGTTCTTCCAGAATCGTCTAGTGGTTCCTAAGAACCCACATCTAAGGCAGTTAATCCTTAAGGAAGCTCATGATTCTCCTCTCACCATTCATCCTGGTAGTACTAAGATGTATCAGGACCTTCGCCAGAGGTTTTGGTGGACTAAGATGAAGAGAGAAATTGCTGAGTTCGTTGCTAACTGCGACGTTTGTCGTCGAGTTAAGGTAGAACATCAAAGGCCTGCTGGCACCCTTCAACCTTTAGCTATTCCTGAATGGAAATGGGATAAAGTCAGTATGGATTTCATCACCGGATTTCCCAAGACCAAGAAAGGAAATAATGCTATCTTTTTGGTCATTGACAGTCTTTCCAAAGTAGCTCATTTTCTTCCAGTTCGTGAGAGTATAACAGCTAGCGAGCTAGCAGAGTTATACATCTCTCGAATAGTGTCTCTTCATGGTGTTCCTCTGGAGATTAACTCAGACCGTGGAAGTATCTTTACTTCTCGCTTCTGGGAGAGTTTTCAGAATACCATGGGGACTCACTTATCTTTTAGCACTGCTTTCCATCCGTAATCAAGTCGTCAAGTAGAAAGAGTGAATCAAGTCCTAGAAGATATGCTCCGAGCTTGTGTTATATCGTTCGGTATGAATTGGGAGAAGTGCCTTCCATTCGCCGAGTTTTCTTATAACAATATTTATCAATCAAGCTTGGGCAAAGCTCCTTTTGAAGTTCTTTATGGACGAAGATGTCGAACACCTCTTAATTGGACAGAAACCGGAGAGAGAGGCAACTCTTTGGTCTGGATATGATGCAGGATGCAGAAGACCAAGTTCGCGTTATACGTGAAAAGTTGAAAACAGCCCAGTCTCGTCAATAGAGCCAATATGATCGTCATCATAAGGTTGTGACCTTTGAAGTTGACGAGAAGGCTTACCTTCGGGTTACACCTTTGAAGGGTACCCATCGATTCAGTATCAAGGGCAAGTTAGCTCCTCGCTACATTGGTCCTTTTCGCATTCTTGCCAAACGAGGACAAGTTGCCTACCAATTGGAACTTCCTCCACATCTTTCCAAGGTTCATGATGTATTCCACGTCTCGCAACTCAGGCGTTGCTTTTCGGATCCTATCCGTGAAGTGGACCACGAAACGCTTGATCTCCAAGATAACCTTTCATACCGAGAATACCGTGTGCGTATGCTTGATCAAGCTGAGCGTACCACTCGACGTCGAAACCTCAAGTTTCTTAAAGTTCAATGGTCAAATCATTCTGAAAAGGAGGCAACATGGGAAAGAGAGGATCGTCTCTGACTTGAGTACCCCACGCTATTCCCGACGACTTCCAAATCTCGGGACGAGATTCTTTTGAGTGGGGGTGAGTTGTCACATCCCTGATCCCTATTAGGTTTAGTAAGATGTGCTCATGTTTTCTTTCAAAGCATCCAAGGAAATGAAATGAAAACCCAAAAGCAAAGCAAGAAATCCAAAGCAAAACCCTAGCAACCCCTCATTCAAAAGCATTTCAAAATTGATGTCAAATCAATGAACCCAAAATGGCCTTCATAAAAGTTAAATATTTCTAATAAATGTTGAAAACAAAATATCAGAGATGAAACTTATTTTCAAACTACTTTTGGCATTTTAAATTTAAGTTAAAAGCTACTGAAATCAATTATATATTTGATTTCAAATAATTCAAAGTTTCCAAAAATGTTGAAAACTTAATGAGTGGTTGGAAATATAACAACTAACACTCTGGTATTTTTCAAATTATTTTTAGGAATAGTTTGGAGCCAAAAATAAATGAAACAATATGAGAAAGAATAAAACAGAAACAGAAAACAAAAGAAATGCAAAAAGCTTACCTGGCGCTCACCTAGCCTAGGCCGAGCTGCTCCCCGTAGTCTTCCTTGCCAGCGAGCAGCACGAGGTGGCCGCCGCTCGTTCTGGCACGGCCACGCACTTGTGGGTCTTCCTAGCCGCCACGTCGCGCTGGCGCAATGTGGATAAGCTCCCCGAAGCCTCCCCGTGCTCATCCCCTCCCCATTCGCTCTGTTCTCTCTCCCCCTCTCGGCCGCCATGATAGCAAGCTCAAGCTTGAGCTCGCCGTCGCCTGTCCCTCTCCCTCTCACCTGAGCCGCGCAACAGCTTCGCTGTGACCCCCTGAAGCTCTCCAGCTAGTCGCTCGACGCTGAGAAGCCCTGAAACGCCGTGAAGCCATCGTATTCTTCCTCGGATCACCGAAGCTTCGCCACCATCGTTCTCCCTCCTCAGGCCATCCCCGAGCCCAGTCTCGACGCCTCTCCACTCCCCGTGAGCTCAGGGTCCTTTCCTCTAAGTTTTCCCACTCGATCCCTTCCTCTAGGCCCCGATTCCACCGGAGCCCGACGAGATCCTCCGCGGGACCTCATGGCCGGTAGCTCTCCGGTGATCGGCTGGTCCATCTGAGGCCACCAATGGCTTCAGTGCGTCGCATAGGTGCTGTAGGAGCCCAGCCCCGTGCGTGATTCCCCCTGTTTCGATGACCCCGATGATGCCCGAGCTTCGGCCGCCGCCAAGATCGTCGCCAGCGTCATCTCCGACCATATATTCCCCGGCTACGTGCAAAAATGGAGCCGCGGGTGATGTGTCGTTCGTCTGGTGCTCTCCGCATGAAGGTTGGTCATCGGAGATGCATTTCCGAGCCTCACCGCCGTTCTGGTGGTCGCCGGAGGCTCACCGCCGGCGAGAACGACCTCGCCGCCGGTGGATCTGCCCCCCCTGAGCCTATGACAGGTGGGGCCAGCCCCCTGGCTAATTAGGATTAAGTTAATAAAAACAATAAATTAAATAAAAACTTAAACAAACACTGACATGTGGGTCCAACCCTGATAAGTAACTAATTAAGTTAAATTTAAACTAAAAAGAGCCAGAGTCACTAACCAGTGGGTCCCATTGGTCAGGTTTGACTTTCAACCGCCAGTTGGACCTGCTGATGCAATAAAGGTTTTTTTGTTTAAAAATAAATCCTGAATAAGTTCAAAACTTTGGAAATTCATAGAAAATTGAATATAAATCCAAATTTGACAAATAATATATGTAAATGGAACAGAAAAATTCAAGGAATCCAATGGTACTAGTTTCATGCATGAAAAGCAAAGTTACGAAACAGCATCAGGTCAAATCAATTAAATGAATTTGATAAATTATAATTGAAATGATATTTGAATTACGATTTCAAATCAAGATCACCCCTAAGGGTTCTTCTAGTCATTTCAAACCATGCTACATTGCATTTCATGCATCATTTTGTTGCATATGTTTGATATTGATTGATTGTTGTTATTCCGGTATGCTCCACCCCTCCGGATACGTCTGATTATCCGACTGACGGATATCACCCCTCTGCTGAGCAACATGACAAGCAACCATTTTGATCATCCCAATAAACCCCATGTTCTCGCTCCTGCTCTTATTTATTGCATTAGGTCAAAATGCTTTCACTGCTTTTATCACGTTAGATGAATCCACTTCCTTTGCATGACCTGTCCTTGTCACAGTAAATAGCTGAACCTTGCAACCTAGCATACCTGGTAGATCCTTGAGCCATGATGTGCCTTATCATGCTATGCATGCTATGCTTAGAGTTGTGTATGGTCTGTCATCTAGGTGATGAACAGAATTGTGAGAATGTGTTCAGTGAGTAAAGGTGGTGCGTTGAATCTTATTTGGTAAAGGTACTGGGGAAAGGCTATGTAGGAGTACATGGCGGGTTGTTTCATTGGAACCATACTTAGGAACTGAGTTCCGTGTATGTAATCCAAGACGAGATACTACCACATGCTGGGCCCTGAAATATGACCCCGCTCGACTTATTAATCGCTTAGAACTTGGTCCAGGAGTTGCAAGTAGTTTCTGGTGTTTATAGTCATGTTGGAGGCCGTGCGTAGCGCTGACCTTAGAGGTGGGCTATGATGCGGTAGGCAGTGGCACGGTGTACCAAGTGACACACGGATGGTGGGCTTGGGAACCCTGCGCACATCGTTTGGGGCCGTGGTGGACACCTCGGCCGGACTTCTGTGCGGGTTACCCTCAGATAGGCGATAGACCTGGAGTAAGTATTAGGATGGTTAACGGTCATGGCCGACTCCCTCACTGGGCTTCCACTTGAAGGTTGCGAGGTGCATGACGTGCACATGGCGATAAGTGGCGAGAGCGTGTGTGAAGAAGTACACCCCTGCAGGGTTATCATCTATTCGAATAGCCACGTCTGCGGATATGGACTAATTGGAGGCATATGTTGTTCATAGATAACTATAATGGCTACTCATAAAATTGTGTACTTGTGTACTCACGTTTGCTTAGTAAATTGTTGCAGAGGTTGTTAATGACCCTAATGGAGGGTTCTTCCTAGACATCGACGACGACGAGTAGCTGGTATCCCAGCTACGATCTAGCCCTAGGATGGGTTTGTAGATAGTCATGCCATGTGCCTTTATATTTCCATATGTCTATACTCAGACAGTTTTAGAACTTCCGTTGGCTTGTAAGAATTGTGTGTATGACTTGTGATGATGGGTCGTGAGACCCCCACCTTGTAATATTATGTGTGAGGCTCTTCCGAGCCTTCTAAATAAAGGTTGTATGTTTATGGTTATATTGTGATGCCATCGATGTATCTACACATATCGGTATGCCATGCGTACGTGTGTTGTACTTGATATGTATGGGGTTCGAATACCTAGTCATATGACTTAGTAGCACTCCTTACGGGGAAATGCCCCTTTGTGATTCCATCGAGCCATGGTAGTTCGCTACTGCTCCGGACACATTGGTTGACCGGCATGTGTCCTTCTTAGCTGCTGTGTCTGTCCCTTTGGGAAATGTCACGCGTATGTAATGGAGTCCTTGTAGCTTGCTACAACTCGTCTACATTTGTTGATGACCGACACCTGCTTTGCTGGGTCATGTATGCCTGTCCCTGTACGGAACTGCCGCTTTAGCTTATGACTAGACATGTCGATCCGGTTTCTTTGACATTGGATTGCTAGGGACACAGTTGCATACGCGAGTCAAAAGGCGCTAACGGTCCCGGCTAAGGTAAGGCTGCAGCCGTGGGGTTAACCGTGCGTGAGACCGCAAAGAGATGCGATGTGTTACAGGCTGGATTCCTATGGCTTAGGATCGGGGTCCCGACATCTCATGGACAACAATGTAACCAATTTACTAAGATATTCTCTCGTTTCTTATCCCACATCATTTGCCTCCTTTAATCACCCGGTCGAAATCACCTTGAATTCTTTTTTAATTAGCTGATTCTAGGGTTTTGTTTCATTCATAGAGTGTAGAGTGCGCGGACACATCAGGACTTTTCGGCCTCGGCCAGACATCCGTGGAGTTCCATCTCACCGTACAATATGACATCACGATGCATACGGTATGTTAAATCTCACCCTACATCGGTTGCCATGGTCTACTTTCCTCATGTTTTGTTGTTTCTATTACTCTCATATTTCCATGACATCATGGTTACACTATCTATTTAATTATAGATTTTTGTCCTTTGAGTTCAACTAATGTTATGTTCTTTAAATTCCATCCATATTTGCACTACTAGAAAAAAGGCTATTAGTGGCGCACCACTTTTTGCTATTAATGGCGCACTATAGGTGCGCCACTACTACCACGCCACTAGTAAAAAATACTAATGGCGCACCTCTGGTGCGCCATTAGTATTGCAGGTAAGAGTGGCGCACCTTGTAGTGCGCCATTACTAGTAACAAATAGCAATGGCGCACCTCTGGTGCGCCACTGGTAACTTTTTTTTTGAATATTTTTTTTTTGAATTTTGAAGGTGGGAAAATAGTAGTGGCGCACCGTCTAACCCCCACCGTGCGCCATTGCTATTTTTGAATTTTGAATTTGGATCTGGATCTAGATCTGGCTCATTGTTTTGCCTTGTTTTTTTGCTATTTTTTGTTGCTTGAATTTTTTTCAAATTTCATTCTCGACCTGGATCTGGTACGTTCTTTGTGCCGGGGGAGCTCCACATGTGGCCGGAAGTAGAGGAGGATGGAGGAGAGACCGTGAGGAGGAGAGGAGGGAGGAGAGACCATGAGGATTAGGAGAGGAGGGAGGAGGAGGTCGCCGGAGAGGAGGAGGAGGACCATGAGCAGGAAAGGAAGGAGGAGCACCGTGAGGAGGATAGGAGGGAGGATGAGGTCGCCCGAGGGGGAGCACCATGAGGAGGAGAGGAGGGAGGAGGAGGTCACCGGAGGAGGAGCACCGTGAGGAGGAGAGGAGGGAGGAGAAGGTTGCCGGAGGAGGAGCACCATGAGGAGGATGTCACCGGAGCAGGAGCACCGTGAGGAGGAGGAGGTCGCCGGAGAGGAGGAGATGGAGTGGAGGAGAGGAGGAGATGGAGTGGAGGAGAGGAGGAGAAGAATGAAGGTGTAAGTGGCTGGCCGGCCCTTTTAAACTTCTGTCCCAACTTAGCAGTGGTGCACCTTGCACTGGTGCGCCATTGCTATTTTTTTGAATTGCGAAGGCGGGAAAATAGTAGTGGCGCACTATTTACTGATGCGCCATTGCTAATTTTTTTTTCGAATTTTTTTGCCTCGAGATCTTAAAAGCATCATAACTTTTTTCTGTTAGGTTTTTGGGGATTCTAAAAATATTCAAAAGGGTTCCCCCGGTTGAATTCGGATGTAACTTTTCGAGTAGATGAATTTTCATATAAAACACTTTTTCATCGAAGGTCGTATGCAAAAGTTACGACCATTTTACTGAAACACGGCGGTCTTTTGCAAAAAAATTCAAAATTCATGTTTGTTAATTTTCCTAACAACTAGAACACATAACACATGGGCATCTATTTTTTTGAATCTTTTGTTGAATCTTTTATCATTTTGTTTTATTATTTTAAAAACCTAAAAGGCGATCCACGGGGCGGGGGGGGGGGTGTTTGTGTGTGTGTGACGTTAGTAATACCGCACCTAGGTGTGGTGCTCCATTGCTATGTCTGGTGGGGGGGGGATGGACCAAAAAAATAGCAATGGCGCACCACGCCTAGGTGCGCCACTACTATGTAGCATAGCATTGGCGCACCTAGGTGTGGTGTGCCATTGCTATGTCTGGTGGGGCGGGGGGATGGACCAAAAAATAGCAATGGCGCACTGCTCACGTGGTGCGCCATTAGTAAAAACATAGCAATGGCGCACCTGATTCTGGTGCGCCACTGCTATATAGCAGTGGCGCACCACCATCATGGTGCCCCACTAATAGTGATATTGGGGTTAAGACTTTTTCTAGTAGTGTTGCATGTTACCATATTATTTTACAATCCTACCATTTTTTGCAGTACCTCCCTTGTTATGCACCAACATCTGTAGTACATAGTCTTTCCCATTACATAACTCAAGACAGTAGGGATGTCATACTGAACATAAACCATAGAGTTACAATCGCTGCTTCTGTAAGACTTGATGAAAGTGGTCACTCCTATTTTTGCACTAGCCTTTAGAGAGAAATTTCTATGTTTTATGTACTAAAAGTTGCACTAAAATTGCAGTACACATAGGAGAGCTTCGTCATAAGATGTATGCTAACTTCCACAACGATATCATCCGTCCAAACTTTGTTTGAAGTAAGTGTTCTTTGAAAGTATCTGCATGTTCACTTACACATCAATATCAAAGGAATTGTGTAGTATTTAAGCAACCCATTCTTATTCTATTTTCTTAATCTATTCCTACCGACTAACTTTTATTTACCAATACACTTTTCTTTTGCCCCGTTTTAACTAAATATTCTCTGTACTCCCACTTCTAAGAGAAAGCGCCACTGACGAGGAGACTCCGAAGGTGGAGAACGAGGTTCCCAACAAGCGGAGGTGGGTCAAGCAAGAACCACAAGCGACCCTAGTAGGCCTAGACTTCACGAGCAGCCTCCTCGATGATATGTTGATAGTCATCATCTCCCTCCTCGTAATAAAATATGGTACATAGACAACAATCATTTCCCGGCAGTGGTGCCCCTATGGCACTCCACCCCTCTCGACATCATCGACACCCACAATCTCTGCGATGGCTACCGCAAAATCTTGGATGCGTTGTTCGAGATCCTTGGCAGTCACCATGGCCCAATCAGAGGCCTTAGCACATGCCAGTTCGATTCCAACGACAAGGACTAAGCCAAGCTTGGTGACTGATTCCGATTCCCCACCCTAGATCAGCTCAAGGAGCTTAGTTTTGATGATGGGCATATTTGCTCGCTTCCAACGTTCATGCTCCACCTCATGCCCATGCTCCACCTCATGCCCACGCTCCGCCTTGCCAAGTTTATGAACTTCCAACGCCCCTTAATGACGCGCCCACTCTTTTTGTACCATGACTAAAGAACCTCTATCTAGTCATCGTTTGCATCCCAAAGGATTACATGGAGCGCCTCACTTTAGGTCATCATATAGTTAATACTCGACAATGTCTTCCTTTAGGCCCATCAGATGGTGAAGTGCCATGTAGTCAATGTTCACACGACCCTGATGACCCATAAGTATATGGGATCAATCGCATCCCATTTAATAAGTAAGAGTGTCAAACGCAATGAATAGCAGAAGGAAATGATAAGTAGTGTTCAGCAAGGAATTCTCTCCAAGTGTTGTAAGTAACAGTGGTAGATAGATTTATAGCAAGATAATTTGTAACAAGTGACATGTAAACTTAGTAGAAAAGGTGCAGCAAGGTAGCCCAATACTTTTTATAGAAAATGATAGGCCTAAGAGTTATATTATATAAAGCAAGTTCTCTCGAGAACACACGGGAATTTCTGTCTAGACATGTTCATCATATTAAGTTGATTCGTGTTTTCTACTTTGATATTTTGATATGTGGGTGGACCATTGCTAAGGTGTTGTTCTTACTTGAACTAACAATCTAATTATGATTACCCCTCTCGCGAGCATCCACAACTACGAAAGAAGAATTAAGAATAATTTAACGATAGCATCAAACATGTGGATCCAAATCAACCCCTTACGAAGCAACCGATAAACTGAGGTTTAAGCATTTGTTACTCTCGTAACCCATCATCTATTTGTTAGTCCACTAGGACTTCCCTTAGGCCCATAACATGGTGAAGTTTCATGTAGTCGACGTTCACATGACACCACTAAGAGACGTAACAACATCCATATCATGAAAATATCAAACGAGTATCATCTTTACATGATTACTTATAACAAGACTACTCCTATTTGCCCAAGAACAATAATTACTAACCACAAAATGTCAACATGTTCAAGATCAGAGGTGTAATAATAATAACTAAGGATATGAAAATAATATCTTCCACCATGTAACCCAACAAGCATCAACTACAAGATGTAATCAACACTACTAGCGACACTCAAGTACCAATCTTAGGTTTGGAAACAAAGATTGAATTCACGTGATGAACTAGGGTTGGAATTGAGGTGGTTCTGGTGAAGATGTTTATGAAGATATGTCCTCAAGGAGGAAGCATTGGTGATGACGATGTCTTTGATTTCCCCCTCCCGAAGACGAATTCCCATGACAGAATCTATCTGTTGTAGAGAAAAAGGGCCTCTTCCTAGGTTTCTGCATTGAGATGACAGTGCTTCATTTCGAAAGATAACTTATGATTTTTTCTAGGATATAACACACCTTATAGGAGAAGATGGTCGAGAGAAGGTCAACTCGGGCCCCACAAGCTATCAGGGCGCAGCCACGGGGCGCCTTGATGGCTTGTGCCTAACTGGTGGGACCCTCTTTGGTATATTTTTGGCCAGAAATTCTTAAATATTTGAGAAAAATTCTCCATTAAGTTTCAGGCCATTTGGAGGAAGTTGATTTTTCTACATTTTTCTTGGTTTCCCGGTCCTGAATTGCACTTTACAGATATTTTCTTCTCAGTGATGTACGTTGCATATCTAGAGAGAAAAGGCATAATAATTGTATGATAATAATTGATAATGGATAGGATCAACAAAAATATCAATAGTAATTCATTATGCAAAAATGAGAGTATGAGCTCCTCCAAGCTTAGACATCAATTGTCCTCAAGCGAAAGCCGAGCTAAAAAATAATGACCACATGATTTGAGAGAGGTTTCAATAAAAAGAGAATACGAGCATGAGAGCATCATGAATATTAACATAGCAGCAAGTATTTTGGCAGACGATCTCTCCTAAATAAGTAACTATCCTTTCACAACTCTTGAATTATGAAGTATAAACTTTATTGAAAATCCACAAACTATGTTTTCAGTCATTGGGGCAATCATAATTCATCATAATTTAGAGTAGAGTCTATTCAACAGATTTGGTTTTGGCTATTTCTCATACTCAACTATCATTGACTTTTGTGTGATTGCTCACACTCAAGGCATATGTTTGGACCTCATGTTTTTGTAGGACACATAGGAAGATAGGGCATAAATTATTTGACACCCAACTTATTTATCTCAAGGATAATTTCATCAATAATAAATCATGATCATCTACATCCACTTGGATTTATAAATCTAAAAATTTCATCAACAAATGTTGTTTGCCACTATAGAATTATTATGTTGAAAAAGAAACAAAATTTAATGACTCAAGCACTGAGTTAAACTCGTGAAAGTAAAAGATAGGCCCTTCGCAAAGGGAAACAGAGGTTGTCATGCGCTTTTAATTTGTTGGATATGCAAACTCTTGATGCAAGGGAACGTCACTTCATATTGCCCATTATGATAGGAAATTTATTATGCACTCTGTCGCTTTTATTTCTTTGCCATCACAAGAACGTACAAAGCTTATTTTCCCTTGCAATAAAAGATCATACATATTTAGGAGAAATTTTTATTACTTGGTGCATCGATGATAACTCAATCCATAGGTAGTTATTGTGGACACCCTTGGCAAGAAATTGCGTTTCAGGGTTATGGATGCACAAGTAGTATCTCTACTTGGTGCAGAATGTTTGGGCTAGCAAAGGATCTAAGGCAAGCATCACATGTTGATGGATCCAAGACCATATAACTTCTATGTGAATACAAACTACCATGATCATTACGTTGTCTTCCATGTCCAACATCAACACTTTCCCATTATATAATATTTGATGAAGTCTCACAATTGTAAAATACATCCATGAAGTGTATTTATATGTGAGTCTCCTCTCCTCTATCATAATCTTGCTTAGATTTCAAGCCTAATACTATGTTTGTTTACTATCAACAACTTTTATCACTTATACTATTTTTTGTGGGAGGTATTTACTTCTTATGGGATGAGCATATGCGATTTCTCTTTCTTTTCATTGACATGCTATGATTATGGGTGCCCACGGGTAAACCAGAAAAACACAACTAATCTTTATTGTATATCTCGCATACTCGATACAAGGATAGATGGAACTCAAAGCAAAAATCCCAAGAAAAGAAAATCTGAAATTTATTTCTCTAAATCATGAAAAAACTAAGGACTGGAGTAAAATAGATACTAATGATGGAAGTGATGGTGATACAATATCGTGTCACCTTCCCCAAGCTTGGAACAAGCCAAGGGTGGTGCCCATACCCAAGTACTCAAGCGTCCTCCTCGGGTGATGGTGGTGGTGTACCGGGAGTGTCCTCGGTACTCCAAGGCCTAGACTTCCTCTCATAGAAAGAAAATTTTATCTCGGGAGCCCCGAAACAAGCAGCAAAGCTCATTCTTTGAAACCTAGATTCATACTCACAATTTTGACCTTGGAGTGCATAGACTTGATTTTTGAGGTGATCGATCCGATATTGAATCTTAGAGAGAATCTTCCCCATGTTGTCGGTGTCCATCTTGTTTTCCTAGATGAAATCCATGATCATGGAGTGGTTAGCCATCATACCACGCTCCACCATCCCTTGGAACTTGAAGATCTCTTGGTCCATCGCTCCAAGCCTGGCCTTCTCGCTTCCGTCCTTCTTGGGGCCTTGAATATTCCGAATGTGATGCACCCCCTCATGCATTTCAATGGCTTGAGGGAGCTTCATCACCTACGACAGGTAGGGGTTGATGAACTTCTCATAGAACTTGTCCTTGGAAGGGCTTGGTGAAGTCATGGAAATCTAAATCTCTACCAAAAATAGCTAGAAACAAGAATAGAGTAAAATCTTGTGATGCGGTATTCAAAACACCCGGGAGTATACATAATGTATTTTTCCAAGTAATAATACATGCCGAGGAAGAATTCGGCGTCCTGGAGGCACACGAGGGCCCCACAAGCTATCAGAGTACGGCCAGTGGGTGGGGTCGCCCCCTGTTACCTTGTGCCTTTCTCTTGGGTCTCGAGGACTCTGTTTTATTTTTGTATTTTTTATAAAATACCAATACCACTAAAAAAATTTGTTTAGAATTTTTGGAGTCGGTTTACTTACCATACCTTGTATCTGCCCTTTTTTGTAGGTTTTTGGAGTGTTTCAGAAGACTTCCTTTAGGTGCTCCTCTGGTGTTATGACTTGGATGACATTGGTTTCCTCATTAATGTGACGCCCTCGATTTAATCGTACGCTAATCATACACGCAAATGCGTACGACCAAACCCAAGGACTCACGGGAAGATATCACAACACAACTCTAGACACAAATAAAATAACATCAGCTTCATATTACAAGCCAGGGGCCTCAAGGGCTAGAATACGAAAGCTCGATAAACACACGAGTCAGCGGAAGCAACAAATATCTGAGTACAGACATAAAACATGGGGTGCCTTAGATAAGGCTAGCACAAAAGATGCAACGATCGAACGAGGTGAGGCCTCCTGCCTGGGAACCTCCTAACTACTCCTGATCATCAGCGGCCTCCACGTAGTAGCAGGAACCGTCGGGGTAGCAGTCGTCGGCGGCGGGGACCTCCATCTCCTGGGCTCCATCATCTCGTCGTAGCAAACGGATCAAGGGGACAAGGGGGGGGGGGAGCAAAGCAGCGGTGAGTACTCATCCAAAGTACTCGCAAGTCTTACATCAGAACTATTCTAAATATGCATCAGTATCAAAGAAGGGGGGTTATATGTGGACTGACTGCAGCAATGCGAGAATAGAGAGAGAAGGCCTAGTCCTATCGAAGACTAGCATCTTCAGGGTCTTGCAGCAATAGACGAGAGTAGAACAGGGGTAACACATTAATAGTCATATTGTTCAGCAATATTAAAGTGAGGTCACGCCTAAGGATCCTCCCTCGACTCCCTGCGAGGAAGCAATCCCGAGGCAAACTAATGATCCAGTTAAGTAACAATTGTAGTTGTAAAAGATCGGGGCACAACTCCAAGTCGTCCTGTAACCATGGACACGGCTATCCGAATAGTTAATTTTCATCCCTGCAGGGGTGCACAACATGTCCCGTCGCGCTCGATAACACTCTGGCCGGACATACTTTTCTGGGTCCTGCCCGGCCTCGGAATATCGACACGTCGCAGCCCCACCTAAGACTAATCAGAGAGGCCAGCCCGCCGGTCTAAATCCTAAGCACAAAGGGTTCATGGGCCCAGTTCCCCTTCACCCTCCTGCACGTGGCGTGGGCGGCCGATGTCAGTCCTAGCATCCCTTAATCACAAGCGCGATGCATCTCGGGACCACTCGGGCGCGCGCTGCTACATTGCTGGCATCTGAAAAGCTTTGGTTGATACCGCGACGCCGAGTACCCATAATTCATCTCGCGTAGCCGGTTAGTGCGAAAAGGTCTCCGACCAACCCAGATCAAATACCCAAATCCATTAGCATTTTAATTAGGCCATCAACACAGTCTCACGAGAATCCACCCGTCTTACAACTAAACACCAATGATCCCAGTAACATGGTCGATTAACTGCGTGGTTGTAACATCGGGGGAATCCGAGGTATCACCCTCGTTGGATTCCGAACGATGTACCCATCAAGGTGGGCTTAGAGGAATCACCCTCGGGGGTCCCACACTTGAGGGGTGGCACGACAGAGACGTCATCGGGAATGGTGAAAGAGGAATCACCCTCTATAACCACGGCCGACTAGCTATACTACAGAGATATCATCAGGAGTACTTAGTGAGGTGTCACCCTCGGTACCCGATAGTATCTCTGTAGCGTCGTACAATGAAGGGGGGGGGGGTGAAGGTGCCGTGTCGGGTCTGGCTCGTCGATCAGAGATCGAGATTTGAAAACAAGCGGGGCAACTGAACTACGGGGTCAGAGGGGATGACTGCTCCACCTATACTAAGCATATTAAAGGTACAACACTGAAAGTAGCAGTTCAACAAAAATAGGCTATGCATCAGATATAGGAGCTAACTACAACATTAGCAAAATACTAATGCAAGCAGTAGGAAGAAAGACATGGGCGATATAGGAATGATCAAGGGGAGTTTTCTTGCCTTGCTTCTCTGCGGCAAAGGACTGATCGGCAGGGTCGTAGATGTACCCGGCAGCAGCGTCAGTCTCGGGGTCTACTGGTAAGAAGAGGGGGAAGAAACAATAAATAATAGCACCGATGCAACACAAAGCATGACATGGCAAGATGCAGGCTAGACATGAACTAACGCAGCAACATCCGCCATAGACGGGTCGGAAGAATATCTGACGATATTTTCCGGGTCTCGGGCTACTACCGGTTATAGTGGAAACGATGGAAATGTTCCATGTTTGCTATGCTAGGGACGTGTGACACACGAATGAACCGTGTATCCGGGTTTGTCTCGATCTGCTGATCAACTTTCATGTTGAAAATATTTTGATCTGACTTACGGATTATTTAATATTAATTTTTAAAGTTTTAATAATTATTTAGGAATTAAAAACAGATTTAGCTATTTTAATAAAATCCCATTATGACATCATCGCGATGTCATGCTGACATCAACATTTGACTGGTCAACTGACCAGCGGGTCCCGAACGTCATAGGCACAAGTTTTTATTAAGATTAAATATTATTTAATCAGATTAATTTAGTGGGGGACCCATGTGTCATACTCTAATTAATTATTTAATAAAAACATATATTCCTATTATTTATATTTTAATTTCCCTTTTCTTCAAAGCAAGTGTGGGGCCTCCCTGTAAGTGGGTGTGGAGGTATGGCCCCACCGGTAAGTGGCATAGGCCATATACTCGATTTTTTCCATAGATATAAACATGCAAATATCGTATTCCTCCAATATTTATATATGCAATACATACATAAATACGGGTATCAAATACATACATACATACATACGGAATACAACATTTTTTTTTTATTTCTCTCAAAACTCTCATCTCCCTCTCTGTTAACACAGAGACACAGAACTCTCTCTGCTCCAACTCAACATAGAAGAACATAAACTTCAATCCCTCCTACCGTAGTCTACCGTCGACGGATCGAAGCCTCGTTTGCCGGAACAGAACCGGGACGGTGAGGAGAACGACATGGTGGGAGAAGCCCGAGGAGGGGCTCACCGACAGTGACGAGATGGCCCGATGAAGCCGGAGATCGCACGAAGGTGAAGGTGACGACGGTGACGCGGTTCCGGTGAAGACGGGCGTGCTGGCGAGGAGGAGCCGACCGGAGGTTCGCCGAGAGGGGCCCCGGTGAGGAGGGGCCCCCGGAGATGGAGCCGCCGACGGGGAGGGGCTCGGCCGGCGGAGCTCGTGGGGGGTCTCCAGGGGGGGGTGGTGCCGCGGGGTGAAACAAGGGCCTCGGCCAGCGGGAGATCTGGGGGCCGGCGGCGGGAGGGACCCGACGGGAGGGGGAGGAGGTGGAGAGGAGGGGCACGGGTGAGAGGGAGCTGCTAACGGGGGGGTTCGCCGGCAGGAGGGCTCGCCGGCCAGGGAGGAGGAGGGGCCGACGGTGGGGGGGGGGGAAGGCTGCCGGCGGGAGGATCTGGGAGGGGGGGAGGCGACGTGGGAGAGGAGGGTCGTGGGGAGGGAGAGTCGTGAGGGGGAGCGTGGGGGTCTCGGTGGGGTGGGCTCTGTCGTGTGGGGGGGGGAAAGGAGACCGAGAGGGGGAGGGAGAGGTGGCGGCGGGGTGGGGGAGTAGCGAGGGGGGGCGAGCGAGGCAGGGGGGTTCGCTAGGGTTTCCCAGCGGGACTGATGGGTGGCCTGGCCGGCTGGGCCACTAGGCCCAGTTGGGCCAGGTGGGTGGGTTCGGTTCTTTGCCTTTTTTTATTTGTTTTTCTTTCTTTTACTTTCTGACATTCTATCATTATTATTTTCTTATATATTTATATCTTTCTGTTCTAACTATGTAGGACTTTAAATACAATTAAAAATGTCCGATCCATTTTTATAACACATTAGGGAATTTCAACAACTCGCCCGACATTTTTACTTAACATCACGAAACGTTTCTCGTTCGACTTTATTCGTTTATTTTGAACTCGACTGGTTTTTCGACTAACACGAGATCCACGATAGAATTTATGATGACGTGGCTTCACTAGCGTGGGATTACTGTCACTTGACTACAAGAGTTACTGTAGCACCAATCCGAGGATGTCACAACTCTCCCCCACTAACAAGAATTCTCGTCCCGAGAATTAAGGGGTAGAAGGCAAGAGTTCGGGGTAGTCATCACGAAGATGATTCTCGCGTTCCCAAGTGGCTTCATCTTCAGAGTGATTTGACCACTGCACCTTAAGGAACTTGGTGACCTTGCGGCGAGTCTTACATTCAATTTGGTCGAGAATGCAGACTGGATGCTCTTTATAAGAGAGGTCTTGTTGCAACTCAAGCATACCATGATCCGTTGCTCGGATAGGATCCTTGAAGCAGCGACGGAGTTGAGAAGCATGGAAGACATCGTGAACCTGAGAAAGGTTCGCCGGCAGTTCCAAATTGATAAGCCACTTTTTCTCGCCTTTCGAAAACAATGAAAGGACCAATATAGCGAGAAGCTAACTTGCTCTTGATCTTAAAACAATGTGCACCTCTCATTGGTGTGACGTGAAGATCAGCCTTTACGCCAGGTTGATATACCATATCTTGATGATGACGGTCATACCGACTCATCTAACGAGACTGAGCATCCTTCAGATTGTCATGAATACTGTGGACTTGATCTTTGATATGTTGGATAATATCCGGACCGAAGAGTGATCGGTACATTGAACGGTGGCTCGAGAATTTCATACGAAGCCAAGTGTAAAGGATACTTTGAAGTCAAAGATGTACAGGAGAGTCAGGTTTCAATCCTGTGGAACTTTGGGTTATGGGTCCACCATGTGGGCCGAGAGTAGACAGAGGGGTGACATATTACATGGTCTTGGTAACAAGATATGTCAGAGGATAACCTGTCAGTTATGTTGGCAACATCGTCGATACCAAGGGCGGGGAACGAATATAACCATTTTCCTACTCGTTGAAACGAGGCGGGACAATAGGCAAGGTTCTATCCACCGGCGGCTACCGGAATGTTATCCACAATAGTAACACGGTCTTACTGACAGAGTTGTACACCAAGAATTTTATCTAAGCAGGGAATTAACACTGCTTAGATAAGTTATGCCACAATAAAAATCAAATAGACCAATGGGAAGGGAAAATGTGTTCACACACACAAGTATTAGAGTATACCATTCCCGAGGAAATCATAGAGTATGGTATACATGATAGGTCATCCAGTACATAACCATCTTGGTAAAGAGACAAGAAGAATCATCATGTTTATCCATACCATGTGGTTTGGATAATTGATCAGGAACAATTTAGCATCGCGCTTCCAATGTTCCTGTTGAATTTAGAGTACCACATCCGTGCTTTGGGGTAGCATCGACATGGTCATTAGATAAAGGTTGGACTTATGGATATACAAAGAGGAACCAGGAGGGACAACTTACAAAGCTAAGTCATACAATTTCCTCATGGTAGAATGGCGAACCTTACATATGGAAGGATTTATAACAATAGGTCCTCCGACCCGGTGTGCCACACAAGACATCACTCTACCGGTTTTCCTAAAGACCAAAGTTATAATTATTGGGAAATGTTCCAACCATCATATCTGCCAGAGAATTAGATCTGATTGGTGCCGGGACACCTCACACTCAAGATGACTGAGAAGAAAAATGAAGACGCAAGATTCTCATGATATGAACTACACAAGCAATTCTTGAATCAAGAGTTTGATTTAATACATATGAACACAATGTCAAGACATTCGTGCCCACATAGAATTTGTACGTCAAAATGCAACTGGGTTCTCATTTGGACACCATCATCGAGGATAACAAGGCTCCGTGTGTAAGTATGGATTAGCTCTTATGAAAGAACTCCTTTTCCTTGATCAAATCAGTCAGTAGCTTGACGTGCTAAGAGGAATTATATGGAGTGAGGATAGCAAATCATCAAAACATATAACACTTCGCACATGCGTGAATGATTTGGTATTTCACGAGAGGAAGCGAAACAAAACTTTCCATATTCACGGCGGAAAGAGTGCACATGAACTTTGGGAAATACACTCCTACTATCCACATATTCTTCATGAGCTAGGCACAAGGATAATGATTTCAAGAGCTTCATCGTGGTACATAAAGAAGTTGAGGGTGTGGCTGATGGGCTCAACAGCAATCCCTCAAGGTTTTACCAGTGTTGAACTTCCAAAATTTATAATATTAAGGAGATAGCATTTGTCAAATCAAATGGTATAATGTCGTATGCTCGAGGGAACAACAACAATTAAACATTGGTCAAAGGGTGCACTCGGAAATACGGGTTGAGTAGCACAACCAATGCTAAAATGATGAGTCAACACCCAACACACCAGGAAGGAAACAATCAGTTGTTAACCTCAAGGGGATAGGGTTGACAGAAGTATGGGAATCACACATCAGAGTTCATTTGTCGGTATACCGGTTAGAAACAACACGGGACCAAGAAATGAATGGTGATGGCAAGAACTATTACTATATCAAGAATTCTTAATACGCGTGCAATTTTCACGACATTCTTGACATACCAGATAGTAATACTCCAAGGTAGAAGATAACATAAGCTGGATAGTGAGTAATACAAAGGACAACACAAAACATGAACACGTTTGTGTTGGAGGGAAAGCAAGACGGGTGTCGATGATAATACAAATCATCGAGGGAAAGGGATGGTATTTCTCAACATGCATTCAATTGATACCCTCCAAGAGCTCCGAATGCTTATGGTGATCACGACACATTTGTCGAGAAATTTCATGAAGATGTAATCGTTTAGCGACGACATCAAGCAAGGGAATGATGACGCAAGAGATTGTCAGAAACACAGATAAGACTGCTCGCTTAGAATTGAGATTGCCTTTCAAGACAACCATCATGAGGTGGAAAGCTCGATGCAAGCTTAACGTACAGTTGGTATTGTGTTCCAGGGATGAAGGGTATAGATAGCAAGGTCGAGCTACAACATGACAATGATGATGTAGCTTAACAGCTTGGAATGACATGATCGAGTACAAACTCGTAAACAAGGAAGATTACTAAAAATTGTTGAATCGTAATGCATACTCGATTCAGTTATCGATGTACTCACGTGTCCAACAACTCAAACACGAGGAAAACTGGAATTAATGAAAATATCATAGTTGAGGAGGAGCTCACAAGAAGTTCCATAGCTCCGCGCTATCCTCGAGCTACAGGGAATAATACGCGAAGGTAGATCAACTTTAAGGTTTGGATCGGTGTGTTGATCTGAAGAAGACAAGTACTTTAACTCGTCTGAGAATTGAAATTAAGGTAGGACAACATGGTCGGAACCACGATTACAAAGGACAAGATCACCGATACCAGATTAAACCACATAATGAATTGATTATTTATACGAGAAGTTTCTATGATAGGATCAACGTCGTTTCCATGGGCATGAACACAAAGTTCAAGGTCGACTCCCACTTCATAAATGCATCACCTGCCATTTATTCCTCGCCTTGGATCAAGTTGTAGCTTGAAAGAACATTTGGCAAAACACCAAAAGAGCAAGACTTGTGAAAACTCTTCAGGTCATTTTGATTAAGGAAGGCACATGTTCAACCCATCGGGGCATCTTAGGAACATATACCACAAACTTCAAGAGTAATTAACACATGCTTGAAGGGCATGGCTGACAAATCGTATGGTACAACTTATCAAAGGGAGAAGACACAATTTACTAATGGCATCATGTGTCAGGGGAAGCAATCACAAGAATTTTCTAAAGCAAAGGATGCCGTCGGATAATAACTCGGAATGAGTCTGACAATCCCCAAATGATCTGATGTGAGTAACGATACTCAATCAGAGGGATATAGGATGCAATGCATCGTGTTAATAGACATCTGAAAAATATCGATACTTAATTACCAAAGGAATTATGATTTCCAGGTTGGCGTATCATAATCAGACGCTCCAATCAAATACAAGTAGGTTGAATGGACTTAGATGGACAACCCACCAAAATTTGATTTGTCGAGAACCAACTCGGTCTGGGAGGACGTCTGAGCCGGTAGATAATTTATGAGCCACAACAGATGATCGTGTGCATCCACAAAAAGGTAGAATCAATAAAATCACAGGAAAATCACAAAGGATTTTAATGATTGCTGCTAGACATATGGATTTGACCATAATGCAAGCAGGTGAGAAAGGTCATGAACATGTGGCTACGGAGGATTTCGGAAGACCGAATAGTAATTCAAAGCTATCGGAACCCATGACAACTAATGACGGACAAATCCCCGATAAGGTAATTCGTTGCATCTCGTAATAACAAGAACAATTGGGGAAGAAAGTATGAACGACATATGTATGTAGTCATCCATAGTGGTAGTCGGAGGAAAGGAAATCACAAGAGCAATAGGCACGAGTTCTCGAGATAACATCAGAGAGTAACTTCAGAGTCTTCTGATAGATCAAGCCATCGTCTGAAATACGAGACTCGCTGGGAGGAAATATTTACGCGAACCTAATGTTAGAGTTAGTAAAACCTTTGACCCGAGAGAGAAGAGAAAGTAGAGCCCAGAGTATAGAAAAGGAGTAAAAGATACTAATACCACCCAATTGAGATGTGGGCCCGTAAGCCACAACATCAGTGTTAGTAAAGTTTTTCAAACACTAGACTCAGCTTCGGCCAAGGAGTTGGAAAGGGGGCTACCTACAGGCAGTTGGCTCTGATACCAACTTGTGACGCCCCTCGATTTAATCGTACGCTAATCATACACGCAAATGCGTACGACCAAACCCAAGGACTCACGGGAAGATATCATAACACAACTCTAGACACAAATAAAATAACATTAGCTTCATATTACAAGCCACGGGCCTCGAGGGCTAGAATATGAAAGATCGATAAACACACGAGTCAGCGGAAGCAACAAATATCTGAGTACAGACATAAAACATGGGGTGCCTTAGAGAAGGCTAGCACAAAAGATACAACGATCGAACGAGGCGAGGCCTCCTGCCTGGGAACGTCCTAACTACTCCTGATCATCAGCGGACTCCACGTAGTAGCAGGCACCGTCGGGGTAGCAGTCGTCGCCGGCGGGGACCTCCATCTCCTGGGCTCCATCATCTGGTCGCAGCAAACGGATCAAGGGGACAAGGGGGGGGGAGCAAAGCAGCGGTGAGTACTCATCCAAAGTACTCGCAAGTCTTACATCAGAACTATTCTAAATATGCATCAATATCAAAGAAGGGGGGTTATATGTGGACTGACTGCAGCAATGCGAGAATAGAGAGAGAAGGCCTAGTCCTATCGAAGACTAGCATCTTCAGGGTCTTGCAGCAATAGACGAGAGTAGAACAGGGGTAATACATTAATAGTCATATTGTTGCAGCAATATTAAAGTGAGGTTACGCCTAAGGATCCTCCCTCGACTCCCTGCGAGGAAGCAATCCCGAGGCAAACTAATGATCGAGTTAAGTAACAATTGTAGTTGTAAAAGATCGGGGCACAACTCCAAGTCGTCCTGTAACCGTGGACACGGCTATCCGAATAGTTAATTTTCATCCCTGCAGGGGTGCACCACATGTCCCGTCTCGCTCGATAACACTCTGACCGGACATACTTTTCTGGGTCCTGCCCGGCCTCGGAATATCGACACGTCGCAGCCCCACCTAAGACTAATCAGAGAGGCCAGCCCGCCGGTCTAAATCCTAAGCACAAAGGGTTCATGGGCCCAGTTCCCCTTCACGCTCCTGCACGTGGCGTGGGCGGCCGACGTCAGTCCTAGCATCCCTTAATCACAAGCGCGATGCATCTCGGGACTACTCGGGCGCGCGCCGCTACATTGCTGACATCTGAAAAGCTTCGGCTGATACCGCGACGCCGAGTACCCATAATTCTTCCCGCGTAGCCGGTTAGTGCAAAAAGGTCTCCGACCAACCCAGATCAAATACCCAAATCCATTAGCATTTTAATTAGGCCATCAACACAGTCTCACGGGAATCCACCCGTCTTACAACTAAACACCAATGATCCCAGTAACATGGTCGAGTAACTGTGTGGTTGTAACATCGGGGGAATCCGAGGTATCACCCTCGTTGGATTCCGAATGATGTACCCGTCAAGGTGGGCTTAGAGGAATCACCCTCGGGGGTCCCACACTTGAGGGGTGGCACGACAGAGACGTCATCGGGATTGGTGAAAGAGGAATCACCCTCGATAACCACGACCGACTAGCTATACTACAGAGATATCATCAGGAGTACTTAGTGAGGTGTCACCCTCGGTACCCGATAGTATCTCTGTAGCGTCGTACAACGAAGGGGGGGGGGGTGAAGGTGCCGTGTCGGGTCTGGCTCGTCGATCAGAGATCGAGATTTGAAAACAAGCGGGGCAACTGAACTACGGGGTCAGAGGGGATGACTGCTCCACCTATACTAAGCATATTAAAGGTACAGGACTGAAAGTAGCAGTTCAACAAAAATAGGCTATGCATCAGATATAGGAGCTAACTACAACAGTAGCAAAATACTAATGCAAGCAGTAGGAAGAAAGACATAGGCGATATAGGAATGATCAAGGGGAGTTTGCTTGCCTTGCTACTGTGCGGCAAAGGACTGATCGGCAGGGTCGTAGATGTACCCGGCAGCAGCGTCAGTCTCGGGGTCTACCGGTAAGAAGAGGGGGGAGAAACAATAAATAATAGCACCGATGCAACACAAAGCATGACATGGCAAGATGCAGGCTAGACATGAACTAACGCAGGAACATCCGCCATAGACGGGTCGGAAGAATATCTGACGATATTTTCCGGGTCTCGGGCTACTACCGGTTATAGTGGAAACGATGGAAATGTTCCATGTTTGCTATGCTAGGGACGTGTGACAGACGAATGGACTGTGTATCCGGGTTCGTCTCGATCTGCTGATCAACTTTCATGTTGAAAATATTTTTATTTGACTTACGGATTATTTAATATTAATTTTTAAAGTTTTATTAATTATTTAGGAATTAAAAACAGATTTAGCTATTTTAATAAAATCCCATTATGACATCATCGCGATGTCATGCTGACATCAACATTTGACTGGTCAACTGACCAGCGGGTCCCGAACGTCATAGGCACAAGTTTTTATCAAGATTAAATATTATTTAATCAGATTAATTTAGTGGGGGACCCACGTGTCATACTCTAATTATTCTAATTAATTATTTTAACTAATATATTTATTTAACTAATTCATTAACTCATTAATTAATTATTATATCTATTTATTTATTTATTTATTTAATAAAAGCATATATTCCTATTATTTATATTTTAATTTCCCTTTTCTTCAAAGCGAGTGTGGGGCCTCCCTGTAAGTGGGTGTGGAGGTATGGCCCCACCGGTAAGTGGCATAGGCCATATACTCGATTTTTTCCATAGATATAAACATGCAAATATCGTATTCCTCCAATATTTATATACGCAATACATACATAAATACGGGTATCAAATACATACATACATACATACGGAATACAACATTTGTTTTTTTTTTCTCTCAAAACTCTCATCTCCCTCTCTGTTAACACAGAGACACAGAACTTTGTGTGCTCCAACTCAACATAGAAGAACATAAACCTCAATCCCTCCTACCGGAGTCTACCGTCGACGGATCGAAGCCTCGTTTGCCGGAACGGAACCGGGACGGCGAGGAGAACGACATGGTGGGAGGAGCCCGAGGAGGGGCTCACCGACGGTGACGAGACGGCCCGATGAAGCCGGAGTTCGCATGAAGGTGAAGGTGACGACGGTGACGCGGTTCCGGTGACGACGGGCGTGCCGGTGAGGAGGAGCCGACCGGAGGTTCGCCGAGAGGGGCCCCGGTGAGGAGGGGCCCCCGGAGATGGAGCCGCCGACGGGGAGGGGCTCGGCCGGCGGAGCTCGTGGGGGGTCTCCAGGGGGGGGGTGGTGCCGCGGGGTGAAACAAGGGCCTCGGCCGGCAGGAGATCTGGGGGCCGCCGGCGGGAGGGACCCGACGGGAGGGGGAGGAGGTGGAGAGGAGGGGCACGGGTGAGAGGGAGCTGCTGACGGGGGGGGGGGGGGTTTGCCGGTGGGAGGGCTCGCCGGCCAGGGAGGAGGAGGGGCCGACGGGGGGGGGGGGGGGGAGGGGGAGGAAGGCCGCCGGCGGGAGGATCTGGGAGGGGGGGAGGCGACGTGGGAGAGGAGGGTCGTGGGGAGGGAGAGTCGTGAGGGGGAGCGTGGGGGTCTCGGTGGGGTGGGCTCTGTCGTGGGGGGGGGAAGGAGACCGAGAGGGGGAGGGAGAGGTGGCGGCGGGGTGGGGGAGTAGCGAGGGGGGGCGAGCGAGGCAGGGGGGTTCGCTAGGGTTTCCCAGCGGGACTGATGGGTGGCCTGGCCGGCTGGGCCACTAGGCCCAGTTGGGCCAGGTGGGTGGGTTCGGTTGTTTGCCTTTTTTTATTTGTTTTTCTTTCTTTTACTTTCTGACATTCTATCATTATTATTTTCTTATATATTTATATCTTTCTGTTCTAACTATATAGGACTTTTAATACAATTAAAAATGTCCGATCCGTTTTTATAACACATTAGGGAATTTCAACAACTCTCCCGACATTTTTACTTAACATCACGAAACGTTTCTCGTTCGACTTTATTCGTAAATTTCGAACTCGACTGGTTTATCGACTAACACGAGATCCACGATAGAATTTATGATGACGTGGCTTCACTAGCGTGGGATTACTGTCGCTTGACTACAGGAGTTACTGTAGCACCAATCCGAGGATGTCACAATTAATGAGTGTACCTAAAATATAATGCTTCATTCTTTGCCCATTCACCACTCTTGGGTTTTTACCTTCGAAGTTATTGGTTTTTATAGAACCGGAGCAATAAATGTCCTCGACAACATAGGCTCCTTCCCATTTGGAGAGGAGTTTCCTTGCATTAAATCTAAAACGAGAATTGTATAAAAGCACTAAGTATCCTACATTGAGTTCTCGTTTTTGGAATTCTTTTTTCGTGCCTTATTTTAACCTTTTCCTTGAACAACTTACATTTTCATAAGGTTGTGTACTCCATTCATCAAGTGAGTTATCAAATAACCTTTTCTCACTGGCAAGTTCAAAACCATCGTCAAGTTCTTTAATTGCCCAATAAGCTTTACGTTCTAACTCAAGATGTAAATGACAAGATTTTCCATAGACCATTTTATATGGGGACATCCCCATGGGATTCTTATAACCTTTCCTATAAGCCCATAATGCATCATCAAGTTTCTCAAACCAATTATTTCTCGACCTATTGACATTCTTTTGCAAAATTGTTTTTATTTCACGATTTCTAAGTTCAGCTTGACCACTAGACCGAAGATGATAACGTGATGAAATTCTATGGTTAACATCATCCTTAGCTTGAAGTTTATAGAAAGCACCAAGAGTAAAATGAGAACCACCATGACTCATTAAATATCTAGGGACAACAAACCTACAAAAGATAATATCATTAATAATTTTAATAGAAGTGTTATGATTAGCACTACTAGGTGGAATAGCTTCTGCCCATTTAGTAACGTAACCAATAGCAACTAGAATATGAGTATATCCATTCGAGGAAGCAAAAGGTCCCGTAAAGTTAAAACCTGACACATCAAATGATTCAATAGAAAGTGAATAGTTCATAGGCATTTCCTGATGTTTACCAATATTACCTACTCTGTGGCATTCATCACAACAAAGAGCGTACGCACGCGGATCTTTAAATGGAGTAGGCCAATAGAAACCATATTGTAATACCTTGTGGGCAGTTTTGTCACCAGCATGATGTCCTATGTAGGCCTCAAAATGACACTTCCTTATAATTTTTTCCTCCTCATGCTCAGGTACATCACGACTAATAACACCATATGTTCCTTCTTTATAAAAATGTGGGTCATCCCAAAAGTAATGTCGTAAATCATAGTAGATGTTTTTCTTTTGTTGATAGGTGAAACTTCGTGGAATATATTTAGCAACAATGTAATTGGCATTATTCGCACACCAAGGAGTACTATGTGAAGTGTTTATAACAACAAGTTGCTCATCAGGAAAATTATCATCAATAGGCATTGGGTCATCAAGAACTGTTTCCATCCTAGACAAGTTATGAGCTACAGGGTTATCAGCTCCCTTCCTATCAACGATATGCAAATCATATTCTTTGAGTAGTAACACCCATCAAATAAGTCTAGGTTTATCATCTTTCTTTTCATTAAGGTACTTAACAGCAAAATGATTAGTGTGAATAGTAAACTTAGAATCAACAATATAAGGTCTAACTTATAACATGCAAATACGACTGCTAAAAATTCTTTTTAAGTAGTAGCATTATTTCTTTGAGCGGTATCTAGGGTCTTACTAGTATAATGAATAACATTCAATTTATTGTCTACTCTTTGCCCTAGAACAACACCAACAACATAATTACTAGCATCAGACATGATTTCAAATGGTAGGTTCCAATAAGGTAGTTGAACAATAGGTGTAGAAATTAAGGTTTGCTTGAGTATTTCAAAGGCTTCTACACAATCATCATCAAATACAAAGGGAACATCTTTTTGGAGAAGATTAATTAATGGCCTAGAAATATTTGTTGAAACGCCTATAACAACCAACGTGACCAAGTAAACTTTTTATAACTTTGATATCTCTTGGGCAAGGCATTTTCTCTATTGCATTAACTTTGGCCTTATGCACCTCAATACCACGTTCAAAAAATTTATGCCCGAGAACTATACCTTCATTCACCATAAAGTGGAACTTCTCCCAATTCAAGATAATATTAGTTTCTTCACACTCTACAAAAGTCGATCAAGGTTTATCAAGCTATCATCAAAGGAAGTCCCATAAACGGAAAAATCATACATGAAGACCTCAACAATGTTTTCACAAAATCTGAGAATATAGAAGTCATACATCTTTGAAAGGTAGCAGGTGCATTGCATAGAACAAAAGGCATATGCCTAAAAGCATAAGTTCTAAAGGGGCAAGTAAAGGTGGTTTTCTCTAGGTCCTCTTTTGACATAGGTATTTGAGAGAATCGAGAGTAACCATCAAGAAAGTAAAAGTGTGTATACTTAGATAATATTTCTAACATTTGATCAATAAATGGGAAAGGGTAATGCTCTTTTCTGGTTGCCTTATTCATTTTCCAAAAATCAATTACCATTCTATAACCAGTTACTATCCTTTGTGGAATAAGTTCATTTTTATCATTAGGAATAACAATTATACCACCTGTCTTAGGAACACAATGAACATGACTCACCCGTCTACTATCAACAATAGGATAATTTATACTTGCTTCCAGAAGTTTGAGTATTTCAGTTCTTACCACCTCTTTCATTTTAGGATTGAGACGGTGTTGACAGTCAACAACTCGTTTAGCATCAGGTTCCATATTAATCTTGTGTTGAAAGAGAGTGGGGCTTATGGTTTAAGATCATAAAGAGTATGTCCAATAGCAGCATTGTGCTTCTTTAAAGTTTTGAGTAATATCCTTTTTTCTTCTTCTGAAAGGTTAGGAAAAATAATGTCAGGATATATCTTCTTGCCATCAAGACAAGCGTATTTCAAAGTATTAGGTAAATCCTTAAGTTCAAATACGGATTATCACTTGGGTGGCGGAGGATCACCAAAAGTTTCAACTCACAAATTATGCTTAAGGATAGGTTGTTGATCAACAAGTATTATATCTATTTCATTTATTTCATTAAAATGTATATCATTCTCATGGTCTAGTGCATATTGTTATAGTGGATCTGAAGGAGGTACAAGAATAGAAGAAAGACCAATTATTTCATCCTTACTAGGTAATTACTTTTCATGTGGTTGCTGTCTAAACTTAGAGAAGTTGAACTCATGAGAAATATCACAAGATCTGAAGAAGGTTTACCAAATATGATGGGACAAAAGTTATCTTGTTCTGAACCAAGTACTAAGAAGTCAGTGGGGTACTTGAATTTTTCGCACAAGACTTCAACATCCCTTACAATCCCAGTGGGGAAATAGTACCACGGTCCGCAAGCTTAATAGTGACATCAATATATCCAATTTCAGAGGGTGCTATATCATGCATAATTTCTTCATATAATGTAAAGGGTAGAGAACTAATACTAGCACCAATATAACACAAGCCATGATAGTAATGATCTCCAATTTCAACTAAGATGACAGGTGTGCCTACCACCTGTTTATTTTTATCTAGTTCATCTTGTTTGTTTCTAACAGGTTTTGCAATTCCAGTAGCTTCATCACATAGTTAAATAACCTGCCCATCCATATTACCGATTAGGACATCTTTATCTATATCTACATTAGGTTCAGCATTTATTTGTTCTGAAGGTGTAGGTATTGTAACATAACTATTATTAACCATTGTTGTAGCTTTAGCATGTTTTTTTAATCCTAAAAGGGAAAGGAGGTTTCTCAATTTAAGTAGGAAAAATAGGATCAACATGGTTAAAAACTATTTCTTCCTTCTTAATTCTAATAGGTTCCTCAAGTAATTTTTCAATGGGGATAATATTTGAATCACTTTTCCTTAGGTGGGTCAACATAGGTAGCAAAAGTCTCGCAGAAAGAAGCCACTATCTCAGTGTCAAGGCCATATCTGTTGCTAAACTCATCAAAAGGAGAAGTTTCCATAAAAGATCTGACCGAATCAAAATTAAGTTTTATACCTGAATATTTACCTTCATCAAGTTCCCGATCTTCAATGTTGCATTTAATCTCCCACCTGAATTAAGTAGTCTTCTTTATATAGGAACCGACATCACAAGCATCAAGTAATGTTTGATCATCATGAGAAAGCCAATCATAAACATTTTGTATAATCAATTAATTAGAGAGATCATGGTTGGGGGAGGTGTGCATTATACATTTGAGCATCCCCAAGATTGAGCGATGCTTTATCCTTCATGAAGCCAGCAATTATAATAAAATTTCGATCATGATGGATTGTATGCATAGGATAAAACTTCTAATGAAATTCAAGCTTCAAGAGATTCCAATCCCATGATCCAATATCACTACATTATTGCTTTACCTTCCAAAGATAAAGGGAAAACTTTCTTCTTAAATTTGTCTCGTGGTAAACCTGAAAGTTTAAACAAGTCATAAATCTCATCGACATATATCAAATGCTAATCAGGATGAGTTGAACCATTATAAGGATTTGCTAGCAGTTTTTCTACCATACCCGTAGAAATCTCATAATAAATATTTTCAGTAGATTCAACAGGTTTAGGAACAATATTTTTAACTTCCCTTCGAGGCGAAGATGCCCCGAACAAGCCACACAAAGTGTGAAAATTCATAGTGACATGCAATAGTAAATTTCAGCATGTACCAAAAATGTTACCTTACCAATTTCCACTTACCAAAGGTGCTTCACTCCTCGGCAATGATGCCAGAAAAGAGTCTTGATGACCCACAAGTATAGGGGATCAATCATAGTCCATTCAGTAAGTAAGAGTGTCGAAGCCAACGAGGAGAAGAAGGAAATGATAAGTAGTATTCAGGAAGGAAATCTCTGCAAGTGGTGTAAGTAATAGTGATAGATAGTTTTGTAGCAAGATAATTCATAACAACTGACCATTAACAATAGTAGCAAAGGTGCAGAAAGGTATCCCAATCCTTTTTATAGCAAAGGACATGCCTAAAAGTTCTCTTATATAAAGCAAGCACTCCCGAGAGCACATGGGAATTTTATCTACTCATGTTTATCATGTTAACTTTATTCACGTTCGCTACTTTGATGTTTTGATATGCCAGTGGACCAGTTCTAAGGCGATATTCTTACTTGAACTAACAAGATACATATGATTACCCCCTCTTGCAAGAATCCGCAACTACAAAAGAAGAATTAGGATAAATAACCATAGCATGAGACATCTGGATCCAAATCAGCCCCTTAGGAATCAACGCATAGACTGAGGTTTAAGCTTCTGTCACTCTTGCAACCCATCATCAATTTGTTAGTCCACAATGACCTGCCTTAGGCCCATAACATGGTGAAGTGTCTTGTACTCGACGTTACCATGACACCACTAAGAGAATTAACAACACCCATATCATCAAAATATCGAACGAATATCAACTTTACATGATTAATTATAATTACTACTCACACAACATCAACATGTTCAAGATCAGAGGTGTAATGATAATAATTAAGGATCTGAACATTATGTCTTACACCAAGTAATCCAACAAGCATCAACTATAAGATGTATTCAACACTACTAGCAACGCATAGGTCCCAGTCTGAGGTTTTGAGACAAAGATTGAATACACATGACGAATTAGGTTTGGAGATGAGATGAAATTGGTCCAGATCTAAACTAAACATATTTTGTATTTATTAAACAGGGAAATAAATTGCACCATGTGATTCTACACGTCATTCTAGTCGATTTACATATAAGGACCGTCTAAAATGGAGTTACGGCCTAAAAGATATGACCAACACAAGATAATATGTCATGAACGCAAAATGTATGCAAATGACAACCAAAAACAATCCAAACCATGTACGCAACAATATATTATGAAAGTACACGAGATTTTAAGAAAGTTCCACATGTGGCATGTTCTAAAAGGAGCAACGGTTCAACAAATACAACCAGCACAAGTTATAGCTATAAGTTGCCCAAAACAACAATTTTGCATTTTTCACACCAAACCAACCAGCTACAAGGTTCTAAAATGCAGAAATAATATATGGGACAGTAGTTGACAAGATGCACAACAATCATATCCTAACTACAAATTGAATAGAAGCATGGTTCACTAGGAAATGAGCTAACAAAATGGCTACTTGAACACAGTTTCAGATTAGTGAAAATACCAGTTTTTAACATAGCTGTTTTATTATGATGGCATATTGGCACCAAGGAAAACACATTTTACAGGGCATATAATGGCATGAAAATTTACCGCATGGTAGTAGGCATGATGCACTTCATTTCATTGCACACTATCTATGTCTAATTATGCACACAATCTTAGCTAGCATCAACACAATTTGGTATTCTCAAATGTCCATATTCTCAACTAAGAGTTACTTTTACCCTACAAATAGCAACCTTTTAATGGCATGTAAACATGATTAAAATAACAGCTAAGCATGACATTAATGGCATGGGAAACCTACTAACAAAAACTAGTCATAGCATACTACAAATCACTTCACTTCACACATCCAAAAGAGGCATGTTTTGGTCAATTTGAGCTTCGCAAAATGGAACTTTATCAAAACAGATTAGCATTTTTAATGTGATAGCACTTTGGGAGCAACAAATTAACATGTTAATGATAACTTACATGGCAACCGGAGGCATGTCATCATAGTAGACATCACATAGAGTAATCCCACGAAGAAATCACATGCAGAAGACCTATGGATTAGTTGCAACCATCCATGTAAGATTGAATAAAATAATAGTTTAGACATATTCATGATGCAGTTGCAATAGATATTTTATCATCTAGATGCAACCTATTATGCATGCAAATGCCACAATCATGTAGAGCAGATCAAGCACAACATTTTTCATATAAAGTTTATCTAATTCGGAGATACTGTTATTTTGTTATGAAATAAATCATATTAACATAATATTTATGCAAATTAAACAAACTACAAGGTTAAAAAAATTAACACATGTGAGAGTGGGATATTATTAATCTACACAAAATCCTGACATTTTACATATCTATAATTTTTAGATATGAAGCACGACTTAATTCACAAAAAAACAAAAAGAAAATAAAATAAAATAGCATGCACACAAACTTGCTCAAATGACAAAACTAATTGCACACATGGATTCTATGGATTTTTTATACCCCAAAATCATATATAACATGTGCATATTTACTTTGGAAAAAATGACACAACAATTATGCATGATTATGTCATCTACGCATATTTCATGCAAACAACATTTTAAATATTTTTAACATGGATGAAAGTTGAAAATTATTAAACTGCACAAAATTCTGAGCGTTTTACATATAGAAAATCTTTACATATGATGCATGGTTATTTAGTTATGAGGAATTTTAAATCATGACATTTTTCTATAAATATGCATGTCCTCAGAATAACTAGGAAAATCGCAACTCGGAAAAAATGCTTCTTGGGCTGAATCTCATGTTACTGGGCTGCACAGAGGTGAGCACAACTTAACTACAACGTGCAGTGGGCGACAAATAGATGGGGTTGGGGATGCTCACGCAGGGCCTACGGGCCGGTCGATGTAGCAGCGGTTGGGCTGGCGGCGAGCAGGCGAATGGCCTGCTACTGGTGCTGGCCTATGTTGGGCCGACGGGGTCGAGTGACTGGGCCGACCGGCTGAAGTGGCCCATGCATGCGTTGGCTGGGGAATTGATCTCCTACCGATTCCGAGCAAGAACTAGGGTCGGCAACGATGAGGCAGAGAACGGCGACGGGCGGCACACGTGAGCGTATAGACAGGCGGATCCATCGTAGATCTGGCGAGGAGGGTCCAGATCTGACCAAGAACGGCTGCGTTGGCGGGGCAGCTCCAGCGAGCGGGAGCTAGCCGCGATCGCGGGGTTGACATATGATCCGGCCAGGACAGGGACAGCGCGGCACGCTGCAACCGGGCGTTCTAGGGACACCGGTGGCTGAAGCGTACTCCGGAGAGGACGTCGGAGTCGCTAGCCATCGGGGCTGAGGCGAGGAGGCGAGAGGGGCTCGGGAAGCACTCATCGCGTGTAGGCTCGCGGTCGCTCAGAAGCGCAGGCCCTACGGGCGAGCGGTGGCAGTGATTCCGGCCCAGGAGGGCTCTAGATAGGCTTTGGCGGGCCATGCGTGATGTGGGAGGTGGAGCTGGCGACTGTTGGCTAGTGGCGCATGGAAAACAAGGGAGGAGAGGATTAGTCCAGATTAGGTAGGGGTGTTGCTTAAATAGGGAAGCGGGTCTAGGTTTTGGGACTTCTGCACCAATTTCTGCTATACGATCGCGATCGAATGGTCCGAAACGGAGGGGTAGACTAGGCTGGGCTAGTGGGCTATGTAGGGGGTGGTTGCTAAAAAGAGAGGTAGGATTGTGGCTTGTGACAATGTTTTAGAACATCGAAACGTCCGACTCTTATCTGGCTATAGTGCAGCTATATATTTAATGGTTCGGGTACCAAATGACTTTCGAATGTGAAATTTTTTGCAAGCGGACTACCTACAATTAAACAAGACCGCCCACCAACTTTCAACCTATTCCAAGAAAGTTTTATACACAATTTAAAAAACATTATTTCAATGATGCCGCGAGTGCCTGCCTGTGTGGTTGGTCATGAAACGGACAACGACAAGAACAAAGAAAACTGACAACTAGTAACAAACACAATTTTAAAAAATGATGGCAACGGAGTGCCGATGCAATGCGGATGACGCGATGATGAATGCGATAACCAGATAAATCACACGACGACAACAAAATAAAAGGGGAATCATCTGGAGCGCCGGTTCCGGCCTATTACATAGAGTGACCACGTCACTCTCGCCACTAGTGATGTGGGATCTCTGCTAGAATTGTCCAAAGTAATCGACAAAGCCTCGTCCATAAGGGGTATAGTGGTTGTACATGTATGGTTGGGAACATTCAACAAGTCTTAAATCTAATTCATTTTTGAAATCTCTCTCACAGACACAACTTTCTCTAGTACACCACTTCTTGCTCAAGCGGTTACCTATCTCATATTCTCCCTCGGGCATTAGTGGCACATGGTGGGGTTTTCGAAGAAGTCCTTAAAAAAATCTCTCCAACACCATGCGTATTTGATACGTCCCAAACGTATCTATAATTTTTGCTTGTTCCATGATCTTTTGGGTGACATTGTTATATGTTTTGCTACACTTTTATATCATTTTACTCATATTTGGACTAACCTACTAACTCAGTGCACCCAGTGCGAGTTTCTGTCTCGTGATGTCTTTTTTGCAGGGGCTTTTACCCAATTTTCCGAAGCCCGAAAAAATCCAGAAAAGATATATACAAAATAAGCAAAACAAAAGCTTCGGGATCATCGAAGGAGGGCCACAGGGGGGCCAAGGGCCTCCCGGGAGGCCTGCAGGTGCGGCCAGGCCCTAGTCCGCGCCAGGAGGTCGCCTAGGTGGGTGCCACCTCCTCCGGTGCCCTCCTTTGGCCTAAATTTAGATATCCGTGAGGAAACCCTCGCATAATTTATGGAATCGCGAATTTCTCCATCGTTCCGCCGCAGGAGCACTTTCGAGATCGGGAGCGTTACGAGACCTCTTCCCGGCACCCTGCCGGTAGGAGGATTGACTTCCGGGAGCTTTTCCACTGCCATGGATGCATCCAAGACGCACCGTGAGTAGTGCTCCTTGGACCATGAGTACATGACCAGTAGCTATGTGATGTCTTCTCTCTGATCTTGTGCTTCAATAGTTAATCCTTGTGAGTTGCCCTACATGATCAAGGAATCTATGTAATTCTCTTGCTTCTGCTATGCTCGGTTTGTTGGGATCCGATGGATTATGAGACTATGTTCAGATTGTTATGAGTTATATATTTGATTATCCTTTTATATTATGTTCCTTAGTGATTCTTGCATGTTCTCCATTGCTTTTTATTGCTTTGGCCAAGTAATAGATCGTAACTCTAAGAGGGAGCGTTATGCATGATTGTGGGTTCGGGCCCCTCGATGTCTAGCTTGAGTGATAGAAACATGAGACTAGAGGATGTGCTTGTTGCCACCAGGGAGAAAACAACGGTGCTTGTGACCACGGTTGCAAGGATTATTTACCTTACGCATAGTTCGTTAATGCAGTTGTCCGTTGCTTTGAGTTTACACTTTGGGTGGGGCTCGCAACTTCATACCAGAGAGGTGTTCTGGATAGATACCTCAAGGTGGATGATTAGTAAGTAGATGCTGATGAATAAATGGTCTACTTGTCTTGGCGTACTGCCCATTACTATTGAACCTCTAACTATCAAGAAGCATAATTAGCATTGTGGTGCGATCATAATTCTATCAATTGTCCAACTGTGATTTGTTTACCCTAGCATAGTCGTTTATCGTCTTTTGGGAGAGAGACATCACTAGTGAACATCATGTGACTCCGGTCCATATCACCGTCATTGTTTACACCTCCATCTTTACTGCTTTCAATTACTTTTCCGTTGCAATCACTATTACTTTCTCGCTTGTGTTTTGATCCTTTGCAAAGTACAAGGCCAGAGAGATTGACAACCTCTCTATACTCGTTGGGAGAAAATTTATTTTTCGTGTGTGCAGGTCCACATCTTCTGCTGACTAGGACAAGAGATATCTACTTGTTGAGCCTAGGAGTCCTACTGGTTCGATAAACCTTACAGTCTCTGTGTGAGGGAAATTTGCTGCTGACTACATGTCCACCTTCGACTTGGGGTAACCAAGGAGGGGCGAGAAGTATATCCATCAACTCGTCATCAAGCGAATTTTTGGCGCCGTTAGCGGGGACTCCACTCTTCAAGATAGGGGAGTTGCACACTATCTTTTACCTTTGCTTTTTAGTCTTGTTAGTTTGCTTTCTAGTTTTTGATTTAGAGTCCTATACCAAAAACCACAAAAAAATTAGTTGCTTTGCTCTTGCTTATTGCCGCTGCTATGGGTTCCACTGAGAACACGAAGCTGTGTGACTTCACTAGTCACAACAACAATGACTTTATGTGCACTCCTATTGCTGCTCCTTCCACTTAGGTCACGTCCTATGAGATTAAACCTACTCTGCTAAACATAGTTATGATAGATCAATTCTCCGGTGCTGGAGATGATGCTGCCTTGCACTTGAACAATTTTGTTGAGATCTGTGATATGCAAAAATACGAAGAACTAGTTGGTGATATTGTTAAACTTAAGCTTTTTCCTTTCTCCTTGAGAGGAGGACCCAAAGTGTGGGTTCAATCTTTGCCTAGGAATAGCATAGATTCTTGGGATAAGTGCAAAGATGCTTTTATTGGGAAGTATTGCCCGCCTGCTAAGATTATCCAGTTGAGGAGTAACATTATTAATTTTAGGCAATTGGATAATGAACATGTTGCTCAAGATTGGGAACGTATGAAATCTCTTGCTAAGAATTGCCCTACTGATGGTTTGACTACTTGGATGGTTATCCAAACTTTTTATGCAGGATTGAACTTTACCTCGCAGAATCTGTTAGACTCGGCCGCGGGAAGAACGTTTATGTCAACTACACTTGGTGCTGCCACAAAGCTATTGGATGAGATGATGACAAATTATTCTCAATGGCACACCGAGAGAGCTCCAACAGGTAGGAAGGTAAACTCTGTTGAGGAGATCTCCTCCCTTAATGATAAGGTTGACATGATCATGACTCTACTTACTAAGGAAGCTCCTATTGATCCTCATGATGTTCCTTTAAATTCTTTGGTTGCTCAAGAAAGAGAGCAAGTGGATGTTAATTTTATCTCTAGGAACAACTTTAACAACAATGCTTATAGGAGTAATTTTGGTAGCAATCCTAGACCATTTCCATCCAACAACTATGGGAATAGCGACACCTATAGTAACACTCCTAATGATAGAAGAATGCCTAGTTATGAAAAGATTTTAGACATAGAGAAGACTACAAAGAATTAAATGCACACCCAAAATGAACAAAATAAAGCCTTCTCTAGATAATTAGATGCGCATTCTTCTATTTTGTAAAACATTGGAAGACAACTTGAGAGCCTGAATAGTGAGATTTCCAATGTCCAAACTAGACTCACCACCACGAAGACCCAAGTTTCCAATATGTCTCACACACAGACCACTTTGATAAATCAAATGGCAGCCAAACCCAAAGTGGTTTTACCTCAGGAAGAGGAAGAGAAAATTAAGAGCCTTCATACACACACTACCATTGCTACTATACAACTTGTTGATGATCTCAAAACTTTTAGCACCCATCGCACTCCTAGTCCCAATAGACCCATTAATGGTGATGCTAATACCTCAACTGTAGGACAAGAAGGTCCTATGAATTTAGAGACTACCAAAAGAACGAGCTTAGATGATATTACTACCACTTTAATTAATAATGGTACTACCCTTGATTTTGACAATTGTAGTCTCTCCGAAGTTATCACCTTTTTGCAAAGAATGGCTAAAGACCCCCACACTAGTACACTCAATACTGCCTTCACCGAGCATATTACCAATGCTCTTATCAAAGATAGGGAGGAGAAGCTCAAGCTAGAGACTTCTATTCCTAGAAAACTAGAAGATGGTTGGGACCCTATGGTCAAAATTAATTAAATCTTATCTCTTGCTTTGCATTGTGTGATGTTGGATCTAGTGCCTCTGTTATGCCCAAAAGAATGTATGATATGCTTGATTGGAAACCTTTTGATCCATGTTCTTTTGGTGTTCGTCTCACTGATTCTTCCATAAAGAAACCATTAGGGAGAATTGATGATGTTCTTATTATTATGGACGTTGAATGTGATCCTTCATGTCCAATTATTTTGCGACGTCCTTTTCTCTACACCATTGGTGCTATCATTCACATGAAAGAGGGAATTATTAAATTCCAATTTCCTCTTAAAAAGGGAATGGAACACTTCCCTAGAATGAATATTAAGTTACCTTATGAGTCCGTTACACGGGCAAGTTATTCTTTTGGAGTTGATAACACTTGATCTTCTTGCATTGTGCCTAGCTCAAAGGCATAAAAGAAAGCGCTTGTTGGGAGACAACCCAATTTGTTTTTACTTTCTGTTTTAGTGGTCTTGATGTGTGTTACTACTATAGCAACATCATTGTATCTTTATTTTTAAGCTTTGTGTCAAGTTATAGCCTTCGATTGCAAGAAAGTTCAAAAGTTGTGACATGTTGTCTACAAACAGATTATGTCTTCTTAACGGAAAAAATCGCCAAAAATCACCACGTCATCTTTTGGATCTGAAATGTTTTGAAAGCATGCTCTATATAATTGTCTTCCTGTCATATGATCACAGTTGTTTATTTCAGTTGGAGAAGTACCCCGAATAAATTATTTACTACCTGCTGTTTTGTTTCACAGGTTCTGCCATGTTTTGTGTTTTCATTGTTTTGTGAATCCTAAGCTTGCTTTTTATTTGCGAAAACCCTTTTGCATTCATAAGAAGCAGTATCTTTTCATGCAAATCTTTAATTCCAGCAGGTATTGAATTATTTTATTAAGGGAACTAACCACTCTAATCAGCTTATGATGAGTTTTGTATGAAGGCAGTTTTCAAGTATGAGATGGGAGATATGATGAAAGAAGATAAAGGAGTGTCAAACGCTCAAGCTTTGGGATTCCCCCATGCATCCAAAGAAATATTCAAGGAGACTCAAGCGTCTAAGCTTAGGGATGCCCCCGTGCATCCCCTTCTCTATCAACAATCATCAGTTCGTCCATCTCCATGCTATATTTTCATCACTTCGTATGATATGTGCTATACTTGGAGCGTCGCGCTATTTACTTTTTAGTTTGTTTTCGTTTTGTTCGCTGGTCATAACAAGTCGAATCTAGCCTACCTTGTTTGGGAGAGAGACACGCTCCATTCAACTCTAGAACACAACATAGCTTTTCATGCTTATCCTTTTTGTGTGTTCTTCATCTTCTCGTAGCTACTGTCATGCTTAGCTCTTAATTTTCATGCTTATCTTTTTGAGAGCCTTTATTTAGGTTGATTTTGGAACTCTCCTGAGTTATCATGATTATCTTGTTTAGATAGTTGGCTCGTTGCACTGACTTGTGTGTCTTGCATGAGTAGGTAATTGAGGTTGCTATTTAAGTATAGTAGTAACGTGCAATAGTTTTGGGGTATTGATTTGAGTAATGTTTGGACTATTGGTGCCAAGAGATTGAGACTATTAGTGATAGGTGTCGTATTTTGGGAAATCCATGTGTTTTTCAAAAACCAAAAATTAGTTGAGAACTCTAGCTACGAAATTGATTGCTAACCTCTCGAAGGGTTGGAATATATAGAGTACCCTCACGTTAGCAAGAGTCGAGGATGCGCAAGGATAAACAAACCCCCAAACATTCCACCTCGGGGTACTTGTCTCTTTGTGAATTTCCTAACGAGATAGAGAGTTACCAATAATAAGTGTATGAGTTCTTCAGACTAATGTGAGTATTCGTTTGTTGGCACTTCCACCATCCATATTTTGCTAGCCTCTTCGGTACCGTGCATTGCCCTTTCCCACATTGAGATTTGGTGCAAACTCCGCCTGTGCATCCAAACCCATGACATGATACGTTTTGTCATACATAAGCCTCATTATAACTTTCCTCAAAACAGCCACCATACCTACCTATTAAGGCATTTGCTTGATCATAGAGCCGCATGATAGTTGGGCCTTGCCCTCATTACTGCTACATGACGTGCTAGTATCATTGCATATCCTGCTACACTAGCAGAGGCATACATTTGCATACATCATGATAGTTTCCACTTGTCTTTAAGTTGAGTACTTCTTATAAAGTGTGATGATTTTTCTTTCTATTCATGTAGAACATAGAGTGTTGCCCTTAAGAGAGCAAAAGATCCCAAACTGGACAAAACAAAAGATCCCAAAGAGGACAAATGAGAGATAAAAAGAAAGAGCCAAAGAGGCCACAAAAAAGAAAAAGAGAAAAAGAAAAAGAAAAGGAAATAAAAAGAGAGAAGGGGCAACACTACTATTCCATTGAAAGATCCACACTCGTACTCCATTACTATATTTGTACTACATAGAGATTATCATTAATGCATAACTATGTGGGGACCCTTACACTATAGAACTTGGTTTGCATATTCCAATGATGAGCCTCCTCAAATGAGCTCTAGGTCTTCATGAGCAAACAAGTTGGATGCACCCCCACTAGTTCCATCGGAGAGCTTACCTTAGCTCATATGTGCATCTGTTACATGGGAATCCCTATTCCTCTCATCATATCTATCATTTGGCTTTCTCTCGCCTATGGTTGTCCTCATTGATGTGAGCCTTTCACACCTTTTTATCTTCCTTCCCCATCATTATTCTATTTTCCATCCTAAGTGTCAACATATCTTGCTTACGCTCATTCATTGCATGAGTGCTCAAAATCGAAAGGGAGAGGATCATTTTGACTTGTGCCTGACAAGTGGTCTGGGGATGAGTCAAAATAAGATTCCGAAGGAGACTAAGTGTGAGGTTTAGTAGATTGAGATATCAATTAAAAAAATCTCTAAAACCATCTCCCACTTCTTGCACGCAAAGAGCATTTGGAGACATTCGAGTCACTGACAGCGAGAGCTCTTGCACCTATATGTTCTTACTTCGCTAAATTCAATACTAAATATAGATTCTTGCTTGTTATTCTCTTGACTGGAATTGCATATTTCACTTGTTTTACTTTGAAGTTCTTATATGTGTGTTAGCATGTCACCATAGAAATTATCGTGTTATCATTTATCTACTCGAGGACGAGCAGAAATAAAGCTTGGGGATGTTGATACGTCCCAAACGTATCTATAATTTCTGCTTGTTCCATCACCTTTTGAGTGACATTGCTATATGCTTTGCTACACTTTTATATCATTTTACACATATTTGTACTAACCTACTAACTCAGTGCACCCAGTGCCAGTTTCTGTCTGCTGATGTCTTTTTTGAATGGCTTTTATCCAATTTTGCGAAGCCCGAAAAAATCTAGAAAAAATTAGCAAAACAGAAGCTTCGAGATCACCAAAGGAGGGTCAAAGGGGGGACACGGCCCTTCCAGGCGGCCTGCTGGCGCGGCCAGGCCCTGGGCCTCTCTAGGAGGTCGCCCGGGTGGGTCCCACCTCCTGCGGTGCCCTCCTTTGGCCTATATTTAGACATCCATGAGGAAACCCTCGCAGACTCTCTGGAATCGTGAATTTCTCCATTGTTCCGCCACCGCAGCGCTTCCGAGATCGAGAGCGTTGGGAGACCTCTTCCCGGCACCCTGCTGGAGGGAGGATTGACCTCCGGGAGCTTCTCCACCGCTATGGACGCTTCCTGGACATGCCGTGAGTACTCCTCCTTGGACCATGAGTCCATGACCAGTAGCTATGTGATGTCTTCTCTCCAACCTTGTGCTTCAATGGTTAGTCCTTGTGAGCCGCCCTACATGATCATGACCATGAGTCCTAACGAGTTGTAGGTAAGACTGTCGTTTGAGTTAAAATTGGACATCACTTCCTCCATGCTTGTGTGATAATGGTGCTAGTGTTTGTGTTATTCCTTTCACATTATATCAAGAAATTATGCTTCACATAGAACCCTCTGAGATTGACGATATTGACGCACTATTGGACTTCTAAACTATGATAATATCTCAGCACTTGGGATTTTTAGAGATGTTCAAGTATTGTGTGGAAAAGTCAAGTACCCCACAATGGGGACCCCGACTCTTAAGTCGAGATCACCGAATGTACGTGCACAGTGCTCCCAGAGATCAGTGCTCATTGAACACACGGAAACTGAATAACAAGACTCTTACATCTATTACATACCGTTTATGAAGATATGGCCTCCATGGACAATTCTTCATATATACCGAAGCGGAAAATCTTCATTTGTAAGATGAACCCATGCCATCAGCCTTAACCCTACACAAATTATGACTGGGAAGCGTCCTAGCTCGCTCGAACATCACCAAGACATACTTCATCATATCCTATTCTCTCATGCCTGGTCAATGAAATAAGAAGTGGCAAGCCAGTGAGTACTTTGAATGTACTCACAAGCAACCCATGTTTGGAACAAGACAATAACGACGCATGGTATGGCACTAATATGTAAATTGCGGAAAGATGATTCTCAAGTGCAATGTCATGATGAATTTCTTGTGAGGCATGCATCATGAGGTAAACGATATCCATACGAACAGATTACCGATATCAAAATCATCTTAGGGTCGAATATCCCATGTTCAGCCTTTATGCCAAGTCGTCAGACTTAGCTCATGAATCATGTTGCCATCTTTCCCACGCAATCACCCTTCTCACACACGCACACTAGGTTTATGTGAAAACAACTGGACGTAGTTTAAGCAACACCACCCATTT
Source organism: Hordeum vulgare subsp. vulgare (assembly GCF_904849725.1). Taxonomy (NCBI): domain Eukaryota; kingdom Viridiplantae; phylum Streptophyta; class Magnoliopsida; order Poales; family Poaceae; genus Hordeum; species Hordeum vulgare. Next base: position 363,574,891 of record NC_058524.1, on the reverse strand, counting down.
GTCCTTGACCGTGGACACGACTATTCAAATAGTTTTACACTCTGCAGAGGTTGCACACTTTACCCACAATATTCGGGAAACTAGCATGTCATGACTTGACTCGCATCATTTCTCATACCCTAGGTAAGTACCCGAACATCAGCTTTCCCATGATGGAACTAGCAAAGAGACCACTCGTTGGTGGAAATCCCTCATGTTGTACATCACATGTATCATCCACGAGGGCACAAAACGGTGTGACCGGTGTCCATGAAAACAGCCCATGGTCATCCTTTCAAGGCACGACCCCGTCTCTAGAGTGCTCACGTCACTCCCGCCACTAGTAATGCGGGCTCTCTACTAGCACCGACCATAGTAATCAGCAAATCCACGTCCCATAAGGGGTACCGTGGTTGTCCATGTAAGGTCGGGATGGTCGTCAAATCTTAAATATAAGCCCATTTTTGAAACCACACACACATATTTTCTCGGTACACCACTTCTTCCTCAAGTGGTCACCCAACTCAACACCATCTCCCTCGGTTATTAGTGGCACCCGATAGGGTTTTTGAAAAGCATTTGAAATCTTTTCCTTTCAATCATCATGCATACTCTCATCCCAATTTGTGTAGCATCTACATAGCAACATAACTACTTCCCACCTATAGAACCCTCTTAGGAAGGTTGGGTCATGCCCAAGTGCAAGTATCAACGAGGATTTATCGGAATCAACCCACCAAGGTGGTCACCGATTCAACATGATTCAATACATCAGAATGAAGTGCTATTTGACATGCATAAAAGTATGTTCTTAGACATGGTCAAAGGGATGGTTGCCTAGTTCCAAAAAGTTTTCGAGGTCTTCTCATGCTTCTCGTACAACTCCAAGCACTTCGTCTACTTTCTTATCTATCGTCAGAAACAATGACGATAAGACACACAACAAGCAGAAAAACCAAGTACTCTATAAATAGGAGTTTTATTTTTTTTGTACATCCCTTGTCATAACAAAAATTCCTAAAGTTTCTTCTAAGGGATTTGGATCATCAGAGATTTTTTAACGGTGGAAATGGAGGAATTGATGATCCTATAAGAAGTCTACAGAAAACATTTTTATAAAAAGGGCTGGATGTGCCCACCAAACAGGGCATGATTTTAGAAACATCTAGGAGGTTGTTTCATTCGATTTGGTGTTGGTATGAATTTCCTATGGATTTTCGAATATGGAATATATGGTAAAAAGGATATTATTTTTCTCCAACAAAAATAATGCATAGAAAACTGTTGACTAAGGCTAGAAAAATAGTGCATTACATTTGGATTCTTTGGAAATTTTTAGAGGGCTTTTAGAAGTTTGAACTCGACCCTCTAGGTATTTTCAGAGGGCTTTTAGAAGTTTGAACTTGAATTTGAATTTATACAGTACTGAAAAGTTGGTAGGAAAAATATTTATGACATATTTTTGGATAAATTCTGATTTTAGAAGCATCTAGGACTTTGAATAATTAATTTTGGAGCTAGGATAATTTTTCTAGAGTTTTTACAAATCTGTGTAAAAAATAAATAGAAAGGTTTTTACCTATGGGCTAGCCTCGCACTTAGCATAGCATAGCGTCGCGGGGAATCTGTTCGGCCCAGCTGCATGGTTGCACGCGCTAGGGGCCTCAAAGGCACATTCGACCGAATACGCCTCCTTAGCAAGGAGGCGCATAGGCAGAAGTTGCCTCCACTTAAGAGGGGGGGGGGGGTGGTGAGCCACTTACAGGCGGGGCCGCTCGTCAGCTCCATCCCCCTCCTCATACTACAAATAGAGGAAGGCAGGGGAGGCAGACCGAGCCCATGCTGGTTCCTGCCCCGGTCTCTCCAGCCAGCCCCGGCAGAGCTCCAACAACCGGTGTGCTTGAGGGGGTGGGGCTTGTCGCACGCTCCCGGGTGGTTTTTCGCCAAGGGGAGACCCTGGTCCATCGTGGCATTGGCAAAGGCGGAGGTGGTCGATGGCAGCATTGGGCATGATGCCCTAGCCATGGAGGGGGGGGAGCTGGAGTGTGATGGAGTTTAGCAGAGGCTAGGAGGGGTCATTGGGGGTGCCAGGGTCGTGGGAGAGCTTGAGGAAGCGCGAATTTCGAGCATGGCCTTGGCGGCCACCATCGATCGCCGGAAGAGAAGGAGGGTAAAGGAGGGAGAGCGGTCAGTCTAGGGGTAGCTTATGAGGAAGGCAACTGAACCAGAGGGGTCAGGGCGCTCAGGGCAATTCAAATAGAGGGGGTGCCAAAGTGGAGGCCCGAATGCGGCTCGGATGCTCTGGTTGCTGTGAGCACGTGTGCTAGAGCCGTCTTGGCATCTTCTTGGTGTCAGGGAGGGGCATGGGAGGTCGAGGGAGGCTCTATGGTGTGCGTGGGTAACCTGCCACATCCTTCCACGAGCAATAGAACAAGTCCAAGTGGCATAACACCCTTTCTGCATGTTAGGAGAGTGGTCACCATGCCCACTTATGTCCACAACATCATTCTGGTCGTCCAAAGATGTCCAACATGCAAGGCATGCATGGGAAAGCGGGATTGTGGATTTTGGTCTCATATAGGGAAGTGTAGGTGGGGTTTTAGCAGGCACTAAGTTTGCAGAAGCAAACTTGGGGGCTACCAAAAGGTTTTTACTCGGGGGAGCTGGAGGTGAAACCATGTCTAGTAGCCCTGGCTATGCAAGAACTTCAATACTACCAAGTTTCAGTTGAGGGAGAGGAGTGTAGCAAGCACTTGTATTTCAAGACTACATTTCTGCCAAAAATTATGTTTTAGAAGGGCTCCTCATATTTTCCACATGAACATGCCATATCTTTGTTTGAACTGGTGCATTAGCACCTTAGAGGTGTTGTGGAATGATTTGGGTGCATTTGCATGAACAGAAATAACGGCAGAGGGGTAAAAGAGGTGATTCCATAATAAAAAGGAGAGGTAAAGAGAGGGTGTTACCCTCCAATAATTGATCAGGGTCCACGACAAAGTTACTGGAGGTGGTAGAGGGCTACCAAAAGCTGTGGTAAAAATCTTGGAGCAAGGAGGATAACTTTGGGCCAACTTTGCTTGTCCTCTAGTTGATGGCAGAAGGTCTTTGATGATCTAAAGTGGAACCTAGTGGGATCGAATGCCCGTGAGATATAACAGGTTCCTCTGAAAAGTAAAAATGAGGTTGGATATCAAATTTGGGATTTGTTAGAGAAAGTTTCCAATGCAGACTTCAAAAACCATAGAAATGGATAGAAATGGCTTTCTGCAAATAAATACATGCAAATTAATTCCCACTAATGCACCACTTGGTGTGGTGGCATTATTTGTGTATTAGAGCGTGCCAAATTGTTTGGGATCAATTCGAGACACTATATAATGTAAAGTTTCCCAATTCCAGAAATCAGCACAAGTGATTTTGAGGGCTTGGGACAAGTTCATGTGATCTCCTTGACGCACCACTTGGTTTGGATGCATTATTAGAGTATGAGAACATGTACACTAAATTTGAGAACAATTGGAGACAGTTGGTAATATATAGTTTCTCAAATTTGGTTCTCGACAGATACGGTTTTGGAATATTTAGGTGGACGAAATAAACTTGGATTGAGATGAAACTTGGCAATATCATCACATATATCATGTGTGACTTTCTAGAATTTTCTTGGATTTTATTGAAAATATTTCTTGTATAAATATTTCAATAGTTTGAAATAGGGAGAAAGGGTTTTGAAGGGTTTTGTCCAATATTTTGAACATGGCCATTTGTTGAAATTCTTATGTATGGAATATATATGGCTAGTGAGTTTCTCTAAATTTTCTCAAATATTTTGAAAGCAAGAAAATAGCTCTTCTTTCATAAAAGACCATTTATAGCACCATAAAAAGGTACTTAAATATAAGAGGAAAGTAACTTTGAAAATAAAAATTTTGTGGTCTTGGGAAGTCTTTGTGATAATAGGATCCAAATAAAATAATTGGGGAAATACTACTTCCCTAACATAAGGACTTGTAGAAAAAATCATAACTCAAGGGTTTTTGGAAGCATAAATGAAATAAAAAAATTGGTTAAAATAATATTTGGTAAAAATGTTTTTAGGTCCTATACACATGGTATGGTCAGTGTGCAAAGACTTTGGGAAAGGAAGTGATCCTGAACAGTAGTAGGAACTTTGGTGATTTAAACACTAGCAAGTAGACAAGCAAACAATAATCACATCAAGCATCACAAGCACTTCACATAAATTTTAATTAGTCCTAATTTTTGAGCTTTGTTAATTTAGCAAAGTAAGGCGTAACAAACGGTGTGACAGATCTACCCCCTTACAAGAATCTCATCGCCGAAATTCCTAGGCTAAGCATTGGAGAAATACGGAAATTCGGGTTTGAGGCAGTCTTCATGTTCCCATGTTGTTCCTTCTTTGATGTGATGGCTTCAGTGGGTCTTGATGAGCTTGATGGTACCGCTTCGAATACTTCTCGTGGCTTCGTTTGGGCGTGAACGGGGTTCTTGGAACAAGCTAGGCTTGACTAAGGTCAACGGCTTGGTAATCGAGGTCTGGCAAGCCTCTCGCTAGCATGTGTATTCCAATGTCGGAATACGTGAGAATGTAGTGTGTCCATGTGCTCGTCCTGGGGGTTACTCACGTTGGTTAGCGGCATCTAGATGTCTCCTATTAGAATGGAGGGGTCAAGGTTTTAGTGTAGCTCCCTATTGACGGGGAGGTCCTCGACTTCTTTACAGCAGGTGATCTTCAATCGCTGGTGATCTTCTTTCTTGAGAGTCTCATCATAAGCTTGAGTCCCTCAGCTTGAGAAGTTGTCCAGGTATGTTCCTTATTTTTCTTTAGCCATTTGTCTTCATCGTCATGTACACACGTTTCTGGTGTGTCTTCGGGTGCTTGTTCTTCTAGCCTTTTTGTCGCTTAGTTTGAAGGGTCTAGGCTGAGTCTCGTCCTTAAGACTGAGTTTGAAGACCTTCTGTCAAAACGGGTTTTACCACATGGGAAAGGTTTTTGAGGGGTCCTAGATGATCTCGCTATCCAGAAGTATACACGACCATCTAATCCCCAAGGCATGTGGCTTGGCAAGTGGGATGAACCACCCTTGATACGGGTTTTAGCATGGTCCAATCACGATTCACGTCCTTGGTTGGACCCAAAAAGTATAATTTAACTTCCCTTGATGACCAAAGGTTTCATCATGCTTGAATGTTGATGTTTCTTGCCATAGTTGGTGTAGCCGGTAGATGAATGATGGTTGACCTCAATTGCTTCTTATTCTCTATCTTCGTTGATTCTCAGCCGTGGTGGTTGTTCATCTTACTTGGATAAGATTGTCTTCTGCTACTTGGAGGGTGCTTCAGGGAGGCCTCTTCTTCAAGGTAAAACCTTACACTTGAGAGGCACGGCGATTGGTGCTTCCGCGGCTTAGCAAATGTGACCAAGGTGCGCCTTCTCTCATTGGGTAAATAGGTATGTCATCCATAAGGACAACAACATATTTATCTGAGCATCGCACAAGCACATAGCTCATGGGATATGTGGGAGGAGCGGTACTTGTTCCAAACGGTCACTTGTCCAATGGCTTAGTGGTGGTCGAGTAGGAGTATTGGCTATAGTCTAACGACTTAGAGCCAAGTCCTATGGTCACAATCCGTCCATATTATGGCTAGGAAAAGCTTCGGGGTTTCAAAGAACTTAGGATTGGAGTGAACACTATAAGTGCATCTAGTGTCCTTAGTGATTTTGGTGGTTTGAAGACTTATAGGTTAAGTATCTAATGTGTTCATGAATGTACATAGGATCTATAAGTCGCTGAGGAGTTTGAATTATACGATGAATATCAACCCCTAAAAATGTATATCTTCGGCTGAAGAAATTGGTCTTCTGCTGAAGACTTCGATTGCGAAGAAATTGCGATGAAATTGATATTCCTCATGAAGATATTGAACATGAGGAATTCGGTGTGTCCTGAAGAAAAACAATCCGAAGACTTTGAAGCGTGAAGATTTATCCTTTCTTTTTCATTTTCTTCACTCTTGAGTCATAGGAACACCGAACAGTTAAAGGGGGTCAAGGTAACACTACGGAATGAATTTCCTCATGATGCTCAACCCAAGCCTAAACCTACAAAAGCCTCAAGTGAGGAATATGAGAGACATGAGGACTCTCACAGTTGAGGGTCCCGACCGTTGCCGCAATTCGTGCCACATCACTGATCTTATCCACACCAATAGTCATAATATTTAAGGGTATTTATGTCAAATCATGTCGGGATGCTCCCAGGCCATAAATAGCTGCCCCCACAACAATTAGCTGTTTGGCTGCTCCACGAGAAACTGACACTTGTCATTTAGAGCAACCCAAATTCCTCACAGTCCTTGAGAGTAAATCATCAGTGAGGAAATACCCCAAACACCAAACCACAAACCAAAAACCAAGTGATTGACAATCACTGAAGAATTTGTTCCTGTGTGGAACTGAAGCCATTTACCTTTGAGGACTGTGCATCCTCCAGACGGTTAGGCGTCACGGTCTAGAGCAATCCAGCAGTCAGTTGTGGATCGCCGAGTGACCGAGTTTGTGAGGGTTTGGAAGTCTGCCCTGAAGACTTACCACGAGTGTTGGGCGTGGACTGTGTGTCCTTAGCTCAAGGGGAATACGGTAGGGACTGGGTGTCCCGGGACTGGGTGTCCTTTGGTTTCAATACCAAGCCACTCCAACCCAGACGTACGACTGTCACAACAGTTGGAACTAGGTCTTGAACAACTATCTTCACTGTGATACGGGTTCCATTTCTTCAACCCTTTCAATTCCTCAATATTGTATGTTGAAGATTTTCATTGTCTCTGTTTGAAGAATTTGCTGAAGACATTCTCTGAATTTCCTCAACCTCAATTTCTTCACACTAGTTAATCCTCACCTGCTTACTCTGTGCCTGCATAGTGTGCAAACTGTTTTTCATATTCCTCCTCAAGAAAACTGATGTAGTAATACTTTGCACTCCTTATCCTTTGGTGTTTCCGCTGCAAGTTATTCATCAGTGAGGAATTTCCTCAAAAGGAATTTCCTCAATGATGAAATTCTAAAAATCTCCTATTCACCCCCCTCTAGTCGATATAACGCACTTTCAATTGGTATCGGAGCAAGGTACTCCCTTGTTCTATGTGATTTTGGTTTAACCACCTGCAGTTTCAGTTACGTCGACTGCACGCATGATCAAGATTACTGCAGGATGTCCTACTTTCGATGGAAAGGACTTCCCCTACTGGAAAACCAAGATGCAGATGCATCTACAAGCAATTGACAATGATCTCTGGTATATTGTGGAACACGGTGTTCCCTCCATTGCTGCTACTGTCTCTATCGCTGATGTGAAGAAATTCAAGCAACTTGATTCTCAAGCGAAGAATATCATCTGTGGCCATCTGAACAAAGGTCAGTATGGTAGAGTGAGTGCTTTGAGATCAACAAAACAAATCTAGGAAAGGCTATCCAAAGTCAATGAAGGAATATCAACTAAGCGTGACTCTCGTGTTGATGTTCTTCAAAATCTCTTCAATCGCTTCTAGATGCTTGACAATGAAAGCTGCCAAGATACTTTTGATCGCCTCACTAACATCTCAAATGAACTACAAGCACCGGGAGCTCGAGACATTACTGACCATGAAGTTGTGAAGAAACTGCTAAGATCTTTGGATTCATCATTTGATACTCTGGTTCTGATGATTCAAGAAAGATCAGACTATAAGATGCTTGATTCTGCTGAGATACTCGAAAGACTCAATACTCATGAATTCCAACAGGAAGAAAAGAGAGATCTATACGGACCAAGCTACTCTGGACCTCGTGCACTAAAGGTCAAAGTAATTTCCTTATCTGAAGAAGAAGACTCGAATTGCAGCATTGGTGATCCTGAAGAACTTGGATAGGAGCTTGCAATGCTCGTGAGGAAATTCCAGAAGTTTACAAGACGTGGACAATTTGGTAAATCTTCAAGAAGAGATATGAGGAAATCAGAATCTTCATGTGAGGACTACAAGAAAAGAACCTGCCACAAATGCAAGAAATCAGGTCACTATATTGTTGATTGTCCTCGATGGGTGAAGGAATCAAAGAAAAATAAATACAAGGATGAAAGTTCTCATGACTCGAAGAAAAAGAAGAAATCTTCAAAATCCTCATCCTCAAAGTCCTCCTTGCACAAGAAGACTAGTTTCACAAAGGCTCGGGCACTGATTGGCAAGGAAATGGATTCTGAGAAAGAATTTGAGGAATGTGATGAAGAGGAAGGATCTGAAGAAGACTCAGAGTCTGGTGTGGCAAGTCTTGCACTAGCTACCACATTCGTCAGCAAATCAATCATCAACCTTGAAGAAAATGACAATGCCATCTGCACTGATGACTATGATGATGACTTCGCTCCAACCTATTTCTTCATGCCAAAAGGTTCAAAGGTAACGAATGACACTTCCTCCTCTGATTCCAGTGACTGTGAACCTGATGATTATAAAAAAAACCAGTTACAGTAAACTTGCCAACATTGCAACTAAACAACAAACTTCCCTTGAAAAGATTCAAAAACTGCTAGACAAAAGTGATAACCTGTTGAATGATGAAATGAATCTTACCCAAATCCTCACTGAAGATATGAAAAGTCTTCAGTCTATATTTGATAATCTTCAAGATCATCCTGGCATACTCTTGGCTGATCATGAGAAACTTTGCTATGAATTTCTTCAAAGGAACCTTGATCTTGAAAAGTTGAAGATGTCTCATGAGGATCTTCGAATGGATAATGGTTCATTACTTGCTCAACAGATCAGTGCTGCTTAGGTTGAATTCATTCCACCATGTCTCAAATGCATCGAACATGAAACTGCCAATTCTTCACCAGAATCATCAAATGCTTCTATTGCTACAAATTCTTCAATTTCTCATGTGGTATCAAATTCCTCACTTGAGGAAACCACAAATGTTAGTGACGAAAATGCAAGGCTGAAGGAATTGTATGTGATAGGCGTGTACAAAATTCTCAAAGGGCATCAAACCCTTTCCAATGTGCTCAAAAAACATATATTGAACAGGAACCCGAGGAAAGAAGGAATTGCCTTTGAGAGGAAATTGAATGCTGATGGATCATACTGGAAACGAGAGCAGTATCCCAAAACCTCATGGGTTGTGCTAAAGGACCTCCTATTGATCCATCCAATCTAACAGGCTTTGCATGTGAATTATCCTATTCCTCAGATGAGTCATATGACTCCAACTATAAACTGTTCAAAAATCAACCTGGTGAAGTATTTGCTCGATATGTTGGAACTAACTGCAGGAATGGACCACCCCTAAGGAAAATATGGGTCCCCAAAAGCTATTTGGAAAATCTCTAGGTGAATGTCCTCGTGACACCACCCGTGAAGAATCTGAACCCTAGATCAAATTCCTCAGGTGTACCAAAGTCTTCAAGAGGATCAAAATCCTCAACTGGTCAAAACTATGCTCATACTCATGCTAATTCTTCTGATATGCAGGGAAGTTACGAGAGATATGAATATGAGCATTACTCCTCCAATCATTATGTTCATAAATCCTCAAAGAACTTCTCTGTCTATTCATTTGAGTACTCTAACCCCCCTACTGTGAAGAGAAGTGCATTAGCTTCAATGCCCCCTTTCTCATATGGTTCTCGTAGGATGATGAACTCTTTGCCACCCCGTCAGATGGGGGTGGTGAAGAAAATGAACTAATCACTTCTACAGGTCAGGTCTGAAGATGAAAATCATCATGTGAAGAATTTGCTGGAGACCTGAGGAAAATTCTTGATTGGACGCAAGCTAACTTTGTGAAATGATAACATTTCACACGTCCTAAAATTTACTATTTATGACGAAATTCCTATCTGATGAAATGGATATCATATTCTTCAAGTCTGAAGCATATGAGATGGTAAGTTGTACTAATTCATCTACGGGATGACAAACCCAAGAGTACTGAGTGGGTTCTTGATAGTGGTTGTACACACCACATGACTGGTGACAAAAGCTTGCTCATGAATATGCCACTGACTCCATCACCACTCAAGAAATTAACTTATGCTCACAAAGGTAAAAGCAAGGTATTGGAATTTGGCAAAGTGGCTATCTCCAAGGACACGCACATGGACAAAGTGATGCTTGTTGAATCCCTTGTGTTTAACCTCATGTTAGTCTCAATGCTTTGCGATCTTGATATGGTTGTTATTTTTGGAAAATACAGATGTGTAGTCATCATGGAATCTGACAGATCCAAAGTCTTCGAACGTGTTAGAAGAGGGGATTTCTACATTGTTGATTTTTCTACATGTCCTCAACCAGCCAATTGCTTACTGGCAAAAACCTCAGAAGGCTAGCTATGGCATCGAAGACTTGGTCATGCAGGCATGAGGAACTTGCACACGTTGGCGAAGAAGAAGCATGTCATTGACATCGAATCAGTCAAATTCCTGAAGGATTACCTCTGCGGTGCTTGTGAGTGTGGAAAAATGACCAGATCCAAACACCCCTCGAAGACTATCATGACTACTACTCGTCCATTTGAATTGCTGCACATGGATCTTTTTGGACCTACTCATTATGCCACTCTAACAAATGCAACATCTTTATACGGCTTTGTCATAGTTGATGATTATTCCACATATACTTGGGTGCATATCATTCCTCTAGGGCCTTGACGAACTTCGGCGTCAAGATCAAACACATCAGGAGTGATAATGGGACATAAATCAAAAACACCGGTCTTGATGCTTATCTTGATGAACTTGGTATTACTCACATATTGTTTGCTCCTTATACTCCTCAACAGAATGGCGTTGCCGAAAGATAGAACAAGACTCTGGTTGAAATGACACGGACCATGCTTGAAGAATATCAGACTCCTCATCGTTTCTGGCCTGAAGCGATCAACACTGCATGCCATATCATCAACACGGTATATCTTCACAAATTCCTCAAGAAAACCTCATATGAACTCCTCATTGACAAGAAACCCAATGTAAGTTATTTCAAAGTCTTCGGTGCAAAATGCTGGATTAGAGATCCTCACCATAGCTCCAAATTTGCACCTAAAGCACATGATGGTTTTATGCTTGGTTACAGAAAGGACTCGCACACCCACAAAGTCTTCAACACCTATCACAACAAGGTTTTTGAAACTGCAGATGTGCGGTTCGATGAAACTAATGGCTCGCAAAGAGAGCAATTGCCTCCTGATCCAGATAAACTATCTCCTGAGGAAGCAATCAAGTTCAAAGCTACTGAAGACATTGTTCCTACCGACGAAATTGCTGAAGAAATCATCCCCAGCACTGATGAAATTCAAGAAGATGCCCCTGAGAAAATTGCTCCAGAACAAATTCCTCAGCCCAGACGAAATCCTCAACCAGCTCATCAGAGGATTGCAAATGAAGTAGAACTTGACAAAATCCTAGATGGCATCAACGCGCCAGGTCCTCTCACTCGCTCAAAAGCTTCACACTTAGTTAACTTTTGTGGGAACTCTTCTTTTATGTCTATCACAGAACCTTCAAAAGTTGCTGAGGCTTTAATGGAACCTGAGTGGATTCAAGCCATGCAAGATGAACTTATTCAATTCAAGATAAATGACGTGTGGGAGCTCGTCAAACGACCAGATCCTTGCAAGCACAATATCATCGACACCAAGTGGATTTTCCGAAACAAGCAAGATGAGGATGGTCAAGTGGTGAGGAATAAGGCACAACTTGTAGCCCAAGGCTACACACAGGAATTTATTTCGATGAAACTTTTGCACCTGTTGCTAGACTTGAAGCTATTAGAATTCTACTTGCTTATGCTAATCATCATAACATTAGTTTATCTCAAATGGATGTGAGAAGTGCATTCCTCAATGGTAAGCTTGAGGAAGAAGGATATGTAGCTCAGCCCCCAGGTTTTGAGGATCCGAAGAATCCAAACAAAGGCTTCAGACTCAAAAAGGCACTCTATGGCCTAAAGCAAGACCCTCGGGCGTGGTATGATACATTGAAGGAATTCCTCATGAAGAAAGGCTTCAAACCTAGTTCACTCGATCCAACTCTTTCCTCAAAATCCTATGACAATGAACTATTTGTGTGCCAAATATATGTCGATGACATCATATTTGGTTGTACTGACAAACGTTACAGTGATGAATTTGCTTAGATGATGAGTGAAGAATATCAGATGTCTATGATGGGGAGCTGAAATTCTTCTTAGGTCTTCAAATTCATCAACAACGCAATGGCATATTCATATCACAGGAGAAATACCTCAAGGATGTTCTTAGGAAATTCGACATGCATGAATGCAACAGCGCCAAGACTCCCATGCCTACCAACAGCCACCTCTGCACTGATGAAGATGGTAATGAATTCGATCAGCAGGTATATCTATCAATGATTGGCTCTTTACTGTATTTATGTGCATCTAGGCGTGATATAATGCTTAGTATTTTCATGTGTGCTCGGTTTCAAGCAAAACCAAAGGAATCTCACCATAAGGTTGTGAAACATATCCTTCGATACTTAGCTCACACACCAACACTAGGATTATTGTACCCCAAGGGCTCAAATCTTCATCTTGTGGGATATTCTGATTCTGACTATGTTGGTGATCGTGTGGATCTCAAGTCAAATTCTGACACTTGTCATTTCCTCGGAAGATCATTAGTATGCTGGTCCTCAAAGAAGCAGAACTACGTTTCTCTCCCGACAACCGAAGCTGAGTACATTGCTGCTGGATCATGCTGTGCTCAATTGGTATGGATCAAGCAAACCCTCAAGGACTACGGCAACAACATGAAGAATGTGCCTCTCTACTGCGAAAATAAGAGTGCAATCAAGATTGTATACAACCCAGTACAACACTCGAGGACTAAGCACATCCAGATTCGTCACCATTTTCTTCGGGACCATGTCCCCAAGGGCAATATCATCATCGACCATGTGAAGACTGACGATCAACTAGCAGACATTTTCACTAAGCCCTTGGATGAGAAAAGGTTTTGCAAGTTGAGGTGTGCGATAAATATCCTAGAGTTTTCAAATGTTTTGTGTAAACATGCACAGATCCTAACACTTATGCAAAATTGATGACTTATATGTGCAACACACGAGGAATCGATTTTCTTCAATCAATGAAGAATATCACTCTTAGTGTGAGGAAATTAATGAACAATTTGGTTCTTAGGGCCCTTCGGCAATTGCATGCGGCGCCTGAAATCATCATTCTTATACGGTGGGTCATGCCACCACCCAACTTTGAAATTCTTCAAGTTGTTTTTCTTCAAAGTTAAAATTCATCAAGCTGACGCTTTGTCACAAAATCCTCAAGTTTTTCAAAATATTCAAAATCTTCAAAACAATTGATGATTTTCATTCACCTAGATATATATATATATATAGACTGTGATTTCAAAGTCCTCAACAACATTCACTTATAGCTAATTCTCCAATTTGATACTTCATCTAAGTGAATGTGATCGGACCCTACTCCCCTCTATGCTATACTCACCCAGTCTATTCAATTCTTCATATGCGTTCTACTTGAAACTTGTTCAATAACTTCACTGTGTCCTTGTCAGCTAAGGATTATTCAACGAAATCTTCAAATCTTCAAAAATGAATTTTATATTGTTACAAAGTAACTGAACCCCACTTCCCACGATTAGATAAGCACGATCTCCACCACTTCAATATCAGGCTACATGTGTCATGCGGAGACGAATAGGCAAGAGTTGTTCGGTCCGAAAGTTTTGGCCGGACCGTTTTCACGTGAGCTATAAATAGGTCCTTACCCCCTCTGTCAAAATTCTTTGATCTCTCGTCCTTCTCTCCGCTCGAGCTCAAACCTAGAGCCACCGCTAGCAATCTCGTCGCTGGTGAGAAACAACTTCACTCCCTCGACCTCTCCGTCGCCGAACTCACGTCGGAAGCGGAACATCTACATCCGCCGCCGCCGTAGCTGTCTTCTGCCGCCAAGTTAGGGCACAACAGACTCGAACCAAAGAGCTTCTTACTGTTACTACCTCTGTTCTTCGTGTTCGTCTCAAAGGGTAATTAAAATCTTATTTTACTGCCCCTTTTGATCTAATATTTCATCTTAGATTCGATAAATGTGTTTTTCCTGAGTGTCTGTTAGCTTCGCACACTCAATTCCTCAAACACTTGATGAATTTCACTAAGCCACTAAAATTCTTCATGTGATTCCTCAATTGTTTAAATTTTCGAATCTGCACAACTCTAGAACCCAAGATCAGAATGCTTAGTCAATTTCTTCAACCCACTAGTCAAATTCATCAACTTTTAAAATTTCAATTTCTTCAAAGCTGAGAAAGCATATGACCTCTCCAAATTCCTCACACCTATACTCTATTCACATGTACAGAATGTCACTTGATTAATCTCTAGGTTCTCATCAACTTAACTCATTTGTAGCCTTCCTCGAAGAAACTTTACCAGTGGCATCAGAATCTTCAAGAGTGCAAATTCCTCAGCAAAAGCATCAGTTGAAGAAAAATGAAGATGACAGAAAGCAAAATGGTGGAAAGAAACTTGAACACAACACTGCTGATGATATCCCTGAGAATATATACCTTGATTACTGCATGCCACATGAGAAAGAGCCTATGGCGAAGTGGAAAATTAGGCCTCAAAAGATAGAACGCAGGTGGACTAAGGAGTGGAAAGAATATCGCTTCGTCACTCCAAAGTATGTGAAGAAATTCACCCTCAAGCCACCTTGCAAAAGGCCTCCTCTTGGTGATCATCAGGTTGCACATCCCTCAAGCATCAAAACCGTTGAGGATTACACTGAGGAGAAAGACAAACACTTGTATAAACTTCAAAAGAAAGAAAAAGCTGGAGTGAAGAAATACAACAAGGAATTTGTTGCTGCCACTTCAGCCACTTCTTTTGCTGCTGAAGCTTCTAGTAAACCAAAGGCTTCAAAGCCTAAAGAGAAATTTCCTCAGAAGGCTGCACGTGTGCCAAAACCTTCAGCAACTACTCAGGCCTCAAAGCCTGAAAAAAAGAAGATGGTCAAGCATCAGCCTGCTCACTCCAGCTCCTCTGTACCATCTGTCACGAGCTCAGAGACAAAGTCTTCACCAACACCCTTGAAGACTAAAATGACTGCTGGAAGGGGCATCAGGCCCAGCCCAAGCAAAGTCATCAACATCCCTTCTGCATCAGAAGGAAGTGACGAATTCGATGATGAAACTTTTCAAGCCATCATTAGAAACAAGCAGGAACGAGTTGCACAAGCCTGAGGCAGCTCCATTCCTCTTGCTATGGACCCCAAGGTTGTGCTGGATTTCATCAATGTCTGGTATGAAGACCCAAACAATCCCATTAATGATTTAAAGATTCATCCTGGTCTCAGCCACATGGCTGCCACATTCATCAATGAGGCTAAATTGAAAGAGCAGCAAGCCAAGCAAGCAAAGGCTGCAAAACTGAAAAAGGAGAAATTCCTCAGGCAGAATCTCCTCAATCTGATGCCTGAAGCTCTTGTGTCCACACAGGCTGAACTGAAGACTTTGACTGACAAGTACATGAACCTATCTGATCGTCAAAATCTCAAGGTGAAATTCATAAAATTTGCAACTGATGCAGTTGATGAATACAACAAGAGGGCTGCTCCTCCTGTCAAACAAAAGCTACCTGAGTCCAGCTATTCGGTTGAGCTGACCGAAGAAGATGAGGCTGATGAACCTGTTTTTGAGGAAATGCCTTGAGATATTCCAGCTAATGAACCTGTTATTGAGGAAATACCTCAAGATACTCCAGCTGATGAGCATTCTTCAGCCGAGGAAACTGCCAGGAATGATACTGCACGAGCTCCTAAAGAGAAAATTCCTTCACCTCAACCCTCAAAGGTGAAGAAGATGGTTCCGTCTGCATCACACGTGAAGAAAACCAAGGGTGATGAGAAAGAAGTGAAGAAAAGAAAAGCTTCAATGACCTCAGAATCATCAGAGGCCAAGCGCCTCAAGATATTTGATGAAACTGCTGCAGTGGATGCTATGCCTCTAAAGGTAGCTCCATCATATGCACTTATTCCCTTCGGAATTGACTACGTCATTCCAGAAGAAGATAAGGAAATGAAAGATGCTGAATCTGAAGAAACCATGGATGAGGAAATACAAATTGATGATATTCCTCAGTCCTTCATTCCTCACAAGACATTTGATGAAACTGCTCAAGGATCAGCTGCAACAGCTGAAGATTTTGCCTCCTCCTCCAAGCAAATTCCTCAAGATGAGGAAAATCCTCAACCCGAGGAAAATCCTCAACCGGAGGAAAATCCTCAACCTGAAGAAAATCCTCAACCTGAGGAACAGGCTGAAGAAAATGCTCTTGCACCCAATACCAAAACTGCTATTGTTGTGGTCAACACTGAAACAACAATGATAGTATCTCCTCAAGAACAGTAGCATAATCTTCAACTGAAACAAAATCAGCCTTTTTCGAAGAGGCCAAAGTTTTAGAAGGAAGTGTTCTTTGAAGAACGGATGTATTTCATCGATGACAATCCATATGACAAGCTTCGCATCAGGCACATGAAGTTTTGGACAAGGACTCAGCTCAACTACGATGCATGTGTGCTCTGTGGGAGGAAAAAATATTTCAGCACAAGCATATTCTTCATGTTGAGATGGAAGAAATTCCTTGCTTCGCCCCAGTCCTGAATGTTCTTCATGAAGCTAGATTGCTTCCTCTCTGCACTGATATAGGTGATTGGAATAGTGATATAATTATTCGGTTCTATGCTACTTTGCACATCTCTCGAGACTCTAAGGATATCAACACTTGGGTGCTGGACTGGCTGACACAGCACACTCACTACAAAGCTCCTGCCACTGAAATGCTGCGAGTGCTTCCAGTTTGAATACCCTCAGAACAAGCTGTGCTGATGTATGATGAACGGGAGCTGCCCAACAAACTGATGGAAGTCCTCATGAAGCCTTTGGCCAAGAATCAACCTCCAAGGACTCGCTTTCTGGTTCAAGACTTGAAGTATGAACCTCGAATCGTCTACAGGATCCTGTGAATGCCATCGCTCCAATCTAAGGCCATGATGATGAAGAATATATGGTAGGCATCATGAAGAATATCCTCTTCAACATCATCCATTGCATACCTATAAATCTTCATGATTTGTTCCTGAGGACTTTGGCTGAAAATGCAATGTCGCCATTTGACACGAGGATTTATGCTCCATGGATCATGAGATTCATCAGACGCAGGTCAGGCATCAACTATCATGCTGATTTCAACAATCACATTGGATATATGTCTCCAATCAGGGTCATCAAGAAGAGTTTTGATCCTGTTGAAGGAAAAGGAAAATCTGTTATCGATGAAGGAGGTCGGCCCCTTGATGGCCAGTTTCACGAAGGAGAATCGTATTCTTCATATGATGACACTACTACTCAGGATCCGCCTAGCCCTGTTGCCCCAAGGATAATGACTAACAGTGAACTACTCCTCGGTCTTCTTCCGAAGGACGATTGGAATCACAAAAGGGTAAAACGTCAATTCAGTGCAATTGTGAAAACCCTCAACGAGACTCACAATGCAGTGATGAAAAATCACTAATATCTTCATGAGGTGTTTGATCATACATGGGCCACCCTGGCTCATCTAAAGACTCAAGAAGATCTTGATGAATTGGAGGTTACTCAGGACTTCGACTGGCCGTGGCCTCCGAAGAAGAAATTCAAGCCAATTCCAGTTCCAGACCTTGACGACAGTTCTTTTTCTTCAATTTGCTCTGCAAAGTCTGATGAAGAACCATAAGACACTTCTACTGGACCAAGGAAGAACCCCGTCGTCAAGAATCCTCACGCCTCTTCATCAACCAAGAAGTGAAAGTCTTCATGGGGTGTTAGTCCTCAGTTTTGTCCCTTTTCGTCACTTGATGACAAAGGGGGAGAAATCTGAGTTAGTCTTCACGTGGGATATATTTTGGGGATTATAAACTTTATTAAGTTACAAACTCTTGGTTCTTCTGAAGTGTTTTATGTAATAAGTTGTAACTTAAGCCCGATGGTACTCTGACGCTTTTGAACATTTTTCTTCTCAGGCTTATTTCTCAAAATATTAATGCACGCATGCTGAAAATTCGTCAGATACCATTTCTCATCATGCATTCTCAGATTCTTCATATTATATGTCATATGTAGCATGATTTACAAGATACAGAGGGAGATCTCCATGATATAAATCATCAATGTGCATTTGCTGTGAAAAAAAAATCCTCAAAATATGCACATCTTCAGGGGGAGTCTCTCAGTATCTTGATTTCAAATTCCTCAAACTGAGTATTTACACTTCATATTTTTATCCCCGTTGAAAACTTAACCTAATTGTCATCAACCACCAAAAAGGGGAAGATTGTAAGTGCGTCTAGTGCCCTTAGTGATTTTCGTGGTTTGAAGACTTATAGGTTAAGTATCTAATGTGTTCATGAGTGTACATAGGATCTATAAGTTGTTGAGGAGTTTGAATTATACGATGAATGTCGAGCCCCTAAAAATGTATATCTTCGGCTGAAGAAATTGGTCTTCTTCTGAAGACCTTGATCACAGAGAAATTGCGATGAAATTGATATTCCTCATGAAGATATTGAAGATGAGGAATTCGGTGTGTCCTGAAGAAAAACAATCCGAAGACTTTGAAGCATGAAGATTTATTATTTCTGTTTCATTTTCTTCACTCTTGAGTCATAGGACCGCCGTACTGTTAAAGGGGGTCGAGGTAACACTACGGAATGAATTTCCTCATGATGCTCAACCCAAGCCTAAACCTACAAAAGCCTCAAGTGAGGAATATGACAGACATGAGGACTCTCACAGTTGAGGGTCCCGACCGTTGCCGCAATTCACACCACATCACCGATGTTATCCACACCAACAGTCATAAGATTTAAGGGCATTTATGTCAAATCATGTCGTGATGCTCCCAGGCCATAAATAGCTGCCCCCATAACCATTAGCTGGTTGGCTGCTCCGCGAGAAACTGACACTTGTCATTTAGACCAACCCAAACTCCTTAGAGTCCTTAGAGTCCCCAAACACCAAACCATAAACCAAAAACCAAGTGATTGAGCATCACTGAAGAATTTGTTCCTATGTGGAACTGAAGCCTTTTAACTTTGAGGACTATGCATCTTCCAGACATTTAGGCGTCATGGTCTAGAGCAATCCAGCAGTCAATTGTGGATCGCCGAGTGACCGAGTTTGTGAGTGTTTGGAAGTCTGCCCTGAAGACTTACCACGAGTGTTGGGCGAGGACTGTGTGTCTTTAGCTCAAGGAGAATACGTTACGGACTGGGTGTCCCGGGACTGTGTGTCCTTTGGTTTCAATACCAAGCCACTCAAAACCAGACGTACGACTCTCACAACAGTTGGAACTGGGTCATCAACAACTGTCTTCACAATGATACGGGTTCCATTTCTTCAACTCTTTCAATTCCTCAATATTGTATGTTGAATATTTTCATTGTCTCTGTTTTGAAGAATTTGCTGAAGACTTTCTCTGGATTTGCTCAACC
The DNA here is from genome assembly GCF_904849725.1 of Hordeum vulgare subsp. vulgare. NCBI lineage: Eukaryota > Viridiplantae > Streptophyta > Magnoliopsida > Poales > Poaceae > Hordeum > Hordeum vulgare. The sequence goes on along the minus strand of NC_058524.1, from coordinate 363,555,319 downwards.
TCAAATTCTTCACACTAGTTAATCCTCACGAGCTTACTCTGTGCCTGCGTACCATGCAAACTGTTTTTCGTAATCCTCATCAAGAAAACTATTGTAGTAATACTTTGCACTCCAGATCCTTTGCTGTTTCCGCTGCAAGTTATTCATGTGTGAGGAATTTGCTCAAAAGGAATTTCCTCAGCAATGAAATTCTAAAAATCTCCTATTCAACCCCCTCGATATAACGCACTTTCAAACACCCATCACCCTATCCTTCAGCACACTTTCTTAGATACCAAGAGTCCTACCAATTCCCCCGAACTCAATCATCGAATATTATAAAAGGTACCATGTCATATAAGTCAACCCAAACATAACTTATGCTACTCAACTCCAAGGTTGAGAGAAGGACTAAACCAAAACCTCATAAGTACGCTATAATTAGCTCATGTGTATACCTATGTAAAAATCCTCGGGAAAGCTTACAGGCTGCTAAGCTTGATCAAGACACTACAAATCTAAGTGCTGAGCTAAGTTATCCAATGTCTAATGTGCTGCATTTCTATGCTAAGGAAACTCGTAATATACCAATCCAAGATCTTGTTTCCTTCCTATGGACCCAATCAAGTGGTCCATTAATCCTATCAATCATCACTTGACCCATCACTCCTACAAATCCAATATAGATGGGGTTCTACCTAATCTCCTAGAGTCCTCATAATCCACATATCATTGCAAGGACTATGTCATAGTATATCCACCAACTTCCAATATCATGGCCAACTAATCTCCAAGGTCAGGCTTATATAGGTTTGCGAATAAATTCGACAACCGCAATTACTTCTTCTATCAACCACGGAGGAACATGGTATCATGATCAAGATCACCAGACTAAATCCAATTTACTCCGAACCATCTGACCTCATTCATCATAGTTATTCTATTAAGGTTACCTATTTAAATCCAAAACTCATTTCCAACAGGATCCTACTTGCTACTCCAGGTCATTATTGTGACATCATTAGTTCATGACACTACTTGTCAGAATCAAGTTACCATACCGCCAAGAAGTTTAGCTCGTGATCATAATTGTCTTGATAAATCCAAATTTACTCTAGGAATATGTAGGTGATGATACTTTATCAACATGTTCCACCAAGTCACCTATCACCATGAAGTCCCCGTAATCCACCAAAGGGGTTAGCTACGTCCTCAAAACACCTATTGTCGTCACATCAAATCATTGTCTACAAATCTTGTATCCTTAGAACGATGCTTCCTATGGCATTAAGGTTCTGGTGCTAGTTTAAGAATGAAGGATACCTGTTCACTTTGATCACTTGTTCCATAATGAACCTAGTACTAAGCAGGGGTTATTGGAGCTCAACAGGTGCTCTACAAACCCATGTATTAAACATGAGACTAGAGGACTGAGCTGGGGAAGCTTGTGAGGTTTAGGTTGGTCTGGGAGGGTCTCCAATCTTGAGGGTGAAGCATAAGGCTACGGGGTTGTGTTTGGTTGCGCACATTGTAGTCAGAGCCTGCAATCTTGAGGGTGCATCTTGTCTTGCTAGTCTCCAGTTGTCAAGAAAGGTGGGACAGAGAAAAGTAGCAAAGCGGGGAGTGCCTAAGGAGGTGGTATAGTGCAAGCGTAATCAAACGAGTGCCGAAAAGGAAAAACACAAACATCAAGATGGGGCAAGTGATATAGTCGCGTACTTGTTGCCTGGGGAAAAAGTGCGACTTATATCAACGGACACACAAGCTAAACATGCAGCACACAATATGGTTCCATTTGATCCATCACAAAGACATGACATTGCATAGGGGATACATGACTCATCCTACCCTGGGAGCTCTCAAACTCAGTAGTCGTGCTTAATTCGTGTGTCGGAGAGGAGTCCGCTCAGTCTTCTAGGTCTTCTTCAGGAGTCGCTATGTCTATTGGTGTTGTTCGTCGAGTCAATCCAGGATGAGATGGAAAGAGTCCTTGACAACTTCTCGTCTGGTGAGCTGTCGACAAAGCTAGTTATTCATCGCTGTCGTTGGACAAGAACTTCTATTGTCATCGTAATCCTGTCGATATTTTCTTGTCTTCCAAGGCATCGAGTGTTCCAAGTGGACGATCCTTTATGCAATGACATCAGGTAGGAATGGTAGAATTCCAACCTATGAGTTATGGTAATGACAATATCGATACCAAGGGTGGGGATGAAGAGAACCATTTTCCTACTCACTAAGGTTCTCATCCACCAGTGGTTGTCGACACAACATCGGTAATGCCAGGGTCGCTCTATTAGTGATGCATATCATGATTTTGCATATCATATGTCCTGATCATCATAGGTCAACATTGCATCACTCTGTAACAGTGTCGAGAGCGTCGCCATGTTCTAAATCTTGATGTCCCCATTCCTCGAGAAAGTAGCTTCTGTTGGTGTCGTTTGGTCGTAGCATTGCCAACCTTGTATCCCAATATTTGGGTGATCATTTGGCAAGGTTCCTACCTTCCAAGTTACCTGTGAGTATTGCAAGGAATCCAATGTTCATAGGCCTAAGGGGGCTAGCGACCATGTGCGTGTTTGAAAAAACAGATGAGGAGAATCAAGAGAATAAGGGTGGAAGTGCTAAGGCAAAAAACTTCGCTTCCTTTGAAGATTTAGGAGTGGTGAGTAAGACATGGGTGTTGTAGGTGGTTTGAAAGGTTTGAAAAAACAACTTTATCCTAACTAACGTCCGTGCTAACTAAGGGATTCCTACAATCGCGATGGCTCTGATACTAGCTCTGTGGGGACCCCGACTCATAAGTGAAGACCACTGAATGTACTTGCACAGTGATCCCACAGATGAATGCCCACTGAACACACAAAAACTGAATAACAAGAGTCTTACATCCATTACCTACCGTTTATGCAGATATGGCCTCCATGTCCAAGTCTTCATATATATTGCAGCTTAAAATCTTCATCGATAACATGAACCCATGCCATCAGCCTTAACCCTACAGGCATTTTGACTGGGAAGCGTCCTAGCTCGCTCGAACGTGACCAAGATATACTTCATCATATCCTATTCTCTCATGCATGGTCAATGAAATTTCCTGTGGCAAGCCAGTGACTACTTTGAATGTACTCGCAAGCAACCCATGTGTGGAACAAGACAATAATGATGCATGGTATAGCACTGATAGGTAAATTGCGGAAAGCTGGTTCTCAAGTGTAATGTCAGGATCAATTTCTTATGAGGCATGCATCATGAGGTAAACGATATCCAGACGAACAAGTTACATATATGAAAATCATCCGAGGGTCAAACATCTCAGGTTCACCCATTATGCCAAGTCATATGACTTAGCTCGTGAATCATACTGCCATCTTTCCCACACAATCACCCTTCTCACACGCGCACTTGGTTTATGTCAAAACAAGTGGACGTAGTTTAAGCAGCACCACCCAACTGTCCTTCACTATGGACACGACCATTCAAATAGTTTTACACTCCGCACAGGTTGCACACTTCACTGACAAGACTGGAGAAACTTACTTGTTAGGACACGACTTGCGACATTTCTCATACCCGAGGTAAGTACCCAAACATCACCTTTCCCATGACGGAACTAGCAAAGTGACCAATAGTTGGTGGCAATCCCTTGTGATGTACATCACACGTATCATCCACGAGGGCACACAGCGGTGTGCCCGATGTCTGTGAAAACAACCCATGGTCGTCCTTTCTTGGCATGACCCCGTCTCAAGAGTGACTGATACGTCTCCAACGTATCTATAGTTTTTGATGGTGCCATGCTATTATCTTGTCAACTTTGGATGTTTTGTATGCATTTTATATCTTTTTTGGGAATAACCTATTTACTCAGTGCCAAGTGCCAGTTCATGTTTTTTCCGTGTTTTTGACCTTTTTCAGAGGAGAATATTAGACGGAGTCCAAACGGAATAAAACCTCTCGAAAGATTTTTTTTCCGGAACAGAAGATACGCAGGGAACTTGAGAACCAAGGCAAAGGACTCCGGGGGAGGCCGCAAGCCCCCTAGCTACGGCCTGGGGGGCCGCGCCTAGCAGGCTTGTGGGCCCCCCGTGGCTCCTTTGCCCTACCTCTTCCGCCTATAAATTCCCTAAAAATCTGAAACCACGGGAGAGGGCCATGAAAATACTTTTCCGCTGCCGCAAGCTTCTGTCTCCTCAAGATCCCATCTGGGGACCGTTCTGGTGCCCTGCCGGAGGGGGATTCGGACACGGAGGGCTTCTTCATCAACACCATTGCCTCTCCGATGATGCGTGAGTAGTTCACCACAGTCCTTCGGGTCCATAGCTAGTAGCTAGATGCCTTCTTCTCTCTCTTGGATCTTCAATACAAATTTCTCCATGATCTCCATGGAGATCTATCCGATGTAATCTTCTTTTGCGGTGTGTTTGTCGAGATCCGATGAATTGTGTATTTATGATCAGATTATTTATGAATGTTATTTGAGTCTCCTCTGATCGCTTATATGCATGATTTCGTATCCTTATAGTTCTCCTCGAGCTGTGGGTTTCGTTTGGCCAACTTGATCTACAATTCTTGCAATGGCGAAGTGCTTGGTTTTGGGTTCATACCGTGCGGTGTCCTCACCGAGTGACAGAAGGGGTAGTGATGCACGCATCATGTTGTTGCCATCAAGGGTTAAAAAATGGGGTTTATATCTATTGCATGAATTTATCCCTCTACATCATGTCATCTTCCTTAAGGCGTTACTCTGTTTGTTATGAACTCAATACACTAGATGCATGCTGGATAGCGGTCGATGTGTGGAGTAATAGTAGTAGATGTAGAAAGTATCGGTCTACTTGTCTCGGACGTGATGCCTATATGTATGATCATTGCCTTATATATCATCATGACTTTGCGCGGTTATATCAATTGCTCGACAGTAATTCGTTCACCCACTGTAATATTTGCTATCATGAGAGAAGCCTCTAGTGAACACTATATATGGCCCCCGGGTCTACTTCACTTCATATTTTCAGCTCTACACTTTCACTTTGTTGCACTTCCCGCCTTCAGATCTCACCTAGCAATCAACCGTGAAGGGATTGACAACCCCTTTATAGCGTTGGGTGCAAGATTGTTTGTTTTTGCGCAGGTACATTGGTGACTTTCCTTGATACTCTTACCGGATTGATACGTTGGTTCTCAAACTGATGGAAATACTTACTGCTACTGTGCTGCATCACCCTTTCCTCTTCAAGGGAAAAACCAAAACAAGCTCAAGAGGTAGCAGTGACCACGTCAATCCCGCCACTAGTAATGCGGGATCTCTACTAGAATTGACCATAGTAATTAGCAAAGCCCTGACGCGTAAGGAGTATCGTGGTTGACCATAGTAATTAGCAAATCTAATCCCATCTTCCAAACTTCCCTCGGGTATGAATGGCACTCGATAGGGTTTTCGGAAAGCCTTTGAAATCTTTTCCTTTTCATCATCATGCATACTCTCATCCCAATTTGCGTAGAATCTACACAGAAAACTAACTAATTCCCACCGCACAACCCTCATAGGAAGGTAGGGTCATTCCCAAGTGCAAGTATCAGTGAGGAGTTCTCGGAATCAAACCACCAAGGTGGTCACCGATTCAACATGTTTCAATGCATCGGAACGAAGTGCTATTTGACATGCATACAAGTATTTTCTCGTCAAAGGGTTGCTTGCCTGGTTCCTTAAAGTCTTTGAGGTCTTATCACGCTTCTCGTCCAAATCCGAGCACTTCATCTACTTTGTTAACTTTCATTAGAAACAGTCACGATAAGCCACACAACAAGCAAAAACACAAAGTGCTCTATAAAAAATGAGTTTTATTTTGCTTGAACATCTCTTGTCATAAGAAAAATTCCTAAAGTTTGTTCTAAGGGATTTGAATCACCAGAGATTTTTGGACGATGGAAATGGAGGAATTTATGATCCTACAAGAAGTCTACACAAAATATTTTTTATAAAAAGGAGTGGATGTGCCCACCAAATAGGGCATGATTTTAGAAACATTTAGGAGGTGGTTTCATTGGATATGTAGTTGGTATGAATTTCCTATGGATTTTCTAATATGGAATATATGGTAAAAAGGGGCTATTTATTTGGTGCAACTGAAATAATGCAGACAAATGTTTCAAAAAGACTAGAAAAATATTGCATGATATTTGGATTCTGTGGAAATTTGAATCACCCGATGCACAGTTGATTTCGACCCTCTAGGGATTTCCAAAGGAGAGCTTTTAGTAGTTCAAATTTGAATTTGAATTCAAATAGTACTGAAAAGTTTCTAGGATAACTATTTAGGACATAGTTTTGGTTAGTTCTTTATTTTAGATGCATCTAGGACTTTAGATCATTAATTTTGGAGCTAGGATGATTTTTCTAGAGTTTTTACAAGTCTGTGTAAAAAATGAAAATGTTTTTACCTACGGGCCAGTCTCGCACTTAGCGCAGCATAGCGCCGCAGCGAATCAGGCCAGCCGAGCTACATGGCTGCGTGCGCGAGGGGCCCCGGAGTCGCATTCGGCCGAATACGCATCCTTCGCGAGGCAACGCAGAGGCGGGAGTTGCCTCCACTTAAGAGGGGGGGTGAGCCACTTACGGGCGACGCCTCCTCGTCGGTTCCATCCCCCTCCTCCTGCTTGAAATAGAGAAGGGAAGGGGAGGCCAGCCGAGCCGGTGGCTCCAACCAGCCTCGGCGGAGCTCTGGCTATGAGTGGACTCAAGGGGGGCTTGCCGGACCTGCCCGGGTGGTTTTTGACCACAGGGGATGCCCTGGTCCATCTGGCGTTGGCTGAAGCGGAGGTGGCTGATGGCGGCATTGGGCATGATGCCCTCGCCATGTAGGTGGGGAGCTGGAGTGCGGAGGAGCTCTGTGGAGGCTACGAGGGGTCATTGTGGGTGCCACGGTTGTGGGAGATCTTGAGGCCGCGCGCATTTCCAGTGTAGAAGGGAGGGGAGTGAACCAGAGGGGTGAGGGCGCTCGGGGAAAGCCAAATGGAGGGGGTGCATAAGTGGAGGCCCGGATGCGCCTTAGATTCTCTGGGTGCTATGAGCACGCTTGTCAAAGCCATCTTGGCAGCTTCTTGGCATAGGGGAGAGGCATCGGAGGTCGAGGGAGGCTCTCTTGCGCGCGTGGTCAACCTGCCACATCCTGCCACGAGCTATAGAACAAGTGCAAGTGATAGATCTCCATTTATGCATGTTAGCAGAGTGGTCACCACGCCCACTTATGTCCACAACATCGTTCTGGTCGACCAAATATGTCCAACATGCAAGGCATGCATGGGAGAGGGGGATTGTGGATTTTAGTCGCATATGGGGCAGTGTAGGTGGGGTTTCAGCAGGGGCTAAGTTTGCAGTAGTAAACTTGGGGGCTAGCAAAAGGGTTATTACTAGGGGGAGTTTGAGGTGAAACCATGTCTAGTAGCCCTGGCTATCTAAAAACTTCAAGACCACCAAGTTTCAGCGCAAGGAGTGGAGTGTGGCAAGCACTTGTAGTACATGGCTACATTTCTGCCAAAAATTAAGTTTTAGAAGGGTTGCTCATATTTTCCACATGAGCATGCCATATCTTTGTTTGAACTCGTGCATTAGCACACTAGCGGTGTTGTGGTAAGATTTTGGGTCATTTGCATGAACATAAGTAATGGAAGAGGGGTAAAGAGGTGTTTCCATGGTAAAAATGAGAGGTAAAGAGAGGGAGTTATCCTCCAATAATTGATTAGGGCCCATGACAAAGTTACTCTAGGTGGTAGAGGACTAGCAAAAGTTGTGGTAAAAATCTTGGAGCAAGGACGATAAATTAGGGCCAACTTTCCTTGTCCTCTAGTTTATGGCAGAAGGTGTTTGATGATATACGTGGGCACCTACTGGTATCCAATGCCCCTGATATTTAAGATGTTGCTATAATAAGTAAAAATGAGGTTGGACACAAAATTTGAGATTTGTTGGAGAAAGTTTCGAATGTAGAATTGAAAAACTCTAGAAATGGGATCAATTGTGAGGCTAGACACAATAAATTCATGCAAATTAATTCCGACTAATGCACCACTTGTGTGGTAGCATTATTTGAGTATTAAAGCATGCCCCAAAAGTTTGGGACCAATTGGAGAAACTTTATAATGTAAAGTTTCCCAATTCTAAAAATAAGCACGAGTTTGTTTATGGCTTGGGACAAGTTCATCTCATCCCCTTGATGCACCACTTGGTGTGGATGCATCATTAGAGTATCAGAACAGGTCCACCAAATTTGAGAACAATTGGAGACAGTTGGTAATGTAGAGTTGCTCAAATTTTGTTCTCGATGGATAGGGTTTTGGAATATTTAGCTGGATCAAATAAACTTGGATTGAGATGAAACTTGGAAAGATCATCACATATATCATGTGTGACTTGCTAGAATTTTCTTGTAATTGATTGAGAATATTTCTTGTAGAAATATTTTAATAGATTGAAATAGGTAGAAAGGCTTTGAAGGGTTTTGTCCAATATTTTGAACATGACCATGTGTTGAAACTCTTATAGATGGAATATATATGGCCACTCAGTTTCTCTAAATTTTCTCAAATATTTTGGAAGCAAGAAACATAACTCTTCTTCACAAAAGATCATTTCTAGCCTCAGAAAAAGGTATTTCAAAAAAATAGGAAAATAAGTTTTAAAATAATAATTTTGTGGCCTTGGGAACTCTTTTTGATAATAGGACCCAAATTACACAACTTCCCTAACTAAAGGACTTGTAGAACAAATCACAACTCATGGGTTTTTGAAAGCTTAAATTAAATATATGTGTTTTGGTTAAAATAATATTTGGTAAAAATATTTTTAGTTCATATGCACATGGTATGGTCATTGGTCAAAGACTTTAGGCAAGGAGTTGAACCTAAATAGTAGTAGAAAATTTTGTGATTTAAACACTAGCAAACACACAAGTAAACAGTAATCACGTCAAGCATCACAAGCACTTCACAAATATTTTAATTGGTCCTAATTTTTTAGCTATGTTAATTTAGCAAAGTAAGGTAAAACACACGGTATGACACCCACTGATTTTCTAGTACTTGGTTCACAATAATATAACTTCTGTCCCATTATATTTGGTTAATGCTGAAATTAATTATGCTACTGAGAAGGTCAAAGTAATCTTCGGTGATATATCTCATGAATTAAATTTCTCCATGTTTAGTAGACAACCACAAGAAATATAATTTCCTAATAAGGATGAAATAATTGGTCTTTCTTCTATTGTGGTACCTCCTACCGATCCGCTAGAACAATATTTGCTAAACCATGAAAATGATATGCGTATGAATGAAAGGAATGAAAAAGATAAGGTGTTATTTGATCAGAAACCCATCTTTAATCACAACCTACGTGTTGATATTTTAGGGGATCCTACTCCACCAAAGCGTGATCCCATGTTTGAGAGAGATGCATTACCTGATACTTCGAAATATGCTTATCTTGATGAAAATAGGATATACCATGTTATGATGAGTGTTAACCTTTCAGAGCATGAAGAAAAGGGATTACTTAAAACTCTGAAGAAGCACAAGACTGCTATTGGATACACTCTTGAAGCTCTTAAGGTCATAAGGCCCACTCTTTGTTAGCCCAATATTAATATAGAACTAGATGCTAAACGTGTCGTTTATCATAAACGTCGTCTCAATCCTCATCTGAAAGAGGTGGTAAGAACTGAGATATTACAACTTCTGGAAGCAGGTATAATTTATCCTATTGCTGATAGTAGATGGATAAGTCTTGTTCCTTGTGTTCCTAAGAAATGAGGTATAATTGTTGTTCCTAATGATAAAAATGAACTTATTCCACAAAGGATAGTAAATGGATATAGGATGGTAATTGATTTCAGGAAATTGAATAAAGATGCTAGAGGAAATCATTACCCTTTGCAATTTATTGATTAAATGTTAGAAAGATTATCCAAGCAAAGACACTTTTGTTTTCTTGATGGATATTCTAGATTCTCTCAAATACCTGTGTCAAAATAGGACCAAGAGAAAGATACCTTTACTTGCCCTTTTGGAACTTATGTTTATAGGCATATGACCTTTGGTCTATGCAATATACCTGCTACCTTTCAAACATGTATGAATCCTATATTCTACGACTTTGGTGAAAATATTTTTGAGGTTTTCATGGATAATTTTTCCATTTATGAGACTTCTTTTGATGTTTTCTTGAGCAACCATGATTTAGTTTTGCAGATATGTGAAGAAAAAATATTTCCTTAACTAATCTTCTTCAAAATGATATACCTTTAGTTTTTTATGATGATTGTGTAGAAGCCTTTGAAATACTTAAGAAAGCTTTAATTTCTACACTTATTGTTCAACCACCTGATTGGAACTTACCATTTAAAATCATGTGTGATGCTACTGATTATGCCGTTGGTGTTGTTCTAGGTCATAGAGTAGACAAGAAATTGAATGTTATTTATTACGCTAGTAAGACCCTAGATAGTGCTCAAAGAAATTACTCTACTACTGAAAAGGGGTTTTTAGCAGTTGTGTTTGCATGTGATAAGTTTAGACCTTACATCATTGATTCTAAAGTAACTATTCACACCGATCATGTTGCTATTAAATATCCTAGGGAAAAGAAAGATGCTAAAGCTTGACGTATTAGGTGGATGTTTTTACTCAAAGAATTTTACTTGCGTATCGTTGATAGGATGGGAGCTGAAAACCCTATAGCAGTTAACTTGTCTAGGATGGAAAATGTTCTTGATGAGCCACTACCTATTAATGATAATTTTCTTGATGAGAAACTTTTTGTTATAAATGCTTCACATAGTACTCCTTGGTTTGTGGATTATGCTAATTACATTGTTGCTAAATATATTTCGCCTAGCTTCAACTATCAACAAAATAAATAAATTCTTCTATGATTTGTGACATTAATTTTGGGATGAAAAGATCTTTATAAACAAGGAGTAGATGGTGGTATTGGATGTTGTATACCTAAGCATGAACTGGAACATATCCTAGGAAGTTTCACTTTGAGGCCTACAGAGGACACCATGCTATTGACAGGACTGCAGACAAGGTATTACAATCCAGTTTCTATTGGCCTACTCTTTTTAAAGATGCTCGTAAGTATGTCCTTTCATGTGATGAATGTCAAATAGTTGGTAACATCGATAAATGTCATGAAATGCCTATGAATTATTCACATGCTATTGAACCATTTGATGTTTGGGGCTTTGATTTAATGGGACATTTTCCTGCCTCTAATAGGTATACTCATATTTTAGTTCTATTGATTACGTTACTAAGTGGGTCGAAGCTATTCCAACTCGTAGTGCTGATCATAACACCTTTATCAAAATTCTTAAAGGCATAATTTTCCCGAGGTTTGAAGTCCCTAGATCTTTAATGATTGATGGTGGTTAACATTGTATTCATGGTGCTCTCCATAAACTTCTAGCCAAATATGATGTTGACCATAGAATTGCATCACCTTATCATCTTCAGTATGGTGGTCAAGTTGAATTGAGCAATCGAGAAATAAAATTATTCTTGCAAAAGAGTGTCAGTAGGTCTAGAAAGAATTGGTCTAAGAAACTAGATGATGCTTTATGGTCTTATATAATTTCTTATAAAAATACCATGGGGATGTCTCCATATAAAATAGTCTATTGAAAATCTTGCCAATTACCTATTGAGTTAGAACATAAAGCTTATTGGGCAATTGAAGAACTTAATTATGACTTGAAACTTTCGAGTGAAAAGATGTTATTTGATATTAGATCATTAGATGAATGGAGGATACAAGCCTATGAAAATGCCAAGTTATTTAAATAAAAAGTTAAAATATGGCATGATAAGTGAATCCCAAAACGAGAGTTCAATGTAGGAGATCTACTGCTTTTGTACAATTGTCGTTTCATATTATTTACACGAAAACTCCCCTCCAAATGGGAAGGCTGAGATGTTGTCGACGAGGTTTATCACTTCGGTGATATAAAGATCAATAACTTTGAAGCAAATATCCGAGTGTGGTAAATGGGCAAAGAATTAAGCATTACATGTGAGGTACGCCAATAATAGTGAAACTAACATTATTCAAGTAATAACACCGGAGGAGCACATAAGAGATACCTTTCGGAACGCTCCAGAAACCAGAAAAGGAAGTACATACGTGAAAGGGTAAGAAAACTAAATCCAAAAATTCCAAAAGAACATCGGTTTTGTTGGTTTTCGTATTTTAGAAAATTTCAAAAAATAAAAAGGATTCAAGGGGACCCACAAGGGAGGCACAAGCCATCAGGGCGTGCCCAAGATGGCTTGTGGGCCCCTCGTGTGGCCTCCGGACTATGTTTTCTCCCCGAGGATTTATTTTGACGTGGAAAATCCTTATATATACTCCCGAATGTTTTGACCACTGCATCGCAAGTTTTTTCTCTGTTCTTGTTTTGAGTTGTTTTTCTCGTAGATGTGAAAGTATGTTGTCACAGGATTCATATGGAGAGAGCTATGTTTCCCACTATGTTGCAGATCCAAAGATATGTAAGGTTATTTGTACACATCTTTGGTCCACAGATGAGGAGGAAGACACCGCCTTGGAGGAGACAAAGTATGCTAGTTCATATGAAAATGAAGTTCTACTACCTTAGCCTAGAGATATGCACATGGAATACAATATGTCAAGTCTCCGAAATGGAGTAAACAAAGCTAAGACCCAATTTACCCCATCCCATTTTCTGCAGGAAAGCAAGGAGGAATTATGCAAGACAATCCTGAAGTATCAGAAAGAAAACGTTGACTTGTGGAAATAAAATATTATCCTCACATGCAGGCTAGAGAATAAGAAAGCCACCGCACCATCACCACCATCACCCAAGAAGAACACCTGAATAAATGGGTATGGGCACCACCCTTTTCTTGTTCCAAGCTTGGGGGAGGTGCGCCAATATCATATCACCTTAAGCTCTACCATCACCATCTATCTTAGTTCGATCCTCAGCTATTTAGTGATTTAGATAAATAATAGTTGATATTTCCTTTCCTTATAATTTTTTCTTTGAGTTCTAGATACCCTTGTAATCTAGTATGAGAGTTATATAATAAGGATTAGTTGAGTTTATCTTCTTTACTCGTGTGCACCCATCATCATAGCATGGAAATAAAAGAGTTAAAAATATCATATGCTTATCTCATGAGGAGTAATGACTTGAAATTTAAAAGGGTATAAGTGATAAAAGTTTTTGAGAATAAACAAACATAGTATTAGTCGTTGTAACTATCTACGCAAGATTATGATAGAGGAGAGGGTATTCTCATATAAGTACACTATCTTGGACATCTTTCATGATTGTGAGCCCTCACTAAATATTGTATACTGCTCAAGTGTTGATGTAGAGCATGGAAGAGAACGTAATTAGCATGGTAGTTTATATCCACATAGAAGTTATCTGGTCTTGGATTCTTTAACATCTGATGCTTGCTTTAGATCCTTTTCTAGCCCAAAAACATGAACTAAGTAGAGATGCTACTTGTGCATCCATAACCCTGAAACCTAGTTTCTTGCCAAGAGAGGCCACCACATCTACCTATGGATTGAATAAGATCCTTCAAGTAAGTTGTCATCAGTGCATCAAGCAATTAAAATTGCTCTTAAATATGTAAGGTCTTTTATTGCAAGGGAAATTAAGCTTTGTATGATCTTGTGATGGAAAAGAAATAAAAGAGACAGAGTGCCTAATAAAGTTTGCTATCACAGGGGGCAATATAAAGTGACGTTCCATTGCATTAAGAGTTTGCACATTCAAGAACTTAAAAGCACATGACAACCTCTTCTTACCTCTGCGAAGGGTCTATCTTTTACCTTCATGAGTTCATTCCTATGTGTGTGTCAATAATGTTCATTCCTCTTCCTGCATTTTAGCTCTATCGTGGCAAGCATCATGTATTGAGGAAAGATTCATACTTATATATGCAACTGGATGTAGATGAACATGATTTATTGTTGTTGATATTATCCTTGAGGTAAATGACTTGGGTGGAACATCATTATGAGGAGATATATGATAATATACTTGCTTCTATGCTAATATTCATGATGATCCCATGTCCATATTTTAATTTATTGACTACTCCCTCTCAAATCATGAGGCCGTTATTCTCGAGCACGGCCTTCGCTTGAGGACAAGCGAGGTCTAAGCTTAGGGGAGTTGTTATGTCCATTTTGCATCATCGTTACTTATTGTTATTTGTGTTACTATTGTCCATTATTCCCTAGTATCAAACAATTCTTTTGCCCTTTTTCTCTAAATATGAAAGGTACATCACAAAGAGGGAAATATTTGGAAAGAGTAATCATGGACCGGGAAACCAAAAAAAAGGTTGAAAAATCACGGGACTCCGAATGACCTGAAAGTTCACGGGATTTTTCTATGGAATATTTAAGAACTAGTGGGCCAAAATTATTATAGAGGGTGTCCACTTGCTAGCCATAAGCCAATAGGATGCACCCACCCCCTAGGCATGCCATGATATCTTGCAGGCCCCCTGCAGGCCCTCTGACGCCCCTCTTTTCCTATATGGTGTGTTTTGACCTAGAAAAAAAATCGTAAGCAACCTTTCGGGACGAAGCGTCACCATCTCGAGGCGGAAAGCTAGGCACAGCCCTTTTGCTCTCTAGCAGAGATATTCTGTCAGGGGAATTCCCTTCTGGGAGGGTGAAATCAAAGCCATCGTCAACACAAATGCTTCCTCCTTCATGGGAGGACCAATATTCATCAACATCTTCACCAAAACCATCTCATATCCAATTGTAGTTCATCAATTGTATTCAATCTTTGTCTCAAAATCTCAGATTGGTACATGTGGGTTACTAGTTATGTTGATTACATCATATAGTTGATGCTTGTTGGATTATTTGGTGGAAGGTTTTATGTTCAAATCCTTAATTATTATTATTACACCTCTGATCTTGAACATGTTGATGAGGTGTGAGTCTTAACTATTGTTCATGAGAACATGGGAGAAGTATTGTTCTAAGTAATCATGTAAAGTTGGTATATTTGTTCGATATTTTCATGATATCTATGTTGTTCCTCCTCTTAGTAGTGTCATGTGAACATCGACTACAAGACACTTCACCATGTTATGGGCATAAGGGAAGTCGTTGTGGAGTAACAAGTAGATGATGGGTTGCGAGAGTGACAGAGGCATAAACCGAAGTTTATGTGTTGCTTCATGAGGGGATGATTTGGATCCACATGATTATTGCTATGGTTTGATTTTTCTTAATTTTTTTCATAGTTGGAGATGCTTGCGAGATAGGGTAATAATAAGTTGGTTGTTTTTTCAAGTAAGAAAAAACACCTTAGTACTGGTCCACCCACATGTCAATTTATCAAAGTAGCGAACGCGAATCAACTCAACATGATGAATGTGACTAGACAGAAATTCCCATGTGTCCTCGAGAGCGCTTGATTAATATGAGAGTACTTTCTGGCCTGTCCATTGCTACAAAAATAATTGTGCTACCTTGCTGCACCTTTTCTATTATTGTTACTTGTCACTTGTTATGAATTATATTGATACACAACTATCTACCACTTTTACTTACTACACCTGCAAAGAATACCATGTTCAAAACAGCTTGTCATTTTCTTCTGCTCCTCGTTGGGTTCCACACTCTTACCTATTGAAAGGACTATAGTTGGTCCCCCATACTTTTGGGTATCACAGGCTACCTCCGGAGGAGCTATGAAGGCCACAGGAGGAGGCTGTGGCAGGTCCGCGGCATTCGTGGAAGTAGTCCAGGCTGAAGGGGGCGAGAGGAGGAGCAGGGCGAGCTCGGGGCGGATCACTTGGACAGGGACTGGGGGACACCGATGGCTTTCAACACACGCAGGTCACCTTATAGAGATAAGGAAGGGGGCCGACCATCTGTCACGCTAGAAACGCCGTGGGGGATCCCTTGGCGAGCGGGGTAAGCACGAGGAGATCGGGACCTCGGGCAGGACGCAGCTAAAGTGCTCGAGCACACTATGGCGTGATCGAGAGTATGCATATGGCTGGTATGGTGTGCCTCAGAATGCTTTCGGTACACCCATCATGTCCATTAGTTGTGTAGGCTATCCGGGTTGGGGTGCAAGGAAGCGATGAGAGAGGAGGGAAAATAAAATGGAGGTGGGGAAGGGCAATGTAGGGGTTGTGTAGAGGTAGAAACGAGGTTTTGACACCATCAATCATAGAGTTGAGTCCATGAGAATCTTACTGGAGGTAGAGGAGGTATTTCAGTGACTATGGTAAGAATTTTGAGAGCAAGGAAAATAGTAAAAGTGGTGAAAATAATATCTTTGGGAAATCACTAAAGGTGTTTGATGTTGTTTTCACTAAGGTAACTTGATCTACTTATCATGAAAATTAACAGGAATGGAAATTAAGACCAAATCAACTTGTCCAAAAGTTTTTAGCTAATTTGGAGAAAGTGGCTAATTCAAAAGTTTCAAACCATAGAATTGGGCAGAAATGATTTTGCTTAGATCAATCTAATCTAACATGTTCTCATTCATGCTCCACTTCGTATGGATGCATGATTAGTGTATCTGAACATGACCATACAGTTTGAGCACAAATGGAGACACTTGGCAATACAAAGTTCTTCAAATTTGTATTAGGAGAGAGAGGGTTTTGGGTCATTTTGGTGAATGAAAATTATTTGGATTGACATGAAACTTGCCAAGATCATGACATATGGACAATGTGACATGTCTAATACTTGAAATAGACATAAAGGGTTTTAGATGGTTTTGTCCAATATTTTGGACATTACCGTGTGTTGAAACTCTTATATATGGAAAATATATGCTCACTAAGTTACCCTCATTTTTCTCAAATATTTTTCCCTACAAAAGAGCATTTCGAGCCTTAAGAAAAAGAATTGAAATAAAATATGAAAATAATCTTTAAAAATAATATTTTGTGGTTTTGGGAACTATTATATATATTAGGTTTCAAATATAGGTTTTGAAAGTATTTGAATAGCCCAATATAAGGACTTGTAATTCAAGCCTCAACTGAGAGGTTTTTGAAAACCTAAATTAAATTAATGCTTTTATGGACAAAATAAATTTGTTTAAAAATAGTTTTTAGTCCTATACACATTGCACGATCATTGGCAAAGAATTGGATCAAGGAGATGAGTCTAGAGAGTAGTACGAGTTTTATGGATTAAGCCACAAGTAAGCAAACAAGCAAATAGCTATCAAGTCAAGCATCACAAGCAGACAAAACGTTTTTTGGTCCAAGTTTTTGAGTTCTATTAACCAAGTCGTGTGAGGCAGATCACAGGGTGTGACATGCCACTATGTTCATTCGCCAAGGGAGTCCTCAACAAAACATCAAGAAGGGTGACAAAGCCACATTTATACACGTAAATGTATATGTAGTAACAAAGGCCATGGAACCAACCAGAGGTTGTAAAAACATGTTGAGATATACAACACAAATTTTAGGCATAAAGTCACCCACCTATCAACTAAGCTCCTCTAAACAATTTAATATAGAAGTGCTATGAAGTATATGAAAATTAACAACATGGTGTTGAGCTTTCCAAACATCACGTCATGGTATACTCATGACATATGCCATGGGCTTGCTTATCTAGTGAGGTAGGGGCCAAATGATGCTAGTGGGTTCTGGAAGCGATATTTGGGACAAGCGGTGCGGGACACGAGATGTACGCAGGTACGGGGCCCTCCATGGGAGGTAATATCCCTAGTCCTATCGGATCGAACTATATGGATCACAAGAACTACAATGGTGCTCCTTGAGTTGTTCGCCGGAGGACAAAGAAGGAGATATCTCTCCACTATTTCCTCTCCTTTATGTGGTGTGTGTGTGTGTGTAACTACACAAAACCCTCAGCTAGGAGGGGTATTGGGAGATTTTATAGGTCAAACCCTAACTTACAATACGCATGGGAAATAGGGGTGGACTTCAGTTGGCAGTCTCTCTAGCCGGTCGTGGGGCCCGACGACTACCTGGGACCGCCAGCTGCAGGCTACTGAGGCTGGAGGGCCCTCCGGCTTCCCGGCACTATAGACACGTGTCAACGACGTCATGAAGTGGTTTGCACTGTGCATGCACACTACCTCCTCACCCGGTCATCGTCCGCCCCCGTCAGTAGTACGACAACCTCCATTGTAGCCATGCATGCCCTGGTTAGCGGTTGAGGGGCACTATTGCCACGCCTCACCGTTATGGTGAGGTCTTGTCACACAAAGCGATGGGACGGGCGCTGACCCATCGGCTGCCGCCTTGTGCCTAGCTGGGCCACGGGGTGGATTTATGTTGAGCCAGACTGCATTGTAGGGCACCGAGTAGGGAAAGTTAGCCCAAGGGGCGCATGTGGCCCTAACGTTTTGAAAAAGGGACAAGTGTCCTTGAGCCTCCCTGGGGGTTATGTCCCCAACACATCACTTCCACTACAATTTCTCAACTCCCAAGTCTTGAAACACTTCCTCTTGTGAAAACTTATACTTGGGTAATAGTATTTTATTCAAAAATTGTCCAACGACAAGTATTAGTTGTCTAAACTAAAGAAAAAAAAACGCTACTAGCAATAACCATCCCCTTGTGCATTGGTTGTTTGATGCACGAGGTGTAGAAAAGTATTGCCCCTAGGTTCGCCGAATATCGACGACCAGGTTTGTTGCTTTCCTGAGAACTAGCATGTTCTCATAATACACCTTAGAAACTTCTCTTCTCTACAAAGGGCTAGTGATAACATACTAGAAATAACATATAGGAGGACTTTCAATGCAACTAGCTCTTTGCTTAGAGCCATGGTGACTCATCCGGTAGAAGGATTGCCTTGGGTGCGGCTTAGTGAAATTATGAACATAGCTAATATCATTATCATTGTTGGTGAAGCAAAAATAATTACACCACTACTCAAGAGTGATGTTGAAGTCTTGGTCTAGGAGACATAAAATGATTCTCTCCTCCTCATGGGCATTTGCTACTAAACCAACATTATGCAAGAGAGTACTTAGGAACTCAAGCGTCAATCGTTCACAAGTCTGAATTCCGCGCTAGACAAAATGATGCAACCCAGCATTACGATAAACCAAATTGAAATCATGAGTGATACCTAGCTTAACGACAGTATTTGCACAAGGCCATTTTTTTCTTCGACCTCCCTTGAAGTGAGCATGTGTTACTTCTTTCTTGCTCCTTTGTCGGTGAAGATGATCCCGTGTGTTGGTGTACTAAAATATGTGGATTTAGTACATAGGCAGCCGCGGCCCTCGACCCGGTAATACCCTATCGATCGGCACCACACTTCATACTACAATGAGAAAAGACGAGAAACAAGGCCCCGACAAGCCACCTTGCCGAGAGGAGGAAACCCATACAGCAACCGCGCCCAGCAAAGTCCTTCCAGATCTCCGTCGCTCGACCTCATCGGGGTGATTGTAAGATTCAATGAGGTATAGAGCGGCCTGGCGGTTAGGTGGGACTAGTCACAGGAATGCAGTCGCTTTAAAAACACCTATCCCGTGGGGTGTCAAGAAAATAGGAAGTAGTTGGATGACCGACACAGATGGAGAGATAGTCCTTGCTAGGGACCATCGCTCGTGTGCCACCTCATGGCGCATTTAATGCGTATGTCTCTGTCTGTCACAGTTTGGTATTTCCCTGTCTTGCTTCTGTTAGTAGCTTTGGCAGTTAGCTGGTGGACTATCCTCCAACAAAAATAGCAATTTAGCCACTTTGGTAACCCCTTAAACTATAAAAGAAGGACCATGGCTACCGTTAGAAAGGTTGAAACCCCGTTCATTCCACCCACTTAGCTTATGCCCTCGAGCAACCTTGTTAGGCAAGACCGTCTATATTGTGATGGCCCACATAATCCACCAAAACACACGACGTAGGGTTTTACACTCCGAGCGGCCCGAACATATCTAAACCACCTATATATGCTATTGTCGGTGATGCTCTGTTTTGCATTCATAATCCTCGCAGAACCGTCCCTTCAATCGTCGGTTAAGCACCCCGACATCTTTTTTGCACCTGTAGGGCGATTTGGTACACGAATCTTCTCCGCCATAGCGTATTCCATCGACCATTGTCGTGCAGTAAAGACTGGGGTCCCTAGTGCCCCAGACTTGTGCACGGGCGCGAAGAGCCCTTTTCGGCAGAGCATGGCAGGACCTAGTCAAGATGCAACCCCCAAGATTATCAAGACCTAGTCAAGAGCCTTGCCGAGAAGATGACCAAGGCCACGCCCATCTAGTGGGCGTGATGAGCTCACCAAGTACAAGACCCCGGCAAGCTCCCTTGCCGTGACAAAGTATGAAGCCCCGGGCAAGCACCCTTGCTGGAACGAAGACTCAAGGCCCCGACAAGCTCCTTGCCGGGATGAGGGGCCTGGCCACTGGTGGGCAACCTCCCTTGCCATGGTGCCACCTCCCCACAAGTTCCAGCGCATTCCGCAAGTGCGAGCGCAGCGTCTAGGTGTTGAAAGACCTGGATACGTGTCTTCACCAGCACATCGCTGACAAGGACAAGACGTGCATGAAATGCACCTGACAGCGGTAGATGGATAAGAAACGCCCTAGGTTCACTATAATTCCTCGTGAACCTACCATCGAGCATTGTAGGCGACCCCTTTTCCTATAAAAGGAGGCCCTTAGCTCTTTTCGAAGGGAGTTATACTCTTTGGACATCGACCCATAAGACGATTATCAACGGTCACTTTAACAATCAACAACATAACGCTTAATACAACCAGACAAGAAGGACGTAGGGTTTACGCGTAAGTAGCCCAAACCTGGGTAAAAAGGCTTGCCGGGTGCTGAATTTTAGCTCTGCTCTTCACGTCACCTCTTCGCGCCCTATGATCACAAGGGTTTCACGTTGATTCCCATAGGTGTCGACCTTGCATCGCCGACATCTTCAACGTGCCAGGTAGGGGGTGCGGAGTTTTGCGCTGCGCCGCAGTTCCCCCTGAAACGGGGTACCGCGGCGGACGCTCTGTTCTGCTACGGCTTCCCAAGGCCTTTGCGAGCGCGTTGCTGAGCGAGCGCGAGGTAGGGACGCGGAGGCTTCAATGGCGGCGCCGTCGGGCCGATGCGTCGCTCAGGGCCAATGCGCATCTCTCGAGTGTGTACCTAGGAGCTTCACAGAGGCCTCGGTGCATACTCCGGAGGACGCACCAAACGGCCCCGAAGCCCCGGCGCCAAACGGCCCCGAAGCCCCGGCGCGCACTCCAGCGTAAGTGTTGTGCCCCTGAGAGCATCGTATCGTCGCCCAAGATGCGCTCGGGGGCTCCGCAAGCACAGCCTAGCACGAGAAAGGTAAAGGGGTTACACCCTGGCCACCTTTTTCTCCAAATGATGGCCGTTGACTGTCGGCAAGAAGCCTTTGCCTGAGAAAAAGCTGGCGGGAGCGGTAATTTCCTGCTTGACGGGGGTCCCGACACCCCGGCAAAAGATTCAAGTGCCATGCAACCGCGGCGTGAGCAGATAAGTTTTTAAGTTTAAGATTCACATGTGAAGTAGATAGATTCTATGTTTTCCCTTTAAAATGTTTCCAATCTTTGTGTGTGGAGTCTGCGCATACTGGGACCTTTCCAAAGATCTGTGCACCTTGTATTTGTTTCGAACTCGTTAACGACCTGAACGGCCAGAGAGCGCCTTCAAACTGTTTCGAACATGATCAACAGAGCAAGTGGATACGTAGCGCATGATTTCCTCTCAAGCTGCGCTTGTCTGTTTCTATGGTTGCACTGAACGCGGCAAGGAGCCTTGCCAGTAGTTGCTGACAAGCTCCCAGAAAATCCAAAGACAAATCATAAAAAGAATAGAATTGGAAAAACGGAAAACAATCTTGTCATTCATTTGTTTGGGATACTCTCAAACATATTACATGGATGATATGATCTACTCTAACCTAGAAATATTTGTCTATGGCATGGAACTACGCTCGCACGGACTAGATTGTAGGAAGACATGGAGCGGCCCTCCGTACGATCCAGGATGGTTCCTCCAGGACCACCACTACACAGAGGAGAACGAGGCCGAGAGAGATTTAGGACCAGAACTCCGGGCACTGCCAGGAAGATGAGGCAGCTCCGGTCGGTCCGGCGCGGGAAGGGATCGAGCGGCGGACTGACGGTGATGGTACGACCGGCGGTTAGCCCGAGGACAGGTCCTCATATGCAGAGAATGTTTGTAGGGGGCCCGACCCGCTTCCACGGTCGTCACCATCCGTCCCTTCGTCATCACTCCCACACGAGGAAGGGCTTTCAGTCTCGCTCGAGCTCTCTTCGCAGCAGCCGAGACTCGCACCTAAGCTCCCATATAGCTCCCGTGGAGAACGTGCCCATTCGAGAGGATGTGGGCGCGGGCGAAGCTGTTCCACCCGTGACCGAGGAACAGGGTCCGAGGCCCAGTACGCTCCACGACCACCGGCACGACACCATTGCCACAACCATGCATGCCATGCCACAAGGTTGGGGACCCCTGTCCTTCCGTTGCCTCGGCAAAGACACTAGGGAGTCGGAGGCGGGACCTGATGGGTCCTCGTAACTGGACGAGGAAATCCATCGGGTTCCTTCCGACGTGGAACGCCGCATGAGCAAGCCTCGGGGAAGGCGGAGGTGCTGGAGCAGCGCTCCGCCTCCCCTGACCTCAACCTGCACGAGCACATGGGCCCCTCGCCCTTCCTCCGCCACGGGCGCCCGGGCCGTCTTCCACCGTTGCACCCCCAGAAGCTGTGGTATGATCCGAACGGGATCCTCTCACCGCCCTAGCGGCCGACGGTGGCCGACTCCGTCCCCTAACCATGGTTAGGGGCGAGCGCCACCTGCAGATAGAAGAAGACTCTGAATACCAAGGCTGAGCAGATGGTGGATTCAGAACGAGTTGGGTGAGCAAAACCGCTCGCAAACCCTCCCAATTTATAGGATGGGGCCCAGGAGCTAGCCTCCCTTGCTCCAGAAGCCACCACACCTCTCTCCAAATCGCTCTTGCTCATAGGCGAACAGGGAACCACCGTGTTGTACCAATGCATGCACATGCGGGCCCAGTCGCTACTACGCATTTCAAGGCCACATCTGCCACCTGTCCATCCATAACTGCGCACGCCACACGCGTGGCACAGGCATTTCAGGAGGTGGAAAGGCCACTCCACGCATGACCTCCCACTTCGCGCGTCCAATCTGCGACGTGGGGAAAAAGCAACTACCAGCGGATCCAACCACGAAGGCACGTGCACCTCTTTGGACCTGGCCAAACAACGCTTCGCATGCGTGTGTGGCCCAGGCCCGGGGGCTCCTGTCGGTGCACTAAAGACTGGGGTCCCTAGTGCCCTAGATTTGTGCATGGGCGTGAAGAGCCCTTGCTGGCAGAGCAGGGCATTACCCAGTCAAGATGCAGCCCCCAAGATTATCAAGGCCTCAGCAAGCGTGCCTTGCCGGGAAGATGACCAAGGCCACGGCCATTTGGTGGGCGTGATGAGCTCACCAAGTACTAGACCCCATCAAGCTCCCTTGCCGGGACAAAGACTGAAGGCCCCCGCAAGCTCCCTTGCCGGAATGAAGAATCAAGGCCCCGACAAGCTCCTTGCCGAGATGACAGGCCTGGCCAGTGGTGGGCAACTGCCCTTGCCACAGTGCCACGTCCCCCAAGTGCCAGTGCATTCCGCATGTGCCCGCGCAACGTCTAGGTATCGAAACACCTGGATACGCGTCTTCACCAGCACATCCCTGAAACGACAAGACGTGCATTAAATGCACCTGCCAGCGGTACATGGATAAGCACCGCCATACCATCGAGCACTGTAGGCGACTCCTTTGCTTCTAAAAGGAGGCCCTTACCTCATTTTGAAGGGAGTTGGACTCTTTGGACATCGACCCATAAGACGGTTATCAACGGTCACTGTAACAATTAACAACAAAATGCTTAATACAACCAGACAAGCACGGCGTAAGGTTTTACGCGTAAGCGGCACGAACCTGTGTAAAAAGGCTTGTCGGGTGCTGATTGTTAGCTCTGTTGTTCACGTCACCTCTCCCCGCCCTACGATCACAAGGGTTTCACGTTGATTCCCATAGGTGTTGAACTCACATAACCAACAACCATATTCATCAAGTTCCCATGACACCGAAGAAGGCCAGGGGAGAATCAACAGCCGTTCCATCTTAGTCCAGAATGCCCCTACCGAATGTTTGCGGTGACAGAGGCGGGGATGGGCATCATACTCTTCATGCTGAACAGCACAACCACAACACCATGCGGACCTCCGCGAACAGCAACCCAGACCTAGATGTGGTTATGTCCCTGAATACACCGGCGAGGTCTGGAGACGGCACTACAACGGCGGCGAACAACATGACTAATGCCATGACCAATGCCGAGGCACGTTCAGCGCCGCCTCCTCCAATCACTTCACAAGACCACCGCAACCAATGCCTCGGGGAAGCGACCCCGACCGGCATGCGGAAAAGATCATGCATATCAACCTCAGGGTGCACGGGGATAGCATCATGAACAACCTCCTCGTGAGAATGGGTAGGAGACCACGGTGCGCGGAAGTGCTCCTTCTCGCACTGCCAAGAGTTAGAGCACCACCCACGCCTCACATTGCTCCATGACCGAAAACAGGGGGAAGCCCTGGCGCTGGCCCTGCTACTTCTCAACTTCCTGCCTATGCCAGAAAACATGAATGAGTGGAGGGCGACCATCTAGAGTCTGCTCAGCTTAACGAATTGCGACCAGCCGGATGCGGCAGAAACTTTGCACGGGCATCAGGCGACTCTAATGAAGCCTACTACTGGCCGCAATGCTGGTGGAGCGCCTACGGTGCAATCTCCCCCATGACAACAATCAGCCCATGGGACCGACATGCATGACGAGGTGTCCCACGCCTTGATAGAATCATGGCTGAAGAAGCATCAACATCAGGTCTAGAAGTATACGCACAAGGAGGACACGTGTACCACCATCGAGAGGCGACGAGAGACATGTCGCCAATTGGAAGGTCACGCAGATCTAGTCATCGACCAGCCAACGTCGAGAGTGCCCGACAGCCTACCTTACAAAGTTGGTTGTCCGGCTTTCACTTGCGAGCTATGTCAAGTCCACTGGCCTTCTAGCAGAGCCATCAAGCCGGAGTTACTGGACAAGTACGACGGCAAGATCAGCCCATCAAAGTTCCTCGACATCTATACCACAGTGGTGCAGGTTGATGGGGGACACGATGAGAAGGTGCTCGCCAATTACTTCCAGTTGGCGCTCAAGCCTAACTTGTGGAGTTGGTTGATGAACTCGCCGGAGGGATCTATTTCCTCCTGCGCGAATCTATGAAATCAGTTTGTTGGTGCCTACCACAGGGGCCACAAACTCGTGGGGAAGCCTAGTGATTTGCATGTGATTCCTCAAAAAGATGGCGAGACCCTCTGCAAGTACATCCAGGGATTTAGCCGTGTACACCACAACATCCCGTACATCCATCCTGTCGCGGTGATTGCTACGTTCCATATGAACGTAAGTAATCACTGGATGCGTGAGGAGATGAGTATCAACAAGATACAACACGTGGCTGAGCTATACGCTCTAGCTGACAGGTGTGCGCGTGCTGAAGAAGGAAGAAGACTTTCTGGGGAGGACGCAGGTGTGGAAGTCGACTCAGACGACACCAACAACGTATCCGCTTCCAAGGGATAGGGCCGGAAGCGCAACAAGAAGTGCAAGGGCAAGGAAATTATGGCCATTGAAGGTGCAACAACTCCACTGCCCGTAATAAGGAAAAGTCCGTGGAGCCCGACAAGCACGTTGCCGCCTACATCGGAGATGACGAGGCCGCGGCAGGGGACAAAACCAGAAGGCCATGCAGCACGATTCACCTCACCAAGGGTCATGGAATTTCTGAGTGCCGTCAAGTGGACCAACTTGCTGAGAAACAGAAGCAGGAATACGAGACGAGTGACAAGGAGAAGGGCCAAAATGGGCGGGTGGATCCGGCGAGAGGAACCGTGGAAACCTCCCCGACAAGGCCAAGCACCACAAGGATAAACCTGCTAGAGGACTAGAAGAGAAATCCTACAACGAAGAAGCCGATGACGATGAGGACGAGGAAGGGTCAGAAGACCATGAATCTAGAAGGTTGTGGATCCTATGTGCAGTGACTAAGGAGCATCTTTGCCCTCCTCCCACACGCAACTGAAAAAGTGGGATCGTGAGGTTAAAGTGGCTGAACCAACGGCAGAAGCAAGGAAAACCCTGAAAATGTCAAACACTCCAATCATATTTGACACCGATGATCACCTCGATCGCACCACTGCCGTCGGGTGTGTTCCATTGTTGGGCTTGCCAACAATTCACAACCTCAAGGTGACAACGATGTTGGTCGATAGTGGGGCTGCTTTGAAA
The DNA here is from genome assembly GCF_904849725.1 of Hordeum vulgare subsp. vulgare. Lineage (NCBI taxonomy): Eukaryota > Viridiplantae > Streptophyta > Magnoliopsida > Poales > Poaceae > Hordeum > Hordeum vulgare. The sequence goes on along the minus strand of NC_058524.1, from coordinate 363,528,899 downwards.
TTGATCTCCCCCAACGTGAGGAAGCGGTTGCAGATTCCCGACATGGATCTCAAGCCAACACGGTCCCTTCCGGGGGTCAACCGAGCGAAAGTGCAGCCCAAGGGAAAGATAAACCTATCGGTGACGTTTAGCAAGGAGTCAACTTCAGGAAAAAAAGTTCACCTTCGACATCGCCAAGATATGCGTGCCATGCAACGGGATCTTGGACCGACCGATGCTAGCGAAGTTCATGCCGGTGTCCCATCATGCCTACAAAATGGTCGAGATGTCAGGGCCGATGAGCATCATCATCAATCACGCTGACAACAAGGACGCAATCCTCTATATCGACAAGCTGTACTCGGAAGTAGTCGCAGCATCTGGTGATAAAGCACTCGCTCCTGATGGCGAAACTCCATGGGAAAGAAGAGGAGCAAGAAATATAACAAGCACGCCCCTGGGTGCTGCATGCCCGCTGAGTAATCGTCAGAGACTTCGGCCATGTGGAGCAAGAAGAATAAAGTGACCATCCCCTAGAACAAGCAAGTGGTTGCACGGGAATACGTCGAGGGTGGCACTTTCACCATAAGTGCCACCCTCGACAACAAATAGGAAAGAGCACTCGTCGCCTTGCTACGGACGAATGTCGATATGTTTACCTAGAAATCATCTGACATCCTTGGTGTTCCCAAGAAGCTGATCGAGCACCACCTTGTCATCAGTCTCCAAGCACGCCCGTCAAGCAGAAGGCTGAAAGCAAGCACTAGAGCGACAGGAGTTTATTCCCAAGGAAATCAAGAAACTAGAAGCAACACGCATGGTCAGAGGCATCCTCCACCCAACATGGTTGGCGAACCCTGTGGTAGTGTGTAAGGCGAATGGTAAGTTGAGACTTTGCATCAACTTCACTCATGTTAACAAAGCTTGCCCGAAGGACCCCTTTCCTTTTCCACACATTGACTAGATAGGGGACCCGACCACCAGCTGCAACCGTTTATTCTTCCTTGACGCCTCACTACTTCAGGATGCTGCTAGCACAACACTACAATGAGAGACCATTTCGCGAAACTATGTGCTACGCATGAATCGCAAATGGTGATGTCGAAAAACCATTAAAAAAGATGCACAACGTTTGCGATGGCAGAGAGATCAAAGACGATTCAGATTAGAGTTGTGTGTGTGATGCGTGGCATACGATTCATGCCAACGAACTATTTGCGTTGAGGAAGGATAGCAGAAATGAGTAGCTAGATGAAGTTGTGTGCGATATACGGCATACAGTTCACTCGGATGAACTCTTTGTGATTAGTCAACCCAATAGAAATGGTCATCCAAATCAAAGGTCTGTGCGATATACAACATACAGTTCACTCGGATGAATTGTTTGCGTTGAGACAAGAGAACAGAAATTGTTCAACTTAACAAGAGAAGTCTGGTACGCGGAAAACAGGTGTCTAATCAGAAATGTGTGTGAAGACCGATAATAACACATATGATTGATGCTAATAAGATGTGTGTGCTGTGGGCAAACACATCCTGATATATAATTGTCAGTGAACAAGTATATGGATCATAGCTGTAACACCCTGTGTTTAGCTTTCCTGACTAATTAACTTATTTCAAAAATTAGGACTAATTAAAATTATTGTGAATGCTTGTGATGCGTGAAGTGACTATTGTTTGCTTGCTTGCTTGTATGCTTGTGTTTGGTTCACAATAATTCTTGTAATTCTTCAGACTCACCTCCTTATCCCAAAACTCCTTCCTAATGACCATGCCATGTGTTTAGGACCAGAAACTATTTTTACCAAATATTATTTTCACCAAAAAGAACTTCTTTGAATTAAGCTTTCAAAACCCCTTAGATGGCATTTGTACTACAAGTCCTCAAATTAGGGAATTTATTTTGCACCAATTATTTTATTTAAACCCCATTATCAAAATGACTTCCCAAAACCAGAGTATTATTATTTTAAAGGTTATTTTACTGTTTTATTTTAAAGCCTTGCTGTGAGCCCAGAAATGGTCTCTTAAGAAGGAAAGTTATTCTTATTGCTTTCAAAATATTTGAGAAAATGTAGGAAAACTCAGTGAGCATATATATTCCATATATAGGAGTTTCAACACATGGTCATGTTCAAAATATTGGGCAAACCCCTTCAAAACCCATCCTGCCTATTTCAAGATTTTGGAATATTTCTATAAGAAATATTCGAAATAAATTCGAGTAAAATTCTAGCATCTCACGTATGATATATGTGTTGGTCTTGCCAAGTTTCATCTCATTCCAAGTTGATTTGCTTCCCGTAATTATTATAAAACCATATATGTCCAGATCCAAATTTGAGCAACTCTACATTGCCAAGTGTGTGCAATTGTGCTCAAATTTGGTAGACATGTTCTGATACTCCAATATGTTGATTTTTTACTTTTGCGAAACTTTACATTATAAAGTTTCTCCAATTGACCCCAAACTTTTTGGGTATGCTTTAATGCTCACATAATGCCCCCACGCCAAATATTGGATTTGTGGGAATTGATTTGAATAGTTTTGTTAGCAGAAAACCATTTCTGCCCATTTCATGGGTTTTCCAAGTCTACATTGGTAACCTTGTCCACCAAATCCCAAATTTGGTGTCCAAGCCTATTTTCATCTATTATTTGATCCTGTTAAGTCTAATATCCATTGAAATTCATCTGGTTGCTCTGACACTCATCAAACACCTTGTGTGCATTCACTTTATTGGTTACTTTGGCCCCTTCCACTTTAACCCTTGAGCTCAACTTTCTACCACAGTTTCATATAGTTACAGTTTACCTCAAGTAACATTTGCATGCACACTGGTCAATTATTGGAGAGAGGCTCCATGTAACTATTTCTCATTTTCACCCTTGGATCACCATTTTTACCTCTCTTGTCCCACTTCTGCTTAAGCCAAAGCCCTGAGGTCTAGCCAGAGGATTCCTAGCATCCCAAAGCATTGTTTCAAGACAAGAGATGGCATGCTCATGTGGAGAAAATGAGCAGCACATCTTCAGGTTGAATTGTGGCTGAAATGTAGCTTTGTACAGCAAGTACTAACTACCCCTGTTTGCTTGAGCTGAAACTTTGCTGTGGTGTAGTATTTCCATACCTCGTGCTGCAGGACATGGTTTCACCCCAAGTTTTTCTCCTTTGAAACCACTTTTGCCAGCCCCATGTTTGCTACTGCAAACTTAATAAGTGTACATACCAATTCAAACCAACTCCATTTTGGTCCAAACTCCACCAGTGCATTGTGGCACACATGCCTTGCATGTTTGACACCTTGCTCTGGCGAGGGGTGACTTTGGACACGTAGAAGGGGTGGTGAACACCACCTTGGCCTGCAGTATGGGTGCTCTGCGCCTTGTTTCCTTCTTCCAGACGACATTCGACCGTTGCTTAGTGTCTTAGAGAACCAGTGCATCTCCATTGACTGGTCCAAGCTCTTCCCGACATTGGCTAACCTCCAAGGTGCCCTCGGGAAGCTTGTCCTCTTTCATGTCACAGAGCTCCGTGAGCTCTGATATTCGCTTCAGCCTACCCTCTCCATTTGACCCTGTCATGAGACCTGCTGCACCCTCATATCCTTCTCCCCTCCTCCGAGGAGCCCCGGGACCGAGCCATTTGAGCTTCCGAGCTCCCCATGCCTCTAATGTCTACGAAGGAGCCGCCTCGGCCTCAACTAAATCCCATCTCTCCCGAGCCCCTCCCCTCTGTTGTGCAACACTAGGCGACCCCCTCGCATCCCCGAAGCTTCGCCTCAGCCTATCTTCCTCTCTCCCCTGCCGAGACGCCCTGTTGACGCTCGCCGCCGCTGCCCACCATTTGTCGCCGTCGTGGGCGCCTCTCATGGACCTCGACGGCTACGCGAGTGGTGGTGAAGCGGCCACCGTTCCTTGCCTCCTGCAGTGGCTTGGGCAGTCGAGTCAGTGTCCTGTAGCGTTGGCAGAGCCGGCGAGGCTGCCTTTGCCTTCGCCAGCGGGATATAGGGGAAGACCTGAAGGCGGGACCCCTTCGTCAGCGAGCCATGAGTCGGGCCCCGCCCGTTTAAGTGGAGGCGCCCTGACACTTTCCGCCTCCTCCTCGCCAAAGGCGTACTAGGCCGATGCGCCTCCAACATGGCCAGCCTGCTGGTCGCCAGGGCAGTTGGGCCGGCCCATCTCTCTATCTGGTGCATGCGTGCGCAGAATATGCTAAGGAAGAGAACCCTCTCCATTTATCTTTGATCAGTAAATTCATAAATCATTAGTAAATTCATTTTAACTCCAATTTTTTTAATTCAAACTCCTGCAAGGTCCTAAAATTCATGGCTATCCAAATATGTGCCTTGCACATTTTTCCAAGAAACTTTTTTGTTGCATAATTATTCATATGTAGATTTAAATGCTCCTGGCCCACCTTTCAAAATTCCCTCACCATTCAAATCAACTCCAAATGGAGTGATTCCAACTTCCAGAGCCTTCTTATATCTTGCACTATTTTTGAAGCCTTGGTCAACATTTTTATCTGGCATATTTCTGCTACTATAAATAAATAGCTTCCTATTGCTATTTATCTAGTATTAGAAAATCCATAGAATATTCATTTCAACTCCAAATCCAGTGAAACAACTTCCTAAATATTTCTAAATTTATTCTTTATTAAATGAGTTCCTCCACTCATTTTTATGATGAAATTTTCTGTAGGCTTATTTTAATATCACCTATTCCTCCTTTCATCCATTCAAAATTCTGTGTAGGCTTTTTAAATATCACCTATTCCTCCTTTCACCCATTCCAAATGCTGGCGAAGTTCTCCTCCATGTCCTCCACCAGGGTTTTTGCCTGCATTAACTTGACCACAATGTCGTCGACGCAGGACTTTGCGTTCCTCCCTAGCTGCGGCCCCAGGGCGATGTGCATCAACCGCTGGAAGGTCGCCCCGACGTTCCGCAGCCCGAAGGTCATGCACTCGTAGCAGTATACCAAACACGGGGAGAGGAAGGTCGTCTTCTCGACGTCCTCCACTGCCATCTTGATCTCGTGGTAGCCCGATATTGCGTCCACGAAGCACAAGAAATCGCACTCCTTGGTGGAGGCCACGATCTGATCGATTCGTGGTAGCGGAAATGGGTCTTGAGGGAAAGCCTTGTTGAGGCCCGTGAAGTAGACGCACATGAGCTCCTTCCCGCACTTCTTAGGGACAACCATCGGTTGGCCACCCATTCCGGGTAGTGCACCTCTCGAATGACCCTTGCCTCCTTCAGTTTGCGCACCTCCTGAGCGATGAACGCCTTCTTCTCCGGGGCTTGGCTCATTGCCTTTTGCTTCACTGAGCACGTGTTTGGGCACACCATGAGGTGGTGCCTGATGACGTCCCTCGGGACCCCCACTAGGTCGGAGGCGCTCCAGGCAAACGCGTCCTTGTTCGCCCCGAGGAAACCTACCAATGCCTTCTCTTGGTCTTGGGGGAGGTTTACACCGATCGTTAAAGTGGGAGACGAGCTTCCTTCATCCACAGGTACTTTCTTTGTATCCGCACGGTCCTAGGAGAACAACTGCTTCTTCATAGGCGTGACGTCGGGGATGTCCCCAGGGTCCTCCGTGTCACGGCCCCGGGGCTGGCCCGTGCCGCGGCCGCGGCCTTGCGGGAGAGCTCGAGTACCCGTGATGCATACTTGACGTCCCCGACGACGGTGAGCACGCCGCCTCTTCCAGGCATCTTGACGACGTCGTAGCCTGGGTGCGTTGTCGCCATGAACTGTGCGAGGGCGGGGTAGGTGAGTATCGCTTTTTTACGGAAGGTGGATGTGGGTGACATCGAAGTCGATCTGGTGCGTGCGGAAGTTGGAGCGGGTGCCTAAGGTGACGGGGAGGCGAATCCGTCCCATAGGGGTGACAGATCATGTCGCCACCCTGGAGAAAGGCTTTGAAGGCACAAGCCGCTCTTGGGGTAACTGTTGTGCGTCGAAGGCCTTTATGGATATTATGTTGAGGCCCGCGTCACCGTCGATGAGAGTCTTGGAGACGGCCACGTCGCGTATGGTTGGCGTGCTCAACATAGGAAGTGTCCCGGTGGCCGTCGTGGAGTTGGGGTGATCGTCGGGCCGAAGGTGATGTTGACCTTCGGCCATACCCGGCACTCCGCGGGATTTGGCCTTGGATGAGCCGCACATCTGCATTATACGAAATGCTTGTCGTGATGGTCAAAAGGTTGCCCCTGAGATCCACTGAGGATGCAGGCGACCGCTTGGGTGGCCCTGCCCGCCCGGACGTTGTTCACCGCCGAGGACCGGCGGCTGTCGGTGGTCGCACTTGCCATGGAGTCGCCGAGTCGAGGTCTGGATCTTGCTATTGGCGTGGAGGCTTCGACGAGCGCCCCCTACCTCGCGCGCCAAATGTCGGATTTCGGGCTCCGCAAAACCCTAAAGATTCGAAACCAGGGGCGTGCATGGAGGCCTTCAGCAACTTGGATTCTCCCTACTCGCTACTCGATGGACAAGGAAGGGGACACACTCGATGGTGGGGAAGACAGAGGACGCTGCAGTCTACCCAGGTTCGGGCCGCTGTGAAGCGTAATACCCTACTCCTGCTTTGGTGGATTGCCTCTCTTGGAGGTGAGTGGATGAACTAGTAGAATGCTCAGGAGCCTCCGAAGGTTGGGTTGCTTTGCGTGGTGCTAGTGGGTGAATGAGATAGATCTCTCCTCTCTACCAAGCAACCTATCATCTATCTATAGTGGCTGCCCTGGTCCTCTTCCCTTATCGTTTCAACAAGAAGGGATCCCACAACGTCCAATTTCAAAGGGGGATAGGCGAAAATGCTTCCCCTGTCTAAAAGTGGTCTTCGTCTGCAAAGTGGCTGCCAACGCTGCAGGGACGGGCCCAGGGGTGATGTACATCCTGTCAGCGGGTGTCCATGATCTTGTTGCACCGGAATGGAAACCTTTGGGAGATGCCTTTGAGACCTGCGCGCGTCCTTGTCCCATTTGCACTAAAGGGGAAACTGCTCCGTACTGCTGCCTGCTGCTCGCCTGTCCTTCCTACATGTCATCCATGACTCCTAACGCTGGGCCTAGCCTCAGAATATCCGCCGCTCCGGAGGGGTCCTGAGGAGGCCCCCTGCGGGTCTTGAAGCTGCTCCTCCTCACGAGGCTTGGCTCCTTGCAAGGGCCTTGTCGTGAGTGATACCGGGCCTGCTGGTTTGTGGTTGATGAAGTGGGCCAGCCCATGGGACGCAGGCAGACAGGTCTGGGTAACCCCGTTCCCAGTACGACGACAGATTGGAAACTCAAATACATGTGTGCATACATAGACAACACACTGTCCTTAGTGAGCCTCTAGTTGACTAGCTCGTTGATCAAAGATGATCAAGGTTTCCTAGCCATATACAACTGTTTTCACTTGATATCAGGATGACATAATTAGGAGAATGATGTGATGGACAAGACCCAAAGTATGAACGTAGCGTATGATCGTGTCAGTTTATTGCTATTGTTTTCTGCATCTTGATGTATCTGTTCCTATGACCATGAGATCATGCAACTCCCGAATACCGGATGTGTGTATCAAATGTCGCAGCGTAACTGGGTGACTATAAAGGTGCTCTACAGGTATCTCCGAAGGTGACTGTTGGGTTGGCATGGTTCAAGACTGGGATATGTCACTCCGTATGACAGAGAGGTATCTCGGGGCCCACTCAGTAATACAACATCACAAGAATCCCTGCAAGCAATGTTCCTAAGGAGTTAGTCATGAGATCTTGTATTACGGAATGAGTAAAGAGACTTGCCGGTAACGATGTTGAACAAGGCATCGAGACATTGCTGATCAAATCTTGGGCAAGTAACATACCGAAGGACAAAGGGTGTAGCATATGGGATTAACTGAATCCTTGACATATAAGTTTAACCGATAAAGATCTTCATAGAATATGTAGGAGCCAATATGGTCATCCAGGTCTCGCTATTGGTTATTTTCTGGAGAATGTCTCAGGCATGTCTACGTAGTTCTAAAACACGCAGGATCTGCACACTGAAGGTTCAGTGACGTTTCAGTATTATTGAGTTATGTGTGTTGGTAACCAAAAGTTGTTCAGAGTCTGGGGTGAGATCTCGGATGCAACGAGGAGTTCCGGAATGGTCCAGAGAAGAAGATTGATATATTGGAATTCCCGTTTTTGTCACCGAAAAAGGTTCGGGCGTCACCGATAATGTACTAGGGGTGTCGGGAGGGTTCCGGGGGTCCACTCACCCCAAGGGCCACATGGTCCTATGGGGTGGCGCACCAGCCCCTAAGGAGGCCCATGTGAAATTGGAAGGGAGAAGACCGAAGGGGAAGGAGTCCTCCCAAGACTGAACCTCCCTTGTGGGGGAAGGAGTCCTAGGTTGGGGAGGACTCTTCCCCATCTCTCTCCCTCTAGATCTATTTCTCCTCTAGTCTAGTTCGGCAGTGTTTAGGCAAAGCCCTGCTAGATTAGTTCACCATCACCACCACCACACCGTCGTGCTGGAGAACTAATCTACCTCTCTGCCCTCTTGCTAGATCAAGAAGGCGGTGATAGTCATCGAGCTGTACGTGTGCTAAACGCGGAGGTGTCGTCCGTTCGGCAATAGATCGGGATGAATCATGATGGGATCGCTGCACGGATCATGATGAGATGGCGGGAGGAATTGCGATTTGGATTGAGATGTTCCACTACATCAACCGTGTTATAAACACTCCCGCTAATCGATATACAAGCGTATGTCGATTCAATCTCTCTTCTCGTAGATGATCATCACCATGGATAGGTATTGCGTGTGTGTAGGAAATTTTTTGTTTCCCATGCAACATTCCCCAACTGTGGCATCATGATATAGGTTCATGCGTAGATGATATCTCGGGTAGAACACAAAAGATTTTGTGGGCATTGATGTTCAATTTGCTTGGCTCCTTAGTATTTTCTTGATTGAGCGGTATTGTTGGATTGAAGTGGCCCAGACCAACATTACTCGTACACTTACGGGAGACCGGTTTCATCGACTAACATGCAAGTTGTTGCATAAAGATGACTGGCGGGTGTCTGTTTCTTCAACTTTAGTTGAATCGGATTTGACCGAGGCGGTCCTTGGAGAAGGTTAAATAGCAACTTGAATATCACTATTTTGCTTTAGCGTAAGTAAGATGCAATCATACTAGATACCCATAGCAGCCACGTAAAACATGCAACAACAACTTAGAGGACGTCTAACTGGATTTTGTAGGGTATGCATGTGATGCGATATGGCCAAAGACATGATATGATATATTGGATGTATGAGATGATCATGTTGTAATAGTTAAAATATCGACTTGCACATCAATTCTACGGCAACCGACAGGATCCATATGGTTCTCTTTAATTATTTTCCGCTTGGAGATGCTTTGCTTTATCGCTAGTCAGTAGCTTTAGTAGTAACATCATACTTAGCACGACAACCTCTATGGCAGCACAATGACGGATATCATGGTGTGGCGCCGGCGATGATGGAGATCATGTCAGTGCTTTGATGATGGAGATCAAGAAGCACAAGTTCATGGCCATATCATGTCACTTATGATTTGCATGTGATGTTAATCCTTTTATGCACCTTGTTTTGCTTAGGATGACGGTAGCATTATAAGGTGATCCCTCACTAAAATTTCAAGATAAAATTGCCTTGTCCCCGACTGTGCTCCTTTGCGACAGTTCGTCGTTTCGAGACACCACGTGATGATCGGGTGTGATAGACTCAACATTCACATACAATGGGTGCAAAACAGTTGCACACGCGGAACACTCATGTTAAACTTGACGAGCCTAGCATGTACATACATGGCCTCGGAACACAAGAGACCAAAAGATCAAGCATGAATCATACAGTTGATATGATCAACATGGAGATGTTCACCATTGAAACTATACTCAACTCACGTGATGATTACACTTAAGATAGTGAATTTGGATCATGCAACACTCGAATGACTAGAGGGATGCCAATTTGAGTGGGAGTTCTTAAGTAATATGATTAATTGAACACATTATCATGAACATAGTCAAAAGGTCTTTGCAATTTATGTTGTATCTTGCACTCTAACTCTACACTTTTGGATATGTTCCTAGAGAAAATTTAATTGAAAGATGATAGTAGCAATTATGCGGACTAGGTCCGTAAACCGAGGATTGTCCTCATTGCTGCACAGAAGGCTTATGTTCTTAATGCACCTCTCGGTGTGCTAAACCCCGAGCGTTGTCTGTAGATGTTGCGAACATCTGACATGCACGTTTTTTATGAATACATGATAGTTCAATGCATAATTCGTAAACAACTTAGAATTGAGGCATTGAAGACGTTTCGAACGTCACGGGACATACGAGATGTTCCAAGAGATGAAATTGGGATTTCAGGCTCGTGGCCGTGTTAAGAGGTATGAGACCTCCGACAAGATTCTTTGTATAAAAAGAAAGGGAGAAAAGCACAGTCATTGAGCATGTGCTCAGATTGTCTGAGTACTACAATTGCTTGAATCGAGTGGGAGTTGATCTTCTAGATATGATAGTGATTGACATAGTTCTCCAAAGTCACTGCCACCAAGCTACAGATCTTTGTGATGAACTATAACATATCAAGGATAGAGATGATGATCATTGATCTATTCGCGATGTTTGACACCGCCAAGGTAGAAATCAAGCAGGAGAATCAAGTGTTGATGGTTAGTAAAACCACTAGTTTCGAGAAGGGCAAGGGTTAAAAGGGATACTTTGTGAAATGGCAAAAAAGTTGCCACTCTAGTAAAGAAACCCAAGGTTGAACCCAAACCCGAGACTAAGTGCTTCTATTATAAGGGGAACGGTCACTAAAGCGAAACTACCCTAGTTACTTGGTAGATGAGAAGGCTCACAAAGTCGACAAAAGTAAATTGGATATACATGATACCGATGTGTACTTTACTAGTACTCCTAGTAGTACCAGGGTATTATATACCGGTTCGATTTCTAAGTGTTAGTAATTTGAAATAAAAGCTATGGAATAAATGGATACTAGCAAGGGTGAGGTGATGATGTGTGTTGGAAGAAATATCAAGGTTGATATGATCAAAACATCACACGCTCTCTCTACAATCGGGATTAGTGTTGAACCTAAATAAATGTTATTTGGTGATTGCGCTAAGCATGAACATGATTAGATCGTGTTTATTGAAGTACGATTATTCATTCAGAGAGAATAATGGTTATTCTATTTGCTTGAATGAATACCTTCAATGGTTTTTTGAATCTCAATCATAGTGATACACATGTCCATGATATTGATGCCAAAAGATACAAAGTAGTAATGATAGTACCACTTACTTGGGGCACTGCGGCTTGATACATATTGGTATAAAACGCATGAAGAAGCTCCATAGTGATGGATCTTTGGACTCACTCGTTTTTGAATGGTTTGAGATATGTGAACCATGCCTACTGATGTAAACGCATGAAGAAACTCCATGCAGATGGATCGTTTGGACTCACTTTATTTCGAATCACTTGAGACATGCGAATCATGCCACATGGGCGAGAAGACTGAAGGCCTCGTTTTCCAGTGAGATGGAACAAGAAAGTAACTAGTTGGAAGTAATACATTTTGATGTATGCAATCCAATGAGTGTTGAGGCACGCAGTGGATATCATTGTGTTCTTACTTCATAGATCATTTGTGTAGATACTAGTATATTTACTTGATGAAACACAAGCCTGAAATATTGAAAAGTTCAAGCAATTTAGAGTGTAGTTAAAGATCATCGTGACAAGAGGATAATATATCTACGATGCGATCGTGGAGGTTAATATATATCTGAGTTGCAAGTTTGGTAAACATTTAAGACAATGTGAAAATTGCTACACAACTCATGCCATCTGGAACATCATAGTGTGATGGTGTGTCCGAACATCATAGTCGCGCCCTATTGGATATGGTTCATACTATGATGTCTCTTATCGAAGTACCACTATCGTTAGGCATTAGAGACAACCACATTCAGTTTAAATACGACACGACTTAATTCCGTTCAGATGACACCATATGAACTCTGGTTTGGAGAAACGTAAGCTGTCGTTTCTTTAAAGTATGGGGTTGCGGCACTTATGTGAAAAAGTTTCAGTCTGATAACCTCAAACCCAAAGCGGATAAATGCATCTTCATAGGATAGCTAAAACAGTTGGGTATATCTCCTATCTAAGATCCGGAAGCAAAGTGTTTGTTTCTAGAAACGGGTCCTTTCTCGAGGAAAAGTTTCTCTCAAAAGAATTGATTGGGAGGATGGTGGAAACTTGATGAGGTTATTGAACTGACACTTCAACCAGTGTGTAGGAGGGCATGGAGACTTGTTCCTATGGCGCCTACACCAATGGAAGTTGAAGCTGATGATAGTGATCATGAAGCTTCAGATCAAGTTACTACAAACCTCGTAGGTCGAAAAGTTCACTTACTGCTCCAGAGTGGTATACTAACCCGGTCTTGGAGGTCATGTTGTTGGACAACAGTGAACCTACGAGCTATGGAGAAGCCATGGTGGGCTCGGTTTCCAACAAATGGCTGGAGGCCATGAAATCCGAGATAGGATCCATTAATGAATACAAAGTCTGGACTTCAGAAGAACTACTTGATGGTTGTAAGGCTGTTAGGTACAAATGGATCTTTAAAAGGAAGACAAACAAAGATGGTGAAAAGTCACCATTAAGAAAGCTCGATTTGTTACAAATATGTTTCCGACAAGTTGAAAGAGTTGACTTGAAGAGACTTTCTCACTCGTTGTGATGCTAAAAGTCTTTTGGAATTATGTTAGAAGTTGCTACATTATTTATGAAATCTTGTGGATAGGATGCCAAAACATTGTTTCCTCGACAGTTTCCTTGAGGAAAGGTTGTATATGATACAACCAGAAGGTTTTGTCGATCCTAAGGATGGTAACAAGTATGCATGCTCCAGCGATCCTTCTATGGACTAGAGCAAGCATGTCCAAGATGGAATATACGCTTTGATGAGATGATCAAAGCTTTTGGGTTTATACGAGGTTTATGAGAAACTTGTATTTCCAAATAAGTGAGTGGGAGCACTATAGAATTTCTGATTAGTATATGTGGTTGACATATTTATAATCGGAAATGATGTAGAGTTTCTGGAAAGCATACAGGGTTGTTTGAAAAGTGTTTTTTAAAGGAAAACCTGGATCGAGCTACTTAAATATTGAGCATCAAGATCTATAGGGATAGATCAAAATGCTTAATAGAACTTTCAAATGAATACATACCATGACAAGATTTTGAAGGATTTCAAAATAGATAGTGCAAGAAGAAGTTCTTGGCTCTGTTGTAAAGGTGTAAAATTTGAGTATGACTCAAAGCCCGACACGACAGAATAAAGAGAAAGGACGAAGGTCGTCCCCTATGCCTTATTCATACGCTCTTTAGTATGCCATGCTGTGTACAACACCTGATGAGTGCCTTGCCATGAGTTTGTCAAGGGGTAAAAGAGTGATCCAGGAATGGTCACTGGACAACGGTCAAAGTTATCCTTAGTAACTAGTGGGCTAAGGATCTTTTTTCTCGATTATGGAGGTGATAAAAGAGTTCATCGTAAAGGGTTACATCTATGCATGCTTTGACACTAATATAGTGGAGCAGTCATTTGGAATAGTTCCAAATGGCATGTGGTAGCAGCATCTATAGGATGACATACGGATTTGTAAAGCACACACGGATCTGAAAGGTTCAGAACCGTTCACTAAAAACCTTTCTCACAAGTAAGACATGATCGAACACCCGAATTGTATGGGTGTTAGATTTACTGCAATCACATAGTGATGTGAACTAGATTATTGACTCTAGTGCAAGTGGTAGACTCTTGGAAATATGCCCTAGAGGCAATAATAAATTGGTTATTATTATATTTTCTTGTTCATGATAATCATTTATTATCCATGCTAGAATTGTATTGACTGGAAACTCAAATACATGTTTGGATGCATGGACAACACACTGTCTCTAGTGAGCCTCTAGTTGACTAGCTCGTTGATCAAAGATGGTCAAGGTTTCCTGGCCATAGACAAGTGTTGTCACTTGATAATGGGATCACCTCATTACGAGAATGATGTGATGGAGAAGACCCAAACTATGAACGTAGCATATGATCGTGTCAGTTTATTGCTATTATTTTGTGCATGTCAATGTATCTGTTCCTATGACCATGAGATCATGCAACTCGCGGACACTGAAGGAATATCTTGTGTGTATCGAATATTGCAACGTAATTGGGTGACTATAAAGGTGCTCTACAGGTATCTCCGAAGCTGCCTGTTGGGTTTGCATGGATCCAGACTGGGATTTGTCACTCCGTATGACGAAGAGGTATCTCGGGGCCCACTCGGTAGTACAACATCACAACAAGCGTTGCAAACAATGTGACTAAGGAGTTAGTCATGGGATCATGTATTACGGAACGAGTAAAGAGACTTGCCGGTAACGAGATTGAACTACACTACACCACGACACTGTATTCCCTACACACGTGTGTGTTGGGAAAGATAACTTTTGTCGACCGATTTGGTGGGGAAAACTTCTAACAAACTGTTGGTTGGGAAAACTCATATACACCAACCAACTGTCGGTCGGGAGTGCAAGGATGCATACCGTCTAATTATCGGTCGGAAGTACTCTTAATATTTTTTTTGAGGGGGTAGTACTCTTAATAAGAGCTAACGGTCGGTCGGCAAAGCATACAAAGAATCCTGACCAACTTGCGGTAGATAAAGAGGCCAACCTTCGATCGACGCGCGCGTGCATGAAATTTCGTAGAGCCACCAATTTTGGCCCAGCCCGCGAAACCTCCCTCGTTTCCTTTTCCTTGACCGCACGTTCCAATACCTAATCCCCTCCCTCCCTCCCACGTATCTTCTCCCTCCCTCCCTCGCCGCCGCTGCCACCTAGCGCCCCATCTCCTCGCACCGACCATGGCCTCCCCCACAGCCTCCGTCCCGACACACTCCTCTCTCCCTCCTCCCCTCATCAGAAGAGAAGAAGAGGGAAATCGAGCGAGCAGGTCCATATCGAGCTCTGTAGCCCAGGACTTCGACCACACCTCCGATGACGCGGCCATGCGTTATGGAGGAGACGGGGCTGCCTGCTCCATGCAAGCCCTCCCTTCCTCACCTCAGACAGTTGCCAGATCATGGATTCACGCCGTCGTTAAGGTCCTCGACGGAGATGCTCGCGCGCCGTCCGTTGCCCATGCCATGGACTTCTCGGGACGCCACTTAGACTTTGGTACTCTTTCTAAGGTCCATCTTCCATTTTCTCTTCTCCCCTTCCCATCCATTCGGTGATGCGGTTTATGTTTGTTCGATGGAGCAGGTGCATGTGCATGGTCGCGGGAGACGCCTGGCACCCAACACTAGCTACCGAGAACCCTGTTGCAAGACAGTCTGACGCCTCCCTTCTTCAGTGATTTTGGCATAGGTCATTCCTCTACTCTGCTCTCATGCTCACTCTGTGTGTGCATGCCAATTTCTCCCGTGCGTTTTGGATTTGAGTCTGTCAACTGTATCTGTAGCTAAAAATCTCTTCCTTGCTGGTATTCTTCAGGCCATGAGCAGCTGTGCCCTATTAAATCTGCTAAGTTTGTAACCAATAGGTGTACTTTTATGCTAGTGCCATTGGATAAGTACTATCACGTCACGTGTGGTCTAATGCAAAAGGATATTTCAAAATGTACATGAATCAATAAGGGAAATCGATTAGCGCAGATGAGGTTCTAGCAGTACAAGAATTCCTATTTGGATTTGTACAGAACTACCTCGCGGGAAGGCACTCATTTATTCTTATTTATTTTGATCCTTTGGTCAGATGAATAAGGTTCCGGAAATTTACATGCGCATACATCAAGTATAAGTAAAAACAATCTATTGATTTCATTGAAAAATAATTAATTTTGGTCTAGTAATTATTCTTTGTAGCTAGCTTGTGAGACTTGGGGTACTGGTTGGTGCTCTAATTCACAACAATCACTATAGGTTAAATTATTTTGGGAGGAATCAGCTGAACTAGCTATTAAGTCTAGTTTACCTTACACGGGTTTGGAGGGGTCTGTTGCTTGGGTTGGTTCCTCGCTCCATCGTTGAGGTTAAGGTAAGTCAATTTTATTTGTTGCTTGCATTCATACATGTTAACAAGATACATGTGTTTGTGAAATTTATTGATTTGGTTCTGCAAATTATTTCCAAGCATGGCATGATTATTATTTTTACTTTTATCAGATTTTTTTATCAAAGCTAGAAAAGATTGTTAGCTAACTTATCAAATGTTTCAGGCATCAGCTGTGTGGGGCTAACAACTGCAACACTAGTGGGCAATGACCACTAAGAACACTTATTTTAAGAGAAAGATGATATGCCCTATCGGTGGCCACCAGGAGAGGAGAAAAGAAACCTCCAAGCTCCAGGAGATAGGGGATTAGCCCCACCTACTGGTGAAGAACACACACATGCAAATGCCATCTCTAAGTATGTCAACATCCCGCATTCTCTTCTTCTCTGCTTCCCATTTCACAATTTGGTCCAACTACATACCAATGTTTTACGAACTTTAGTATCCCAAATGTCTCTATCGCTCGCAACATGAAGATAGTATTCTGTTGTTGGTGTCCATGTATCTATTGCTGCCACCACGAAGATAGCAACATCCCTTTCAGTGCCATTTAATTTATGGCCATTACTAAAGACTAAACAAAGATAGCTGAAATATTGTACTCACATGGATAGAAAACACTAGAAAGGTATATCTCTAATACTTAGCTATAGGGTACTAGTTCTCTCGAAAAAAAATTACATGACCACATAACTCTTTCATGTGTTCAGGAAACAAAATTACAGTGTCAATTACGTCTGTTATGTCTCATATACTTTCCATCTTAGATATCTATGATGGTGGAAAGATAACATTTGTTTATGTCATTGTTGAAGAAAATGTGAGAATATATCTTTTTTTGTCATCATTATTGAAAGGAAGCTAGTACTTGGCTTCCTGTAGTTATAACTAGATGAGTGTAGGAGTCAACACAGCTACAACCACAATATTGTTTATAGTTTTTGTTCTCCACCTCGACACGCATTATCCAGTTTCACAGCATAACATGAACCTGCTAGTGCACAACTTGTTTTCACCCTATGATATAAATCAGATGAAGATAGTCATGAAATGGTTCAAACAAATGCCTTTGCTGACCTGTCAACTCCTTATGGAGATGGTGGGTCGGTTGGGGTGTTCTCAGTCGAGGATCAACGTTAGTATTAACACATGGCTATTGAATTCTCTGTATTTATTATTATTTATATTTTTGAGAATGTGATGATCCTCTATGTTTGATTTTTTGTTTTGTAGTGTAGTATCTAATAGTGTATTATAATTAAAAATTGCTTAAATTTTGTAGGAAGCAAACAAAAGGACTTCACTCCCATGGAACCATGAAGCATATGATCTACGTCAACTAGATGTTTTAGATTTCATTTTGTACAATTGATGTCTCATGCATGCATCTTTTACATGTACTTTTTTTGAACCTGATGTATGCTCATTTTGTACAACTTATGTCTCATACATGCATCTTTTACTTATCCTTTTGTGAACACGATGTATGGTATCTGAGTAGTTATATTTAGAACAGACTTAAGTGTGTGTATGTGACAAATAGTTAATGGAATAAAAATGTTTGGTGGACTTGAAGTGAGCCTGATCGGTGTCTTGGTGATTGTACTTAGAACACATGAACTATATGTATGTGACAAGCAGTACCATATGTAAGGAGTGGTTGGCTGAAGAAAATGTTTATGAACTATTGGTCGGCGAAGAAAAACCATTTCCAATTGTTGGTCGGCAAAACAAACCGTGTCTGACAGTCGGTTGGCAAAGGCTAACACCAGGCCCAACATAATGTTGGTCGGGAAAGAATACCCTATCCAATAGTCGGTCGGGAAAGGCACATGGTTGCCCCAACAGACCGTTGGTCGGGAAAGGCCCATGGCAGGCCCAACAGACTGTTGGTCGGGAAGATAC
This sequence comes from Hordeum vulgare subsp. vulgare, assembly GCF_904849725.1. Taxonomy (NCBI): domain Eukaryota; kingdom Viridiplantae; phylum Streptophyta; class Magnoliopsida; order Poales; family Poaceae; genus Hordeum; species Hordeum vulgare. Next base: position 363,510,830 of record NC_058524.1, on the reverse strand, counting down.
TCCATAGCCGTCAAGCAGTCGGTCAAGAAATCTATGTCGGTCGGGAAAGGGTTTTCCCGTCTCGACTTTCCCCAACAGACATTGTCGGTCGGCAATAGTTTTTTCCGTCTGACTGTTTGTTGGAGAAACTTGTATTCCCAACCAAACTGTTTGTTGGGGAAGCAGTGTCGTGGTGTAGTGCTAGGTATGGAGATACCACCGATCGAATCTCGAGCAAGTAACATACCGAAGGACAAAGGGAGAAACATATGGGATTAACTAAATCCTTGACATAGAGGTTCAACCGATAAATATGTTAGTACAATATGTAGGAGCAAATACGGGCATCCGGGTCCCGCTATTTGTTATTGACCGGAGAATGTCTCGGGTCATGTCTACATTGTTCTCCAACCCGCAGGGTCTGCACAATTAAGGTTTGTTGTCATTTCGTTGTTATTGAGTTATGTGTGTTGGTAACCGAAAGTTGTTCGGAGTCCTTGATGAGATCTCGGACGTCACGAGGAGTTCCAGAATGGTCCGGAGACAAAGATTGATATATAGGAATTCCCGTTTTGGTAACGGGAAAAGTTTCGGGCGTCACCGGTAGTGTACTGGGGGTGCCGGGAGGGTTCTGGGGGTCCACTAGAAGGAGCCCACTCACCCCACGGGCCACATGGGCCTAAGGTGTGGCGCACCAGCCCCTGGTGGGCTAGACGACCAACCCCTAAGGAGGCGCATGCGAAATTGGAAGGGAGGAGACCAAAGGGGAAGGAGTCCTCCCAAGACTCAACCTCCCTTGTGGGGGAAGGAGTCCTAGTACAGGGAGGACTCTTCCCCCTTTGGTTCGGCCGAAGACCTCATTGGAGGGGCCAAGGCAGCCTCCCCTCCCCTTCCTCCATATATACTAGAGGATTTTTTAGGTTAGCTTTAACAAAAAAGCCACGGCTGCCTCTCTCTCCCTCTATATTTATTTCACCTCTAGTCTAGTTCGCCAGTGTTTAGGCGAAGCCCTGCTGGATTATTTTACCATCACCACCAGCACACCATCATGATATACAAATCATCCACCTATCCGCCCCTCTTGCTGGATCAAGAAGGCGGTGATAGTCATCGAGTTGTACGTGTGCTGAACGCGGAGGTGTCGTCCGTTCAGCACTAGATCAGAATGGATCGTGATGGGATCGCGGGGCGGATCGTGATGAGATCGTGGGACGGACTACGATTTGGATCACGAAGATGTTCCACTACGTCAACCGCGTTATATACGCTTCCACTTAGCGATCTATAAGGGTATGTAGATTCAAGCTCACCTCTCGTAGATGGTCATCACTATGGATAAGTATTGCGTGTGCATAGGAAATTTTTTGTTTCCCATGAAAGTTCCCAAACAACGCCTCATCCATGACACTCTAGAGCTATCGGCCCTCCTCCACGTAGCGATGAGGTGCCTAGAATCATTGAGCTTCCTCGCAAAGTACCCATCTTCGTACACCTCCCACACATCATGACGCGGCCTAACCCAATGCTGCACCGCCTAATTTTTCCACGCGGCCTCACGGGCTTCACAGGTCCCCTGGTACGTGGATTTTCCCACCGCCATCTACTTCTTGAACTGCACTTGCTTGGCTTTCTCAGCAGGTGATAGGGACTTCCACACACAAAGATCGTCCTGGCCCCAAAACCACTCCAAAGTTGGGGGGTCCGGCACAACCTCGTCTGACGGCCCGTAGGGGTCCTCCTCGTCGCTCCTCTTCGACTGCATGTCCTCGGGGAATGATGCCTCCTAGTCAACTCATGGGCAGAGATTTTAGAGAGAGATAGAGAGAGAGGAGGACGAAAATGAGAATGCAGGCTGGACGACATGAGCAAGGTTGTATTTATTGGCTATCGGAATCTAGATCGACGGGAATAGTACACATGCTGGTCCTCGAAATTTATGAATATTGTAGTTTGAATTGCACATGATTCCCGAAGCAGAGTTATATGTGAACATTATAGGTGATGGTTTCCCATATAGTACCGCATTTGATTAATAATCCGCACCACTCACCTTCCAAACCACGAGGCACAAAATAGAGTGCCAATAGTGTGGGGCCTGGTTTTCTTGCTACATATTAACATTTTCTTTCTTCATATAAGGCATGCATGCTTATTTTGTGTTACCATGGCAGTCCATGCATGTGTCCAAGCCGTGACACCAATATGTTTGAAAATTCCTTCTAATTTACTGCACATGGAATTAACTCGCACAAAACAAATACACATATATGACTTTTCAAACTTTATGGTTAGCTGTTGCATGTACATGTAGTTCAAATTTGCATTACGGTCATTAAATGGCTACAAAATCACTGAAATGTCTTAAAAAGGTCAAATGACCCCTGAAAGTTTCTGAACTTTTACATGCGAGTTGTATTAGTGCACGTTAACTTTACAATTTTTTTTGAAGGCCATAAGAGGAAGGTATCATTAGTTCGTCATCAAACATGCATTGTTCCCTATCGGAACGACGAGCCTTCTAGTGAGTTACTCCGGTTTGTGAGGGGTGTGTGTCAAACTCTTGTCAAACTTACCAAAAAATTTACCACAACATCTTGGTGGCATGCCATTACGTCAAGCAAAGTTATATGTATTTGTGATAATATTTTAATGTTTTTGAATTTAAATGCCATGGCACGCAATGTTATGTGTACAAGCTGTGCCACCAGCATGTTTGAAAATACTTCCAATTTACTACACATGGAATTAACTCGCAAACAAGAAGCTACATATGATTTTTCAAACCATTATGGTTAGTTGTTGCATGTACATGTAGTTCAAATTTGAATTACGGACATTAAATGGATGGAAAATCACATAAATGTTTTAAAAAGGTCGAATGACCCTTAAAATTTTCAGATTTTTGACAGGACAGTTGTATTAGTGCACATTAACTATAGAAATTTCTTTAAAGCCACAAGAGGTAGCTATCCCGGTTCGTCATCAAACATGCATTGTGGCCTCCCGGAACCACGAGCCTTCTACTGAGTAGCTCCGGTTTGTGAGGGGTGTGTGTCCAAATTTTCAACAAACATGCCAAAAATATTTACCACAACAACTTGGTGGCATGCCATTGCGTCAAGCAAGGTTTCATGTCTTTCTGATAATTTTTAATTTTTTGGAATTTAAATGCCATGGCACTCCATGCTTTGTGTCCAAGCCTTGACACCAATATGTTTTATTATTCAAATTGTTTTGCTTAGCTATTGCATGTACATGTAGTTAAAATTTTAATTACGCTCATTAAATGGCTCAAAAATCACTTAAGTGTGTTAAAAGGTTAAATGACCGTTGAAATTTTCCAATTTTCGACATGACAGTTGGATTAATTCAAATTAACTATATAAATTTTTTGAAGGCCGCAAGAGGAATCTATCGTTGGCTCGTCATCAAACATGCATTGTGCCTCTTGGAACCACGAGCCTTCTAGTGGGTAGCTCTAGTTTGTGAGGGGTTTGTCCAAAGTTTCGTCACATAGGACATTTTTTTTACCACAACATCTTGGTGGCATGCCATTGCATCAAGCAAGGTTTCATGTCTTTCTGATCATTTTTTTCCTTCTTGGTATTTAAATTCCATGGCACTCCAAGCTTTGTGTCCAAGCCATGACACTAATATGTATGAAAATTCCTTCCAATTTACTGCATATGGAATTAACTCACACACAAGTATAGAAATATGAATTTTCAAACCGTTACGGTTAGCTGTTGCATGTACATGTAGTTGAAATTAGAATTACGGTAATTAAATGCCTAGAAAATCACTTAAATGACTTTAAAAGATCTAATGACCCCTTGAATTTTCCAAAATTTGACATGACAGTTGTATTAGTGCAAGTTAACTATAGAAATTTGTTGAAGGCAATAAGGGGAAGCTATCGCCGGTTCTTCATCAAATATGTATTGTGTCCTCTTGGAACCAAGAGCCTTCTAGTGAGTAGCTTCGGTTTGTGAGGGGTGTGTGTTCAAAGTTTCTTCAAACAGGACAATTTTTTTAACACAACATCTTGTTGGCATGCCATTACGTCAAGCAAGGTTTCATGTGTTTCTGATAATTTTTTATTTTTTTGGAATTTAAATGCCATGGCACTCGATGCTTTGTGTACAAGCCGTGACACCAATACGTTTGAAAATTTTGTCCCATTTACTACACATGGAATTAACTCACACACAAGTATACAAATATGACTTTTCAAATCATTATTGTTAGTTGTTGCATGTTGATACTTGTGATCTCCATTCAGTTTTCCGTGAAGAGGAACAGGTTATCGCAGCACAATGCAGGTAAGTATTTACCTCAGTTATGAAACCAAGTTTTATCGAACCAATAGGAATATCAACCACAAGCATCTTCAGCGTCTACACACAAAAGAACAAACAACTTGCACCCAACGCGGGCATGATGGTTGTCAATCCCCTTAGTCACGCTATTTGCAAGAGAATGAGGTGTGTAGATAATTGTGGATAATTGTAAAATCCAAAATCAAATAAAAGAAAATAAATAGCAGCAAGGTATTGGAGGTTTTAGCAATATGTTGTAAATGGACATGGGGGGCATAGCTTTCCCTAATGGCATCTCTCATGGAAATAGCACACGGTGGGTAAACAAATTACTGTTGGGCAATTGATAGAAGAACAGATAGTTATGCGATTTTCATGGCAATGATCATGTAAATATAGTAATCAAATCCATGATAAAATTGGCCAACTCCTGCCTACACGTATTACTATCACTTCACGTTAAGAGCGCTTTTATGCTTGCCTCTCCATGTATTAAGTTGATGACAAATGAAGTAATGCTTGGAGAAAGATGACATGATGTAGACAAAGTAAACTCGACCAATATGAATAAAACCCATCATTTCACCCTTAGTAGAAGCAACAAAAAGAAACAACTTGTCCCCTTCTGTCACTGGGGTACAGAAACTGGTCAGGATGAACCTAGTACAACACACCTCTCTCACCGAAGAAATATCAATCTAGTTGGCCAAACTATTTCAATAGATCGGAGAGAATTATGAAGCTATACTTATCATGCACATAAGAACCATACTACACATCAGAGAAGACTCAAATATTTATCATGAATAATCTGAAGATAAACCCACAATTGATCGAATGCCAACAAACGTATTGTACTATAGAGTTACATCATAGGGATCAAACCGAAGAGGCGATGGTCATTGGCTTGAAGATCAAAGAGAGACAGATTGCCATCTAGGTACTGGCTATAGACCCATAGGTCTATGGTGAAATACTCACACATCATCATGAGAGCAGCAAGGTTGATGAAGAAGCTCTCCGTGATCGATCCCCCTCCGACAAATTGTCGGAACGGAGCTTTAGATGGCCTCTCATCGAAATGGAGACTTGCGGCAGCGTAAAAAGTTTTTTGGGACCTCCCTCGATGTTTTTAGGATAGCTGAGAATTTATAGGTGTAAGTGCATATAGTGCCCCGTAGTGATTTTGGTGGTTTGAAGATTTATAGGTTAAGAGACTGATATATTTGTGAGTGTACACAAGCTCTATAAGTCGCTGAGGAGTTTCCGTTATTCGATCAATATCGACCCCTAAAAATGTATGTCTTTGGGTGAAGACTTTTTTTCATTCCTTGAAGACTATGATCGCAAAGAAATTGTGAAGAAATTGATATTCCTCATGAAAATATTGAAGATGAGGAATTCGGTGTGTCCTGAAGAAAACTCTCTGAAGCCTTTGAAGCATGACGATTTACTCTTTCTATTTCATTTTCTTTACACATGAGCCATAGGAACACCATACTGGTAAAACTACTGAACGAATTTACTCATGATGCTCAACCCAAGCCTAAATCTACCAAAGCCTCAAAGTGAGGAATATGAGAGACATGAGGACTTCCACAGTTCAAAGTTCCGACCGTGGCCGCGCCACGCCCCACCTCACAGATCTTATCCACCCAACAATCATATCACTTAAGGGCATTTAAGTCAAATCATGTCGGGATGCTCCCAGGCTATAAATAGTTGCCTCCCCACAACCACTTGCTAGTTGGATGCTCCGAGAGAAACTGACACTAGTCATTTAGAGCAACCCAAATTCCTCATAGTCTTCGAGAGAAAATCATCAAGTGAGGAAATACCCTAGACACCAAACCCAAACCAAACCCCAAGTGATTTAGCATCACTGCGGAAGTTCTTCATGTGTGGAACCGACGCTTGTTACCTTTGAGGACTGTGTATCCTCCAGACGGTTAGGTGTCATGGTCTAGAGCACCCAGCAGTCAATTGTGGATCGCCGGGTGACCGAGTTTGTGAGGGTTTGGAAGTCTGGCCTGAAGACTTACCACGAGTGTTGGACGAGGACTGTGTGTCCCAGGACTATGTGTCCTTTGATTTCAATTCCACGCCGGTCCGAACCACACGTACAACTGTCACATTGGTTGGAACTGGGTCATCAACAAGTGTCTTCATCAGGCTACGAGTTCTATTTCTTAAACCTTCTCATTTCCTCAATTGTATGTTGAAGACTTTCATCTGTACTATTTGAAGAATTTGTCTAAAGACTTTCTCTGAATGTCCTCAACCTCAAATTATTCACCTGAGTTAATCTTCACCTGCTTACTCTGTACTTGCGAACTATGCAAACCGAATCTCTGAAATCTCATTGAGTACTTTGACGTAGACGTTTTTGCACACCTGATCCTGTACTATTTCTGCGGCACTCAGTTCATGATTGAGGGCTTTCCTCACTAGGAATTTCCTCAATGATGAAATTATAAAAATCTCCTATTCACCCCCTATAGTCGATATAACGCACTTTCAATAGGCCAGAGAACGGAGTCGGGAGATCCACGAGGTGGCCACAAGCCATCAGTGCGCGGCCACCCTAGGGCGCGTCGTGTTGGCTTGTCGGGACCTCATGCACCCTCCTGCCTCCTTCTGATGCTCCACAATCTTGTTTTGGTCTGAAAAAATCACAAATAGTTTCAGGTCAATTGGACTTCCTTTCTGTCGGGACCCCGATCCTAAGCCATAGGAATCCAGCATGTAACACATCGCATCCCTTTGCGGTCTCACGCACGGTTAACCCCACGGCTGCAGCCTTACCTTAGCCGGGACCGTTTGCGCCTTTTGACTCACGTATGCATTTGTGTCGCTAGCACTCCAATGACAAAAGAACCCGGATCGACATGTCCAGTCATAAACCAAAGTGGCAGTTCCGCACAGGGACAGGCATACATGACCCAGCAAAGCAGGTGTCGGTCACCAGCGAATGTAGACGAGTCGTAGCAAGCTACAAGGACTCCATTACATCGCATGATATTTCCCCAAAGAGGACAGACACAACAGCTAAGAAGGACACACGCCGGTCAACCAATGTGTCCGGAGCAGTAGCGAGCTACCATGGCTCGTTGGAACACAAAGGGGCATTTCCCTGTAAGGAGTGCTACTAAAGTTTATGGCTAGGTAATCGAACCCCATACATATCAAGTATGACACACGTACGCATGGCATACCGATATGTATAGATACATCGATGGCATCACAACATAACCATAAACATACAAGCTTTATTTAAGAGGCTCGGAAGAGCCACACACATAATATTACACAGTAAGAGTCTCACGACCCATCATAGCAGTCATTCAGTTACAAGCCAGCGGAAGTGTTTGAAACTGTCTGAGTACAGACAGGTGAAACTAGAAGGCACATGGCCTGACTATACTACAGACCCAACCTAGGGCGAGATCGTAGCTAGGACACCAGCTACTCGTCGTCGTCAATATCTAGGAAGAACCCTCCATTAGGGTCATTAATAACCTCTACAACAATTATTAAACAAACATGAGTACGGAGGTACTCAGCAAGACTTTAGGATAACTATCTACTCATGCAATGTATCAATAATGTATTGTAGGGTTTCATGCGGAAAGCCAACATTTGACTCGTGGCTAGACAACTTACATTTTAAAAAAAAATTGACAACTTGATTTCTCGCACACGAGTCCACTAACACCACAACAATACTCCATCGTGGAATCATTCCGTCTCCATACAGAAATGCCGTCCATGACACTCACGCTTATCTTGACAATTTTATGAGTACCCATCAAAGTTATCTATGAACAACATATGTCTCCAAGCAGTCCATATCCGCGGAAGCGGCTATTCGAATAGATCATAACCCTGCAGGGGTGTACTTTCTCACACACGCTCTCGCCACTTATCGCCACGTGCACGTCATGCACCTCGGCAACCTTCAAGCGGAAGCCCAGCGAGGGAGTCGGCCACGACCGTTAATCACACTAGTACCTAGTCCAGGTTTATCGCCTATCTGAGAGTAACCCGCACGGAAGTTCGGTCGAGGTTTCCGCCACGGCCTCAAACGATGTGCGCAGGGTTCCCAAGCCCACCATCCGGGTGCCACTTGGTACACCGTGCCACTGCCTACCGCATCAGAGCCCACCTCTCAGGTCAGCGCTATGCACGGCCTCCAGCATGACTATAAACACCAGAAACTACTTGCAACTCCTGGACCGAATACTAAGAGATTAATAAGTCGTGAGGGTCAATTAAGTATCCCAACGTGTGGTAGTATCTAGTCTTGGATTACATACACATAACTCAGTTCCTAAGGACGGTTCCAATGAAACAACCCGCCATGTACTCCTACATAGCCTTTCACCGGTACCTTTACCAAATCAGGTTCAACACACCGCATTTACTTACTGAACGCATTCTCACAATTCTGTTCATCTCCCAGATGACAGACCAAACACAACTCTAAGCATAGCATGTATAGCAGGATAAGGCACATCATGGCTCAAGCATCTACCAGGTATGCTAGGTTGCAAGTTTCAACTATTTACTGTGACAAAGACAGGTCATGCAAAGGAAGTGGGTTCAACTAACGTGGCAAAAGCATTTGAGCATTTGATCCTAATGCAATATGTAAGTGCAGAAGCGAGAACATGGGATTTATCAGGATGATCAAAATGGTTGCTTGCCTTGTTGCTCAGAGGAGGGACAATATCCGTCAAACGGATATTCGGTGGAATCCGGAGGAGCGGAGCCTACCGAAAAGAGTGACAACAATAAATCACAAGCATATGCAACAAGATGGTGCATGAGCATGGGATGAGGATGCAAAGTGGTATACTATTATAGCTAACATTTATTAGGTTTGAAGTTGATTTGAATCAAATTCAAATATTACTTCAAACGAGGTATTCTCGGATACCATTTTAATTGATTCGACCTGATCCTCAGATCAACTTGCTTTTAACATGCATGGAGTGACATGTTAGGTTGCTCGTTTGTGATTTGGACAGTGTTTGATCATATAATTAGTAGTGAAATTTAAATAATTTCCAAATTCCATCTCCAAATTATTTATAAGAATTAACTTATTCATTAATCTACATGTTTGGGTTCAGTAACATTTTCAAACATGTTTGAAAATAACATATGCAGATTCCTTGGATTTTTCTGATACTTTTTCATATATAAATTATTTTCATTGGAGTTACAGATTAATTTCTATGATTTTTAGAAGTTTTGGCATTTTTATGGAATTATTTTAAATTAGAAAACTCTTTACCACATCAGCATGACATCAGCAGGTCCAACTGGCCATAGAAAGTCAAACCTGACCAGTGGGACCCACTGGTCAGTGACTCTGGTCAGTTTTAGATTACTTTCAATCTTAATTAGCTAATTAACCTCACTGGACCCACATGTCAGTGACTTATTAATTTTTTTTTATTAGTCCAAATTATCCAGAGGCTGGCCCCACACGTCAGTGGCTCAGGCCAGCTAAGATCCACCGGCGGCGAGGTCGTCCTCGCCGGCGGGTAGCCTCCGGCGACAACCAGTACGGCGGAGGGCATCGGAAACTCGCCTCCGACGACCAAACGCACGACGGAGACCACAGGGAGAACCGCCACTCGACGGCGCGCACGATGGGGCAAACCCCAGGGGCTGGGGTGGCCGGAATCGATGCCGGTGACGAGCTCGACCGCGACCAAGTTCGGCCATCGTCGAAGTCATCGAACACAGGGTCAAATCACGCGGGGCTGGGCTCCTAAAGCATCTACGTGACGTCCTGAGGCTGCTGGTGGCCTCCGACGGACCAACCCTTCACCGGTGGGCTACCGGCGACGAGCTGCAGCGGCGGTCCTCGTCGGGCTCCAGTGGAACTAGGCCTAGAGGAGGAGATCGACGGTGAAAACTTAGGGGAAAGCTGCGTAAGCTCACGAGGAGTGGAGAGGAGGGCTTAGACGGCTCGGGGAAGCGCTGAGGGCGATGAATCGAGCAGAGCTCGCCAGCGGCCTAAGGTTGAAGACGACGGTGCCGTGGGCGTTGTAGGGCTCGGGGAGGCTTCGGCTTCTGCAGGGAGGACCAGCTCGTCGAGGCGGAGCTAATGGCACACTCGGGAGGAAGATCCTGTGGCTAGGGGCACGGGCAGCTCGAGCTCGAGCTCCTGTCAATGGCGGCAGTGGGGAACGGAAGAACCGAGAGGAGAGGGGGGAGATGGAGCACGGGAATGGATAGATATGTTCTCGGGGAGGTTATCCCCGTGCTCGCCAGCGCGAAGCGGCGGGCAGGCAGGCAGAGAGCTGCGTGGAGGTGCGCGGCGTCGCGGCGGCCACCTCCTGCTCCTACTTGCGAGGAGGAAGACGACAGTGCAACTGGGCCTGGGTTGAGGTGAGCCACAGGTAATTATTTCCTCCTTTTTTGTTTTGTTTCTGTTTTGCTAACTATTTGATTTGCTATTTATTTCAGCTCCAAAATAGTTTGTAAAAAGTATTTTGAACACACCAGAATATTTGTTGGAATATATCCAACCATTCCTGGAGTTTTCAACATTTTTGAAAACTTAAAGTTTTTGAATTCAAATTTTAAACTTGAAACAAGTAGCTTTTTGCATTTATTTAAAATGCCAAAAGTGTTATGAAAATGGTTTTCTTCATTGCTTATTTGCTTCCATGATTTATCAGAAAAGTTGAACTTTTCTTGAGGCCATTTTGAGTTCATGGATTTGAACAAGTTTATAATTCCTTTGAATTTGAGAAGTGGCTAGGGTTTTTTAGTGTTCCTTCACCACTTGCTTGTTCTTGTTGCAATTCTCTTGGATGCAATGCAAAGAAGATATGAGCACAATGATAAACCTTGGTTAGGGTTCCAGGGATGTGACAACTCACCCCCACTCAAAAGAATCTCGTGCCGAGATTTAGAAGTCGTCGGGAATAACGCAGGATACTCAAGTCGGAGACGATCCTCTCTTTCCCAAGTTGCCTCCTTCTCAGAATGACTTGACCATTGAACTTTAAGAAACATGAGGTTTCGACGTCGAGTGGTATGCTTAGCTTGATCAAGAATACGCACGGGGTATTCTTGGTATGAAAGGTTATCTTGGAGATCAAGCGTTTCGTGGTCCACTTCACGGATAGGATCCGAAAAGCAACGCCTGAGTTGCGAGACGTGGAAGACATCATGAACCTTGGAAAGATGCGGAGGAAGTTCCAACTGGTAGGCAACTTCTCCTCGTTTGGCAAGAATGCGAAAAGGACCAATGTAACGAGGAGCCAACTTGCCCTTGATACCGAATCGATGGGTACCCTCCAAAGGTGTAACCCGAAGGTAAGCCTTCTCGTCAACTTCAAAGGTCACAGCCTTATGATGACGATCATATTGGCTCTTTTGACGAGACTGGGCTGTTTTCAACTTTTCACGAATAATTCGAACATGCTCTTCTGCATCCTGGATCATATCCGGGCCAAAGAGTTGCCTCTCTCCGGTTTCTGACCAATTAAGAGGTGTTCGACATCTTCCTCCATAGAGAACTTCAAAAGGGGCTTTGCCCAGGCTTGATTGATAACTATTGTTATAAGCAAGTTCGGCGAATGGAAGGCACTTCTCCCAATTCATACCGAATGATATAACACAAGCTCGCAGCGTATCTTCTAGGATTTGATTCACTCTTTCTACTTGACCACTTGATTGAGGATGGAAAGCAGTGCTAAAAGATAAGTGAGTCCCCATAGCATTCTGAAAACTTTCCCAGAAGCGAGAAGTAAAGATACTCCCACGGTCTGAGTTAATCTCTAGGGAACACCATGAAGAGACACTATTCGAGAGATATATAACTCCGATAGCTGGCTAGCTGTTATACTCTCACGTACGGGAAAAAAATGAGCTACTTTGGAAAGACGGTCAATGACCACAAAGATAGCATTATTTCCTTTCTTGGTCTTGGGAAATCCAGTAATGAAATCCATACTAACTTTATCCCATTTCCATTCAGGAATAGCTAAAGGTTGAAGGGTGCCAGCAGGCCTTTGATGTTCTGCCTTAACTCGACGACCAACGTCGCAGTTAGCAATGAACTCAGCAATTTCTCTCTTCATCCTAGTCCACCAGAACCTCTCGCGTAGGTCCTGATACATCTTAGTACTACTGGGATGAATGGTGAGAGGAGAATCATGAGCCTCCTTAAGGGTCAATTGCCGCAAACGTTTGCTCTTAGGAACCACTAAACGGTTCTGAAAGAACACAACACCTTTCTCATTGATGGAGAAATCCCTAGCGTTACTGCTAGCAATATTCTCCTTGATCCGGGATATACCCTTATCATAAGCCTGCACGGCTATGATTTGATCCCTAAGAGTAGGCTTCGCCACCAGGGTAGAAAGGAATCCTTGAGGAACAATATGAAGATTCAACTTCCGAAATTCCTCATACAGATGTGGTTGACCTTGTTGTAACATCAAGTTGTTACAATAAGATTTACGACTTAGTGCATCAGCCATAACATTGGCCTTCCTCGGGGTGTAAGTTATCCCTAAGTCATAATCCGAGATCAACTCAACCCACAGTCTTTGCCTGAGATACAAATCCGGCTGGGTGAAGATATATTTCAGACTTTGGTGATCAGTGAATATTTCGCAACGATTACCCAGAAGGTAATGTCGCCAGGTTTTTAGTGCATCGACCACAGCTGCAAGCTCAAGGTCATGTGTGGGATAATTATCCTCATGTGGACGCAACTGTCGAGATGCGTATGCGACCACATGATGATCTTGCATGAGAATGCAACCTAATCCTTGTCTCGAGGCGTAGCAATAGATAACAAAGTCCTTAGAAAAATCTGGTGGTAGCAACACAGGTGCGGAAGTTAGGCGTCTTTTCAGTTCCTGAAAACTATGCTCACACTGTGGTGTCCACTCGAACTTTTTATCCTTCTTGAGGAGTTCAGTTAGAGGCTGTGCAACCTTGGAGAAATTCTCGACAAAGCGGCGACAATAGCTCGCTAGACCAAGAAAACTCCTAACTTGCTTAACCGATTCAGGTTGAGTCCAATCAATGACGGCTTGAACTCGCTCGGGATTGACAACAATACCCTTACCAGAGATTACGTGACCTAGATAGGTCACTTCTGGTAACCAAAATTCACATTTTGAAAACTTGGCATAAAGGCAATGCTCTCGAAGTTTCATCAGTACCAGCCATAGATGCTCGGCATGTTCTTGTTCGTTCTTCGAGTAGATGAGAATATCATCGAGGTATACCATGACGAATTTATCCAAATACTCCTTGAAGATTGAATTCATCAGACGAGAGAAGGTGGCTGGGGCATTGGTTAAACCGAAGGACATGACGGTGTACTCGTACTGGCCATAACGAGTAACAAAAGCCGTTTTTGGAATGTCCCCGTTCTTGATCTTGATTTGATGGTAACCCAACCTCAAATCCATTTTTGAGAAGACTAAGGATCCAGCGAGCTGATCGTACAGGTCGTTGATCCTGGGGAGCGGATACTCGTTCTTTATGGTGACTAGATTAACTGGTCGGTAATCTACAACCATCCGATCCGTTCCATCCTTCTTCTTGACGAAGAGAACGGGGCAAGCCCAAGGAGAAGAGCTAGGACGAATGAAACCTTTATTCAAGGCCTCATCTAGTTGCTTCTTAAGTTCGGCTAGCTCCAGGGGTGCCATCTTATAGGGTCTTCTGTCTATTCGGACAGTTCCCGGAACAAGATCTATCACGAACTCTACATCTCTGTCAGGTGGAATTCCTGGCAGTTCCTCTGGAAAAACATCCGGGAAGTCACTGACAACCGGGATGTCTTCAAGTTCCGGAAGAGGGTTGGCATTTAGGGAATAGAGTTGGCATTTGGCAACTCGAGTAGAGACATTGACTATCTCACCCGAGGGATGGGTAAGCTGAACATTTCTAGAATGAGTATCAATCTTGGCATAGTGAGCTGACATCCAGTCCATACCCAAGATGATATTGATATCCGAAGATTTCAAGGCTATCAATGAGGCTAGAAAAACTAGCCTATCTACTGGAATTTCATTGTCATAGGTTATCCTAGAGGTTTGCCATTTACTACCAGGAGTTTGGACAACCAATGGAATTGGCATATCACAAAAAGACATGTTATGCAACTGTGCATAACTTTCTGAAATGAAGGAATGAGAAGACCCAGTGTCAAAGAGAACAGACGCTGGGTGATGATTAACAAGAAGCGTACCCAGTATGACGTCGGGATCCTCTGCAGCTTCTTCTGCTGAGACATAGTTCACACGGCCACGTGCAGGAGTTGGCTTCACATAGAAAGCTTTGCCCGACTTGCCTTGCCCGACGGACTTTCCGGGTTGCTTGGCACCCACATTTTGAGGACACTTACGGGAATAGTGCCCTGGTTCTCCACACTTGTAGCATATCACTTGGTTGGCACGTGGTGCAGCATTGCTAGCTCGACCACCATAAGTTTTTGCTGGAGGGTTGGTCTGATTCGTCTGAGGCGCCACGTAGGATGGCCTCAGAGTGTATCTTGGCGGCAGAGCACTGTTCGGAACCCACAGCCTGCGTTTTGGAAATGCGGAACTAGATGACGAGCCAAAGTCAAGGGAGTGCTTCTTTGTGGCTTCAAAGTCGGTATGACCAGTCTCCGCACTGATCGCCTTGTTGACCAGGGCTTGAAAGCTTGCACACTCGTGGAGGCGCAGATCACGACGAAGCTCAGGACTCAGACCCTTACGGAATCTTGCTTGCTTCTTGGCGTTAGTAGACACCTCCTCTGTTGCATAGCGGGTGACGTTACCGAACTCGCGGCTATAGGCATCCACGCTCATCTTGCACTAGGTGAAAGCACATAACTCCTGTCTCTTTCTGTCCATCAGGCCCTCTGGAATATGGTGCAGACGGAAGGCTGCACTGAAGTCTGCCCATGTGGCTGCTGGTTCAGCAGGACGCATAGCTTCAAAGTTCTCCCACCACAGATTGGCGGGTCCTTCCAGAAAATACGCCGCAAAAGTCACCTTGTCGGCCTCAGAAACATTCGCATAGCGAATCTTGCATGAGATGCTGCACAGCCAGTCATCAGCATCGAGGGGATCGACGGAGTAATGGAGCTTTAGAGGATTTAGCTTCACAAAGTCGTTGAGGGACACTGCAGCATTCCTAGGCTGGCGAGCCGTATTCTTCTCAATATGCTCTAATAGTCGGTTGGTCTCTCTTTTGTTCCTCTGTGCTTCAAGCATAACTTCTGCCAGAGAGGGCGGGCGAGGCAGGTCTTCCTGCGATGCTTGACTACCCTTGCCTTGCTCATGAGCAGGGGCACGGTTGAACCTGGTGAACACCATCCTGGCAAACAAACTCACAGCTTAGACCAATACCATATCAATACTAGCTATGGATTAAGAATGTACTGAACACACGGAATGCGGAAATGAATATCCGAACAACGTGGTAACAAGCAACTGCTATATATACACCATGGTTCATACACACCCTTACAGTTCAGTACAACCTTAACCAAAGAGCAAACTACTGAAATTATGAAACTACTCATCAGAGGCTTACAAGCTTCCTATACATTATTTATCTAGGCCTCCGGAATTCATTTCACATCTCAGGCATACTTCACAAGTCATGCAGGACTGTGAACGTACGGCTACTACCATACTATCCCTCCACAACAGCTCAGGCATCCGCATAGAACATCTCATAGAGATTGCTTCCATGGCCTGGAAGCTCAACCTGCGGATCAGGAAACACTCTGGCCTGAGATCCCTGGGATCCATAAGGACACGGATGTGGCCTCGGTCCCCTGTCTGGTGGTAATAGGGGTCCCCGAAGAGGGGTGACTCCTCCTATAGTTGGCCAGACAACGTGGGTCGGAAGATGGGTCCTAACAGGGTTCAGCATCTCCATATCTCCGTACCCTATCTAGACTACCGGTGCCAGCTGCGTCAAAGCCGTCCACAGACGGGCACGGGTAGCATAAAGCTCGAAGCGGAGAGCACGAGCATCCCTGTCTCTATTCTCTAGCATCTCAGCAGTGGGCTGCAGTAGTGGATCCTCCATAGAAGAATCAAAATAGACTCCGCTGAGGTATCCCTCTTCACCAGGGTGAGAGGCAGGAGCATAGCAGAACTCTGAATTCTGCAGCAGTGCATGTCTCGCCCTCATAATGGTCAGCATTGAATAGGCAGCATCTTGTACTGCCATGTCAACAGTGACTCCGAACCCATAGGACCAATGGATGGGCTCCTCAGCTCCAGGGTAGTCTGGAAATACCCTAACAGTGCAGATATACTGGCTCTCGTTGAAGTCTCGGTACTGTTCCTCCACTGTGTACTCGGGGTACCAGCGGTAACCACACACCGACATCACCCTGACCAGCATGGCCGTATGACCCGGCACATCAATGCACCTGGTCAGACGTTCCACCTGACGAGAAGGACGGCCAGGCATGTGAAAATAGAGAGTAATGCAAAAGCATTAGAGCTCTGAATGCAAAATTGGGCAGCATAACGGCTGTAAATGCTCAAAAACAAATTTTGAGACAACCCAAAAGTAGGATGGCGTAACCACTCAACTATCAAGTTCAATTCTCTGATCATCAAACTTACTTTCTATTTCCTAGGAATAAAAGAAACCCAATATAACTCCCGACCCGTAGTCTTATAATCTATCGATCAGAAACACGAGCCTAGAAGAAGATGAGTAACCTAGTCCTTATCTCCCGCAGAAAAGACGAGGATGACCAAAATAGAGTAACTTGAGAAGAGAACAAGAGTCTTACATTCCCTTCCACAAACAATTCCCTTATGTATAGCTAAAGCAATTCTAGACTCAACTTCGACCAGTTTGGCTTAGTAGTCCTACAGTCAGTCAGGCTCTGATACCAACGCTGTCGGGACCCCGATCCTAAGCCATAGGAATCCAACCTGTAACACATCGCATCCCTTTGCGGTCTCACGCACGGTTAACCCCACGGCTGCAGCCTTACTTTAGCTGGGACCGTTTGCGCCTTTTGACACACGTATGCATTTGTGTCGCTAGCACTCCAATGACAAAGAACCCGGATCGACATGTCCAGTCATAAACCAAAGTGGCAGTTCCGCAAAGGGACAGGCATACATGACCCATCAAAGCAGGTGTCGGTCACCAGCGAATGTAGACGAGTCGTAGCAAGCTACAAGGACTCCATTACATCGCGTGACATTTCCCCAAAGGGGACAGACACAGCAGCTAAGAAGGACACATGCCGGTCAACCAATGTGTCCGGAGCAGTAGCGAGCTACCATGGCTCGTTGGAACACAAAGGAGCATTTCCCTGTAAGGAGTGCTACTAAAGTTTACGGCTAGGTAATCGAACCCCATACATATCAAGTATGACACACGTACGCATGGCATACCGATATGTATAGATACATCGATGGCATCACAACATAACCATAAACATACAAGCTTTATTTAAGAGGCTCGGAAGAGCCGCACACATAATATTACCCAGTAAGAGTCTCACGACCCATCATAGAAGTCATTCAGTTACAAGCCAGCGGAAGTGTTTGAAACTGTCTGAGTACAGACAGGTGAAAGTAGAAGGCACATGGCCTGACTATACTACACACCCAACCTAGGGCGAGATCGTAGCTGGGACACCAGCTACTCGTCGTCGTCGATGTCTAGGAAGAACCCTCCGTTAGGATCATTAACAACCTCTGCAACAATTATTAAACAAACATCAGTACGGAGGTACTCAGCAAGACTTTAGGATAAATATCTACTCATGCAATGTATCAATAAGGTATTGTGGGGTTTCATGCGGAAAGCCAGCATTTGACAACTTACATTTTAAAACAATTTTTGACAACTTGATTTCTCGCACACGAGTCCACTAACACCACAACAATACTCCATCATGGAATCATTCCGTCTCCATACAGAAATGCCGTCCATGACACTCACGCTTATCTTGACAATTTTATGAGTAGCCATTGAAGTTATCTATGAACAACATATGTCTCCAAGTAGTCCATATCCGCGGACGCGGCTATTCGAATAGATCATAACCCTGCAGGGGTGTACTTCGTCACACACGCTCTCGCCAGTTATCGCCATGTGCACGTCATGCACCTCGCCAACCTTCAAGCGGAAACCCAGCGAGGGAGTCGGCCACGACCGTTAATCACACTAGTACCTAGTCCAGGTTTATCGCCTATCTGAGAGTAACCCGCACGGAAGTCCGGCCGAGGTTTCTGCCACGGCCTCAAACGATGTGCGCAGGGTTCCCAAGCACACCATCCGGGTGCCACTTGGTACACCGTGCCACTGCCTACCGCATCACAGCCCACCTCTCAGGTCAGCGCTATGCACGGCCTTAAGCATGACTATAAACACCAGAAACTACTTGCAACTCCTGGACCGAGTACTAAGCGATTAATAAGTCGAGAGAGTCAATTAAGTATCCCAACGTGTGGTAGTATCTAGTCTTGGATTACATACACGGAACTCAGTTCCTAAGGATGGTTCCAATGAAACAACCCGCCATGTACTCCTACATAGCCTTTCACCGGTACCTTTACCAAATCAGGTTCAACACACCGCCTTTACTTACTGAACGCATTCTCACAATTCTGTTCATCTCCCAGATGACAGACCAAACACAACTCTAAGCATAGCATGTATAGCAGGATAAGGCACATCATGGCTCAAGCATCTACCAGGTATGCTAGGTTGCAAGTTTCAGCTATTTACTATGACAAAGAAAGGTCATGCAAAGGAAGTGGGTTCAACTAACGTGGCAAAAGCATTTGAGCATTTGATCCTAATGTAATATGTAAGTGCAGAAGCGAGAACATGGGATTTATCGGGATGATCAAAATGGTTGATTTCCTTGTTGCTCAGACGAGGGACAATATCCGTCAAACGGATATTCGGTGGAATCCGGAGGAGCGGAGCCTACCGAAAAGAGTGACAACAATCAATCACAAGCATATGCAACAAGGTGATGCATGGGCATGGCATGAGGATGCAAAGTGGTATACTATTATAGCTAACATTTATTAGGTTTGAAGTTGATTTGAATCAAATTTAAATATTACTTCAAACGAGGTATTCTCGGATACCATTTTAATTGATTCGACCTGATCCTCAGATCAACTTGCTTTTAACATGCATGCAGTGACATGTTAGGTTGCTCGTTTGTGATTTGGACAGTGTTTGATCATATAATTAGTAGTGAAATTTAAATAATTTCCAAATTCCATCTCCAAAGTATTTATAAGAATTAACTTATTCATTAATCTACATGTTTGGGTTCAGTAACATTTTCAAACATGTTTGAAAATGACATATGCAGATTCCTTGGATTTTTCTGATACTTTTTCATATATAAATTATTTTCATTGGAGTTACAGATTAATTTCTATGATTTTTAGAAGTTTTGGCATTTTTATGGAATTATTTTAAATCAGAAAACTCTTTACCGCATCAGCATGACACCAGCAGGTCCAACTAGCCATAGAAAGTCAAACCTGACCAGTGGGACCCACTGGTCAGTGACTCTGGTCAGTTTTAGATTACTTTTAATCTTAATTAGCTAATTAACCTCACTGGACCCACATGTCAGTGACTTATTAATTTATTTAATTTTATTTTTATTAGTCCAAATTATCCAGAGGCTGGCCCACACGGCAGTGGCTCAGTCCAGCTGAGATCCACCGGCGGCGAGGTCGTCCTCGCCGGCGGGGAGCCTCCGGCGACCACCAGTACGGCGGAGGGCATCGGAAACTCGCCTGCGACGACCAAACGCACGGCGGAGACCACGGGGAGAACGGCCACTCGACGGCGCGCACGATGGGGCAAACCCCAGGGGCTGGGGTGGCCGGAATCGACGCCGGCGACGAGCTCGGCAGTGACCAAGTTCGGCCATCGTCGAAGTCATCGAACACAGGGTCAAATCGTGCGGGGCTGGGCTCCTAAAGCATCTACGTGACGTCCTGAGGCTGCTGGTGGCCTCAGATGGACCAACCCTTCACCACAGGGCTAGCGGCGACGAGCTGCAGCGGCGGTCCTCGTCGGGCTCCAGTGGAACTAGGCCTAGAGGAGGAGATCGACGGGAAAAACTTAGGGGAAAGCTGCACAAGCTCACGAGGAGTGCAGAGGAGGGCTTACACGGCTCGGGGAAGCGCTGAGGGCGACGAATGGAGCAGAGCTCGCCAGCGGCCGAAGGTTGAATACGACGGTGCCGTGGGCGTTGCAGGGCTCGGGGAGGCTTCAGCTTCTATAGGGAGGACCGGCTCGTCGAGGCGGAGCTAATGGCACACTCGGGAGGAAGATCCTGTGGCTAGGGGCACGCGCAGCTCGAGCTCAAGCTCCTGTCAATGGCGGCAGTGGGGAACGGAAGAACCGAGAGGAGAGGGGGAGATGGAGCACGGGAATGGATAGATACGTGCTCGGGGAGGTTATCCCCGTGCTCGCCAGCGCGAAGCGGCGGCCAGGCAGGCACAGAGCTGGGTGGAGGCGCGCGGCGTCCACCTCCTGCTCCTACTGGCGAGGAGGAAGACGACAGCGCGACTGGGCCTGGGCTGAGATGAGCGACAGGTAATTCTTTCCTCCTTTTTTCGGTTTTGTTTCTGTTTTGCTAACTATTTGATTTGCTATTTATTTCAGCTCCAAAATAGTTTGTAAAAAGTATTTTGAACACACCAGAATATTTGTTTTTGAATTCCTGGAGTTTTCAACATTTTTGAAAACATAAAGTTTTTAATTCAAATTTTAAAATTGAAACCAGTAGCTTTTTGCATTATTTAAAATGCCAAAAGTGTTATGAAAATGGTTTTCTTCATTGCTTATTTGCTTCCATGATTTATCAGAAAAGTTGAACTTTTCTTCAAGCCATTTTGAGTTCATTGATTTGAACAAGTTTATAATTCCTTTGAATTTGAGAAGTGGCTAGGGTTTTTGAGTGTTCCTTCATCACTTGCTTGTTCTTGTTGCAATTCTATTGGATGCAATGCAAAGAAGATATGAGCACAATGCTAAACCTTGGTTAGGGTTCCAGGGATGTGACAGTTTCTTACTGAAAACCTGAAATGTGGAAAAACACATAGAAAACATCAACATGCACTAGGTACTGGGTAAATACGTTAGTGCTCAAAAATAATGTAAATTGGTAGATAAATAGATAAAAAGTGTTCTAAAATGATAACGTAATAGCATGGAACAATCAAAAACTATAGATACATTAGAGACGTATCACGCATCCCCAAGCTTAATTCTTGCTCGTCCTTGTCACACCCTGTTTTTCACCCCAAGTTTTCTGTGTTGCAAAAATCAGAGCTTGTTAAAACTTTTTCAAATAATGTTGTCACTGCAATGTCAGCCCTTGTTTGAGTGTATGCTTGCTTGTTTGATGACTCAAACCCATGAAAAACTTATTATTTTTCTCTCATCAAAAACCCTTTTTCCTTTACATCAAGATCACCTTCATCTTGTTGGGATACACTACTAGCTCATGAAGCCAAGTGGCACTTCCAACCAAAGTTGGTGATCTGATCTTAATATCATTTTCATTCATTAAAAACATTATTTGGTGATTTAAAATATTATTTTCCTATTTTATATCTATGTCTATTTCTAAGGCCAGTAATGATATTTCCACAAGGAAAATTACTTTCCTGCCTTAGAAAATTCTCAGTAAATTCATGGAAGCTCACAAGGACATATATTTTCCATACATAAGATTTTCAACCCTATTTTATATTAATAATATTTGAGTAAAACGCTGAAAACCATTTCTGTCTGTTTTAGCTTTTTGAGATGTTTCCAAAGGAAATTATCTCAGTAAATTCCCATAAAATTACAGGAGCCCTCCCAAACCATATTAGGTGCTCGCCTAAAACCTCACCTTGATCCAAGGTGGGGAAGTGCACTTAGAGAGCCCAAAACCCTCTCTGTCCAAAGTAGAGTTGAGCTGAAACTTTGCAGAGGTGTTTAACACCCCAAATAAGGACTCCACACCAAAAATGGGATTTGTGAGACTCTGTTTGACCACACTTCCTTTCTAAAGCACAGTACTGGTCACCTTGAGACATTTTCAAGTTTGCAAAGCCAAACTTGTTCAATGGACCTCAGATTTGGTGGAACCCCATGTTTTTACCCCAAGACCAAACCTGTTAAGTTGCTTTTACAGTGGTGGAGTGGAAGCACCCCAAGTCACTGTCGAACACCTACTGACAGGAAGGTAAAAACCTTCCTAGCCACTGTTTTACCCAATGTCAAGGCCCCAAACATGGTGGGTTAGAGCACGAGAACACCCTGAACACCCAGTCAACCAACCCCTCCCCAACTCCAAGCACAAGTCACAAGAACTCCAATTTGAGCTGCAGGACAGTACTGGCAACACTAGTGTTCCTTGCTCCCTTGACCAGCTCGAGCTCCCACTAAACCACAATGGCTAGGCACACTCCCAGCAACACTCAGAACATGGAGGACACGTCCCAAGTACCCCAGAGCGAGCCAGCATGCCATGGCATGCCAAAACTGCGCTCTGGGCGTGCTGCAGAGAGCTACCCGCAAGGGGCCGACGCTCCGGCCGATACCAGCCTCCCCAGTTATGTCCAAGCGCTCCCCCGACAACCATTCAGTGCAAAGCTACCCCAGGGACCCTCTCCCGCTCGCGCAAGAGCTCAGGCGACGCGTGCCCGTCCGCGCCCGACACGGCCGAGCATGCACGGTCGCTGCAGCTCGTCCCCACTCGCTTTCCCTCTGCGGGCGTTGCACCAGGAGGCCCTAAACCATGTCCCGAACCCGTCGTTTCGCGGCCAACACCTCATTGTGCTTGCACGCGTGCCACGGTGAGTCACCGCGCGTGCCCGAGTCGGGTCACCGTCGTTGGCCTATAAATAGACCCCCCCCTGCCACTCCAACACCCTCCAAGCAGCTTCAGCACAACCAGTAGACACTACCTAGCGGCCCAATCGAGCTCGCAGAGCCCCAGTACTCGAGATCAACCGAGGCCCCTCCGCCTCGGAGCTCCGGTCGATCTCCGGCTACACGTCGGCTCCTGCGCTGCCCGACCTCTCATTACACTCCCCTCGACACCAGAAACGTTTCCCCTAACTCTCCCGAGCAAATCCATACCCCTAGCCCCTAGTTCAACACGAACCCGAAACCCTTCCGCCACGAGCACCTCGTCGCCGGCGACCTAGACCACCTCCGGTGACGTCCCGACCACGAGCAGGTAGGTGGAGGCACGAGGAACCCGTTCCTCTTCCTAGCTAGGACTGAGGACAACGACAGCCTCGCCGGCGTCCATCTCCACCTCTCTGGCCGGAGGTAGGAGAAGGACCCGACAAGTGGAGCCCACCTGTCGGTGTCCTGGGGCAGCCAGCACGCGCAGCCGCTGATGCTGACCCCAGGGGCCCGTAGGTCAGGTTTGAACCTGGCCCGCGCGCGCCTGGAGGCCAGGCCTGCTGGCTGGGCCGGCTGGATCTGTTTCTCCTGGCCTTTTTCTTTTGTTTTAATCGAGCAAACTAAATGATTTTTATAAAAAGATTTAGCCAGTAGAAAAATATAATTCTTCCACCAGTATTTTTCTAAAAATGAGTTAAATTTTATCATGAGCATGATGATGAGTTAAATAAAGAGTTTATGAAAACCCCGTCGGGTGCCACTAATGCCCGAGGGAGATAATGAGTTGGTGATCACTTTTGGTGAAGTGATGCACCGGTGATTTTGGTGTGAGTATGGTTTCGGAAATGGATTAGATTTATGATGTGTTGACCGTCCCAACCTTACCCAGTACGACCACGATACCCCTTTATGGGACGGGGCTTTGTTGATTACTTTGGTCGGTGCTAGAAAAGAGCCACATTACTAGTGGCGGGAGTGATCGGTGTCACTCTCGTGATGGGGTCGTGCCAGGTAGGATGACTATGCCATTATTATGAGTTCCAGGCACACCGTTGGTCCCTGCATGGTTGTTACAGTCCAGAGTCGATGCTCGTAAGACGTACAACATGTGGGCTGGGTACCAATCAAGTGGATCTCTTTGTCTAGTATAGTCAGGGCAAAGATGATGATCGGGTACTTACCTCGGGTATATGTGATATACCGCGAGTCGTGAATGACACGGAAGTATTCCGTTTCTCGTGGGTCCAGCGTACTACCTCTGCAGAGTGTAAACTATTCGAATAGCCGTGTCCACGGTCAAGGACAGTTGGGTGGTGCTGCTTAAACTACGTCCTGAGTTTCCGCATAAACCAAGTGTGTGTGTGTGGTGTTAAAAAAAGTGTTGTTATAATCATGATGATCACAATAATATGATCAGGTTCGGTGACTTGACATATAGGGTAAACCCGGATGGTTTAGCCCTCATTAATACCTTGAGATTATGACAAGTCCGGTGACTTGGGATGTAGGGAGAACCTGGTGTGTTCAACCCTTGACAGATATGACAATATCTGTAACCTGTTAATCACAAGTAGTTCTTTAACTTCTTGCACATACTTGATCATACCACCACATCGCAGTCCACTCGAGATAACTGTTACTCTTATTCATTACCATATATATGTCATGGGCTGTTTGCGAGTACATTCAAAGTACTCATTGGCTTGCCACTGGTTATGTTATTGACCAGACATGGAAGGACCGGAGTTTGGCGATGAGTACGCCGTCGGAGACGGACCTGCGATCTAGGACGCTTCCGAGTCAGAATGTCTGTCGGTGTAAGCTTGATGGCATGGGCACCGCTTAGCCCTTACGAGTTTCCGCTACTCGATGTATCCGTTTTATTTGTCTTTAGGCCTTGCTCTTGAACCCGACCTTCTGGTCATTTGATGTAATAATTTGGTACTTGGATGTAAGACTCTATTATTCAGTATCTGTGCTCAGTGAACATTGATCCTTGGGATCACTGGGCACGGCGAACTCGACTTGCTAGTCGGGGCCCCCACAGAACTGGTATCAGAGCCATCCTGACTATAGGAAGCCTTAGATAGCATGGACGTTAACCAAGAACGTTAGGACGCCAGCCTTGCACAAGACTCTTGCACATACAACCTCCTGACTTCTCTCCTATGCCTTGTAGATGGCTGCTGTACCTGAGACGCTTCTGGAGACCGGCTTTCCACTACTTCTGCTGGATTGTCTCGAGAAGTGCCACGTACGACGCACGCCCATCTTCCTCTACCACGAGCACTGGGTCAACGCCGACACCAAGGAATATCACATGGACATGATAGTGAAGGCTAATGACTCCCCGTCTAGTTGGTTCTTTGAAGGACTACAGATGGGAGAGCTGATGTTGGCAGTGGAGACGGCTGCACGAGAGGCGCTCGTGCAACTCCGCAGCATCCTCCTTGAGATGGCTAATGAGCCTGTCACTTGTCATCTACCTTTCATTAAGGAAGGAGTGGATGGGAGATGGACACTCACCCCCGCCATGGAGGATGGGATACCGCTGGGGTTTCAGACCTACTTCAGTCTCTCGTCAGACACCTTGACACACTTCCTGGTTAAGGAATCAGTCAAGCTTCACCAAGAGCTGCACCTAGTCAAAGGCCTGCTCCACACTGAGAAGATGCAAAACCGCAAAGTAAAGAAGGCAGGCGCACCTGAAGGGAGGGCAGCTGTTGCCACTAGGGGTGGTGTGTTACCCATCCAGGCAGTCCCTCTTCGGAGTCGCCGCCTGACAGCGGAAGAGTACACTGAGATCTTCGCCGCCTCGGCCAAGAGACGCCGAGACGTGCGGATTCTTTCTTCCACTCCTATAAAGGAAGAGGATGTTGATGAAGATGAGGATCCTGTTGAGTCCGCCTTTGAGACTCAGCAGTCCGCCGCGTAGGTTTTAGCATAAACAAATCGGAGTACCCGAGTATAGGGTATCCTTGTATCCGTTTTTAATTTGCGTATGTGTGCTTGATGTAAGTCACCTATTGCCTTGGGCAGCCTGTAAGTGACTACGTCACCTAGTTGTCATGAATGCAATTTCCAGTTTGTCAAAAAAACTTTAGTTTTAAAAACTTGGCACATGCACATATTGGACCCCCTCTTACTAGGAGAAAATCCTTGTACTCCCGAGCAAGGTGGCATTTTGACCTATCTGTTTCTATGACAGGATGGTGAACGCAAACCGCAACAGCACCTTCGGCAACCCCGGCGCCGGCTCCTCAGGGACGCCGCAGGGAACCGAAGGAGAAGCTCACGCTGGAGGTCACCATGAGCAGCCTAGGGACCTTCCGCCACTACCTCCTCCTGAGAACTTGACAATGGCTCAGTTCCTTCAAGCTCTTCGAGAGGAGCGTCAAGCCAGCAATGCCGCTATCCAGCAGCTGACCCATGTCCTGGTGGACAACCCGCCACGGAATGAGTATGGCGGTGGTCGCTCTACTCTTTCTGAGTTCATGCGGACTACGCCCCTCATATTCACGGAGTCGACTGAACCCCTGGACGCCGATGACTGGATTCGCACCATTGAAGACCTCCTTGCGCTGGTCAAGTGCACCGATGATCATGAGAAGGTCCTTTATGCTTCTCACTGTCTCGGAGGCACCGCCAGGGCATGGTGGGATGGATTCCAGATCATGCGGGCAGGGCAAGTCATCACGTGGGAGATGTTCAAGGAAGGATTTCGCGCGGCTCACATTCCGCCTGGGCTGATGACCAGTAAGAAGCGGGAATTCCGAACCTTGAGGCAGGGCAGTGAAACTGTTAAGGAGTACCTGCAAAAATTTAATCTCTTGTCAAGGTACGCACCTGATGATGTTAACACTGAGGCCGCTAAGGTGGAACGCTTCATGGAAGGGTTACAACAGTCCCTGCAATACCAGCTGGTGGTTTGCGACTGCCAGACTTTCAGCGAGTTGGTTAACAAAGCGCTTATGCTGGAAGACAAGCATCGTGCAATGGACGACACCCGCAAGCGCAAGCTGATAGGCACTGGAGAACCCGGTAACGCAAGACCAAGACCGTGGCAGTCAGCACCTGCAAGACCGAACTTTCAGCAGCAACAGTACAAGTACCCAATGTTCCGCCAGAATTATCAGCGTCAGCAGCAAGTCAAGCCAGTAGTCAAACCACCGAACAACTGTGGAGTCAAGACCAACCCTCCGGGGCAAGTCACCTGCTTTGGGTGTGGTCAGAATGGGCACTATTCCAGGCAGTGCCCCAACAAGAACCCCGACGCACCGCGTCCCAATGCACCCAACCCCGGTCAAGGTGCACCAGGGAGGAACCAGGCCCCCCGCAACCAATAGTTCAATGGTAGGGGCCGGATCAATCACATCACTGCAGAAGAAGCACAGGAAGACCCGGACTGCATTCTGGGTACGTTCCTCGTCGACTCAACTCCAGCAACAGTGTTGTTTGATTGTGGTGCCTCGCATTCTTTTGTTACTCAAGGGTTTGCGGAAAAATGCTGTTTAAAACCCACTTTACTCCGTGGGCAGATGGCAATCCAAACCCCGGGAGCGGTATTAAGGACCAACCTAGGGTGTAGAAGGGTCGAGATAGTTATCAATGGGACGAGTTTCTTGGCAGACCTCATTGTGCTTAAATCACAAGGTGTGGAAGTAATCCTCGGTATGGATTGGTTGGTCAAGCACCAGAGTCTTTTGGACTGTGCCAACAAAGCCATCACCATGATAAGCAACCAAGGGGTCGAGGTCAAGTTCGTCTCCGAGCCAGTATCGGCTCACGCACCTCGAGTCAACAGTCTCTCCGAGGTAGAGCTTGATCGAGTGCCTATAGTCTGTGAATACCCGGCCGTCTTTCCTGACGAGCTACCCGGAATGCCTCCTGACTGAGACATTGAGTTCATCATTGAGCTTATGCCCGGATCGAGGCCTATTTATAAAAAGCCTTACAGGATGGGTTACGAGGAGTTGGCAGAGCTGAAGAAGCAGCTGGATGAGCAACTCAGGAAAGGGTTCATTCGTCCGAGTGCGTCACCTTGGGGATCACCTGTTCTGTTTGTTTCAAAGAAGGATGGTACCATTCGACTCTCCTTCGACTACCATTCCCTGAATGAGGTCACAATTAAGAACAAGTACCCGCTCCCCAAGATCGAAGACCTGTTTGACGAGTTAAACGGGGCCAGGGTATTTTCCAAGATCGATCTCCGATCGGGATACTACCAGCTGAAGATCCGACCAAAAGATATACCCAAGACTGCATTCGTGACCCGGTACGGTCTATATGAATGCACGGTCATGCCCTTCGGTTTGACAAATGCCCCAACCTACTTCATGTACCTCATGAACAAGGTCTTCATGGAATATTTGGACAAGTTTGTCGTCGTATTCATCGATGACATACTAATCTTTTCCAAGTCCGAAGAAGAGCATGAGCAACACCTGAGGCTAGTTCTGGGAAAGCTTCGAGAGCACCAACTTTATGCCAAATTCAGCAAGTGTCAGTTCTGGCTGAACGAAGTTGGATTTCTGGGTCATACCCTAATGGCACGCGGTTTAGCCGTGGATCAGTCCAAGATTTCTACAGTGACCAACTCGGAATCACCCAAGGAGGTGAAGGATGTCAGGAGTTTCCTCGGGCTCGCGGGATACTACCGCAAGTTTGTCGAGGGATTCTCCAGCATCGCTCGACCTATGACTCAGCTCTTGAAGAAAGGCCGGAAGTTCGAGTGGACACCGGCGTGTGAAGCAAGCTTCCAGGAGTTGAAGAAGAGGCTAACTACCGCCCCGGTATTGGCTACTCTGGATATCAACAAGGAATTCGTGATATATTGTGATGCCTCCGGAACCGGGCTCGGTGGAGTCCTGATGCAAGATGGCAGGGTCGTGGCGTACTTGTCACAGCAACTGCGACCGCATGAGGAGAACTATGCCACCCATGATCTCGAGCTAGCAGCTGTAGTGCATGCTCTGAAGACGTGGCGGCATTACCTTCTGGGAAAGCGATGCGAGATATATACAGACCACAAAAGTCTAAAGTATATCTTCACCCAGAGGGAGCTGAATATGAGACAGCGGAGATGGCTTGAGTTAATCAAGGATTACGACCTCAGCATTCAGTACCATCCCGGCAAGGCGAACGTGGTAGCCGATGCCCTGAGCCGGAAGGTAGGCTCCTTGAACGTCACGCTCAAGGAAAGGTTAGCCGCCTTGTATGAAGAGATGGAGGGCTTAGGACTTGAGATAGTCGAACCAGGGTACCTGGCCAAACTCGAAGTCAAGCCTACTCTGGCAGACGACATCAAGGAAGCCCAGAAGGGGCACAAGAGTATCGAAGGCCTCAAGAGGAAGGTGCGAGAAGGCAAAGCCCCAGGATTCTCGATTGATGAGCAAGGAGTATTGTGGTACTGGAAGCGCTTATGCGTACCCAACAAGGCCGAACTTAAGGTCTTGATCCTGCAAGAGGCACATGACACAACGTACTCTATCCATCCAGGTGGTACCAAGATGTACCAAGACATCCGAGAACGATTCTGGTGGCATGGCATGAAGAGGGAAATTGGCTCCTATGTCCCTAAATGTGATGTATGTCAGCGAGTCAAGGCTGAACACCAGCGACCCGCTGGATTGCTACAACCTCTTTAAGTGCCAGAATGGAAGTGGGATATAGTCGGCATGGACTTCATCACCTTGTTGCCCCAGTCGAATAAGGGTCATAAC
The DNA here is from genome assembly GCF_904849725.1 of Hordeum vulgare subsp. vulgare. Classification (NCBI taxonomy): domain Eukaryota; kingdom Viridiplantae; phylum Streptophyta; class Magnoliopsida; order Poales; family Poaceae; genus Hordeum; species Hordeum vulgare. Next base: position 363,480,892 of record NC_058524.1, on the reverse strand, counting down.
TCCATTTGGGTCATAGTTGATCATTTGACCAAGGTGGCCCATTTCATCCCCGTTAACACCACTTACGATGGCAGCCAACTGGCCAGTCTGTACATTCATCGAGTGGTGAGTCTCCATGGAGTCCCCAAAGAGATTGTATCCGAGTGCGGCACGCAGTTCACCTCAAGATTCTGGAAGAAGTTTCAAGAAGCTCTCGGAACCAAACTCTCCTTCAGTACGGCTTTCCACCCGCAGACGGGCGGACAGACCGGGAGGGTAAATCAGATACTTGAGGACATGCTCCGCGCTTGTGTTTTGGCCCATGGTGCCAAGTGGTAAGACTGCCTACCATTTGCTGAGTTCTCTTACAACAACATCTACCAGTCCAGTCTTCAAATGGCCCCATTCGAAGCATTATATGGGCGGAAATGCCGCACCCCGCTCAATTGGACCTGAAGCACTAGAGGAAGCAAGGGACAAGGTTCAGCTTGTCCGAGAGAACTTGGAGGCAGCTAAGTCAAGGCAGAAGAGCTATGCGGACCCTCGCCACAGAAACGTGGAGTTTGTTCCCGGAGATCAAGTGTACTTGCGAGTCACGCCTCTCAAGGGGACCAAGCGTTTCCACGTCAAGGGGAAGCTAGCTCCAAGGTTCATTGGACCCATCAAGACCACGGCAAGGCGCGGGGAAGTAGCTTATCAGTTTGAGCTACCTCCTGAACTTTTGGGTGTGCACAACGTGTTCCACGTGTCACAGCTCAGGAAGTGTTTGCAAGTGCCGAACCGTCCCGATCTTTACAAGTACATTGATCATCAAGCTATTGACCTTCAACCGGACCTTACCTACCGCGAGAGATCGATCCGCATTCCGGACGAAGTAGAGCGTTGCACCAGAAGCCGCACCATCAAGTTTTTCAAGGTTCAGTGGAGCAACCATACCGAAGCAGAAGCCACATGGGAGCGTGAAGACTATCTCCGATCAGAATTTTCCGAGCTGTTTAACGCTTAGCTTAGGAATCTCGGGGACGAGATTCTTGTAAGGGGGATAGGTCTGTCACACCCTGTTTTTCACCCCAAGTTTTCTGTGTTGCAAAAATCAGAGCTTGTTAAAAAAATTTCAAATAATGTTGTGAGTGCAATGTCAGCCCTTGTTTAAGTGTATGCTTGCTTGTTTGATGACTCAAACCCATGAAAAACTTATTATTTTGCTCTCATCAAAAACCCTTTTTCCTTTACATCAAGATCACCTTCATCATGTTGGGATACACTACTAGCTCATGAAGCCAAGTGGTACTTCCAACCAAAGTTGGTGATCTGATCCTAATATCATTTTCATTCATTAAATACATTATATGGTGATTTAAAATATTATTTTCCTATTTTATATCTATGTCTATTTCTAAGGCCAGTAATGATATTTCCACAAGGAAAATTACTTTCCTGCCTTAGAAAATTATGAGTAAATTCATGGAAGCTCAGAAGGACATATATTTTCCATACATAAGATTTTCATCCCTATTTTATATTAATAATATTTGAGTAAAACCCTGAAAACCATTTCTGTCTGTTTTAGCTTTTTGAGATGTTTCCAATGGAAATTATCTCAGTAAATTCCCATAAAATTACAGGAGCCCTCCCAAACCATATTAGGTGCTCACCTAAACTCTCACCTTGATCCAAGGTGGGGAAGTGCACTTAGAGAGCCCAAAACCCTCTCTGTCCAGAGTAGAGTTGGAACAACTCTACATTGCAAAGTTTCTCCAATGGAGCTGAAACTTTGCAGAGGTGTTTAACACCCCAAATAAGGACTTCACACCAAAAATGGAATTTGTGAGACTCTGTTTCACCACACTTCCTTTGTTTTGGACAGTACTGGTCACCTTGAGACATTTCAATTTTGCAAAGCCAAACTTGTTCAATGGAGCTCAGACTTGGTGGAACCCCATGTTTTTACCCCAAGACCAAACCTGTTAAGTTGCTTTTACAGTGGTGGAGTGGAAGCACCCCAAGTCACTGTCGAACACCTACTGACAGGAAGGTAAAAACCTTCCTAGCCACTGTTTTACCCAATGTCAAGGCCCCAAACATGGTGGGTTAGAGCACTAGAACACCCTGAACACCCAGTCAACCAACCCCTCCCCAACTCCAAGCACAAGTGACAAGAACTCCAATTTGAGCTGCAGGACAGTACTGGCAACACTAGTGTTCCTTGCTCCCTTGACCAGCTCGAGCTCCCACTAAACCACAACGTCTAGGCACACTCCCAGCAACACTCAGAACATGGAGGACACGTCCCAAGTACCCCAGAGCGAGCCAGCATGCCATGGCATGCCAACACTGCGCTCTAGGCGCGCTGTAGAGAGCCACCCGCAAGGGGCCGACGCTCCGGCTGGTACCAGCCTCCCCAGTTATGTCCAAGCGCTCCCCCGACAACCATTCAGTGCAAAGCTACCCCAGGGACCCTCTCCCGCTCGCGCAAGAGCTCAGGCGACGCGTGCCCGTCCGCGCCCGACGCGGCCGAGCATGCACGGTCGCTGCAGCTCGTCCCCACTCACTTTCCCTCTGCGGCCGTTGCACCAGGAGGCCCTAAACCATGTCCCGAACCCGTCGTTTCGCGGCCAACACCTCATTGTGCTTGCACGCGTGCCACGGTGAGTCACCGGCGTGCCCGAGTTGGGTCACCGTCGTTGGCCTATAAATAGACCCCCCCCCCCCGCCACTCCAGCACCCTCCAAGTAGCTTCAGCACAACCAGTAGACACTACCTAGCCGCCCAATCGAGCTCGCAGAGCCCCAGTACTCAAGATCGACCGAGGCCCCTCCGCCTCGGAGCTCCGGTCGATCTCCGGCTACACGTCGGCTCCTGCACTGCCCGACCTCTCATTACACTCCCCTCGACACCAGGAACATTTCCCCTAACTCTCCCGAGCAAATCCATACCCCTAGCCCCTAGTTCAACACGAACCCGAAACCCTTCCGCCACGAGCACCTCGTCGCCGGCGACCCAGACCACCTCCGGTGACGTCCCGACCACGAGCAGGTAGGTGGAGGCACGAGGAACCCGTTCCTGTTCCTAGCTAGGACTGAGGACAACGGCAGCCTCGCCGGCGTCCATCTCCACCTCTCTGGCCGGAGGTAGGAGAAGGACCCGACAGGTGGAGCCCACCTGTCGGTGTCCTGGGGCAGCCAGCACGCGCAGCCGCTGATGCTGACCCCAGGGGCCCGCAGGTCAGGTTTGAACCTGGCCCGCGCGCGCCTGGAGGCCAGGCCTGCTGGCTGGGCTGGCTGGATCTATTTCTCCTGGCCTTTTTCTTTTGTTTTAATCCAGCAAACTAAATGATTTTTATAAAAAGATTTAGCCAGTAGAAAAATATAATTCTTCCACCAGTATTTTTCTAAAAATTAGTAGTATTTGATTCTGTAATAGTTGACATTTATCAATAACAGAAACTAGTTTGGTATAATAAAATGATATTAAAAAGCACTTGTTTGCTTCTGTTTGCTTTTAAATAAATATGCTTAGCTAATAAAACAACAGGAATCATTTTTCAAAATAATATCCTGAATTTATTCAAGCCTTGCAACATTTTTAAAAGCACTTTGTCATCTGCTTTAGTGAGAGCTAGTATTTATTTATTCCTTTCTCGACGGTAGAGTTACCAAGTGACGGAGGATCCGGAGCGGAAGACCTCGAAGACCCCGGATACCTAGCTGACCAAGGCAAACATGCCCTTTTGCCATGACTTAAGTAAATAAAATGATGCATGCTAGAATAGCAAGTATTTTCCGTTGCATGTGATCACGATGCCGGTTCATCATTGATCTGATGGTACCGAAGGCTTCTTCGAAGCACTTGCATTTATAGTAGTGATATTCACATGGCTCCTCGGAGCGCAAACATGACGAGCTGACCCTACCATCTACGAGGATCATGCTACTGTCATGTTGGCTAGTAGAGTAGAATCACTGCATTGAGCTTGACCCTACCCCGTGAGGGTCATGATTTTATCACGATATTATCATGTTGACAAGCAATAATAGAGAATTTTATCATGAGCATGATGATGAGTTAAATAAAGAGTTTATGAAAACCCCGTCGGGTGCCACTAATGCCCGAGGGAGATAATGAGTTGGTGATCACTTTTGGTGAAGTGATGCACCGGTGATTTTGGTGTGAGTATGGTTTCGGAAATGGATTAGATTTAAGATGTGTCGACCGTCCCATCCTTACCCAGTATGACCACGATACCCCTTTATGGGACGGGGCTTTGTTGATTACTCCGGTCGGTGCTAGCAAAGAGCCACATTACTACTGGCGGGAGTTATCGGTGTCACTCTCGTGATGGGGTCGTGCCAGGTAGGACGACTATGCCATTATTATGAGTTCCAGGCACACCGTTGGTCCCTGCATGGTTGTTACAGTCCAGAGTCGGTGCTCGTAAGACGTACAACATGTGGGCTGGGTACCAATCGAGTGGATCTCTTTGTCTAGTATCGTCAGGGGAAAGATGATGATCAGGTACTTATCTCGGGTATATGTGATATATCGCGAGTCGTGGATAACACAGAAGTATTCTGTTTCTCGTGGGTCTAGCGTACTACCTCTGCAGAGTGTAAACTATTCGAATAGCCGTGTCCACGGTCAAGGACAGTTGGGTGGTGCTGCTTAAACTATGTCTTGAGTTTCCGCATAAACCAAGTGTATGTGTGTGGTGTTAAAAAAAAGTGTTGTTATAATCATGATGATCACAATAATATGATCAGGTTCGGTGACTTGACATATAGGGTAAACCCAGATGGTTTAGCCCTCATTAATACCTTGAGATTATGACAAGTCCCGTGACTTGGCATGTAGGGTGAACCCGGTGTGTTCAACCCTTGACAGATATGACAGTATATGTAACCTGTTATTCACAAGTAGTTGTTTAACTTCTTGCACATACTTGATTATACCACCACATCGCATTCCACTTGAGATAACTGTTACTGTTATTCATTACCATATATATGTCATGGGCTGTTTGCGAGTACATTCAAAGTACTCATTGGCTTTCCACTGGTTATGTTATTGACCAGACATGGAAGGACCGGAGTTTGGCGATGAGTACGCCGTCGGAGACGGACCTGTGATCTAGGACGCTTCCGAGTCAGAATGCATGTCGGTGTAGGCTTGATTGCATGGGCACCGCTTAGCCCCTACGAGTCTCCGCTACTCGATGTAACCGTTTTATTTGGCTTTAGGCCTTGCTCTTCAACCCGACCTTCTGGTCATTTGATGTAATAATTTGGTACTTGGATGTAAGACTATTATTCAGTATCTGTGTTTAGTCAACATTGATCCTTGGGGTCACTGGGCACGGCGAACTCGACTTGCTAGTCGGGGTCCCCACGGTCCTCGAATTGGGAAATGACAAAAATTTAATTTTTGATGTGACATGCTATTCATGATGTAATCTTATGCATGTATGCTCACCGAGAAACGATGAATTAACAAGTATTAACACGTCAATATTTAAAAGTTTAGGTAGAAAAATAATTAGTTTTTCAAAGCTTACGATCCTCAAAGATTGTTTCACCCCTATCCATATTGATTATATTAGCAAGGAATGGCTCCATATTCAATACATAACTACAAATGTCAAGCACCACCGTTCTAAAGTCAGGCGTACCCTTTCAATATGCATCAACTTTTTATTCTTCATGCAATACATGAGAGTGAACCATTGGCATATAATATTGGTGTAATAGAACAAGGTGTTTGGTTTCAAAGGGGTTGAAAAGTGGAGAAGATAGTCTCATATCAACTATGCGTACCAACGGGCTATGGAGATGCCCATCGATAGATATTGACACACGGAGTAGGGATTGTCATGCAAATGATGCACTAGAGCTATAAGTGTATGAAAGATCCACTTAAGGTAGGTGGGGTGTGCATCCAACTTTTTTGCTCATAAAAACCTCCAGCATTTGAGGAAGCCCGTCATCGGAATATACAAGCCAAGTTTATAAATTTTAGAATACCCACTAACATATTAATGATATAACATGAGACTCTCTATATGATGAACATGCTGCTACCTTGAGGCACAAGTGTGGTAAAGGATAGTAGCAAAGTCCCTTCTCTCTTTTTCTCTCATTCATATATATATATATGGTGGGTTCATTTGTCCTCGCCCATTTTTAGTTCCTAACAGGGACAATGCTCTAATAATGATGATCATCACACTTTTATATACTTACAACTCATGGAGTAACTCAGTATGATGAACTATGAAGCAACATGACTAAATATGAATGCCTCTAGCAGTGTACCAGGAAGTACATTGATTTCGAGTGACATTTATTCAACATATGATAATTGGTGGCTTTACCAAAAATTATATTAGGAACGGTGGCGTTGCCACAAATACTATGTCCGCTCTCTATGATCATGCAAAGAAATATGATGATGCACGAACTAGTCAAGTGAAGTCACCATGGAATTTGTATGGCATTATATCTTGGAATATCTATATAAGTGCCATAATAGGTAGGTATGGTGGCTGTCTTGAGGAGGATATAATAAGGCCTATGTGCAACATACCATATCATGTCTTGTGGTTTGGATGCACTGGTGAAAGTTGCACCAATCCTCGTGTTGAGAATGGGCTATGCGCGGTACAGGAGAGGCTAGCAAATATGAGGAGGTGAGATTGCGTATGTCCATAGTGTCACATCGGTCATAAAGAACTCATATACTTATTGAAAAGTTTTATTAGTCTTATCACAAATCTAAGTACTACTCCCATGCCCCGAGGGAGAGGGTTGGTAGGAATTAACCATCGTGCAACTCCAACTCGAAAAAACACTAGGTTTTCAACGAGGAATAAAAATGCTCATACATCATGGCCATGACCTTTTAATTCAGATGTTCAAGAAGTTTTGACATCTGTTAATACCAACACCTCTCTGAATAAATGATTAGGCACTCACACCCTATCATATCACCACATCAATATCATTAACCACAATTTCTCTATATGTGCTACATGATCGTTTTAGATATCACACATTGAACTCTCATTAATTTTTGTCTAGTATTATGACCCCTGCAAATTATCGTCACTATTTATTAACCCTTAAACAAATATAATTGAGGAATAATAAATTATTATTTCTATGAAATCTACACGCCATAGTGCTCAAAAAGGTATAAGTGAAGTACTAGAGCAACTGCTAAGCGAAAAGATACAATCGAAGCACATAGAGTATTCTAACAAATTATGATGATGTTGTCTCTCTATAAAATAGGTGTGTCCAGCAAACAATGATTATGAAAGTAAAATTAAATAAAAGCAAATGATGCTCCAAGCAAAATTCATATCATGTGATGAATAAAAATATAGCTCCAAGTAACATACCGATGGATCGAGACGAAAGTGGAGATGCCTTCCCGTGCCATACCCAAGCTTAGAAACTTGAGTATTCCTAGATTATTACCTTAGGGGTGCATTGGTCATCCCCAAGCTTAGGTTGTTGCTACTTCTCATTCCTTTGTCCATGAAGATAATTCCCAAAACTTGAAAACTTCAACCACACAAAACTCAACAAAACTCCATGATATCCGTTAGTACAGGCAACGTACTAAACACTTCCGGTAATGTTATAAATTTACTACTATTTTATTTTAGCATAAGGTATTGTATTCTAACTTCTCCATGGCTTATACCCCCGATATAGTCCATAGCATAATCAAAACACGCAAACTATGCATGCAAAAACAGAATCTATTTAAAACAGAACATTCTATAGTAATATATTTAATTGCCATAACTGTGTAACTCCAAAAATTATGAAAAACTAGGAAGAACTGAGGAATTTGTATATAATCACTGTGTAGAAACTTCAGATTAAAAATACATTCAGTAAAATCAGAAAAATTCTGAAGTAGACGCCAATGTTTGTGTTTTTGCACCGTATCAATTCTACTCCTCATGCAAATCATCTCAAAGGCTTTATTTGGCACAAACAGTAATTAAAACATAAAAAAACAATCATTACAACAGAAAAAATTATTTCATCCCAAACAAACAGAAAGTAAAACAAAAAATGAAAATAATGATTGGGTTCCCTCCCAACAAGAGTTATTGTTTTACGCCCCTAGCTAGGCATATTGCATAGTTTCAAGTATTGTCATCTTTGACATTGAATCCATAAGTGGACCTCATGATAGATTAATAAGGTGGTTTTATTCTATTTATAGGGAAGTGTTCCTTCCCTTTCTATAATGGGAATTGGAACCTTATGTTGCCCTCTTTCATATCAATGATTGCACCTATAGTTCGTAGGAAGGGTCTCCCAAGTATAATGGGACAAGTAGGATTGCAATCTATATCAAGAACAATAAAATCTACAGGCACATAATTTTTGTTTTCAATGGTAAGCACATCATTAATTCTATGTAAGGAATACTGAATGGTAGAATCCACAAGATGCGAGTTAAGGGAACATTCTTCAATATAAGTGAGACAAAGCACATCACATAAAGCTTTAGGTATAGTTGAAACACTAGAACCAAGGTCACACAAAGCATTGCATTCATATTTATTTATGTTAATTTTTACACTAGGCTTCCACTCATCATGCAACTTTCTAGGAATATAAACTTAAAGCTCAAGTTTCTCATCATAAGCTTTTACCATACCTTCTACCATATGTTGGGTGAAAGATTTATTTTGTTCATAAGAATTGGGGGAGCTAATAATGGATTGCATTAAGGAAATACATTCTACTAAAGAGCAATTATCATAATTAAATTCCGTGTAATCCAAGATATTGGGCACATCACTACTTAAAGTTTTGACCTCTCCAAAACCACTTTTTCCATTTTATCATTAGAATCATCACCCTCCAAGCAAACATGATGCTCCTTAACTAAAGTTGACTCATCTCCAGTACATTTCTAATTAGTATTCAGAGAAGTAAAAAAATATTCAATAGGCTAAGTACCAATCATTTTAAGGTGTCCATCATGATTACCTTAAAAACCGGGTGGAAGAGCCTTTTTTTTAGGAATTCTCGCTTAGCTCTCAATTTTTTGGTCCTCTCCTTACCCTCATTTATTGAAACTTGGAAAGATTCAATAGTATCATTAAAATCATGCTTAGGAGGCAAAGTTTTACTTTTAAGAGTCTCCACGTCAAGAGCAATTCTATCAACATTCCTAGCCAAAGTATCGACAACATGCAATTTTTCCTCTACCATAGTATTGAACACTTTTTGAGAATTAATGAATTACTTAATTGTTTTCCCAAGATCAGAGAGTATCCTATTAGAATTTGTAGAAGAATTTCCATAGGAACTGCCATGACAATTTCCACAGTTGTTGGAAAAATTACTGGGATACAACCTAGGATTGAAATTACCTCTATAAGCATTCTTATTAAAATTATTTCAAAAGACAAAGTTCAAATCAATAGCAACATTATTTTTATCAGTAAAAGTAGACAATGTCATATCATTAGGATAAACATGAGCATTTCTATTAGCAACCAAATACATAAGAGCTTCCACTTTATCACTCAAAGTAACGATCTCTTCCACAGAATTTACCTTCTTACCAGTTGGAGCTCGTTCGATATGCCATTGAGAATAGTTAACCATAATGTCATCTAGAAGTTTGGTGGCCTATCCTAGGGTCACCTCCATGAAGGTACGAACTACGGCAGAATCTTGAAGATTTTTGGATGCAAAGTTTGGTCCCGCATAGAAATTTTGAATAATCATCCATAAGTTTAAGACATGCATAGGACAATTCCTTGTCATAAATTTCATTCTCTCACAAGCTTGAGAAACATGTTCATGTTATTGCTATTTAAAATTCATCATTTGATTTCTTAGGTAGATGATCTTAGCAGATGGAAAATATTTGGCAATGAAAGCATCTTTAGAATTATCTCATGTTCCAATACTATTAAGTGGAAAAGACAAAGACCAAGCTTTTACTTTATTTATAAGAAAAAAAGGAAATAATTTTAATTTAAAAATATCATTGTTCAGGTTCTTTTTATTTTGCATATCACAAATTCCCACAAAAGTATTGAGATGTGAAGCAGGAACCTCATTTGGACATCCAAAATTAGATCTTTCATGACAAGATTCAGCAATGAAGCATTAGTATCAAAAGCATCCTCAATAGTGGCGGCTGGTATAGGAGTACAAATAAAATAATTATTATTAGTATTTGAAAAGACACAAAACTTAGTATTATCTTGAGACATGGTGACCAAGTGAGCAAAGTCACGAGTGTAACAAGCAAACTAGAGAGCGAAGATGCAATCTTGTGACAAGCTAAACAAGCAAATTTAAATATATTTTTATTTTTATTATTTATGAGACAAACTAAATATACCATAAAATTAAAAGAGGAACAAGTAAATGAAATGTTATGTGGAGTTACTTGATAGTTGGTGATGACATTCCCCGGCAAGAGCAAGAGAAATCCTACGTGATACTTGTGATCTGCGTTGGTTTTTCAGCGAAGAGGAACGTGTTATTGCAGCACAACCCGGGTAAGTATTTCCCTCATTTATGAAACCAAGATTTATGGAACCAATTGGAATATCAACCACAACCTTCTTTAGCGGCTGCACACAAAAGAACAAATAGCTTGCACCCAATGCGGGCAAGAGGGTTGTCAATCCCCTTGGTTTCGTTATTTGCAAGCGGATGAGGTTTTTAGATAATTGTGAAATGCAAAATAAAATGAAAGAAAGTAAATGGCAGCAATGTATTGGAGGTTTTAGCAATATGTTGTTAATAGACCCAGGGGCCATAGCTTTCCCTAATGTTATCTATCACGAAAATAGCACACGGTGGGTAAACAAATTACCGTTGTGCAACTCATAAAAGAGCAGATAGTTATGCGATTTTCAAGGCAATCATCATGTAAAAATAGGCATCACGTCCATACACAAATAGGCCGACTCCTTCCTGCACCTATTACTACTACTTCACTTCAAGAGTGCTTCTATGCTTGCCTCTCTACGTATTAAGTTCATGACAAACAAAGTATTGCTTGGACAAAGATGACATGATGTACAAAATGTAAACGCAACCAGTATGAACCCCCATTATTTTACCGTTAGTATCAGCAACACAAAGACACAACTTGTCCCATTCTATCACTGGGATATAGAAACTCGCCAGGTTGAACCTACTACAACGCACCTCTCTCAGCGAAAAAATATCAATCTAGTTTGCCACACTATTTCAATAGATTGGCGAGAATTACAAAAATATCATAATCATGCACATAAGAATCTTATTATGTATCTGAGGAGACTCAACTATTTATCCTGAATAATCTGAACACAAACCTAAAATTCATCGGATCCCAACAAAAGCACCGTACAAAAGAGTTACATCATATGGATCAAAGCGAAGATGTGATGATCATTGCATTGAAGATCGAAGAGAGATATTACCATATAGGTACTGGATATGGACCCATAGGCTTGTGGTGAAATACTCACACATCATCATGAGGGCAGCAAGGTTGATGAAGAAGCCCTTCATGATCAATCCCCCTCAGGCAGAGTGTCGAAACAGAGCTCTAGATGGCCTCCCGTTAGAATAGAGACTTGCGGTGGTGTAAAAAGTGTTTCGGGACCTCCCTTGATGTCTTTTTGGTAGATGGGATATTATAGGCCACAGAACGAAGTCAAAAGAGCCACAAGGAGCCACAAGCCATCAAGGCATGATACCCCCTAGGGTGCGCCCTGTACACTTGTGGGGACATCGTGCAACCTCTTGCCTCATTCTGATGCTCCACAATCTTGTTTTGGTCCAGAAATTTTTTTTAAGTTCAATTGGACTTCGTTTGGTACTAAAATCCTGAAAAGTGGAAAAACACGTAGAAAACAGCAACTCGCGCTGGGCACTGGGTCAATAGGTTAGCGCTAAAAAATAATGTAAATTGGTCGATAAATACAAAAATATTATAGATACGTTGGAGACGTATCATATGTACATGTAGTTCGAATTTTCGTTACGGTAATTAAGTGTCTAGAAAATCACTTAAATGTCTTAGAAAGGTCAAATGACCCCTGCAATTTTCCATATTTTGACAGGACAGTTGTATTAATACTCCAAATTATTTAGTACATTTAAAACAACACCCATTCCCACTGTACTCCAAATTCGTTTTTCAGAACTAAAACAAAATATCAACAACATCACACACATTTTGTTGTAGAAACCATTTGCGATGATAATTCATGGGTCTATTTAAGTCTTCCTCCATAAGCTTTGCTGGATTTGTCTCCTCTAGTGTCGGTCACCCCCGAATCCACGAGTCCACGATCCTCATTCCCGCAACCCCTTCTTTCAAAGAATTACGCCGTGGAAACGCTTCATGAGGGCCCGTACGGTGGTTGTCCTCCGTGAGCGAGGCCTCCTGTGCTAACAGTGTGACCGCATCCGCTGAGAGGGCGTGTGCGATAGATGATAGGGCAGCTGCATCAGCCGAGACGGCTGCAGCAGCTGCTGCAACGATGGCTGCAAATGCTGAGAGCAGTCAAGCTGCCGTCCGTGCCGCTGATTTGTTTAGTTTTTCAAAATATGTATTTGGTTATTTTATATGATTCTATAAAACCATTTTCCCTACAATTGTTACTAATTTAGTTTTAAATATTATAGGATGAATGGAAGTGTTCTTACCTGGTGTGGGTTGATCAAGAGTGGCCAGAGTATTTGAAGATGTGCTTAGCAAAGCTCTGGATCATGTATGAGGAAGAGAATAGAGATAGGCTTAGATAAAGTGTTGTCAATGCTGAAGAATATTTCAAGATGCGGGAAAAAATAGGAAGATGGACTATGAGCTCAATATTTTTTAAATTAAACTAAGCTAAGATGGTGTCAGTCAGTGCAAAACATGTTTTTACTGAACTGAAGCAGAGGTGGAGAAGACGAGCCTGGCTCATCATGTATCACTATTAGGGAAATTTATATATTGTTCTAATATTGTTCTTATGAAGATGAACTTACTATATGTTGCACTATGTTGTTTTCAGGTAGCTATCACACTGTGATGTGAAAATATATTTATGTGCCTGATATGCAATTGGCAAACAGTTGTTCGATATGAAATTTGAATTTGAGTAATACTAGAATTATTAATTCTAATATACGTGCTAAATGGGTCATGAAACTTTGCAAACGGTTCTAGCAGAAAAAGCGCTTGTGATGGATAGACCAATACCATATAGTTTTTTCATCAAATCGTGTGTGACATAGTTCAATAAACCAAAGAGTTAACGGAGGCACAACATGTGTGATCGTTACACCTATCACACACGAGGCTATACATAAAACTGTGTAAGATATATATACGAACATAAATTTTCATCTAGGTTTCACTCTGTGGGATGTGCAGATGAACGAAAACGTTTTTCTAGGATTCACTTTGTGGGATATGCACACAAACATAAATGTTTCTCATGGATTGGTTGTGTGGGTTGTGGAGACAAAGGGGAACGTTTCTGTGGGAATCACTCTATGGGATGTACCTACAACCGGAAACAATGCCTAGCCCAATCGCACACGAGCTCATTTTGCCCAGTGTGTGTGACCGGAGGGCCTATCCTTATGGTTTCCGGGTCGTGCGGGAAGGACCCCCTATTACCCACACTTACTAGGCGACGGTTTACAATGGCATCGCGGAAAGGGATAAAAACCTTTTCTATAGCACGTCGCTCCACCAGTGCCTACTCCCATTATCACCATATTTTTATGGGCAAGGAAGACGAAGATAAGGCAACATTCGTCACTCCTTGTGGTACGTATTGCTTCAAGGCATGTTGCACAAGAATGTTGATGGACTGAAGAGTGCAGGATCAACCTTCGTGAGGGCCGTCCAGATCCATCTTCGTCCACAGTTGCACAGGAATGTTGAAGCCTACATGGATGACATTCTGATCAAGACCAAGGACGAAGCCACGCTGGTTCAAGACCTCGAAGAAACCTTTGCTAATCTGCGCAAGATCAACTTGAAGATTAATACTGAGAAGTGTGTGTTTGGAGTGCCATCCGGCAAGCTCCTCAGTTTCTTTGTGTTTGATGGCGGGATAGAAGCAAACACCACCCAAATTGAAGCCATTGAGCAGTTGGAAGCCCCGAGCGCATTCAAGACGTACATCGACTGGCGGGCTATATTGCTGCCCACAACAGGTTCATATCCAAGGTTGCGGAACGTGCCCTATCATTTTTCAAGATTTTGAAAAAGGCATGTCATGTGAAATGGACTCCTGAGGTGGAGGTTGTGTTGCAAGACATGAAGAAGTACCTGTCATCTCTGCCAACCCTAGTTGCGCCCAAACCCGAGGAATCGTTGCTGCTATATCTGGCGGAACGAACCAAGTGGTTAGCACTGTGCTAGTCGCGGAGAGGGAAGCTGAGGAAGACAAGGCAACAACCCCTGAGTTGGTGAACACTGAGACAGGGGCACCCCGGGCAAGCTAAGAAGTCAAGGGCAAGGATGCGGTGTAGGAGGCCGGGTCGTGGATTCTGTAATCGAAGAATGTTTTAGTGACCAGCGTACTTTTTCAATTCTCTCCTGCAGGGGGATAGATCAAGGTACTGCTGGATAAAGAAAGTACTCTTCGGCCTCCTCATGGCCTCCCGGAAGCTGCGCCACTACTTCTAAGTGCACCACATCACCGTCATTACCAACTTCCTATTGTAGCGCATCCTCACAAATCCGGAGTTAACATGCAGGATTGTCGAGTGGTCCCTTGAGCTAGCGAGTTTCGATGTGAATTTTGGGAGTACAACAACCATTCAGAGCAGGGCCCTGGAAGAATTCAATGTTGAATGGACACCAATGATAGATGAATAAATCCGGGAAACAACTCTTCACAGCAAGGAGGATCCTCAAGAGTGGTTCATGTACTTTGACGGGGCTTTCTTGCTGCAAGATGCCGGTGCCAGTGTGCTACTTGTTGCACCCACCGGAGAGCACCTCAAGAACATGATTCAAATGCACTTTCTGCAGGATACATCAATGGACAACACAACCGAGTATGAATATTTGCTTGCCGCACAACAGATAGCGGTCGACCTTGGTATCAAGAGGATGGTAGTCCGAGGAGATTCTCAACTGGTTGCCCGTCAAGTGTAAAAGGATTACCTGAGTCCTCGGATGGAAGCATATGTCGATGAAGTGAGGAAGTTGGAGGAACGTTTTGACGGTCTACAAATGGAGCACGTCCCCATGCAGAGAATGACATCGCTGACGACCTATCAAAATGAGCTTCTCAGAAGTTGCCTCTGGAACCACAAACTTTTGTACTCTGAGTTACTCAGCCATGTGTCACAATATCACATCAACGAGACAAGAAAAGGAATGGCAACTCCGTCGACTATTTCCCGACAGGGCCACCAGTGGCCGCCAAGAAGGTTGTTGGGGGCGACGGAACACCTGCCAGTGAGAAACTGGCTCCGACAGGCCAAACTACCCTTGCCGTAGAATACTATGTTCCCATGGCACAAGAAACACATTTAGTCCTTGTGATCGAGCTCGTGGCTCTGGCATGGGCAAAGCAAATCATCCAATTGCTCGAAGCCAGAGACCTTCCTGAAGATCAAGAACAAGCCGCAAAAGTAGTTAGACGATCAAGTATGTACTTGTTCATGGGAAACGTTGTGTATAGAAGAAGACCAAACAGGGTGAAACTGAGGTGCATAAGCTGGGTGGAAGGACATTAGTTATTGGCAGAGATACATGAAGGGATATGTGGCTCCCACATTGGGGTGTGTGCCCTTGTCGTACATGCATTCCGCCAAGGTTTCTATTGGATGGCCGCCCTCCAAGATGCCTTTGTTGTGGTGACAACATCTGAAGCATGCCAATACCATGCAAAGCAAACACATCAGCCCACACAAGCCCTTCAAAGCATACCAATCTCCTTGATGTTCTTAGTGTGGGGGATCGACATAGTTCGGCCCTTACCCTATGCTACACGGGGCTTCGAGTTCTTGATCTTGCAATCGACAAGTTCATGAAGTGGTCTGAGGTGGAACCAATGAGAAATGTAATGGCGCTAGCAGCAGTCAAGTTTCTTAGAGGAATAGTTTGTCATTTTCGCATACCCAACAGGATCATCACTAACAACATCACACAATTGAGGAACAACATCTTCATGCAATATTGTCGATAAGTTTGTGCCAAGCTCTGTTTCGCGTCAGTTTCTCACCCAAGGAGCAACGGCCAAACAGAGAGGGAATATACTGAAGTGTTGCGGGGCCTAAAGACGAGGATTTTCGACAAGATGCACTAGCATGGATGGCACTAGGTTGACGAGGTCCAAACAATTATTTAGTAAATCAGAATGACACCAAATCGAGCTACTGGCCCGACACCCTTCTCCGTGATCTACATGGCAGAAGCTATGCTCGGCATGAAACTCACATATGTTTTCACCTCGAGTGAAGGCCTTTGATGAGGACCAGCAAAATCGGCTATGGCAAGGCAATTTTATGCTCCTCTGAGAAGATTGTCTCAAGGCTGCATTGCTTGCCGCTAGATATGAGCAGGCCCTGTGCTGCTATCATAGCCGCAAAGTGTGCGCCAGTAGCGTTGAGGGAGGCACCCTTGTTCTTCGAAGGATTCAGTCCACGAAGGGGTCCAACAAGTTGACGGCAAAGTGGGAAGGTCCTTACCGGGTAGGACGAGTCACCAGGTTTGCGCTATCCGCCTGGAGACTAAAGATGGAAGCCCGGTGCTGAACTCGTGGAATATCGAGCATCTTTGCAAGTTCTACCCGTGAGGCGTGGTTGTTGGTCCTTCCGCAACTACTTTTGAACAAGTCTCGCGTCAAAGTGTGTAGTCCTTTGTGCAAAGCCAAGTGATGACCTTGTGCATAGTAAATAAAGCTAAGTAGTCCCCAACTTATTGTGAAAGTATATATTTATCTGTATTTTTTGCATGAACCGTTATGCTCACTCATTACCTATCCAAGGTTATCTTCTTTATTTTTCTCAAAAGGAATAAAATCCCCCCTCCCACGTACAAGCCTACCGGGGGAGGGTGATGGCAAGGACACATGAGTACATGACAACAACCACCTTGCGGCAAGGAAATGGCAAAAGAAAGAGCTAAGTCAAAAGTACTCAAAAATTGCCCACAGCTCGGTTGACACTTGGAGGGCCTTCATCGGAATTGTTGCCTGCTTAAGTGTTATGAGCCTGCTCGGCCAACAATGCATCCGTAGCAAGGGCGGCGAAGTAGTCTTGCCGGCGGCAGCATTACTGCTGGGATACTAAGGACTCGATCCCGCCCATGATGAATATGCGTCCTGGCAAGCGATGGATAAGAACCGTGTCAGAATTGTTGCGCACTTGGGTAGCTTTGTTGAACACCCCAAGTAGTCATGGAAAGGACGGCGGGACGATCCTACCGGTGAATTATTGCCAATCATTCCCACAAAGCGTAAGAAATGAGTACACACAAGTGCTGGCTTGCGATAGGAAAAGAGAGAAAAAGAAGGAGCAAGTTTTCATCCAAACATGATGAAAACTTATAAATTTTAGAAGGGAAAACACCCAATGTTTTCTTTGCATGATTTCTCACATGATTACATGGGGTGCCACCTAGACATGGAAAGACATCTATCACTACAATGTGAAGGCTGGACCGGAAATGATGCCTCGTGGATGGAGTGCCAAGTTCGACCAGCCCAACTAGGACACGACGGCACCTTCCGAATCCTGCCATGGCGCCACCGCAGCTACTCGGAGTCCTCATCATTGCTGGAGGTGTCGATGGGGAGGCTATCATCGTCCTCATCATTGCTGGAGGTGTCGAACCAGCTGTAGCTGGAGCTTTCTACAAAGCAATCAAGCCGACTATTGGAACTCCAAGGAACCTGACAAAGAGCATGATCTCCCTGTCAAACCTGAAGTGAAGAAGATACTCCGGACGCAAGCCATGGAAGCGTGCCAATGACTTCCATCCTCACGTCAGAAATATGGCGCCACCAGGGGAAAAGTCGACCGCCACCCATACGGCCCGGTTGCAACATCCATTTGCCCGGAGCCACAAGCCGGCGGACCTCCTGCTTTCCATGGCACTGGCAGAAGGGTTGGGAAGCCGCAACGAGATGTTGGGACGCCGATGTAACAAGACCACGAACTCGTACTCTGCGTCCCATGTCGGAGGATCCGCTCGGGTCGGCAGAGGAGGGACATCACCGTGCCCACCACGGCGCAGAGCATTCCGACCCCCATGATCCATGGCCTTGCCCTACCTCAGGAACCGGCTCCGCCCCGTACTACTACCACCTCAGTGCGTGATTGGTAGGAGGTCTGTGAAGCAACCGCTGAAATTAGGGCTTGACCGCGTCCTCTACCCCTCGCCATAGCACGATGGCTACTAGGAGCCTAAGGAAATGGATGAGGAAGAATAATGATAGCATCTGAAAGGGATATGATTGAGCAACACTTCCCTCAATCCCTTTTATAGGGATAAGACGAGGGAGGTTGACTCTTCATCACCCCAAGAGATAGTTAAGCGCCACTACAGCAGCCGCCAAATCTCGCCTATACTCCAGCTCGAACGTGGCATGCATAATAAAGGGAATAGTGGCAGACGAGACAGTTCACTAGCAGAGGTCGTGCCTCCTCATTCGACGAGCCCGTGCCTTCCCAATAACACCCGGCGAGCGCCGCCTTGTTCGACCACTCCCACGACCGCAGTAAGTGCGCATCTTTGGAAAACAGTAAAAATTATCATTAGCGCTGGGGATTGCAGCCGTGTGTGCGTGTGCACTATATTTTAGCCTAGCCCAACAAACATCACAGACTCATTTGTGGGCCAGGCCCGGGGGCTACTTTCGGTGTACTAAAATATGGGGGCTTTAGTACACAGACTTGTACCCAGGCAGCCGTGGCCCCCGTCCCGGCAAGACCGTGGCGATCAGCACCAGACTTCATACTACAACAAGTGAAGACCAGAAACAAGGCCCCGCCAAGCCACCTTGTCGGGAGGAGGATAGCCTGAAAGGAACATCCCCTAGCAAGGCCCCTCCAGATCTCTGGCACTCCACCTCATCGGGCTGATTGTCAGCATTAGCGAGGTGTCGAGCGGGTAGACGGTTAGTTGGGCCTGGTCAGAGGTATGCAGTCGCTTTAACGACACTTGTAACATGGCATGTCAAGCAAATAGAAGGTAGCTGGGTGAACGACAGAGAAGGAGATACAGTCCTTGCTGAGGAGCATCGCCAGTGCGCTACCTCATGGTGCATTCAATGCGTCTATCTTTGTACGTCGGAGATAGGTATTTCCCACTATTGCTTCTCTTAGTAGCTTTGCATTGGCAGTTAGCCGATGGACTATACTCCCCAAAAAAGACCAATTTAGAAACTATGGTAGCCCATTAGACTATTAAAAGAGGACCATGGCTACATTTCAAGGTAACCATGGTAACCAATTTAGAAACTATGGTAACCAAAGACCAATTTAGAAACTATGGTAACCAATTTTGAATACCGTTTCATTCCACACACGTAGCTTCTGCACTCAAGCAAACTTGCTAGGCAAGCGCATCTCTAGTGTGATCATCCACATGATCCATCAAAACATAGGACATACGGTTATACGCTCCCATCGGTCCAGACCTGTCTAAACCGCTCGTGTATGCTGCAGTCAGTGATGCTCTTTGTGCATCTCTAATCCCCGCAGAATCGTTGCACAGGGACCTCGCTGGTCCCATAGATTGTCGGTTAAGCACTTCGACACCCTGAGTGAAAACTTGTTGTGGTTGTGTGGTGGACGAATCAGAACCACCACATATGCATGAAGACCTCCGTGTAAACATCTACAAAACAATTTTCAGTCCAACATAATAAAACAAAAATGATCCAACGGTACTCACAACATCATACTCCTCTAAAAACATCAACAAATCGATGTCGAACTCAAGCTTGAAACAAAAATATGCATATACTAGACATGGTAATGCAAAGCATGTAGAACGTGGATTCATGAAAAATAAGTCGGAGATCAGAGGAGAAACATAGAGTAGATCGATCACATGGAAGGATTCGAACAGAATAGGAACGAGTAGAGATATTGGGCGAAGTTTTGTTAACACCCTCGTTTTCGTTGCCTGTTTTTTATTTCATTTGCGGGAATTGACCCCCATATTTTTTCTCGGTGTTATCGGATTTCTTTCACCCCTGGGTATGTGAAGTTGGTCATCTAGCCTTGCCTTCCCTAAATTCTCCCTAGCCTAGCCTTTCCACCCAAGATCTTTCTCAGGGTTTTTGCCGTCAAAACCCTACCTTCCGAATTGCCGAAAGGGAAACCCCTGATCTCTCCTGTTTCAAAGGAACCCCAATTTCTTTTGCCCTGTTGCCTCCCAAACCTTTTCCCAATGATCACCCCTTATCTTTAAACCCTGGATATGCAAAAATATTGCTAAGTCATTTGCAATATTTATCATTTACAATTAATTCCTTTTTCTATCAGATGAAGGAATTAAATCCAGGAAAATAGCTATGCATCTCCAAAGCTTATGAAAACTTGTGGAGACATTCTTTGTGATCATATTGAGCTCCCATAAAATATTGGCCATCATTGAGTAAAGGAAATTGTCTTTTCCTATTTAATGCCAATATTACATTTTGGGCACTTTCTAAATGAACTACCATTTTGTTAGCTAGGAAAAATCCCAAATAATTTGTGGAGCTTTCCTATCCATATCTTGCCCATTTCCATCAAAATCCCAAGTTCCATAGTACAAATTTTGAGCACAACACCAATTTGCAAGTTTTGTCCAGTTGGGAAATTTGCAAAGAAATTTCTCTATTCCTTGTTCTCCTTGAGATGAAACTTTTCAAGGTGGTTTACATTGTTAAATCACCAATGAATACCAAAAATCAGCTCAATCCCTTTTATCAATATTGTCCAAGAAATTTTCCTAAGTTTCTGCTTATTTGGAAACTTTGTGAAGGAAGTACCATGTAGGCATTCCGAAATGAGCTGAAATTTTTCCAGCATATCCATATATTCAAATAAGCCCTCTCCAGAAAATTTGAGCCAAATCCACGTAGCCATTTAATACCAGCTTCTCCATCTTTATTTCTGTGCAGTTTGTCATGGTGTGAAGGAAGTGCTAGCTAGGATGGGTTATTTGGCTTGACACTTTGCCAAGGGACTCATATTAGCAAACCATTGCCACACACCAAAATTCGGCATATTCTGTTTAGCCAATATTCCAGAAATGATCACAAATAGGTTGCTGTCAGATCATATTTATGCAAGTTCCTCTTATTCTAGACCCTCCCAACTTATTCCAGACCCATATCTCATCATTTTGAGCAACAAGTCACCTCTTTGACATAGTGTTGCATCCAATATAGCTCCAGAGCATGGGGCCCCCGTGGTGACCACGCTTGGGACAGGCCCAAACGGTGAACTGTGTGCTCTTGTCGTTGACAAGCCAGCTCCAGTCAGCCTCGGCGTGTCTTGGGGTGTCAAACAACCTCGGGGAGTGCACGTAGCCCCTCTCGTGCAGCTTCCCCCACCTCCTCATTCCTACCCACGCCACGACAGTCGCCCCCCCGGCACTGTCCCGCCCGTGTGCAGCGTCGTCTTCCCTCGTTGTTGTCTTCTTATCTCCCGAGCCGTCCCATCCCCTGTGGAGCGTCAGGTCGGCACCGAGTGCGTCCAAGCCAGCTCACCGCGAGCTCCAGTGCGGTGATAAGGATGCCACGGCATCGTGATCATCCGCTCGTCGTCGACCGGCTATAAATAGCCACAGCCCGAGACCTCCCCAGGCACCTGAGCACCTCCATCCTCATCTCCCCACTACACTAGTCCTCCCCGTCCTCTCGCCGGAGCTCCAACACTTCTCCTCGCCTCCAATCGCCGCCATGGCCGCTGCCCCTCCTCTGCTAAATTCGCTTGGTGCAGGCCCCCTCTCTCCCGTCTGACCTCGCTATCGTTCTCCCTAACCCGACACAGACCTCCACAACCCCTCACCTAGACCTCTGACGGCCGGCAGCCACCGCACCCTTCGGCACCCGAGCCTCCGTCCACCAGAGCCGGGGCACCCATGCCCTGATCCTCCCTAGGCTCCGCCACCTACAGGGATGGATGCAGCTCGGTCCCCAGATCTCGCCGGTGGCTGGAGCGCGATGAATGGTGGCTGGAGCCATCGACGGCCATCGTCGGCGTTAAGCCCCCTCCCCTGCCCTTTGTTCTGCCGCGAGGAGGAAGGAGGTATAAGAAGGAGAGAGGAGAGAGAGAAGAAAGGGACCCGACAGGTGGGCCACGACCCCACCTGTCGGTGAGAGAGGCACCCGCCAGCGTGGATAAGTGGAGGCGTATTTCTAGAAATACACTTTCCCTAGCATAAAGCGTATTTTTGGAGAAGGCGCGAGCGGCTGTTCTCTCAGGGACCCGATGGCAATTATTTTAATTGCAGATTGGTTCTTTTTTCTTCAAATGCTTGTATCTTTTTGCTCGGGACTCCGATTGAGGTGATTCCAAAGCCCACATCTTCGTCTCATCGAGCCCTTCTTGTTGGTATCATTTTCACAAGGTGGTTACACTGGGAATATGACCGTTTTGCTCTTGTCTCCAATCAGCCCCATTGGAGAGAGAGCAGTATCCAACGATCCTTTCCGCGGACTCTCCGCACCTCTTCCAGGAGTATCCTTCGACCCTAGGCAAGCCGACCACATGAAATATGCCCTAAAGCTCTGCTCTGTGTTGTTCCTGCATGTTTAATTAATATGCTTGAGATTTTATGTATAGCAATTTGCAGTAGGTGACTCTGACGAACCCTTGCTCGCATGTTCTTCAATGATGGCACCACGCCTGAGTCTGAGCTGCTTTCGGCCGTCCGAGGTGGATGCCAACTTTAGATTTCTCTTGTTAGTAGCTAGCTCGTGTTCTGACCTGTTTTTCGGCCGTCGCGGGTAGCTGTTGAATTTCTTTCCGTAGAAGTGACCCTATGCTCTGAGTTGTTTTTCGGCCGTCTTAGGAAATTGCTACATTCTTCTTATCAACACCGCCTCATGCTCTGTGCTGCTTTCCAGCCGTCTTGAGCCGGGGTTGAGTTATTCCGGTAACGTCTCAGATCTGTGTTGTAAAGACCGTTCTGGTGGCTACCGATTCATTTGCCGGTTTTATGCGAGGGTGCCGAGGGTCTCATTTATAGTTAGTGCTTGTAAAGTAATAACTTTTCATTTACATCCTATCTTATTAATGACTCATAATATAGAGACAGGCTGTGATGTTTTTACCGTTGCTATTTCATGCATAATTATCATCTTGTTAAGTTATTGTTGACAAGAACAATACTTGATAAATATGTTGTTAAACCGCAATATAGTGGGTTGATCTCGAGTCACATGTCCGGGCTTATCCGTGCAACCACATTTGCCGATATGGGACGGCCGTGACTTTGGCTAATCGCGTGACCTTTCACTGGTACCTCCAAAGAGGGAGGATTATGCACGCGTGCTACCCTGATCAGGTAGGTGGTGATAATCCTGTGAGCCCAGTTGAGTTGTTTGGGTACCTGTCCCCGGTTGGGACTGTTTAGTTTGGCCACGACGGTGGCAGTTGTCATGAGGACACAGGGCCACCCAGGGCAGGATTCCGGGGGAGGATGAATGCCGGTAGTATAATGAAAGAGTCACGCGTTAGGCAGGTTTCGTTGGAGCAACACTAGTCCACCCGAATGGGATCACAAGGTCAGTGCTCCATAGTGTGGGTAAAGTGTGCAACCTCTGCAGAGTGTCAAATCTATTCGAATAGCCACGTCCACGGTATTGGACAGCCCGACCAGACCTCAGTAGGTGGTCAATCGTAATAGTGATAATAATGATGGACGAACTCGTCTTGTGCAGACATTGGAAGATGTCCGGTATATGACATGTTAGCCATGGGATGGCTATGAGATGAGTGGTCGGATGACCACATGAGTTGGATTGGATCAGATTAAGACTGGATCATGAGAAAATTCGGAGTATAAATCATTGACCTAATATTCTTTACCTTATCGCATTTACTTTAGAAGTTATCTTGCTGGATAACCCTGTTATACCTTGATAATTAGTATTCCTCTAATAACAAATACATGCTTGAATGCCATGGATTGCTTTTCTTAGTGTATATGTTAGTTTGGTTTTGCTTGTGAGTACATTCAAAAGTACTCAGCAGCTTTTAACGTCGCCAAGTTCACATAAGGACCCGTCGTCCGTCCGCGAGGAACTGGAGCGTTCGCAGGCTAGGAGCATAACCGAGTCAAATCCTTGTGGATTGGAGCCGCACCAGTACCATGCTGCCTTACATAAAGCTTTTCCCGTTGCCATCATCCTTGTAGTTCATCATGTAAAACTCATATCTTCATTAATAGAAATGCCTGTGTTCATGATACTTGTTGTAAACGTGCATGCCATAGTGATTTCCTGTGCTGGTGTGTGCGGCGACCATCTGGCTACGGTGGTAATCAGGCGGAGCGCCACAACAAATGGTATCAGAGCATCCAGGCTGACTATAGGTTACCCTAGCCAGACCCGGCTGTCTTGCATTCAGTATGGAGCCGAGACGGATTTCAGCCATCTTTGCCACTAGGCACGGCTACTATTGATCATAAGGCAACCCCATAGGTTTTTGGCTCCATCAGACCCCAACTCTCATGGCGCTTTCCTCCGGTGTGAAATGCTCGCACCCATCAACGACCCGTGAGCCCTGAAACCCCTAGGTCAACCAGATATCCTTACCCCTGCTTTCTAGCCTTCACATTTCTCTCCTTACTCTAGTTTCCTTTTGGAGACGCTTATAAATTCTATCTTTCCCCAATAACCTTAGGAACGTTGACTAAGCCATTTTGGCTATGGTCCTGTATCGATAGTGATGTTCCCTAAGGAAGTAGTAGGAGCTAGACAGCAGTGCTAGCAGGACCATTGTGTGGTTTCGCTTCTAAATCCTTAGAGATGCATCGAGTGCGCTATATTAGTTATACTAGTGAATCTTGGGCCATGTGTAAGGTCCGCAACACTTGAGCTTTATTTGCTTTTTGGTTTTTCGCGATTCTTGTTTCTTTTGTCAGTTTCGTTTTTCTGCTCCGACTGGAT
This sequence comes from Hordeum vulgare subsp. vulgare, assembly GCF_904849725.1. Taxonomy (NCBI): domain Eukaryota; kingdom Viridiplantae; phylum Streptophyta; class Magnoliopsida; order Poales; family Poaceae; genus Hordeum; species Hordeum vulgare. The sequence goes on along the minus strand of NC_058524.1, from coordinate 363,455,790 downwards.
CCATTTGCAAGAGTTGTCTAAGAACGTTAGCATGCAACCGGGATAATACCCAATAATCCCCATTTCAACAAAAGACAAGCCATGCCAACCGCCTGATATTCAGAACACTACCACCGGATCTGTCAAGAATGAAGGATGAGTTAAAAGCAGAATCGTGTGCAACAGACAAGGTCAGAGTATAACTAAGAGAGTTGGCCTCAGAACCGAGCATACCCGAGGAAGCATTTAGGAGAGCTACATAGAATGAACATCAAAAGGGACAAATTATTCAGTCCGTGATACAAAGATTATTTCAGTCAAGTAAGTCGAACCCTGAGTCTTTTCTCCATGGACCCAAGAACCATTTATCATCCACCAAGGAGATACTTCAAGAATGTGAATGAGATAAAAGCAACAACAAAACTCCGGTACGTTGGTACAAATTTCAAGGCAAAGCTTGAAGCTCAAAGGTGCAAATATAAAATTTTCTCGGCACTGTGAACAAGGTCTACGAGGAATATGGATAAGTTCACGGTTGTCCGAATCAAGGAGCACCTAACATGCTTGGAAACATAGCTAAACCAAATGGAGTTATCCATCAATTGCTTATTATTGGCAACACCTAGTTTGAACATATGGCCTTGTGAATCAATTGTCAACATGAGGTCTGGACCAGTTGTGCAACCTTTATAGCAACAATAACCAGACCAGCAGAAGGACAAGCGATGTGCATGAACAATGGAATATCTTCAGCCAAGGTATAGCCTATATCAAATTATGGCTCTCCTATGGGGAAAGTTCTGGATACTTCAAAAGGAAGCCAGAACCAACCCTAGATCTGACGATACATCATAGAAAAAGGCTTGTGGAATAAGTAACCTAGCCTTCCCCCACAAGCTACCAAGAAGAGCTTACTGCCAGTCCTCCTCGATATGCTACTCGGTGAAAGATCCTTATGGGATACGACACTCCCATCTTCCATAGCAGGCTACCGCGGAAAGCTTCTGGCATAAGGAACCTACCTTCCGCAGTAAGCCATCTGAAGGAAAGATTTTGAGGCATGATAACCAGCCTTCTTCAGCACGCTACTCTAGTAGAAGCTTCGAGCATATAGAATTCGGTCTTCTTCAACATGCCATCATGCCTACAACAAGCTTGTCAGGAGCATGAGCTAGTGTGGACACACATTCGCCTCAGAACCCAGTGGTGATGGACGGATCTATCCTATACTCGCATCTGTTGTGAACATACAGCCTAGCGGATCAATTCATCCGAGCCACTCGTACCCGGGAATGACTGCGTTCAAAGAAACATCGGCCCTAAGTTTAAAAGAAGAATATGTGCACAGCAAACCCTACGAGATAGGCAAGAGTAAGTTGTGAGAACAAGCAAAGACACAGGAAAAACAATCAAGGAATAGTGTTGGCAGGACATGAAAAGTACATCAAAGGAACCTTCAAGAACCAAAGGAGTTGTGGAGAAACAACCTCCGTGACGGTCAACAAGATACATCCTCGCATACAAAGAGGTATTACCAACCCTTGTGAGACTCTTGCATATGCAGCCACAACAATGGAGTACCTGCAGTTACAAGTGAGTTGCCGCACTCAGCATAAATATGGGCCATCAAGCGAGATATGAAGCTATGCTCTAAAGGATACACCAAGTGATAGGCATACTATGCACATCTCAGTGGTCATAACAAGAACTTCAGAGGCTATATATATGACAGAGCCATCCCCATGAGCAACAGAGTCTGAACGAGACATTAAGATCAAATGGCTCAAGGCACACCGGCAGCAACATGTTATAGACATTATGACATCATTGGAATAAAAGATTACTCACTATGATTACTTTGTGATCATGCCTGACATTTCAGTAGAGAATATAGCAGTAATAGCTCGGTCATGTTGATCCCTTGAGTTATGGATCACCTAAGGGCAAAGTCAGGATGCATAAGCAAACATCAGAACGGAACACGCAGCCAGACTGAGCATCCTGACACACCAAAAAGTAACTCACTCCCATTCACTCGAGGACATATGAGTACGTGAGCCTGGTACCAGGAAACGATAAATTACCCGTGACATCCAAGATATGAAGCATTGCAATAAAGTTCGAAGCAGATATTTCCCGGCCTTGGAAACTAAGCAGTTTGTTGGCAGTACCCGTTACCCCACCCCGCAACACTACTATCAGCATAAAGAGTACACCAGAAAGGAAGGAAAGGGATTCAAGAAAGCTATGTGCAGATACAACACTTGGTCCCTCCGAAGATGCAGTTAAAAACTCATAGAACCAATGAAGGCATGACAATTGATGCATCCAAGTTGCACACAGGTAAGTCCCCTTTCCCCGGGAGGTAACCCTGGAAATCTCGAGGACGAGATTTTCTTAAGGGGGTAGGTTTGTAACACCCTGGTTTTCGCTCCCTGTTTTTTTCATTTGCAGGAATTGACCCCCATCTTTTTTTCTCGGTGTTATCGGATTTCTTTCACCCCTGGGTATGTGAAGTTGGTCATCTAGCCTTGCCTTCCCTAAATTCTCCCCAGCCTAGCCTTTCCGCCCAGGATCTTTCTGAGGGTTTTGCCGTCAAAACCCTACCTTCCGAATTGCCGGAAGCGAAACCCCTGATCTCTCCTGTTTCAAAGGAACCCCAATTTATTTTGATCTATTGCCTCCCAAACCTTTTCCCAATGATCATCCCTTATCTTTAAACACTGGATATGCAAAAATATTGCTAAGTCATTTGCAATATTTATCATTTATACTTAATTCCTTTTTCTGTCACATGAAGGAATTTAATCCAGGAAAATAGCTATCCATCTCCAAAGCTTATGAAAACTTTTTGAGATATTGTTTGTGATGAGATTGAGCTCCCATAAAATATTGGTCATAATAGAATAAAGGAAAATTACCTTTTCCTATTTAATGCCAATATTGCATTTTGGGCACTTTCTAAAGGAACTACCATTTTGGTAGTGAGGAAAAATCCCAAATATTTTGTGGAGCTTATCCTATATATATGTTGCCCATTTCCATAAAAATCCCAAGTTCCATAGTTCAAATTTTGAGCACAACATCAATTGGCAAATTCTGTCCAGTTGGGAAATTTGCAAAGGAAGTGCTCTATGCCTTGATCTCCTTGACCTGAAACTTTTCATGGTAGTTTACATTGTTAAATCACTAATGAATACCAAAAATTAGCTCAATTCCTTTTATCAATATTGTCCAAGAATATTTCCTAAGTTTCTGCCTATTTGGAAGCTTTGTGAAGGAAGTACCATGTAGGCATTCCCAAATGAGCTGAAATGTTTCTAGCATATCCATATATTCAAACAAACCCTCTCCACAAAATTTGAGCCAAATCCATGTAGTCATTTAATCCCTGCTTCTCCATCTTTATTTCTGTCCAGTTTGTCATGGTGTGAAGGAAGTGCTAGCTAGGATGGGTTATTTGGCTTGACACTTTGCCAAGGGACTCATCTTAGCAAACCATTGCCACACAACAAAATTCAGCATATTCTCTTTATCCAATATTCCAGATATGATCACAAACAGGTTGATGTCAGATCATGTTTGTGCAAGTTCCTCTTAGTCTAGAGCCTCCTAGCTTATTCCAGACCCATATCTCATCTTTTTGAGAAGCAAGTCACCTCTTTGTCATAGTGCTGCATCCAAGATAGCTCCAGAGCATGTGGCCCCCGTGGTGACCACGCTTGGGAGACGCCAAAATGGTGAACTGTGCGCTGTTGTCGTCGGCAAGCCAGCTCCAGTCAGCCTCGGCAAGTCCTAGCGTGTCAAACAACCTCGGGGAGTCCACATAGACCCTCTCCTGCAGCTTCCCCCTCCTCCTTCTTCCTCCCCACACCACGACACTCGCCGCAGCGGCACGGTCCCGCCCGTGTGCAGCGTTGTCTTCCCTCGTTCTTGTCTTCTTCTCTCCCGAGCCATCCCATCCCCTGTGAAGCATCAGGCCGGCACCGAGTACGTCCAAGCCAGCTCACCACGAGCTCCAGTGCAATGATAAGGATGCCACGGCATCGTTCTCACCCGCTCGTTGTCGGCCGACAATAAATAGCTGTGGTTCGAGCCCTCCCCGAGCACCTGAGCACCTCCATCCTCATCTCCCCGCTCCACTGGTCCTCCCCGTCGCCCCTCCTCTGCTAAATTCGCTTGGTGCAGGCCCCCTCTCTCCTGTCTGACCTCACCATCGTTCTCCTCTCCCCGATGCAGACCTCCACAGCCCCTTGCCTAGCCCTCCGACGGCCAGCAGCCGCCGCACCCTTCGGCACCCAAGCATCCGTCCGCCATAGCCGGGGCACCCATGCCCTGATCCTCCCCAGGATGCGCCACCCACGGGGATGGATGCAGCTCGGTCCCCAGAGCTCACCGGTGGCCTGAGCGCGATGAATGGTGGCCGGAGCCACCGATGGCTTTCTCCGGCGTTAAGCCCCCTCCCCTACCCTCTGTTCTGTCGCAAGCAGGAAGGAGGTAGAAGAAGGAGAGAGGAGAGAGAGAAGAAAGGGACCCGATAGGTGGGTCACGACCCCACCTGTCGGTGAGAGAGGCACCTGCCAGCGTGGATAAGTGAAGCCATATTTCGAGAAATACGCTTTCCCTAGAATAAAGCGTATTTTTGGAGAAGGCGCCAACGGCTGTTCTCTCAGGGACCCGATGGCAATTATTTTATTTGCAGATTGGTCATGTTTCTTCAAATGCTTGTATCTTTTTGCTCGGGACTCCAATTGAGGTGATTCCAAAGCCCACATCTTCATCTCGTCGAGCCCGTCCTGCTGGTATCATTTTAACAAGGTGGTTACATTGTGAACATGACCCCTTTGCCCTTATCTCCAATTAGCCCCCTACGAGACAGAGCAGTATCCGGCGATCCTTTCCGCGGACTCTCTGCACCTCTTCCAGGAGTATCCTTCGACCCCAAGCAATCCGACCAACTAACATATGCCCTAAAGCTCTTTTCTGTGATGTTCCTGCATGTTTAATTAATACGCTTGTGATTGTATGTATAGCAATTTGCAGTAGGTGACTCTGACGAACCCTTGCTCGCATTTTCTTCAATGATGGCACCAGCGTGAGTCTAAGCTTCTTTCGTCCGTCCAGGGTGAATGCCAAATTTATATTTCCCTTGTCAGCAGGTAGCTCGTGTTCTGAGCTGCTTTTCGTCTGTCGCGGGTAGATCTAGAATTTCTTTTCCGTAGTACTGAGGCTATGCTCTGAGCATTTTTTCGACCGTCTTAGGGAACTGCTACATTCTTCTTATCAACACTGCCTCATGCTTTGTAATTCTTTCCAGCCGTCTTGAGCCGGGGTTGAATTATTCCGGTAATGTCCCATATCTGTGTTGTAAAGATCGTTATCGTGGCTACCGATTTATTTGCCGGTTTGATGCGAGGGTTCCGAGGGTCTCATTGCCAGTTAGTGCTTGTAAAGTAATAACTTGTCATATACATCCTGTCATATTAATGACTCATAATATAGAGATAGGTTGTGATGTTTTTACCATTGCTATTTCATGCATAATTATCATCTTGTTAAGTTATTGTTGACAACAACCATACTTGATAAATATGTTGTTAAAACTCAATCTAGTGGGTTGATCTCGAGTCACCTATCCGGGCTGATCCGTGCAACCACATGTGCCAATATGGGACAACCGTGACTTGGGCTGATCATGTAACCTTTCACCGGTACCTCCAAAGAGTGAGGATTATGCATGCGTGCAACGCTGATCAGGTAGGCCGTGATAATCCTGTGAGCCCAGTTGAGTTGTTTGGGTACCCGTCCCCGGTTCGGACAGTTTAGTTTGGTCACAACGGTGGCAGGTGTCATGAGGACACAGGGTCACCCAGGGCAGGACTCGGGGGGAGGATGAATGCCGGTAGTATGATGAAAGAGTCACGAGTGAGGCAAGTTTTGTTGGAGTAACACTGGTCCACCCGAATGGGATAACGAGGTTAGTGCTCCATAGTGTGGGTAAAGTGTGCAACCTCTATAGTGTCTCAAATATATTCGAATAGCCGCATCCACGGTATTGGACAGCCCGACCAGACCTCTGTAGGTGGTCAACCATAACAGTGATAATAATGATGGACGAACGCGTCTTGTGCAAACATCGTAAGATGTCCGGTATATGACATGTTAGCCATGGCATGGCTATGAGATGAGTGGTCGGATGACCACATAAGTTGGATTGGATCACATTCAGACTGGATCATGAGAATATTCGGAGTATAAATTATTTACCTAATATGCTTTACCTTATCGCATTTACTTTAGAAGTTATCTTGCTGGATAACCATGTTATACCTTGATAATTAATATTGCTCTAATAACAAATACATGCTTCTCTGCCATAGATTGCTTTGCTTAGTGTATATCTTAGTTTGGTTTTGCTTGCGAGTACATTAGAAAGTACTCAACGGCTTTTAATGTGGCCAGGTTCACATAAGGATCCGTCGTCCGTCAGAGAGGAACTGGAGCGTTCACGGGCTAGGAGCGTAACCGCGTCACATCCCTATGGATTGGAGCCGCACCAGGACCATGCTGCCTTAGATAGAACTTTTCCTGCTGCCATCACCCTTGTAGTTCATCATGTAAAACTCGTATATTCATTAATAGAAATGCATGTGTTCATGATACTTGTTGTAAACGTGCATTCCAGGGTGATTTCCTGGGCTGGTGTGCGCGGCGACCGTCTGGGTACAGTGGTAATCACCCAGAGCGCCACATTTTGCAATGGTTGGAGATGTTTGGAGAAAAAACAAGAAGAAAATAATGAGACGAGGGAGAAATACCTTATTCCTTAGGCTTATTGGATCCACTGATGAGCAAAATGACTTCTCATGCAAGCGCAAGCGCTCACATGGAAAGCCGTATTCAAAACGGGTAGACTCACATTTGCGTGTGTGCTAATGAAACGAGCGCTCTAATAGGCGGCGTTGTCCATTTAAAACATCTCCTTTTATTCTATCTATTTGGTGCTCCTCATAAATGATGCAAACGACCTCTATAACAAGCGCGTGGTCCCATTTCGTATGCCATCGAACGCTCTAGACTCGGTGAAGTTTATGCAGAGAATCTAAACAAGCACCACATGCCATGTGCGCTTGTTTGAAACGCCACCTTTCTCTCTGTTCTCTCTACCTGTTTTGTGTTGGAACCTTCTACAGGTCAAAGGACCATCCGTGCGACTATCGTGGTCGTAGGAAAGGCCATCTTTCGGCGTGTTTCTTCTGAAACTTGTATTTTTGTTTGTTTTCCTATTGTGTTAGTTCAATAGAAATACATATATATATATATATATATATATATATATATATGTATATATATATATATATATATATATATATTTCTGGGCATTCAAACATCAATCGTATATATTATCTTACACAAGGCTAGGCCATCATTAGAACGACTCTTTCAAACTCAATTCTTCATATGGAACTTCAATCACTCTTCTATTAACAAAAAATAAAACTTACTTGTCTACTTTATTCGGTTGGGTTGCCTCCCACAAAGCGCTTGTTTTCCGTCGGGTAGATGAACCGTGGTGGTGATCAAGTTGGTGCTACAACAGTGAGACCATAGCTTTTGGCATTGAAAATGACGCCACCTCCTGTGTAGGCATCCAATTTATTTTTCCAAGGGAAATGCCCTATGAATGGATCTTTAGCTGGTAAATCAAAATCAACATTCCACTTGAACACATTTATTATAGGTTTTATAGTCCTTCGAAAAGGTCTACCAAGTATTATAGTAGCAATTGGATCTTTCGGTATATCTACTATGACAACATCAATCATCTTAGAGATATCATTAATAAGAACTATAACTACGCGCTTAATGCATACTCCGTGAGTACGGGATACCAGCTACTCATCGTCGTCGACGTCTAGGAAGAAACCACCGGATGGATCGTGTGTCTCGTTTGTAGCAGTTTATTAAGTAAATGTTAGTACAAAAGTACCCATCAAGTCTTTAAACATATCTAACTACTTATGCACATGTATCAACAAGGGGAGTTGTGGGGTTTCATGCAGCAAGCCAGCTTTCACTCTTGGCCATCGTGTACTACAACTACCAGTAGTTTGAGTGAGATAGCGGATACGAGTCCAGTAATCACCACATCAATACATTACCATGGATCGTCCACTATCTTCCTACAAGAGTACCATCCATGGTACCCACCCTTGTCTTAAGACTTTTATGAGTATGCATTTAAGATATCTATGAACAACATATGTTTCCAAGTTGTCCATATCCGAGGACGTGACTATCCGAAGAGTTTGATAACCCTGCAGGGGTGTACTTCTTCACACACGCCCTCGCCACTCATCACCATATGAACGTCATGCATCTCGGCAACCTTTGAGTGGAACCCTAGCGAGGGAGTCCGCCATGTCCGTTAATCACATAACAACCTAGTCTAGTCTTATCGCCTATTTGATATCGAACCCGCATGTAAGTCCGGCTGAAGTTTCCGCTATGGCCACAAACGATGTGCGCAGGGTTCCCAAGCCCACCATTCTGGTGCCACTTGGTACACCGTGCCTCATGCCTACCACATCCTAGCTTACCCCTAAGGTCAGTGCTACGCACGACATCAAGCATAATCTACAAACACGAGAAACTACTTTTAACTCCTAGGCAGGGATATGAGGCAATTAATAGTCGATAGGGTCCACTGGTTTCAGGCCCAACGCGTGGTAGTAGCTAGTCTTGGATCACATACAGGAAACTTAGTTCCTATGAGCGGTTCCAATGAGACAACCGGCCCTGTACTCGTACACTGCCTCTCATCGCAACCTTTACCAAATCGGGTTCTACATTTGAGTGTCATCACCAGAACACATTCATCTCACTCCGGTTCATCACCTAGAAAAATCAGACCTGCCACAACTTTAAGCATAACAAACATATAAGGCTAATGCAACAACATGGCTTAAGCATCTACCAGGTATGCTAGATTGCTTGGTTTAGCTATTTACTTTGACAATGACATGCCATACAGAGGAATGGGTTCAACTACCAAAATAGGTAACACTTGGAACATTGTTACCCTAATGCAATAAATGAGAGCAGGAGCGAAAGCATGGGATTGAATCAGAATGTTCAAAAGGGTTGCTTGCCTTGTAGGTCAGTAGTTGTGTACTGCCCTTCAGCTGTATAAACATGGGTATCCTCGGAAGCAGGACCTACCGTGTCACAAACAAAGAAGCAATCAACACATGGCGAGTGAAACAATATGATGCATGATCTTGACATGCGGTGTCGGGACCCCGATCCTAGGTCATAAGAACCCAGCCTGTAACACATCACATCACTTTGCGGCCTCACCACGGTAAACTCCACGGCCGCCACCTTACCTTGGCCGGGACCGTTTGCGTCTTTTGGCTCACGTATATGAATGTGTCGCTAGCGTTCAAACGACAAGAACCCGGGTCGACATGACTAGTTATAAACCCAAGCGATACATTCGTACAGGGATAGGCATACATAAGCCAGCAAAGCAGGTGTCGGTCAACAGCGTGAGTAGACGAGTCGTAGCAAGCTACAAGGACTCTATTACACCGCGTGACATTTCCCCGAGGGGACAGACACAGCAGCAAAGAAGGATACATGCCGGTCAATCAATGTGTTCCGAGCAGTAGAAAGCTACCAAGGCCCGATGGAAACACAAAGGGGCATTTCCCTGTAAAGAGTACTAATAAAGGCAAACAACTAGGTGTCGAATCCCACACATATAATGCATTTCAAACATACACACATTATGCACGATATGTGTAGATACAACATGGCATCACAACATAACTCTATGACTCAAGCATTTATTAAATACTCATAAGAGTCAACATAGTATGATATTACAAACAGGGGTCTCGTGACCTCACACTCAACTCATACAAACAACAAGCGGAAGCAATTCATGTCTGGGTACAGACATCTACTAAAAGTGGCTGGAAGAGCCTGAAAGCTACTACGACCCTACCAAAGGAGCCATACCTCCGTCTGTGATCACCAAGCTATTCCGGTCAACATCGAACACATCGCGTAGAAACCTTTAATCAGACTAAATCTTCTCTGCAAAACATAAATAAAGCAACCGTGAGTACAAGGGTACTCAGCAAGTCTTACATCAGAACTATCTACATATGCATCATGTTTCAATGAAAGGATTGTGGGGTTTGATTGCAGCAAGCCAGCTTTGACACTTGGCTAACCTGTACTACGACTACAGTTCCTTTCTTTGAGGTGGGAGAGCGCACACGGGTCCACATATTCACCAATTCAATACACCACTATGGATCCACTCTCGTCTCCCTACGAGAAGGCCTTCCATAGCACTCACACTTATCTTGCATGTTTTAGAGTATCCATTTAAATTGTCTATGTACCACGTAATGTTTCCAAGTAGTCCATATCCAAGGACGCGGCTATTCGAACAGATTGAATCACCCTGCAGGGGTATACTTCTTCACACACGCTCCCACCACTTATCACCATGTGCACGTCATGCATCTCGGCAACCTTCAAGTGGAAGCACTGGCGTGGGTGTCGGCCACGACCGTTAACCACACAAGACCCTAGTCCAGGTTTATCGCCTATTTGAGACTGAACCCGCAAGGAAGTACGGCCGAGGTTTCCTCTACGGCCCCAAACGATGTGCGCAGGGTTCCCAAGCCCACCATCTGGGTGCCACTTGGGACACCGTGCCACTCTGTATCTACCGTAGTGAAGTCTACCCCGTCGGGCAGCGGTAAACACGGCCGCCAACACTTTTCCTACAAACACCAGAAACTAATTGCAACTCCTGGACAGAGATCTAGGCGATTAATAAGACGCGATGGTCAATTAAGTATCCCAATGCGTGGTAGTATCTTGTCTTGGATAACACACAGAGAACTCGATTCTTAAGGACGGTCCCAATGAGACAACCCACCATGTACTCCTACATGGCCTCTCATCGTTACCTTTACCAAACCGGATTCACACTTTTACTCTCACACTATAGAACATGATCACAACCATTCCGATTCATCATCCAGATGGATCAGACCCGGCACGACTCTAAGCATAGCAGGCATTGTAAACAAGCATGGATGAGTAAGCACAACAAGTCTCAAGCAGTTGCTACTCATGCTAAGTGGTTTCAACTATTTACTGTGACAAAATCAGGTCATGCAAAGGAATGGGTTCAACTACCGATAACATGTACAGTTGAATCGTGTTTGTCCTAATGCAGTAAAAGAGAGCAGGAGCGAGAGAGTGGGTTTATATCAATATGCTCAAGGGGGTTTGCTTGCCTGACACGTCTGAAGATAGCAATGAGTCTTTATCAATGTCAACGATCACATCGTCGGAAACATCGTTTACTGAGGGGGAACAACACCGACAAACAAGAAAGAACAACAATTACTTCACGGAAATGCAACACTATGATGCATGCTCAAGACATGAAATGAAAGGTGGCAGGGCTAATGTGGCTATTATTTCTTAAGTTGAAGTTAGTTTGAATTAGGATCCAAACATCACTTCAAGCCGGGTATCTTTCCAAGTACCCTTATAATTGATTCGACCTGATGCTCATAACAATTTGTTCCAAGATGTATGGAGTTAGTATTTTGAGGTACTGATTTGCATTATGTTTGGTCATAACAATTGAAGTATAATTCAAATTCCATCTCCAAACTAAATATGAAATTTATCCTATACACCATTTTTGCCTAATTGGTGATGTTAACTTTTTCAAACATGCATGAAATTGCCATAATCAGATTCTTTGGATTTTTCTGATCCTTTTTCATATATAAATTATTTTCATTGGACTTACAGATTATTTTCTATGAATTTTAGAAGTTTTAGACATTTCTGGAATTATTTTATAATTAGAAAATACTATTATTGCATCAGCACTAACGTCAGCAGGTCAGCTGGCGAACCCATTTCTGGCATCGGCGACGAAGGGGAGGCTCGGAGCAGGCCGAATCGACGGCGGCGGATCCGGTGACCGGAGGGAGAAACGGCGAAGATGGCGACGCTGCGGGGGCTCGGGAGCTCGAAGAAGTTGATGGAGAGGAGCAGCTCGTCGAGGCGGAAGTGTGGAGCGTGACAGGGCAGCGAGGGGTGGCTGGGGTCGACAGCGACGAACTTTAGCAGAGCTCGGCAACGGCGACGAGAGAAGAGAGGAAACAAAGAACAGAGGGAGAAATGGAGAAGAGGAGGGGATCGGGACGGCTCTCCCGAGCCTATCCTAGCCACCAGGTCGGCGGGGAGGCCACGCAGGCAGGAGACGTGGCGCTCTCACGAGCTCACCGTCCCCTGCTTCTCCTCTGCCTTCTGGCAAGAGGTTGAAGACAGGGGTGCCCCTTGTGGGCTGGGCCAGCAGGTGAGCACAGGATAGTTTCTTTCTCTCTTCTTTTCTATTTTTTTATTTCTTTCTGGCATTTAGGTTTAGGATTTTAATAAAACATTTAATCATTTTATAAAACCCTAAAATAGTATTATGTGACAATAATAAAAATAATCAATGCCACAAAATACTTTCAACATTTTTGAAACTTTTATTTTAAAAGAAAACAAAATAACTCCATTCCAAACATTTATTTGATCAAATCAAAAATCCTTTTCAAAATGTTCCTGTGACTTAAAATTTGGTCTGACAAATTTATTCCCTGTCACTGTTTTCCCAAATATTTGGAACATTTTTCTTGTTCCTTTTAAGGTAATATTTTTATTTCCTTTGTGTCAATTTCAACTCATTTGGCTTGATCACTTCCATTTCCAGATTCAATGCAATTTGAATGCATGCATGAGATGCAATGGCAAGTAAGGCAAACTTGGGCTGTGACAGCTCACCCCTACTAAACAAGAATCTCGTCCCGAGATCCAGGCGTAGTCGGGAGGAGGAAGAGGGGACACTTAACTATCACAATCTTCATGATCAATTTGCTCCTCCCGAGGACGTTGATTCATCGCACCATGTTGATCTTGACATCTTTGTCCTTGAGGTCTTCATCTAGCTTGACGACAAAAGAACAGGGAGACGACATAAGATTCGATCTCCTCGAAGATCGAGCAACTCAAGATCAACTCATAGAATGAGACGTAGGAACGTCCCTTGAGCTGAGACACAACACACATAACACGGACGAGGAAATGAGACATATGACAGAGGTTCAATTGGTAGGCAACAAATCCAGGCTTAAATCAAATGCTGGCGAGGTTTCAAAGTAGCGAGGATTAGGTTGCTCTTCATACCACAACGGGGCACCTTAGGAAGGTGACTCTTAGAGTTATTCCCCTCAAGTGGCAAAAAGAATTACTTTTGATCCTAAAATCATTGAAACTCTTCATACCAGAGTAAGGCAATTCACAAATGATTGTTTGAAGGATTTTGAAAGAATGGCATACTCAGTTGGAAAGAAACTAGGGTTATAGAACAACTCAGCGAACGGAAGGCACATTCCAATTATTACCGAGGATATAACCTAATGTCTGAGCGTGCTCTGAAGAACTTGAGCATTTCCATATTCATCAAAGTTTTACCAATACCTGTGCCAAGATCTTGGTGACACAACATACTACTATGATGAACAGTGATGGAGGATGCAGATGCAAGGGAAGACAACACTTCCTCAGATTTCACCTTAGCTATGCCAAAGAAACAAAATCGGGTTGATCGACCGAGAGACATTTAGCTCTCCGCTTCTAATGTTCTCCTTGATGTACTAGCACAATCCAAATTATAGATCATGGTTGATATCTAGGACATCAAGTATAGGTCGGAATTCCGGGCATCAAAGGGAGTCCATGAGGAACAACTTCCAAAATAAGTCATATAAAACCTCACGGGGAGATGGCTAAGACTGCTGATACAAGATATATTATCAAATTTTCCGGCTAGGTGTGTTAGCCATTACATCACTTTACCGGGTTACATAGAGACCAATATTATAATTCTTGGGGAAGTTCCAACCATTATAACTGCCTGAGATTCAGCTCCGGTTGGTGCCACGATGCTTCAGACTCAGCATGTCCAAAAAGAAAGTTTGCAACACAAATCGACGAGATAACGTTGCGAGATTCTCAGGAAATGAACTACGGAAGACAACTCCAATACATGAGCTAGATCGCAAGACCCACGTGAACACACTGCCCAAGACAACTGTGAACACATGAAAAGTCTTACAACAAAACACTACCGAGTTCTGAATGGGAACCATCATTGCGGATAACGAAGCCATGTGCAATTCGTCTGGTACCCTTAGGAATGGCACCAACCTTCTTTTCCTTAAACAAATCAATCAGTGGCTTGGTGTGCTAGGAGATACATATGGAATGGAGGTAGCTAATCTCTGAGAGCATAGAATACTTTGCACGTGCATGACTGACTTGAGATGATTTCAAAGAAAATAAATTAACTTTTCTCGAATTCACGGCGACAACTTGCATCAGATGCACATGAATTAGAGGAAGTCACTTCTTACACCTAACATATACCTCGTGCACGAGACACGAAGACAATGTCTACAAAGTTTCCAGCACTAGCTTAATGTCCAACATAGATCATGGGACAACTGAGAATGTTGCCGTTGGGCTCAACAACAATTCATCAAGATACCCATATAAATGGATTTCCACAACTATGTGAGCAAGATAATAGCATTGGTCAGATCAAAGAATACAATTGTGTAGGCTTAGGGAAAACCCTGAGTAAGACACCGTTACGAAAATCTTTGGTTGTGAGTTTGATTTGACAATAGCCCATACTCAAATCAAAATTGACCAAGATAATATATGCAACAATTGATCACATGAATCAACCGATGACAATATCATCTTTCTTCAAGACTCTCACAACAGGAAAAATATCCTTTTTAAATGAGCTAAGTTTAGGCGAAGCTTTTATCTTCCAACTCTCCAAGTTGTTGTTTAGATTAACCAACTAGCTCGGGGAATCCAACACGGATTCTTGGAGAAGATGGCTTATAAAGAAACCAACATGATCACGAGCTCTGCCATAAAAGTCAGGAAACAACCTGGTAATACTTCCGAGAAGATATTCGGAAAACCACGAACCACCGATATATAATTAAGCTCGGGAACAATCTCTCTTTTCAGGGCAAGATGATGTGATCAAAGAGCGAGGGATTGACATAATCCTAACCCATTGATCGAAAAGTGCACCATGAAACATGGACTAGGTAGCACGGTCAATCTTAGGATGACGATTCAATCATCATCACCATAAGAGTGAATTTATTGTCCATTAGCTACCAAGCAAAACCATTGCTAGGAGTATTGATTTCACACATCATGGCTCACTTGTCGATATTTCGGTTACAACCAACACGAAAACCGAGGAATAAACAATGATAGCTAAAAGTATCACTACATCAAGAGCTCATAAGAGAAGGTGCAATTCTCATAACACTCTTGACAAAAAAGAGGGTAATACTCCAAGATAGAACAGAACGAAAGCTGGTTTAGCATTTCGATCTACGGAATACAACTACTTTGACCCAATCCAAGAAATGGATGAGGTACTGGAGTTTGCTTCTCCCAGTCATTCGAGAATAGAACAACTTGACATACCACAAAATAGAAGACATCGATGACATGAATGCACAGCTACTCTTAACTTTCCTTTCAATGATGAAGGTCAAAATACAACTAGATAGGGCCAGCTCAAGAGCACATGATTTCTTGAGTTGTGGATGCATGGATTAGCATGTCGAACGGGTTCAACATAATTCTTCCAGATAATCCGTGCAGAAGGGCGGAGTAGGCAGAATCACAATATGGAGTAGAGAACTCGTCACGAGCACTCTTGTTATGATCTTTAATTCACGGAGAACTTCTGCCAAAGATGATTCATGGTGTTGGAAGAATGATATACCATGAACCTTGGGAACTACAACAAGGTTACTAATCATTCTAAAGGAACTAGCAACACTATCATCAAAGATGAGCAGAACGATCATTGGATTCAGGAACCCAGAAATAGAATACCTAAAAACTAAATAACATCACAAGATGTTTTCGAAAATGATGGCCAGAATTATCGCACTGGAGGACAGCACACATCTAGACTATTGGGTAGTTTTCGGAGTAACATGTTTTCCTAACACTTCAACAAAACGTCGAGGTAATAGAGTACCTCAACACAATTATTAGTGTGCTTTGTCCGGCCAAAGGACATTGGGAAAAAAGGAAGGAATTTGCAATCGCATCAGACTATTTGGGAACTTTGGAAAACTCGGACAGCATAACGACTGTACGGGCATGAAATATGAGGCAACCTACAAGAAAACTAACAACATAACAATTGAATTCTTATGGAGACACTGATCTAGGAAGACAACAACTTTTCTATAAGTCTCCAACATAGTAACTCATCATCCTAATGAATAGATGAGAAAGCCTAATTCTTAAACCCCGTAGAATAAAGAAGAGGGTGACTCAGAATAAGAATGACACAAGGAAAGGAGTAAAAAGAGCCTTACGTTCCCTTCCACAAACATCCCCCTTATATAACTAAAGAGTTGCTAGACTCAACATCGACCAGTTTGGCTTGGTTATCCTACAGGCAGTCAAGCTCTAATACCAAAGCTGTCGGGACCCCGATCCTAGGTCATAAGAACCCAGCCTGTAACACATGACATCACTTTGTGGCCTCACGCACGGTAAACTCCACGGCCGCCACCTTACCTTGGCCGGGACCGTTTGCGTCATTTGGCTCACGTATTTGAATGTGTCGCTAGCGTTCAAACCACAAGAACCCGGGTCGACATGACTAGTTATAAACCCAAGCGATACATCCGTACAGGGATAGGCATACATAACCCAGCAAAGCAGGTGTCGGTCATCAGCGTGAGTAGATGAGTCGTAGCAAGCTACAAGAACACCATTATACCGCGTGACATTTCCCCGAGGGGACAGACACAGCAGCAAAGAAGGATACATGCCGGTCAATCAATGTGTTCCGAGCAGTAGCAAGCTACCAAGGCCCGATGGAAACACAAAGAGGCATTTCCCTGTAAAGAGTACTACTAAAGGCAAACAACTAGGTGTCGAATCCCACACATATAATGCATTTCAAACATACACACATTATGCACGATATGTGTAGATACAACATGGCATCACAACATAACTCTATGACTCAAGCATTTATTAAAGACTCATAAGAGTCAACATAGTACGATATTACAAACAGGGGTCTCGTGACCCGACACTCAAGTCATACAAACAACAAGCGGAAGCAATTCAGGTCTGGGTACAGACATCTACTAAAAGTGGCTGGAAGAGCCTGAAAAGCTACTACGACCCTACCAAAGGAGCCAGACCTCTGTCTGGGATTCCCAAGCTATTCCGGTCAAAATCGAACACATCGCATAGAAACCTTTAATCAGACTAGATCTTCTCTGCAAAACATAAATAAAGAAACCGTGAGTACAAGGGTACTCAACAAGTCTTACATCAGAACTATCTACATATGCATCATGTTTCAATGAAAGGATTGTGGGGTTTGATTGCAGCAAGCCATCTTTGACTCTTGGCTAACCTGTACTACGACTACAGTTCCTTTCTTTGAGGTGGGATAGCGCACACGAGTCCACATGTTCACCAATTCAATACACCACTATAGATCCACTCTCGTCTCCCTACGAGAAGGCCTTCCATAGCACTCACACTTATCTTGCATGTTTTAGAGTATCCATTTAAATTGTCTATGTACCACGTAATGTTTCCAAGTAGTCCATATCCGAGGACGCGGCTATTCGAACAGATTGAATCACAATGCAGGGGTATACTTCTTCACACACGCACCCACCACTTATCACCATGTGCACGTCATGCATCTCAACAACCTTCAAGCGGAAGCACTGGCGTGGGTGTCGGCCACGACCGTTAACCACACAAGACCCTAGTCCAGGTTTATCGCCTATTTGAGACTGAACCCGCAAGGAAGTCCGGCCGAGGTTTCCTCTACGGCCCCAAACGATGTGCGCAGGGTTCCCAAGCCCACCATCCGGGTGCCACTTGGTACACTGTGCCACTGTCTATCTACGGTAGTGAAGCCTACCCCGTCGGGCAGAGCTAAACACGGCCGCCAACACTTTTCCTACAAACACCAGAAACTAATTGTAACTCCTGGACAGAGATCTAGGCGATTAATAAGACGAGAGGGTCAATTAAGTATCCCAATGCATGGTAGTATCTTGTCTTGGATAACACACACAGAACTCAGTTCTTAAGGACGGTCCCAATGAGACAACCCACCATGTACTCCTACATGGCCTCTTATCGGTACCTTTACCAAAGCGGATTCACACTTTTACTCTCACACTGTAGAACATGATCACAACCATTCCGATTCATCATCCAGATGGATCAGACCCGGCATGACTCTAAGAATAGCAGGCATTGTAAACAAGCATGGATGAGTAAGCACAACAAGGCTCAAGCAGTTTCTACTCATGCTAAGTGGTTTCAACTATTTACTGTGACAAAATCAGGCATGCAAAGGAATGGGTTCAACTACCGATAACATGTACAGTTGAATCGTGTTTGTCCTAATGCAGTAAAAGAGAAGGAGCGAGAGAGTGGGTTTATATCAATATGCTCAAGGGGGTTTGCTTGCCTGACACGTCTGAAGATAGCAATGAGTCTTTATCAATGTCAACGATCACATCGTCGGAAACATCGTTTACCGAGGGGGAACAACACCGACAAACAAGAAAGTACAACAATTACTTCACGGAAATGCAACACTATGATGCATGCTCAAGACATGAAATGAAAGGTGGTAGGTCTAATGTGGCTATCATTTCTTAAGTTGAAGTTAATTTTTCCAAACATCACTTCACGCCGGGTATCTTTCCAAGTACCCTTATAATTATTCGACCTGATGCTCATAACAATTTGTTCCAACATGTACGGAGTTAGTATTTTGAGGTACTGATTTGCATTGACCAATGTTTGGTCATAACAATTGAAGTGGAATTCAAATAAGTATCAAATTCCATCTACAAACTAAATATGAAATTTATCCTATACCCCATTTTTTCCTAATTAGTGATGTTAACTTTTTCGAACATGCATGAAAATGCCATAATCAGATTCTTTGGATTTTTCTTATCCTTTTTCATATATAAATTATTTTCATTGGACTTACAGATTATTTTCTATGAATTTTATAAGTTTTAGACATTTCTGGAATTACTTTATAATCATAAAATACTATTATTGCATCAGCACTGACGTCAGGAGTTCAACTGGCCGGCCGGGTCAAACCTGATAGCCAGGGCCCACTAGTCAGTGACACACATGTTAAGAACAGTTTAATTTTAATCTTTTATTCCTAATTAGAGTCTAGGCCCACTGTGAGTGAGTCTTTAGGTTAATTAATCTAGTTAGTTAAATTTGTGGTTGACTTAAGTTAAACAGGGGTCGGCCCTAGGTGTGTGTGACTCAGGGGAGTCAACCCATGGTCACAGGGGGTCGAGACCACCGGCGGCTCAACGCCGGCGACTACAGACGCGGCGGAGCTCATCGGAAAATCCCTACGGGCATCCATTTCGGTCGCGGTTTGGCTCTATGGCTAGCTGATGAATGGCAGCATCCGTTCCGACCAAGCTACGGGCCAGAAGGTGGCCGGAGGGATGCCGGCGACGACCTCGGGCGGTGGCCGGAGTCGGCCATGGTGGGGGTTGGCGTTAGAGGGCAGGAACGGAGAGGGAGAGCATAGGAGGAGGAGCAGGAGCTCACGGCGAACCCATTTCTGGCATCGGCGGCGAAGGGGAAGCTCGGAGCAGGCCAAATCGACGGCGGCGGATCCGGTGACCGGAGGGAGAAACGATGACGATGGCGACGCTGCGGGGGCTCAGGAGCTCGGAGAAGTTGATGGAGAGGAGCAGCTCGTCGAGGCGGAGGTGTGGAGCGTGACAGGGCAGCGAGGGGCGGCCGGGGTCGACGGCGACGAACTTGAGCGGAGCTCGGCAACGACGACGAGAGAAGAGAGGGAGAAATGGAGAGAAGGAGGGGTTCGGGACGGCTCTCCCGAGCCTATCCTAGCCACAAGGTCGGCGAGGAGGCCAGGCAGGCAGGAGGCGTGGCGCTCTCACGAGCTCGCCGTCCCCTGCTTTTCCTCTACCTTCTGGCAAGAGGTAGAAGACAGGGGTGCCCCTGGTGGGCTGGGCCAGCATGTGAGCACAGGATAGTTTCTCTCTCTCTCTTCTTTTCTATTTTTTTATTTCTTTCTGGAATTTAGGTTTAGGATTTTAATAAAACATTTAATCATTTTATAAAACCCTAAAATAGTATTATGTGACAATAATAAAAATAATCAATGCCACAAAATAGTTTCAACATTTTTGAAACTTTTATTTTAAAAGAAAACAAAATAACTCCATTCCAAACAGTTATTTGATCAAATCAAAAATCCTTTTCAAAATGTTCCCGTGACTTAAAATTTGGTTTGACAAATTTATTCCCTGTCACTATTTTCCCAAATATTTGGAACATTTTTCTGGTTCCTTTAAGGTAATATTTTTATTGCCTTTGTGTCAATTTCTACTCATTTGGCTTGATCACTTCCATTTCCAGATTCAATGCAATTTGAATGCATGCATGGATGCAATGGCAAGTAAGGCAAACTTGGTCTGTGACATGTGGACATGAATTTGGATGAGCTAATGCACCTATCATCATACTGGTTGGAGCTGGATTGAATCAAGGATTCAAATTCAAATTCCGAAGGTGATATTTCAAATACTTTTTAATAGATTCTACCTGATTAGCAGGTTTAACTTCTAACATGGATGACAATAGTACCAATGGATATATTGGATTATATGATCATTTTTCATATATAAATATTTTCCAGATGAATTATTGTTGAATTTATATAAATATTATAAATCTTAACCCATTTCTAGAATTTGCTGATTATTATAAATACCCGAAAAGGTTTATTGCGTCGGCATGAGGTCAGGGTGACATGAGTGGTCAACGGACCGTTCCTGGTCAAACTTAACAAGTGGGTGCCACTCATGAGTGACTCACTTAAATAAACACAATCAGCACGGTCAACATAAGAACAGCGACCAGAGCTTGGTGGTGAGGGCTCGGGCGACGGGAATCGATGGTGGTGCCTCTCGTACATATGGACAGATAAGAGGGATAGAGGGATTAGAGGAGAGAGGAGGAAAGAGAGAAAGCGCTCGGGGCGGCGGTGCTCATCTACTCGGATTCGACAGGGTTGCATGTCGGAGTGGCGCGATGGCAGGGTCCGACGGGCGAGGTGCGAAGGCGAGATAGGAGCTCGCACTCCTCTCGTGAGGGTTGGAGCTAGCATGGACGCGAGGCTGACTTCGTACGCGGGCGCATGTCAGCGCGGTCTTCGGGCCTGGGCGGGCCGTGGCACTAGCAGTGGGAGGACAATGGCGGTTGGCGGTGGTTGGGCAGTGGCTACAGGGAAAATAACAAAAAGGCTAGGGTTAGGTACAAAATGGACCAGGGGCTTGATACGTCTCCATCGTATCTACTTTTCCAAACTCTTTTTCCCTTGTTTTGGACTCTAATTTACATGATTTGAATGGAACTAACCTGGACTGACGTTGTTTTCAGCAGAATTCCCATGGTGTTGTTTTTGTGTAGAAATTAAAGTTCTCGGAACGTCCTGAAAATTTACGGAGAATATTTCAGGAAAATATGAATAATACCTGCGCAAAGATACACCGGAGGGGGTGAGCCAGTGGGCCACAAGCCCTGTGGCCGCGGCCACCCCCCCAGGCCTCGGCGTCAGGGCTTGTGGGGCCCACGAGACTCTGCCGCCTCCAAAGCCAGCTCTATATATTCCCTTTCATCCCGGAAAAAATCAAGAGAGAAGATTTCATCGTGTTTTCGATCTAGAGGCGCCGCCACATCCCGTGCTTCATCTAGAGGGCAGATCTGGAGTCCGTTGTGGGCTCCGGATCAAGGAGATCGTCGCCATCGTCATCATCAACCATCTTCCCTCTCCAATTCCATGAAGCTCTTCATTGTTCGTGAGTAAACTATTTGTAGGCTCACTGGGCGGTAATGAGTAGGATGAGATCTATCATGTAATCGAGTTAGTTTTGACGGGGATTGATCCCTAGTATCCAGTATGTTCCGAGATTGATGTTGCTACTACTTTGCCATGCTTAATGCTTGTCACTAGGGCCCGAGTGCCATGATTTCAGATCTGAAATTATAATGTTGTTGATACGTCTCCAACGTATCTACTTTTCCAAACTCTTTTGCCCTTGTTTTGGACTATAATTTGCATGATTTGAATGGAACTAACCTGGACTGACGCTGTTTTCAGCAGAATTGCCTTGGTGTTATTTTTGTGCAGAAATCAAAGTTCTCCAAACGGGGAGCACTTTTGGAAAATATCAAAAATTTCGGGGAGCACTTTTGGAAAATATCAAAAATACCTATGCCAGAATCCACCTGAGGGGGTGGGCTAGTGGGCCACAAGCCCCTGCTTCGCCACCACCCCCCTGGTGGCGGTGGGTAGGCTTGTGGGGCCCACAGGCACCTTCCTCCCTCAACTCCAGCTCTATAAGTTGTCTTTCGTCCCAGAAAAAATAAAAAGAGAAGTTTTCCTCGCGTTTTCGATACGGACGCGCCGCCACCACCTGTTCTTCATATGGAGGGCAGATCTGGAGTCCGTCTTGGGCTCCGGAGAGGGGAAATCATCACCATCGTCATCATCAACCTTCTTCCCTCTCCAATTCCATGAAGCTCTTCGTCGTTCGTGAGTAATCTATTCATAGGCTCGCTGGATGGTGATGAGTAGGATGAGATCTATCATGTAATCGAGTTAGTTTTGATGGGGATTGATCCCTAGTATCCACTATGTTCTGAGATTGATGTTGCTACTACTTTGCCATGCTTAATGCTTGTCACTAGGGCCCGAGTGCCATGATTTCATATCTGAAATTATTATGTTGTCACCAATATATGTGTGTTTTAGATCCGATCTTGCAAGTTGTAGTTACCTACTATGTGTTATGATCCGGCAACCCCGGAGTGACAATAACCGGAACCACTCCCGATGATGACCATGTGACGTCCGGTTCTTTATTAAAAGGAGAACCTTAATATCCCGTAGTTTCCTTTTGGACCCAGCTGCCATGGGAGGGATGGACAATAGAAGTCATGCAAGTTCTTTTCCCTAAGCACGTATGACGACACACGAAATGCATGCCTACATCACATTGACGAACGGTTGCTAGCCACTTATCCCTCCGTGTTATAGCTGTTGCATGATGAATATCATCCAAACAAATCACCGACCCAATGCATACGAGTTTGTCCTACTATTTCTACTGCCGTTACTTGTCTTGCTCTGCTGCTACTACTGTTGCTACTGTCGTTACTTGTCTTGCTCTCCTTCTACTGTTGCTGCTACTATCGCTTTCTACTATTGCTACTTGCTACTGCTGTCACTACTACTGTTCCTTGCCACTGCTATTGCTCGTTACACTGCCGATACCCGCTACTTCGTTGTTACTAGTTCGCTGTTACTATTGTGCTTGCAGATACTAATCTTTCAGGTGTGGTTGAATCTCACAAATTCAGCTGCTAATACTCGAGAGTATACTCTCACCTCCTGACTGGCGTACCTACAAATTTGGGTCGAATACTCTACCCTCGAAAACTGCTGCGAACCCACGCGCTGGTGGGCCATCAACAACATTCTTCCAGTTTCATTACCGGGGAGTGCTAGCAGCATTCTTCTGGTGCCGTTGCAGGAGAAGGTTAGTTGTTATAAGCATTCGTCTAGCTAACACTAGAGATTGCAGGATGAGCACTTTTCTGGAGCCATTGCTAGAGAAGCACAGCTGACGTCAGCATTTTTCTGGCGCCGTTGCTGGGGAGGTATTGCTATATTCTCTGAGTTACTTGGGATTTATATCTGCTGATCACTATGAACAATCTGAAGGATCCGAAGACCAAAGTCTTTCCCTCAACTACTAGGGGAGGTAAGGAATTGCCATCTAGCTCTGCACTTGATTCACCTTACGTTATCAGGAAGTTTGCGACATCACCTCCTGCTAGAAATCTTGATATGTCGCCTGTGCTTGATGATGCTTGTGATACTACTGCTAGAGATGCTATGCTTGATACTATGCCTGATGATGCTATCCCCGATACTATGCTTGATAATATGCCTGATACTGCTAGAGATGCTATGCTTGATACTGCTAGAGATGCTATGCTTGATACTGCTTTGCCTGATGATGCTAGAGATGCTATTTTGCCTGATGATACTATGCCTGATACTGCTAGAGATAATCCTTTGCCTGATGTTCCACTAGGAGTGTTCCTTGATGCTCATATTGCTAGAGTTACTGCCAATGCTCGTGATGCTTCTGATACTACCGGTGCTATCGAGATAGAACCTACTTTTGCTATTGCTAGATCTAGCTCTCCTAGATATGAATTGCCTGATATATCTGAGGGTTACCTTAGGGAGGGAGAGATAGCTGAGGTTTTCCTTGTGTGTAAGGATGCCTATGACGCTGAGAAATTAGTTCTCAAGTGGAAGGAAAAATCTCGGGAAGTTAGGATGAGAAATGATCCGAAGTTTGCCACTTCGCCTATATTTATCACCGATAAGGATTATGAATTCTGTGTCGACCCTGACATAATCTCTCTAGTCGAATCTGATCCTTTTCACGGTTATGAGTCTAATACGGTCATAGCCCATCTTGCCAAACTATCCGAAAGAGCCAACCTTTTCACTAATGAGGAGAAGATCCGCCACTACTATATCCTTAAGCTGTTTCCTTTCTCTCCAAAGGATGATGCTAAAGCCTGGTTCACCTCTCTTCCTCCTGGATGTGTGCGTAGTCCCGCGGAGATGGTCTATTACTTCTATGAGAAATATTTCCCTGTCCATAAGAATCAAGCTCCCTTGCAGGAAATATACAACTTTGCTCAACTCCAAGAAGAGAGTCTTCCACAAGCTTGGGGGAGGCTCGTCCAGCTACAGAATGTTTTGCCTGATCACCCTCTCAGGAAGAATGAGATACTTGATATCCTCTATAACGGACTTACCGATGCCTCTAGAGACTACCTAGATAGTTGTGCCGGTTGTGTTTTTAGGGAACGAACTGTAGAACAAGCCGAGACTCTACTGAATAACCTCTTGATCAACGATAGTGCTTGGACTATTCCCGAACCACCTCCTAAGCCAACTCCTAAGAAAAGAGGTATTCTATTCCTCAGTCCCTAAGATATGCAAGAAGCCAAGAAATATATGGAAGAGAAAGGCCATAGAGCTGTAGATTTCAAAAATCTACCACCTATCGAAGAGATCCATGGTCTCGATAACCCGATACAGGTAGTGGAAGTGAATTCTCTGCGTAGGTTTGACGAGAGTGATATTCCTTTTGATAAACCTTCTAGCCTATGCTTTGATGAATTTGACAACTTTTTTGCCAAACAACAGAGTTTCAATGATTATGTTAGCAGACATTTGGAACAAAGTGCTCGTATGCTTAGCCATATAAGTTCTTGTCTAGACAGAAATGTCAATGCTACGAAGCTTCTGAGTAAACATGCCTCTATGATTACTACTCAGGTAGAACAAGTACTTAAAGCTTAGAATGACCTGCTCATTGAATTAAATGACAACTCTGTCAGAGTCATTACTAGAGGAGGCAAAATGACTCAGGAACCTTTGTATCCTGAAGGTCATCCTAAGAGAATTGATCAAGATTCTCAAGGAATCAATGCTGATACACCTAGTCATCCTAAGGAGAAGAAGAAGGATGATAGAAACCTGCACGCCAGTTCACCAAATACAATCACACCTGAAGAACCTAATGATATTTCTGCGTCTGATGTAGAAACACAATCAGGTGATGAACATGAACCAGGTGATAATGTGGACAGTGATGTTCATATAATGCACAACCCAGCCATGATGAGGATGTGGAGATTGAACCTACGGTTAATCCTGATAATCCACAACCTAAGACATACGACAAGAATGACTTTACTGCTAGGAAGCATGGTAAAGAAAGAGAGCCATTGGGTTCAGAGACCTTTGCCCTTTCCTCCTAAGCCATCCAAGAAAAAAGATGATGAGGATTTTGAGCGTTTCGTTGAGATGATAAGACCCGTCTTTCTGCAGATGCGGTTAACTGATATGCTCAAGATGTCTCCGTATGCCAAATATATCGTGACTAATAAATGGAAGATACCAGATCTTGAGATCTCCACCATGCTTGCCAACTACACTTTCAAAGGTGGAACTCCTAAGAAACTTGGTGATCCCGGAGTGCCCACTATACCTTGCTCTATTAAAGGAAACTACGTAAGAACTGCCTTATGTGACCTTGGAGCCGGTGTTAGTGTTATGCCACTCTCTCTTTATCATAGACTTGAGTTGGATAAGTTGACACCCACTAAAATTTCTCTGCAAATGGCCGACAAATCAACTGCTTTCCCCATCGGCATTTGCGAGGATGTGCCTGTTGTGGTTGCTAATACCAGTATCTTAACAGACTTTGTTATCTTGGATAATCCCGAGGACGATGTCATGGCTATCATCCTCAGAAGACCCTTTTTAAACACTACAGGGGCTATTATAGATGGCAACAAAGGCAATGTCACTTTCTACGTCAACGGTAATGAGCACACCGTGCACTTTCCGAAGAAACGATATCAAGTACATTGCATCAATGCTATCGAAAAGACTTCATCGATTCTCATTGGGAGCTTTGAATGCCTTATTGCTCGTGTCAAGATGAAGTATGATTTGCTTGTTGGGGAGATTCATATCCCCATTGAGGTGACTTAGTGGCTATTCAAAAATTCTCCATTCTCTCTGGCGATTTGAGAAGGTTTTGTCATCAGGACTTTATCAACCCCATTGACAAATTTCTTCTGATGACCATGAAACGGATGAATCGGAGAGTCACATACCTCTCTTTTGAGTTTTAGTTAGTTTAGCTTTACCTGTTTTCTGTTTTAGCGTCCCGGAGAAAAATACCTCGAAAATAAAAGTTCTCCGATGGTCCTGAAAATTTAGTATGATTTTTTCTGGAATTTTTTAAAATTTCTGAGCCTGAGAGCTGGTCAGGGGGCCTGACCAGTGGGCCACAAGCCCCCCCACCACCACCTACCCCCTGGTGGCGGGGTGCAAGCTTGTGGGGCCCACAAGCACCCCCCTCCACTCATTCCAGCTCCCAGCCTCTTCTTCCACCTCCATAAAAAATTGTTTCACAGCTCAAACCTGTGTTCTTGCTCATTTGGCTGTGATTTTCGATCTCCTTGCTCAAAGCACCATTCTCCGAACTGTTTTGGGGGAATTACTCCTTGGTAAATGACTCCTCCATTGGTCCAATTAGTTTTTGCTCTAGTGCTTTATCCTTCACGAATTCTTGCTGCCTTGGTTACCCTGTTCTTGAGCTATAAAAGTTGATTTTAGCTGGTCCCAAGTAGTTTTAGCGCGTGATACGGTCTCTAGGCACTAGTAGGAGTAGTTGCTACAAGTAGGTTGATCCTTATTCACTTTTCTTTCGAAGTCTCTAAAAATTTCAGAATTTTTCACAGCTAGAAAAAGGAAAAGATGAGGAGGTTCTTGAGAGGCTCTTCAAGCCGTAACCACAAGGAGGATGAGAAGAAGCACCCCAAGTACGTAGTCCCTGAGTCACAGAAGTTCGAGCATGCAAGTGGCCAAGTGATGAATTTTTGCGCACCGCCGGACTTTATGAAGACTTTTATTACTTGGTGGAGAACGCAGGTCTTACTGGGTTCGTTGAAGATAAGTGCCCACAATATCTCCTCCTCACCAATATTTTCGTTCAAAGCTTCAACTTTTATCCGAGGAAGAATCCTCCCATGGTTGAGTTCATGATTTACGATATCCCCCAGTGCATGACGCTGCAGGACTTTTGCAATGTATGCAAATTACCTTATGTTGGGGATATCCGTGACCCTCGTCCATGGGACTTGGAGGAATTCATTGGTTCTATTGCTGTTGGAGAGGAGAGAGGAGTGTCTCACGCTACAATTGCTAGCATACATTTTCCTATGCTTCGGTACTTCTCACTATTTGTGGGAAAATGTTTGATTGGCCGTGGGGAGGCTGGATCACTTAATTCTCCAGACCTTGCAGTTTTGTGCGAAGGCCTTTATAGTGATAAGACCTATAGTTTGGGCGCTATAGTAGCTCAACGGTTGAACCTGAACCGTTCCAAAGGTATTGTCTATGGAGGTATCTACACTACCCGTCTTGCCAGACACTTTGTGATAACCATTAGACTAGGAGAGGAAGGAGAGATGCTTCTCCCTGAGAGATATCTGGATTATGACAGCATGGTTCGCCATGATTTTCTAGATAGAGATGCTAGTCGACGGATAATTTATAACCTTTTGTTTAGTCAGGGTACTCGGGAGACTATTCCTTTGCCTTCTCCTTCTTTGTTTGATCTTCATGTAGGCAGGTACACTATTTTTCCCACGGACATTTACGCATATTGGGGCTTGGCCCAACCACAGGCGCCCGCGCCCGAGCCGCCAGTCGAGTACCAGGCGCCAGTTTATCAGTGGGAGCCAGAGGAGCTCACACAGCAGTGGCATCCACAGTCTGCTCCGGAGTATCCTGCAGCTGGTTATTTCCCACCTTGGGAGTAGACCAAGCTAGGCCAAAAGCCTAAGCTTGGGGGAGTACGTGTTCTCACCGACCTTACATTCATGCTTATGCTTTCGCTTTGTTAGCCGGTGTTTACACTTTGCCACTGTAATATCCATGCTAGTTTCTTTTTGTTTTCTTGTTTTCTTGTTTTGTGTCCTTTTGAGAAAACCAAAAAAGATTTTTCTTTTTTTCTTGTGCTTGTTGGGAGCTTTCCCATGTAAATAGTTCTCTTTTTCTTTGGGTCAAGGTAGAAGATATTGGTTACAATGCTTAGTGGTTCTTACATGCTTACCTGTTTAGCTTTCAAAGAGCCATATTATATTGTCTTCTCCTTTGTGTTTGCCTGTAGATTCAGCTTAGTCCAATGCGCTTATTACCGTTTTCATCATTCGATCGTGCAAATGAAAGGCAACAATGATGGTATATGATGAAGTGACTGAGACTAAAAAGCTGGTATGAACTCTATCTATTTTGTTTTTGTAAATATGACTAGCTTGTCGACCCAGATTTAGCTTTGTTGTGAGAGAACCATGTTTGCAATGACAACTTAGAGATCATAGTTTCTGATGCCATGCTTATTTAGATGAGAGCTTATAATGGTTTGTCTTGATTGCCAACACAGATATTGAGATGACTATGATGTAGTATGATCGGATAGTATTCTCCTTTCAATGTTTCAAGTGGCTTGACTTGGCGCATGTTCATGCATGTAGTTGAAACAAAATCAACATAGCCTCTATGATATCCGTGTTCATGGTGATTTATATCCTGTTCATGCTTGCATTCAATGTTAGTCAAACTCATTGCATCTTGATGACTGTTGTCGCTCTCTAGTTGGTCGCTTCCCAGTCTTTTGCTAGCCTTCACTTGTACTAAGCGGGAATACTGCTTGTGCATCCACTTCCATAAACCCAAAAGATTTTCCATGAGAGTCCACCATACCTACCTATTTACGGTATCTACCTGCCGTTCCAAGTAAATTTGCATGTGCCATTCTCTAAACCTTTAAGAAATAAATCTGTTTTGCATGCCCGAACCGCTTATGTGGTGACAGAGGGCTATTGGTATCTTCCATGCTAGGAGTGTTATCCTCGACATGTGTTTATTCACAGTCCTGCACGAGAAAGGGGCCGGTATTTGGGATGCCCGGTTCCATGCTTAAATCGAAAACATAACTGTAAAACAAGACTCCCCCGGATTAATGTTAGTATGGATGGTACTCGAGGATTCGGCTAGCCGTGGAGTGTGATTGATTGGTGGTGGGGGAGTTAAAACTTTACTTTTTTGTTTGGGAACCGCCTATAGCGTGAGTACCATGGAAGATATTGATAACTCTTGGTCATTGCGTTGACAATGAAAGTATGCCACCCAAAATTACTATCTCTGTTTTCAAAGCTTGAGCTCTAGCACCTCTGCAAATCAATGCTTCCCTATGCGAAGGGCATGTCTATTTATTTTCCTGTCGAGTCATCCTCCTCTTATATAAGCACCAATTAGAGAGCACCTCTATCATTTTTATGCTTTGCTTTTGATTGATATTGAGTATGACTATGACTTGATCTTCGTTGCTATGAATTACAATGTTTAGTCAGCCCTTGATCTTTGAAAGTGCTCTGCATTTATGTTTTGCGGTCTTAGAAAGAGCTAGCGAGATATCACCTATTCATATTGCTTCATGCTTGTTTTGATTGAAG
Source organism: Hordeum vulgare subsp. vulgare (assembly GCF_904849725.1). Taxonomy (NCBI): domain Eukaryota; kingdom Viridiplantae; phylum Streptophyta; class Magnoliopsida; order Poales; family Poaceae; genus Hordeum; species Hordeum vulgare. The sequence continues at coordinate 363,425,406 of NC_058524.1, read as the reverse complement.
TGTTGGTATTTGAAACTCATTATTATTTGCTCGTTAGCTGATTATGCCATTGATATTAGTTTACTGTGAGACCTTTGTGTCATTTGCTTATGTGGTTAACTTGTAATCTTGCTGAAATTCTGGTTATGAGTTAGACATAGTTGCAACAACAAGATCAAACAGAGTTTGTCAAAGTTTTTCTTTCTCTCTCAGTTTGTCAACTGGGTTGCTTGAGGACAAGCAAGGTTTTAAGCTTGGAGGAGTTGATATGTCTCCAACGTATCTACTTTTCCAAAATCTTTTGCCCTTGTTTTGGACTATAATTTGCATGATTGAATGGAACTAACCTGGACTGACACTGTTTTCAGCAGAATTGCCTTGGTGTTATTTTTGTGCAGAAATCGAAGTTCTCCAAACGTCCTGAAAATTTACGGGGAGCAGTTTTGGAAAATATCAAAAATACATGCGCCAGAATCTACCTGAGGGGGTGGGCCTGTGGGCCACAAGCCCCTGCTCCGCCACCATCCCCCTGGTGGCGGTGGGCAGGCTTGTGGGGCCCACAGGCACCTGCCACCCCAAACTCCAGCTCTATAAGTTGTCTTTCATCCCAGAAAAAATAAAAAGAGAAGTTTTCGTCGCGTTTTCGATACGGAGGCGCCGCCACCACCTGTTCTTCATCTGGAGGGCAGATCTGGAGTCCGTCTTGGGCTCCGGAGAGGGGAAATCATGACCATCGTCATCATCAAACTTTTTACCTGTCCAATTCCATGAAGCTCTTCGTTGTTCGTGAGTAATCTATTTGTAGGCTCGCTGGACGATGATGAGTAGGATGAGATCTATCATGTAATCGAGTTAGTTTTGATGGGGATTGATCCCTAGTATCCACTATGTTCTGAGATTGATGTTGCTACTGCTTTGCCATGCTTAATGCTTGTCACTAGGGCCCGAGTGCCATGATTTCAGATCTGAAATTATTATGTTGTCACCAATATATGTGTGTTTTAGATCCGATTGTGCAAGTTGTAGTTACCTACTATGTGTTATGATCCGGCAACACCGGAGTGACAATAACCAGAACCACTCCCGGTGATGACCATAGTTTGAGGAGTTCATGTGTTCACCAAGTGCTAATGCGTTGGTCCGGTTCTTTATTTAAAGGAGAACCTTAATATCCCGTAGTTTCCTTTTGGACCCTGCTGCCACGGGAGGGAGGGACAATAGATGTCATGCAAGTTCTTTTCCCTAAGCACGTATGACGACACATAGAATGCATGCCTACATCACATTGACGAACGGGAGCAAGCCACTTATCTCTCCGTGTTATAGCTATTGCATGATGAATATCATCCAAACAAACCACTGACCCAATGCCTATGGGTTTGCCCTACTGTTTCTACTACCGTTACTTGTCTTGCTCTGCTGCTACTACTATCGCTACTGCCGTTACTTGTCTTGCTCTGCTGCTACTGTTGCTACTACTGTCGATTGCTACTGTTGCTACTTGCTACTGCTGTCACTACTGATGTTCCTTGCCACTGCTATTGCTCGTTACACTGCCGATACCCGCTACTTCGCTGGTACTATTGTGCTTGTAGATACTAATCTTTCAGGTGTGGTTGAATCTGACAAATTTAGTTGCTAATACTTGAGAGTATACTCTCACCTCCTGACTGGCGTACCTACAAATTTGGGTTGAATACTCTACCCTCGAAAACTACTGCGAACCCACGCGCTGGTGGACCATCAACAATATTCTTCCAGTTTCATTACCGGGGAGTGCTAGCAGCATTCTTCTGGTGCCGTTGCAGGAGAAGTTTAGTTTTTATAAGCATTCGTCTAGCTAACACTAGAGATTGCAGGATCAACACTTTTCTGGAGCCATTGCCAGAGAAGCACAGCTGACGTCAGTTGTCACCAATATATGTGTGGTTTAGATCCGATCTTGCAAGTTGTAGTTACCTACTATGTGTTATGATCCGGCAACCCCGGAGTGACAATAATCGGAACCATTCCCGGTGATGACCATAGTTTGAGGAGTTCATGTGTTCACCAAGTGCTAATGCGTTGGTCCGGTTCTTTATTAAAAGGAGAACCTTAATATCACGTAGTATCCATTTGGACCCCGCTGCCACGGGAGGGATGGCCAATAGATGTCATGCAAGTTCTTTTCCCTAAGCACGTATGACTACACACGGAATGCATGCCTACATCACATTGACGAACGGGTGCAAGCCACATATCTCTCCGTGTTATAACTGTTGCATGATGAATGTCATCCAACAAATCACCGATCCATTGCCTACGAGTTTGTCCCACTGCTGTTGTTACTTGTTTTATCTGTTGTTGTTACTACTGTTGCTGCTACTGTTACTTGCTGCTACTGTTACTTGCTTTGTGCTGCTGCTGCTACCACTACTGTTGCCACTGTTGTTACTCGTTACACTTCTACTACCTGGTATAATACTTTTCTGGCGCCATTGATACAACGGTTAGGAATATTCTGCCTTGTCAATAGATCTTTTCTAGCACTGTTGCTATCATACTACCTTTGCTGCTTATATCCTGCTTGCAGATACTAACCTTTGAGGTGTGGTTGAGATGACACCTCGACTGCTTATACTGGAGAATATCCTTTCATTCCCATCGTGTGAAACCAACAAATTTGGGTTGAATACTCTGCCCTCGAAAACTGCCGCGATCCCACACGCTGGTGGGCTATTGCAAGACAATTGCTAATTGTTGAGCAACTGGAAGCAGCTCTTTTCTGGCTCCGTTGCCGTAGAGGCATCAAGTTAGGAATAATTGCACGTCAACAACATTTTTCTGGTGCCGTTGCCGGGGAAGGATAGCTATATTCTCTGAGTCACTTGGGATTTATATCTGCTGATCACTATGAAGAATCTGAAGGATCCAAGAACCAAAGTCTTGCCCTCAACTACGAGGGGAGGTAAGGAACTGCCATCTAGCTCTGCACTTGATTCACCTTTAGTTATGAGTAAGTTTGCGACACCACCTCCTGCTAGAAATCTTGATATGTCGCCTGTGCTTGATGATGCTTATGATGCTACTATGCCTGATACTGCTAGAGATGCTACTATGCCTGATACTGCTAGAGATGCTATGCCTGATACTGCTAGAGATTCTATGTCTGATACTGCTAGAGATGATATGTCTGATACTGCTAGAGATGCTATGCTTGATACTGTTTTGCCTGATGATGCTAGAGATGCTATTTTGCCTGATGATGCTATGCTTGATACTGCTAGAGATACTACTTTGCCTGATATGCCACTAGGGGTATTCCTTGATGCTCATATTGCTAGAGTTACTGCCAATGTTCATGATGCTTCTGAAACTGCCGATACTATTGAGATAGAACCTAATTTTGCTCCTGCTAGATCTAGGTCTCCTAGATATGAATTGCCTGATATACCTGAGGGTTATGTTATGGAGGGAGAGATAGCTGTGGATTTTCTTGCGTGTAAGGATGCCTATGACGCTGAGAAATTACTTCTCAAGTAGAAGGAAAAATCTCTGAAAGCTAGGATGAAATACGACCCGAAGTTTGCCACCTCACCTATCTTTATCACCGATGAGGATTATGAATTCTCTGTCGACCCTGAGATAATCACTCTAGTCAAATCTGATCCTTTCCACGGTTATGAGTCTGAGACGGTCGTAGCCCATCTTACCAAACTACACGATATAGCAACCCTTTTCACTAGGGCGGAGAAGATCCGCTACTACTATATCCTTAAGCTGTTTCCTTTCTCTCTAAAGGACGACGATAAAGCCTGGTTCACTTCTCTTGCTCCTGGATGTGTGAGTAGTCCCCAGGATATGGTCTATTACTTCTGTGAGAACTATTTCCCTGCCCATAAGAAACAAGCTGCCTTGCAGGAAATATACAACTTTGCTCAACTCGAAGAAGAGACTCCCCCACAAGCATGGGGGAGGCTCATCCAGCTACAAAATGCTTTGCCTGATCACCCTCTTAAGAAGAACGAGATACTTGATATCTTCTATAACAGACTTACCGATGCTTCTAGAGACCACCTAGATAGTTGTGCCGGTTGTGTTTTTAGGGAACGAACTATAGAACAAGCTGAGATCCTACTGAATAACATCTTGATCAACGATAATGCTTGGACTATTTCCGAACCACCTCCTAAGCCAACTCCTAAGAAAAGAGGTATTCTATTCCTCAGTCCCGAAGATATGAAAAAAGCCAAGAAACCTATGCAAGAGAAAAGCAGTAAATCTGAAGATGTCAAAAATCTTCCACCTATCGAAGAGATCCATGGTCTCGATAACCCGATACAGGTAGTAGAAGTAAATTCTCTGCGTAGGTTTGATGAGAGTGATATTCCTTTTGACAAACCTGCTAGCTTATGCTTTGATGAATTTGACAACTTCGTTTCCGAACAACAGAGTTTCAATGATTATGTTTGCCGACAATTGGAACAAAGTACTCGAATGCTTAATCATTTAAGTGCTTGTGTAGACAGAAATGTCAATGATCTAAAGCTTCTCAGTAAACATGCCTCTATGATTACTACTCAGGTAGAACAAGTACTTAAAGCTCAGAATGACTTGCTCAATGAATTAAATGAAAACTCTGTCAAAGTCACTACTAGAGGAGGCAAAATGATTCAGGATTCTTTGTCTCCTGAAGGCCATCCTAAAAGGATTGATCAAGATTCTCATGGAATTAATGCTGATACACCCAGTCATCCTAAGAAGAAGAAGAAGGATGATAGAAATCTAGATGTCAGTTCACCAAATACTGTCACACCTGAAGAATCAAATGATATTTCTGCGTCTGATGCAGAAACACAATCTGGTGATGAACATGAACCTGGTGACAATATGGACAACAATGTTCATAATAATGCTCAACCTAGCAATGAAAAGGATGTGGAGATTGAACCTACGGTTAATCCTGATAACCCACAACCTAAGAGATACGGTAAGAATGACTTCACTGCTAGGAAGCATGGTAAAGAAAGGGAGCCATGGGTTCAGAGACCCATGCCCTTTCCTCCTAAGCCATTTAGGAAAAAGGATGATGAGGATTTTGAGCGCTTTATTGAAATGTTGAGACCCGTCTTTCTACAGATGCGGTTAATTGATATGCTCAAAATTTCTCCATATGCCAAGTACATGAAAGATATCGTGACTAATAAACGGAAGATACCAGATCTTGAGATCTCCACCATGCTCGCCAATTACACTTTCAAATGTGGAACTCCTAAGAAACTTGGTGATCCCGGAGTGCCCACTATACCTTGCTCCATTAAAGGAAACTACGTAAGAATTGCCTTATGTGACCTTGGAGCCGGTGTTAGTGTTATGCCTCTCTCTCTTTATCGTAGACTTGAACTGGATAACTTGACACCCACTAAAATTTCTCTACAAATGACCGACAAATCAACTGCTTTCCCTATCGGCATTTCCGAGGATGTGCCTGTCGTGGTTGCTAACACCACTATCTTAACAGACTTTGTTATCTCGAATATTCTCGAGGATGATGCCATGGCTGTCATCCTCGGAAGACCCTTTTTAAACACTTCAGGGGTTGTTATAGATTGCAACAAAGGCAATGTCACCTTCCATGTCAACGGTAATGAGCATATAGTGCACTTTCCGAAGAAACGATATCAAGTACATTGCATCAATGCTATCGAAAGAACTTCATCGATTCTTATTGGGAGCTTTGAATGCCCTATTCCTCGTGTCAAGATGAAGTATGATTTTCTTGTTGGGGAGATTCATATCCCCATTGAGGTGACTTAGTGGCTATTCGACAATTCTCCGTTTTCTTTTGTGATTTGAAAAAGTTTTGTCATGAGGATTTGATCAACCGCATTGACGGATTTCTTTCGATGACCATGAAATGGATGAATCGAAGAGTCACATACCTCTGTTTTAAGCTTTCACTTTCTGTTGCTTAGAAGAAAAATGATAGATTTAGTTTAGTTTTTCTTGTTTTCTGTTTTAGCGTCCCGGAGAAAAGTACCCCGAAAATAGAAGTTCTCCGATGGTCCTGAAAATCTAGCATGATTTTTTCTGGAATATTTGAAAAATACTAGGACTGAGAGCTGGCCTAGGGCCACACCAGTGGGTCACAAGCCCTGACACTGCGGGCTCCCCCAGCCGCGGCCACCAAGCTTGTGGGGCCCACAGGGACCCCCTCCACTCATTCCATCTCCCATCCTCTTCTTCTACCTCCAGAAAAAATCGTTTCGCAGCTCAAACCCGTGTTCTTGCTCATTTGGCTGTGATTTTCGATCTCCTTGCTCAGAGCACCATTCTCCAAACCGTTTTGGGGAAATTACTCCTTGGTAAGTGACTCCTCTATTGGTCCAATAAGTTTCTACTCTAGTGCTTTATCCTTCCCGTAAGAAGGGTCCCCGTCTTTCTATTCGGGAGCCCGATCCTTATCAACTAAGGGACGCACCGGTACAACCATGTGAATGGCCTTCTGATGAATTCATGGTCGAAGCAGCCTTCAAGGATGAGTTTGATACACTTGTTCGCGATGCCGGGTTAGAAGAATTCCCCTCAGATAAATGTGAACAGTATGCTATGCTTACTGCCTCTTTCGTGCATAGATTTAAATTTTCAGTTGGCCGTGACTCATCCGTACTGTTTGATCTGTATGATAAATCCTACACCATGGATTTGGAGGATTTCAATATGATTTGCGAGATACCCAATGGGGGTAGTCTTAATGATCCTGCTAAGTCTTCGGTTAGAGATTTTGTCTCTAGTATAACTGTTGGAGAAACTAGAGACATCACGCAAGCTACCATAGGAAGCATTCATTTCCCTGCCTTGCACTACTTTGCCCTCTTCATAGGTAGATGCATTAACGACAAGGTTGAACATTGTCACCTATGCGCATCCGACCTTAGTATCCTTAAGGGCACAGTGACGGGTGACAAAAGCTTCAACATGGGAGCTATTATAGCAAGGACGGTGAATAAGAATGCTATCGATGGGGATTTCTTTGGCGGCATCTATGCCACTCGCGTAGCAAATTTTCTTGGAGTACCCATCCGTGCAGGAGATCCCCCGCTCCATCCAGCTTTCCTTGACCGCGTCGCTATGACACGCTACTAGTTCCTTGTGAGGGATGATGAATCCCTCCTATACCGATTGATATTTAACCGACAACGTGTTTTCCATATTACCCTTCCTGCTCCTGCTTTCTTTGACTTTCAGGTAAACGGAGATACTACATAACCAGAGGAGAGGCAGAGGAGTATCAGAGGTAGGCGACGGCTGCTCGTCTCCGTGAGGCAGCTATTCAGGTGGTGGCTGCAGCGCTCCTGTATAACCCCGATTATGATTTTGGGTTTCGCCAAGACCGTCCTTGGGAGTAGACCAAGCTAGGCCAAAAGCCTAAGCTTGGGGGAGTACGTGTTTGCACCAACTTTACATTCTTGCTTATGCTTTCACTTTGTTAGTCGGTGTTTACGCTTTGCCACTATATTATCCATGCTAGTTTATTTTCGTTTTCTTGTTTTCTTGTTTTGTGTCCTTTTGAGAAAAGCCAAAAATATTTTACTTTCTTCTTTTGCTTGTTGGGTGCTTTCCCGTGTAAATAGTTTTCTTTTTCTTGGGGTCAAGGTAGAAGATATTGGTTACAGTGTTTAGTGGCTCTTGCATGCATACCTGTTTAGCTTTCAAAGAGCCATATGACTTTTACTTCTTCTTTGTGTTTGCATGCAGATTTCAGCTTAATTCAATGCACGAGCACTCTTATTATTGTTCACATTGTTCGATCGTGCAAGTGAAAGGCAATAATGATGATATATGATGAAGTGACTGAGACTGGAAAAGCTGGTATCAACTCTATCTATTTTGTTTTTGTAAATATGACTAGCTTGTCGTCCCAGATTCAGCTTTGTTGAAAGAGAACCATGTTTGCAATGACAACTTAGAGATCATAGTTTCTGATGCCATGCTTAATTAGCTAGGAGCTTATAATGGTTTGTCTTGAATGCCAACATAGATTTTGAGATGACTATGATGTAGTATGATAGGATGGTATTCTCCTTTGAATGATTCAAGTGGCTTGACTTGGCGCATGTTCATGCATGTAATTGAAACAAAATCAACATAGCCTCTATGATGTTCGTGTTCATGGTGATTTATATCCTGCTCATGCTTGCACTCAATGTTAGTCAAACTCATTGCATCTTGATGACTCTTGTCGATCTCTAGTTGGTTGCTTCCTAGTCTTTTGCTAGCCTTCACTTGTACTAAGCGGAATACTGCTTGTGCATCCACTTCCATAAACCCAAGAGTGTTTCCATGAGAGTCCACCATACCTACCTATTTGCGCTATCTACCTGCCTTTCCCAGTAAATTTGCATGTGCCATTCTCTAAACCTTCAAGAAATAATCTGTTTTGCATGCCTGAACCGCTCATGTGGTGATAGGGGGCTATTGGTATCTTCCATGTTAGGCGTGTTATCCTCGACACGTGTTTATTCACTGTCATTCACGAGAAAGGGGACGGTAATTGGAATGCCCAGTTCCACGCTTAAATCTAAAACATAACTGTAAAACAAGACTCCCCCCGGATTGATGTTAGTATGTACGATACCCGAGGATTCGGCTAGCCGTGGAGTGTGATTGATTGGTGGTGGGGGAGTTAAAACTTTACTTTTCTGTTTGGGAACCGCCTATAGCATGAATAGCATGGAAGATATTGAGAACTCTTGGTCATTGCGTTGACAATGAAAGCATGCCACCCAAAATTATTATCTCTATTTTCAAAGCTTGAGCTCTGGCACCTCTGCAAATCAATGCTTCCCTCTGCGAAGGGCCTGTCTATTTATTTTCCTGTTGAGTCACCCTCTTCTTATATAAGCACCAATTAGAGAGCACCATTGTCATTTTTATGCATTGCTTTTGATTGATATTAAGTATGACTATGACTGGATCTTCTTTGCTATGAATTACAATGTTTAGTCAACCCTTGATCTTTGAAAGTGCTCTGCATTTATGTTTTGCGGTCTCAGAAAGAGCTAGCGAGATACCACCTATTCTTATTGCTTCATGCTTGTTTTGATTGAATTGTTAGAATCTGCAACTCATTATTATTTGCTGCCTGGCTGATTATGCCATTGATATTAGTTTACCGTGGGACCTTTGTGTCACTTGCTTATGTGGTTAACTTGTGATCTTGCTGAAATTCTAGTTATGAGTTAGACATAGTTGCAACAACAAGATCAAGCAGAGTTTGTCAAAGTTTTTCTTTCTCTTTCAGTTTGTCAACTGAGTTGCTTGAGGACAAGCAAGACTTTAAACATGGGGGAGTTGATACGTTTCCATCGTATCTACTTTTCCAAACTCTTTTGCCATTGTTTTGGACTCTAATTTGCATGATTTGAATGGACCTAACTCGGATTGACGCTGTTTTCAGCAGAATTGCCATGGTGTTGTTTTTGTGCAGAAATGAAAGTTCTCGGAACGTCCTGAAAATTTACGAAGAATATTTCTGGAAAATATGAAACATACCTGCGCAAAGATCCACCGGAGGGGGTGAGCCAGTGGGCCACAAGCCCTGTGGCCGCGGCCACCCCCCAGCGTGCGGCGTCAGGGCTTGTGGAGCCCACGAGACTGCGCCGCCTCCAAAAAATCAAGAGAGAAGATTTCATCGTGTTTTCGATCCAGAGGCACCGCCACATCCCGTCCTTTATCTGGAGGGCAGATCTGGAGTCCGTTTTGGGCTCCGGAACAAGGAGATCGTCGCCATCGTCATCATGAACCTTCTTCCCTCTCCAATTCCATGAAGCTCTTCATCGTTCGTGAGTAATCTATTCGTAGGCTCACTGGCGGTGATGAGTAGGATGAGATCTATCATGTAACCGAGTTAGTTTTGTCGGGATTGATCCCTAGTATCCACTATGTTCTGAGATTGATGTGGGTACTACTTTGCCATGCTTAATGCTTGTCACTAGGGTCCGAGTGCCATGATTTCATATCTGAAATTATTATGTTGTGAACAATATATGTGTGTTTTAGATCCGATCTTGCAAGTTGTAGTTACCTACTATGTGTTATGATCCGGCAACCCCGGAGTGACAATAACCAGAACAACTCCCGGTGATGACCATAGTTTGAGGAGTTCATGTGTTCACCAAGTGCTAATGCATTGGTTCGGTTCTTTATTAAAATGAGAACCTTAATATCCCGTAGTATCCATTTGGACCCCGCTGCCACGGGACGGATGGACAATAGATGCCATGCAAGTTCTTTTCCCTAAGCATGTATGACTACACACGGAATGCATGCCTACATCACATTGACGAACGGGAGCTAGCCACATATCTCTCCGTGTTATAACTGTTGCATGATGAATGTCATCCCACAAATCACCGATCCATTGCCTACGAGTTTTACCACTTCTGCTGTTACTTGTTTTGCTCTGCTGCTGTTACTACTATTGCTGCTACTGTTACTTGCTGCTACTATTACTTGCTTTGTCCTGCTGCTGCTGCCACTACTATTGCCACTGTTGTTACTCGTTACACTGCTAGTACCTGCTACAATACTTTTCTGGCACCGTTGCTATCATACTACCTTTGCTGCTTATATCCTGCTTGCAGATACTTATCTTTCAGGTGTGGTTGAGCTGACACCTCAACTGCTAATACTGGAGAATATCCTTTCATTCCCATCGTGTCGAACCAACAAATTTGGGTTGAATACTCTACTCTCGAAAACAGCCGCGATCCCACACGCTGGTAGGCTATTGCAAGACAATTGCTAATTGTTGAGCAACTGGAAGCAGCTCTTTTCTGGCTCCGTTGCCGTGGAGGCATCAAGTCAGGAATAGTAGATTTGCTAGGGTTAGGGGTTATTTGCCCGTTTTGGACCATTGGATCGCGATCCGACGTCTCCAATCGGAGGGTTAGGCTAGATGGGGGTTAGTACGCTGTCTACGAGGGGTTGGGCTGACAAGAGACAGAGGTTTTCAGCCCGTGACACAAGTTTGAGAACCCAAAAGCGTGTGATAAATAAATCAATGACGGTGCCGCTATGGTCGACCGTTCGGGTATCAAACGACCTTCGATTGCGATGAAATATGGTAGGCGGCCTACCTACACGATAATAAGACTGCACGCCAACTTTCAACCCAATCCAAGAAAGTTTTATACACACTTGTAAAAGCATTATTTAAATGATGCCGCGGGGACGCGCGTTTGTGGTTGGTCTCGAAACGGTCAACGACAAGAACAAGAAGAACCGGCGACTAATAATGGATGCAAGTTTTTTTTAAATGGCGGCAACAGAGTGCGAATGCAATGCGGATGATGCGAATGATGTGATGATGAATGCGAAAAAAAATGAATCACATGACAACAATGGAATAAAAGGGGAAACTTCTGGAGCGGTGCTTTCGACACAGATGAGTATATGGAATTGGCTTACACTAGCCACAAGCTATAACATGCACAACACAATACAACAATACATTCAATCGACATGTGGATCAACAGGGTCCAAATACGGACGAAAAACAAACGATAAAGCAATGAGATCCATCCTTCCTATCCCAGACTGCGAGCCTGGAATCAATCCTAGATAATTTAAGAATAAGAAGAAGAAGAAGAAGAAGAAGAAACTCCGAGTAGAAGAATCATCGCGCTCACGTCAAAGTGTTGCTTTACCTGCACCTGCAACTATCATTGTATTAATCTGTGAGCCTTAGGGACTCAACAATCTCATTTCCAATGGTATCAAGACTAGCAAAGCTTAATGGGTGAGGTATGGTTAAGTGGTGAGGCTGCAGCAAGCAACTAAGTATTTACATAAGTGACTAACTTACGATTACAAGATAAGAGGGGGTGATATATGCACAAACGGACGAGAACTAATAATGATCAGAAAGTGATCCTGAACACCTACTTACGTCAAACATAATCCCACTTTGTCCTCTTCCGGATGTGGAACTCGCGAGAAAAGACAATCACGGTTATGCACACAATTGGCATGTTTAATTTAAGTTTACTTCAAGTTTGTTATGAGCAGGTGTTCAACAAAGTTTCCAAATTTGCCATATAACCGGCTTTCTGAAAAACTTAATCCTGCAAGAGTGCTCCAACTAGTCCATCAGAAACTACCACAAGCTGCGTCTGAAACCTCAACCATGGAGCACGCATGATCTCCTCGGCTTCCTAGTGAAAAATCTCAACCTCACGATAGCACAATGTATCCTTGCAATTCCTCGCACTAGGTAAACTAAATCCAGAAAGGCCGCTCGACGTGCCAACAATCCCGATAGGAGCCGCGTATCTCGTTCTTAGGGCACAACTGGATGGGAAAGCCTACGAGTAAAACCAAACCTCGAGCAGTCTTCACATTTGGGACCAACACCATCAGCATTGGAACCCCCTGTATTATGTTGAATTAATCCACGAGCAGTGATAACTCCCTATGCGTTAATGACAGTGTTCAGTATTATTATGTTGGGGAAATATAGTACCAATGTTGGGCCTTGCTGGAAGAGTTTTATCCCAAAACGAAAATCTAGGGCATCCCCATAACAACCCCAAGCATGTTAGGAGCGCTCATTTATGGAACATAACTCCGGTACACAAGTAACTAGGGCGACAAAGATGGAACAGAACACCAGGCTAGAAGGCCAAGCATTCGACCTTTTACTAAGTATATAGGTGCATTAAATTAAATATGAATTATATAGTGATATAACCAGGAATCCATGTTTTCACATGAAAGCAACTTCACCTACAACTAGCAACGCTATAAGAAGGCCGAGCAAGCGATACCATAGCCAAAAAAGGGTTCGCCGGGTTGCGGAGGGGTTAGAGGCTTTTGATGGCAATGTTACATTTAAGTGGTAAACAGCGAGACATAGCGTAAGAAACGAGACAACTAGCATGGAAATGATAGTAATGGTATCTAGGGAAATGATCATCTTGCCTGTGATCCTGCTCGGAAGACGAACCAATTTGTGAAGCAAATGAACCAACGTAGTCGAACGAATCCTCACACATCGAAGCGGTTCCGAACTGTATCAAGAAGAAACAATCCAAAAAGAACAATCAACACATGACAAACACCACAACATATGTACGACTTGATGCATAAACACTTATAATGCATGTCCGGTTTATTTATGCAAGGTATGGCAAATCACAACAATCGAATACTACACATTAAGTGAAGCTCAACATGCATGGAGTTTCGTATCGATGAAACTCCACGTTCAAATATTTAGTTCAATCTCGTTTAGGTACATGACAATATTAAATGTTTTTAAAAATGTCAGAGGTAAAGCATCAATAAACTACAATATCTAGGCATTTTAAATGAGGTCGGAAACAACATATAGCATTTCTGAAACGACCCGAAATGGTAATTTCTAAATTGGTCCAGATCTGTACTAACACATTTTATATCTATTAAACAGCAAAATAAATTGGGCCATGTGAATCTACATGTGATTCTAGTCGATTTACATATATAGATCATTCAAAACGGAGTTACGGTCTAAAAGATATGAGCAACGCAAGATGATATGCACGAGTGCAAAATATTTACAAATTACAGCCACAACATGTTAATCATGGATGCAACAAGATGTTATGAAACTACCAAAACTCTAAGCAAGTTCAAATCAGGCCGGAACAACGAATAACAATTCCGGAAGGTCCCCATATGCGAATTAAGATTCGGTACTGTTCTGCCTATACGTAATTTTACAATTGTTAAACAGGAAAATAAATGTCACCAATTTTACAATTGTTAAACAGGAAAATAAATGTCACCATGTTATTCTACATATTTTTCTAGCCAATTTACATATGTGGACCATTTTAATTGGAGCTATGGTTAATTATTTATGAAATAAATCATTTTAACATGGGATTTGAGCTATTAAATTGGAACAATAAGTTAATCATTTTAAACACATGTGAGAGTTGGATATTGTGAAACTATAAAAAATACTAAGCATCTTTCATGTATAAAGTTTTTAAATTCGATGCACAACTATTTTTTTATGAATTAACCATTTTAATCTGGCATCAAGAAAATCAATGCAAATAACAGGTTAAACATCTTTAAACATGCCTGAAAGTTGGTTATATGTATCGACAAGAAATTCTGGACATTTTACATATCTAATATATTTTAATCATGTGCACGGGTAATTAGTTATTAGCAGTTTAAAAGATGGACTTATTCTAAAATTATGACATGTCCTCGTAACTTAGAAAATCCCACCGCGAAAAAAAATGATACGGGTTGAATGTGAGCATAATGTCCCAACCAACAGAGCACATGGACGACCGATTGCAATAAATGCGCACGACGAGGGATAGATGGGGAGCTCACCCTGGGACTGGCGGATGGTGATGCGGAGGTTTGCCTTCTAGGTCGGATGCTAGTTGGGCCGGGGAAGGAGGCGCGAGGCGGTCCAGCCACATGGCTGGACCACGGGCGAGGCGAGGCCCGCACGGGGCGGCTCGTTGGACCAGGGTGGGGCGCTGGCTGCATCGGCTAGGCTGATGGAACTTGCGGGAGCTGGCCTTGGTGTGGGTCGAGGCCGCTGGGCCAATGTGGTCGGTTGGGCCTGACGCGAGAGGCTGATCTAGATGCGCCAGCGAGTGAGGCGTTGGGCATCTCATTCCCCCCGACGCATGCGCGGTGCAGCATCCATAGCAGGGTCAACGCCGGTGCGGATCGCGGCACGCAAGTTGAATGGGACGGGAGGCGATCGGATCTAGAGTCGGGCTGGTCGGATTCGTTCGTTCCAAGTGGATTTGGCGCTGAACAGAGACCGGAGCTTGGTGGGAAGGGCTCGGGTGGCGGGTATCCATGGTGGTGCTTCTCCTGCATATGGACAGAGAAGGGGGAAAGATGGATTAGAGGAGAGAGGAGGAAACGGAGAAAGCGTTGGGGGCAGTGTTGCTCATATGCTTGGGTCCAGCGAGGCAGCTTGCCAGAGTGGTGCGACGGCGGGGTCAAACAGGCAAGGTGCGAGGGCGATAGAGGAGCTCGCGCTGCTCTCGTGAGGGTTGCAGCTAGTGCGGAAGTATGCTGGCTTCAGATGCGGGCGCACGTCAATGGCGACCTTTGGGTCCGTGCAGGCTCCAAACGGGCTCGGCGGTCCCTAGCGCTAGCGATGGGAGGACACCAGCGGTTGGCGGTGTCTAGGCAGTGGTTGCGAGGAAAACGAGGCAAAGGCTAGGGGTCTAAAATGGACTAGGGGTACCTTATATAGCAGCTTTGCTAGGGTTAGGGGATTTTAGCCCGTTTTCACACAGTTCGATCATGATCTGACGGCTCCGATCGTAGGGTTAGGCTAGATGGGGTAAGTGTGCTCTGTAGGAGGGGTTGGGCTGAGAAGAGAGGGAGGTTTTCAACCCGTGACACATGTTTTAGAACCGAAAACGGCTGAAAAATAAACCGATGATGGTGCCGCTATGATCGACTGTTCGGGTATCAAACGACCTCCAATTGTGAAATTTGGCACGCGCTCTACGTACACGATAATAAGACCGCACACCAAGTTTCAACCCAATCCAAGAAAGTTTTTTACACTCTTCTAAGGACATTATTTAAATGACATCGTGTGCGCGTGCATGTGTGGTTGCTCTCAAAACGGTCAACGACAAGAACGGGAAGAACCGACAACTAACAATGGATGCATGTTTTTTAAAATGGCAACAATGGAGTGTCGATGCAATGCAGATGATGTGAATGATGTGATGATGAATGCGCCAAGCAAATGAATCACACGACGGCAATGGAATAAAAGGGGAATCTTTTGGAGCGTCGGTTCCGGGCCGTTACATCTACTTTGGTCTGAGGCAAAATTTCGTCAATGCCACCCCGTTGTTCTTCGGGTAGACACTCTCTAGGCTTGTTGTCGAGACGTGTATTAGGAGAACAGTGAGTAGTTTCTGCAAAATTTTGCATCGGATCCAGAGCATAGGATGGGAAACGAACCCAATCTACACGTACTCGGGTGGGATTATGACCCATCTTTACCTATTAGAGATAGATTCAATCAATGAATTCTCGTTTCTCTTTTGTATGGTAAAGAATAAAATCATGTTGTAAATTGTTTAACAAAAGTAATTTGTTTTGTATCTATCTGCAATTACATTCTAAATAACTTGATGAATTTGAATTTGGTGCACCTACTGTCATTGTAAGTGCCATCATGGGTGATCGTGCGTGGATGTATTTCGAACACACTAGTCTGAAAGAGATGACCAAACAATGGTTAACAAAAACCAAGTGGTTTGTGAGAGCCGCATTTCAAAATGGTCATATAAAAACCAGTGCCCCTGTCGTTGGTGCGACAACTTTAAAAAGATGACAGAGCATGAAATGAATAAACACCTCCAAAAGAGGGGAATTATGTCTGATTATACAGTGTGAACAATTCATGATAAGTCTGTCCAACTTACCAGGGCTGAGGTGGTTTGTCGTCGCACCCACGAGCATGGTACCAAGATCGAAGACATGGTGGAAGACTTTGATGATGCTAGGGAGTCGGATGGTGAGATGGAGGGATCTGCAAAGGCCTTCTCTGAAATGTTGGAGTGTTCAAAACATCTCTCCCTGAGCACACTAAGCTTTCTCAGCTGGATGTCAGTGCACAAGTAATGGATCTAAAGGTTCAATTCAATTTGGGAACAAAATGGTGCCACAAGATGATAACACTATTTGGACGCTTTCTACCTAGAGGCCATGTAATGCCCGCAAACCTGTACCAGTCGAACAAAATACTCCGTGTACTTAAGATGCCCTATGAGCAGATAGATGCGTGTGAGAAAGGATGTGCCATATTTAGGCTTGAGTATGCGGACTTGAACTATCGTCCCATCTGCAAGTCTTCTAGGTATGTTGTGGTAGAAAATGGTATGGCTGAGAAGAGGCAAACGAAAAATCCTATTCATGTTATTTGGTATATGCCGATCATACCAATACTTCAACGTCTTTTCTTGGTCGAAAAGACGGCCAACAGATGACATGCCACAAATTGGGCAAAAGAACGAACTAGATGCACATGGGAATAAGTTGTTGGTACACGCATCGGATGCTTTTCGGTGGAAGCACTTTGATGCATTACATCTAGATAAAACGGAAGATCCAAAACATCCTCGAGTTTGTGTCACCATGGATGGGTTCAATCCCTTTGGTATGTTGGCAACCCAATACAGTAATTGTCCTGTATTTTTCATTCCACTCAATCTCCCCCCGGACAGATTATGCAAAGAAACAACATATTCCTGACGTTGATATTTCCACGGCCCAACTATCCATGGAAGAATATGAATGTGTACATGCAGTCGCTTAAGGATGAATTGCAAGAAGCTTGGGATAATGGGGTCAATACATACGACACCGCTAGAAAAGAAAACTTCAAAATTCATGTTTGGTACATGTACTCGATGCATTACTTGCGGTCGTATGCGCTATTCGTTGGCTGGTGTGTGCATGGAATGTTCTCTTGCCCCACATGCAAGTCATTGGCTGCAGGCGGGTCAGAGGTATTCTTGCTTTGACTTGCATATATAGTTCCTAGATCCTCGACATCGGTTTAGAAAACACAAGAGGAACTTTATCAAAGGTAAAATTGCCAAAAACTCGGCACCACATGCGTTGCTAGGCCAACAGATCCTAGATCAGTTAAACGCTCTCAAGCCTGATCCAGAGCGTCCAGGGTATTTCAAGGGGTACAATTCGAAACACGCTTGGATTCACAAGACATTCGTGTGGGATATGCCTTACTTCAAGGACCTCCTTGTTCCACACAACATCGACAAGATGCACACTGAAAAAAATATCGGAGAGGCCATTTTTGGTACATTATTCCGCATATAGGGGAAGTCAAAGAATAATCTTAAGGCTAGAGTCGATCAGTAGACTCTATGTGATCGACCGTTACAAATCATGCGATAATCGAAAGGAAGCAGAACTGGTCGAAGACAAAGGCCTGGTTCAATGTAAAGAGGGGAGCTATGAGAAATATTATCTTGTGGGTCAAAATACAGTTTCTTTTTCCCGTTGGTCATGCAGCAAATCTAAAGAGGGGAGAGAGTCTTCGAAAATAGAAAATATTTGGTCTCAAGAGTCCTGATTGACACATATGGCTTGAGCGGGTAATGCCTGAGATGTTGCGTGGCTTTATTCCTAAGGATGAATGGCTAGTACTGGCAGAGATGAGATATCTCTTCTGTGTTCTTTGTGCGAAAGAACTACCGCATGTCATGGTAGATGACATGGAGGAGTTGGCGGCGGAGTTGCTCTGCGAGTTAGAAAAGATCTTTCCACTGGGTTCTTTAATCCAATGAACCATTTGATTTTACATCTCCCAACCCAGGCAAGATTGGGGGCCCGTGCAAAATCGTTAGTGCTTTGCAACTAAGAGGATGTAGAAGACGCTTCCAGCAAAATTTAAAAATAAACGTAGAATTGAAGCATCGATGGCCGAGGCATTCATTACTGAGGATGTGGAAAACTTTGTGACAGCACACTACGAAGCCACAAATCGTCATTTTCATAATGTGAAGCTTATAGAGGCAAATTGTGCCTGTCTTTCAATGAGATCGTCGGTATTGTTTTGGTGGAGTAGACTTTGACGATCCAACTACGAATGTGTGAGGACGTCGCACCTTAGCAATCGCTAAACCAACTCCGAGAGGTTATTGACCACACTAGAGCACGATCGACCTGACCACGAAGGTCTGTTTCCTGCACGCCAACGAAGAACAAGCAAGAAACCAAGATGGAGGTGGGGTTCTGTGATGCCTTTATCTGGTCGTAGAACACAAACAAAGAACGCGAAGTTGTAGCTATGGAAAACTTGTAATCTAAACAAAACCCAAGTCTAAATGGTGCCCTAAGGGTTGTATATATGAGGGAATAGAGAGGCAATTTCATGACCCATGGAGGAGGGGTCCGAAAACAGCACTAAACTCGGCTTCCACACACACCCCGACTTACGAGTCGGGACCGCCGAATGAACGTGCTCAGTGATCCCAGAGATCAATGCTCACCGAACACACAGATACTGAATATTAAGAGCCTTACATCCAAGTAACGAACTATTACATCACGTGACCGAATGGTCAAGTTCACAAGGTAGGGCCTATAAGGCCAAATCACACAGATACAACTAGTAGCGAAAATCTTAGGGCTAAGCGGGTGCCCATGCCATCAGCCTACACCAACAGGCATTCTGAGTGGGAAGCTTCCTAGTTCGTAGGGGCTTCTCCGAAGACGTACTCATCTCCAAACTCCGGTCCTTCCATGTCTAGCCAATAATATAACTAGTGGCAAGCCAATGAGTACTTTTGAATGTACTCGCAAACAGCCCATGATACGAACAATGCAAGTGAAGGATAACAATAATGTGCATCTTTGGTGGAGAACAACTTGGTTATAATAAACATGATCATGGGTATGCATCATAAGTTAAATGTTACTTGAAGGACATGTGACAGATACCAATATATCTGTCAAGGGATGAACATTCCAGGTTCACCCTATATGCCAAGTCCCCAAACTTGGTCATATCAATTCTTTTATTAACACCATGTTACCACATGTTGATACACACTAGGTTTATGCGGAAACGACTGGACGTAGTTTAGGAAGCACCACCCAATTGTACTTGACCGTGGACACGGCTATTCGAATACTTTTACACTCTGCAGAGGTAGTACACTGGACCCGGGAGATTCGGGAAACTACCGTGTCATCCACGACTCGTGGTATATAACATACCCGAGGTAAGTACCCGATCAATGCCTTTCTCCTGACGATACTAGACAAAGAGGTCCACTCAATTAGTACCCAACCCACATGTTGTACATCTTACGAGCACCGACTCTGGACAGTATCAACCATGCGGGGACCAACGGTGTGCCTGGAACACGTAAAAACGGCATAGTCGGCCTACCTGGCACGACCCCATCACGAGAGTGACCACACATCACTCCCACCACTAGTAATGTGGCTCTGTACTAGTACCGACAAGAGTAATCAACACAGCCCCATCCCATAAAGGGGTAACATGGTCGTACATGTATGGTTGGGACGGTCGACACATCATAAATCTAATCCCGTTTCCGAAACCATACTCACTCAAAATACCCGGTGCACCACTTCTCCGAAAGTGGCCACCTAACTATTTAAGTGGCACCCGACGGGGTTTTCATAAACCTTTGATTTATACCAAAAACATGTTCATGCTACTGCTATTCTGGCTTTACTTGTCAACATGATATTAGCGTGATCCTCATAGGTGGTAGGATCATGCTCAAAGTACAATTGCTCTGAAGGAGCCTTCGGTAACATCACTTCAATGATGTACCGACACTTATGATCGTATGCAACGGAAATATTTGTTACACTAGCATGCATCATAACATATGCTCAGACATGGTCAAAGGGTTGCTTGCCTTGGTAAGCTAGGTATCCGGGGTCTTTGAGGTCTTCTGCTGTGACTCCTTCGTCGCCCGGGTTTTCTATCGTCATATAAAGATAAAAATAATAAGTAGCTCACTCCAAAACAGATCAAAAAGTCACTTTGACAAAATGTTTGTTATTACAGATATATCCAGGTTGTTATTTTAAAAATATTTGCTTCTGGTTTTAGTGAAATAATATATTTAAACTTCAACTTAACAAAAGCAAAACTATTCCATTTTAATCCTTTTTATTATTGTAAAACACAACAGTTGCTGCAAAAATGCAAACAATGGGTCTGTTAAATAATACACATTTTTAGAAGAATAACAGTGGAAAATTATATTTTTACACTAGTCAAATCTTTTTATAAAAATCATTTAAACTCTGTTTTAAAAACAAAAAAGGGCTATAAGCACTAGCCTGGTTTGGCTTGGAACTGGGCCGGCCCACTCGCCAGCCAACCAGCCTGCCCAGTTGCACTTGCCGTCAGGTTTGGACCAGACGCGCGGGCCCCCGTGGTCGGTGGCTACGGGCAGCGAGGGAGAGAGAGATGAGCCACCGATAGGTTCGGCACACCTGTCGGGGTCGTCCTACCTCTGGCCAGAGAGGAGGAGGAGCACGCCGGCGTGGCTACCGACGTCCTCAGGCCCTAACTATGAACGGAATGGGTCCGACTCGTCGTCGCCTACCTGATGGTCGTCGAGATGACAGCGGAGGGGCTCAGGTTCACCGGCGATGAGGTAGCCACGGCGGAGTGTTTCAGGAGAAGGTGGAGGTGGTGGCTACGGGCACGGATTTTCTCGGGAAAGAGGGGGAAAAGATTTCTGGTGTCACGGGGAGTGGTTTGATGGGCAGAGGAACGCGGCAGCCGGCGTGTAGCCGGAGATCGACCGGAGCTCCGGGGCGGAGGGGCCTCGGTCGATCTCAAGCACCGGGGCTCAGCTGGCTTACTTGGGTGGCTAGGGGGTGACTGAGGTTGCTGCGAAGAGGAATGAGGGGTGCTGGATCGAGGGGAGTGGATTTATATAGGCCCGCGATGGTGAGCCAACTCGGTAGCGCCGGTGATTCACCGTTGCGTTCAAGGGGGATGCGGAGAGGAGGTGGGGTCGAAACTACGATCTTAGGACGTTGTTTTGGACTGCCATTACTCACTATGAGGGAGAGGGAGAGAGGAGAGGCGAGCTACTGTGGCCACGTATCTCTCACTGGTTCTGGTGCACGCGGGCTTGCGTCGCACCAGCTCTTAGCGCGGGAGACGAGGGGCCCTGGTGGTCGCCTGATGCAGAGGTGTTGTCGGGGGAGAGGAGAGACACATCGGGGAGGCTGGAATTGGCCGAGAGCGTCTCCCCCACCTCGGTGGCTCTCGGTAGCGCGCCCAGAGCGCAGCTTTGGCATGACACGGCTTGCTGGTGCGCTCTGGGGTGCCTTTGACGTGTCTAGCGAGTCCTGGGCACTGGCTGGGAGATGCCTGGTCATTGGAGACCCGTGGGAACTTCGGCTAGTCAAGGGGCACAAAGAAAACAGGTGCTGTCAGCCTTGAGCTGAAGCTTAGATTGGGGGTTTTGATTTTTCTCCTTTGAACCAGAGAGGGGCCAGTTGACTGGGGCTTGGCATTGATGCTATCCACCTAATATGAGAGTTTGGGATAAAGGGTTTGGGTTTAGCTAGGATTAGGAGGGGTTTTACCCATCTGTCAGAAGGTGCTCGACAGTTGTTTAGGGTGGTTGCACCCCACCACTAGTTCTGCAACTTAACAGGATTGGGTTTGGTGCTAAAACAAGGGGTTTTCACCAAGTTTGAGCTCCATTGGACAAGTTTAGCTTTGTAAACTTGAAAACTTTACCAAATGACCAGATATGTTCCTTCCAAAGAGAGTACGGGCAAAACAAGTCCCAGAAATCCCATTTTTGGCATGGAGTCCTCATTTGAGGTTTTAGGCACTCCTGCAAAGTTTCAGTTCCAAAGGACAAACTTTTCTATGTAGAGTTGCTCCAACTTCTTACAGGTCAGAAAGGGTTTTGCAACTATTTGGTGCCTTAAATCACCTTGGATCAAGGTGAAATTTTATATGGGCACCAAATATGGCTTAGGAATACCACTGGAATTTTCTAGGAATTTATTGAGAATATTTCCTTTGGAAATATTTCGAAAGGTCAAAATAGACAGAAAGGGTTTTCAGGGTTTTACTCAAATAATAATAATATAAATGGGGGTTGAAAATCTTATGTATGGAAAATATATGTCCTTCTGATCATCTCCAAATTTTCTCAGATTTTTCTAAGGCAAAAAAGTTTTTTTCCATATAGGAATACCATTTCTGGCCTCAGAAATGGACATGCAATTAAATTAGGAAAATAATTCATAAAATAATTATTTTATGATTTTGGTGAACTAAAATGGTGCTAGAACGAGAACACCAACTTTGGGTAAGAACACTCCTTGCCATCAAGGACTTGTAGTGCAACCCAAAGCACGGTTTTGCTTTAACCAGAAATAATAAGAAGGGTTTGAAAGTAATTAAGTCATGAGAAATGTGGTTTGTGATATCACATAATCAAGCATGCAAGCATACAATGACAATCATGGCACTCATAACATTAGTTTTGAAAAAGATTTAATAAACTCAGATTTTTGAATTACAGAAGAAGTGATAGTGAAAACAGGGTGTGACAAACCTACCCCCCTTACAAGAATCTCATCCCCGAGATTCCTAAGCTAGGTGCTAAAAAGTTACGGAAACGAAGATTGGAGATAGTCTTCACGCTCCCATGTTGCTTCTGCTTCGGTGTGGTTGCTCCACTGAACCTTGAAATACTTGATGGTGCGGCTTGTTGTGCAAGGCTCTGCTTCATCCAGGATGCGGATCGGCCTCTCACGATAAGTGAGATCTGGCTGAAGGTTGATGGCCTAACGGTCATTGTCCTTGTAAGGATTAGGAAGGTTTGCGCTTGAAGACACTTCCGAAGTTGTGACACGTGGAAGACGTTGTGCATTCCCGAAAGTTCCAGAGGTAGCTCCAGCTGGTAAGCAACTTCTCCACGCCATGCCATGAACTTAAAAGGTCCAATGAACCTTGGAGCAAGTTTCCCCTTGACGTGGAAACACTTGGTTCCCTTGAGAGGTGTGACGTGGAGGTACACTTGGTCTCCGAGAACGAACTCCACATCTCTGCGGTGAGAATCCGCATAGCTCTTTTGTCGCGACTTGGCTGCCTTCAAGTTTTCTCGGACAAGCTGCACCTTCTTTTCTGCCTCTTGCAGAACTTTCGGCCAGAAAATCAACCCTTTACCGGTTTCGGACCTATTGAGCGTGGTGCGACACTTTCGTTCGTATAACACTTCAAATTGGGCCATATGGAGACTGGACTGGTAGCTGTTGTTGTATGAGAACTCAGCGAACGGCACACAATCTTCCCATTTGGCACCATGCGCCATGACACAAGCGTGGAGCATATCTTCGAGTATCTAATTTACTCTCTCCGTCTGTCCGCCCGTCTGCGGGTGGAAAGCGGTTCTGAAAGAGAGTTAGGTCCCGAGGGCTTCTTGGAACTTCTTCTAGAATCTTGAGGTGAATTGCGTGTCTCGATCAGATACAATCTCCTTGGGATCTCCGTGGAGACTCACTATACGATGGATGTACAAACTAGACAATTGGCTTCCATCATAGGTGGTGTTGACTGGAATGAAATGGGCCAGCTTGGTCAGATGGTCCACAATGACCCATATGGAGTTATGCCCCTTGCATGACCTAGGCAATCCAGTGATGAAGTCCATGCCGACCTTGTCCCACTTCCATTTTGGCACTTGAAGCGGTTGTAGTAGTCCAGCAGGTCGCTGATGCTCAGCCTTGACTCGCCGGCAAACGTCACATTTGGCAACATAAGACGCTATTTTCCTCTTCATGCCATGCCACCAGAACTTTTCTCAGAGATCTTGATACATCTCGGTACCACCGGGGTGAATAGAGTAGGGTGTATCATGTGCTTCCTGCAAGATCAAATCCTTGAGTTCTACCTTGTTGTGTACGCATAAACGTTTTCCAAACTACACTATTCTCATCCGCTAATAATTCTGGGGCCTTGCCTTCTTGGATCTTCTTCTTGATGCCTTCAATGCTCTTGAGCCATTTCTGGGCCTCCTTGATATCGTCAACCAGCGTTGGTTTGACTTCGATGTTAGCCAGGAATCCAGGTTCAACAAGCTGCATCCTGAAGTTTTCCATTTCTTCTTATAAGGCAGGTAGCCATTCCTTGAGCATAACGTTCAAGGTGCTGGTCTTCCCGCTAAACGCATCAGCCACTACATTGGCCTTAACGGGGTGATATTGAATGCTGAGGTCGTAGTCTTTGATTAACTCCAACCATCTTCGTTGCCTCATATTCAATTCCCTTTGGGTAAAGATATACTTCAAACTTTTGTGGTCAATGTATATTTCACATCGCTTCCCTAGAAGGTAATGTCGCCATGTCTTTAGAGCATGCACTACTGCTGCTAACTCGAGATCATGGGTGGCATAATTCTCCTCATGCGGACGTAGTTGCCGTGACACATACGCCACGACCCTGTCGTCTTGCATTAGGACTCCACCGACCCCGGTTCTGGTGGAATCACTATATATCACAAACTCTTCTTGAACTCCTGGAAGCTTGCATCATACTCCAGCGTCCATTCGAACTTCTTGCCTTTCTTCAAGAGCTGAGTCATGGGACGAGCGATGCGGGAGAATCCTTCTACGAACTTACGGCAGTAACCCGCGAGCCCGAGGAAGCTCCTGACTTCCTTCACATCGATTGGCGACTCCCAGTTGGTTACCATACTAATCTTGGAGGGATCGACTGCCAATCCACTTGATGTCATGGTATGACCCAAGAATCCAACTTCGTTCAACCAAAATTGGCATTTGCTGAATTTGGCATAAAGTTGGTGCTCTCAAAGCTTCTCCAACACTAACCTCAAGTGTTGCTCATGCTCTTCTTTGGAATTGGAGAAGATTAGTATGTCATCAATAAATATGATGACAAACTTATATAGGTATTCCATGCAGACCTTGTCCATGAGGTACATGAAGTAAGCTGGGGCATTAGTCAACCCGAAAGACATGACAATGCACGGTTTTGGGTATGTCTTCAGGTCGGATCTTCAGTTGGTAATATCCAGATTGGAGATCGATCTTGGAGAATACCTTGCCTCCATTTAACTGGTCAAACAAATCTTCAATCTTGGGGAGTGGGTACTTGTTCTTGATGACTTCATTGAGAGAAAGGTAATCGACGCAGACTCTGAAAGTTCCATCCTTCTTAGACATGAACAGAACAGGTGATCCCCAAGGTGATGCATTCGGGCGAATAAATCCCTTCCGGAGTTGCTCATCCAGTTGCTTCTTCAGCTCTGCTAGCTCTTCGAATCCCATCCTATAAGGCTTCTTATAGATAGGCCTTGATCCTAGAATGAACTCAATGATGAACTCGATGTCACGGTCGGGAGGCATCCCTGGTAGTTCATCAGGAAAGGAGTCCGGCTACTCGCAGACTATCAGCACTCGGTCCAACTCTTCTCCCGACAGGCTGTTAACCTGCGGTACACGAGTGGTTACTCGCTTAGAGACATACTTGACCTTGACCCCTTGGTCGCTTGTCATGGTAATAGCCCTGTTGGCACAGTCCAAGATGCTCTGGTGTTTGGCCAACCACTCCATGCCGAGAATTACTTCTAGGCCTTGCGACCTAATGACAATGAGATCTGCGGAGAAGCTTATCCCATTGATAACAATCCCGACTCTTCTACACCCTAGGTTGGTCCTTAGCACTGCTCCCAGGGTTTGTATCGCCATTTTCTCGTTAAGCAGGGTAATATTTGTGTAACAAAAGAATGCGAAGCACCACGATCAAACAATATTGTTGCTGGGGTGGAGTTGACGAGGAACGTACCCAGAATGCAGTCCGGGTCATACTGTGCCTCTTCTGCGGAGATATGATTGATCCGCCCGCTGCTGGGATACTGCTGGTTGCGGGGAGCTTGGTTCCAGCCTGGTGTCCTTGGCCTTGGTTTGGCGCATTGGGGCACGGTGCGTCAGGCTTCTTGTTGGGACACTGCCTGGAATAGTGCCCAATCTGTCCACATCCAAAACAAGTAACTTGAGCTGGAAGGTTGGTCTTGACTCCACTGTTGTTAGGTGGGTTGAATGCTTGCTTGGTGTTGACTTGCTGCTGAGGCTGGTAGTTCTGGCAAAATGTTGGAGACTTGTACTACTGTTGCTAGTACTTGGGTCTTGCTGGAGCTGACTGCCGTGGGCGTGGCTTAGGATTACTATGTCCTCCACTACCCATCAGCTTGCGCTTACGGGTGTCGTCCATTGCATGATGCTTATCCTCCAACATAAGGGCCTTATTAACCAGATTGCTAAAGGTTCGGCATTCACAAACAATCAGTTGATACTGGAGTGATTGTTGCAGTCCTTCCATAAAGCGTTCCATTTTAGCGGACTCAGAGTTGACATCCTCTGGTGCATATCTTGACAGGAGGTTGAACTTCTGCAAATACTCCTTGACGGATCCACTGCCTTGCCTTAAAGCTCGGAATTCTCGCTTCTTAATGGTCATCATTCCGGGAGGAATGTGAGCAACGCGGAATCCCTCCTTCAACATAGCCCAAGTGATGACCTGCCTGGCTCGCATGATTTGGAATCCATCCCACCAAGCTCTGGCTATGCCCCCGAGACAGTGAGAAGCATAGAGGACTTTCTCACGATAATCAGTGCGCTTGACCAACGCAAGGAGGTCTTCGATAGTATGGATACAGTCATGAGCATCCAATGGTTCAGTCGTCTCCGTGAATATGGGTGGCGTAGTCCGCATAAACTCGGATAGAGTAGAGCGACTATTGCCATTCCCGTTCTACGGTGGGTTGTTCACCAAGACTTGAGCCGGCTGCTAAATAGCTGCACTATTGGCTTGACGTTCCTCGCGAAGAGCTTGAAGGAACTGTGCCATAGTCAAGCTCCCAGGAGGAGGAGGAGGCGTTGGAACATCGTCTTGCTACTGCCCGTGGTGATCTCCAGCTTGAGCGTCCCCTCCGGTTCCCTGCTGCTGACCTGAAGAGGCAGAGCCAGGGTTGCCGAAGGTGTTTGTGTGAGTTGCAATCACCATCCTGTCAGGGGAGTAGACAGGTCATTTTGCCGAACTGTTCGGAATCATAAGGGATGATGCTCTAGTAAAGGGGGTCTGATGCTGTGCTAGTGCGAGATTTTTAAAACAAAGATTTTTGGAAAAGCTAATGCATAAGATTCAACAAGTGATGTAGTCGCTTACAAGCATCCTAAGGCATAAATGAGGCTTGCATCAAACATGCTTACACAACACTCATGGTTCGCATGAACCGATACATGAAATCCCTACGCTTGGGGAAGACTCCTAATTGCCTACGTCGTAATCCTAAGCGGCGGACTGCTTGGTCTCATAGGTGGGTTCTGTAGGGTCTTCGTCTTCATCTTCATCTATGCTTCCCTCCTTCAAGGGAGTAGGAGAAGTAAGTGGTCCATCATGGTGTCTCTTAGTTCGAGAGGCAGTGAGGAGTTCAGTGTATTCTTCCGCGGTCAGGCGGTGACTCTTTATAGGAGTGACCTGAAGCGGTGGTACTCCTCCTCAGAAGGCAATGGTTGATCGTCCTCCGGTTGCTCCTTCCTTCTTGACCTCACGGGTCTTCATCTTCTCCAGGCGAAGTAGGTCCTTGACTTGGTGCAGCTGTTGGAAAATATTCGTTGACTCCTTGATCAAAAGGTGCGTCAAAGTGTCGAAGGAGAGGCTGAAGTAGGTCTGAAACCTTAGTAGCGTCTCATCCTCTGAAGATGGGTTGAGTGTCCAATTCCCGTCTATCCCATCCTTAATAAATGGTAGGTGACGAGTAGTTGGCTTGTTAGCCATCTCGGGAAGGATGTCGCGGAGACGCACGAGCGCCTCTCGTGCGGCTGTCTCCACTGCCAACATCAAATCCTTCATTTGTGGTCCTTCGAAGATCCAACTAGTTGGGGATTCATTAGCCTTCACTATCACGTCCACGTGATATTCCTTGGTGTTTGCGTTGACCCAGTGCTCGTGGTAGAGGAAGATGGGCGTGCAGAAGACTTGGCACTTCTCGAGGCTATCTCCAAAAAGTAGGGGCAGCCCGTCTCCAGAAGCATCTCAGGTACGACGGCCATCTACAAGATATAGGGGAGAGGGTTAGAAAGTTTTTAGTGGGTGCAAAATTTCAGGTTAAGGTCTAAGTGCACTAATCGTCTTGGTTATTGTCCACGCTACCTAAGGCTTCCTATTTTTAGGATGGCTCTGATACCAGCTCTATGGGGACCCCGACTTAGGAGTCGGGACTGCCGAATGAACGTGCTAAGTGATCCCAAAGATCAATGCTCACTGAACACACAGATACTGAATATTGAGAGTCTTACATCCAAATACCGAATTATTACATCATGTGACCGAATGGTCAAGTTCACAAGGTATGGCCTATAAGGCCAAATCACACGGATACAACTAGTAGCGGAAATCATAGGGCTAAGCGGGTGCCCATGCCATCAGCCTACACCAACATGCATTCTGACTGGGAAGCTTCCTAGTTTGCAGGGGCGTCTTCGAAGACGTACTCATCTCCAAACTCCGGTCCTTCCATGTCTGGCCAATAATATAACCAGTGGCAAGTCAATGAGTAATTTTGAATGTACTCGCAAACATCCCATGATATGAACAATGCAAGTGAAGGATAACAATAATGTGCATCTTTGGTGGACATCAACTTGGTTACAATAAACATGATCATGGGTATGCATCATAAGTTAAATGTTACTCGAAGGACAGGTTACAGATACCAATATATTTGTAAAGGGTTGAACACTCCGGGTTCACCCTATATGCCAAGTCACCAAACTTGGTCATATCAATTCTTTTATTAACGCGAGGTTACTGATACGTCTCCGTCGTATCTACTTTTCCGAACTCTTTTGCCCTTGTTTTGGACTCTAATTTGCATGATTTGAATGGAACTAACCCGGGCTGACGCTGTTTTCAACAGAATTGCCATGGTGTTGTTTTGTGCAGAAATAAAAGTTCTCGGAATGTCCTGAAAATTTACGGAGATTTTTTCTCGAATAAAAGAAAAATACCTGCGCAAAGATCCATCGGACAGGCCGCGACCACCCCCCTAGGCCGTGTTGTGAGGGCTTATGGGGCCCACGTGGCACCACCGCCACCAAACTCAGCTCTATATCTTCCGTCTCGCCCGGAAAAAAATCCGAGAGAAGGTTTCATCGCGTTTTACGATACCGAGGCGCCGCCACCTCCTGTTCTTCATTTGGAGGGAAGATCTGGAGTCCGTTTTGGGCTCCGGAGAGGGGAAATCGTCGCCATCGTCATCATCAACCTTCCTGCATCGACAATTCCATGATCTCTTCATAGTTCGTGAGTAATCACATCGTAGGCTTGCTGGCCGGTGATGAGTTGGATGAGATCTATCATGTAATCGAGTTAGTTTTTGACGGGGATTGATCCCTAGTATCCACTATGTTCTAGATTGATGTTGCTACTACTTGGCTATGCTTAATGCTTGTCACTAGGGCCCGAGTGCCATGATTTCAGATCTGAACCTATTATGTTGTCGCCAATATATGTGTGTTTTAGATCCTATCTTGCAAGTTGTAGTCATCTACTATGTGTTATGACCTGGCAACCCCGGAGTGACAATAGCCGGAACCACTCCCGGAGATGACCATAGTATGAGGAGTTCATGTATTCACCGCGTGTTAATGCATTGGTCCGGTTCTTTAATAAAAGGAGAACCTTAATATCCCATAATTTCTATTAGGACCCCGCTGCCATGGGAGGGATGGACAATAGATGTCATGCAAGTTCTTTTCCCTAAGCACGTATGACTACATACGGAATACATGCCTACATTAGATTGACGAACGGGAGCTAGTCACATATCTCTCCGTGTTATAGCCGTTACATGATGAATCACATCCGGCATACTCATCCATCACTGATCCACTGCCTACGAGTCTTTTACTACTGGTCCTTGCTATGTTACTTTGTCTAGGCTTGTCCCTTGCTACAAAAGGGATTGGGACACTTTGCTGCTACTACCGTTGCTACTGCTGCTACTGCTGTTCCTTGCTACTTCGCTGTTACTTGTCGCAAGATCCTTTTTCGTCACCGTTGGCGGGGAACAATATTTCCCGTCCACGTCCTACCTACTGGCGCCATTGATACAACAATTAGGAATAGTCTGCCGTCAACAGATCGTTTCTGGCACCGTTGCTATCATACTACTTCGCTACTGATACTTTGCTTGTAGACAGTAATCTTTCAGGTGTGGTAGAATCTGACAAACTCAGCTGCTAATACTTGAGAATAATCTTTCGCTTCCCCTTTGGCAAACCAACAAATTTGGGTTGAATACTCTACCCTCGAAAATTGTTGCGATCCCCTATACTTGTGGGTTATCAAGACCTTTTTCTGGCGTCATTGCCGGGGAGGCACAACTATATTCTCTGAGTCACTTGGGATTTACGTTTGCTGATCACCATGAGGAATCCGAAAGATCCAAGAACTAAAATCTTGCTTTCCACTACGAGGAGAGGTAAGGAATTGCCATCTAGCTCTGCACTTGATTCACCTTCAGTTTTGAGTAAGTTTGCGACATCACCTCCTGCTAGAAATCTTGATATGTCGCCTGTGCTTGATGATGCTACTTCTGCTGCCCATGATGCTTATGATGATGCCATGCTTGATACTATGCCTGATGATGCTATGCTTGATACTATGCTTGATGATGCCATGCTTGATACTATGCCTCATGATGCTATGCCTGATACTGATTTGCCACTAGGTGCATTCCTTGATGCACAAATTACTAGAGTTGCTGCTAGATGTGATGCTACTTCTGAAACTGCTGATACTATTGAAGTTGAACCTATTACTATGCCTGAATTGCCTGTTATGCCTGATACGCGCTATGTTATGGAGGGAGAGATACCTGAGGACTTTCTTGCGTGTAAGGATAGCTATGATGTTGAGAATTTACTGCATAAGTGGAAAGAAAAATCTATGAATGCTAGGATGAAATACAACCCGAAGTTTTCCACTTCGCCTATCTTTGTGACTGATAAGGATTATGAATTCTCTGTCGACCCTGAGTTAATCACTCTAGTCGAATCTGATCCTTTTCACGGTTATGAGTCTGAAACGATTGTAGCCCATCTTACCAAACTGCACGATATAGCCACCCTATTCACTAGTGAGGAAAAGATCTGCACTACTATATGCTCAAGCTATTTCCTTTCTCGCTAAAGGATGATGCTAAGACCTGGTTCACTTCTCTTGCTCCTGGTTGTGTGCGTAGTCCCCAGGATATGGTCTACTACTTCTCTGAAAAATATTTCCCTACCCATAAGAAGCAAGCTGCCTTGTAGGAAATATACAACTTTGCTCAAGCTGAGGAAGAGAGTCTCCCACAAGCTTGGGGGAGGCTTATCCAGCTACTCAATGCTTTGCCTGATTACCCTCTTAAGAAGAATGAAATACTTGATATCTTCTATAATGGACTTACCGATGCTTCTAAAGACCACCTAGATAGTTGTGCCAGTAGTGTTTTTAGGGAACGAACCATAGAACAAGCTGAGATCCTATTGAATAACATCTTGTGCAATTAGAATGCTTGGACTATTCCCGAACCACCTCCTAAGCCAACTCCAAAGAAAATAGGTATTCTATTCCTCAGTCCTGAAGATATGCAAGAAGCTAAGAAATTTATGTGAGAGAAAGGCATTAAATCTGAAGATGTCAAAAATTCCACCACCTATCGAAGAGATCCATGGTCTCGATAACCCGATACAGATAGTGGAAGTAAATTCTCTGCGTATGTTTGATGAGAGTGATATTCCTTTTGATAAACCTGCTAGCTTATGCATGGATGAATTTGACAATTTCGTTGCCAAATAACAAAGTTTCAATGATTATGTTAGTAGACAATTGGAAAAGAATGCTCGTATGCTTAGTCATTTAAGTGCTTATGTGGACAGAAACGTCAATGATCTTAGGCTTCTCAGTAAATATGCATCTAGGGTTACTACTCAAGTAGAACTAGTACTGAAAGCTCAAAATGACTTGCTCAATGATTTGAATGACAATTACGTTAGAGTCGTTACTAGAGGCGGTAGAATGACCCAGGAGCCTTTGTATCCTGAGGGTCATCCAAAGAGAATTGAATAAGATTCTCAAGGAGTTAGCACTGATGCACCTAGTCATCCTAGAAAGAAGAAGAAAGATGATAGGAACCTGCATGCTAGCAACCCTGTTGCTGCTACCCCTGAGAGTCCAAACGATGTCTGTGTCTCTGAAGCTGAGACACAATCTGGTGATGAACATGAGCCTAATGATGATATCAATAGTGATGTTTCTATTGAAGCTCAACCTAGCAATGATAAGGATGTGGAAATTGAACCTGTTGATCTTGATAACCCACAGCCTAAGAATAGAAGATACGATAAGAATGACTTCACTTCTAGGAAGCATGGTAAAGAAAGGGAACCATGGGTTTAGAAACCCATGTCCTTTCCTCCCAAACCATCCAAGAAAAAGGATGATGAGGATTTTGAGCGATTCGTTGAAATGATCAGACATGTCTTTCTACAAATGTGTTTGATGGATATGCTCAATATGTCTCCGTATGCTAAGTACATGAAAGATATCGTGACTAATAAGAGGAGGATACCTGAGGTTGAGATTTCCATCATGCTTGGTAACTATACTTTCAAGGGTGGAACTCCTAAGAAACTAGGTGATCCCGGTGTGCCCACTATACCTTGCTCCATTAAAGGCAACTACGTTAGAACTGCGTTATGCGACCTTGGAGGCGGTGTCAGTGTTATGCCTCTTTCTCTTTATCGCGGACTTGAATTGGATAAGATGACACCCACTGAAATCTCTCTACAAATGGCCGATAAATCAACTCCTTTCCCTATCAGCATTTGCGAGCATGTCCCTGTCGTGGTTGCTAATGTCACTATCTTAACAGACTTTGTTGTCTTGGATATTCCCGAGGACGATGCCATGGCAGTCATCCTCGAAAGACCCTTTTTAAACACTGCGGGGGCTGTTATAGATTGCAACAAAGGCAATGTCACTTTCCATGTCAACGGTAATGAGCATATGATGCACTTTCTGAAGAAACAATATCGAGTACATTGCATCAATGCTATCGAAAAAACTTCATCGATTCTTATTGGGAGCTTTCAATGCCCTATTCCTCGTTTCAAGATGAAGTATGATTTGCTTGTTGGGGAAATACACATCCCCATTGAGGTGACCTAGTGACTATTCGAAAATTCTCCGTCTTCTTTTGGGATTCGAAAAGGTTTGTCAAAGAGGCTTGATCAACCTCACTGACGGATTTTCTTTCGATGACCATGAGATGGATGAACCGAGGAGTCACAAACCTGTGTTCCAAGCTTTCACCTTCGGTTGCTTAGAAGAAAAGTGATAGATTCAGTTTACTTTTTCCTGTTTTCTGTATTAGTGTCCGGTAGAAAAGTACCCCGAAAATAGAAGTTCTCCGAACGTCCTGAAAATCAAGTATGATTTTTTCTGGAATTTTTGAAAAATTCTGAGACGAAGAGTTTGTGTGGGGGCCACACCGGTGGGCCACAAGCCTTAGGGGCGCGGGCACCCCCTGGTCGTGCCGCCCAGGCTTGTGGGGCCCACAGGCACCCCCTCCACTCATTCTTGCTCTCATCTGGTTCTCCTACCTCCAGAATAAATCGTTTTGCAGCTGAAACCCGTGTTCTTGCTCCTCTTCTAGGGATTTTCGATCTCTTTGCTCAAATCACCATTCTCCGAACTGTTTTGGGGAAACTACTCCTTGGTAAGTGACTCCTCCATTGGTCCAATTAGTTTTTGCTCTAGTGCCTTATAATCCGCGTATTTTTGCTGCCTTGGTGACCCTGTTCTTGAGCTTTGCATGCTAATTTTAGCTGGTCCCAAGTAGTTTTGATGCGTAATATGGCCTCTAGGCACTTGTGGGAGTAGTTTCTACAAGTTCAGTTGAGCCTTGTTCACTTTTCCTTAGAATCACTAAAAGTTTCAGAAATTTTCAAAGATAGAAAAGGGAAAAGATGAGGAGGTTCTTAAGAGGCTCGTCAAGCCGTGACCCCAAGGATGATGGGAGTAAGAAGAAGCCCAAGTATTTGGTCCCTCGAGTCGCAGAAGTTCGAGCGTGCGAGTGGCCAAGCGACGTGTTCTTACGCGCCGCTGGAATTTATGAGGACTTTTATCACTTGGTGGAGAATGCAGGACTTACCGCCTTTGTTGAAGATAAGTGTCCGCAATACCTCCTACTCACTAATATCTTCGTACAAAGCTTTAACTTCTATTCGAGGAAGAATCCTCCTATGGTTGAGTTCAAACTTTATGATATCCCCCAGCGCATGTCACTCCAGGATTTTTGCAATGTTTGCAAATTGCCTTATGTTGGGGATATTCATGAACCTTATCCTCGGGACTTGGAAGCTTTCATTGGTACTATAGCTGTAGGAGAGGAGAGAGGAGTGTCTTGCGCTAGAGCTAATAGCATTCATTTTCCTGTGCTTCGGTACTTCTCATTATTTGTGGGAAAATGTTTGATTGGCCGTGGGAAAGTTGGGTCACTTAGTTCCCCAGATCTTGCAGTCTTGCGCGAAGCCCTTTTTAACGATAAAACTTACAGCTTGGGCGCTATAGTAGCTCAACGGTTGAACCTAAACCGTTCTAAAGGTGTTGTCTATGGAGGTATCTATGCTACCCGTCTTGCCAGACACTTTGAGATACCCATTAGACTGGAGGAGGAAGAAGAGGTTCTTCTTCCCGAGAGATATCTAGGTTACGATAGCATGGTTCGCCATGACTTGCTTGATAGAGATATAAATAGAAGGATGATTTATAACCTGGTATTTAGTCAGGGTACTCGTGAGACTATTACTTTGCCTCCTCCTTCTTTGTTCAATCTTCAGGCAGGCAGGTACATTCTTATGCCCTCGGACATCTACGCATATTGGGGCCTAGCCCAACCACAGGTTCCCGTGCCCGTGCCACCAGTCGAGTACCATACGCCGGTTTATCAGTGGGAGCCAGAGGAGCTCACATAGCAGTGGCATCCTCAGTCCACTCCGGAGTACCCCGGAGCTGGTTATTTCCCTCCTTGTGAGTAGACCAAGTTAGGCCAAAAGCCTAAGCTTAGGGGAGTACGTGTTCTCACCGACTTTACATTCTTGCTTATGCTTTCACTTTGTTAGCCGGTGTTCACACATTGCCACTGTATCATCCATGCTAGTTTATTTTCTTTTTCTTGTTTTCTTTTCGTGTGTCTGTCTAGTTTGAGAAAACCCAAAAATATTTTCTTTTCTTCTTTTGCTTGTTGGGAGCTTTCCCGTGTAGATAGTTTTCTTTTTCTTTGGGTCAAGGTAGTAGACCATGGTTACACTATTTAGTGGTTGTTGCATGCATACCTGTTTAGCTTTCAAAGAGCCATATTACTTTGTCTTCTCCTTTGTATTTGCCTGCAGATTCTAGCTTTAGTCCAATGCACAAGCACTCTTATTATTGTTCACATCGTTCGGTCGTGCAAGTGAAAGGCAATAATGACGATATATGATGAAGTGACTGAGCCTGGAAAAGTTGTTATTAACTCGATCTATTTTATTTTTGTAAATATGACTAGCTCACTGTTCCTAGTTCAACTTTGTTGTGAGGGAAACATGTTTGCAATGACAACTTAGAGATCATAGTTGGTTATGCCATGCTTACTTTGCTAGGAGCTTATGATGGTTTGTCTTGGATGCCCACATGAATGTTGAGATGACTATGATGTAGTATGATAGGATGGTATCCTCCTTTGAAAAATTCAAGTGGCTTGACTTGGCGCATGTTCACGCATGTAGTTGAAACAAAATCAACATAGCCTCTATGATGTTCATGTTCATGGTGATTTATGTCCTACTCATGCTTGCACTCAATGCTAGTTAATCTCAATGCATTTTGATGACTGTTCTCGCTCTCTAGTTGGCCGCTTCCCAGTCTTTTGCTAGCCTTCACTTGTACTAAGCGGGAATATTGCTTGTGCATCCACTTCCATAAACCCAAAGTTGTTCCATATGCATCCACCATACCTACCTATATGCGGTATCTACCTTCCGTTCCAAGTAAATTTGCATGTGCCACTCTCTAAACCTTCAAGAAATAATCTGTTTTGCATGCCTGAACCGCTCATGTGGTGACAGGGGTCTATTGGTATCTTCGATGCTAGGCGTGTTATCCTGAATATGTGTTTATTCACTATCATTCACGAGAAAGGGGCCGGTAATTGGAATTCCTAGTTCCATACTCAAATTGAAAAGATAATTGCAAACAAAACTCCCCTAGGATTGATGTTGGTATGGACGGTACCTGAGGATTCGGCTAGCCGTGGAGTGTGATTGATTGGTGGTGGGGGAGTCAAAACTTTACCTTTCTGTTTGGGAACCGCCTGTAGCATGTGTAGCGTGGAAGATGTTGAGAACTCTTAGTCATTGCGTTGACAATGAAAGCATGCCATCCAAAATTATTATCTCTGTTTTAAAAAGCTTGAGCTCTGGCACCTCTACAAGTCAATGCTTCCCTCTGCGAAGGGCCTATCTATTTATGTTCCTGTTGAGTCATCCTCCTCTTACAAAAGTACCAATTAGAGAGCACCTCTATCATTTTTATGCTTTGCTTTTAACTGTGTTGAGTATGACTATGAATGGATCTTCATTCCCTTGAATTACAATGTTTAGTGAGCCCTTGGTCTTTGAAGGTGCTCTGCATTTATGTTTTGCGGTCTCGGAAAGAGCTAGCGAGATACCATCTATTCGTACTGCTTCATGCTGTTTTGATTGAAGTGTTGGCGTTTGATACTTATTATTATTTTCTCGCTAGTTGATTATGCCATTGATATGAGTTTACCGTGAGACCTAGATGTCATTTTCTTATGTGGTTTACTTGTGATCTTGCTGAAATTCTGGTTATGAGTTAGACATAGTTGCAACCACAAGATCAAACAGAGTTCGTCGAACTTTTTCTTTTGTCTCTCTCAGTTTGTCAACTGAGTTGCTTGAGGACAAGAAAGGCTTTAAGCTTGGGGGAGTTGATACGTCTCCGTCGTATCTACTTTTCCGAACTCTTTTGCCCTTGTTTTGGACTCTAATTTGCATGATTTGAATGGAACAAACCCGAACTGACGTTGTTTTGAGCAGAATTGCCATGGTGTTGTTTTTGTGCAAAAATAAAAGTTCTCGGAATGTCCTGAAAATTTACGGAGATTTTTTCTGGAATAAAAGAAAAATATGTGCGCAAAGATCCACCGGAGGGGGCGTGCTAGTGGGCCACAAGCCCACAGGCCGCAGCCACCCCCTAGGCCGCGCCGTGAGGGCATGTGGGGCCCACGTGGCACCACCGCCCCCAAAATCAGCTCTATATCTTCCGTCTCGTCCGGAAAAAAATCAGAAACAAGGTTTCCTTGCGTTTTACGATACGGAGGCGCTGCCACCCCGTGTTCTTCATTTGGAGGGCAGATCTGGAGTCCGTTTTGGGCTCCGGAGAGGGGAAATCGTCGCCATCGTCATCATCAACCTTCCTCCATTGACAATTCCATGATGCCCTTCATCGTTCGTGAGTAATCTCATCGTACGCTTGCTGGACGATGATGAGTTGGATGAGATCTATCATGTAATTGAGTTAGTTTTTGACGGGGATTGATCCCTAGTATCCACTATGTTCTAGATTGATGTTGCTACTACTTGGCTTTGCTTAATGCTTGTCACTAGGGCCCGAGTGCCATGATTTCAGATCTGAACCTATTATGTTGTCACCAATATATGTTTGTTTTAGATCCTATCTTGCAAGTTGTAGTCACCAACTATGTGTTATGACCCCGCAACCCCGAAGTGACAATAGCCGGAACCACTCCCGGAGACGACCATAGTATGAGGAGTTCATGTATTCACCGCATGTTAATGCGTTGGTCCGGTTCTTTACTAAAAGGAGAACCTTAATATCCCATAGTTTCCATTAGGACCCCGCTGCCACAGGAGGGATGGACAATAGATGTCATGCAAGTTATTTTCCCTAAGCACGTATGACTACATACGGAATACATGCCTACATTAGATTGACGAACGGGAGCTAGTTACATATCTCTCCGTGTTATAGCTGTTACATGATGAATCACATCCGGCATACTCATCCATCACCGATCCACTGCCTACAAGTCTTTACTACTGGTCCTTGCTACGCTACTTTGTCTAGGCTTGTCCCTTGCTACAAAAGGGATTGGGCCACTTTGCTGCTACTACTGTTGCTACTGTTGTTACTCTGCTGCTGCTGCTACTGCTGTTCCTTGCTACTTCGCTGTTACTTGTCGCAAGATCCTTTTTCATCACCGTTGGCGGGGAAGAATATTTCCCATCCACGTGCAACCTACTGGCGCCATTGATACAATAGTTAGGAATAGTCTGTCGTCAACAGATTGTTTCTGGCACTGTTGCTATCATACTACTTTGATACTGATACTTTGCTTGCAGACACTAATCTTTCAGGTGTGGTTGAATCTGACAAACTCAGCTACTAATACTTGAGAATATTCTTTCGCTTCCCCTTTGGTGAACCAACAAATTTGGGTTGAATACTCTACCCTCGAAAACTGTTGCGATCCCCTATACTTGTGGGTTATGAGTTACCACATGCTAATACACACTAGGTTTATGCGTAAACGACTGGGCGTAGTTTAAGCAGCACCACCCAACTGTCCTTGACCGTGGACACGGCTATTCCAATAGTTTTACACTCCACAGAGGTAGTACGCTAGACCTAGGAGATCCGGGAAACTTCCG
Source organism: Hordeum vulgare subsp. vulgare (assembly GCF_904849725.1). Classification (NCBI taxonomy): domain Eukaryota; kingdom Viridiplantae; phylum Streptophyta; class Magnoliopsida; order Poales; family Poaceae; genus Hordeum; species Hordeum vulgare. The sequence continues at coordinate 363,386,028 of NC_058524.1, read as the reverse complement.
TGTCATCCACGACTATTGGTATATAACATACCCGAGGTAAGTACCCGGTCAATGCCTTTCTCCTGACGATACTAGACAAAGAGGTCCACTCGACGGGTACCCAGCCCACATGTCATACGTCTTACAAGCACCGACTCTGGACAGTATCAACCATGCGGGGACCAACGGTGAGCCTGGAACACGTAAAAACGACATATTCTCCCAACCTAGCACGACCCCATCATGAGAGTGACCACACATCACTCACGCCACTAGTAATGTGGCTCTTTGCTAGCACCGACCAGAGTAATCAACATAGCCCCGTCCCATAAAGGGGTAACGTGGTTGTACATGTAAGGTTGGGAAGGTCGACACATCATAAATCAAATCCCATTTCCGAAACCATACTCACTCAAAATTCATGTTCATGCTACTCCTATTCTAGCTTTACTTGTCAACATGATATTAGCGTGATCCTCATAGGTGGTAGGATCATGCTCAAAGTGCAAGTGCTCCGAAGGAGCCTTCGGTAACATCATTTCAATGATGTACCGACACTTATGATTGTATGCAATGGAAATATTTGCTACACTAGCATGCATCATAACATATGCTCACACATGGTCAAAGGGTTGCTTGCCTTGGTCAGCTAAGTATCCGGGGTCTTCGAGGTCATCCACTCCGACTCCTTCGTTGCACGGGTTTTCTATCGTCGTATAAAGATAAAAATAATAAGTAGCTCACTCCAAAACAGATCACAAAGTCACTTTAAAAAAATGTTGGTTATTACTAATAAATCAAGGTTGTTATTCTAAAAATATTTGCTTCTCGTTATAGTGAAAGAATATATTTAAAATTCAACTTAATAGAAGCAAAACTATTCCATGTTTATCCTTTTTATTATTGTAAAACACAACAGTTGTTGCCAAAATTCAAACAACGGGTCTGTTAAATAATACAAATTAGAAGAATAACAGTGGAAAAATTATATTTTTACACTCGTCAAATATTTTTTATAAAAACCATTTAAACTCAGGTTTAGAAACAAAAAAAGGGCTATAGACCCTGGCCTGGCTTGTCCTGGAACTGGGTCGGCCCACTGGCTAGCCAACTAGCCTGCCCAGGCGCGCGCGCCGTCGGGTTTGAACCTGACGCGCGGGCCCCTGCGCTAAGTGGCTGCGTGCAGCGAGGGAGAGAGAGATGGGACACCGACAGGTGGGGCAAACCTGTCAGAGTCGTCTCCTACCTATGGCCAGAGAGGAGGAGGAGCACGCCGGCGTGGCTACCGACGTCCTCGGGCCGCAGCGGAGGGTTTGAGGAGAAGGTGGAGGTGGTGGCTACGGGCACGGATTTGCTCGGGAAAGAGGGTGAAAAGATTCCTGCTGTCACGGGGAGTGGTTTGGTGGACAGAGTGACGCGGGAGCCGATGTGTAGCCGGAGATCGACCGGAGCTCCGAGGCGGAGGGGCCTTGGTCGATCTCGAGCACCGGGGCTCTGCGGGCTTACTGGGGTGGCTAGGGGGTGACTGAGGTTGATGAGATGAGGAATGAGGGGTGCTGGAACGAGGGGAGGGGCTTTATATAGGCCCACGACGGTGTGCCGACTTGGGAGTGCCAGTGATTCACCATGGCGTTCAAGGGGGTGTAGAGAGGAGCTGGGGTCGAAACCACAGTTTCACGATGTGGTTTTGGACTGCTAGGACTAACTGCGAGGGAGATGGGGAGAGGAGAGGCGAGCTACCATGGCCACGTATCTCTGGCTGGTTCTGGTGCATGCGGGCACGCGTCGCACCAGCTCTTAGCGCGGGAGAGGAGGAGCCCTGATGATAGCCTGATGCAGAGGGGTTGCCGGGGGAGAGGAGAGACACATCGGGGAGGCTGGAACTGGCCAAGAGCGTCGCCCCCACCTTGGTGGCTCTTTGTAGCACACCTAGAGCGCAGCTTTGGCATGCCACGGCATGTTGGTGTGCTCTGGGGTGCCTTGGACGTATCTAGCGTGTCCTGGGCACTGGCTGGGAGATGCCTAGTCGTTGGAGACCCGTGGGAGCTTCGGCTAGTCTAGGGGGACAAAGAAATCAGGTGCCGTCAGCCTTGAGTTGAAGCTTATATTGGGGTTTTTGGTTTTTCTCCTTTGAACCATAGAGGGGCCAGTTGACTAGGGCTTGGCATTGATGCTAGCCACCTAATCTGAGAGTTTGGGAGAAAGGGTTTGGGTTTAGCTAGGGTTAGGAGGGGTTTTATCCATCTGTCAGAACGTGCTCGACAATGGTTTGGAGTGGTTTCACCCAACCACTCATTTTGCAACTTAACGGGATTGGGTTTGGTGCTAAAGCAAGGGGTTTCACCAAGTTTGAGCTCCATTGGACAAGTTTAACTTTGTAAACTTGAAAACTTAACCAAATGACCACATATGTTCCTTCCAAAGAGAGTATGGGAAAAACAAGTCCCACAAATCCCATTTTTGGCATGGAGTCCTCATTTGAGGTTTTAGGCACTCCTGCAAAGTTTTAGCTCCAATGGACAAACTTTGCTATGTAGAGTTGATCCAACTTCTTACCTGTGAGAAGGGTTTTGGCAACTATTTGGTGATAATCACCTTTGATCAAGGTGAAATTTTATATGGGCACCGAATATGGCTTAGCGATACCACTCGAATTTTCTAGGAATTTATTGAGAATATTTCCTTTGGAAATATTTCAAAAGGTAAAAATAGACAGAAAGGGGTTTTTAGGGTTTTACTCAAATAATAATAATATGAAAAGGGGTTTAAAATCTTATGTATGGAAAATATATGTCCTTTTAATCATCTCCAAATTTTCTCAGATTTTTCTAAGGTAGAAAAGTATTTTTCCATATAGGAATACCATTTCTGGCCTCAGAAATGGACATGCAACTAAATTAGAAAAATAATTCATAAAATAATTATTTTATGATTTTGGTGAACTAAAATGGTGCTAGAACGAGAACACCAACTTTGGGTAAGAACACTCCTTGCCATCAAGGACTTGTAGTGCAACCCAAAGCAGGGTTTTGCTTTAACCAGAAATAATAAAAAGGGTTTGAAAAATAATTAAGTCATGAGAAATGTGGTTTGTGATATCACATAATCAAGCATACAATCATAGAATCACAATCATGGCACTCATAACATTAGTTTTGAAAAAGTTTTAATGAACTCAGATTTTTGAATTACAGAAAAAGTGATAGTGAAAACAGGGTGTGACAAAACATAGCCTATATTCTGGTATTTCGAAATTACATGGGCCTGGCCTAAAAATAAGGTGGCGCAACACCTATAATAGCCTATGGACAAAATTTATAAAGTGTCATCTTGAATATTTCGTCGAAAGCATTCATGCTCTCCTTATGGTGGCTTTAGAGTGCGAAAATCACAAGTGGAAGCTCCATTGTTCTCTCCCGCGTGTGCACCTTCTTCTCCATGCTTGATCCCGCTCCAACGGATATCCTTCTTGTCCATGCTAGGTCCTTCAATCATGAGTACAACAAAAGTATCAAACTTAGGCAGCATCATATGTTCATGAACATTAAAAGTATTCCCAAGAAACGAAACTACCTGGTAATTCAATTGGCATGCACGAGCTTTAGTAACTGGTCCAGTATGTATAGTTGCTGGGGCTGTGGGTGTAACAATGGTGTTGATGTCCTCATCATCCTCCCCTTTTTGAACAGAAGTCGTCCTCGACGGAAGCTCATCTTCCTAACCCAATTATGGCTTCAAATGTGCAATGTTAAAAGTGGGACTAACCCCAAAATCTGCAGGCAGCTCAACTCTATATGCATTATCATTTATTTTCTCAAACACTTTGAAAGGACCATTAGCACGCGGAATTAGTTTTGACTTGCGCAAATCAGGAAACCTATCCTCACGCAAATGCAACCAAACAAGATCTTCATGTGCAAAGACAACATGTTTTCAACCCTTATCTCCAGCAGATTTATATTTAGCATTCATGCGCTCAATGTTTTCCTTAGTTAACTCATGCATCTTTAATATCAAATCAGCACGGTCTTTAGCATCAAATGAACCTTCTCCGAAGATGGAAGAGGTAACAAATCAATAGGTGCACGAGGTAGGAAACCATAAACAACTTCAAAATGACACATCTTTGTAGTAGAATGCAACAAACGATTATAAGCAAATTCAATATGAGGCAGGCATTCTTACCACAGTTTTAGATTGTTCTTCAAAACAGCCCTAAGCATAGTAGACAAAGATCTATTGACTACTTCAGTTTGTCCATCAGTTCGGGGGTGACATGTAGTACTAAAAAGCAATTTTGTCCCCAACTTATCCCATAAACATTGCCAAAAGTGGTTAAGAAATTTAGCATCACGATCTGAAAGAATCGTATTTGGCACACCATGCAAGCGAATAATTTCACGAAAGAAGAAATCAGCCACATTAGCGGCATCATCACTTTTATGACATGGTATAAAGTGTACCATTTTAGAAAATCTGTCCACGACAACGAATATCCATCCCTCCCCTTCTTTGTTCGAGGTAACCTAAAACAAAGTCCATAGACATATCCTCCCAAGAAACACTAGGTACAGGCAAAGGCATATATAAACCATGAGGATTGAGTCGTGACTTAGCTTTTTCACATGTCGTGCAGCGAGAAACAAAACGCTCAACATCCCATCGCATCCTTGGCCAAAAGAAATGTATGGCAAATACGTCCTCCGTCTTATTTATGCCAAAGTGTCCCATCAATCCTCCTCCATGTGCCTCCTGTAACAACAAAAGACGAACGAAGCTAGCTGGAATGCATAGCTTGTTAGCACGAAACACAAATCCATTATTAATGATGAACTTGTTCCATGTTCTCCCTTCTTTACAATATTCCAACACATCTTTGAAATCAGCATCATGCACATATTGATCTTTGATGGTGTCGGGACCCCGATCCTAAGCCATAGAAATCCAGTCTGTAACACATTGCATCCCTTTGCGGTCTCATGCACGGTTAACCCCACGGATGCCACCTTACCTTAGCCGGGACCGTTTGCTCCTTTTAACTCATGTATGCAATTGTGTCGCTTGCATTCCAATGTCAAAGAACCCGGGTCGACATAACTAGTCATAAACTCAAGTGGCTCAAGTGTACAGAGACAGGCATACATAATCTAGCAAAGCAGGTGTCGGTCATCAGCGAGTGTAGGCGAGTCGTAGCAAGCTACAAGGACTCCATTACACCGTGTGACATTTCCCTGTAGGGACAGACACAACAACTAAGAAGGATACATGCTGGTCAACCAATGTGTCCGGAGGAGTAGCGAACTACCAAGGCTCGATGGAAACACAAAGGGGCATTTCTCTGTATACAGAGCTACTAAGGGCATACGACTAGGTGTTGAATCTCATACATATCACAGTACATCACACGTACACATGACATACTCGATATGCATAGATACAACAATGGCATCACAACATAACCATACAACATCACAACATTTATTTAGAAGACTCGGAAGAGTCTTGCATAATAAGTTCATACAGGTAGGGGTCACATGACCCGACACTATAGTCATACAAGCCAAGCGGAAGCAATAAAGCTGTCTGAGTACAGACAGTTGAAAGGAAAAGTCATAAATCCTAACTATCTACATATCCCTTCTTAAAGGGGCCAGGTCATAGCTGGGACACCAGCTACTCGTCATCATTGTGGTCTAGATAGAACCCACCTGTTGGCTCGTGGGTATCTTCTGCAACATTTATTAAACAAAAATAAGTACAAAGGTACTCAGCAAGACTTTAGAACAGATCTATCTACTCATGCACATGTATCAATAAAGGGGGGTTTGTGGGGTTTCATGCAGCAAGCCAGCTTTCACTCTTGGCTAGACTATACTACAATTTTAAATAGTTTTAAACAACTTCGATAAGTCATACACGAGTCCACTACCACCACAACAATACACTATCATGGATTCCTTTCCGTCTCCCTACGGAAATGCCATACATGATACTCACACTTATCTTGATACTCTTATGAGTAGCCATTGAAGTTATCTATGAACAACATATGTCTCCAAGTAGTCCATATCCGCGGACGCGACTATTCAAATAGATCATAACCCTACAGGGGTGTACTTCTTCACACACACTTTCGCCACATATCGCCATGTGCAAGTCATGCACCTCGGCAACCTTCAAGCGAAAGCCCAGCGAGGGAGTCGGCCACGACCATTAACCATGCGAATACCTAGTCTAGGTTTATCGCCTATTTGAGAGTGAACCCGCATGGAAGTCCGGCCGAGGTTTCCGCTACGGCCCCAAATAATGTGCGCAGGGTTCCCAAGCCCACCATCCGGGTGCCACTTTGTAGACCGTTCCACCGCCTACCGAATTACAACCCACCTCTAAGGTCAGCACCATGCATGGCCTCCAGCATGACTATAAACACCAGAAACTACTTGGAACTCATGGATTGAGTACTAGGCGATTAATAAGCCGAGGGGGTCGAGTTACCGGAACCCAATGTGTGGTACTATCTAGTCTTGGATTTCATACACAGAACTTAGTTCCTAAGGACGGTTTCAATGAAACAACCCGCCATGTACTCCTACATAGCCTTTCATCGGTACCTTTACGAAATCAGGTTCCACACTTATTCTTTATCACTAGAACACATTCATCCATTCATGTTCATCACATAGATGAAACAAACCTCACACAACTCTAGGCATAGCAAGCATAGCAGGATAAGACACATCATGGCTCAAACAACTACCACGTATGCTAGGTTGCAAGTTTTGGATATTTACTGTGACAATGACATGTCATGCAAAGGAATAGGTTCAGCTACCGAAGTAAAGCATTAGAAATATTTTGTCCTAATGCAATAAGTGAGAGCAGGAGCGGAAATATGGGATTATATCGGGATGATAAAAAATGTTGCTTGCCTTGTTGCTCAGGGGAAGGATTAAATTCGTCAGTCGGATATTCAGACGTATCCGGAAGTGCAGAGCCTACCGAAATAATAATGAAAATCAATATCATTCAAATGCAACAATATGATGCATGATCAGGCATGAAATGAAATGTGGTATGGTTTGAGGTGACTAACAGAACCTTAGTATGATCCTGTTTTGAAATCAAAATCCAAATATTATTTGAAATAGGATATTTATCAAATTCATTTAATTGATTTGACCTGATGTTGTTTCATAACTTCGTTTAACATGCATGAAAGTAGAACCATTGTGTTCATTGAATTTTTCTGATCATTTTACATATATTATTTGTCAAATTTGGAGTTATATTTAATTTTCTATGATTTTTCCAATTTCAGCATTTTCTGGAATTATTTAAATCACAGAATTAGATTTTGTTGCACCAGGCTGACGTCACTGGGTCAACAGGGGCTGGCCTGGTCAAACCTGACCAGTGGGGCCCACTGGTCAGTGGCTCAGGGGCTAATCCCGCGCTGACTAGAGGCTAAGTGGGGTTTGACCCACCCTGGAGCCCAGTATCAGTGGCTCTAGGGGGTCGATTAGCTTCTAATGAGCTGTCCACGTCGACCCCCACCGGAGAGTGGTCGCCGGTAACCTTAGCCGCGGAGGAGGGCTCGCCAGAGATGCTCTGGTTTGTGTTACAGGGCTCGGTTTCGAGATCTAAGAGCACTGGGATGAAGCCCAGCCTCGACCTCATCTAACAGGAGCATCCGGAAGGGCTGAGGGTGGCCGGAGGGCACCGGCGACGAGCCGAGGCGGCTGCCGGAGCTCGGGCCCGATGACCTCGGTCCTAGGGTGCAGGAAAAAGAGGGGAAAGTGACGGGAAACACTCAGGAGCTCACTGCTGTGACGAGGAGAAGCTCAATCTGCTCGGGGAGGAAGCGTAGCCGGAGGATCTACGACGGCTTGCCGGTGGCCGAAGGTTGACGACGACGGTGTTGGGGGAGATGCATGGCTCGGGGGCTCGATTCCTCTAGCGTAGACGATGAGTTCGACGAGGCGGAGACGACGGAACACTCGGGGAGAGCTCATGTGGCCGGGGACGTCGGCGAGCTAGAGCTTGAGCTCAGCTCCAATGGCGACCGAAAGGATAGAGAGCAGGAGACCGAATGGGGAGGGGGAAACATCTGGAATGGGTTGCGGGGGAGGTTATCTCCCTCGCCAGCCCGACAGGGCGGCCAGGCAGGCACCCAGGTGCTTGCCCTCGCAGGAGGAAGCGGCGGCCACCTCTTGCTGCCTACTGTCGAGGAGGAAGACGACAGGAGAGGTAGTGGGTTGGGCCAAGGTGAGCGACAGGTAAGGTTTTCCTATTTTTTTCATTTATGTTTTTCTGTTTAACTTTTCTGACATTTGCTTTATTTTATTTTGGCTCCAAACTATTCCTATAAATGGTGAATAAAATTATGGGATGTTATTTGGAATATCTCCAACTCCACATAATTATTCCAACATTTAATGGTATTCTGAAATATTTAAAACCACCTATTTGAGAAATAACAGTGGCTTTTGTGAGAAATTAAAGTACAAGAAGCATTTTTTAAATAAGTTCCACCCCTGAAATATTGTTTCCAATATTTATCAAAAAGGATGGGCTTTTATGAAGGCCATTTTGGGTTCATTGAACTTTTACTTCATTTGAATTGACTTGAATAAAGAAATTCTAGGGTTTTTCTTTCATTCCCTATTTCACTTTTTAATGCAACAATACGACATGAGTACAATCTTGCTAATCAACAAGAGGAATTCTAGGGATGTGAAAACTCACCCCCACTCAAAAGAATCTCGTCCAGAGATTTGGAAGTCATCGGGAAGAGTGCGGGATACTCAAGTCGGACACGGTCCTCTCTTTACCATGTTGCTTCTTTTTCAGAATGATTTGACCATTTAACTTTAAGAAACTTGAGGTTTCGATGTCGAGTGGTACGCTCAGCTTGATCAAGAATATGAGTAGGGTATTCTAGGTATGAAAGGTTATCTTGGAAATCAAGCGTTTCGTGGTCCACTTCACAGATAGGATCCGAGAAGCAACGCCTGAGTTGTGAGACGTGGAAAACATCATGAACCTTGGAAAGATGCGGAGGAAGTTCCAATTGGTAGGCAACTTCTCCTTGTTTAGAAAGCATGCGAAAATGACCAATGTAACGAGGAGCCAATTTTCCTTTGATATCGAAGAGATGGGTACCCTTCAAAGGTGTAACCCGAAGATAAGCCTTCTCGTCAACTTCAAAGGTCATAGCCTTATGATGACGATCATATTGGCTCTTTTGAACAGATTGGGCTGTTTTCAACATTTCACGAATAATGCGAACTTGCTCTTCTGCTTCCTGGATCATATCCAGACCAAAGAGTTGCCTCTCTCTAGTTTCTGACCAATTAAGAGGTGTTCGACATCTTCGCATAGAGAACTTAAAAAGGGGCTTTGCCCAAGCTTGATTGATAACTTCGTAATAAGCAAATTTGGCGAATGGAAGACACTTCTCCCAATTCATACCGAACGATATAACACAAGGTCAAAGCATATCCTCTAGGATTTGTTTGACCCTTTCTACTTGACCACCTGATTGAGGATGGAAAGCACTGCTAAAAAATAAGTGAGTCCCCATGGCATTCTGAAAACTTTCCCAGAAACGAGAAGCAACAATACTTCCACGATTTGAATTAATCTCCAATGGAACACCATGAAGAGACACTATACGAGAGATATATAACTCTGCTAGATGGCTAGCTGTTATACTCTCACGAACTAGAACAAAATGAGCTACTTTGGACAGACGGTCAATGACCACAAAGGTAGCATTATTCCCTTTCTTGGTCCTGGGAAATCCAGTGATGAAATCCATACTAACTTTATCCCATTTCCATTCAAGAATAGCTAAAGGTTGAAGGGTGCCAGCAGGCCTTTGATGTTCTGCCTTAACGACAAACGTCGCAGTTAGCAACGAACTCAACAATTTCTCTCTTCATCCTAGTCCACCAGAACCTTTGGCGTAGGTCCTGATACATCTTAGTACTACCATGATGAATCGTGAGAGGAGATTCATGAGCCTCCTTAAGGATCAATTGCCGGAGATATTGTTTCTTGGGAACTACCAAACGGTTCTCAAAGAAAACAACACCCCGATCATCAAAGGAGAAGCAATTGGCATTTCCCCCTTAATATTCTTCTTAATCCAGGAAATTCCAGTGTCATGCTTCTGGGCCTCTATGATTTGATCCACTAAGGTAGGTTTCGCCACCAGGTTGGAAAGAAATCCTTGAGGAAGAATGTGAAGATTCAACTTCCAAAATTCCTCATAGAGACGTGGTTGACCTTGTTGTAATAGCAGATTGTTACAATAAGACTTAGGACTTAGTGCATCAGCCATGACGTTGGCCTTCCCCGGGTGTAAGTTATCCCTAAGTCATAATCGGTGATCAACTCGACCTACCATCTTTGCCTGTGATTCAAATCCAGCTGGATGAAGATATATTTCAGACTTTGGTGATGAGTGAATATTTCGCAACGATTACCAAGAAGATGATGTCGCCAGGTTTTTAGTGCATGGACTACAGCTTCAAGCTCAAGATCATGTGTGGGATAATTATCCTCATGTGGACGCAAGTGTCGAGATGTGTATGCAATCACATGACGATCATGCATGAGAATGCAACCTAATCCTTGTTGCGAGGCGTCGCAATAGGTCACAAAGTCCTTAGAAAAATCTGGTGGTAGCAACAAGGTGCAGAAGTAAGGCGTCTTTTCAGTTCCTGAAAACTATGCTCACACTGTGGTGTCCACTCGAACTTTTTATCTTTCTTGAGGAGTTCAGTTATAGGCTTTGCAACCTTGGAGAAGTTCTCGACAAAGCGGCGACAATAGCTCGCTAAACAAAGAAACCTCCTAACTTTCTTAACCGATTCAGGCTGAGTCCAATCAAGGACGGCTTGAACTCTCTCGGGATTGACAACAATACCCTTACCAGAGATTAGGTGGCCTAGATAGGTCACTTGTGGTAACCAAAATTCACATTTTGAAGACTTGGCATAAAGGCGATGCTCTCGCAGTTTCATCAATACCATCCTTAGATGCTCGGCATGTTCTTGTTTATTCTTCGAGTATATGAGAATATCATCGAGGTATACCACGACAAATTTATCCAAATACTCCATGAAGATCGAATTCATCAAGCGAGAGAAGGTGGCTGGGGCATTGGTTAAACCAAAGGACATGATGGTGTACTCGTATTGGCCATAATGAGTGACAAAGGCCGTTTTTGGCATGTCCCCGTTCTTGATCTTGATTCGATGGTAACCCAACCTCAAATCCATTTTGGAGAAGACTGAGGATCCAGCGAGCTGATCATACAGATCGTTGATCCTGGGGAGCGGATAGTTGTTCTTTATGGTGACCAGATTAACTTGTCAATAATCTACAACCATCCGGCCCATTCCATCCTTCTTCTTGGCGAAGAAGACGGGACAAGCTCAAGGAGAAGAGCTAGGACGAATGAAACCTTTATTCAAGGCATCATCTAGTTGTTTCTTAAGTTTGGCTAGCTCTAAGGGTGCCATCTTATAGGGTCTTTTGGCTATTGGGACAATTCCTGGAACAAGATCTATCACACACTCTACATCCCAGCCACATGGAATTCCTGGTAGTTCTTCTGGAAAAACATCCGAAAAGTTACGGAGTACCGGAATGTCTTCAAGTTCTGGAAGAGGACTAGCATTGAGGGAGTAGAGCTGGCATTTGGCAACTCGAGTTGAGACATTAACTATCTCACCCGAGGGATGGGTAAGCTGAACATTCCTAGTATGGGTATCAATCTTGGCGTAATGAGCTGACATCCAGTCCATAACCAAGATGATGTTGATATCTAAGAATTTAAGGGCTATCAATGATCCTAGAAAAACTAGACTGTGTACTAGAATTTCATTGTCATAACTTATCCTAGAAGTCTGCCATTTACTACGAGGAGTTTAGAGCACTAATCAGATTGGCATATCACAAAAGGACATGTTATGCAAGTGCGCATAACTTTCGGAAATGAAGGAATGAGATGACCTAGTGTCAAAAAGAATAGACGTTGGGTGACGATTGACAAGGAGCATACCCAAGATGACGTCAGGATCCTCTCAACTTCTTCTGCTGAAACATAATTCACGCGGCCATGCGCAGGAGTTGGCTTCACATAATATGCTTTGCCCGACTTGCCTTGCCCAACACTCTTGCCAGGTTGCTTGGCAGCGATATTCTGGGGACACTCACGCGAATAGTGTCCTCGTTCTCCACACTTGTAAAAGATCACTTGATTGGCACGTGGTGCAGCATTGGAACCTGGACCACCATAGGTCTTGGCTGGGGTGTTGGTCTGGTTTGCCTGAGGCGCCACATAGGATGGCCTCGGGGTATATCTTGGCGGTAGAGAACTATTCGGGACCCACACCTGAAGCTTCTGAAAAACTGAACCGGATGAGGAGCCAGAATCCCGAGAGTGCTTCTTCGTGGCTTCATAGTCGGTATGACCAGTCTCAGCACTGATCGCCTTGTTGACAAGAGCTTCGAAACTTGTACATTCATGAAGGTGCAGGTCACGACGAAGTTCAGGGCTCAGTCCCTTGCGGAATCTTGCTTGCTTCTTGGCGTCAGTTGACACCTCTTAAGTTGCGTAGCGAGCGAGATTACCGAACTCGCGGCTATAAGCATCCACGGTCAACTTTCCCTGAGTGAAGGCACATAATTCCTCTCTCTTACGGTCCATCAGACCCTCTGGAATGTGATGCAGGCGGAAAGCTGCACTGAAATCAGCCCAAGTGGCTGCTGGTCCAGCAAGACGCATAGCTTCATAATTCTCCCACCACAGATTGGCGGGGCCTTCCAAAAAGTAAGCAGCAAAGATCACCTTGTCAGCCTCAGAAACATTGGCAGAGCGTATCTTGTGTGATATACTGCACAACCAGTCATCAGCGTCGAGAGGATCGACGGAGTGATGGAACTTCGGGGGATTTAGCTTCACAAAGTCATTGAGGGACACTGCATCATTTCGCGGCTGACGAGCGTATTTTGCTCAATACGCTCTAGCAGACGGTTGGTCTCTCTCTTGTTCCTTTCTGCCTCCAGCATAACCTCTGCCAGAGAAGGCGGGTCAGGCAGGTCCTCCTGTGATACCTGACTACCCTCTCCCTGCTCATGGCTAGGGGCACGGTTGTGCCTGGTAAACACCATCCTGGCAAACAAACTCACAGCTTAGACTAGATGAACATTAATACTAGCTACAGATTAAGAATGCACTGAACAACATGGAATGCGGAAATGAACATCCGAACAACATGGTAACAAGCAAACTGCTATATATACACCATGGTTCATACACACCATTAGATAGTTCAGTACAACCTCAAACTGAAGAGCAAACTACTGAAAAGATGATACTACTCATTAGAGGCTTTCCAAGCTTCCTATACATTATTTATCTATGCCTCCAGACTCATCTCACAACATAGTCATATTCCACATGACACACAGGACTGTGGAAATATAACTACTACAATACTACTATTCCACTAACGGGCTCAAGCATCCGCATAAATCATCTCATACAGAATACCTCCCTGACCTGGGAGCTGAACCTGCGAATCAGGAAATACTCTAGCGTGAGACCCTTGGGAACCGTAAAGACGCTGATGTGGCCTCGGTCCCCTTACTGGTGGAAATAGAGGTCCCGAAGAGGGGTGACACCTCCGATAGGAGGCGAGTCAACATGAGTTGGAAGATGAGTACTAACTGGGTTAAACATCTCCATATCTCCATAGCATGTCTGAACTACAGGTGCCAGCTGTGTCAAAGCTGTCCACAGACGGGCCCGAGTAGCGTAAAGCTCCATATGAAGGGCATGATCATCTTGGTCTCTATTCTCTAACATCTGAGTGGTAATCTGCATCAGCGGATCCTCCAAAGAAGAATCAAAGTAGACTCAACTGAGATATCCTGGCTAAGAAGCGACAACATAACAAAATCTGAATTCTGCAGCAGTGCATGTCTGGCTCTCATAATGGTCAACATTGAATAGGCGACATCTTGTACCGCCATGTCAACAGTAACCCCCAATCCATAAGACCAATGGATCGGCTCCTCGGCTCCAGGCTAATCTGGGAATACCCTAAAAGTGCACAGGTACTGACTCTGGTTGAAATCCCGGTACTGCTCCTCCACTGTATACTCTGGGTACTAGCGGTAACTGGCTACTCACATCATCCTGACCAGCATGGCCGTGTGACCCGCTACATCAATGCACCTAGTCAGACGGACCACCTGACATAAAGGACCGACAGGCATCTAAAATAGAGTATAATTCAAAGGCATTAGAGCTCTGGAAATGAAATTGCGAAGCATAACTGTTGTAAATGCTCAAAACAATTTTGAGACAACCCACAAAAGATTGGATAGCATAACCACTCAACTATCAAGTTCAAATTCCATGGTCATCAAATACTTATTTTCCTTTCCTTGGAACAAAAGAAAACTCGGATTAACTCTCAAGCCGCTTTCCTACAATCTACCGATTAGTAACACACGATCCTGAGAGATAGATAAGAAACATAGTTCTTAATCCCCGAAGAAAAGATGAGGATGACCAGAACAAAATGACTTGAGAAGAGAAGCAAGAGCCTTACGTTCCCTTCCACAAACAATTCCCTTACATATAACTAAAGCATTTCTAGACTCGACTTCGACCGGTTTGGCTTGGTAATCCTATAGTCAGTGAGGCTCTGATACCAACGCTGTCGGGACCCCGATCCTAAGCCATAGGAATCTGGCATGTAACACATCACATCCCTTTGCGGTCTCACGCACGGTTAACCCCACGGCTCCCACCTTACCTTAGCAGGGACCGTTTGCGCCTTTTGACTCACGTATGCAATTGTGTCGCTAGCATTCCAATGTCAAAGAACCCGGGTCGACATAACTAGTCATAAATTCAAGTGGCTCAACTATAGAGAGACATGCATACATAACCCAACAAAGCAGGTGTCGGTCATCAGCGAGTGTAGGCGAGTTGTAGCAAGCTATAAGGACTCCATTACACCGCGTGACATTTCCACGTAGGGATAGACACAACAACTAAGAAGGATACATGCGGTCAACCAATGTGTCCGGAGCAGTAGCGAACTACCAAGGCTCGATGGAAACACAACGGGGCATTTCTCTGTGTAGAGAGCTACTAAGGGCATACGACTAGGTGTCGAATCCCATACATATCACAGTACATCACACGTGCGCATGACATACTCGATATGCATATATACAACAATGGCATCGCAACATAACCATACAACATCATAACATTTTTTTAGAAGACTCGGAAGAGTCTTGCATAATAAGTTCATACAGGTAGGGGTCACATGACCCGACACTCAAGTCATACGAGCAAAGTCATACAAGCCAAGCGGAAGCATTAAAACTGTCTGAGTACAGACAGTTGAAAGGAAAAGGCATAAAGCATGACTACCTATAGATCCCTTCTGAAAGGGGCCAGGTCGTAGCTGGGACACCAGCTACTCGTCATCATCGAGGTCTAGATAGAAGCCACCTGTTGGCTCGTGGGTATCTTCTGTAACATTTATTAAACAAACATGAGTACAAAGGTACTCAGCAAGACTTTAGAACAGATCTATGTACTCATGCACATGTATCAATAAAGTGGGGTTTGTGGGGTTTCATGCAGCAAGCTAGCTTTGACTCTTGGCTAGACTATACTACAATTTTAAATAGTTTTAAACAGCTTTGATAAGTCGTACAAGAGTCCACTACCACCACAACAATACACTATCATGGATTACTTTTCGTCTCCCTACGGAAATGCCATACATGATACTCACACTTATCTTGATACTTTTATGAGTATTCATTAAAGTTATCTACGAACAACATATGTCTCCAAGTAGTCCATATCCGCGGACGCTGCTATTTGAATAGATCATAACCCTGCAGGGGTGTACTTATTCACACACACTTTCACCACTTATCGCCATGTGCACGTCATGCACGTCGACAACCTTCAAGTGGAAGCCCAGCGAGGGATTTGGCCACGACCGTTAACCACGCTAATACCTAGTCCAGGTTTATCGCCTATTTGGGAGTGAACCCGCACGGAAGTCCGGCCGAGGTTTCCGCTATGGCCCCAAACGATGTGCGCAGGGTTCCCAAGCCCACCATCCGGGTGCCACTTGGAACACCGTGCCATTGCCTACCGCATCACAGCCCACCTCTAAGGTCAGCACCATGCACGGCCTCCAACATGACTATTAACACCAGAAACTACTTGCAACTCCTGGACCGAGTATTAGGCGATTAATAAGCTGAGAGGGGTCTAGTTACCGGAACCCAATGTGTGGTGGTATCTAGTCTTGGATTTCATACACGCAACTCAGTTCCTAAGGACAGTTCCAAGGAAACAACCTGCCATGTAATCCTACATAGGCTTTCATCGGTAACTTTACCAAATCAGGTTCCACACTTATTCTTTATCCATTCATCCATTCCTGTTCATCACCCAGATGAAGCAGACCCGACACAACTCTAGGCATAGGAAGCATAGCAGGATAAGACACATCATGGCTCAAGCAACTACCAGGTATGCTAGATTCCAAGGTTTGGCTATTTACTGTGACAATGACAGGTCATGCGAAGGAATAGGTTAAGCTACCGAAGTAAAGCATTTGAAATATTTGGTCGTAATGCAATAAGTGAGAGCAGGAGCGGAAACATGGAATTATATCAGTATGATCAAAAATGGTGCTTGCCTTGTTGCTCAGTGGAAGGATTAAATCTGTCAGTCAGATATTCGGACGTATTCGGAAGGGAGAGCCCAAATAAATAATAATGACAATCAATATCATTCAAATGCAACAATATGATGCATGATCAGGCATGAAATGAAATGTGGTATGGTTTTGGGTGACTAACATAACCTTAGTATAATCCTGTTTTGAAATCAAAATTCAAATATTTTGTGAAATAGGATATTTATCAAATTCATTTAATTGATTTGACCTGGTGCTGTTTCATAACTTTGTTTGTCATGCATAAAATTAGCACCATTGTGTTCATTGAATTTTTCTGATCTTTTTACATATATTATTTGTCAAATTTCGAGTTATCTTTAATTTTCTAAGATTTTTCAATGTTTCAGCATTTTCTGGAATTATTTCAATCACAAAATTATATTTATTGCGCCAGGCTGACGTAACTGGGTCAACAGGGGCTGGCCAGGTCAAACCTGGCCAGTGGGGCCCACTGGTCAGTGGCTCAGGGGCTAATCTCGCGCTGACCAGAGGCTAAGTGGGGTTTGACCCACCCTCGGGCCCACTGTCAATGGCTCTAGGGGGTGGATTAGGCTCTAATGAGTTGTCCACGTCGACCCCCACCGGAGGGTGGTCGCCAGCGACCTTAGCCGCGGCGGAGTGCTTGCCGGAGATGCTCTGGTTCGCGTTACAGGGCTCGGTTTCGATCTCTAAGAGCACTCGGATGAAGCCCAGGCTCGACCTCATCTAACAAGAGCATCGGGAAGGGCTCAGGGTGGCCGAAGGGCAACGGTGATGAGCCGTGGCGGCTGCCGGAGCTCGGGCCCGATGACCTCAGTGCTAGGGTGCAGGAAAAAGAGGGGAAAGAGATGGGAAACACTTAGGAGCCCACTGCGGTGACGAGGAGAAGCTCAGACTACTCGGGGAGGAAGCATAGCCGGAGGATTTACGATGGCTTTTCGGAGGCCGAAGGTTGACGACGACAGCGTTGGGGGAGATGCAGGGCTTGGGGCTATTCCTTCGATGTAGACAACGAGTTCGATGAGGCGGAGCCGATGGAACACTCGGGGAGAGCTGCTATGGTCGGGGACGTCGGCGAGCTCGAGCTCGAGCTCGGCTCCAATGGCGGCCGAGAGGAGAGAGAGCAGGAGACCGAATGGGGAGGGGGAAACGCGTGGAATGGGTTGCAGGGGAGGTTATCTCCCTCGCCAGCACCACACGGCGGCCAGGAAGTTACCCAGGTGCATGCCCTCGCCGGAGGAAGCGGCGGCCAGCTCCTGCTGCCTACTATCGAGGAGGAAGACGACAAGAGAGGTAGTGGGCAGGGCCAAGGTGAGCGACGGGTAAGGTTTTTCTACTTTTTTGATTTCTTTTTTTTTGTCTAACTTTTCTAACATTTGCTTTATTTTTATTTTGGATCCAAACTATTCCTATAAATAGTGAATAAAATTATGGGGTGTTATTTGGAATATCTCCAAGTCCACATAATTATTCCAACATTTTGTGGTATTCTAAAATATTTAAAACCACCTATTTGAGTAATAACAGTGGCTTTTGTGAGAAATTAAAATACCAAAAGTATTTTTAAAATAAGTTCCACCCCTCAAATATTGTTTCCAATAGTTATCAAAAAGGGTGGGCTTTTATGAAGGCCATTTTGGGTTCATTGAACTTTTACTTCGTTTGAATTGAGTTCAATAAAGATGTGCTAGGGTTTTTCTTTCATTCCCCATTTCACTTTTTAATGCAACAATAAGACATTAGCACAATCTTCCTATTCAACAAAAGGAATTCTAGGGATGTGAAAGATGGTCTCCAAACCAAATATTTTAAAGTCAAGTTGTGAAAGCATAGTATAACGACGAGACAAAGCATCAGCAATAACATCTTATTCACCCTTCTTGTGTTTAATGATGTGCATGAAAGTCTCAATGAATTCAACCCATTTAGCATGTCTATGGTTCAGTTTTGCTTGTCTATTAATATGTTTCAAAGATTCCTGATCAGAATGTATGACAAATTCTTTGTTCCATAAATAATGTGGCCATGTTTCTAAAGTCCAAACAAGAGCATCTAATTCCTTATCATAAGTAGAATAATTTAGACTAGGCCCACTTAATTTTTCAGAAAAGTATGCAGCAGGTTTACCATCTTGTAATAACACACCTCCTAATCCAATTCCACTAGCATCACATTCAAGCTCGAACGTCTTAGTAAAATCAGGAAGTTGGAGTAAAGGAGCATGTGTTAACTTATCTTTCAAAACCGTGAAGGCTTCTTCCTGTGCGGTACCCCAAGAATAAGGCACATCCTTCTTTGTAAGCTCATTGAGAGGTGCAGAAATGGTGCTAAAATCTCTCACAAAACGCCTATAAAACCCGGCAAGTCCAAGGAAACTCCTCACTTGTGTGACCGTTTTGGGCTGCGGCCAACTCTCAATAGCTTCAATCTTAGCTTTATCAACTTAAATTCCCTGTGGAGTAACAACATAGCCAAGAAAAGATACTCAGTCTGTGCAAAAGGTACACTTCCCAAGGTTACCAAATAGACGTGCATCACGTAGAGAAGTAAAAACAGCACACAAATGATCCAAGTGTTCCTCCAAAGATGTACTATAAATAAGTATATCATCAAAGTAGACTACCACAAATCGTCCAATGAAAGAACGTAAAACCTCATTCATTAATCGCATGAAAGTGCTAGGTACATTAGTCAATCCAAAAGGCATAACTAACCACTCATATAAGCCAAACTTAGTTTTAAATGTCGTTTTCCATTCATGTCCCAATTTCATGCGATTTTGATGGTATCCACTATGCAAATTAACTTTGAAGAAAATTGTAGAGGCACTTAATTCATCAAGCATATCATCTAGCCGAGGAATAGGATGAAGATAACGAGTAGTAATATTATTAATGCCTCTACAATCAACACACATACGCGATGTACCATCCTTTTTCGGCAGTAGAATAATAGGAACAACACAAGGACTAAGAGATTCACATATATAACCTTTGTGGAGCAGCTCCTGTACTTGAAGCATAATCTCCTTCGTCCCCTCTTGATTGGTACGGTATGGTGTTCAGTTGGGTAGCGATGCACCGGGAATTAAGTCAATCTTATGCTCAATCCCTCTAATAGGTAGTAATCCCAGTGGCATGTCTTGCGGAAACACGTCAGCGAACTCCTGCAGAATGTTATTGACAGCAGGAGGCAAAGAGGGTGGCATGTCCTCAAATGAAAATAATACCTCTTTGCATACGAAAGCATATCAAATAGATGTAGTAATACCCAAATCAGTAATATCAGATTTAGTAGCAAGTAAATAACCACACTTATTTAACACTAGATGATGATTTAGTAGGCTTATTGTGTTTCTCAAATTCCTTTGCTACAATCTGATTTTGACTCTTATGTAGGTCCTGTTTTGCTTTACTAGCTCTAGCAATGTCATCTTTCATAATATGTTCAGGAGACATAGGAAGAAAAGTTACATTTTGATCCTTATGAATAAGACTATACTGATTTGTTCTACCATGGTGTACATAATTTTTATCATATTGCCATGGTCTACCTAGTAAAATGGAGCATGCTTGCATGGGTACCACATCAGAGTTAACAAAATCAAAATATGTAGCAATGCTAAAATGCACATGAACAGTACGTGTTACCTTAACCTTGCCACTGTTGTTGAACCATTGGATATAATAAGGATGAGGATGTGGTCTGGTGGTGAGACACAACTTCTCCACCATCTCGATGCTAGCTAAGTTGTTCCAACTCCCTCCATCGATGATGACGCGAACAGAACGTTCCTTTACAACGCCCTTTGTATGGAACAAGTTGTGCCTATTTTGCTCATCCTTTGTTACCTGCACACTTAAAACACGTTGAGCAACTAAGCTTTCATACCTGTCATCGTAGTCAGCAGCCATGTAGTGTGTCTCCTGTTCAGTATCATCGACACCTTGTTCTTCACTTGCAATAAGAGCTAGAGTCACATTGTCATAATCCCTAGCGGAGTCATATCCACCATCCTTAGTAATAATCATCACGCGCTTGGATGGGCACTCTCTCACATAATGACCTCCACCCTTGCAACGACGACAAATAACCTCATGTGTTTGCCCTGTGGATGCCTTGGATGAAGATGAGCTCTGTGTGGGCCCGGAAGGTGTGCTATTGACAAAGGGTGGGGCGGCTGAGGCAGGTGGTGCTGATGTAGAAGGGCATGTGGAAGTAGATGCGGTTCGTGGCGTCCATGTGGAAGTGCGACCTGCAGAAAAATTAGTTCTCGCCAATGCCTGTCGATCCTGCACTTCACGTTCAGCTTCGCAAGCAAGATGGAATAAACGAGTCATAGTTTTATAATCCTTATATTCTAGAATAGTTTAATATCTCTATTTAATCCACCCATAAAACGTGCAAGCATCGCTTCATTGTCCTCAACAATACCACATCTAATCATTCCAGTTTGTAATTCCTGATAATATTCTTCTACATACTTTTTTCCTTGTCTTAAAAGATGTAAGTTTTGAAGTAATTCACGTTGATAATATGGTGGAACCAAATGAGTACGCATATCAGTTTTTCAAAGCAGCCCAAGTAGTTGGAATGTTGGCATGATGTACTCGACAATATTCAGACCACCAAATACAAGCAAAACTAGTGAAAGAACAAATAGCAGCAGCAACACGTCTATCTTCAGGAAATTGCAAGCATGTAAAATGTTGCTTTTTTCTAACTCCCAAGAAAGATATATATCAGGAACATATCGACCATCAAAAGTAGGAATATTCAATTTAAGTTTAGGGAGATGGTCATGATGCCGTACCTAAGGGTGTGGTGCATCCCTAGCATTGCGATTGTATCCATGTGGACGACTGACGGCTTGTCGTGGTGGTTGTTGTTCCAGGTGCTGAACTAGAGCAACCTCTCCCTCACCATCGTAATCACCATCATAATCATCATTATAATCCTCATTCTGCTCAGCCATAGAAACCTCGGTAGTAGCAGCAACACCAAAATTCTGCACTTGGCCGACAGGCACACGTCGTGCTCATAGCCGTTGTAGTTGTGGTTGAAGAGGGACAGAAGCTGCAGCTGGTGGTGGTAAACAAGCAAGCATCTCATTGAACTTGACGTTCATCTTGGTGTCGAATTTCTTCTCCATACCTTCAAGATTGTCCATGGCCTCTCCAAAGGTGGTCACGAAATCCTGTACCTGGTCACACATCATTTGCTGAAATTTATCATGGAGCTCCCGGTTGGTCAGGTTCTCCCAGTCGAGCTCCTCGTCGTGTGATCCTGGCATGGTTAGCAGCAATAGGAACACAGAGAATATGAACCTACAGACTACTAGGAAGTGATGGTGGTGGTGGTCGTCGTGTGTAACAAATCTGTCAAGCAAATCTCAATTTCTTACCAATTCTTACCCAGCAGCAGGTGGCGATCGGCAACCGATGTAGTCAAAACTCTCAAATCTTGGATAGAGCAATTGCCAAGTGGTGTCAAACACACGATGTAGATGTATGTGGAGCTGGGAAGGCTTATAATATGGTAGCAAGAAGGGTCAGCAATAATCACTTCAGAGATGGAAAATTGAAAAGACGTTCAACGAGGTACCGTGTTGGTCCTAGGCTAGACCGTACTAGAGACGCGAGCCTAGAACACCAATGAAGTCACGACGACACGTACTAATCAAGGGAAGAGACACTCTTATTTTAGTTTATTTTTTTGTGCTTTTTTTCCAGAAAATCACTATAATGGCGAGTGTCTCAAAACTATTCCGAAGCACCAAAAATAGGATATAATTTCTAGAGCAATTCGGGGCTGTGACGACCAAAAATTGCGACAAAAATCACTATGATGGTGAGTGTCTCAAAACTCTCTAAAAAGCCTAATAAAACGATAGGGAAAAAATTCACCCCTCGAAATTTTGGCCTAAAAAGTGCTCTGGAACGCGTGCCAGACTCTTTTTTTTAAACCTACTCAGGTAAGGAAACGCGAAACCGAAATCAAACAGATCTCGAAATTAACCTAAGAAAAAAAGGATGGGAACTAGGATTGTGGTGGGTATATGGTGGTGGTATATGGCAGCAAGGATAATGCTGGCGTGGTGGTGGTATAGGGCAGCAACGATGATGGTAGCTTGGAGGTGGTATATGGCAGCGATGAAAGAAAGTGTGGCGGCGGCGTGACAATCATGTGTACAGAAGTCGAAATTCTAAAGGACTAGACACTAAGACCAGCAACTCCACGATGATGTAACCGCAAGTTCAACTAAGAAAACAACTGAAAAGACTATGCAAAGGCTCAAATTGGTTCAGATATGATCATCTAACCCTATTTTTTTGGATTTTTCGTGGACGATAGGTATGAAGAACATATGCGACCTAACTACGAAAAACTAGTAAAATCTCACCAAGCAACCTGGAAATCTGATACCACTTGATAGAGGCGAAGTTGTCCCTGTCTTTCGATGAGATCGTGGGTATCATTTTGGTGCAGTAGACTTTGATGATCCGACTACGAACGTGTGAGGATGTCGCTCCTTAGCAATCGCTAAACCAACTCCGACAGGTTATTGACCACACCGGAGCACGATCAACCTGACCACGAAGGTCTGTTTCCTGCACGCAAACGAAGAAAAAGCAAGAAACCAAGATGCAATCAAGATATTGCGAATATAAGAGGAAAGCTTCATTGATGGAGGTGGGGTTCTGTGACGCCCTTGTATGGTCGTAGAACACAAACGAAGAATGCGAAGTTGCAGTTATGGCGAACATGTAATCTAAACAAAACCCAAGTCTAAACGGTGCCTTAAGGGCTGTTTATATGTGGGAATAGAGAGACAATTTCGTGACCCTTGGAGGAGGGGTCCGAAAACAACCCCAAACTCGGTTTCCCCACACATACTAACTCTAAAAATAGCCTATATTATGGTATTTCGAAAACACATGGGCCTGGCCCAAAAATAAGGTGGTGCAATACCTATAATAGCCTATGGACGAAATTTATAAAGTGGCGTCTTGAATATTTCGTCCAAATACTTCATGCTCTCCTTATGGTGGCTTTAGAGTGCAAAAATCACCAGTGGAAGCTCCATTGTTCTCTCCCGCGCGTGCACCTTCTTCTCCATGCTTGATCCCGCTCCAACGAATATCCTTCTTGTCCATGCTAGGTCCTTCATTCATGAGGACAACAAAAGTACCTAACTTAGGCAGCATGATATGTTCATGAACATTAGAAGTATTCCCAAGAAACAAAAGTACCTCGTAATTCAATTGGCGTGCACGAGCTCTACTAACCGGTCCAGTACGTATAGCAGCTGGGGCTGTCGGTGTAACAATGGTGTTGATGTCCTCATCAAAAGCCTCAGTACGTTGCTAGCGAACCTAAAAAAGGTGAATCGAACCTCAGGCTATTCAAAGGGAAGCTCGCATCAGTGGGTGCTTCGAAACCAATAGCATTGGATGTTGAAGAATGGCAGACCATTTTGTGGATACATTTTTCTGTAACTTCCAATTCCTTTGAACTACTCTTATTCTCGGATATTTGATACAGTTGATACGTCACCAAATTCTCTGATGGAGCGGTGATCCAAAAGTATACCGTCGAAGAGTATGAGCTTGTGGCAAAGCATGGAGGCGGCTATCCCAGTTTCATCGCTTGCTTTAGATAAATGGTAATTATCATTGATATACCATTTCATTTCTTGGTCTAATATGCGGCTAATGCAATAATCATTTTTTACTAAACTTGTAGGCTAATACAGAGTCTATGAACGCCAAATTGAGAAATGCCGCTAATGCTTTTGACTATAAGGTCCGGTCATTGGAGAAATACAACATCAATGGGTATTGCTTTCGTACCTTTGGCCAAGAGATATCTATTGCCGACCGAAAATCTACAAATTGTGGTGCCCCTGCTATCGGCGAAGGAGGTACCGAGTATTACGGAAGAGTTGAAGCAATTTATGAACTTCAATTATATGGTGAAAACCCACCGAACGTCGTAGTCTTCTAATGTTATTGGTTCCAAGCGAAGGAGACTAGAAGGACTCATGAATATATAGGGCTAGTCAAAATCAAACAAAGCACCCATTGACTTGGCTCAACAGGTGACCCAAGTTTTCTATCTACCGTGGGCCTGCCAAACTAATGAGAATATGAATGATTGGGATGTTTTTTATGAAGTGCCTCCAGACGCTAGACCACCTCCCCCAATGAAGAGGATTATGAACCTCACATTAACATAGACACATATGACGGCGAATTTTTCCAAGAAACGTTTCAAGAACCACACTACTTCACCGCAAAATAGAAGTAGACACCGACAGTGAGTCTGACTTCACTCATGAGCCAGAACAAGCAAAGCCGGAAGTAGAAGAGGTTACTGCTATGGATGATTTGTCAATGCTTTACTGATTATAGAAAGGCCTTCCACATGTTCATGCCGCTAAACCAGATGGGCACGTCATTCATGATGGCACGCGTGATAGTGATGATGATGATGCATTTATTGATCCCGGAGCATATATAGACGATCGAGACTATTATTACTTTGTATGAATCCCAACTTAATTTATGTAGCTAATATTATTCATGTCAGGTATTCAATTTTTTATATTTTAATAATTTGTTTTACTCTATTCCATGGCACGTGTTGATAGATGGTGGGTGCGGGTCTAGATCGCTCCAGGGGTACTTCTTCATCGGCAGCCCACACGAGGAGTACTTTCATTCCACCGCAATCTCCCCGTAGAGTGCTGGTAGACAGTCTGGGGACACCCGTGGGTGCTTCTTCGTTGGCGTCGTTGCCCACGTGGAGATGATGTCAGGGAGGGAAGAAGCTGAAGGGTACACGACACGACCGCGGGAGAGGTAGGAGGACTACTATGCCGTCCTCGCCGCAATGCCCACCTCATTCACCAGAGCATAGTACTACTAGGGTGGACCCGTTTGAGGTGGAGGTTATGGGTACCACGAGCCACGAGCCTCGGGTTGACGGGCCTTCGGCCCATGAGACTTTGGCCCAGAGGCTTTAGCCCACGAGACTACTTTCCCAGGGTATCCACAAGTAGACTCCCGTCCCATAGGATTCGGCCAACGAGACTCGCGGTCTAGGGGCGATGTCCCAAGAGACGTCCGGATGGTGCCGGGGATGAGTCTACTAATAGTGACCGCGAGGTGGTTGAGGGGGTCACCGTGTACTAGCGTGGTGGTACCCATCTCCTGCCCATGCTGGCGACCCACGAGTAGAGGCCGGTGATTAGGCTTGATGGGAGAAGTAAGTGCATTTAATCCTTTCTTACCTTTTGCCTTCAGGTTTCTTCAAATATCTAATGTGTTGACCTTGTCACACTGTAGGGGTTCGGATCACCCCCATGGAGTCTGCAAGCGGAACATCGTCATTGGTGTGCTTTGCCGGGAAAATTTCCCGGGGTTTGTCACGTTTCTCGGTGAGGGTCACCTTCCTCAACTAGAATTGAGCGGGGAGCACTACAAGGCTTCCCACGCCCCGCCGGACGAGATGATCGATGGTGTCTTGTGCCACACGAAGGCCGAGATGGTGATCAATAGATTTTGGGTAATTTCTTGTTTGATTGTAGAGCTTCTACAGGTGCAATGAGGGATATGAGGAGGAGGAAACCAAGGTTATCGATACCGATTGGAAGCGCCTATTACTAAACTTATGCCACGACGCTCGGCCACATGCAGTTCGATACTACTATGCATCGTGTCGTATTAAGGAGAAGTCGTCGTGCCGTGAAAAGTTTCTGAGGAAGGAGCAGTACATGAAGGTAATTACCTATTCTTAAGGCCTTGTACTTAGTTTCCTTGATTTGATTCGTAGGCGTAGCACTCAAATTTGTCTTAACTAACTTATAGGTGCACCCGAGATGGTGTACGGATAAGATGGATTGTTGGGAGGTGTTGATTGATGAGTGGTGCACAGGCCAATGGCGAGTCATCCACGACAATGCAATGGACCGGTGTGCCACACCATGAAGGCAGTGCCAACTTATTTTAGTTCACGTGGAACTTGGTTTTCTGTTTATTTCCTGATTCATGCAATTCATTCTTCATGCTAGTTTGATCCCTTTACTAATACTTTGCTCCACTCTTTTAGGCACATCAGAAGAACGTGGAGGTGCCAGAGGTGTACGACCTCTATGCCATGGCCCATACTGCCTCCTAAAGAAGGCCAAGGAATTCTTTGAGTCTAAGCTCGATCATCGAGAGAAGTTCACCAACATGTCCTTCCACCACAAGCTCGTGAGTTAGAACATGGTGGGAAGGCGAGTAAAGGGGAGGACTTTAACATGAGCCAGCAACCTTTGGATCCAGAGCTGGTGATGATATCTGGTGGCAGGAGGCCCCATGGATCGATAGCCATTCGAGATGGGCTGATACATTGTCCTCTCACTCTCCAAGAGATGAAGGCGCGCCAAACGATCTCCTGCCCCTAAGATAAGGACTCGTCTATGGCTAGTCGATCTAGCCATCGAGGTTAGTTATATGGAATCAGATAACTTTCCTCCATTACATTGTGTGTGTCCATCAACGATTGCAATGCTAATGAGGAGTGGTATTGCACGCTACTCTTTAGAGAGAGAGTGACAACACATGCTGCTCTTTTGCGGGAGAGGGACCGGGTGGCGACGGAGACGGCTCAGGCTGCGGAGGAGAAGATGGTTCGGTTGTTGGAGGAGGAGAGGGCATGGAATGAGACGGCTAACCGGGCCATGTACGAGCTCCTTCTGGTAAGTTTCTTTATCATATTAGCCAAATCAAGCATGTAATGTCCCTTTCATTACTAACTAATATGACTCACTCGTCAAAATCAAATGAGTAGTCTATGTGCGAGAATACCGGCCAAACCCTTCGTCGATGCCAGTCATTTCTACGATTGGAACAGCGAGTTTCATTTCAATGGTCATTATTTACTAGTATTAATATTTGAGTGTCATCGTGCTAATGAGACATTGCAAATTATCTCTGGTGCAGAATAGCTCACATAATTATCTTAGTTAGGTCAAAAATGGCATAATAACCTGGGCTAGCTCATAAATGTCATATACTTAGCTTATTTTCCTCCAAAATGACATAATAAGCCTAAAAATGGCATACAAAGACATACAGAATAGTAGAGGAAAGAGAAGAAAAAGAAAGAATATAAGAATAAGAATAAGCGTTCTTCTTCTTTCTTTCTTCTCTTTTTCTTTTCGTTCTTCTTTTCCTTATTTTTCTTCTTATTTTTCTTCGTATTCTTCTTCTTCTAATCCTCCTCTTCTTCTTCTAGTCTTATTCTTCTTCTTCTTCTTCTTCTTCTTCTTCTTCTTTTTCATCTTCATCATCATCATCATCATCATCATCATCATCATCATCATCTTATTATTATTATTATTAATATTATTATTCTTATTCTTCTTCTTCATCATCATCATCATCATCTTCTTCTTCTTCTTCTTCCTCTTCTTAGCTATTTATCCTCCAAAATGATATAATTAGGTTATTTAGTTCATTTATGACATAATTAGCTTAGTTAGGTCACAAATGGCATAATAACATTGGTTAGCTCATAAATATTATATACTTAGCTTGTTTTCTTCTTCTTCTTCTTAGCTAATTACCCTCCAAAATGACATAATTGGCTTATTTAGTTCATTTACGACATAATTAGCTTAGTTAGGTCACAAATGGAATAATAACCTTGGTTAGCTCATAAATGTTATATACTTAGCTTTTTTCCTCTAAAATGACATAATTAGCTTAGTTAGGTCAAAAGTATCATAATAACCTTGGTTGGCTCATAAATGTCATATACTTAGCTTATCTTCCTCCAAAATGACATAATTAGCTTAGTTAGGTTAGAAATGGCATAATAACCTTGGTTAGCTCATAAATGTCATATACTTAGCTTGTTTTTCTCTAAAACGACATAATTAACTTAGTTAGGTCAAAAATGGCATAATAACCATGATTACCTCATAAATGTCATAGACTTAGCTTATTTCCCTAAAAAATGACATAATTAGCTTAGTTAAGTTACAAATGGCATAATAACCTTGGTTAGATCATAAAGGCACATACTTAGCTTGTTTTCCTCTAAAATGACATTATTAGCTTAGTTAGGTAAAAAAATGGCAGAAAAACCTTGGTTAGCTCATAAATGTCATGTACTTAAAGGAAGTGAGTCTAGCTCACTTGGCTAGTGGAGTGGATGTACAACCCAACCACCCAGGTTGAAGTCCCCACGGAAGCGAATTTGGGTTCTTATTATTTAAAAAAACTCGCTGTGGGGGCTTCCCTTATAGTTTTCCTTCAAAAAAATTGTCATGTACTTAGCTTATTTTCTTCCAAAATGATATAATAAGCTCAAAAATGGCATAAAAGCAAAAATAAAGAATAAAAGCTGAAAGAGTAGAAAAAAGAAGTAAAGAAGAAAACAAAGCTTCTTCTTTCTTTCTTATTACAATTTTCCTCCTTTTTCTTTTCTTCTTCTTCTTCTTCTTCTTACATTCTTCTTCTTCGTCGTCTTCTTCTTCTCCTTCTTCTTCTAATCTTCTTATTTTTCAGATTCAGATTCTTCTAGTCTTCTTCTTCTTGTTCTTCTTCTAGTATTCTTCTTCTTCTTTGTAATCTTATTCTTCTTGTTCTAGCCTTCTTCTTCTTCTTCTTCTATTCTTCTTCTACTACTACTACTACCACCACCACTACTACTACTACTTCTTCTTCTTCTTATTCTTCTTCTTCTTCATCATCATCTTCTTCATCTCCTTTTTCTTCTTCTTCTTCTTCTTGTTCTTTTAGCCCTCGTCTTCTTCTTCTACTTTTCTTCTTCTTCTTCTTCTTCTAACTTTCTTATTCTCATTTTGCAGATTTGATTCACTTCATGGAAGTTGGCATTGATGGACTTCTACTATTTAATTTTTGTTTCAATTTGTATGGATGAATATTATGATGTTTGAAACTATGTGTATATATGGATGAACAATATGAAGCTAGCCTATTTGTTGTCTTGCTCAATATTTTCACGATGATGTTGGATGCATGGCCTATGCTTCTTATATGATGTTTGAAACTATATATGATGCTTGAAATTATATATATCATAGATGTATTCTGAAAATGCACGGAAATAACTGAAAACAAACAAAAAAGTGCCAATATAGGCATTCTACCATCTGCGAACCAATGACAAAGGCCTTTGCCATCGGCGAGCCGATGACAAAGGTTTCACATGACAGCTATGCCTGCAACCTGGGAGCACCAGGTCTGACACATTTGGTCACTTTGGCGTCAGCTAGAAGTAGGCCGACGACAAAGGGAGTTATGGGCAGACGGCAAAGGGCCTCACAGGTAGTTGACAAAGGGCGTTGCAGGTACGCTGACAGAGGTAGTAGTGACGTCAGCTTGCAGACGGCAAAGGCTGTCATTAGCTGGCGGACGGCAAACGATGCCCCGAGCAACCCTGATGCTTCACATCCGTGATGACGACGACAGTAAGTTTTCTCCAGGGCAAACTTCTCCATGTGAAACCGCACAGAGCAACCTCGGTGCTTCACATCCGTGATGACTGCGTGTTCTTCTTACCAAATGCATACTTACCCTCGTACGTGCTAGCCCTATTATGCCACATACTTAGATTATTTTCCTCAAGAAAGACATACTTAGCTATTTTTTGTCAAAAATGTCATAATTAGCTTATTTAGTTCATTTATCACATAATCATCTTAGTTAGGTCAAAAATGGCATAATAACCTGGGCTAGTTCATAAATGTCATATACTTAGCTTCTTTTCCTCCAAAATGACATAATAAGCCTAAAATGGTAGACAAAGACAGAAAGAATAGAAGAGGAAACAGAAGAAAAAAAAGAATATAAGAAGAAGAATAAGCTTCTTCTTTCTTTCTTCTCTTTTTCTTTTTGTTCTTCTTTTCCTTATTTTTCTTCTTATTTTTCTTCTTATTGTTCTTCTTCTAATCCTCTTCTTCTTCTTCTTCTAGTCTTATTCTTCTTCTTCTTCTTCTTCTTCTTTTTCATCTTCATCATCATTTTCGTCATCATCATCTTATTATTATTAATAATATTAGTATTATTATTCTTCTTCATCATCATGTTTTTCATCATCATCATCTTCTTCTTCTTCTTCTTCTTGGATATTTATCCTCCAAAATGACATAATTAGGTTATTGAGTTCATTTATGACATAATTAGCTTAGTTAGGTCACAAATGGCATAACAACCTTGGTTAGCTCATAAATATTATATACTTAGCTTGTTTTCGTCTTCTTCTTCTTAGCTAATTACCCTCGAAAATGACATAATTAGCTTATTTAGTTCATTTATGACATA
This sequence comes from Hordeum vulgare subsp. vulgare, assembly GCF_904849725.1. NCBI lineage: Eukaryota > Viridiplantae > Streptophyta > Magnoliopsida > Poales > Poaceae > Hordeum > Hordeum vulgare. The sequence goes on along the minus strand of NC_058524.1, from coordinate 363,354,923 downwards.
ATTAGCTTAGTTAGGTTACAAATGGCATAATAACCTTGGTTAGATAATAAATGGCATATACTTAGCTTGTTTCCTCTAAAATGACATTATTAGCTTAGTTAGGTAAAAAAATGGCAGAAAACCTTGGTTAGCTCATAAATGTCATGTACTTAAAGGAAGTGAGCCTAGCTCACTTGGCTAGTGGAGTGGATGTACAACCCAGCCGCGCAGGTTAAAGTCCCCACGGGCGCAAATTTGGGTTCTTATTATTTTGAAAAAACTCGTTGTGAGGGTTTCCCTTACAGTTTTCCTTCAAAAAAACTGTCATGTACTTAGCTTATTTTCCTCCAAAATTATATAATAAGCTCAAAAAGGGAACAAAAAAAGAAAGAAAGAATAGAAGATGAAAGAGTAGAAAAAGAAAGAAGAAAACAAGAAAAATTAGCTTCTTCTTTCTTTCTTATTATTATTTCCCTCCTTTTTGTTCTTCTTCTTCTCCTTCTTCTTCTTACATTCTTCTTCTCCGTCTTCTTCTTCTTCTTCTTCTTCTTCTTCTTCTTCTTCTTCTAGTCTTCTTCTTCTTCAGATTTTGATTCTTCTAGTCTTCTTCTTCTTCTTCTTCTTCCTCTTCTAGTATTCTTCTTCTTCTTCGTATTCTTATTCCTCTTGGTCTAGCCTTCTTCTTCTTCTTCTAGTCTTCTTCTTCTTCTTCTTCTACTACTACTACTACTACTACCACCACCACCACCACCACCACCACCACCACGACTACCACCACCACCACTACTACTACTACTACTTCTTCTTCTTCTTCTTCATCCATCTTCTTCATCTCCTTTTTCTTCTTCTTCTTCTTCTTATAGCCCTCTTCTTCTTCTTCTTCTTCTAGTTTTCTTCTTCTTCTTCTTCTAACTTTCTTATTCTCATTTTGCAGATTTGATTCACTTCATGGAAGCTGGCTTTGATGGACATTATCATGTTTGAAACTATGATGAACATTATGATGTTTGAAATTGTGTGTATATATGGATGAACAATATGAAGCTAGCCTATTTGTTGTCTTGCTCAATATTTTCACGATGATGTTGGATGCATGGCCTATGCTTCTTATATGATGTTTGAAACTATATATGATGCTTGAAATTATATATATCATAGATGTATTTTGAAAATGCATGGAAATAACTGAAAACAAAGAAAAAAGTGCCAATATAGGCATTTTACCATCTGCCAACCGATGACAAAGGCCTTTGCCATCGGCGAGCCGATGGCAAAGGTGACACATGGCGGCTACGTGTGCAACCTGGGAGAACCAGGTCTGACACATTTGGTCACTTTGCTGTCAGCTAGAAGTAGGCAGACGGCAAAGGGAGTTGTGGGCAGATGGAAAAGGGCCTCACTGGCAGTTGACAAAGGGCATTGGAGGTAGGCTGGCAGAGGTAGCAGTGACGTCAGCTGGCAGACGGCAAAGTTTGTCGTTAGCCACCTAAAGGGGTTGACAGCTATTCGATGTCTTCTAGCCCCCTTGTCATATTCTGGTCTAGAAATACTGACAGCAAAGGTCTTCGTTGTCCGTTGCCTCCCGGCTGACGGCAAAGAGGGTCCTTACCGTGACTTTCAGTGACGAAAATAGGGCCGTCAGCGAGCGGACGACAAAGGTCTTTGTTGTTCCTGAACTGGTCATTTGCCGTTCGCTATGGTCGCGCAACGTCGCCCGAAGTTTCCTCTATCACGTTCATCGTCGTTGGCGAGCAGCTGCTCATTCCCGTCCAACTCCACCTCCCCTCGACTGGCAACTCGTTCCTGATTCCATCCCCAGAACTCTCGGGCCGCGTCGTGCCCTCCTCCGCTGTCGGTGAGCACCTCCTCCTCCCTGTCGCGAGGAAGGACTTCACACATGGGTTCCACTTGTCATCCTCTCCCATGTCTCTTGTCCCTCTATTTCTCACTGACTGGCATTGTAACGTGCTAGATGTGGCACTTTCCATATTTGGGGACGAGGCCTTAATATGGGAAGAGGCGCATCTTGGCGTTTTGCAAGTACAGAAATCGATGCATTGCATCCAAGAAGGGATGAGTATATGGAATGTCTTACAATCGCCACAAATTAAGTTGCAAGTCACTCAATAGTTTATTTCAAATCATCCCATGAGTCAGGGTCCAACTACGGAAAAGTTAAACGATAAAATTGCAACGATTTGTGTTGCTAGGCCCAAGAGAAGACCAACGGCCTTTAATCATCGGGGTACGCCACGTACATACGCCCACTGCCTTCGTTGAATTCCCGCTGCAATTGTGTAGCATCACAAGCCTCTAGATCTACTGTACCTGGACCTATTGTGGTGTCGTAATCTGTGAGCCACGAGGACTCACAAATCTTATGACCATGATAGCGGTACTAATTAAGTTATTGGGCGTGGAAGGTGGAGTGGTTGAGGTTGGGACAACACTAAGCATGTATGGTGGATAACTTACGAGAACATAAAGTAAAGTGATTGCTCTACATCACGGTCGTGATCTAGTAATAATCACTAAGTGATCGTGAACACCTACTTACGTCAGTCATAACCCCACCGTGTTCTAGATCGAAGAGGGAGCTCCGAAAGAAACTGTCACGGTTACACACACGGTTGGCACGTTTTAAGTAAGTCATTTCAAGTTATCTAGAAACGGGTGTTAAACAAAGTTTCCACGGTGCCACATAACCGCGGGCACGAATTTGTGAAAGATTTAACCCTACAGGGGTGCTCCAAATAATCAATCACAAATTACCACATAGGAAGCCTCGACACTTAAACTCGTGATCTCCTTGGATTCCATAGTTGAAAAGCTCAACTCTGAGATAGCCCAAAGCATCACCGGAATCACGGTGCACAAGATATATCGATAAGGTAAAAACAAGTCCAACAAGACCACCCGACGTGTCGACGAACCCAATAGGACTCGCGTATCTCGTTCTCAAGACACGACCGGATGAGCGCAATGAATGGCGGTCTGATAGATATCTCCCGAATTGCCCCATGTTGGCCACGCACACAACTCTTGTTTGGACCAACACTCATGAGGAGCAATGGCTTGGGGGTTGATTGATTATCCTCCGGGTAGCTATTCACTATGATTTTCATTATTAGTTTTTTAGCAAATACAGTACCAAAGTTGGGTCTTGCCATACACGCCTTAATCCAAAACGATCTATCAAGGGGGTCCCCATAACAAACCCACGCGTGTTAGGAATGTTCAATTATGGAATATAACACCTGTAGCCGAACCTAGGGCCGAAAAAGTGGAACAAAACACCGAGCAAAAGTCCAAGCCTTCCACCTTTTACCAAGTAAGATGATAATCAAAATTCCCATGTTGTCACATGGACCAGCCCGCACCTGCAACTAGTAATGCTCTAAAGATAGTTGAGCAAGCGCTATCCTAGCTAATCAATGTTTGCTAAGAGGTGAAGGCTTAGCGGTTTTCATGGCAATGTTTGGAGGTTTAATATTCAGCTGGTAGGCAGCGATAATTAACAATTGAAACGATTCATCTAGGCATAACAAAATTAGAAACAATATTAAGATCACAATCATCTTGCCTGTTGGAACTTCTGAGTGGAACAATTCTTGCTCTTACTGAACGTACTCAACGGAATCCTCGCACTTGTTCCCAGCACCCGATGCTACCTAAAAGAAAATATACATTCAATGAACACACAACAAGTAACAATGCTTCAAACAACATGATGCATGAGTGTGGCACGAAAGAAAACATGGCATGGATACACTAGTCACCTTTCTCGTGCATTTATTTAGTTGTTAGTTTTCTAGACGAACCCTCAAGTTAGTTTGTTTGGACATGCATCAACAATGCATAAATAGATGCATCATGAGAAAATGGTGCAAAAAGATATAAAGAACGTCGCGAACCGAGCTACAGATCTCTCAAAATCACAAAACAAGGTATGAAAGACAACAATGACTAAACAACATTTGAGAGCGAGCTATGGGCATATTTTTGGCATTCAAAGTATGCCAATGGACATAGCACAAAATTCGAGCTACAATATAACTAAAATATGTGCAAAACAACAAAGCACAACTCACACAATGCACAAAACAAAACAACACCCAATATGTCCACTAACAACAACATACCACTATGAACATGTGAAAACTAGCAGCTACAGCCACTCAATGGGTTCAACCAAGACATGAATATAAAGCTATCAAAGAGCACTATAATCAATAACTAACAGAAACTTTGATAGGCTCATAACTCATTGGTAATCAATCTCTCAACGTGCAAGAAATATTACAGTTTTGGACTTTGTGAAAATCTCAGTTTGCACTTGCAGTTTTTAATTTGGTGAAATGTTGGCAGCAACAAAACACTATTCTACAACAAGGGACATGACATGACATTTAACAGGGTGATAGCGGGCAACATCTACTATAAGACATTAGCACTGAGCATGAGCTGAAATGTCAAAAAAAACATGGTAGCATCCCCTAAACATGGCATGAAAATTACTACAAATTCTCAAAGTTAGTCAAAATCACAAAGGGGATTTGCAGCACATTATAACATCATAACAACTTTAATGGGGAAACAATCTATGATGCAAAATCTATTTGTCAAGGTAAAGGCACCAATTGAAACAGGGTTATAAAGACAACAATTCATGGCATTTGAACAAACAAAAAGGGGCAATATATCCACAGGAATCATCAACACAACATGGGAAGAAAATAACAGATTCCAACACTTTTATGATCTCAGCCTTCTTAGCTATTTTGCAGCAAGAAACCCACTATGATACAAGACCATCATTCCAAACAAAATTACAAGGGCCTAGTGCCCACAGAACATTAATACTTTCATGCGGACAAGTTCAACATATCTTGCAAGAAGTAATTCATGTGAAAAAGACAAAATGAGACATTATCACAAAACACAATTTATACAAACTTGTTCAAATGCTAAAACCGATACCACCATTGGATTCAATGGATTTTTCTACCCCAAAATCATCTATCATAAGCATATTGTATTGTTGTCAAAACTGCCACGAAATGCACTCACAATCTTGTAACCACTCATATCCCAGAAATGGCATGTACTAGGTTATGACAGATTTGGAAATATCCAAATATGGCAATATTCCCTAACTGGAAATATTCCAGAAACACTCAGAAACAAAACAAAATGATTAACATAAAAAAACACCAGGCCCACCTGGCATTTGACACCAGGGCATTTGGGTCTCACAAGTGGGGTCGTGCCCAGTGTTAGTGGTGGCTAAATAAATTGGGAAACAATGGGCGAGCTGGGATGCGAACCCACGACCTCTCATTCGTTCCACGGGTGCTCTACCACTGGGCTCGGGGTCTTTTGACCCGGCTCCTCTTGCTGCTCATCTTCCTTCCGACGACAGGGAAGAGAACGGCGCCCGTGGAGAGTGGGCCGACAGCATGCAGTGAGGCGTGGTGCCGGTGGGGTTGCAGGATCTGTTGGGGAACGTTGCATGGGGAACAAAAAATTTCCTATGCACACGAAGACTTATCATGGTGATGTCCATCTACGAGTGGAGATTTGGATCTATGTACCCTTGTAGATCGCAAAGCAGGAAGCGTTAAGATACGCGGTTGATTTAGTGGAACGTCTTCACGTCCCTCAAACCGTTCCACGAACCACCACGCGATCGGTCCCACAATCCGTTGCAATAGTACCAAATGGACGGCGCCTCCATGTTCAGCACACGTACAACTCGATGATGATCTCAACCTTCTTGATCCAGCAAGCAAGACGAAGAAGTAGATGAGTTCTCCGGCAGCATGACGGTGCTCCGGTGGTGGTGATTATCTACTCTTGTAGGGCTCCGCCCGAGCTCTGCAGAAATCCAATCTAGAGGTGAAACTGTGTGGTTTAGGCTAGAGTTGCACGTGGCAAAGATGTGTATCAATAAGCCCTAAATCACCACTATATATAGGAGGGAGGGGGAGGGGCTAGCCTTGAGGGAAAAGGCCCTCAAGGGTGCGCCGGCCGCCAGGGAGGAGGAGGACTCCTCCTCCAATTCGGCTTGGGAAGGAGGAGTCCTCCTCTTCCTTCCCACCTCCGTCTTTCCTTTTTCTTTTTCTTTTCTTTTGTTATTTCCTTTATGTGGCGCCATAGCCCTCTTGGGCTGACTCCACTAGCCCACTTAGGACTTGTGGCGCCACCCTAGGGCCTTGGGCTCACTCCCGGTTGGGTGGGCCCCTCCCGATAAACACCCGGAACCCATTCATCACTCCCGGTACACTATGGGAATTGCCCGAAACTTTCCGGTGACCAAATGAAACCATCCTATATATCAAACTTTGTTTCTGGACCATTCTGAAACCCTAGTGACGTCCGTGATCTCATCCAGGACTCCGAACAACATTCGACAACCACACACATATAACTCAAATATACTAAAACATCAGCGAACCTTAAGTGTGCAGACCCTGCGGGTTCGAGAACTATCTAGACATGACCCGAGGTACTCCTCGGTCAGTATCCAATAGCGGGACCTGGATGCCCATATTGGATCCTACATTTTCTCCGAAGATCTTATCGGTTGAACCTCAGTGTCAAGGATTCATATAATCCCATATGTCATTCCCTTTGTCCTTTGGTATGTTACTTGCCTAAGATTTGATCGTCGGCATCCGCATAACTATTTCAATCTCGTTACCGGCAAGTCTCTTTTCTCGTTCCGTAATACAAGATCCCGTGACTTACACTTAGTCACATTTCTTGCAAGGCTTGTGTGTGATGTTGTATTACCGAGTGGGCCCCGAGATACCTCTCCGTCACACGGAGTGACAGATCCCAGTCTTGATCCATACTAACTCAACGGACACCTTCGGAGATACCTGTAGAGTACGTTTACGTTGTGATGTTTGATACACACAAGGTATTCCTCCAGTGCCAGTGAGTTATATGATCTCATGGTCATAGGAATAAATACTTGACACGCAGAAAACAATAGCAATAAAATGACTCGATCAATATGCTACATACATACTTTGGGTCTATTCCATCACATGATTCTCCTAATGATGTGATCCCGTTATCAAGCAATAACACTTGTCTATGGTCAGGAAACCTTGACCATCTTTGATCAACGAGCTAGTCAACTAGAGGCTTACTAGGGACAGTATTTTGTCTATGTATCCACACATGTATTTGTGTTTCCAATCAATACAATTATAGCATGGATAATAAACGATTATCATGAACAAAGAAATATAATAATAACTAATTTATTATTGCCTCTAGGGCATATTTCCAACAGTATCCCACTTGCACTAGAGTCAATAAGCTAGTTCACATTACCATGTGAATTTAACGAATCCAACACCCATATAGTTATGGGGTTTGATCACGTCTTGCTCGTGAGAGAGGTTTTAATCAACGGTTCTGAATCTTTCAGATCCGTGTGTGCTTTACAAATCTTTATGTCATCTTATAGATGTTGCTACTACTTGTTATTCGGAAATACTCCAAATATCTACTCTACTATACGATTCCGTTTTACCACTCAGAGTTATTCGGATTAGTGTCAAAGCTTGCATCAACGTAACCCTTTACAACGAACTCTTTAATCACCTCCATAATCAAGAAAAATTCCTTAGTCCACTAGTTACTAAGGACATCTTTGACCGCTATTTTAGTGATTCAATCTTTGATCACTCCTTGTACCCCTTGACAGACTCATGGCAAGGCACACATCAGGTGCGGCACACAACATGGCATACTTTCGAGCCTACGGCTAAGGCATAGGGGACGACCTTCGTCCTTTCTCTTTCTTCTGCCATGGTCGGGATTTTTGAGTCTTACTCAAATTCACACCTTACAACACAGCCAAGAAATCCTTCTTTGCTGATCTATTTTGAACTCCTTCAAAAACTTGTCAAGGCATGCATTTTCTTGAAAGTTATATTAAGCGTTTTGATCTATCTCTATAGATCTTGATGCTCAATGTTCAAGTAGCTCTATCTAGGATTTCATTTAAAAACTCCTTTCAAACAACCCTTTATGCTTCACAGAAATTCTACATTACTTCCGATCTACAATATGTCAACCACATATAATTTATCAGAAATTCTATAGTGCTCCCACTCACTTCTTTGGAAATACAAGTTTCTCACAAACCTTGTATAAACCCAAAACCTTTGATCATCTCATCAAAGCGTATATTCCAACTCCGAGATGCTTGCACCAGTCCATAGAAAGATCGCTAGAGCTTGCATACTGGTTAGCATCCTTAGGATTGACAAAACCTTTTGCTTGTATAACATACAACCTTTCCTCAAGGAAACCGTCGAGGAAACAATGTTTTGACATCCTATGTGCAATATTTCACAAATAATGCAGCATCTACTAACATAGTTCCAACAGGCTTTTAGCATCGCTATGAGTGAGAAAGTCTCATCATAGTCAACTCTTTGAACTTGTCGGAAACATCCTTCCGACAAGTCGAGCTTTTCATAATGGTGACCTTTCACCATCATCGTCTGTCTTTCTTTCAAAGATCCATCTTTACTTAATAGTCATACAACCATCAAGTAGTTCTTCCAAAGTCTACACTTTGTTTTGATACATGGATCCTCTCTCGGATTTCATGGCCTCTAGCCATTTGTCAGAATCTGGGCGCGCCATCGCTTCTCCATAGCTCGTAGGTTCATTGTTGTTCAACAACATGACCTCCAAGACAGGGTTACCATACCACTCTGCAACAGTACGCGACCTTGTCGACCTACGAGGTTTGTAGTAACTTGATCCGAAGCTCTAATGATCACCATCATCAGCTTCCACTTCAATTGGTGTAGGCGCCACACGAACAACTTCCTGCGCCCTGCTACATACTGGTTGAAGTAACGGTTCAATAACCTCATCAAGTTCCACCACTCTCCCACTCAATTCTTTCGAGAGAAATCTTTCCTCGAGAAAGGACCCATTTCTAGAAACAAACACTTTGCTTCCAGATCTGAGATAGGAGATGTACCCAACTGTTTTGGATATCCTATGAAGATGCATTTATCCGCTTTGGGTTCAAGCTTATCAGACTGAAACTTTTTCACATAAGCGTCGCAGCCCCAAACTTTCAAGAAACGACAGCTCAGGCTTCTCCAAACCGTAGTTCATACTATGTCATCTCAACGGAAATACGCTATGTAAAGTGAATAATGTTGTCTCTAATGCATAACCCATCAATGATAGTGGTAATTCGATAAGAGACATCATAGTATGCACCATATCAAATAGGGCGCGGCCATGACGTTCGTACACACCATCAAACTATGGTGTTCTAGGTGGCATGAATTGCAAAAACAATTTTCACATTGTCTTAACTGTGTACCAAAACTCGCAACTCAGATATTCATCTCTATGATCATATCGTAGAGAGTTTATACTCTTGTCACGATGATCTTCACTCTGAAACAGCTTTGAACTTTTCAACATTTCAGACTTGTGACTCATCAAGTAAATACTCCTCTATCTACTCAAATCGTCTCTGAAGTAACAACATAATGATATCCACTGCGTGCCTCAGCACTCATTGGACTACACACATCAAAAATGTATTATTTCCAACAAGTTACTTTCTTGTTTCATGTGGTATGATTTGCATGTCTCAAGTGATTCAAAAACAACTGATTCCAAACGATCCATCTCTATGGAGTTTCTTCATGCGTTTATACCAATAGGTATGGTTTGCATGTCTCAAACGTTTCAAAAATGAGTGAGTACAAAGATCCATCACTATGGAGCTTCTTCATGCACTTTATACCGACATGACTCAAGCGGTAGTGCCACAAGTAGTGTTACTATCATTACTGCTTTGTATCTTTTGGCACCAATATTATGAACATGTGTAACACTACGATCGAGATTCAATAAACCATTGAGGGTAATTATTCAAGCAAATAGAATAACTATTATTCCTTTTAAATGAATACTCGTATTGTAATAAACACGATCCCATCATGTTCATGCCCAATGCAAACATTAAATAACAATTATTTAGGTTTAACACCAATCCCAATGGTAGAGGGAGCGTGCGATGTTTAAATCACATCAACCTTGGAAACACTTCCAACACGTATCGTCACCTCGCCTTTAGCTAGTCTCCGTTTATTCCATAGCTTTCATTTCGAGTTACTAATCACTTAGCAACCGAACCGGTATCCAATACCCTCGTGCTACTAGGAGTACTAGTAAATTACACATCAATAAAATATATATCAAATATACTTCTGTCTGCTTTGCCATCCTTCTTATCTACCAAGTATCTAGGGTAGCTCCGCCTCAGTGAACGTTCCCCTCATAACAGAAGCACTTACTCTCGGGTTTTGGTTCAATCTTGGGTTTCTTCATTAGAGCAACAACTGGTTTGCCATTTCTTGAAGTATCCCTTCTAGCCCTTGCCCTTCTTAAAACTAATGGTTTTACTAACTATCAACAATTGATGCTCCTTCTTGATTTCTAATTTTGCAATGTCAAACATTGCGAAGCTCTCAAGGATCATCATATCTATCCTTGATATGTTATAGTTCATCAGGAAGCTCTAGCAGCTTGGTGGCAGTGACTTTGGAGAAACATCACTGTCTCATCTCGAAGATTAACTCCCACTTGATTCAAGCGATTGTTGTACTCAGACAATATGAGCACATGCTCAAGGATTGAGATTTTCTCCTTTACTTTGTAGACAAAGAATCTTGTCGGAGGTCACATACCTCTCTACAAGGGCACGAGCATGAAATCTCAATTTCATCTCTTAGAACATCTCTTATGTTCGGTGACATTTCAAAATGTCTTGCTTCTAAGCCATTAAGTATTACGCACTAAACTATCACGTAGTCATCAAAAACGTGTATGTCAGATGTTTGCAACATCCACAAACGATGCTCGAGGTGCAACACACCGAGTGGTGCATTAAGGACATAAGCCTTCTGCGCAGCAATGAGGACAATCCTCAGTTTTACGGACTCGGTCCGCAAAGTTGCTACCATCATCTCCCAACTAAAATTTCTCTAGGAACATATACAAAACAGTAGAGCTATAGCGCAAGCTACATCATAATTCGCAAAGACCTTTTTACTATGTTCATGATAATTAGTTCAATTAATCATATTACTTAAGAACTCCCACTCAAAAAAATACATCTCTCTAGTCATTTGAGTGGTACATGATCCAAATTCACTAACTGAAGTCCGATCATCACGTGAGTTGAGAATAGTTTCAGTGGTAAGCATCTCTATGCTAATCATACCAACTATACGATTCATGCTCGACCTTTCAGACTCATATGTTTCGAGGCCATGTCTGTACATGCTAGGCTCGTCATGTTTAACCCGAGTGTTCCACGCGTGCAACTTTTTTGCACCCGTTGTATGTGAACGTTGAGTCTATCACACCCGATCATCACGTGGTGTCTCGAAACGACGAACTACCGCAACGGTGCACAGTCGAGGAGAACACAATTTCATCTTGAAATTTTAGTGATAGATCACCTTATAATGCTACTGTCATTCTAAGAAAAATAAGGTGCATAAAAGGATTAACATTTCATGCAATTCATAAGTGACATGATATTGGCATCATCTCGTGCTTCTTGATCTCCATCACCAAAGCACCGGCATGATCTTCTTTTCACCGGCGCCACACCATGATCTCCATCAATGTGTCGCCATCAAGGTTGTCTTGTTATCTATGCTATTACTACTAAAGCTACGACCTAGCAATATAGTAAACAAATCTGCAAACACAAACGTTAGTTTAAAGACAACCCTATGGCTCCTGTCGGTTGCCGTAGCATCGATGTGGAAGTCAACATTAACTATTACAACATGATCATCTCATACATCCAATATATCACATCACATCATTGCCCATATCATATCACAAGCATACCCTCCAAAAGCAAGTTAGACGTCCTCTAATTTGTGGTTGCATGTTTTACGTGGCTGCTATGGGTATCTAGTATGATCGCATCTTACTTACTGAAAAACCACAACGGAGATGTGCAAATTGCTGTTTAACCTCTCCAAGGACTGCCTCGGTGAGAACCAATTCAACTAAAGTTGAAGAAACCGACACCCGCCAGTCATATTTATGCAACGAGGTTGCATGTCAATCGATGAAACCAAGCTCTCGTAAGCGTACGAGTTATGTCGGTCCGGGCCGCTTCAATCCAACAATACCACCGAATCGAGAAAAGACTAAGGAGGGCAGCAAATCGAACATCACCGTCCACAAAACCTTTTGTGTTCTACTCGAGATAACATCTACGCATGAACCTAGCTCATGATGCCACTGTTTGGGAACGTTGCATGGGAAACAAAAAATTTCCTACGCACACGAAGACCTATCATGGTGATGTCCATCTACAAGTGGAGATTTGGATCTACGTACCCTTGTAGATTGCACAGTAGGAAGCGTTAAGAAACGCGGTTGATGTAGTGGAACGTCTTCACGTCCCTTGAACCGTCCCATGAACCGTCCCGCGATACATCCCATGACCCGTTCCGATCTAGTGCCCCACGGACGGCACCTCCGCGTTCAGCACACGTACAACTCGACAATGATCTCGGCCTTCTTGATCCAACAAGCAAGACGGAGAAGTAGATGATTTCTCCAACAGCGTGACGGTGCTCCGGTGGTTGTGATGATCTACTCCTGCAGGGCTCCGCCCGAGCTCCGCAAAAATTCAATCTAGAGGTAAAACTGTGTGGTTTAGGCTAGAGTTGCACGTGGCAAAGTTGTGTCTCAAAAAGCCCTAAACGACCACTATATATAGGAGGGAGGGGGAGGGGCTAGCCTTGAGGGACAATGCCCTCAAGGGTGCACCAGCCGCCAGGGAGGAGGAGGACTCCTCCTTCAATAGGGTTTGGGAAGGAGGAGTCCTCCTCTTCCTTCCCACCTCCCTCTTTCGTTTTCCTTTTTCTTTTATTTTTGTATTTTCTTTATGTGGAGCCATAACCCTCTTGGTCAGACTCCACCAGCCCACTAAGGACTTGTGGCACCACCCTAGGGCCTTGGGATCACTCCCGGGTTCTTGGGCCCCTCCCGGTAAACACCCGGAACCCATTCGTCACTCCCGGTACACTGCCGGAATTGCTCGAAACTTTCCGGTGACCAAATGAAACCATCCTATATATCAATCTTCGTTTCCAAACCATTCCGGAAACCGTCGTGACGTCTGTGATCTCATCCGGGACTCCGAACAACATTCGGTAACCACACACATATAACTCAACTATACTAAAACATCATCGAACCTTAAGTGTGCAGACACTTCGGGTTCGAGAACTATGTAGACATGACCCGAGGCACTCCTCGGTCAATATCCAATAGAGGGACCTGGCTGCCCATATTGGATCCTACATATAATCCCGTATCAGTTGAACCTCGATGTCAAGGATTCATATAATCCCGTATGTTATCCCCTTTGTCCTTTGGTATGTTACTTGCCCGATATTTGATCGTCGGCATCCGCATACCTATTTCAATCTCGTTACCGTCAAGTCTCTTTTCTCGTTCCATAATACAAGCTCCCGTGACTTACACTTAGTCACATTGCTTGCAAGGCTTGTCTGTGATGTTGTATTACCGAGTGGGTCCCGAGATACCTCTCCGTCACACGGAGTGACAAATCCCAGTCTTGATCCATACTAACCCAATGGACACGTTCGGAGATACCTGTAGAGTACCTTTATAGTCACGCAGTTACGTTGTGACATTTGATAGACACAAGGTATTCCTCCGGTGCCAGTGATCTATATGATCTCATGGTCATAGGAATAAATACTTGACACGTAGAAAACAATAGCAATAAAATGACACGATCAATATGCTACGTACATAGTTTGGGTCCAGTCCATCACATGATTCTCCTAATGGTGTGATCGCGTTATCAAGCGACAACACTTGACTATGGTCAGGAAACCTTGACCATCTTTGATCAACGAGCTAGTCAATTAGGGGCTTACTGGGCACACTATTTTGTCTATGTATCCACACATGTATTTGTGTTTCCAATCAAAACAATTATGGCATGAATAATAAACAATTATCATGAACAAAGAAATACAATAATAACTAATTTATTATTGCCTCCAGGGCATATTTCCAATAGGATCCCGAGGGGGGTCCATCCCCATAACAAGGGAGCAACAACATGCACACGATCTAGGGAGGCCGGGGCACTCGAGCTGGAGCTCGTGCCCGGCTCGAGGCCATGCGCAAGGTGGGCCACGGAGCGGCTCCGGGGCTGCGGGGGTGCGCACGAAGATGCTACGGGAGTGCCACCATGCTGAGGGAGGAATGGACTGCAGGGAGGATCTAGGGCACCGAGGGAAACTTATACAGCGGCTGCATGCCGAAAGGGCGTCAAATTACCGGACATCTCACGTGGCTCCTGTGGATCGCCTGTTGTACAGAGGTGAACGATGCCTTGGCGTTGGTGGGTTGCGAGGCTGCTGCGGGCTGCACTGGCTAGCTGCTGCTAGACGTGGAGAGAGGAAGAGGCCGAGGAGGCTAGCCTCTCTCTCCCTCAGAAAAATAATTGTTTTTCTTTTTAATAAAAACAGCCACAAACAATTTAAAATGCCACGGGGAATGTAAAATGTTTTTAGGGAGACAAAAATATGTTTGCACTCACCAAAACGAGTCTTAATTTGTAAAAAAGGTCTTGGTATTTTTCGAGCTAACAAAATAAAACACACATATTAAAATTGGACTCTGTTTTTACAAAGATACAAAAGGCAAAATATTCAAACAGGACTTAGGACATTTTAGAATGCATAGCAGAATATTTAGAAGAAGGATAGCTTTTTTTTACTGAGAAGAAAAGGACAGTGCATCACAACATACATAGCATTACTAAATGAAAATTTTAGGCGAAAAGGAACTTAGGGAGGTTTTTTACGCACTACAAAATCCCACATGCAAGTACACCTCCCACACATACACTCACATCACAACAACACACAAGCTTACGATGCAACAAAATGATATGAAGATTATGATGCCATGATGCAAAATGATAAGGGGCTTAATAATTATTGAACTCAAACACATGGCATAATTGGAAGGTTCACGTGAGAAGTATTGCAAATAAGGCAAGGGGAGCACTTGGGCTGTTACAACTCTCCCACGCTACAAGAGGATCTCGGCTCGAGATCTAGCACTAAAAGAACTCTGGATATTCAGAACGGAGAAGGTCCTCGCGTTCCCAAGTGGCTTCTTTGTCGGAATGGTGTATCCTTTTAACTTTGAGGAACTTGATACACTTGTTGTGAGTCTTGCGCTCAGTCTCTGCCGTGGGTATAAGTCTGAGAGTAGATGTGTAGGGTACGAAAGGATGGGCAGAGCCTTAGCTATGGCGAGGTTGTATGAGTTTAGGCGCCTCTGCGGTGGAGGTAAAAGCCCTATGTCTCAGTGCTCTTAGGAGCTTAGTGTCGAGTGGAATATAGGATTACAGTAAATGCCAACCCCTGCACCAGTGGGGAAGGGCGGCCTATATAGAGTGCGCAGCCCTTCACAATGGCCCGGTGGACAGGGGTGGAGTAGTGGCGAATAAATGCCTACGTTACAAGTAACGTATGCCTTAAATGCTAATAATGGTGTATGAAAACGTATGACCGTTGCCCTCCTGGGAGGTTACGATGTACAGAGTGGAATTCAGTCGGTATGATAATATGCTCCGAATGCTCGTCACCGACTAGATGATGGGGGGTCCTTAGTTCAGTCGGAACTGTCTTAGGGCCTTGCCCTCTATGAACGTTAGTCCTTGGGTAGGACCTATAGGGCAGGCTTATGACCCTACCCTGGGACTATAACCCCATCATTAGTCCCCGAATGGATCGGGGTTGGAACGACGAAGTGGTGCCTGGAGTACGGATCCGACTGGTATGGATGTGACTTTGGCATTGTTTGCCTCGACCCATTTTATCCTTTCGACCAGTGATCGGAGTGAATATGCCAGTGAAACGAACCGTCAGGGACCGAGTGCTTCCGCACAATCTTTCGATGTGACCGGTCAAACTGACAGCGGCGGATTTTCTGGGATCTTCGAATTTCTGTTGCCGCGCGCTCAGCGGGGATGTCGACATCGTCATCGAGTAGTTTCTGTCGCCTCGATTACCGTGCCTTTATCTTCTCCACTAATATCGCAACAGTCGGTCGGGGGATAAGATTTCGGGGCCACCTGTTAGTGACCCAGTCGGAACCTTATTTAAGCCTCTCCGGTGGGGGTTTCTTGTTGCGCTGCCCTTGTTACTCGCACTCGCCTCGCTTCTCCCGTAGCTCCCTGCGCGTTCCAAGCCTCCTCCTTCCTCTCCTCCTCTGCAGATCTGCTGCCTTAACCATGACGAAGGGGCTGACGAGCAAGCTCGAGTCGCAGAAGAAGAAGAAGAAGGTGGCGGCTCCTGGTCAGCGGCGACAGCGAGCACTACCGGCGGGTTGGATCCAGGGGGATTTCCTCCCCTCCACGGTGACGGCGGACGACCTGCTGGAGCTGGTGGAGCAAGGCATGATTGCCAACAAGTCGTGGAGGTTGCCGGCGTAGGGCGAGACAGAGCCGGCACCGCAGGAGGGAGAGCGCGTCTTGCTGCTCGGCCACGTGTACAGGGGCTTCTCCTTGCCTCCCCACCCCTTCTTTAGAGGTATTGTGAATCACTTCGGGGCGCAGCTCCATCATTTTCCTCCCAACGCGATAGCCCATCTCGCCGCATTCGTCACTCTGTGCGAGTGCTTTATTGGATGTCCCCCCATTGGGGGCTCTTTAAGTACATCTTCTACGCTAGGTATCAGACTGTCAAAAAGCTTAGCCAGTCGGACGATAAAACCCATCTCCTCCAGCTTTGCGGGGGCTTAGGCTTCCAAAAGAAAATGAAGAGTAGCTACCCCCCTCTCTAGTTGTCCGAGTCAGTTAGGAACTGGCAGTCGACCTGGTTCTACTGCCAGGACATAGCTTGTCCGAATGCTGCGACTGGGTTGCCGCCCTTTAGCCTAGACCATCGGGCTCGTCCCAGACAACTTGCGCTCTCCAAGTTGGAAAAGATCCAGATCCAGCCTCTGGTCGACGAGCTGCTAGCTGTCGTCCGCAAGGGAGTCACCGGCACGGACTTGCTGGAGACCTTTCTGGGTCGGCGCATCCAGCCGCTGCAAGCCCAACACCACACCGTGTGGCACAATGTGGGGCCTGAGGATTCCACTCGGACTCACCCAGAGTGCGTGACCGGGGAGACGGTGACAGCGTGGGTCCGCGGCATGACACACGCATGCGACAACCCCCAAGGAGCCCGACGAGTGAGGCCCTTCCGCACTGACAACCCTCCTCCGAATGAGGTGAGCGCATCTTGTCGAGTGCTTCCAATCTTCTTAGATTTATCGCTTTTCTTGTGTCGCCGCTTGGTGTCTTACGTTGTCGACTGTATTTTGTGTAGGAGTGGACCAACTGGCATTCTCCCTTCTCGAACGGGAATCCCGCTGAGGAAGAGGAGGGCAGCCAGGAGGGCAGCATGGATAGCGCCGAGTATGTCTCCGACAGGGAGGAGATGGAGGAGGAGTCTGAAGAGGAGGAGGATGAGGCTGGGGAGCAGAGCTCGCCACCTCCACCATCAGAGCCTCCAACAAAGCACCGTCACGAACCCGCGGCTCCGCCGGCACCTCCAACAGTTCCGAGTGCTCCGCCTGCTTCTCCCGTGGCTCCGAGTGCTCCGCCAGCTCCTCCCGTGGGTCCAAGTGCTCGGAGCGTGAAGAGGACCAGGGACGCTGCTGCCGAGCCTACGGACCATTCGTCCAAGGTGGCCAAACCGAGTGGGCCCAAGCCTCGGAAAGCTTTGCCTCGGATGAGGATCGCTGTTCCAGTTGCCTCAGCGTAAGTGTCCTGTTCTCCCATCTTCTTTCAATATTTGACTGAACTCATGCTTATCGGACGAGTGGATTTTACTCGACAGAGCTGCCACCTCCGCCACCTCTCTGCCGCGCCAGGACGATGATCCCATGGATACGGATAACGCTGCCACATCTCAGCAAGGTACGTTGTGACGACTCCGAGAGTTTGCATTATTGTTTCGCGAGTGCTGTCTTTAATCTTGCCCTTTTTTTGCAATCTCATGTTGTTCAGTCGGGCTTCCTTCGGAGGTGATTCATCTGGAGGAGGACAACCGAAGGGGATCAGGGCCAACTTTGGCGCCTGTCCTTGAGGTTCTTCCATCTGCTGCTGCTCCCACCGTGGACGCGCCGCCGACCGAGCCGATGCCGTCGACTGAGGCGGTGTCCCTCGCGGAGGAACCGACTGGAGCGGGACTTCGGATGCCCAAGGAGTCTTCTGTCGTGCCAGGTCCATCGACCGTCCAGTACGACGCCCGACACCTCTCGGAAGACCAAGTGGGAGCCGCCAAAGAGGCCATGGTGCAGGTGGAGTTGATGGTGGGTGATGCCAAGGGAGCGTACGACTCCATCGCGTCTTTGTGCAAGAGAATCTTGGAGCTCCGAGACGATATCCGAGTAAGTGCGCTAGTAAGTGTTTACTTTCCTCTTGTAACCCACTGGGGGTCCAAGTGATATACTCGGATACAGTAGGATTATTTTGCAGTGGGTTCACTCAGAGTGAACCCAGTGGGTGTAGTCCCCGAGACTTCTGTCGAGTGCTTGCACCGGCAGTTGTCTTTATATGTATTTCCCGTTATCTGAGCAGATCTGAGCTAGTCTGCCCGAATATTACCAGTGGGGGCACTCGGAGTGCATCCATTGGATGTAGTCCCTGAGAGTAGTGTTACTCAGGTCGGGTAATAGCATTGTCGTAGATTTGTGTGTTTGTCATGTAGCTCAATAGGGCCGGCCTGTTCGAGCTTCAAGCCAGTGGGGTCACTCTTAGTGAACCCACTGGGTGTAGTCCCCGAGACCGCTGTTGAGTGCTTGCATCGGCAGGGGTCTGAAGAACTTTGAGCTTTGTTTGTTTTCCTTGTCGAGTGTGTTTGAGCTTCCCTTTGCGCTGATTTCGCAGAAGACTTGCGAAATGGGATCCGCGTACAATGCTCTGAAGGCTGAAAAGGTTCAGCTTGCTGCGGAATTGGAGGCGGCTGTGAATGACTTGGCTGGTGTGAAGGGTCTCTTGCTGACCGAGAGAAGTCTTTGGAGGAGTCCCGGGAGACCAACAAGGCATTGGTGGCCGAAATTGAGAAAATGGGCAAGCAAAGAAGTGAACTGATGGGTCAAATGAAGGTGATGAACCGTCGATGCATTTCGCAGGAGAAGTATGTCAACGACTGGGCAAGGAAGATGATTGCACTGCTCGGTGGTAAGTTTCTTGCCGAGTGCTTCTTGACTTTGTAATTCATTCTGCGCTTACTTTCTGCTCTTCTTTTCTTTGCAGATTTTTGTCTGAACGCTGAGGCTGAAGCAGCCGACATTGAATGGTCGTTTGTTCCGAACGTTCCGCTCGACCACGAAGCCAATCAGGACATGCTCCGAGCACATATTCGCCTTGGCAGAGTGGGACCTTTCATCGGCCGTCTGAGAGAAGTCATCGGCCGGATCGACAAGGAGCTGTGGCCCGAAGACGATTCCCGGAAGGAAATAGAAGGATTGATGACTCGGCTGGAGGACGTCCCGAACAGAGTGCAGTCATGGAAGAAGTCTGCCGCTTGTTGTGGTGCGGACGTGGCACTATCACTGGTCCGAGAGCACTGCAAGGAAGCTCGCGAAGAAAAGCTGAAGGCGTTGGAGGTCGCCAACACCAAGAAGCTTCGATTCGAAGATTTCATGGAGACCTTCCTCGAGACAGCCACTCGTATCGCGGACGGGATCGATCTTGAGACCTTTGTGGAGCCTGCCAGTCCCGGTGCCAGTCCTGATGACGCTTGAAAAACTTTTCCTCAGTATGCCGAGTGGTATCTGTATCAAACTTGGGCCACTATTGTTGGCCGTCACATTCGTGGTTCGGTGTGGATAAGCTTGATCCACACCGAGACGACTATCGTAGATCCAACTTTGAATTCGAATCGAATATTTTGCTCTTCTTTCGCTAAGTTTATTTTCTGACACGATTTTGGCTCGTGGTTTTTGTTTGGCGTTTCTTGGTGAAGCCAATGGCAAACATGCGGATCATGTAATTTTCAGTTGTCTTCACATCCACATGAGCCTCAATGAGGGTCTGCTAAGCCTCCGAGTGGATCTCGAGGATACGCTCGAAGGAAGCTTTTTACTTAGGCGATTCTGGATCGCAGCTAAGTCCCCGAGTGCGGCATCTCGTGCGCACTCGGAGTGAGTTGATACTCATGTAGTTGTCAGTTGTCTTCACATCCACATGAGCCTCAATGAGGGTCTGCTAAGCCTCCGAGTGGATCTCGAGGATACACTCGAAGGAAGCTTTTTACTTAGGCGATTCTGGATGGATCGCAGCTAAGTCCTCGAGTGCGGCTGTTAGCGCACACTCGGAGAGAGTTTTTACTTAGGCTACTCTGGATCACAGCTAAGCCCCCGAGTGCGGCTGTTAGCGCACACTCGGAGAGAATTTTTTACTAAAGCGATTCTGGGTCGCAGCTAAGTCCCCGAGTGCGGCTGTTAGCGCACAACTCGGAGAGAATTTTTTACTTAGGCGACTCTGGGTCGCATCTAAGCCTCCAAGTGCGACTGTTAGCGCACACTCCGAGAGAATTTTTTTTTACTTAGGCGACTCTGGGTCACAGCTAAGTCCCCGAGTGCGGCTGTTAGCGCACAATCGGACAGAATTTTTTACTTAGGCGATTCTCGGTCGCAGCTAAGTCCCCGAGTGTGGCTGTTAGCGCACACTCGGAGAGAATTTTTTACTTAGGCGACTCTGGGTCGCAGCTAAGCCCTCAAGTGCGGCTGTTAGCACACACTCGGAGAGAATTTTTTACTTAGGCGACTCTAGGTCGCAGCTAAGTCCCCGAGTGTGGCTGTTAGCGCACACTCGGAGAGAATTTTTTACTTAGGTGATTCTGGGTCGCAGCTAAGTCCCCGAGTGCGGCTGTTAGCGCACACTGGAGAGAATTTTTTACTTAGGCGACTCTGGGTCGCACCTAAGTCCCCAAGTGCGGCTGTTAGCGCACACTCGGAGAGAATTTTTTACTTAGGCGATTCTGGGTCGCAGCTAAGTCCCAGAGTGCGGCTGTTAGCGCACACTCGGAGAGAGTTTTTTTTTGGACCGGAGTCTGCAAACGCGGAGGAATTTTGGACCTGCAAAAAATCAGTCTGCTTTGTATTACTTCAATGATACTTGTTCTTTACATTGCCTCCTTCTGCTGTCACGTGTAGAAGCGCTTCAGGAGATCTCCGTTCCATGCTCGCGGCTCGTCCGTTTCCCTGTCGAGGTTGTAGAGTTGATATGCTCCGTTGTTCAGCACCTTAGAGATGATGAAGGGTCCTTCCCAGGTGGGAGCCAACTTGTGAGGCATCTGCTGGTCCACTCGGAGCACTAGGTCACCTGCTTGGAATGTGCGACTCGTGACGTGCCGCGCGTGAAAGCGCCGCAGATCTTGTTGATAAATTGTTGAGCGAGTCAGTGCCATCTCGCGCTCTTCTTCTAGTAGATACACTCCGTCTTGCCTGGCCTGCTCCGCTTCGGCTTCGGAGAAGAGTTTGACTTGTGGAGAGTTGTGAAGCAAGTCACTCGGAAGGACTGCCTCTGCTCCATAAACGGGGAAGAACGGGGATCGCCGTGTAGATCTATTCGGAGTTGTGCGGAGGCCCCACAACACCGAAGGTAGCTCGGTGACCCATGCGCCGGTGGCATGTCCAACTTCTCGTAGGAGTCGAGGCTTCAACCCTTGAAGAATAAGTCTGTTCGCCCGCTCTGCTTTCCCGTTGGTTTGAGGGTGCGCCACAGATGCAAAATCCACTCGGATACCTTGGCATGTGCAAAAACCTTTGAATCTGTCCGAGTCAAAGTTTGTGCCATTTGTCAGTGATTATGCTGTGCGGGACTCCGAATCTGGAGATGATGTCTCTCACAAATTTGATGGCCGTAAGGGCGTCGAGCTTCTTGATGGGCTTGGCTTCAATCCACTTGGTGAACTTGTCGACTGCCACCAACAGATGAGTGAATCCCCCTTGGCCAGTTCTGAATGGACCGACTGTATCTAATCCCCACACAGCGAACGGCCAAACAAGAGGGATTGTCTTCAGCGCAGATGTTGGCTTGTGGGACTTGTTCGAATAGAACTGACAGCCTTCGCATCGGTCGACAATATCCTTTGCCATTTCATTCGCCTACAACCAGAAGAAGCCAGCTCTGAATGCTTTGGCGATGATTGCTCTAGAGGAGGCATGATGGGCGCAAGTTCCCGAGTGAATTTCTTCCAGGATTAACTGTCCCTCCTCAGGGGAGATGCATCGCTGAAGGACTCCTGAAACACTTTCCTTGTACAACTGGCCATCAATGACGGTGAAGGACTTCGACCCGCGGACGATCTGCCTCACTTGGACTTCGTCCTCTAGTAATTCTTGCCTCATGATGTATGCAATGAACGGCACAGTCCAATCGGGGATGATAGCAAGAATCTCCATGATCAAATCAACCACAGCGGGGACCTCGACTTCAGTCGGATATGTTGAACTCTTCGGTTGTACCGGTTCCTCTGTAAAAGGATCTTCTTTCACCGAAGGGAGATGTAGGTGCTCGAGGCAGACCTCACTCGGGACTGGTCTCCGAGTGGATCCGAGTTTCGCCAACTCATCAGCTGCTTGGTTCGTCAGTCGTGGAACATGGTGAAGTTCCATACCTTCAAACTTCTTCTCGAGCTTCCTTACTGCGTTGTAGTATGCAGTCATGGTGGGGTTCCTGACATCCCACTCCTTCATCACTTGATTAACCACCAAATCTGAATCGCCATAGACCATCAGGCGACGGACGCCGAGTGTGATGGCCATGCGCAATCCGTAAAGGAGAGCTTCATACTCTGCATCATTGTTGGAAGAATCAAAATGTATCTGCAACACATACTTAAGCTTATCACCTTTTGGTGATATGATCACTACGCCAGCGCCGGAGCCATTCAGCATCTTGGACCCATCGAAGAACATTGTCCAATGAGCTGAGTAGATGTGAGTCAGTTGCTGTTGTTCTACCCATTCTGCTATGAAGTCAGCCAGAGCTTGACACTTTATAGCCTTCTTGGCTTCAAACTTGATGTCGCAGTATAACATCTCCATAGCCCACTTCGCCACTCGGCTAGATGCGTCTCGATTGTGGAGGATTTCTGACAACGGAGCATCAGAAATGACAGACACCGAGTGGTCTTGGAAATAGTGAGCCACCTTCTTTGCAGTCATGTAGATCCCATAAATAAGCTTTTGATAATGGGGATACCTCTGCTTGGAAGGAGTCAGGACTTCGGAGACATAATATACTCGCCGCTGAACCTTGTACGCTTTGCCTTCTTCTTCACGTTCGATTGTGAGAACAATGCTGACGACTTGATTTGTGGCCGCGATGTACAGAAGAAGGGGTTCTTTACTGAGCGGTGCAGTAAGAACCGACTGGGTGGAAAGCAGGGCTTTGAGGTCGTCGAATGCAATCTGGGCTTCGTCTGTCCACTCGAAGGTATCTGATTTCTTCATGAGTCGGTACAGAGGTAACGCCTTCTCGCCGAGTCGAGCGATAAACCTGCTTAAAGCCGCTAGGCAACCTGTGAGCCTTTGAACATCATGTATTCTGACCGGCCGCTCCATTCGGACGATGGTCCCGATCTTTTCGGGGTTGACATCGATTCGTCATTCGGAAACGAAGAAACCGAGTAACTTTCCGCTGGGAACACCGAATGAACACTTGGCAGGGTTGAGCTTGATATCGTACCTACGGTGGTTGGTGAATGTTTTTGCCAAGTCAGTCAGCAGGTCGGAACCTTTGCGTGACTTGACTACGATATTGTCCATATATGCCTCCACATTTCGACCGATCTGGTCAATGAGGCATTTCTGGATCATGCGCATAAAAGTTGCTCCTGCGTTCTTCAAACCGAATGGCATAGTGATGTAGCAGAAACACCCGAATGGGGTGATGAAGGCTGTTTTTAATTCATCCGGACCATACAGACGGATCTGATGATAGCCCGAATAGGCATCAAGGAATGATATAAACGCTCGCAACCCGCAGTCGAATCGACAATTTGATCAATGCGGGGGAGCGGGAAATGATCTTTCGGGCAGACCTTATTGAGATGCTTGAACTCGATGCACATACGGAGGGACTTGTCCTTCTTGGGCACCATGACAACATTCGCGAGCCACTCGGAGTGGTGTACCTCGCGAATGAAGTTGGCTGCCAAAAGTTTAGCCACCTCCTCTCCGATTGCCTTCCTTTTGTGCGCGGCGGACCTGCGCAGGCGTTCTCGTACGGGCCGAGCGGTAGGATCCACATGTAGTCGGTGCTCAGCTAACTCCCTAGGTATACCTGGCATGTCAGCGGGCTTCCATGCAAAAATGTCCCAGTTCTCACGGACGAATTGGATGAGCTCGGCTTCCTATTCCGGACCAAGGGTGGTGGAGATGTTCGTCGGGGCGGCGGTGTCGTCCGTCGGGTGGATGCTGACTTTCTTCGTGTCGCCCGCCGACTGGAATGCGGACTCTGAAGCTGGCTTCTTCGAACACATCAAGTCAGCAGGGTCGGCCGTCTTCTTGTACTCATCCAGCTCGAGGATAGCCTTCTGCTGATAGGCAATCCGCGACCCGTGCTGCAAACACTCTTCGGCCCGCTACCGATTGCCTGTGATGGTGATCACACCTTTGGGACCCGTCATCTTCAGCATCAAATACACGTAACATGGACGGGCCATGAAACGTGCATACGCCGGATGGCCCAGAATTGCATGGTATGCACTCTGGAAGTCCACCACCTCGAATGTCAGCTTTTCCTTGCAGAAGTTCTTGTCGGAGCCGAAAACGACGTCCAACGCGATCTGGCCGAGTGACTTGGCCTTTCGTCCCGGGACGACTCCGTGGAACTGCATGCTCCTCTCGCTAAGTTTGGACATCGGAATGCCCATCCCCGTGAGAGTGTCAGCGTATATGATGTTCAAGCCGCTACCACCATCCATCAGGACTTCGCGCAGTCGGACACCTTCAACCACCGGGTCGACTACCAGAGCCTGCCTCCCCGGGGTGGGCACGTGTGCTGGATGATCCGACTGATCAACCGTGATCGCAGTCTGAGACCATTTGAGAAACGTGGGGTTGGTCGGGGTGGCCATGTTCACCTCCCTATTCACTAGCTTCAGTCGACTCTTGCTTTCCACGTGAGAAAAAATCATTAATGTTGCGTGGACTTGGGGGAAAGGATCCTCCTTGTCCTCATCATCCTGCTCGTTGTCCTCTTCACTCGGCTGCCCTTCGCCGAACCCTTGGATTAGGAGGCGACATTGCCGAGTGGTGTGCTTCGGGAATATGGCGTTGCCTTCTTCATCCATCTTCATGTGGATTGGACATGGTTGATCCAGGATGGAGTTCCCGAACTGCTTCTTCTTGGGGGTGTACTGAGCTTTCCCCTTGCCCTTGAACTTGGCATTTGTAACGGCAGCTGCCTCTGCCTGCTTTTGATTGTTGTTCCCATCTCCTTCGGCGACTGCCTTGTGCTTGCCGCTAGGTATGTGGCCCTCTTCTTCGCCATTTGCATGGCGTGCGGCTATCTCCATCATCTTGCTCATGGAGATGTCGCATGTCCGACCGAACTTTAGGTACAGATCTCTGTACCACACTCCTGCCTTGAATGCGCAGACTCCTTGATGCTCTGTGTCGTTCTCCACCGTGTGGTATAGGGTCGTCTAGCGCTGGATGAAATCGCGCAGGGGCCCATTCTGCTTCTGGACGCAGTGCTGGAGCTCCACGAGACCAGCAGGGCGTTTGCACGTGCCCTCGAAGGTCCTGATGAACACTCAGGACAGATCTGCCCAGCTGTAGATGCTTGATGGAGCCAACTGGTTCAGCCACGATCGTGCCGAGCCATCGAGCATCAGGGGAGATGTTTCATGGCGACCTGGTCATCTCCGCCACCGATCTGGACCGCCACTCGGTAGTCGTCCAGCCACGTTTCTGGCTTGGATTCTCCTGTGAACTTGTTGATCCCCATCGCAAATCGGAAGTTGGGAGGGATGTCAACTGAATGGATGGCCCGACTGAAGCCCTCGGGGCCACAGACGATGGCCCTGCTTCCACTCGGACGGTCTCCATCGTGACCATCACGGTGGGCTCGACTCCTGTCGACCTTCCTCTGGGCGATGTAACCTCTTGCGTCGGGTCTTGGATCATACGTGTCACCGACTGAATGCCGATCATCATGAATTCGGGGCCCGTAAGGCCCACCCCGCGGAGGGGTGTGCGAACGACGACGATCTTCGGGATTCGTGGAACGGCTGCCCCCTCTGCGTCGCTGATGAGAGTGGGGGCTGTAAACCGACCGATGCGTGTTCGCGTGAACAGAACTGTTGTGGATCCTGTTGTGCGACTGGGAGACCGCCAAATTCTGCTGCTGCGCCGTGTGCCACAGGGCACGGATCTGCTCGATCCCTCTACCAGCCTCCGTATCAGTCGGTTGGAGGGAATCGGCTATCTTGGCAGCGGCAGCCAGGTTGAGGACGGGTGTACAGAACACCTCGACGTTGCTCTGACGGGTTCGTCGACTGGCAGAACGGTGGTGTTGACGGCGAGCGCCGGACGATTCGCCAACCTCATGCCCGTTCCGGCCAGTCCGGTGCGGACTTTCATGGGAATTTGCCATGAGAACTTCGGTTGTAGGTCCGCGACCCAAGTACTCGGAAGGTAACTCAGTCGGAACTGAGTCCAAGCACTGGGACGGCGGCACGACCACAACCGACTCGAGGACCGCCACTTGAGAGGACGCGTTCTGGCGTGCCTGGGCGTGTCGCACCCAACGCTGGAGCCGGGGACGGCGGGACCGCTTGTTGCGGCGCGTGACGGGGGCGAAGGTCGACACCGGGGCCGACTGCTGGAGAAGAAGGACGCCGCGGGCACCGGCACGGAAGTGCGTAGCCCCGCGACTGGGGAGCGCCTTGACATCGAGAGACGCATCCCGAAGCCATGCCGAATCATCGACGATGAAGGAGAGTGCACCGAAGAGGATCTCCCGACCCATGCATAAATCTCCACTGGACGACATGATTAAAAGATGAAGCTGAAAACTCGCCGGAAGTCGCTTAGACGCCTGCCCCACGGTGGGCGCCAACTGTCGTGGGTATAAGTCTGACAGTAGATGTGTGGGTACGAAAGGATGGGCAGAGCCTTAGCTACGGCGAGGTTGTATGAGCTCAGGCCCCTCTGCGGTGGAGGTAAAAGCCCTACGTCTCAATGCTCTTCGGAGCTTAGTGTCAAGTGGAATATAGGATTACAGTAAATGCCAACCCTTGCACCAGTGGGGAAGGGCGGCTTATATAGAGTGCGCTGCCCTTCACAATGGCCCGGTGGACAGGGGTGGAGTAGTGGCGAATAAATGCCTACGTTACAGGTAACGTATGCCTTAAATGCTAATAATGGTGTATGAAAACGTATGACCGTTGCCCTCCTAGGAGGTTACGATGTACAGAGTGGAATTCAGTCGGTACGATAATATGCTCCGAATGCTCGTCACCGACTGGATGATGGGGGGTCCTTAGTTCAGTCGGAACTGTCTAAGGGCCTTGCCCTCTATGAAGGGTAGTCGTTGGGTAGGACCTATAGGGCAGGCCTATGACCCTACCGTGGGACTATAACCCCATGAGTCTCTTCGAGAATAGTAACTCGATTCTCATTATAGAAAAGGTCTGGATAGAGATCAATGTCTTGGGGGTCAACTTGCGCTCGGGAGTCTTGAAACACTTTTGGAGTTGAGAGACGTGAAATACATCATGCACATTTGAGAAATTTTATGGAAGCTCTAACTGATAAGCAAGGTCACCTCTTTTCCCAACAATCTTGAAAGGCCCAGGAAGTGTGGAGCAACCTTTCCTTTGATGCCAAAGCACCGAGTGCCCTTCATGGGAGACAATTTGAGAGAGATAAAATCATCGCTCTGAAAAGTCATATCACGATTGCTATCATAACAGCTCTTGTGATGGCATTGAGCGGCTTTCAGATTATCCCGAATGACAAAAGACATTTCTTCGGCTTCAGTGATCATGTCATTCCCAAGCATCTTACGCTCACGAGTCTTAGACCAATTTAGCGGGGTATGACACTTCCTTCCATATAGAATCTCGAATGGGGCCTTACATGAACTTTCATGAAAGTTGTTGTTGTATGAGAACTCGGCAAATGCGAGGAAGTATTCTCACTTTATGCCAAAAGAAATCACACAAGCTCTGAGCATATCTTCAAGAATTTATTGAGTCTCTCTCCACTTGACCACTAGTCTGAAGATGGAAGGCAGTACTAAAACGGACCTTGGTGCCCATATCAGTCTAAAAGGAATCCTAAAACTTGGAAGTAAAGATGCTTCCACGATCTGAACAAATGAGCATAGGAACACCATCCAAAGAGACTATTCTTGAAGTGTACAGCTCTGCCAGTTGAGCTGCCGAGATAGATTATTTTACTAGAAGGCAACGATCAACTTTAGACAACTTGTCGATGACCAAAAAGATGGCAACGTTGCGCCTCATGGACTTAGGAAACCCTGTGAAAAAATCCATCTCCACATGATCGAATTTCCACTCAGGTATAGGCAAAGGCTGAAGGAGACCTATTGTACGTTGATGTTCCACCTTCACTCTATGAGACATATCACACTCATTCACAAACTAAGAAATCTCACGTTTCATACGAGTCTATGGTGTCTACTACACAACCTTCTTCTTGTAGACTCGTCTTGGGCCTCCAATCTCAGAGTTTTGTAGGACCATAGCAAATTTCACTCAACTGGATGACCTAAGGTTTATCAATCCATGGGAGGCATAGGATGAAGATGGTCTCTCTCAAGCAACCCTGCAATCAAATAACAAAGAGTCTCTTGTGTCCCCAACACACCCAATATAATGGTAAATTGTATAGGTGCACTAGTTCGGCGACGAGATGGTGATACAAGTGTATTATGGATGGTAGATATAGGTTTTTGTAATCTGAAAATATAAAAACAGCAAGGTAACAAATAGTAAACAGCGAGCAAAACGTTGTATAAATGATGTTCTGTTTTTTGACAGGAATCCCTAATACTAGCAACTTTCTCGTGAATGATAGTGAATCAACACATATCGTGAGTATAACCCACCTAGGATGGAAGATACTGACAACCTCTAGTCACTACATGAGCGATTCAGGCATACAAAACAGAATATTATTTGAAGGTTTAGAGTTTTGCACATGCAAATTTACTTGGAATAGCACGTAAATACAACACATTTATAGATATAGTGGACTCTCATGGCAAGAAACTGGGTTTAAGGGTTTTGGATGCACAAGTAGTATATGTACTTAGTACGAAGTATTGGCTAGCAAAAGGTTCTAAACAAGCACCACATGTTGGAGGATCCATAACAATATAACTTTTGTGCAAATATACCCAAACATAACTCATTAAGTTGTCTTCCTTGTCAAACTTCAACTAATTTTCTCAAGTTTTAAAATAATTAATGGGGCTCACAATCATAGAAGATATCCAAGATAGTATATTTATGAATTGATCAAGTGACCAATGCGGTGTTTGCTAAGTTTCAATAAATTTTACCACCTATACTTCTTATATGTGAAGTCATTACTCCCCATGGGATAAGCATATGAATCATATTTAATTTCAGATTTATGATATTCAATTCATTCAACTATTTACTCATAGGATATAAGTGAAGCACGAAAGTAAATGACAAAACTACTCCATAACATATAAGTGAAGATCAATGAGTAGTAAAACAATTCTGTAGCTATGTGAGGACTTTATCTCTCTGTCTTAATAAAGATTTTCAGATATTCGTATTTTATTAAACAAAAAGCAAAAGTAAAACATCACTCCAAGAAAATCATGCATCATGTGAGCGAAAAACAATTAGGATCAACACAGGCTAACCGATAGTTGACGACGAGAGGTGGGATGCGTAGCATCCCCAAGCTTAGATGCTTGAGAGTTCTTGAAATATTTACTTGGGATGCCTTGGGCATCCCCAACCTTGATATTTTGAATCATTAAATACTCTCATATTATGGTTTCCCCTATTCTCAAAAACTTCATCCACACAAAACTCGAAAAAACTCGTGACATAGGTTAGTAGACATAATAATAAATCAACTGTTTTATGTACAACCAAGACAATTCGAACAATAATTTTCCAACATTAGGTACTGTATACTATAATTTCCACAATTTTTATCTACCAATATAGTCTATGGAAACTATAGGATAAATAGATAACAAAACTATGACAGCAAACTATCCAAACAGAACAGTTTGTAGCAATTTATGAAAACAATGTACTTCTGTAACTCAAACAATTATGAAACTTTAGGACATGCTATAAAATTTATATGAAAATACTGTGTAAAATTTTCAGAAACTTTCCACGTTCCAGTAAAATATGAAAATTCAAATATTCTAGAAAACGTTTCTGCTTTTTTACACAACACACATCAAACATGCAATGCAAGCATCCTAATGCAATTCTTGAAACTTTTTATTGAAAAACAAGATTATAAATAACACCTAAGAGAGAACAATAAAATAAAATGATGCTCCTAGAAAAACTCATATTATGTTACGAATAAAAATATAGCTCCATGTAAGATATACCGATAATGTTGAAGATGTAAGAGGGGATGCCTTCCGGGGCATCCCCAAGCTTAGGCGCTTGAGCCTTCCTTGGATATTACCTTGGGGGTGCCTTGTTCATCCCCAATCTTATGTTCTTTTCACTCCTTATTTTCCTCATATCGGTGTCTCACCCAAAACTTGAAAGCTTCAATCACACAAAAATTAACGGAACTTCGTGAGATGGGTTAGTATAATAAATAATGATCATTCACTTAGTTACTGTCAAGACAAGATTGATAATTGTTGCGACATGATACCTACTATATTCTACTATTCCCATAATTTATATCACTGCATATAAGCTATGGGAACACTAAAACAAGCAAACTATGCATGCAAAACAGAATCTGTCAAAAAACATGTAGTGGAACCATACTTCCCTGTCTCTAAAAATTCTGACAATTTAATCCACGCAATTTTTATATCAATCATGTGTAAAAAAAATCAGATCAAAAGCACGTCCCTGTGATTTTATAAATTTCCTCGACTGAGAGGAAATGTTTCTGTTTTTTGCAGAGAGTCAAGTCAACTATCGTCCACACTATCCCAAAGGCTTTACTTGGCACTTTATTGAAACAAAAGCTATAAAACATGATTACTACAGTATCTTAATCATGTGAACACATCAAAACTAAAAGTAAAAGTGTTGGGTTGTCGCCCAACAAGCGCTTTTCTTTAAAGCCTTTTAGCTAGGCATGATGATTTCAGTGATGCTCACATAGGAATAATAATTATAACATGCAAAAAAACATCATGAATCTCATGATAAGCATATTTAAGTCTAACCCACTTCCTATACATAGGGATTTTGTGAACAAACAATTTATGGCAGCAAGAATCAACTAACATATGAAGGCAAAACAAGCACAACTTCAATAATTTGAACACATAGGGAGGAAACTTGATATTATTACAATTCCTACAATCATATGTTCCTCCCTCATAATAATTTTCAATAGCATCATGAAGGAATTTCACAATATAACCAGCACATAAAGCATTCTTTTCGTGATCTACAAGCATAGAAATTTTACTACTCTCCACACAAGAAAATTTCTTCTCATGACTAACAGTGGGAGTATCATAAAAGAATTCAATACTACAAATTGGTCCCACACTAAAAGAGTAATATTTAGTAAAGGGATATTCATAATTATGGAAAGTATCGTAATAGTAATCATCACTCGTTTTCATCGCATAAGTATCATCACAATAGTCATCATAAGTAGGAGGCATGCAATCATTATAACAAATTTGATCATTCAAAGTAGGGGGAATAATAAGATCGTCTTCATTAATTATCGCATCCTCAACCTTGGGAAACACATTAATTGCAGCAAATAAATTCTCAAACATGTCATTATCATCAAACATAGCATCCCCAAGCTTGTGGATTTGTACATCATAAACATAATCATTGTCATCATTAACAGTAGGAATAGCACCAATAGTATAGCAATTATTACCATCATCCTTCAACTTGGTGCCATTAATATTTTCAATATTATAAGAAGTATCATTATGTTCCCAATTATAATTATCACAACAAGAAATAGGCATAACAAAATCATCCTCAATTGTATCATCTTCCACAACTATTTTTGATTCATTCTCATGAGGCCTATCATTAATGGGAGCAACATTATTTGGGAGAGATACCTCTTTACATTTACTTTTCCTTCTTTTCTTCTTCTTCACCGCATTATGTGTGGGTTCGTTTCATTCTTCGAAGCTTCTTTTTGAACATGTTGGTTGAATAAAAAGCTCCTCCTCGTTACCTGATTCATCATAAGAAAAAATAGGAGGATATTAGGAAACCTCTTCCCCTTTATTAGTATTCTCTTGATCTTCTATTTGTTTTCTAGTCTTTAAGTAGTTGGTAATATAAGGATTCTCAATGCAATTTACCATGCAATACACATAGATTTCATTTAGATCAAAATCAATCATTTTCATGAGAACATCCTTAATTTTATGTGTCATTTCTTCATACCCCCAAAATAGACTAAGTTCATTATTATGCTCAAAGGTAATAAGGTTATCACAATTTTTGGAAACAATTCGATCATGAAATAATCCACATTGGAAATTAAAATGTCTACTTTCATTGCAAAGCTCACAAGGACAACGAGAAATATTAAGTCTTTCAGCACAAACATATAGCCTCTCTTGTGACCATTTAGTTTCTAAATACTTAAGCCTCTTACAAAATAAACCTTCCCTTTTAGGCATGTCATCACAAAGTCCATGCACTCCACAAAAATTCACATGTTTATAAGAAACCTTTTTATCACGACTAGTGAAATCATCATTGGTACTATGGATATTCAAATAATTCATACTAACAAAATTGCAATCATGTTGATGACTCAAAGCTTTAGTGCCAAACATTTTAATAACTTCTTCTTCTAACACTTGAGCACAATTTTCCTTTCCATCATTTTCACGAAAGACATTGAAAAGATGTCTCATATGAGGCAACCTCAATTCTGTTTTTGTAGTTTTATTTTATAAAACCAAACTAGTGAAAAATAAGAAACAAAAATATCTAATTGAAAGATCTAAAGATATACCTTCAAGCACTCACATCCCCGGCAACAACGCCAGAAAAGAGCTTGATGTCTACTACACAACCTTCTTCTTGTAGACTCGTGTTGGGCCTCCAAGCGCCTAGTTTTGTAGGAGAGTAGCCAATTTTTCTCAAGTGGATGATCTAAGGTTTTTCAATCCGTCGGAGGCGTAGGATGAAGATGGTCTCTCTCAAGTAACCCTGCATTCAAATAACAAAGAGTCTCTTGTGTCCCCAACACACCCAATACAATGGTAAATTTTATAGGTTCACTAATTCGGCGAAGGGATGGTGATACAAGTGTAATATGGATGGTAGATACATGTTTTTGTAATATGAAAATATAAAAAACGGCAAGGTAACAAATAGTAAATAGCGAGCAAAACGTTGTATAAATGCTTGGAAACAAGGCCTAGGGTCCATACTTTCACTAGTGCAAGCTCTCTCAACAATACTAACATAGTTGAATCATATATAAATCCCTCACATGCGACAAATAGTTCACTCCATTGTCACAAATAGCGGAGAACAAACGAAGAAATTATTGTAGGGTACGGAACCACCGCAAAGTCATCTTTTCTGATCAATCTTATGAGCTATCCCTATAAGTGTCACGAACAGCCCTAGAGTTTGTACTAAAATAACACCTTAAGATACACATCAACCAAAACCCTAATGTCACCTAGATACTCCAATGTCACCACAAGTACCGACGGGCATAATTATAGGATATGGATTACATAATTTCAGATTCATCATGTTCAATCCAACACAAAGAACTTCAAAGAGTGCCCCAAAGTTTCTACCGGAAATTCAAGACGAAAACATGTGCCAACCCTATGCATAGATTCCAAGGTCACATAACCCGCAAGTTGATCACGAAAACATACATCAAGTACATCAATAGGACATCCCATTGTCACCGCAGATATCCCACCGCAAGACATACATCAAGTGTTCTCAAATCCTTAAAGACTCAATCCGATAAATAAACTTCAAAGGGAAAATTCAATTCATCACAAGAAGATAGAGAGGGGAAAACTCCATATGATTCATTGATACGTCCATTTTGCATCATGCTTTCATGTTGATATTTATCGCTTTATGGACTGTTATTATACTTTGTGGTACCATACTTATGCCTTTTCTCTCTTATTTTGCAAGGTTTATTTGAAAAGGGAGAATACCGGCAGCTGGAATTCTAGACTGAAAAAGGAGCAAGTCTGAGTCCTCTATGCTGCGCAACTCCAAATGCCCTGAAAATTAATGTGGAATTTTTTGGGAATATGTAAAAAATATTGGGCGAAAGAAGTGCCAGATGGGAGCTGCCAGGGGCCCACAAGCCTGGTTGCCGCGGCCTACCCCCCTAGCCGCGGTAACAGGTCTTGTGGGCACCCTGGTGGCCCACTAGCCCCCCTCTTTTGCTATATGAAGGGTTTCTTCCGAGAAAAAATCAGGGTGGAGCTTTTTCGTGGATTCTCCGCCGCCACAAGGCGGAACTTGAGCATAACCAATCTAGAACTCCGGCAGGACGATCCTGCCGGGGAAACATCCCTCCTGGAGGTGGAAATCATCGCCATCGTCATCACCAACACTCCTCTCATCGGAGGGGAGTCATCTCCATCAACATCTTCATCATCACCATCTCCTCTCCAAACCCTAGTTCATCTCTTGTAACCCATCCCCGTCTCGCGACTCCGATTGGTACTTGTAAGGTTGCTAGTAGTGTTGATTACTCTTGGTAGTGGATGCTAGTTGGATTACTTGGTGGAAGAGTTTATGTTCAGATCCTTGATGCTACTCATTACACCTCTGATCATGATTATGATTATGCTTTGTGAGTATTTACTTTTGTTCCTGAGGACATGGGATAAGTCATGCTAATAATAGTCATGAGAATTTGGTATTCGTTCGGTATTTTGATATGTTGTATGTTGTTTTTCCTCTAGTGGTGTTATGTGAACGTCGACTACATAACACTTCACCATATTTGGACCTAGGGGAAGGCATTGGGGAGTAGTAAGTAGATGATGGGTTGCTAGAGTTACAGAAGCTTAAACCCCAGTCTATGCGTTGCTTCGGAATGGGCTGATTTGGATCCACTAGTTTAAGGCCACGGTTAGACGTTGTCTTAATTCTTCTTTCGTAGTTGCGGATGCTTGCGAGAGGGGTTAATCATAAGTGGGATGCTTTTCCAAGTAAGGGCAGTACCCAAGCGCCGGTCCACCCACATATCAAACTATCAAAGTAACGAACGCGAATCATATGAACATGATGAAACTAGCATGACAGAAAATCCCGTGTGTCCTCGGGAGCGCTTTACTTCCTATAAGACTTTGTTCAGGCTTGTCCCTTGCTACAAAAGGGATTGGGCCACTTTTCTACACCGTTTCTACTACTTGTTACTTGTTACTATTCACGTGCTACGTTTCTCCTCACTACACCATCACTTGTTACCGCTACTTTCAGTGCTTGCAGTTATTACCTTGCTGAAAACCGTTTATCAGAGCCTTCTACTCCTCGCTGGGTTCGACACTCTTACTTATCGAAAGGACTACGATTAATCCCCTATCCTTGTGGGTCATCAAGACTCTTTTCTGGCGCTGTTGCCGGGGAGTGAAGCGCCTTTGGTAAGTGGATTTGGTAAGGAAACATTTATATACTATGCTGAAATTTATTGTCACTTGTCACTATGGAAACTGTTCCTTTGAGGAATTTGTTCAGGGTATCTTCACCACGAACAGAAGCACGAGGTGTTGCTCCTCAACCTGAGGTACCTACTGAAAATATCTTTTATGAAATTCCTTCGGGTATGCTTGAGAAACTGCTCGCTAATCCTTTTACGGGAGATGGATCTTCACATCCAGACTTGCATCTAATCTATGTAGGTGAAGTTTGTGGTTTATTTAAGCTTGCAGGTTTTCCCGAGGATGAGGTAAAGAAGAAAGTCTTTTCTTTATATTTGAAGGATAAGGCGTTGACATGGTATAGGCTATGTGATGATACTGGATCATGGGACTACAATCGGTTGAAATTGGAATTTCATCAAAAGTTTTATCCTATGCATTTAGTACATCATGATCAGAGTTATATTTATAAATTTTGGCCACGTGACAGGGAAAGCATAGCTCAAGCTTGAAGGAGGCTTAAATCAATGCTATATTCATGCCCCAATCATGAGCTCTCGAGAGAAATTATCACTCAAAACTTCTATGCTCAGCTTTCTCATGAAGATCGTACCATGCTTGATACTTCTTGTACCGGTTCTTTTATGAAGAAGGATATTGACCACAAGTGGAATTTATTGGAAAGAATCAAACGTAACTCTGAAGGTTGGGAGCTTGAAGAAGGTAAGGAGACAGGTATGAATTTCCAGTTTGATTCTGTTAAATCTTTTGTTGAAACAAGCACTTCTAGAGATTTTAGCGCTAAGTATGGACTTTTTCTGAGATAGTAGCTTCTCTATGTGAATCTTTTGATGCTCATATTGATCTTCGCAAAGAGAAGTGGTTTAACTATCATCCTCCTGTAGAAGTCAACATAGTTAAACCCCGTCTAGTTGGAGAGAAAGTCATTGCCTTTAGTGATCCTATTGTTCCTTGTGCCTACGCTGAGAAACCACCTTACCCTGCTAGGAAAAAGGATTATTCTAAAGCTCCAACTTTGATACGTAGGGGTTACATTAGACCACTTGCACCCCCTGAGGAAATTAGAGTTGAGCCTAGTGTTGCTATTATCAAAGATCTCTTAACCGAAGACATAGACGGGCATGTTATCAAATTTTGTGAGGACTCCGCTAGAATTGCTAAACCTCACGCTAAAGACAAATACAGACATGTAGTTGGCATGCCCGTTGTTTCTGTCAAGATAGGAGATCACTGCTATCATGGTTTATGTGATATGGGTGCTAGTGTTAGTGCAATACCCCGGTCCCTTTATGATGAAATCAAATATGAGATTGCACCTGCTGAGTTAGAACCCATTGATGTCACTATTACGCTAGCTAATAGAGACACTATCTGCCCTTTGGGAATTGTAAGAGATGTAGAAGTCTTGTATGGTAAGACGAAGTATCCTACTGATTTCCTCGTCCTTGCTACTCCACAAGATAGCTTTTGTCCCATCATATTTGGTAGACCCTTTCTCAACACTGTCAATGCTCATGTTGATTGCGTTAAACAAACTCTCACTGTTAGTTTCGAGGGTGTGTCTCATGAGTTTAACTTCTCCAAGTTTGGAAGGCAACCTCATGAAAAAGAGTCGTGTGGTAGGGATGAAATCATTGCTCTTGCCTCTATTGCCGTACCTCCTACGGATCCTTTAGAGCAATAGCTGCTTGAGCAAGAAAATGATATGCATATGGATGAAAGAGATGAGATAGATAAAATTGTTTTAGAACAATATCCTATTCTCAAGAATAATCTGCGTGTTGGACTGCTTGGGGATCCTCCCCCACCAAAGGGTGATCATGTGTTCGAGCTAAAACAGTTACCAGATACAGTTAAGTATGCCTATCTTGACGAGAAGGAGATATATCATGTTATTATTAGTGCTCACCTCTCGAATCACGAAGAGAAGAAGTTATTAAAAACTTTGAGGAACCACCGTGCTGCTGTTGGATATACTCTTGATGATCTTAAGGGTATTAGTCCCACTCTATGTCAGCACAAGATTAAAACCGATCCTGATTCTAAGCCAGCTCCTGATCATCAACGGAGATTAAATCTCAGGATGAAAGAGGTCGTGAGAAAAGAAATATTAAAGCTTTTGGAAGCAGGAATCATTTATCTTGTTGCTCATAGTGATTGGGTAAGTCCAGTACATTGCGTACCTAAGAAGGGAGGTATCACCGTCGTTCCTAATGATAAGAATGAACTAATCCCGCAGAGGATTATTACTGGCTATTGGATGGTGATAGACTTCCGGAAACGGGACAAGGCAACCAGGAAAGACCATTATCCTTTGCCGTTTATCGACCAAATGATAGAAAGGCTATCTAAACACACACACTTCTGCTTTCTATACGGTTATTCGGGTTTCTCGGAAATACATGTTGCACAATCTGATCAGGAGAAAACCACTTTCACGTGCCCCTTCGGTACCTTTGCTTATAGACGTATGCCTTTTGGCTTATGCAATGCACCTGCCACCTTTCAAAGATGTATGATGGCAATATTCTCTGACTTTTGTGAAAAGATTGTTGAGGTTTTCATGGATGATTTCTTCGTTTACGGTTCTTCCTTTGATGATTGCCTCAGCAACCTTGATCGAGTCTTATAGAGATGCAAAGATACCAACCTCGTCTTGAACTGGGAGAAGTGCCACTTCATGGTTAATGAAGGCATCGTCTTAGGACACAAAATCTCTGAGAAAGGCATTGAAATTGATAAGGCTAAGGCTGATGCAATAGAGAAAATGCCTTGCCCCACAGATATCAGAGGTATAAGAAGTTTCCTAGGTCATGCTGGTTTTTATAGAAGGTTCATTAAAGACTTCTCTAAGATTTCCAGGCCTCTTACCAACCTCTTGCGGAAGGATGTTCCTTTTGTTTTTGATGAGGATTGTGAGGAAGCTTTTGAAATACTTAAGAGGGCCTTGATAACTGCGCCTATTGTTCAAACGCCTAATTGGGACTTGCCCTTTGAAATCATGTGCGACGCTAGTGATTATGCTGTTGGTGTTGTTGTAGGACAAAGAGTTGACAAGAAGTTGAATGTTATTCACTACGCTAGTAAAACTGTAGAAAGTACCCAAAGAAAGTATGCCACTACAGAGAAGGAATTTTTAGCAGTCGTGTTTGCATGTGAAAAGTTTAGATCTTATATAGTTGACTCCAAAGTCATTATTCACTATGATCATGCTGCTATTAAGTACGTTATGGAGAAGAAGGACACTAAGCCTAGGCTAATCAGATGGGTTCTCCTGCTATAGGAATTTGATTTGCACGTTGTTGACCGAAAGGGTGCTGATAACCCTGTAGCAGATAACTTCTCCAGGCTAGAGAATGTCCTTGATGACCCACGACCTATTCATGACAGCTTTCCTGATGAGCACTTGAGTGTCATCCGTACTTCACACAGTGCACCGTGGTACGCTGATTACGCAAACTATATCGTAGCCAAATACATACCACCCTGTTTCACCTACCAGCAAAAGAAGAAATTCTTCTCTGATTTGAGACACTACTTTTGGGATGATCCTCACCTTTATAAGGAAGGAGTATATGGTGTTATTAGACATTGTGTGCCTGAACATGAACAGGGACAGATCCTGCAGAAGTGTCATTCCGAAGCCTACGGAGGACACCATGCTGGAGACAGAACTGCTCATAAGGTATTGCAGTCAGGTTTCTATTGGCCCACTCTCTTCAAGGATGCCCGTAAGTTTGTCTTATCTTGTGACGAATGGCAAAGAATAGGGCACATCAGTAAACGTCAGGAAATGCCTATGAACTATTCACTTGTCATTGAACCATTTGATGTCTGGGGCTTTGATTATATGGGACCTTTCCCAAGTTCCAATGGGTATACTCACATCTTAGTTGTTGTGGATTACGTCACTAAGTGGGTAGAAGGTATCCGCACTAGAAATGCAGATCACCACACCTCTATTAAGATGCTTAAAGAAGACATTTCCCAAGATTTGGAGTCCCTAGATATCTGATGACTGATGGCGGTTCACACTTCATTCATGGTGTTTTCCGCAAGATGCTCGCTAAGTATGATGTCAACCATAGAGTTGCATCTCCTTATCATCCTCAGTCTAGTGGTCAAGTGGAGTTGAGTAATAGGGAGATCAAATTGATCTTACAAAAGACTGTATTTAGATCTCGAAAGAATTGGTCTAGCAAACTTAAAGATGCACTATGGGCTTATAGGACTGCTTATAAGAATCCCATGGGCATGTTGCCATATAAAATGGTTTATGGTAAGGCCTGTCATTTACCTCTTGAGTTGGAACACAAAGCTTATTGGGCAATCAAAGAGCTCAACTTCGATTTCAAACTTGCCGGTGAGAAGCGGTTGTTTGATATCAGCTCATTAGATGAATGGAGGGCCCAGGCATATGAGAATGCCAAGTTGTTCAAGGAAAAGGTTAAGAGATGGCACGATAAAAGAATACAAAAATGAGAGTTCAATGTAGGTGATTATGTCCTGCTATACAATTCTCGCTTAAGATTCTTCGCAGGCAAGCTTCTCTCTAAATGGGAAGGTCCCTACGTTGTCGAGGAAGTATATCGTTCCGATACCATCAAAATCAATAACACGGAAGGTACTTTTCCTAGAGTGGTAAATGGGCAAAGAATAAAGCATTATATCTCTGTACTCCCATAAATGTTGAGACCAATATCATCAATACCATAACTCGAGAGGAGTACATAAGGGATATTTATCAGCCTGTTTCATACCCTGAAAACGAAGAGGTATGTGCTTCGGTAAGTAATTGGACTCCGAAACTTTTCCAATAGGAAATTTTCTCTGTTTTGGAATTTATGGAAAATTAGAAAAATAAAAAAGCAGTCCGGAGAGCGCACGAGGCGGACACAAGCTTGGTTGCTGCGGCCTCCCCCTGGCCGCGGCAACAGGTCTTGTGGGCACCACGTGTGCCTCCCGGACTCCGTTTTCTTGCGGAGCACTCCTTCTGGTCCAGAAAAAATCATTATATATACGCCCGAGGGTTTTGATCTCCGTGTCGTGCAGTTTTCCTCTGTTTTCGTTTCGAGCCTGTTTCTGTTGCACATCTAGATCGTCATGACTTCCCCAAAAGTTCCTAAGGACAAGATCTTCGAGAAGGTCATCAATCCCTACCTCACGGAAGTATTGCAGCACCCCCAATCTATCAAGACGAGCGAGGGGATGTTGCACATCCGTGATGTTGAGGGGCCTAAGAAGACCGGAAGCGTGGAGACGAGGCTCGAAGCAATGGAGCAACAAGTCTTCAAGTGCCAAGGGATGGTGGAGCGTGGACTCAACGCCAACCACATGATGATCACGGAGTTAACCAACAATCACAAGATGGATGCCATTGACATTGGGAAGCACCTCTCCAGGCTCTATGAGAGGATTGATCAACTCTAGGGCTAGAGCTCTGACCTATAGAACCAAAACTGTGAGTATGAGTATAGATTTAAATAAATACGGTTGGCTGTAGATTTGAGGATTCCGGCGACTCGTTCATCCTGCCATGATGGAGCACCTATGCCTTGGAAGACGGAGGATCAAACTCATGTTGCAACTCCACCACCTTCACCACCAAAGGAAGACAACTAAGCATTGGTATGGGCAATCCCCTTGGCTTTTGCCAAGCTTGGGGGAGTTGCCCTGGTATCGTATCACCTTTATATCTTTTGCTTTTACCTTTGTTTTAGTTCTTTACTTTTCAGTTTTTATTTCTTCTCTTAGTGGAATAAGTCTTTAGTGTTTAGTTTGAGTCTTTTGCCTTGTGTCTTCCCGGATGTATTCGAGCTTGCGAGCTATATAATAAAGAGTATCTTGGTCAAGGGTTTGTTTTGTGCCGTGATCAAAAGTATGAAAAGAACGATAGCATGAATGATCATGAGATGGTCTTACGGAAAGTAATAGCTTCACATATAACAAGTATGTTGATTGAAACTTGTTGAGAATAGACCAGCATAGACCCCAGTCATTTTTGCAATTAATAAGAAGTAATAAGGAAAGAGAGGTTCACATATAAATATATCATCTCTGACACCCTCTATGATTGTGAACACTCACCAAACTATTGCATGCCTAGAAGTAGATGTTGGACAAGGAAGACAACATAATGAATTGTGTTTGCTTGGCTCTGAACAATGTTATATGATTAGAGATCCCTTAGCATGTGACGATTGCTTCCACCTCATATTAGCCAAAACTCCCGCACCAAGTAGAGATACTACTTGTGCATCCATAAACCTTCAACCCAGTTTTGCCATGAGTGTCCACCATACCTACCTATGGATTGAATAAGATCCTTCAAGTAAGTTGTCATCAGTGCAAGCAATAAAAATTGCTCTCTAATATGTATGATCTATTAGTGTGTGGAAAATAAGATTTATACGAACCTGTGATGAGGAAGACATAAAAGGGACAGACTGCATAATAAATTTCTTTATCACAGGAGGCAATATAAAGTGACGTTCCTCTGCGCTAAGAGGACACGCATCCAAACCTCAAAAGCGCATGACAACCTCTGCTTCCCTCTACGAAGGGCCTATCTTGTACATTTGATTTTTGCCCTTGTAAGAGTCATGGTGATCTTCTGTTGGGGAACGTCGCATGGGAAACAAAAAATTTCCTACGCGCACGAAGACCTATCATGGTGATGTCCATCTACGAGAGGGGATTTCCGATCTACGTACCCTTGTAGATCGCACAGCAGAAGCGTTAAGAAACGCGGTTGATGTAGTGGAACGTCCTCACGTCCCTCGATCCGCCCCGTGAACCGTCCCACGAACTGTCCCGCGATCCGTCCCACGATCCGCTCTGATCTACTGCCGAACGGACAGCACCTCCGCGTTCAGCACACGTAAAGCTCGACGATGATCTTGGCCTTCTTGATCCAGCAAGAGAGACGGAGAGGTAGATGAGTTCTCCGACAGCGTGACGGTGCTCCGGAGGTTGGTGGTGATCTAATCTCAGCAGGGCTCCGCCCGAGCTCCGC
Organism: Hordeum vulgare subsp. vulgare; assembly: GCF_904849725.1. Classification (NCBI taxonomy): domain Eukaryota; kingdom Viridiplantae; phylum Streptophyta; class Magnoliopsida; order Poales; family Poaceae; genus Hordeum; species Hordeum vulgare. The sequence continues at coordinate 363,311,943 of NC_058524.1, read as the reverse complement.
ACAAACGCGATCTAGAGGTAAAACCGTGGAGGTATGTGGTCGGGCTGCCGTGGCAAAAGTTGTCTCAAATCAGCCCTCAAACCCCACTATATATAGGACGGAGGGAGGGGACGAGGCATCCTCAAAACCTAAAGGTTTGGCCGAAATTGGAGGTGGAGGTGTCCTACTCCAATCCTACTTGGAGTAGGATTCCACCTTCCCACTTGGAAACTCTTTCCACCTTGAGTTTTTTCGTTCTCAAACCTTATGGGCCTTACTGGGAACTTATTCCAGCCCACTAGGGGCTGGTTTATCTCTTCCCATAGCCCATGAGACCCCTTGGGGCGTGACACCCTCCTGATGGTCCCCGGCACCCCTCCCGGCACTCCAAGTACACTACCGATGAGCCCGAAACTTTTCCGGTAATGCACGAAAACCTTCCGGAAACCAAATGAGGTCATCCTATATATCAATCTTCGTTTCCGGACCATTCCGGAAACCCTCGTGACGTCTGTGATCTCATCCGGGACTCCGAACAACTATCGGTTACCAACCATATAACTCAAATACGCATAAAACAACGTCGAACCTTAAGTGTGCAGACCCTTCGGGCTCGAGAACTATGTAGACATGACCCGAGTGACTCCTCGGTCAATATCCAATAGCGGGACCTGGATGCCCATATTGGATCCTACATATTCTACGAAGATCTTATCATTTGAACCTCAGTGCCAAGGATTCATATAATCCCGTATGTCATTCCCTTTGTCCTTCGGTATGTTACTTGCCCGAGATTCGATCGTCAGTATCCGCATACCTATTTCAATCTCGTTTACCGGCAAGTCCCTTTACTCGTTCCGTAATACAAGATCCCGCAACTTACACTAAGTCACAATGCTTGCAAGGCTTGTGTGTGATGTTGTATTACCGAGTGGTCCCCGAGATACCTCTCCGTCACACGGAGTGACAAATCCCAGTCTCGATTCATACTAACTCAACGAACACCTTCGGAGATACCTGTAGAGCATCTTTATAGTCACCCAGTTACGTTGCGACATTTGATACACACAAAGCATTCCTCCGGTGTCAGTGAGTTATATGATCTCATGGTCATAGGAACAAATACTTGACACGCAGAAAACAGTAGCAACAAAATGACACGATCAACATGCTACGTCTATTAGTTTGGGTCTAGTCCATCACATGATTCTCCTAATGATGTGATCCCATTATCAAGTGACAACACTTGCCTATGGTCAGGAAACCTTGACCATCTTTGATCAACGAGCTAGTCAACTAGAGGCTTACTAGGGACAGTGTTTTGTCTATGTATCCACACATGCACTGTGTTTCCAATCAATACAATTATAGAATTGATAATAAACGATTATCATGAACAAAGAAATATAATAATAACTAATTTATTATTGCCTATAGGGCATATTTCCAGCAGTCTCCCACTTGCACTAGAGTCAATAATCTTAGTTCACATCACCATGTGATTCCAATGAATCCAACACCCATATACTTATGGGGTCTGATCACGTCTTGCTCGTGAGAGAGGTTTTAGTCAACAGTTCTGAAACTTTCAGATCCGTGTGTTCTTTAGAAATCTTTATGGCATCTTATAGATGCTGCTACTATGTGCTATTCGGAAATAGTCCAAATATCTACTCTACTATACGAATCCGTTTCACTACTCATAGTTATTCGGATTAGTGTCAAAGCTTGCATCGACGTAACCCTTTACGACGAACTCTTTAACCACCTCCATAATCGAGAAGAATTCCTTAGTCTATTTAGTTACTAAGGATAACTTTGACCGTTGATCAGTGATTCAATCCTGGATCACTCTTTGTACCTCTTAACAGACTTTGAGTCAAGGCACACATCAGGTGCGGTACCCAGCATGGCATACTTCAGATTCTACGGCCAAGGCATAGAAGACGACCTTCGTCTATTCTCTTTATTCTGCCGGGGTCGGGTTTTGAGTCTTACTCAAATTCACACCTTGCAACGCAACCAAGAACTCGTTCTTTGCTGATCTATTTTGAACTCCTTCAAAAACATGTCAAGGCATGCATCTTGTTGAAACTTCTATTAAGCGCTTTCGATCTATCTCCATAGATCTTTGATGCTCAACGTTCAAGTAGCGCAATCCAGGTATTCCTTTGAAAAAATCCTTTCAAACAACCTTGTATGCTTTACAAAAATTCTACATTACTTCTGATCCACAATATGTCAACCACATATTCTTATCAGAAATTCTATAGTGCTCCCACTCACTTCTTTGGAAATACAAGTTTCTCATAAACCTTGTACAAACCCAAAATCTTTGATCATCTCATCAAAGTGTATATTCCAACTCCGAGATTCTTGCACCAGTCCATTGAAGGATCGCTGGAGCTTGCATTCTTGTTAGTATCTTTAGGATCGACAAAATCTCCTGGTTGTATCACATACAATGTTTGCTCAAGGAAACCGTCGAGGAAACAATGTTTTGACATCCTATGTGCAATATTTCATAAATAATGCAACAACTACAAACATAATTCTAACAGACTTTTAGCATCGCTACGAGTGAGAAAGTCTCATCATAGTCAACTGTTTGATCTTGTCGGAAACATCTTTGCGACAAGTCGAGCTTTTCTTAATAGTGACTTATCACCATCATCCTCTGTCTTCCTTTTAAAGATCCATCTTTACTCAATAGTCCTATGACCATCAAGTAGTTCTTCCAAAGTCTACACTTTGTTTTCGTACATGGATCCTCTCTCGGATTTCATGGCCTCCAGCCATTTGTCAGAATCCGGGCCCACCATTGCTTTCTCCATGACTCGTAGGTTCACTGCTGCTCAACAACATGACCTCCAAGACAGGTTACCATACCACTCTGTAGTAGTACGCGACCTTGTCGACCTACGAGGTTTGTAGTAACTTGATCCGAAGCTCAATGATCACCATCATCAGCTTCCACTTCAATTGGTGTAGGCGCCACAGGAACAACTTCCTGTGCCCTGCTACACACTAGTCGAAGTGATTGTTCAGTAACCTCATCAAGTTCTATCACCCTCCCACTCAATTCTTTCGAGAGAAACCTTTCCTCGAGAAAGGATCCGTTTCTAGAGACAAACAATTTGCTTTCGGATCTGAGGTAGGAGATGTACCCAACTATTTTGGATGTCCTATGAAGATGCATTTATCCGCTTTGGGTTCGAGCTTATCAGACTGTAACTTTTTCACATAAGTGTCGAAGCCCCAAACTTTCAAGAAAGGACAATTTAGATTTCTCTAAACCTCAGTCTATACTGTGTCATCTCAACGGAAATACGCGGTGCCCTATTTAAAGTGAATGCGGTTGTCTCTAATGCATAACCCATAAACGATAGTGGTAATTCGATAAGAGACATCATAGCATGCACCATACCAAATAGTGCGTGGCTATGACGTTCAGACACATCATCACACTATGATGTTCCAAGTGGCATGAACTATGAAACAATTTCCACATTGCCTTAACTGCGTACCAAAACTCGTAACTCAGATATTCATTTCTATGATCATATCGTAGACAGTTTATCCTCTTGTTACGACGAACTTCACTCCTAAAACAGAATTGAAACTTTCAATATTTGAGACTTGTGATTCATTAAGTAAATACTCTTGTATCTCCTCATATCGTCATTGAAGTAAGAACATAATGATATCCACTGCGTGCCTCATCACCTATTGGACTGCATACATCAAAATGTATCACTTCCAACAAGTTACTATCTTGTTTCATCTCAATGAAAACAAGGCCTTGCTCATGTGGTATGATTTGCATGTCACTAGTGATTCAAAATCAAGTGAGTATAAAGATCCATCAACATGGATCCTCTTCATGCAATTTATACCAACATGTCTCAAGCGGCAGTGCCACAAGTAAGTGGTACTATCATCATTACCTCGTATCTTTTGGCACCAATATCATGAACATGTGTAACACTACGATCGAGATTCAATAAACCATTGAAGGTGATTATTCAAGCAAATAGAGTAACCATTATTCTCTTTAAATGAATAATCGTATTGCAATAAACACGATCCAATCATGTTCATGCTTAACGCAAGCACCAAATAACAATTATTTAGATTTAACACCAATCCCGGTGGTAGAGGGAGTGTGCGACGTTTGATCATATCAACATTGGAAACACTTCCAACACGTATCGTCACGTCGCCTTTAGGTAGTCTCCGTTTATGCCGTAGCTTTCATTTCGTGTTACTAATCACTTAGCAACCGAACCGGTATCCAATACCCTCGTGCTACTAGGAGTACTAGTAAAGTACACATCAACATCATGTATATCAAATATACTTCTTTCGACTTTTGCCAGCCTTCTTATGTACCAAGTATCTAGAGTTGCTCCGCCTCAGTGACCGTTCCCCTCATAGCAGAAGCACTTAGTCCCGGGCTTGGGTTTAATCTGGGGTCTCTTCATTAGTGCAGCAACTGCTTTGCCATTTCACGAAGTATCCCTTCTAGCCCTTGCCTTTCTCGAAACTTAGTGGTTGTACTAACCATCAACTATTGATGCTCCCTCTTGATTTCTACTCTCGTAGTGTCAAACATCGCGAATTGCTCAAGGATCATTGTATCTATCCTTGACATGTTATAGTTCATCACGAAGCTCTCACAGCTTGGTGGCAGTGACTTTGGAGAACCATCACTATCTTATCTGGAAGATCAACTCCCACTTGATTCAAGCGATTGTCGTACTCAGATAATCTGCGCACACGCTCAATGATTGAGCTTTTCTCCTTTACTTTGTGGACAAAGAATCTTGTCGGAGGTCTCACACCTCTTAACAAGGGCACAAGCATGAAATCACAATTTCATCTCTTTAGAACATCTCTCATGTTCCGTGACGTTTCAAAACGTCTTCGGCGCCTTGCTTCTAAGCCATTAAGTATTTTGTACTGAACTATCGTGTAGTCATCAGAAACGTGTATGTCGGATGTTCACAACATCTATAGACGACGCTCGAGGTGCAGCACACCGAGTGGTGCATTAAGGACATAAGCCTTCTGCGCAGCAACGAGGACAATCCTCGGTTTTACAGACTCGGTCTGCAAAGTTTGCTACTATCAACTTTCAACTAAATTTTCTCTAGGAACATATAAAAAACAGTGGAGCTATAGCGGAAGCTACATCGTAATTCACAAAGACCATTAGACTATGTTCATGACAATTAGTTCAATTAATCATATTACTTAAGAAGTCCCACTCAAAAAGTACATCTCTCTAGTCATTTGAGTGGTACTTGATCCAAATGCACTATCTCAAGTCCGATCATCACGTGAGTCGAGAATAGTTTCAGTGGTAAGCATCTCTATGCTAATCATATCAACTATACGATGCATGCTCGACCTTTCGGTCTCATGTGTTCCGAGGCCATGTCTGCACATGCTAGGCTCGTCAAGTTTAACCCGAGTGTTCCGCGTGTGCAACTGTTTTGCACCCGTTGTATGTGAACGTTGAATCTATCACACCCGATCATCACGTGGTGTCTTGAAACGAAGAATTGTCGCAACGGTCCACAGTCGGGGAGAACACAATTTCATCTTGAAATTTTAGTGAGAGATCACCTCATAATGCTACCGTCGTTCTAAGCAAGATAAGGTGCATAAAGGATTAACATCACATGCCATTCATAAGTGACATGATATGGCCATCATCATGTGCTTCTTGATCTCCATCACCAAAGCACCGGCACGATCTTCTTGTCACCGGCGTCACACCATGATCTCCATCAACGTGTCGCCATCGGGGTTGTCGTGCTACTCATGCTATTACTACTAAAGCTACGTCCTAGCAATATAGTAAACACATCTGCAAGCAGAAACGTTAGTTTAAAGACAACCCTATGGCTCATGCAGGTTGCCGTACCATCGACGTGCAAGTCGATATTAACTATTACAACATGATCATCTCATACATCGAATATATCACATCACATCGTTGGCCATATCACATCACAAGCGTACCCTGCAAAAACAAGTTAGACGTCCTCTAATTGTTGTTGCATGTTTTACGTGGTGACCATGGGTATCTAGTACGATCGCATCTTACTTACGCAAACACCACAACGGAGATATATGAATTGCTATTTAACCTCATCCAAGGACCTCCTCGGTCAAATCCGATTCAACTAAAGTTGGAGAAACCGACACTCGCCGGTCATCTTTGAGCAACGGAGTTACTCGTAGCGATGAAACCAGTCTCTCGTAAGCGTACGAGTAATGTTGGTCCGAGCCGCTTCTATCAAACAATGTCGCGGAATCAAGAAAAGACTAAGGAGGGCACAAAACGCACATCACCGGCCACAAAAACTTTTGTGTTCTACTCGAGATTACATCTACGCATGAACCTAGCTCATGATGCCACTGTTGGGGAACGTCGCATGGGAAACAAAAATTTCCCTACGCGCACGAAGACCTATCATGGTGATGTCCATCTATGAGAGGGGATTTCCGATCTACGTACCCTTGTAAGTCGCATAGCAGAAGCGTTAATAAACGCGGTTGATGTAGTGGAACGTCCTCACGTCCCTCGATCCGCCCCGCGAACCGTCCCACGAACCGTCCCGCGATCCGTCCCATGATCTGCTCCGATCTAGTGCCGAACGGACGGGACCTCTGCGTTCAGCACACGTACAGCTCGACGATGATCTCGGCCTTCTTGATCCAGCAAGAGAGACGGAGAGGTAGATGAGTTCTCCGGCAACGTGACGGCGCTCCGGAGGTTGGTGGACATCTAATCTCAGCAGGGCTCCGCCCGAGCTCCACAGAAACGCGATCTAGAGGTAAAACCGTGGAGGTATGTGGTCGGGCTGCCGTGGCAAAAGTTGTCTCAAATCAGCCCTAAAACCCCACTATATATAGGAGGGAGGGAGGGGAGGAGGCAGCCTCAAAACCTAAAGGTTTGGCCGAAATTGGAGCTGGAGGAGTCCTACTCCAATCCTACTTGGAGTAGGATTCCACCCTCCCTCTTGGAAAGTCTTTCCACCTTGTGTTTTTTCCTTCTCAAACCTTATGGGCCTTAGTGGGAAGTTATTCCAGCCCACTAGGACAAGATCTTCGAGAAGGTCATCAATCCCTACCTCACGGAAGTATTGCAGCACCCCCAATCTATCAAGACGAGCGAGGGGATGTTGCACATCCGTGATGTTGAGGGGCCTAAGAAGACCGGAAGCGTGGAGACGAGGCTCGAAGCAATGGAGCAACAAGTCTTCAAGTACCAAGGGATGGTGGAGCGTGGACTCAACGCCAACCACATGATGATCACGGAGTTCACCAACAATCACAAGATGGATGCCATTGACATTGGGAAGCACCTCTCCAGGCTCTATGAGAGGATTGATCAACTCTAGGGCCAGAGCTATGACCTGTAGAACCAGAATTGTGAGTATGAGTATAGATTTAAATCAATACGGTTGGCTGCAGATTTGAGGATTCCGGCGACTCGTTCATCCTGCCATGATGGAGCACCTATGCCCTCTAATATGTATGATCTATTAGTGTGTGGAAAATAAGATTTATACGAACCTGTGATGAGGAAGACATAAAAGGGACAGACTGCATAATAAATTTCTTTATCACATGAGGCAATATAAAGTGACGTTCCTCTGCGCTACGAGGACACGCATCCAAACCTCAAAAGCGCATGACAACCTCTGCTTCCGTCTACGAAGGGCCTATCTTGTACCTTTAATTTTTTGCCCTTATAAGAGTCATGGTGATCTTCTATTGGGGAACGTCGCATGGGAAACAAAAAAATTCCTACGCGCACGAAGACCTATCATGGTGATGTCCATCTACGAGAGGGGATTTCCGATCTACGTACCCATGTAGATCGCACAGCATAAGCATTAAGAAACGCGGTTGATGTAGTGGAACGGCCTCAAGTCCCTCGATCCGCCCCGCGAACCGTCGCACGAACCGTCCCCCGATCCGTCCCACGATTCGCTCCGATCTAGTGCCGAACGGACGGCACCTCCGCGTTCCGCACACGTACAGCTCGACGATGATCTCGGCCTTCTTGATCCAGCAACAGAGACGGAGAGGTAGATGAGTTCTCTGGCAGCGTGACGGCGCTCCGGAGGTTGGTGGTGATCTAATCTCAGCAGGGCTCCGCCCGAGCTCCGCAGAAACGCGATCTAGAGGTAAAACCGTGGAGGTATGTGGTCGGGCTGCCGTGGCAAAAGTCTCAAATCAGCCCTAAAACCCCACTATATATAGGAGGGAGGGAGGGGAGGAGGCAGCTTCAAAACCTAAAGGTTTGGACGAAATTGGAGGTGGAGGAGTCCTACTCCAATCCTACTTGGAGTAGGATTCCACCTTCCCACTTGGAAACTCTTTCCACCTTGTGTTTTTTCCTTCTCAAACCTTATGGGCCTTACTGCGAACTTCTTCCAACCCACTAGGGGCTGGTTTATCTCTTCCCATAGCCCATGAGACCCCTTGGGGTGTGACACCCCTCCTGATTGTCCCCGGCACCCCTCCCGGCACTCCCAGTAGACTACCGATGAGCCCGAAACTTTTCCGGTAATGCACGAAAACGTTCCGGTAACCAAATGAGGTCATCCTATATATCAATCTTCGTTTTCGGACCATTCCGGAAACCCTCGTGACGTCCGTGATCTCATCTGGGACTCCGAACAACATTCGGTAACCAACCATATAACTCAAATACGCATAAAACAACGTCGAACCTTAAGTGTGTAGACATGACCCGAGTGACTCCTCGGTCAATATCCAATAGCGGGACCTGGATGCCCATATTGGATCCTACATATTCTACGAAGATCTTATCGTTTGAACCTTAGTGCCAAGGATTCATATAATCCCATATGTCATTCCCTTTGTCCTTCGGTATGTTACTTGCCCGAGATTCGATCGTCAGTATCCGCATACCTATTTCAATCTCGTTTACCGGCAAGTCTCTTTACTCGTTCCGTAATACAATATCCCGCAACTTACACTAAGTCACAATGCTTGCAAGGCTTGTGTGTGATGTTGTATTACCGAGTGGGCCCCGAGATACCTCTCCGTCACACGGAGTGACAAATCCCAGTCTCGATCCATACTAACTCAACGAACACCTTCGGAGATACCTGTAGAGCATCTTTATAGTCACCCAGTTACGTTGCGATGTTTGATACACACAAAGCATTCCTCCGGTGTCAGTGAGTTATATGATCACATGGTCATAGGAACAAATACTTGACACGCAGAAAACAGTAGCAACAAAATGACACGATCAACATGCTACGTCTATTAGTTTGGGTCTAGTCCATCACATGATTCTCCTAATGATGTGATCCCGTTATCAAGTGACAACACTTTCCTATGGTCAGGAAACCTTGACCATCTTTGATCAACGAGCTAGTCAACTAGAGGCTTACTAGGGACAGTGTTTTGTCTATGTATCCACACATGCACTGTGTTTCCAATCAATACAATTATAGCACGGATAATAAAAGATTATCATGAACAAAGAAATATAATAATAACTAATTTATTATTGCCTCTAGGGCATATTTACAACATCTTCACCAATACCTTATTTAGCATTTTTCTTGGTGAACGTCATATGCTTGGGAACGATCTATATTCATATATCAACTTGGAGATGAGTACTTCTGCTTTACTATTGTTGCCTTTACCCTTGAGGTAAATGGTTGGGAGGCAAAATTATAAGCCCCTATCTTTCTCTGTGTCCAACTGAAACATTGATACCATGAGTACTGATACGTCTCCAACGTATCTATAATTTTTGATGGTTTCATGTTGTTATCTTGTCAAACTTTGGATGTTTTATATGCCTTTTATATCTTTTTGGGACTAACCTATTAATTCAGTGCCAAGTGCCAGTTCCTGTTCTTTCCGTGTTTTTGACCGTTTTTCAGGCGGAGTCCAAACGGAATAATTCTTTCGCGATGATTTTTTATGGAAAATATCAAAAATACCGGAAGAAAAAGATACCGGAGAGGGGTCCCGAGGAAGGCACCTGCCCTGTCGGCGCCCCCCCAGGCCGCACCAACCAAGCTTGTGGGCCCCTCAGGGGCCCACTTGACGCAACTCCACCGCCATCTGGTCCTATTAATCCAGAAACCTCCAGAAAGAAACCTAGATCGGGAGTTCCGCCGCTGCAAGCCTCTCTAGCCACCAAAAACCAATCTGGAGCCCGTTCCGGCACCCTGTCGGAGGGGGAATCCATCTCCGGTGGCCATCTTCATCATCCCGACGATCTCCATGACGAGGAAGGAGTAGTTCTCCCTCGGGGTTGAGGGTATGTACCAGTAGCTATGTGTTTGATTTCTCTCTCTCTCTCGTGTTCTTGAGATGTCTTGATCTCGATGTAACATCGGCTTTGCTACTATAGTTGGATCTTATGATGTTCTTCCCCCTCTCCCTTCTTGTAATGAATTGAGTTTCCCCTTTGAAGTTATCTTATCGGATTGAGTCTTTGAGAACACTTGATGTATGCCTTGCACGTGTCTATCTGCGGGTTTGTGACATTTGGAACATATGCATATGGGTTGGCACACGTTTGATTCATGTGAGTACTCGATGTATGTTTTGGTGATCAACTTGCGGGTTCGTGACATTGGGAACCTATGCATAGGGGTTGGCACACGTTTTGACTCTCCGGTGGAAACTTTGGGCCACTCTTTGAAGTTCTATGTGTTGGTTGAATAGATGATTCTGAGATCATGTGATGCATATCGTAAAATCATGCCCACGGATACTAGAGGTGACAATGGAGTATCTAGGTGACATTAGGGTCTTGGTTGATATGTATATTAAGGTGTTATTTTAGTACGAACTCTATGAAAGATTGAACGGAAAGAATAGCTTCGTGCTATTTTACTACGGACTCTTGAATAGATCGATCAGAAAGAATAACTTTGTAGGGGTTTCGTACCCGACAATAATGTCTTCATTTGTTCTCTGCTATTAGTGACTTTGGAGTGACTCTTTGTTGAATGTTGAGGGCTAGTTATATGATCCAATTATGTTATCTTTGTTGAGAGAACTTCACTAGTGAAAGTATGAACCCTAGGCCTTGTTTCCACGCATTGCAATACCATTCGTGCTCACTTTTGTTACTAGTTACCTTGCTATTTTTGTTATTTCAGATTACAAAAACCTATATCTACCATCCTTATTGCACTTGTTTCACCTTCTCTTCACCGAACTAGTGCACCTATACAACTTACCATTGTATTCGGTGTGTTGGGGACACAAGAGACTCTTTGCTATTTGGTTGCAGGATTGCTTGAGAGAGACCATCTTCATCCAACGCCTCCCGCGGATTGATAAACCTTAGGTCACCCACTTGAGGGAAAATTGCTACCGTCCTACAAACGTCTGCACTTGGAGGCCCAACAACGTCTACAAGAAGAAGGTTGCGTAGTAGACATCAAGCTCTTTTCCGGCGCCGTTGCCAAGGAGGTTAGCGCTTGGAGGTATATCTTTAGATCTTGCAATCGAATCTTTTTGTTTCTTGTTATTTCTCTAGAAAACTACAAAAAAAATGGAATTGAGGATGCCTCATATGCTCCATCTTTTCAATGTCTTTCGTGAGAATGATGGGAAGGAAAATTGTGCTCAAGTGCTGAAAGAAGAATTACATAGAATGCGTGGCATAGAATATGTGAATGATGAGCATGATTGCAATGTTGTTAGCACGAATTCTTTGAATACCCATGATGCTAATGATATGCAAGGCCACAAGCTTGGGGATGCTATATTTGACGAATATGATATTTTTAGTTCTTCCACTTTGAATGATCAAAATCATTTTGATGAAAGCATGCCCCCTATCTATGATGATTATTGTGAGGATACTTATGCTTTAAAGAAGAGGGATGATAAAACTTGTCATACTCTCGAGAACCCTTTTTCTAAACCTTGCTTTTTCATTGTGGACACAATTTGTAGTGCTCAAGTATTTTACGATACTCCCACTACTATTCTTGGGAATAGATTTCCTTATGTGGAGAGTAGTAAAATTCCTATGCTTGTAGATCATGAAAAAGAAATCCTTAGGTGCTGGTTATATTGTTGAATTCATTCATGATGCTACTGAAAATTACTATGAGAGAGGATCATATGCTTCTACTTATTGCAATAGTATCAAGCTTCCTCTCCATATTTTGAAATTTTTGAAGCTATGCTTGTTTTACCTTCCTATGGTAGTTGATTCTTGCTCCAATAAATTGTTTGATCACAAAATCCCTATGCATAGGAAGTGGGTTAGACTTAAATGTGCTAGAAATTTGCTCCATGATGCTCTCATTGTGTTTCAATCCTTACCTTTTATGTGAGCATCATTGAAATCAATGCCTAGCTAAGGGCGTTAAACGATAGCGCTTGTTGGGAGGCAACCCAATGAATAAATTTTCTTTGCTTTTTGCTTCCTGTTTTGCTTTCTCCACACCATCATAATTCTGTTATGATTGTGTCTTTTGTGTTTCTTTTTGTGTTTGTGCCAAGCAAAACCGTTATGATTAGTCTTGGTGATGATTGTTTGATCATGGTGGAAAAAGACAAAAACCTTCTGCTCATGAAAAGAATTTTCATTTTTATTCTGTAAGAGCTTTTGAGTTGATTCTTGTTGCTGCTGATTTATATGAAATTTATTCAGACTTTAGTAATTGTTCATATTTTTTGAAGTACTAGAAGTATACAAAGTATACAGATTGCTTCAGACTGGTCTGCTGTTAACAGATTTTGTTTTTTTTTGAGTTGGTTGCTTATTTTGATGAAACTATGGATAGTATCGGATGGTACTGGCCATGGAAAATTGAAAATATAGCAACCCAACACCAACATAAGTAGAATTTAAGTTGCTACAGTACCTAAGGAAGTGGTGATTTGCTTTCTTATACTAATGATATCACGAGTTTCTGTTTAAGTTTTGTGTTGTGAAATTTTCAAGTTTTGGGTGAAGTTCTTATGGACAAAGAGATAAAGAGTGGCAAGAGATCAAGCTTGGGGATGCCCAAGGCACCCCAAGTTGATTGGAAGATGCCGAAAAAGCCTAAGCTTTGGGATGCCCCGGGAAGGCATCCCCTCTTTCGTCTTCAATCCATCGGTAATGTTACTTGGAGCTATATTTTTATTCACCACATGATATGTGTTTTGCTTGGAGCGTCTTGTATCGTAGGAGTCTTTTATTTTTGTTGTGTCACAATCTTCCTTGCTGCACACCTAGAGAGAGATACATGCACTCACCATGATTTTGTCGAGCTTCACTTATATCCTTTGAGTTAGGCAATTCAGCTCACATGTGTTTCACTTATATCTATAGAGCTAGTTGATTTTGCTCTATGTGCTTCACTCCTATCTTTTGGAGCACGGCAGTGCGTAGCGTGGTAGTTGATCTATGCTATGAAAGTAGTCTCAAAATGGATAGTTATCCAAAGGGATATGAAAACTTCCACCTTTATGTGCATTGAGTGGTTAGAGAAGTTTGATTCATCTCAATTAGTTTTGAGTTGTGGTTGTGGTAATATTGAAGTTATACTAGTAAGGTGTTGTGGATCTAGAAATACTTGTGTTGAAGTTAGTGATTCCCGTAGCATGCACGTATGGTGAACCGCTATGTGATGAAGTCTGAGCATGATTAGTTTATTGATTGTCATCCTTTGTGTAGCGGTCGGGATCGCGCGATGGTTTATACCTACCAACCCTTCCCCTAGGAGTATGCGTTGAATGCTTTGTTTTGATTACTAGTAAAACTTTTGCAACAAGTATATGAGTTCTTCTTGACTAATGTTGAGTCCATGGTTTAGATGCACTTTCTCCTTCCACCATCACTATCTTCTTTAGTACTGTGCAACTTTCGCCGGTACATAAACCTACCATATAGCCTCCCTCAAAACAGCCACCATACCTACCTACTATGGCAATTTCAAAGCCATTCCAAGATATATTGCCATGCAACTACCACCATGACATGTGCCATCACTTCTACATTTCCATTGCATGATCATAAGATAGCTAGCATGATGTTTCCATTGATGTCTATGCCATACTAGATCATTGTCACGGTACACTACCGAAGGCATTTCATATAGAGTCATCATTGTTCTAAGCTTTGAGCTTTGACTAAATAAAAGTGTGATGATCATCATTATTTGAGCATTGTCCCATGTGAGAAAAAAAAGAGGCCAAAGATGCCCACAAAAAAAAGAGCCCAAAGAGCCCAAATAAAAAAAATGAGAATAAAAGAGAGAAGGGACAATGCTACTATCTCCTTTCCACACTTGTGCTTTGCTACTGCAACAAAAGACCTTCCAATGGCGCGAGAAATATGCATGTTGACGGGAGAATACTTGACTTGATCTTTCTTCTGTGGCTACGCCTTAAGGGACTTCCTAGGCAAGTATGCAAAGGATTTCCCCCGTGGCTTTGGAGCCTTGCGTTGGTGTTCCCTCGAAGCGGAAAGGGTGATGTAGCGTAGCGGTGGTAAATATTTCCCTCAGCTTGAGAACCAAGGTATCAATCCAGTGGAGGAGTATCTCAAGATCCTGCACAAACACAAAAGCTTGCTCCCAACGCTATGAAGGGGTTCTCAATCCCTTATAGATTATTTGCCAAGTGAGAACTGAAAGCAAAAAGTAACAAAGCAAAGTAAAAGCGGAGGTGTAAACGATGGATGTGAATAGACCCGGAGGCCGTAGTGTTTCCTAGTGGCTTCTCTCATGAAAGCAAGTAGACGGTGGGTGAACAAATTACTGTCGAGCAATTGATAGAACCGCGCAAAGTCGTGACGATATCTATGGCAATGATTATATCTATAGGCATCACGTCCAAAACAAGTAGACCGATACTTTCTGCTTCTACTACTATTACTCCACACGTCGACCGCTATCCAGCATGCATCTAGTGTATTAAGTCCAAAAGAACAAAGTAACGCCTTAAGGAAGATGACATGATGTAGAGGGATAATCTCAGACCAATGATGAAAACCCCATCTTTTTACCCTTGATGGCAACTACTTAATGTGTGCCTTGCTGCCCCAACTGTCACTGGGAAAGGTCACCACATGGTAGAACCCAAAACCAAGCACTTCTCCCATTGCAAGAATCATAGATCTAGTTGGCCAAACAAAACCCAAGACTCGGAGAGACTTACAAGGATATCAAATCATGCGTATAAGAAATCAGCAAAGACTCAAATTTATATCATAGATAATCTGATCACAAATCCACAATTCATCGGATCTCGACAAACACACCGCCAAAGAAGATTACATCGGATAGATCTCCATGAAGATCATGGAGAACTTTGTATTGACGATCCAAGAGAGAGAAGAAGCCATCTACCTACTAACTACGGACCCGTAGGTCTGAAGTAAACTACGCACGAGTCATTGGAGGGGCGATGATGATGATGAAGAAGCCCTCCAACTCCAATGTCCCCTCTGGCAGGGCGCCGGGAAGGGTCTCCACATGAGATCTCACGGAAACGGAAGCTTGCGACGACGGAAAAGTAATTTCTAGGCTCCCCTGATTTTTTGCTGAATATTTGGGAATATATAGGCCAAAGATCTAGGTCAGGGGGCGCTCAGGGAGGCCACAAGCCCTGCCACCGCTGCCTCCCCCTGGTGGCGGAGTGGGGGCTTGTGGGCTCCCTGGAGCCCACCTAGCTTGGCCCACAGGCCCCCTGATCTTCTTCCGTTCGGGAAAAAATCATTTCGGACATTTTATTTCATTTGGAATCCGTTCCAAAATCAGATCTGTAGAGAGCCAAAAACACAGAAAAAACAGGAACTGGAACTTGGCACTGAATTAATAAGTTAGTCCCAAAAAAGCTATAAAAGGTACATAAAACATCCTAAGATGACAAGATAACAGCGTGAAACCATCAAAAATTATAGATACGTTTGAGACGTATCAAGCATCCCCAAGCTTAACTCCTGCTCGTCCTCGAGTAGGGAAGTGATAAAGAATGATTTTTTGATGCTTTCATGCTACCTAGCAAAGATGTCCTTTGTAACTCCTCTTATGTGACGTGAATGTTCAGATCCATTAGATTCAAAAAAATAGTTTTCTATTGACGTGGAAACAATAATAATTCAAGCAAACTAGCAAGATAATCATGAACTTTCAAAATAACAAGGCCAAAAGAAAGTTATCCCTACAAAAGCATATAGTCTGGCTATGCTCTATCATCATTGCACAACAAATTTAAATCATGCACAACCCCGGTATTGGCGAAGTAATTGTTTCACACCTTTACTTTCTCAAACCTTTTCAACTCTCACGCAATAAATGAGCGTGAGCCATGGTTTTAGCACTATAGATGGTGTGGAGTGTGGTGGAGGTTGCACGACAAAAAAGGAGAAGATAGTCACATTAACTAGGCATATCAATGAGCTGTGGAGATGCTCATCAATAGATATCAATGTGAATGAGTAGGAATTGCAATACAAATGATGCACTAGAGCTACGAGTATGTGAAAGCACTTGAAGAAAACTAGTGGGTGTGCATCCAACTTCTTGATCACGAAGACCTAAGGCAATTTTGAGGAAGCCTATCATTGGAATATACAAGCCAAGTTATATAATGAAACTTTCCCACTAGCTATATGGTGGTGACAAAACGAGAGACTCTCGATCATGAAGATCATGGTGCTTAATATGCACAAGTGTGGAAAAAGTGGTAACATTGTCCCTTCTCTCTTTTCCTCTCATTTTTTTGGTAGGCTCTTTGGCCTCTTTTTTTCTCTTTTTTTTTATTTTGGTGGGCTTCTTTGGCCTCTTTTATTTCCTCACATGGGACAATGCTCCATTAATGATGATCATCACACTTTCGACTCAAAACTTAGAGCAACAATGACTCTATATAGAATGCCTTCGGTAGTGTACCGTGGCAATGATCTAGCATGGCATAGACATTAATGGAGACATCATGCTAGCTATCTTACGATCATGCAATGGCAATGTAGATGTGGTGGCACATGTCATGGTGGTAGTTGCATGGCAATATATCTCGGAATGACTTTTAAAAAGCCATAGTAGGTAGGTATGGTGGCTATTTTGAGGGAGGCTAATGGTGGGTTTTGTGCACCGGCGAAAGTTGCACGGCGCTAAGAAGATAGTGATGGTGGTAGGTGAAAGTGCATCTAAACCATGGACTCAACATTAGTTATGAAGAACTCACATACTTGTTGCAAAAGTTTTATTAGTAATCGAAACAAAGCATTCAACGCATACTCCTAGGGGAAGGGTTGGTAGGTATAAACCATCGCGCGATCCCGACCGCCATGCAAAGGATGACAATCAATAGACTAATCATGCTCAGATTTCGTCACATAGCGGTTCACCATACGTGCATGCTACGGGAATCACTAACTTCAACACAAGAATTTCTAGATCCACAACACCTTACTAGCATAACTTCAATATTACCAAAACCACAACTCAAAACTAATTGAGATGAATCAAACTTCTCTAACTATTCAATGCACATGAAGGTGGAAGTTTCCGTATCCCTTTGGATAACTACCCCTTTTGAGACTACTTTCAAAGCATAGATCAACTACCAACCCATGCACCGCTGTGCTCTAAAATATATAAGTGAAGCACACAGAGAAAAAGTATCTAGCTCAAAAGATATAAGTGAAGCACATGTGAGCTGAATTGTCTACCAAAAGATATAAGTGAAGTTCGACAAAATCACATTGTGTGCATGTCTCTCTCTCTAGGTGTGCAGCAAGGATGATTGTGACACAACAAAAATAAAAGACTCCTACGATACAATATGCTCCAAGCAAAAACACATAACATGTGGTGAATAAAAATATAGCCCCAAGTAACGTTACCGATGGATTGAAGACGAGAGAGGGGATGCCTTCCCGGGGCATCCCCAAGCTTAGGCTTTTACGGCATCCTTGAATCGCTTGGGGTGTCTTGGGAATCCCCAATCTTGAGCTCTTGCCACTCTTTATCTCTTTTTCCATAAGAACTTCACCCAAAACTTGAAAACTTCACAACATGAAACTTAAACAGAAACTCGTGATAACATTAGTATGAGAAAGAAAACCAACACTTCCTTAGGTATTGTAGAAAACTTAAATTCTACTTATTCTGATGTTGGGTTACTGTATTTTCAATCTTCCATGGCTAATACCCCCCGATACTATTCATAGTTTCATCGAAATAAGCAACCAACACAACAAAAACAGAATCTGTTAACAGCAGACCAGTCTGTAGCAATCTGTATATTTCGTATACTTCTGGTACTTCAACAATTCTGAAAACTTACGACAGTCTGAAGAATTTGCGTAGCAATCAGCAGCAAAAAGAATCAACTCAAAATCTCTTACCGAACAAAAACCAAAAATCTTTTTGTGAGCAGAAAGTTTCTGTCTTTTCCAGCATGACGAAACGATCATCCCCAAGACTAATCATAACGGTTTTGCTTGGCACAAACAAAAAAGAAACACAAAAAACACAATCATAACAGAATTATGAAAGTGTGGAAAACACAAAACAGAAATAAAAAAGGATAGATTAGTTGGGTTGCCTCCCAACAAGCGCTATTGTTTAACGCCCTTAGCTGGGCATTCAATGATGCTCTCACAAAAGACAAGAATTAAAGCACAACGAGAGCATCCTAAAGCATGTGAAAATCACATGTAAGTCTAACATACTTCCTAGGCATAGGCATTTTATAGGAAAACAGATTTTCAAGACAACCAATGCTTACCATATGCAAGGAAGAAGAAAGAGACAATAGCAATCTCCACATAACGAGAGGTAATTTGGTAACATGAAAGTTTCTACCACAATATTTTCCTCTCTCATAGCAATTAGATGTGGGTTCATATTCGAATTCAACAATGTAACTATCACATAGAATATTCTTTTCATGATCCACATGCATGCAAAGTTGACACTCTTCAAAGATAGTGGGATTATCATCAACTAAAGTCATGACTTCTCCAAACCCACTTTCAATATTATTCCAAATATCATATTCCTCATGAGGTTTAAACAAGTTTTCAAGATCATAAGAAAGATCATCACCCCAATCATGATTATTAGAATAAGTAGTGGCCATAGCAAAACTAGCATCCCCAAGCTTAGGGTTTTGCATATTTTTAGCATGATTGTCACTAATAGAATTCATAATGAAACCATTGCAATCATGTTTTTCATCCAAGGAGCCCTCGTGAATCACTTCATAAGTTTCTTCCTCACGATTTTCAGATTCACGCATCTCAAGCAAAACTCCATAAAAATAGTCAAGTGCCCTCAACTTACTAGCAATTCGTTCCACATAAGTGGGTCTCTTAAAGAGATTAGCAAGTGGATGAGGATCCATATCAATGGATTTTTAGCTAGCAAAGATGCAAGCTAAAAGAAGGCACATGGTAACACAAGCCAACAGAAAGCGAGCGGAAGAAGGGCGGACGGAAAAAGGCAAAGGAGAAAGGCAAATGAAAATGGCAAATGTGAAGTGGGGGAGAGGAAAACGAGAGGCAAGTGGCAAAAAAATAAATGCAGGAGATGAGTTTGTGAGACCTACGTGGATAGATCTTGATCTCTCCACCCCGGCAGCGGCGCCAGAAATACTTCTGCTACTGCAACAAAAGACCTTCCAATGGCGCCAGAAATAGGCACGTTGACGGGAGAATACTTGACTTGATCTTTCTGCTACGGCTACGCCTTAAGGGACTTCCTAGGCAAGTATGCAAATGATTTCCCCCGTGGCCTTGTAGCCTTGCGTTGGTGTTCCCTCGAAGCGGAAAGGGTGATGTAGCATAGTGGTGGTAAGTATTTCCCTCAGTTTGAGAGCCAAGGTATCAATCCAGTGGAGGAGTATCTCATGATCCTGCACAAACACAAAAGCTTGCTCCCAACGCTATGAAGGGGTTGTCAATCCCTTATAGGTTTTTTGCCAAGTGAGAACTGAAAGCCACAAAGTAACAAAGCAAAGTAAAAGCGAAGGTGTAAATGATGGATGTGAATAGACCCGGGGGCCGTAGGGTTTACTAGTGGCTTCTCTCATGAAAGCAAGTAGACGGTGGGTGAACAAATTACTGTCGAGCAATTGATAGAACCACACAAAGTCGTGACGATATTTATGGCAATGATTATATCTATAGGCATCACGTCCAAAACAAGTAGACCGATACTTTCTGCATCTACTACTATTACTCGACACGTCAACCGCTATCCAGCATGCATCTAGTGTATTAAATCCAAAAGAACAGAGTAACGCCTTAAGCAAGATGACATGATGTAGAGGGATAATCTCAAACCAATGATGAAAACCCCATCTTTTTACCCTTGATGGCAACTAGTTAATGTGTGCCTTGCTGCCCCTACTGTCACTGGGAAAGGTCACCACATGATAGAACCCAGAACCAAGCACTTCTCCCATTGCAAGAATCATAGATCTAGTTGGCCAAACAAAACCCAAGACTCGGAGAGACTTACAAGGATATCAAATCATGCATATAAGAAATCAGCAAAGACTCAAATTTATATCATAGATAATCTGATCACAAATCCACTATTCATCGGATCTCGACAAACACACCGCCAAAGAAGATTACATCGGATAGATCTCCATGAAGATCATGGAGAACTTTGTATTGACGATCCAAGAGAGAGAAGAAGCCATCTACCTACTAACTACGGACCCGTAGTTCTGAAGTGAACTACTCACGAGTCATTGGAGGGGCGATGATGATGATGAAGAAGCCCTCCAACTCCAAAGTCCCCTCTGGCAGGGTGCCGGGAAGGGTGTCCAGATGAGATCTCGCGGAAACGGAAGCTTGCGACGACGGAAAAGTAATTTCTAGGCTCCCCTGATTTTTAGCTGAATATTTGGGAATATATAGGCCAAAGATCTAGGTCAGGGGGCGCTCAGGGAGGCCACAAGCCCTGCCACCGCTGCCTCCCCTGGTGGCGGAGTGGGGGCTTGTGGGCTCCCTGGAGCCCACCTGGCTTGGCCCACATGCCCCCTGATCTTCTTCCGTTCGGGAAAAAATCATTTCGGACATTTTATTTCATTTGGACTCCGTTCCAAAATCAGATCTGTAGAGAGCCAAAAACACAGAAAAAACAGGAACTGGAACTTGGCACTGAATTAATAAGTTAGTCCCAAAAAAGCTATAAAAGGTACATAAAACATCCTAAGATGACAAGATAACAGCGTGAAACCATCAAAAATTATAGATACGTTTGAGACGTATCAAGCATCCCCAAGCTTAACTCCTGCTCGTCCTCGAGTAGGGAAGTGATAAAGAATGATTTTTTGATGCTTTCATGCTACCTAGCAAAGATGTCCTTTGTAACTCCTCTTATGTGACGTGAATGTTCAGATACATTAGATTCAAAAAAGTAGTTTGCTATTAACGTGGAAACAATAATAATTCAAGCAAACTAGCAAGGTAATCATGAACTTTCAAAATAATAAGGCCAAAAGAAAGTTATCCCTACAAAAGCATATAGTCTGGCTATGCTCTATCATCATTGCACAACAAATTTAAATCATGCACAACCCCGGTATTGGCGAAGTAATTGTTTCACACCTTTACTTTCTCAAACCTTTTCAACTCTCACGCAATAAATGAGCGTGAGCCATGGTTTTAGCACTATAGATGGTGTGGAGTGTGGTGGAGGTTGCAAGACAAAAAAGGAGAAGATAGTCACATTAACTAGGCATATCAATGAGCTGTGGAGATGCTCATCAATAGATATCAATGTGAATGAGTAGGAATTGCAATACAAATGATGCACTAGAGCTACGAGTATGTGAAAGCACTTGAAGAAAACTAGTGGGTGTGCATCCAACTTCTTGATCACGAAGACCTAAGGCAATTTTGAGGAAGCCTATCATTGGAATATACAAGCCAAGTTATATAATGAAACTTTCCCACTAGCTATATGGTGGTGACAAAACGAGAGACTCTCGATCATGAAGATCATGGTGCTTAATATGCACAAGTGTGGAAAAAGTGGTAACATTGTCCCTTCTCTCTTTTTCTCTCATTTTTTTGGTAGGCTCTTTGGCCTCTTTATTTCTCTTTTTTTATTTTGGTGGGCTTCTTTGGCCTCTTTTATTTCCTCACATGGGACAATGCTCCATTCATGATGATCATCACACTTTCAACTCAAAACTTAGAGCAACAATGACTCTATATAGAATGCCTTCGGTAGTGTACCATGGCAATGATCTAGCATGGCATAGACATTAATGGAGACATCATGCTAGCTATCTTACGATCATGCAATGGCAATGTAGATGTGGTGGCACATGTCATGGTGGTAGTTGCATGGCAATATATCTCGGAATGACTTTTAAAAAGCCATAGTAGGTAGGTATGGTGGCTATTTTGAGGGAGGCTAATGGTGGGTTTTGTGCACCGGTGAAAGTTGCACGGCGCTAAGAAGATAGTGATGGTGGTAGGTGAAAGTGCATCTAAACCATGGACTCAACATTAGTTATGAAGAACTCACATACTTGTTGCAAAAGTTTTATTAGTAATCAAAACAAAGCATTCAACGCATACTCCTAGGGGAAGGGTTGGTAGGTATAAACCATCGCGCGATCCCGACCGCCATGCAAAGGATGACAATCAATAGACTAATCATGCTCAGATTTCGTCACATAGCGGTTCACCATACGTGCATGCTACGGGAATCACTAACTTCAACACAAGAATTTCTAGATCCACAACACCTTACTAGCATAACTTCAATATTACCAAAACCACAACTCAAAACTAATTGAGATGAATCAAACTTCTCTAACTATTCAATGCACATGAAGGTGGAAGTTTCCGTATCCCTTTGGATAACTACCCCTTTTGAGACTACTTTCAAAGCATAGATCAACTACCAACCCACGCACCGCTGTGCTCTAAAATATATAAGTGAAGCACACAGAGAAAAAGTATCTAGCTCAAAAGATACAAGTGAAGCACATGTGAGCTGAATTGTCTACCAAAAAATATAAGTGAAGTTCGACAAAATCACGTTGTGTGCATGTCTCTCTCTCTAGGTGTGCAGCAAGGATGATTGTGACACAACAAAAATAAAAGACTCCTACGATACAATATGCTCCAAGCAAAAACACATAACATGTGGTGAATAAAAATATAGCCCCAAGTAACGTTACCGATGGATTGAAGACGAGAGAGGGGATGCCTTCCCGGGGCATCCCTAAGCTTAGGCTTTTACGGCATCCTTGAATACCTTGGGGTGTCTTGGGAATCCCCAAGCTTGAGCTCTTGCCACTCATTATCTCCTTGTCCATAAGAACTTCACCCAAAACTTGAAAACTTCACAACACGAAACTTAAACAGAAACTCGTGATAACATTAGTATGAGAAAGAAAACCAACACTTCCTTAGGTATTGTAGAAAACTTAAATTCTACTTATTCTGATGTTGGGTTACTGTATTTTCAATCTTCCATGGCTAATACCCCCTGATACTATTCATAGTTTCATCAAAATAAGCAACCAACACAACAAAAACAGAATCTGTTAACGGTAGACCAGTCTGTAGCAATCTGTATATTTCGTATACTTCTGGTACTTCAACAATTCTGAAAACTTACGGCAGTCTGAAGAATTTGCGTAGCAATCAGCAGCAAAAAGAATCAACTCAAAATCTCTTACCGAACAAAAACCAAAATTCTTTTTGTGAGCAGAAAGTTTCTGTCTTTTCCAGCATGACGAAACGATCATCCCCAAGACTAATCATAACGGTTTTTCTGGGCACAAACACAAAAAGAAACACAAAAAACACAATCATAATAGAATTATGAAAGTGTGGAAAACACAAAACAGAAATAAAAAAGGATAGATTAGTTGGGTTGCCTCCCAACAAGCGCTATTGTTTAACGCCCTTAGCTAGGCATTCAATGATGCTCTCACAAAAGACAAGAATTAAAGCACAACGAGAGCATCCTAAAGCATGTGAAAATCACATGTAAGTCTAACATACTTCCTAGGCATAGGCATTTTATAGGAAAACAGATTTTCAAGACAACCAATGCTTACCATATGCAAGGAAGAAGAAAGAGACAATAGCAATCTCCACATAACGAGAGGTAATTTGGTAACATGAAAGTTTCTACCACAATATTTTCCTCTCTCATAGCAATTACATGTGGGGTCATATTCGAATTCAACAATGTAACTATCACATAGAATATTCTTTTCATGATCCACATGCATGCAAAGTTGACACTCTTCAAAGATAGTGGGATTATCATCAACTAAAGTCATGACTTCTCCAAACCCACTTTCAATATTATTGCAAATATCATATTCCTCATGAGGTTTAAACAAGTTTTCAAGATCATAAGAAAGATCATCACCCCAATCATGATTATTAGAATAAGTAGTGGTCATAGCAAAACTAGCATCCCCAAGCTTAGGGTTTTGCATATTTTTAACATGATTGTCACTAATAGAATTCATAATGAAACCATTGCAATCATGTTTTTCATCCAAGGAGCCCTCGTGAATCACTTCATAAGTTTCTTCCTCACGATTTTCAGATTCACGCATCTCAAGCAAAACTCCATAAAAATAGTCAAGTGCCCTCAACTTACTAGCAATTCGTTCCACATAAGTGGGTCTCTTAAAGAGATTAGCAAGTGGATGAGGATCCATATCAATGGATTTTTAGCAAGCAAAGATGCAAGCTAAAAGAAGGCACATGGTAACACAAGCCAACAAAAAGCGAGCGGAAGAAGGGCGAACGGAAAAAGGCAAAGGCAAATGAAAATGGCAAATGTGAACTGGGGGAGATGAAAACGAGAGGCAAGTGGCAAAAAAATAAATGCAGGAGATGAGTTTGTGAGACCTACTTGGATAGATCTTGATCTCTCCACCCCGGCAGCGGCGCCAGAAATACTTCTGCTACTGCAACAAAAGACCTTCCAATGGCGCCAGAAATAGGCACGTTGACGGGAGAATACTTGACTTGATCTTTCTGCTACGGCTACGCCTTAAGGGACTTCCTAGGCAAGTATGCAAAGGATTTCCCCCGTGGCCTTGTAGCCTTGCGTTGGTGTTCCCTCGAAGCGGAAAGGGTGATGTAGCATAGTGGTGGTAAGTATTTCCCTCAGTTTGAGAGCCAAGGTATCAATCCAGTGGAGGAGTATCTCATGATCCTGCACAAACACAAAATCTTGCTCCCAACGCTATGAAGGGGTTGTCAATCCCTTATAGGTTTTTTGCCAAGTGAGAACTGAAAGCAACAAAGTAACAAAGCAAAGTAAAAGCGAAGGTGTAAATGATGGATGTGAATAGACCCAGGGGCCGTAGGGTTTACTAGTGGCTTCTCTCATGAAAGCAAGTAGACGGTGGGTGAACAAATTACTGTCGAGCAATTGATAGAACCACACAAAGTCGTGACGATATTTATGGCAATGATTATATCTATAGGCATCACGTCCAAAACAAGTAGACCGATACTTTCTGCATCTACTACTATTACTCCACACGTCGACCGCTATCCAGCATGCATCTAGTGTATTAAATCCAAAAGAACAGAGTAATGCCTTAAGCAAGATGACATGATGTAGAGGGATAATCTCAAACCAATGATGAAAACCCCATCTTTTTACCCTTGATGGCAACTAGTTAATGTGTGCCTTGCTGCCCCTACTGTCACTGGGAAAGGTCACCACATGATAGAACCCAGAACCAAGCACTTCTCCCATTGCAAGAATCATAGATCTAGTTGGCCAAACAAAACCCAAGACTCGGAGAGACTTATAAGGATATCAAATCATGCATATCAGAAATCAGCAAAGACTCAAATATATATCATAGATAATCTGCTCACAAATCCACAATTCATCGGATCTCGACAAACACACCGCCAAAGAAGATTACATCGGATAGATCTCCATGAAGATCATAGAGAACTTTGTATTGAAGATCCAAGAGAGAGAAGAAGCCATCTAGCTACTAACTACGGAACCGTAGGTCTGAAGTGAACTACTCATGAGTCATTGGAGGGGCGATGATGACGATGAAGAAGCCCTCCAACTCCAAAGTCCCCTCCGGCAGGGTACTGGGAACGCTCGCCAGATGAGTTCTCGCGGAAACGGAAGCTTGCGGCGGCGGAAAAGTATTTTCGAGGCTTCCCTGATTTTTTGCTGAATATTTGGGAATATATAGGCCAAAGATCTAGGTCAGGGGGCGCTCAGGGAGGCCACAAGCCCTGCCTCCCCCTGGTGGCAGAGTGGGGGCTTGTGGGCTCCTTGGAGCCCACCTGGCTTGGCCCACAGGCCCCCTGATCTTCTTCCGTTCGGGAAAAAATCATTTCGGGGATTTTATTCCGTTTGGACTCCGTTCCAAAATCAGATCTGAAAAGAGCCAAAAACATAGAAAAAACAGGAACTGGAACTTGGCACCGAATTAATAAGTTAGTCCCAAAAAAGATATAAATGGTACATAAAACATCCAAAGATGACAAGATAACAGCGTGAAACCATCAAACATTATATATACGTTTGAGACGTATCATGCTTCATAATAAGCACCCTGTTCTTCATGATTGAGAGCCTCTCGTTTTGTCACCACCATATAACTAGTGGGAATTTTTGTTATATAACTTGGCTTGTATATTCCAATGATGGGCTTCCTAAAAATGGCCCTAGGTCTTCGTGAGCAAGCAAGTTGGATGCACACCCACTAGTTCTCCTTTAGAGCTTTCACATACTTATAGCTCTAGTGCATCTTTTGTATGGCATTCCCTACTCATTCACATTGATTTCTATTAAGGGGCATCTCCATAGCCTTTTTAATATGCCTAGTCAATGTGACCATCTTCTCCCTTTTTGTCTCACAACCTCCACCACTCCATTCCACCTATAGTGCTATAACCATGTCTCACGCTCATGTATTGCGTGAGAGTTGAAAAAGTTTGAGAAAGTAAAGGTGTGAAAACAATTACTTGGCCAATACCGAGGTTGTGCATGATTTAAATTCGTTGTGCAAGGATGATAGAGCATAGCCAGACTATATGATTTTGTAGGGATAACTTCCTTTTGGCCTTGTTATTTTGAAAGTTCATGATTACCTTGCTAGTTTGCTTGAAGTATTATTGTCACCACATCAATAGCAAACTATTGTTTTGAATCTAACGGATCTGAACATTCATGTCACATAACAGGAGTTACAGAGGACATCTATGCTAGGTAGCATGAAAGCATCAAAAATTCATTCTTTATCACTTCCCTACTCGAGGACGAGCATGAGTTAAGCTTGGGGATGCTTGATACGTCTCCAACGTATCTATAATTTTAGATGGTTTCATGTTGTTATCTTGTCATACTTTGGATGTTTCATATGCCTTTTATATCTTTTTTGGGACGAACCTATTAATTCAGTGCCAAGTGCCAGTTCCTGTTCTTTCCGCGTTTTGACCCTTTTTCAGGCGGAGTCCAAACGGAATAATTCTTTTGCGGTGATTTTTTATGGAAAATATCAAAAATACCGGAAGAAAAAGATACCGGAGAGGGGTCCCGAGGAAGCCACAAGCCCTGTCGGCGCCCCCCCCCCCCAAGCCGCACAACCAAGCTTGTGGGCCCCTCAGGGGACCACTAGACGCAACTCCACCGCCATCTGGTCCTATAAATCCAGAAACCTCCAGAAAGAAACCTAGATCGGGAGTTCCGCTGCCGCAAGCCTCCGTAGCCACCAAAAACCAATCTGGAGCCCATTCCGGCACCCTGCCGGAGGGGGAATCCATCTCTGGTGGCCATCTTCATCATCCCGGCGATCTCCATGACGAGGAGGGAGTAGTTCTCCCTCGGGGCTGAGGGTATGTACCAGTAGCTATGTGTTTGATCTCTCTCTCCTCTCATGTTCTTGAGATGTCTTGATCTCGAGGTACCGTGGGCTTTGCTATTATAGTTGGATCTTATGATGTTCTTCCCCCTCTCCCTTCTTGTAATGAATTGAGTTTCCCCTTTGAAGTTATCTTATCAGATTGAGTCTTTGAGAACACTTGATGTATGTCTTGCACGTGTCTATCTGCGATGATCAACTTGCGGGTTTGTGACATTTGGAACCTATGCATATGGGTTGGCACACGTTTGATTCATTTGAGTACTCGATGTATGTTTTGGTGATCAACTTGCGGGTTCGTGACATTGGGAACCTATGCATAGGGGTTGGCACACGTTTTGACTCTCTGGTAGAAACTTTGGGGCACTCTTTGAAGTTCTATGTGTTGGTTGAATAGATGATTCTGAGATTATGTGATGCATATCGTATAATCATGCCCATGGATACTTGAGGTGACAATGGAGTATCTAGTTGACATTAGGGTCTTGGTTGATATGTATCTTAAGGTGTTATTTTAGTACGAACTCTGTGAAAGATTGAACGGAAAGAATAGTTTCGTGCTATTTTAGTATGGACTCTTGAATAGATCGATCAGAAAGAATAATTTTGTGGTGGTTTCGTACTCGACAATAATATCTTCGTTTCTTCTCCGCTATTAGTGACTTTGGAGTGACGCTTTGTTGCATGTTCAGGGCTAGTTATATGATCCAATTATGTTATCTTTGTTGAGAGAACTTCACTAGTGGAAGTATGAACCCTAGGCCTTGTTTCCACGCAGTGCAATACCGTTCGTGCTCACTTTCCTTACTAGTTACCTTGCTGTTTTTGTAATTTCAGATTACAAAAACCTATATCTACTATCCTTATTGCACTTGTTTCACCTTCTCTTCGCCGAACTAGTGCACCTATACAACTTACCATTGTATTGGGTGTGTTGGGTACACAAGAGACTCTTTGCTATTTGGTTGCAGGGTTGCTTGAGATAGACCATCTTCATCCTACGTCTCCAGCGGATTGATAAACCTTAGGTCACTCACTTGAGGGAAAATTACTACTGTCCTACAAAACTCTGCACTTGGAGGCCCAACAACGTCTACAAGAAGAAGGTTGCATAGTAGACATCAAGTACCACGTGAGTTGTAACAATTATGGAAAACAAAAGAGATGATTGAGTATGTGGATTTTCTTTAAAAGCTCTTATTTGACTCTTTCTGATGATATGATAAGTTGCAATTGCTTCAATGACTATGGACTATTGTTGGCTACTTCTCGGTAAGGTTTTTGTTTCATACTTTGCTTTGTGAAGGAATTGTTACTTTCCCATAAGAATCTTTATGATGTATTGTTGTTCTATGTGTGATCATGATGCCCTCATGTCCGTATTATGTTTTATCGACACCTTCATCCCTAAACATGTGGACATGTTTATGGATCTTGGTTTTCGCTTCAGGACAAGCGAGGTCTAAGCTTGGGGGAGTTGATACGTCCATTTCGCATCATGCTTTCATGTTGATATTTATCGCTTGATGGACTGTTATTATACTTTGTGGTACCATACTTATGCCTTTTCTCTCTTATTTTGCAAGGTTTATTTGAAGAGGGAGAATACTGGCAGCTGGAATTGTGGACTGGAAAGGAGAAAGTCTGAGTCCTCTATTCTGCGCAACTCCAAATGCCCTGAAAATCAACATGGAATATTTTGGGAATATATAAAAAATATTGGGTGAAAGAAGTACCACAGGGGAGCTACCAGGGCCCCACAAGCCTGGTTGCCGCGGCCTACCCCCTGGTCGCGGCAACAGGGCTTCTGGGCACCCTGGTGGCCCACTTGCCCCCCTCTTTTGCTATATGAAGGGTTTCGTCCGAGAAAAAATCAGGGTGGAGCTTTATCATGGATTCTCCGCCGCCACGAGGCGGAACTTGAGCAGAACCAATCTAGAGCTCCGGCACGACGATCCTACTAGGGAACTTCCCTCCCGGAGGGGGAAATTGTCGCCATCGTCATCACCAACACTCCTCTCGTCGGAGAGGAATCATCTCCATCAACATCTTCATCAGCACCATCTCCTCTCCAAACCCTAGTTCATCTCTTGTAACCAATCTCCGTCTCGCGACTCCGATTGGTACTTGTAAGGTTGCTAGTAGTGTTGATTACTCTTTGTAGTTGATGCTAGTTGGATTACTTGGTGGAAGAGTTTATGTTCTGATCCTTGATTCTACTCATTACGCCTCTGATCATGTTTATGATTATGCTTTGTGAGTAGTTACTTTTGTTCCTGAGGACATGGGATAAGTCATGCTAATAATAGTCATGTGAATTTGGTATTCGTTCGGTATTTTGATATGTTGTATGTTTTTTTTTCCTCTAGTAGTGTTATGTGAACGTTGACTACATAACACTTCACCATATTTGGGCCTAGAGGAAGGCATTGGGGAGTAGAAAGTAGATGATGGGTTGCTAGAGTGAAAGAAGCTTAAACCCCAGTCTATGCGTTGCTTCGTAAGGGGCTGATTTGGATCCACTAGTTTAATGTTATGGTTAGACGTTGTCTTAATTCTTCTTTCATAGTTGCGGATGCTTGCGAGAAGGGTTAATCATAAGTGGGATGCTTGTCCAAGTAAGGGCAGTACCCAAGCGCCGGTCCACCCACATATCAAACTATCAAAGTAAAGAATGTGAATCATATGAACATGATGAAACTAGCATGACAGAAATTCCCGTGTGTCCTCGAGAGCGCTTTACTTCCTATAAGACTTTGTTCAGGCTTGTCCCTTGCTACAAAAGGGATTGGGCCACTTTGTTGCACCGTTGCTACTACTTGTTACTTGTTACTTTTCACCTGCTACGTTTCACCTCACTACACCATCACTTGTTACCGCTACTTTCAGTGCTTGCAGTTATTACCTTGCTGAAAACCGTTTATCAGAGCCTTCTGCTCCTCGTTGGTGTCGACACTCTTACTTATCGAAAGGACTACGATTGATCCCCTATACTTGTGGGTCATCATTCATCTATATTAATAAAGCTCATGATACATCAATATCGTGCCATCTCAAGAACACGAGAGAGAGAGAGAGAGAGATCAAAAGGTCAGTATGACATAGTGAGTGCTTTGGGCATAGCTAAGCTTATCCAGGATAGGTTGTCCCAAGTCAATGAAGGAATCTCAACTCAGTGTGACTCTCGTGTTGATGTTCTTCGCAATGTCTTCAATCACTTCAAGAGGCTTGACAATGAAAGCTGCCAAGATACCTTTGATTGCCTCACTGACATCTCAAATGAACTGCAAGCACGGGGAGCTCGAGACATCACTGACCATGAAGTTGTGAAGAAACTGCTAACATCTCTTCATCCATCTTTTGATACACTCGTTCTGGTGATTCAAGAAAGGGGAGACTATAACATGCTTGATCCTGCTGATATACTTCAAAGAATCAATACTCATGAATCCCAACAGGAAGAAAAGAGAGATTTGTATGGATGAAGCTACTCAATACCTCGTACGCTGAAGGCTAAAGCAATTTCCACATCTGAAGAAGAAGACTCAGGTTGCAGCATTGGTGATCCTGAAGAACTTGGACAGGAGCTTGCAATGCTCGTGAGGAAATTCCATAAGTTTACAAAGCGTGGTCAGTTTGGTAAATCTTCAAGAACAGATATGAGGAAATCAGAATTGTCATCTGAGGACTACGAGAAAAGAACCGTTCACAAATGTAAGAAATATGGTCACTACATAGCTGACTACCCTCACCGGGTGAAAGAATCAAAGAAGAAGAAATACAAGGATGAAAGTTCTGATGACTCGAACAAAAAGAAAAAATACAAGGATGAAAGTTCTGAGGAAAGTGATGAAGATGAAGGTTCTGAAGAAGATTCGGAGTCTGGTGTAAAGTCTTGCACTGGACACCACATCCGTCAACAAGTCAATCTTCAACCTTGTTAAAAATGACAACGCTATCTACACTGATGACTTCACTCCAACCTATTGCTTCATGGAAAAGGGTTCAAAGGATGACAAACCCAAGAATACTGAGTGGGTTTTTGACAGTGGTTGCACAAACCAGATGACTGGTGATAAAAGCTTGCTGGTGAATATGCCACTGACTCCATCACCACTGAAGCAAATCACTTATGCTGACAAAGGTAAAAGCAAGGTATTGGGACGTGGCGAAGTGGCTATTTCCAAGGACACGCACATGGACGAAGTCATGCTTGTCGAATCCCTTGGGTTTAACCTCATGTCAGTTTCAATGCATTGTGATATTGATATGGTTGTTATCTTTGGAAAATACAAATGTGTAGTCATCATGGAATGTGACAGATCCAAAGTCTTCGAAGGCTTTTGGAGAGGAGATTTGTATATTGTTGATTTTTCCACAGATCCTCAACCAGCCACATGCTTACTAGCAAAAACCTCAGAAGGCTGGCTATGGCATCGAAGACTTGGTCATGCAGGCATGAGGAATTTGCACACGCTGGCGAAGAAGAAGCATGTCATTGGCATCGAATCAGTCAAATTTCTCAAGGACCACCTCTGTAGTGCTTGTGAGTGTGGAAAAATGACCAGATCCACACACCCCTCGAAGACTATCATGACTACTACTCGTCCGTTTGAATTGCTTCACATGGATCTATTTGGACCTAGTCATTATGCTACTCTAACCAATGCAACATCTTTAGCGTTGTCATTGTTGATGACTATTCTCGATATACTTGTGTACATATCATTTTGTATAAAACTGAAGTGCAGGAATTCTTCTAACGATTTTCCTCAAGGGCCTGGATGAACTTCGACGTCAAGATCAAACACATCAGAAGTGACAATGGTTCAGAATTCAAAAACACTCGTCTTGATGATTATATTCATGAACGTGGTATTACTCACGAATTATCTCCTCCTTGTACTCCTCAAAAGAATGGCGTCGTTGAACGCAAGAACAGGACTCTGGTTAAAATGGCACGGACCATGCTTGAAGAATATCAGAATCCTCGTCGTTTCTGGCCTGAAGCAATCAACACTGCTCGCCGCATCATCAAGAGGGTATATCTTCACAAATTCCTCAAGAAAACCTCATATGAACTCCTCACTGACAAGAAACCGAATGTACGTTATTTCAAAGTCTTCGGTGCAAAATGCTGGATTAGAGATCCTCACCATAGCTCAAAATTTGCACCTAAAGCACATGAGGGTTTTATGGTTGGTTGTGGAACGGACTGGCACACCTACAGAGTCTTCAACACTTATCACAACAACGTTGTTGAAACTATAGATGTGTGGTTCAATAAAACTATTGGTTTGCAAAGAGAGCAATTGTGTCGTGTGCCAGACAAATTATCTCCTGAGGAAGCTATCAATTTCAAGGCTACTGAAGACATCGTTCCTACTGAGGAAATTGCTGAAGAAATTGTCCCCAACACTGGTGAAGTTCAAGCAGGTGCACCTGAGGAAATTGCTCCAGATCAAATTCCTCAGCCCATACAGAATTTTCAACCAGCCCATCAAAGAATTGCAAATTAAGTGGAACTTGACAAAATCCTCGATGACATCAATGCGCCAGGTCCTCTCACTCGCTCAAAAGCTTCACATTTAGTTAACTTTTGTGGGCCTTCCTCTTTTGTGTCCTAGTTCACTCGATCCAGCTCTTTTCACAAAAAATTATGACAATGAACTGTTTGTGTGCCAAATATATGTCGACGACATTATCTTTGGTTGTAGTGACAAACGTTAGAGTGATGAATTTGCTTACATGATGAGTGAAGAATACGAGATGTCTATAATGGGAGAGCTCAAATTCTTCTTAGGCCTTCAAATTCGTCAACAACATGATGGCATCTTCATATCACATGAGAAATACCTCAAGGATGTTCTGAGGAAATTCAACATGCATGAAGGCAAAGGCGTCAAGATTCCTATGCCTACCAACGGCCACCTCTGCACTGACGAAAATGGTAAAGATTTCGATCAGCAGGTATATAACTCAATGATTGGCTCTTTATTGTACCTATGTACATCTAGGCCAGATATAATGCTTAGTGTTTGCATGTGTGCTCGTTTTCGAGCACACCATATGGCTGTGGAACATATTCTTGGATACTTAGCACACACACTAACACTAGGATTGTGGTAACACAAGGGCTCAAATCTTCACCTCGTTGGATATTTTGATTCTGAGGATGCCGGTGACCGTGTGGATCGCAAGTAAACCTCAGGCACATGCCATTTCCTTGGAAGATCATTAGTTTGCTCGTCCTCAAAGTAGAAGAACTGTGTTTCTCTCTCCACTGCCGAAGCTGAGTACATTGCTGCTGGATACTGTTGTGCTCAATTGTTGTGCATGAAGCAAACCCTCAAAGAATACGGTATCAACATGAAGAATGTGCCCCTCTACTGCGACAATGAGAGTGCAATCAAGATCGCCTACAACCCATTACAACACTCGAAGACTAAGCACATCCAGATTCGTCATCATTTTCTTCGGGACCATGCCCTGAAGGGCAATATCATCATTGACCATGTGAAGACTGACGATCAAGTAGCAGATATTTTCACTAAGCCCTTGGATGAGAGAAGGTTTTGCAAGTTGCGGTCTGAGCTAAATATCCTAGAGTATTCAAATGTTTTGTGAAAACATGCACACATCCGAACACTTATGCAAAATTGATAACTTAGATGTCCAACAGACGAAGAATCGATTTTCTTCAATCAATGAAGAACATCACTCTTAGTGTGAAGCAATTAAAGAAGAATTTGGTTCTCATGGCCCTACAACAATTGTACACGGCGCCTGAAATCATCATTCTTATACGGCGGGTCATGCCACCACCCAACTTTGAAATTCTTCAAGCTGGTTTTTCTTCACACTTGAAATTCATCAATGTGACACTTTGTCACAAAATTCTCAAATTTTCAAAATCTTCAAAATCTTCAAAATGTTTGATCATTTTCATTTGAGTATATATATATATATATATATATATATATATATATAGAATAAGCTTTCAAAGTCCTCAACATCATTCACTTATAGCTCAGTCTTCACTTTGATATTTCATCTAAGTGAATGTGATCGGACCCGACTCCCCTCTATGCTAAGCTCAACCCAGTCTATTCTCAATTCTTCATATGCGTTCTATTTAAAACCTGCTCAAAATCCTCACTCAGTCCTTGTCAGCTGAGGACTCTGCAACAAAATCCTCGAAAATTAAAAATATGTTTTTATAACATTACACAGTTACCAGACCCACTTCTCACGATCGGATAACCACAAACTCCACGGCTTCAATCGTGGGCACCACGTGTCATGCGGAGACGAAGTGGCAAGGGCAGTTCGGTCCAAAAATTTCAGCCGAACAGTTTTTCACCTGAGCTATAAATAGGCCCTTACCCCCCCCCCCCCTCAATCAAAACTCTTCCTCCTCTCGTCTTCTCCGCTCGAGTTCAATCCTAGTGCCACCGCTAGCATCCTCATCGTCGGTGAGGAAAAGCGTCGCTACATCGCCCTCGCCGTCGCTGGACTCACGCCGACCGCGGAAAATCATCTTCCACCGCCACAGTAGCTGATTTCAGTTGCCAAGTTAGGGCACTGAAGATCTGAAACGAGGAACATCTCTCTTTTACTGCTCCAGTTCTTCGTGTTCTTCGCACACGGTAAATAAAATCCTATTTTACTGCCTGTGTTGATCTTTTAATTCACTTTAGACTCGCGGAATCTGTTTCGTCAGAAAGTGTGTCCGCCATGCACACTCATTCCTCAAACACTTGATATGTTTGACTAAGCAACTAAAATTCTTCAAGAGATTCCTCAATTGTGTAAATTCTTGAATCTGCACAACTCTGGAACCCAAGATCAGAATGCTTAGTCAAATTACTCAACTCACTGGTCAAATTCCTCAACTTTTAAATTTTCTCAACTTCCTCAAATCTGAGAACGCATATGACCTCCCCAAATTCTTCGCACCTATACTCTGTTCATAGGTACAAAAATGTCAGTTGATAAATCTCTAGGTTCTCATCAACTTAACTAATTTGCAGCATTCCTCGAAGAAACTTTACCTGTGTCTTCGGAATCATAAAGAGTTCAGATTCCTCAGCAAAAGTCTCAGTTGGAGAAAATGGAGGATGATCAGAAGCAGAAAGGAGGAAAGAAGCTAGAACAAAATACAACATTTGAAATACCTGAAGACATATATGTTGATTATTGTACTCCTGATGAGGAAATACATGGTAAAGAGACCATGGCGAAGTGCAAGATAAGGCTTCAAAAGATTGAGCGCAGGTGGGCTAAGGAGTGGAAGGAGTACAGATATGTGACTCCAAAATATGCGACCTTGCAAAAGGCCTCCATAGGGTGATCAACAAGTCGCTCATCCCTCAAGTGTAGAAACTATTGAGGATTATCCAGATGAGAAATACTAATATTTGTCTAAGTTAAAGAAGAAGGCAAAAGCAGATGTGAAGAAAATCAATGAGGATTCTGCTGCTGCAGCCACTGCTGCCACTTCTTCAGCTAGTGAGGCCTCAGCTATAGCAATTCCTCAGAAGAAGACTTTGCTGAAGAAACCCAAACCTTCAACTACAGCTCCAAAAGAGAAATTGCCTCAGAAGGCTACAACGGCTGCAAAATCTTCAACGGCGCCATAGTCTTCACCCCCACAATAGAAGAAATTCAGTAAGATTCAACATGCACAATCAAGTTCCTCAGTGCCATCTTCCACTGGCTCTGCTACAAAGTCTTCACCCACTCCGTTGAAGACTAAAATGACTGCTGGTAGAGGCATCAGACCAAGTCCTAGTAAAGTCATCAACGTTCCTTCTGCATCACAAGGAAGTGAAAAATTTGATAATGAAACACTCCATGCAATCATCAGAAACAAATAGGAACGTGTTGCACAAGCCTTCGTCAGTTCCATTCCTCTAGCTATGGATCCGAAGGTATTGCTGGATTTCATCGACCTCTGGTATGAAGATCCGAACACATCGGTTGATCACTTAAAGCTTCCCCCTGGTGTCAGCAATGAAGCAAATTGGAAAGAGCAGCAAGCCAAGCAAGCAAGGGCTGCCAAAATCAAAAAGGACAAATTCCTCAAGAAGAATCTCCTCAACCTGACGCCTGAAACACTTGTATCAACTCAGGGTGAACTCAAAACCCTCACACACAAGCATACAAGTTTCCACTCTGATCGTCAAGGCGTCAAAGTGCAATTCATCAAGGCTGCAACAGCTGCTGTTGATAAATACAATGAGAGAACTGCCCCTCCAAAGCAGCAAACACCACCTCAGCCAAGCTATACTCTTCTGCTACGTGAGGAAGATGAAATTGATGAACCAACTGCTGAGGTAATTCCTCAAAATATTCCAGCTGAAGAAACTACTCCAGCTGAAGAAACTGCCAGGCCTGACACTGAACTACTGGCTAATGAAATTTTTCCTTAACCCCAACCCTCAAAGGTGAAGAAAGTGGCTCGGTCTACATTAGACGTGAAGAAAACCAAAGCGGTTGAGAAAGAAGCCAAAAAGAGAAAAGCTTCAATGGACTCAGAATCCTCAAAGGCCAAACTTGTGAAGATCACTCAGTCAGAATCTTCATCAGCCCCGGTGGATGCTACTCCTCTGAATGTAGCACCATCATACCTGATCGTTCCCTTCGGAGTTGACTATGACATTCCTGAAGAAGATGAAGAAACGAATGATGCTGAAGAGGATGAACTAATGGATGAGGAAATACAAATAGATGATATTCCTCAGTCCACCACTCCTCCAAAGACCTCTGAAGAGCAAGTGGGTGATGATTACGTTGGATGCAGCACCCGTGTAATCCATGATGATTTCTGGGAAGAAACTCATCCACGCTCACTAAGGTCAGCACAAATCCCTCCAAATCCTGATGCAACTGAGATTCTCACCTGTTCGGACAGAAGAAGGATTCGTGAGGAATCTGCACAAGAATCAGCTGCATCAGCTGAAGACAATGCATCATCAAATACTGCAACTGCCTCCTCCAACAAGCAAAATCCTCAAGCTAAAGAGAATCCTCAAACTGAGGAAAATGCTCAAACTGAAGAAAATGCTCCTACACCAAACACTGAAACCGCTATTGTTGCGGTGAACACAGAAACAACAATGGTGGTGGCTACTCCTCAAGAACAGCAGCACAATTTTCAACCTCAGCAAAATCAGTCTATCTCCAAAACGCCAAAATTTCAGACAGAGGCATTCTATGAAGAACGCATGTACTTCACTGGCAAAAATCCATATGACAAGCTTCGCATCAGACACAGGATGTTCTGGACAAGAAATCAGCTCAACTACTATGCTTCTGTGCTTTGTGGGAGAAACAAGATATTTCAACATACCCATATTCCTCAATGTGGTATGGAGGAAATACCTTGCTTTGCTCCAGTCCTCAACGTTCTTCACGAAGTTGGGTTACTGCCATTCAGTACTGACATCGGAGATTGGAACACAGACATCATTCTTCGATTTTACGCCACACTACATATCTCAGGCGACCCAAAGGATGTCAACACTTCGGTATTGGATTGGATGACTCAACACAGGCACTACAAAGCTCCTGCCACCGAATTATTTCGAGCTCTCCCAATTTCAATTCCCTCAGAGGATGCAGTTCTGATGTATAATGAACGAGAACTGCCCAACAAGCTGATGGAAAGTCCTCATGAAGCCTTTGGCCAAGGACCAACCCCCAAGGACTTGATTTTTGGTACAAGACTTGAAGTATGCACCCAGAATAGTGTACAGAATCTTGTCTTATGCCATTGCTCCTATCAAAGGGCATGATGATGAAGATGCCGTAGGCATCATGAAGAATATCCTGTTTAATGTCATTCATGGCATACCTATGAATCTTCAGGTTTTCATCTTAAGGACTTTGGCTCACAATGATTTGTCACCATTTGAGATAAAGCTTTATGCACCTTGGATCATGAGGTTCATCAGAAACAGGTCAGGCATCAACTATCAAGCTGATTTTCACAATCACCTCGGATATCTTCCGCCTATCAAAGTCATCAAGAAATCATTTAAACCTGTTGAAGGGAAAGGCAAGTATGTAATTGATGAAGGACATCGGCCCCTTGATGGCCAATTTCAGAAGGCAGATTCCTATTCTTCATATGATGATACTGCTACTCAAGATCCTCTAAGCCCAACTGCCCTAGAGTGATGAATAATAGAGAGCTACTCCTCAGTCTTCATCAAAAGGTCGATCGCAATCACAAGTCGGTGAAACGCCAGTTTGGTGCCATTGTGAAAACCCTCAACGAAACTCAGAATGCAGTGAAGAAAAATCACTATTATCTTCATGAGGTGTTTGATCGCACTTCAGCCACCTTGAAACATCTGAAGACTCAAGAGGAACTTGAGAAATTGGAGTTTACTCAAAACTTTGACTGGTCGTGGCCTCAAAAGAGGAAATTCAAGCCAATTCCAGTTCTTGACTTGGAGGACAGTTCCTTTTCATCATTTCGCACTTCTGAATTAGATGAAGAACCAGAAGACACTGCGACTGTTCCAAGTAAGAATCATGTCGCCAAGAATCCTCATGCCTCTACATCAACCAAGAAGTGAATTTATTCAAGGGCGTTAGTCCTCACTTTTGTCCATTTTTCGTCATTTGATGACAAAAGGGGAGAAATCTGAGAGTTAGTCCTCAAGCGGGATCTATTTTGGAGCTTATAAACTTTATTAAGTTACAAACTCTTGGCTCTTCTGAAGTGTTTGATGTAATGAGTTGTAACTTAAGCCCGAGGGTGCTCTGACTCTTTTGAACGTTTTTCTTCGCATGCTTATTCCGCAAAGTCTATTA
Organism: Hordeum vulgare subsp. vulgare; assembly: GCF_904849725.1. Taxonomy (NCBI): domain Eukaryota; kingdom Viridiplantae; phylum Streptophyta; class Magnoliopsida; order Poales; family Poaceae; genus Hordeum; species Hordeum vulgare. Next base: position 363,272,244 of record NC_058524.1, on the reverse strand, counting down.
ATGCAGGCATACTGAAATTCGTCAGACACCATTTTTCGTCATGTATTTTCAAATTCCTCATATTATATGTCAAATGTATGCGTGATTTACAAAATACATGGGCATATCTCCATGATATAAATCATCAATGTGCATCTACTGTGCAAAGCAAATTCCTCAAAATATGCACATCTTCAGAGGGAGTCTCTCGGTATCTTGATTTCAAATTCCTCAAACTCAGTACTTACATTTCATATTTTTATCCCCGTTGAAAACTTAACCTAATTGTCATCAACCACCAAAAAGGGGGAGATTGTAAGTGCATCTAGTGCCCTTAGTGATTTTGGTGGTTTGAAGACTTATAGGTTAAGAGACTGATGTGTTTGTAAGTGTACATATGCTCTATAAGTCTCTGAAGAGTTTGAGTTATACAATGAATATCGACCCCTGAAATTGTATGTCTTCGGCCGAAGACTTTGGTCTTACCTTGAAGACTTCAATCGAGAAGAAATTGCGATGAAATTGATATTCCTCATGAAGATATAGAAGATGAGGAATTCGGTGTGTCCTGAAGAAAAATTGTCTGAAGACTTTGAAGCGTGAAGATTTACTCTTTTTGTTTCATTTTCTTTACTATTGAGTCTTAGGAACACCGTAGTGCTAAAGGGGGTTGAGGTAATACTACGGAATGAATTGCCTCATGATGATCAACCCAAGCCTAAACCTACAAAAGCCTCAAAGTGAGGAATATGAGAGACATGGGGACTTTCACAGTTGAAATTCTGACCGTTGCCGCGACACGCGCCATCTAACTGATCTTTTCCACCCAATGGTCACAATATTTAGGGCGTTTATGTCAAATCATGTCGGGATGCTCCTAGGCTATAAATAGCTGCCACCCGCAACCACTAGCTAGTTGGCTGCTCTGAGAGAAACTGAACTTTTCATTTACAGAAACCCAAATTCCTCAGAGCCTTCGAGAGAAAAAAATCAAGTGAGGAAATACCACAAACACCAAGCCCCAAACCAAAAACCAAGTGATTGATAATCACTGAAGAATTCGTTCTTGTGTAGAACTGAAGCCTTTTACCTTTGAGGATTGTGCATCCTCGAGACGGTTAGGCATCATGGTCTAGAGCATCCAGCAGTCAATTGTAGATCGTCGAGTGATCGAGTTTGTGAGGGTTTGGAAGTTTCCCCTGAAGACTTACCATGAGTGTTGGGCGTGGATTGTGTGTCCTTAGCTCAAGGAGAATACGGTAGGGACTGTGTGTCCCGGGACTTTGTGTCCTTTGGTTTCAATACCAAGCGGCTCCAAACCAGACGTACAATTGTCACAACAGTTGGAACTGGGTCATCAACAACTGTCTTCATCGTGATACGGGTTCTATTTCTTCAACTCTTTCATTTCCTCAAAATTGTATGTTGAAGACTTTCATCTGTGTTATTTGAAGAATTTGTCTGAAGACTTTCTCTGAATTTCCTCAACCTCAAATCTTCACTTGATTTAATCTTCACCTTCGTTCTTTGTACCCGCGTAATGTGCAAACCGATTCTCATAATCTTCTCCAAGTAATCTTTTACAGTAGTATTTGCAATTCTTATCCTGCGCTATTTTTGTTGCACTTAATTCATCATTGAGGAATTTCCTCGCAAGGAATTTCCACAGCGAGAAATTCTAAAAAACGCCTATTCACCTGCCCTCTGGTCGATATAACACACTTTCAGTTTGTAACAGCAAACTTGGAGCTGAGAAAAGTGACTTCCAAATGGGGAGTCTTGGGGAATGACAATGTCTCTCAGTGTTATCTATGCAAGAGGTACAACACTACCAAGTTTGAGCTCAAGAAGAGGAGGGTAGCTAGTACTTGCTGTACAAAGCTATATTTAAGCCAGAATCAAGTTGTAGATGTGTTGCTCATTTTTCCTTCATGAGCATGTCGTAACTTGGTTTGAAATGATGCCTTGGGATGCTAGGGAATCTGTGGAAACAGGTGGAGGCTTTGGCTTAAGAAGAACTGGGGCAAGACGGGGTAATAATGGTAATCCAAGGGTAAAATGAGAAGTAGTTACATGGAGTCTCCCTCCAATAATTAACGAGTGGTCATGGGAAATCTACTGGAGTAAAAAGCTAACTAGGGAAGCCTGTGGTAAAAATTTAAGCTCAAGGGCAACAGTGGAAGGGGCCAAAGTAGCCACTTTGGTAAATGCACACAAGGTGTTTGATGAGTGTTAGGGATACCAGATGGATTTCAATTGATAAGAAACTTAACACGATCAATTAATAGATGCAAATAAACTTGGACACCAAATTTGGGAGTTGGTGGAGAAGGTTTCCAATGTAGACTTGGAAAACCCATGAAATGCGCAGAAATGGCCTTATGCTTACAAAACTATTCAAATCAATTCCCACAAATCCAATATTTGGTGTGGGGGCATTATTTCAGCATTCAAGCATCCCCAAAAAGTGTGGGATCCATTGGAGAAACTTTATAATGTAAAGTTTCCCAAAGTCAGAAATCAACAAAGAAGGGTTTGAGGGGCTTGGGACAAGTTGCTCGATTCTCCTTGATGCACCACTTGGTGTGGATGAATTAATGGAGTATCAAAACATGTCTACCAAATTTGAGCACAATTGGAGACACTTGGCAATGTATAGTTGCTCAAATTTGGATCTGAACGGATAAGGCTATACAATAATTAGGGGAATCAAATCAACTTGGATTGTTACGAAACTTGTCAAGATCATCACATATATCATATGTGACATGCTAGAATTTTACAGGAATTTATTGAGAATATTTCTTATAGAAATATTCCAAAAGCTTGACATAGGCAGGAAGGGTTTTGAAGGGGTTTGCCCAATATTTTGAACATCACCATGTGTTGAGACTCATATATATGGAATATATATTTCCACTAAGTACCAGTAAATTTTCTTAAATATTTTGAAAGCAATAAAAATAAATTTCCTTCATAAGAGACAATTTCTGGCCTCATAGGAAGCCATTTAAATAAAATAGTAAAATAACTTCAAAATAATAATATTGTGGTTTTGGGAAGTAATTTTGATAATGGGTTTTAAATAAAATATTTGGTGAAAAATAACTTCCCTAATTTGAGGACTTGTAGTACAAATCCCAACTCACGGGTTTTGAAGGCTTAAATAAAAGAAATGCTTTTTGGTGAAAATAATATTTGGTAAAAATATCCTACACACATGGCATGATCATTAGGCAAGGGTTTGGGTCAAGGAGATAAGTTTGGAGAGTAACAGGAGCATTGGATTCAAACATAAGCATTAGGCAAGCAAGCAAACATCACATCAAGCATCACAAGCATTCACAAAAACAAAAATTGGTACTAATTTTAGAAATAAGTAAAGTTAGTCGGGAGAGCTAAACATAGGGTGTTACAATATCCCTTTCATCCTTTAAATTCTTCCCATGTTGGTAATTCTTATCAAGCCTCTCTTGTTTATTTATCTCTATTTATTCTATCTGGAGTGTTGAAGATGTCTCAGAAGTTTCTTGTTTTCAATCGGTTCAATTATTTCGAGGGTCTCACCTCATCAAGTTTTCATTTGTACTCGTGCAATCCCTCTTTTCTAATCAATTGTTTCAACGATGTTTTCTTATAGTGGGCCCATAACCCACAGGTTTTCCCACGATCTTACGTGGATCTTCTAATATTTTTTGGAGATCCCTAATTATTTTCAAGCATTACATAATTATGATTTTCAGCAGTCATATCCCTTCTCTAAGATCATTTGAAATTAGTTTTCATCGTTGACTCAACTTTTCTTTATTCATTATTCCGGAGTTTCTCAGTAATTTGGGTGGTATCCCTTCTCATCATTCTCAGCTTGGAAGAGCAAAGAAGTGTTTCTACCAAATTTTTATCCATTCTTTTGAAGATTGTCATCTCATCTTCGTGTTATCCTCTCATCTGTTTTGATCATGAGCAATCCCTTCCATATTTGTACAGTCCATTTCAGTGTTGTTTTAAATTCTTGATCCTCCGAAGGCCATCATTTCAGACGATTTCTTCATTCCTAGCTTTGAGTTTCGTTCTCAAATTCCTCTCAATTTTTGTCTCTTCGTTCGTATATCAATTATTGTTGTGTCTCATTCAAGTTCTCTATTAGGCGGCTCAAGATCTCTTCATTCTCATGTATTCCATCCATTTCTAATATCCCCATATGTTCTAAATTCTTCAGGTGGATCATGATCTATCCGTTCTCATGTATCTTCATTCATTCATGGTATTCCCATTCATTTGCAATTCTTATCGGTGCCTTTTTCAAGCATGCTCTAATCGAATTGTGCTCTCTTTGTCCTTGTAGCCCAATTCTTTGGTATTATCCTATTTCATTCCAAATTCTTATCGGTGTTTCTTCCAAGAATTCTTCAAGTTTGTGCTCTTATCTCTCTTAAATCTTTTTCAAGAAGAATAAGTAGTATGTTAAATCCATTGCTTGTCAGCAATTTAACTTTATGAAGGATAAGCATAACATAATTCTTATTCTTGTTTTATTAAGTGAGTTCAATTCTTCTTCTTCCGGATTTGTTCATGTTATTAAATTCTTGGATCTAAGTTGTTCATCTCTTCTTTTTCGAAGTTTCAAGTTTCTTAAGTATCTCCTCCTGAAGCTTCATCTTAATCTTGGCACGTCATAATCTTATTATTTTCAACCTTCGTTCTTTTGATCATTCTTTCATTGAGGTGTTCTTCAAGTGGTTCTTCATGGTGGTTCTTGGAGTTCTATTTCATTCTCAAGATGTTCTTCAAGATTCTTGTTGGATACCTCAACTGTTTTTGTCTTGCTGTTTCAAGTGCAATTGTTCCTCCTTATCCTTTGAGGTGGTATTATAGCATTCTTCTTAGTGAAGGAGTCTCGAAGAGAAGCTGCTTCAAGAATGATATATTTCAATCCACGAATTCTTTAATCATGAGATATTTTCAATTTATTCATTGAGTTTTATTGGTTTAAATTTCACCTAAAGCTTTATCTAAGTATTGTTGCTATTATGGTGATTATCGTTGATCCAAGTACACAAGATATCCTAATGGTGAGAGAAGCTAGAATATATGTTGCTCCCAATCAATCCTTGTTTCTGTTAGTGGGTGCTTGTCAACTCATTATTTGAGATGGTTTTCATAAGTCCACTACAAGCTTGTTATTTTCATTGTTGGTGTTCCAACAACTCCGTTCAATTCTTCTTGCAAGGATGCTTTTTAAATTCAATTATGGTAGTAGTTGTCATTTTCTTCTTCATTCTTTCTTCCCAATGATCAAGTTCCAATTATCTTGTTTCGGAGTTGTGTTGATGTTGCTTTCTTTGATCCATTATTTAGTTTTGTCAAGATCGTGTTCTTTCCTTTCTTATTCATTTAACTGAAGTGTTGTGTCTTCTTTCATGCTCTTTCCTTTATTATTCATTTAACTTAGGTCTTTCCTTCTTATTAATTTTTCCTCAATTTCCTACCGAAGTGTTGCCGAAATTTCTATTGAATTCCTGCTTATTCTTCATATCATTCTTCATCTTGTTGAAACGTCTTAGAGTCATTGGTTTCACTCGTTTGTTAAAGAAGCAACTAAGTTTTTATCTCTTCTTTTCTTCCTCTTCCCCTCTCATTCTTAGATCTCGAGGCAAGATCTCTTATTAGTGTAGGAGAGTTGTAACACCTCGAGACCGATGCTCCAGAAGATTCCCCTTTTACTCAGTGACACCGTGTGATTATTTTGGTGGTCGCATTCATCGTCACATCATTCGCATCATCGGTGTTGCATCAGTATTGTGTTGCCGCCAGTTTCAAAACATGCATCTGATATTAGTTGCAGATTCTCTTCGTCTTTGTCGTTGATCGTTTTGAAGCCAACCACACACGCTCGTGCCCCGTGACATCATTAATATAGTTGTTTTTATAAGTGTGTAATAAACTTCTTGGATTGGGTTGAAACTTGGCATGCAGTCTTATTTTAATGTAGGTATGCCGCTTGCTAAATTTCGTCGCAATCGGAGTTTGTTTGATACCCGAACCGTTAAACCTATAGTGGCACTATAGCCGGTCCAACATCAGATGTTTTCATTGTTTTAATTCCATCGACGGGTTGCCTGTGTTCCCTCCCATCCCCACCTTGTCCCTCTGCACGGTTCAAAAACATGCCCGCAACCTAGTCCAGAAACACCCCGGACCCGAACCAGACGGTCGTGATCGTTGGATCCGGATCAACCCATTTTACCACAAACCGTCATCGGTTTGTCTGCTCGACTCCCTAACCTAGCTATTTCCGACCGCCTGATTTAATCGGAGGGTCCAATTGCCCCTAAAAGCTAACCCAATTGCTATATGTAGTCCAATCCTACCCTAACCCTAGCTAACCAATTCCCCTCCCGACAGCGCCGATGCCGCACCTCGTTTTCCCCATCCGGCCAACCCGCACCCACCTCCTCCTTCCTCCCGCTCGCGTGTCAGCCTCCACCAGCGCCACCTCTCTTCTGGTACAGGCCCAACTCCACCTCGAGCTAGCATTGCCCGACCCCGTCTCCCGTAGCCCCGTAGCGCTCCAGCCAACGCGGCGCCACGCCGGAGCCTCCCGCGCGCGTCGCCTTTCCTGGCGCCCAGCATAGGTAAGCCGTTGTTGTGCCCTTGTCTTGAATCTGAGCCCCGTAGAGCAATGGCGCCTTTGAACCCAATGCATGCCTCTGTTGGACGGCGAGCCGCCGGACTCCACGAGCGAGGCCCCGCCATTGACCTTGCTGCCAGCTGGTGCCGCTCGACATGTGTTCCTCTCCTTTCCCATTTCTTATTCTCCTCATACTCACCTGGTTCCATCTCTCTCTCTCTCTCTAGCCACGAACAAGAGCATCACCATGGATGGTTGCCGCCCGACCTCGCGCACGTTCTCCTGGATCTGCGCCCCCGTTTACCGAGGACGAGAGCCGATCGTATCTGACCATCCCCAGCCCCTACATGTATCCTTTGCCTCGGCTCAGGTGAGGACCATCATCGTCCTCGCCTTGTAGCTCAAGATTGAGCATCGCGAGGGTCGACGGCCTTGTTGTTTTAATGTGAACAGTTCTCTTCCGTCCATCTCGAGCTCTGTGTTTGGTGGATCCTTCCGTTCTGTTAGGTTGTTTAGGTTTCCCTTTATGTTTATGCCAATTTAGATGCAGTAGCCCGAGTGGCTAGTGCCATCTCGTTTTACCCAGGAGATCCACGGATCGAGTCCCCACGGAGCCATATTTTCATACATATTGTCTTGCTATGTATTGGCTTAGCTTAGGGTTCATATATGTTTTAGTCTCGATGTTTTCACAAGCACATGTCCAACCAAGCTAGCTAGGACGCGCACCCTCCATCTACGAGGTCCTGGGGTCAAATCGCATAGAGACCGAATTATTTTCTCTTTGTATTTATTTTCTTTTGCACCTCATTGTATTTTGTTAGTTACACGTACCCCATGTTCATGCCTCCGGCACATGGGAACCCGGTAACTAGGATCACCCCATCGTTCTTACGCATCACATGCACACACTCCCAATTTGTTTGCACCGGTATCTCATCGAGTTATCGAAACCGGAACGTGTCGTGTTGCACGTATCTTTTAATTGTAGCTCCGCTCAAATGTTCCATGTATAAACCGACTAGAATGATGGGTGGAATCACATGCTTCACCTCTTTCCTTGTTAAACAACATTTAATCTTGCCGGGTAAATAAACGAGAGTGAACTAAGTAACTAAACTATGGAATTTCGTCAATATGCAACTCGTTGGATATAGATCTTCACTTAATGTGTAGTGTTTAATTGTTGTGAATTGTCATGCCATGCCTTGCATAATTTATATGGACATGCATCATATTAGGTTGTGCATCGTATCGTGCATGTGCTGTGGTGAATATCGTGTGTTGATTCTGCTTCCGGTTTGCTTCTTCTTGATAGAGTTCGACTACGTTAGTTCGTCTGCTTCACGGATTCGTTCTTCTTCCAAGCGGGATCTCAGGAAAGATGACCATTTCCCTAGATACCATTACTATCAATGCCATGTTGGTTGTCTCGTTTCTTTCGCTGTGTCTCACTTCCTACCACCTGTTTATAAGCCTCCCAACATTGCCATGAAAACCTCTAACCTTTTCCACAACCCAGCAAACCATTGTTTGGCTACGTTACCGCTTGCTCAACCTTCTTATAGCGTTGCTAGTTGCAGGTACAGTTGCTTCCATGTGAAAACATGGGTTCCTTGTGATATCACCATATAATTGCTATTTAATTTAATGCACCTATATACTTGGTAAAAGGTGGAAGGCCTGGCCATCTAGCCTGAAGTTTTGTTCCACCTTTGCCGCCTTAGTTTCGTCTAACGGTGTTATATTGCATAGTTGAGCGCTCCTAATACGCTCGGTGTTGTTATGGGGAGCTCCTTGATAATTCGTCTTAGTTTAAAACTGGTTTGACAAGTCCCAACTTTGGGACTATATTTACCTGATAAATAATGAACCGCATAGGGAGTAATTAACCCGAGGATACTTAGTCAACCCCTGGGCCGGTGCTCCTCATGAGTGTTTGTCCAAAATAGAGCACTCTGCGGGGCCAACCCAATGCAACTTGGGTGATTTCTATCAGGACACCGTACGTGTCGCTTATCCATCGTGTCCTGAGAATGAGATACGCGGCTCCTATCAGTTTCGTCGACACGTCGGGTGGCCTTTCTGGATTTGTTTTACCTTTTACGAAATATCTTGTGCATCGGGATTCCAGTGATGCTTTGGGTTATGTGAGAGTTGAGGTATTCTACTAAGGAATCTGAAGAGATCATGAGATTCGTGATCGAGGCTTTCTATGCAGCTTGTGGTAATTTGTGATGGACTAGTTGGAGCACCCCTGAAGGGTTAAATCTTTCGGAAAGCCATGCCCGCGGTTATGTGGCAAACTTGGAAACTTTGTTTAACATCCGGTTCTAGAAACCCCGAAGTAAACTTAATAAAAATATGCCAACTGTGTGTATTCGTGACTATCTCTTCTCGTTAGTTCTCTATCCGGAAGAGGACACAGTGGGGTTATGTCTGACATAAGTAAGTGTTCACGTTCGTTATGCGTAGACTATGCCCCTCTTATTTTTGTACTCGTAAGTTAGCCACCCCAAATAAATTCTTAGTTGCTTGCTGCAGCCTCACCACTTAACCATACCTCACCCATTAAGCTTTGCTAGTTTTGATAGCTTTGGAAATGACATTGTTGAGTCCTTGTGGCTCACAGATTACTACATCACCACTTGCAGGTATAGGTAAACTGACACTTTGACGTGAGCATGATGATTGTTCTATTTGGATTTTCTTCTTCTTCTTCTTCTTCTTTGATCTAGGATGGGTTCTAGATCGGCAGCCTGGGATAGGAAGGATGGACGTCGTTCTTTGATCATTTTCTTTTTCATCCATAGTCGGACCCTACTCTTCTACATGGTGATTGAATATGTTATTGTATTGATGTGATCTTGATGTAGCTTGTGGCGAGCGTAAGCATTTTCCATATACTCCTCTCTTCGGTACATGTACTTGTAACAATATCCATTCTTGCAAAATGACGAGATGCATTTTTATTCCTCTCGAGGCCCTCGTGCCCAAAATAAGGATTTGATTGCATCTTGGGCGTTACAAATCAACTACACCTTTCGCGCAACTTTTCAAAACACAACCTAGAAAATCCGCAAATTCATCTACCGGCGATGGCCTGGTGGCTATTCCTACTCCGACGCCACGATCCCGAAGACTCGCGCCATCCCACGAGCTGGTCATCGTGGCACAACCATCCTAGCTACAATGGCGCGCGCGTCGTGATGACCGCGCCTGCCTCCTATCCTCTCGGCACGCACACACGAAAGCTTGTGGGCTCGAGCACCTATTCGTTATTTGCCGAAAACAAGGATCTATCCTAACTAACAGAAGCAGCAGCTAGAATAGCTAACAAAAGAGGTTCGAGGGGGCGACACTGGCTAGACCGAGCTCGAGCTGCTGCTCGCTTGTGTCATGGCGGGCTGGCCAGTTCCTGTGTTGGCGGACTCGGTTGTGCTGATTCTCGCCCAGTGGCATAGTAGACTTTTCTTTTTCTATTTTTCAAAATCTTCCAAAAATTCCCAAGTCAAAATACTTGTACAAATTCAATTATTCAAATTCCTAAATTTTTCTAAATGCCCAAGCTATTTAATGCTGCCACTTATCCAATTTTTGCAGAAAGCTATATACATTGTTTTATTTAAAAGCGTAGTTTGAATTATTTTCACCATCTTTTAAAATGATTTCTGTTACTTTTAACACATCAAACCCAAAACCTTAAAAAAATTACAGAGCTCATATTCCCCCTAGTGTTTTACAAAAATGGGTTGACCTTTTTTTTGAGTGTTCTAGTTTCCCTATTTTCTGTGGTATTATTTTTGCCCCTTAAACTTGCATTGATAGATTGTGTTGTTGGCGACGTAGTTGGACCATAACATTTGCAAGACCCAGAGACTTTGTTGATCCAGGCGTGCAGCCCTTTGACCATGACTATGAGATCATTTTATGCATGTCATATGGCACTTCATTGCGTTGCATCTGAGTCATGTTGAATCGGTGACCACCTTGGTGGGTTGTCTCCAATAGCTCCTCATTGATACTTTCCCTTGGGCATGGACCTATCTTCCTACGAGGGTTGTGCAGGTGGGAAGTAGTTAGGATGCTATTAGTTGCTACGCAAAGTGAGATGGGATTATGCATGTGTTGTAAGCAACTTTGTTTTCAAAGAATTTTCAAAAACCCCGTCGGGTGCCACCAATGCCCGAGGGATATGGTGTTGAGTTATATAATCACTTGAGGAATAAGTGGTGTACTTAGGCAAGATGTGTATTTTTCTCGAAAAATGATTAGATTTAAGATGTGCCGAACGTCCCAACCTTACATGCGCAACCACGATACCCCTTACGGGGCTTTGTTGATTAGTTTGGTAGGTACTAGGAGAGAGCCTACATTACTAGTGGCGGGAGTGATGTGGTGACTCTCGACTCCGAGTCATGCCAGGAAGGACGACGATGGGCCGTTTTCGCAGACACCGGGCTCACCGTTGTGTTCCCTCATGGATGATACTAGTGATGTACATCATGAGTGTGGGACCAACGAGTGGACTCTTTATTAGTATCATCATGGTAAAGGAAATGTTTGAGTACTTACGTCGGGTATGGAAAATACCACGAGTCGTCGATTGACACGGAAGTTTCCCGAGTCCTCTGGGTAAAGTGTGGAACCTGTGGAGAGTGTAAAATTGTTCGAATAGTCATGTCCACGACCATGGACAGTTTGTGGTCCTTCTTAGACTATGTCTAGATGTTTTCAGAAATTTGGTGTGAATGTGCGAGAAAGATCATAGTATGAGAAAGGATATGCTTGACTTAAGTCAGATGACTGGACATGATGAGGGAACATGAGATGTTGAATCCCTGTTTATACTGATATTTGCAACTTTTTCAAATGTATATCAGTCACCTCATGATCCATACTTTCATAAGATATCGATCATGTGATTACACTTAAAATAAGCTTTCTGCAACTTACCTATTAGTTCTATATCATGCATTGTTATTGCCTTGTTCCACAACATGGGCTGCTTGAAAGTACATTCAAAGTACTCATTGGCTTGACACTGGTTATTTAATTGGCCAGTCATGGAAGAACAGGAGTATGAAGAGTTCATTGCAGATGAGCATGTGAACTACGATGCTTCCTAATCAGAATGCCTGCACCTTTAGGTAGATGGCATGGGTCCACGCTTTCGTTCAAGATTTCTGCTCCTAGTTTGTGTTTGGTATTTGGCCGTCATGGCCGTGTCTATGTAAGATTTAACCTTGATGGTCTTTATTTGTATCAGACGATATATATGAATTTAAGTCTCTTGTTATTCAGCTTCTTTCTGTTTAATGAGCATTGATCTATGGGATCACTAAACACGTGTATTTGGTGATCATGACTTATGAGTCGGGGTCCCCACAGTGCTGGTATGAGAGCCATCCGAACTGTAGGAAGCCTTAGTTAGCATGAACATTAGTTACGATAAAATCCCTTGCAAAAACTATACCTGGATCCTATAATGAGGAGTTTCTCCACTTCTTCCCTCTTCTATTCTACTTCAAAACTATACTGACACCCCACCCATTTCAAACCTTTGTAGATGGCCGTCGTACCAGAAGACCTCCTCGCATACGGCTTTCCCCTAGTCGATAAGAAGATCCTAGAGAAGTGCCAGATCCGACGATCCCGCATTTTGCTCTACTACGAGCACTAGGTCGATGCCACCATGAAGGAGTACCACGTTGATGTGGTTGTAAAGGCAAATGACTCCCCGACGAGCTTCTCCTTGGAAGGACCACATATGGACACTTTGGTGATTCAAGTCAGGATGGTTCCTCAGAATATACTCATCCACCTTCGAGACATATTCCCTGAGATGGGTGACGAGCCGCCAACTCGCCACTTTCCTTTCAGGAAGAATGATATCGATGAGAGTTGGACGTTGATCCCATTCAAGGAGGATGGAACACCTCTCGGATTCTAGACCAACTTCAGCCTCTCCGCCGATAGTCTGGCTCACAACCTGATTAAGGAGTCCGTGAAGCACCGCAAGGAACTTCACCATACTCATGGGGTACTATGACAAGCCAAGACGAAGCCAGACATGATCAAGAAGGATGGATCCCTAGAGGGATGACCAGCTATCACTTATAGAGGAGGAGTACCCCCATCTAGAGGTGCACCCACTCTGGGAGCATCTTAATGACATCACATGAGTGCAAAGGATTTTCTCTCTGTGGTGTCCCACCGGCGAAGCATCACCGAAATAGACCTCCTCGTTCTACGACCACCTCGACCGGAGACGATGCTCGTACGGGCGATGAATAGGAGGAATACCTATACGAATGTGAGTAGGAGACCGAGCACTCCACCAATTTAGTCCAAGAACCGCTAGGGTAGGATAAGTCATGTACCCCTCATGCGAATTCGCGTTCGTGTAATGGTTCATATGAAACCATGTATGCTTGTTGTAGTTTTGTTGTTTCTGTTTTGATACAATTCGTCATTTTGCCTTAGGCAACATGTAAGGTACTATATCTCCCATCTTATCTTAAAGTTATGTGTTTGTTCTTTCGTCCTTTGTTTTATCACACTTTGAAAGCACATTTGCTCCCTTGGTGGTTTTGATAATTCGTGACAACATACATTGTCTCTTGGACTAACACTTTTACCTAGTATATTTAAGTTTTAGTCCACAAAGAGCTTTGGCTAAAGGATTGTGAGGATAAGACCCTTGATAAACGAAGGAATAGGATTGGCTAAAGCTTCATGCAAGAAGACTCTTCATTTTACACTTTGTGAGAAATCACTATTGAGTCCATAGGAAAGCCAATACTATTAAAAGGGGATGAGGTATTATGATGAATTGGTTGCTCAAGTGCTTGGAGATAGCCAACAAAAATACTCAGCCACTTTCCTCCAAATATATCTTTCCCAAGCCAAAAGTGCAAAATCGGTGCCACCAACATTTCCAACTTGGCTATACCGATTTTACACTTAGACATATCCTATGTCAATCCCACCATCTCGGTACAACCAACATTTCTATAGGTGCCACCGAGATTGGGGGACCAACATTCTATTGAGCTAACTTCAAGTTTCGGAATTTCTGAGTTTGAAGTCGGTCTCACCGAGTTTGGAAACCAGTCTAGGTCATCGTATCGGTACCACCGAGATTCCTATATCGGTCTTACCGAGAATTCAAAGTTGCCACATTTAGTGAAACTCGGTACGACCGAGATTAATATTTCGATGTCACCGAGTTGGGCAATAATGTTGTAATGGTTGGATTTCGGGAGATGCGTACATACACCCCTCCACCTACCTCTCACTCGTAGAGGAAGCACTCGGAACACACTTACACATGCCACATCCATTTTTCTAAGAGACACCTACTCATGTGTTGAGATCAAAATGTTCCATTCCTACCATTTGAACCTTGGTTTGTAGCCTCCCGAACTTGATTTCCACAATACCAATCTCTCCTACCCCTGCCAAATTTAAGAGAGAGTGATTGAATGTTGAGGAGACTATCTTTAGAACCACTAGAGCAAGGAGTTCATCATTCTACCACATGTATTACCTTTTGGATGGTGGTGCCTCGTAGATTGGTTCGGTTGTGGAGTTGAACCAAGATGTTTGTAAGGGCAAGCAAATCGCCTACTTCGTGAAGATCTACGGTGAGTGAGGCTAATCCTGTGTGGACAGAAGTCGTGGTGGAATATACAAGGCCGCTTCTTCATGGACCCCTTGTGGGTGGAGCCCTCTGTGGACTCTCGCAGTCGTTACCCTCCGTGGGTTGAAGTCTCCACTAACATGGATGTATGATAGCGCCACATATCGGAACCATGACAAAAATCATCGTGTCAACTTCTTCGTGTTTGATCTTCCTAAACTCTACTTATTACTACATGTGCAAAGTCTTTAATTTCCGCTACCATTCTTGTTGACTAGTATGTGTAGGGTGCACTAGACTTGTTAGAATCACTAAAATCTACCAACCATTAAATTGGGAAATGGTTAGGATTTAAATTTACGTAAGTAGTCTATTCACCCCCCCCCTCTAGACACATCTTCTATCGATCCCTCAATTGGTTTCAGAGCAAGGTATCCAAAACCTTGGTTCAAACACCATTGGAGGAAGATGGATGTGCCTAGTTTGGGGAATATTAGTTGTAGAGTACCTATTCCTGATCGGGAATATTTTAGACAATGGAAATATTAAATGATTGATATATTCGATAACTTCCATTTGCGCAAGTATGTTAAATATCCCTATGAGCCTCGCATTGATCCTTTGCTTCCTTCCCATGATGACGAAATTGATATGCTTGGTAATCTTAAAATTGTAAATCTAATCATTAGAGGGCTGCCAAGAAATGTGCTTAATCAATTGCAAAATTTTGAGTGTGCTCACACTTTGTGGAAAGACTTAGAGGAAAGATATCCCGACTATTCATTGAAAAAACTTGAGATCATTTTCCATAAATGCATTTCCTTTCACAAAATGAAGCCAACCGATCCTAATTTTGATAAATTCCTATTTGAGGTTCGTGACCTCATGCGTGCTAAAGGAGATTTCATTACCATTAACAATGTCATTGTTGAAGCCATTCATATGCATAAATATGAACGTGATAAAGACATGTTCCATGAGATCACACAGAATAGTGGACCTCGAAGGTATGTGACTTTGGGAGACAATGCGTAGGGTATGGTACTTGGTCTTGGTAAGGTGGCCATATCTCATATGATAGTTCCATTCAAAATTTCATGCTTGTTGAATCCCTTGGCTACAATCTGCTTTCCGTATCTAGACTAGCAGACTTTGGTTTCAATGTGCTATTTACGAAAGTTGAGTGCCAAGTGTTTTAGAGTGACAATCATAACATGGTCTTTAGTGGTATCCATAGAGCTGATGTTGGTTATGGCTAAGTCTTCTAAAGGTTGGTTATGGCATAGAAGGTTAGGACATGTTGGTATGCGTAACCTTGACATGCTTATCAAAGGTGATCGTATTCTTGTGTTAGAGATCTTATCTTTGACAAAGATAGACTTTGTAGTGCTTGTCAAGCAGGAAAGCAAGTCAGTGGAAGTCATCCCGTGAAGAACATCATGACTACAAGAAGGACACTCGAGCTGCTTCACATGGATCTTTTTGGTTCCAATGCATACAAGAGCCCTTGTGGATATTCTTATGGTTTAGTTATTGTTGATGATTTTTACAGATTTACATGGGTATTATTTCTTGATTATAAGTCACAGGTTCAAATGATCTTCAAGAAATTCACTCGGAAAGCTCAAAATCAGTTTGAAGGGAAGATCAAGAAAGTTCGGAGCGACAAGAGAGAAAAGTTCATGAACACTAATGTGGATACTTTTCTTGAAGAAGAAGTTATCTCACATGAGTTCTCGGCGACGTACACACCTCAAAAAAATGGAGTTGTTGAGAGGAAGAACCGGACTCACATAGAGATGACTAGAATAATGCTTGATGTATACAAGATGCTAAGACACTTTTGGGGAGAAGCCGTGGAAACAGCTTGACATGTCGTAAACCGACTCTACTTACACAAGCTTCTCGGTAAAACGTCATATGAGCTACTCACCAGTAACAAACCCCAAGTTGGATACTTTCGAGTATTCGGCTTTAAAAGCTACATTCTTTATAAGCATCGTTGTGCTAAATTTGCTCCTAAATCTCATGAAGGTTTCCTACTTGGTTACGAATCAAATTCTCACACTTACCGTGTCTACAACAGCTTCACTCGAATAGTTGAAGAGATGGTAGATGTGAAGTTTGATGAATCTAATGGTTCGTGAGTCGAAGAATTTCCTAATTATGTAGGAGATAAGGAACCTTCGGAAGCCATCCAAGATCTACCTACCAGCAAGATTCGTCCCATGGAGGTCAAGGTAAGTACTTCATTAATTCAACTAGAAGCTCCTACTTCGCGTTAAGGCGAACCAAAATATTATATGGACGCATCCACAAACGGTACACGACAAGATGAAGACGGGGAAGAAGTACATCGTGACGATCCACCTCAACCTTCCTCACCACCACCTCAAGGAGTTAACACAGTCAATGACAACATGCAAGATGATGATGATGAAGAAGCTCCACCATCCAACAAGAAGTAGCTGTCACGAATTTGAGCAAGAGAGGACAAAGATCATCCGCTGAATCAAATCTTCGTGGACATACAAACTGGGAGAATCACTCGCTCTAAATCTCGTTCAGCTAACTTTTGGGAGCATTATTCTTTCATTTCTAGCATTGAGCCTTTGAAGGTAGAAGAAGCACTTCAAGACCCGGATTGGGTGAATGCCATGCATGAAGATCTACAAGATGGGAGTTGTGGAGGAATCAAGTGTGGACACTTGTTGAAAATCCCAAAGGTGAGCAAAACATCATTGGTACAAGATGGGAGTTTCAGAACAAGCAAGGTGAAGATTGTCAAGTTGTACACAACAAGACGCCTCTCGTAGCCCAAGGATACACGGAAGTCGAAGTATGGACTATGGAGAGACATATGCCCCCTTGCTAGAATTGAAGCTATTCACATTGTTCTCGCTTATAGCAATCACCATGACATTACTCTTTACCAAATGGATATAAAAAGTGCTTTTCTAAATGGTGAAATTGAGGAGGAGGTATATGTCAAACAACCTCCAGGATTTGTTAACTCCAAGAAACCTAATCATGTTTACACACTTTGTAAAGATTTATATGGACATAAACAAGCACCTAGAGCGTGGTACAAATGCCAAATGAAGTTTCTCATTGAAAAGGATTTTGAAATTGGTAAAATTGACACAACCTTATTCACTAAAGGAGTTAATGGAGAAATATTTGTGTGCCAAATATATGTGGATGATATTATATTTTGTTCTACTAACCCACATTTTAGTGAGAAATTTGGAAAGTTGATGTTAGAGAAATATGAGATGGCAATGATGTGCGAGCTGAAATTCTTCCTTGAATTGCAGATCAAACAATTGAGATAAGGTACATTTATCTCTCAAACCAAGTACACTAAGGACTTCATCAGAAAGTTCAATATGCAAGGGTGCAAAGTTATGCGAACCCCCATGCGTACTAATGGATGTATTGACCTTGCTAAGGAGGACAAACCAGTTGATCAAAGAGTTTATCGATCAATGATTGGTTCATTGCTATATCTATGTGCCTCCCATCGTGATATCATGTTGAGTGTTTGCATGTGTGCCCTATAGGAGGCACCTAAAGAGTATAATCTATTGGATGTTAAATGAATCGTGAGATACCTAATACATACACAAAACTTCGGCATATGGTATTGTAACGCCCAAGATGCGACCATATCCTTATTTTGGTGCGAGGGCCTCGATAGGGATAGAAGTGCATCTCATCAATTTCCAAGAATGGATATTGTTACAAGTACATGTACAGAATAGATGAGTATATGGAATTGGCTTACACTCACCACAAGCTACATCAAATTCACATTAATACAACAACAGACAGTCATCATGAAGAACAGAAGGTTCCGACTACGGACAAAAACAAACGACAAAAGAACGACATCCATCCTTGCTATCCCAGAGTGCCGGCCTCGAACCCATCCTAGATCGATGAATAGGAAGAAGAAGAAGAAAACTCCAAATAGCACAATCATCGCGCTCACATCCTATTATCACTTTACCTGTACGTGCATCTGGTGTTGTAGTAATCTATGAGCCATGGGGACTCAACAGTCTCATTTCCAAATGTTGTTGGGGTACGTCGCATGGGAAACAAAAACTTTCCTACGCGCGCGAAAACCTACCATGGTGATGTTCATCTACCAGGGGGATTTCAGATCTACGTACCCTTGTAGATCGCACAGCAGAAGCGTTAGTACACGCGGTTGATGTAGTGGAGAGTCCTCACGTCCCTCGATCCGCCCCGCGAACCGTCCCACGATCCGCTCCGATCTAGTGCCGAACGGACGGCACCTCCGCGTTCAGCACACGTACAACTCGACGATGATCTCGGCCTTCTTGATCCAGCAAGAGAGGCGGAGAGGTAGATGAGTTCTCCAGCAGCGTGATGGCGCTCCGGAGGTTGGTGGTGATCTAATCTCAGTAGGGCTCCGCCCGAGCTCCGGAGAAACGCGATCCAGAGGAAAAACCGTGGAGGTATGTGGTCGGGCAGCCGCGGAAAAGTTGTCTCAAATCAGCCCTAAAACCTCCGTATATATATAGGTGGGAGGGGAGGAGCCTTCCCTTGGGCTCATGAGGCCCCAAGGGGTTCGGCCGATGGGGGGGGAGGAGAATTCCTCCTCCAATCCTAGTCCAACTAGGATTGGAAGGTGGAGTCCTTCCCTTCCTTCCCACTTCCCCTTTTTTTCCTTTTCTCTTTGATTTTCTTATCTCCTGCGCAGGGGCCTCTCTGGGCTTTCCCACCAGCCCACTAAGGGCTGGTGCGGCACCCCTAAGGCCTATGGGCTTCCCCAGGGTGGGCTGCCCCCCCGGTGAACTCCCGGAATCCATTCGTCATTCCCGGTACATTCCGGTAACTCCGAAAACCTTCCGGTAGTCAAATGAGGTCATCCTATATATCAATCTTCGTTTCCGGACCATTCCGGAAACCCTCTTGACATCCGTGATCTCATCCGGGACTCCGAACAACATTCGTTAACCAACCATATAACTCAAATATGCATAAAACAACGTTGAACCTTAAGTGTGCAGACCCTGCGGGTTCGAGAACTATGTAGACATGACCCGAGGGACTCCTCGGTCAATATCCAATAGCGGGACCTGGATGCCCTTATTGGATCCTACATATTCGACGAAAATCTTATCGTTTCAACCTCAGTGCCAAGGATTCATATAATCCCGTATGTCATTCCCTTTGTCCTTTGGTATGTTACATGCCGGAGATTCGATCGTCAGTATCCGCATACCTATTTTAATCTCGTTTACCAGCAAGTCTCTTAACTCGTTCCGTAATACAAGATCCCTCAACTTACACTAAGTCACATTGCTTGCAAGGCTTGTGTGCGATGTTGTATTATCGAGTGGGCCCCGAGATACCTCTCCGTCACATGGTGACAAATCCCAGTTTTGATCCATACTAACTCAATGGACACCTTCGGAGATACCTGTAGAGCACCTTTATAGCAACCCAGTTACGTTGTGACGTTTGATACACACAAAGCATTCCTTCGGTGTCAGTGAGTTATATGATCTCATGGTCATAGGAATAAATACTTGACATGCAGAAAACAGTAGCAACAAAATGACACGATCAACATGCTACGTCTATTAGTTTGGGTCTAGTCCATCACATAATTCTCCCAATGATGTGATCCAGTTATCAAGCAACAACACCTTGTGCATAGTCAGAAGAACCTGACCATGCTTGATCAACTGGCTAGCCAACTAGAGGCTTGCTAGGGACAATGTTTTGTCTATGTATCCACACATATATCTAAGTCTTCATTCAATACAATTATAGCATGGATAATAAACGATTATCTTGATACAGGAATTATAATAATAACTTATTTATCATTGCCTCTAGGGCATAATTCCAACAGTCTCCCACTTGCACTAAACTCAATAATCTATCCCTCACATCGCCATGCGAATTACATTGTAATAAATCTAACACCCATACAGTTCTGGTGTTGATCATGCTTAGCCCGTGGAAGAGGTTTATTCAGCGGGTCTGCTACATTCAGATCTGTGTGCACTTTGCATATATTTACGTCCTCCCCTTCGACGTAGTCGCGGATGAGGTTGAAGCGTCGTTTGATGTGTCTGGTCTTCTTGTGAAACCGTGGTTCCTTTGCTAAGGCAATGGCACCCGTGTTGTCATAGAACAAGGTTATTGGATTTAGTGCGCTTGGCACCACTCCAAGATCCATCATGAACTGCTTCATCCAGACACCCTCCTTAGCCGCCTTTGAGGCAGCCATGTACTCCGCTTCACATGTAGAATTAGCTACGACGCTTTGCTTGGAACTGCACCAGCTTACCGCACCCCCATTAAGAATAAATATGTATCCGGTCTGCGACTTAGAGTCGTCCGGATCTGTGTCAAAGCTTGCATCGACATAACCTTTTACGGCGAGCTCTTTGTCACCTCCATACACGAGAAACATCTCCTTAGTACTTTTCAGGTACTTCAGGATATTCTTGACCGCTGTCCCGTGATCCACTCCTGGATTACTCTAGAACCTGCCTGCCATACTTATGGCCAGGCTAACGTTCGGTCTAGTGCACAACATTGCATACATGATAGAACCTATGGCTGAAGCATAGGGGACGGTGCTCATATGCTCTCTATCTTTATCAGTTACTGGGCACTGAGTCTTACTTAATCTCGTACCTTGTAAAACTGGCAAGAACCCCTTCTTGGACTGTTCCATTTTGAACCTCTTCAAAACTTTATCAAGGTATGTGCTTTGTGAAAGTCCTATCGGGCATTTTGATCTATCCCTATAGATCTTAAAGCCTAGAATGTAAGCAGCTTCTCCTAGGTCCTTCATAGAGAAACTTTTATTCAAGTAATCCTTTATGCTCTCAAAAAACTCCACGTTGTTTCCAATCAGCAATATGTCATCCACATATAATATTAGAAACTCCACAGAGCTCCCACTCACTTTCTTGTAAATACAAGATTCTCCAACCACTTGTAAAAACCCAAATGCTTTGATCACCCCATCAAAGCGTTTATTCCAACTCCGAGATGCTTGCACCAGTCCATAAATGGATCGCTGGAGCTTGCATACTTTGTTAGCATTTTTAGGATCGACAAAACCTTCGGGTTGTATCATATACAACTCTTCCTTAAGAAAACCGTTAAGGAACGCCGTTTCGACATCCATCTGCCAGATTTCATAATCGAAAAATGCAGCTATTGCTAACATGATTCTGACAGACTTATGCATCGCTACGGATGAGAACGTCTCATCGTAGTCAACTCCTTGAACTTGTGAAAAACCCTTTGCCACAAGTCGAGCTTTATAAACGGTCACATTACCGTCAACGTCAGTCTTCTTCTTAAACATCCATTTGTTCTGAATAGCCTTGCAGCCTTCAGGTAGTACTTCCAAAGTCCACACTTTGTTTTCATACATGGATCCTATCTCGGACTTCATGGCCTCCAGCCATTTGTTGGAATCCGGGCCCACGATTGCTTCTTCATAATTCGCAGGCTCATTGTTGTCTAACAACATAATTGATAAGATGGGATTACCGTACCACTCTGGAGTAGTACGCGGTCTCGTCGACCTGCAAGGTTCGATAGGAACTTGATCCGGAGTTTCATGATCATCATCATTAACTTCCTCCTCAACCGACGTTGCAACGACAGGGGTTTTCCCTTGCCATGCGCCACCATCCAGAGGGATGAGAGGTTCAATAACCTCATCAAGTTCTATCTTCCTCCCACTCAATTCTCTTGAGAGAAACTCCTTCTCGAGAAAAGCTCCGTTCTTAGCAACAAACACTTTGCCCTCGGATTTGAGATAGAAGGTGTACCCAACTGTCTCTTTTGGGTAACCTATGAAGATGCACTTTTCCGCTTCGGGTTCCAGCTTTTCAGGCTAAAGCTTTCTGACATAAGCATCACATCCCCAAACTTTAAGAAACGACAACTTTGGTCTTTTGCCATACCACAGTTCGTATGGTGTCGTCTCAACAAATTTTGATGGCGTCCTATTTAAAGTGAATGCAGTTGTTCCTAATGCATAACCCCAAAACGATAACGGCAGATCGGTAAGAGACATCATAGATCGCACCATCTCTAATAAAGTACGATTACGATGTTCGGACACACCATTACACTGTGGTGTTCCATGCGGTGTCAACTCTTAAACAATTCCGCATTGTCTTAAGTGAGCACCAAACTCGAAACTCAGATATTCACCCCCACGATCAAACCGTAGGAATTTGATCTTCTTGTTACGATGATTTTAAACTTCACTCTGAAATTGCTTGAACTTTTCAAATGTTTCAGACTTGTGCTTCATTAAGTAGACATAACCATATCTACTCAAATCGTCAGTGAAGGTGAGAAAATAACGATATCCGCCACGTGCCTCCATGCTCATCGGACCACACACATCGGTATGTATGATTTCCAACAAGTCACTTGCACGCTCCATTGTTCCAGAGAACGGAGTTTTAGTCATCTTGCCCATGAGGCATGGTTCGCACGTGTCAAGTGAATCAATGTCAAGTGACTCCAAAAGTCTATCAGTATGGAGTTTCTTCATGCGCTTTACACCAATATGACCTAAGCGGCAGTGCCACAAAAACATGGCGCTATCATTGGTAACTCTAACTCTTTTGTTCTCAATGTTATGTATATGTGTATTATCACTATCAAGATTCAATATGAACAATCCTCTCACATTGGATGCATGACCATAAAAGATATTACTCATACAAATAGAACAACCATTATTCTCTGACTTAAACGAGTAACCATCTTGCAATAAACAAGATCCAGATATAATGTTCATGCTCACCGCAGGCACTAAATAACAATTATTCAAGTTCATAACTAATCCTGATGGGAACTGAAGTGAAACTGTGCCGACGGCGATTGCATCAACCTTGGAACCATTTCCCACGCGCATCGTCACTTCATCTTTCGCCAGCCTTCGACTATTCCGCAGTTCCTGTTTCGAGTTGCAAATATGGGCAACAGAACCGGTATCGAATACCCAGGCACTACTACGAGAGCTGGTTAAGTACACATCAATAACATGTATATCAAATATACCTGATTTTTCTTTGGTCGCCTTCTTATCAGCCAGATACTTGGGGCAGTTGCGCTTCCAGTGACCCATACCCTTGCAATAATAGCACTCCATTTCAGGCTTAGGTCCAGCTTTGGGTTTCTTCGTCGGATTGGCAACAGGTTTGCCGCTCTTCTTTGAATTACCCTTCTTTCCTTTGTCGTTTCTCTTGAAACTAGTGGTCTTATTCACCATCAACACTTGATGTTCTTTACGGAGTTCTGACTCTACGGCTTTCAGCATCGCGAAAAACTCGTCGGGTGACTTGTTTATCCCTTGCATGTCGTAGTTCAACACAAAGCCCTTATAGCTTGGCGGCAGTGATTGAAGAATTCTATCACTGATAGCCTCTTGCAGGAATTCAATCCCCAGCTCAGCTAGACGATTTGAGTACCCAGACATTTTGAGCACGTGTTCACTGACAAACGAATTCTCCTCCATCTTGCAAGCATAGAATTTATCGGAGGTCTCATACCTCTCGATCTGGGCGTTCTTCTGAAAGATAAACTTCAACTCCTGGAACATCTCATATGCTCCATGACGCTCAAAGCGACATTGAAGTCCTGGTTCTAAGCCATACAAGACTGCACATTGAACTACTGAGTAGTCCTCCTTACGTGATAACCAAGCGTTCTTGACATCTTGGTCAGCCGTAGCGGGTGGTTCATCTCCTAACGCAACATCAAGGACATAATCCTTCTTCCGAGCTTGTAGGATCAACTTAAGATTACGAACCATGATCTACAAAGTTGCTTCCATCATCTTTCAACTTAGCTTTCTCTAGGAACGTATTAAAATTCAGGGTGACTGTCGCGTGAGCCATGATCTACAACACAAATATATTCAAAGTGGACTTAGACTATGTTCAAGATAATTAGAATTTAACTTAATCAAATTACTTGCTAAACTCCCACTCAAAAAGTACATCTCTCTAGTCATTTGAGTGGTTCATGATCCAATTCCACTAGCTCAAGTCCGATCATCACGTGAGTTGAGGATAGTTTCAGTGGTAAGCATCCCTATGCTAATCATATCAACTATATGATTCATAATCGACCTTTCGGTCTCATGTGTTCCAAGGCCATGTCTGCACATGCTAGGCTCATCAAGCTTAACCCGAGTGTTCCGCGTGTGCAACTGTTTTGCATCCGTTGTATGTGAACGTTGAGTCTATTACACCCGATCATCACGTGGTGTCTCGAAACAACGAATAGTCGCAACGATGCACAGTCGGGGAGAACACAATTTCGTCTTGAAATTCTAGTGAGAGATCACCTCATAATGCTACCGTCGTTCTAAGAAAAATAAGGTGCATAAAAGGATTAACATCACATGCAATTCATAAGTGACATGATATGGCCATCATCATGTGCTTCTTGATCTCTATCACCAAAGCACCGGCACGATCTTCTTTGTCACTGGCGCCACACCATGATCTCCATCAACGTGTCACCATCGGGGTTGTCGTGCTACTCATGCTATTACTACTAAAGCTACATCCTAGCAATATAGTAAACGCATCTGCAAGCACAAACGTTAGTTTAAAGACAACCCTATGGCTCCTGCCGGTTGCCGTACCATCGACGTGCAAGTCAATATTAACTATTACAACATGATCATGTCATACATCCAATATATCACATCACATCGTTGGCCATATCACATCACAAGCATACCCTGCAAAAACAAGTTAGACATCCTCTAGTTGTTGTTGCATGTTTTACGTGGTGACCATGGGTATCTAGTAGGATTGCATCTTACTTACGCAAACACCACAACGGAGATATATGAATTGCTATTTAACCTCATCCAAGGACCTCCTTGGTCAAATCCGATTCAACTAAAGTTGGAGAAACCGACACTCGCCAGTCATCTTTGAGCAACGGAGTTACTCGTAGCGATGAAACTAGTCTCTCGTAAGCATAAGAGTAATGTAGGTCCGAGCCGCTTCGATCCAACAATACCGCGGAATCAAGAAAAGAGTAAGGAGGGCAGCAAATCGCACATCACCACCCACAAGAACTTTTGTGTTCTACTCGTGATGCCACTGTTGGGGAATGTCGCATGGGAAACAAAAAATTTCCTACGCGCACGCAAACCTATCATGGTGATGTTCATCTACGAGGGGGATTTCAGATCTACGTACCCTTGTAGATTGCACAGAAGAAGCGTTAATAAAAGCGGTTGATGTAGTGGAACGTCCTCACGTCCCTCGATCCGCCCTGCGAACCATCCCACGAAGCGTCCCACGATCCGCTCCGATCTAGTGCCGAACAGACGGCACCTCCGCGGTCAGCACACGTACAGCTCGACGATGATCTCGGCCTTCTTGATCCAGCAAGAGAGGCAGAGAGGTAGATGAGTTCTCCAGCAGCGTGATGGCGCTCCGGAGGTTGGTGGTGATCTAATCTCAGTAGGGCTCCGCCCGAGCTCCGGAGAAACGCGATCCAGAGGAAAAACCGTGGAGGTATGTGGTCGGGCTGCCGTGGACAAGTTGTCTCAAATCAGCCCTAAAACCTCCGTATATATATAGGTGGGAGGGGAGGAGCCTTGCCTTGGGGCTCAAGAGGACCCGAGGGGTTCGGCCAATGGGGGGGGGAGGAGGATTCCTCCTCCAATCCTAGTCCAACTAGGATAGGAAGGTGGAGTCCTTCCCTTCCTTCCCACTTCCCCTTTTTTTCCTTTTCTCTTTGATTTTCTTATCTCCTGCACAGGGGCCTCTCTGGGCTTTCCCACCAGCCCACTAAGGGCTGGTGCGGCACCCCTAAGGCCTATGGGCTTCTCAGGGGTGGGCTGCCCCCCGGTGAACTCCCGGAACCCATTCGTTATTCCCGATACATTCCCGGTAACTCCGAAGACCTTCCGGTAATCAAATGAGGTCATCCTATATATCAATCTTCATTTCCGGACCATTCTGGAAACCCTCGTGACATCCATGATCTCATCCGGGACTCCGAACAACATTCGGTAACCAACCATATAACTCAAATACGCATAAAACAACGACGAACCTTAAGTGTGCAGACCCTGCGGGTTCGAGAACTATGTAGACATGACCCGAGGGACTCCTCGGTCAATATCCAATAGCGGGACATGGATGCCCATATTGGATCCTACATATTCTACGAAGATCTTATCGTTTGAACCTCAGTGCCAAGGATTCATATAATCCCGTATGTCATTCCCTTTGTCCTTCGGTATGTTACTTGCCCGAGATTCGATCGTCAGTATCCGCATACCTATTTTAATCTTGATTACCAGCTAGTCTCTTTACTCGTTCCATAATACAAGATCCCACAACTTACACTAAGTCACATTGCTTGCAAGGCTTGTGTGTGATGTTGTATTACCGAGTGGGCCCCGAGATACCTCTCTGTCACACGGAGTGACAAATCCCAGTCTTGATCCATACTAACTCAACGGACACCTTCGGAGATACCTGTAGAGCATCTTTATAGCCACCCAGTTACATTGTGACGTTTGATACACACAAAGCATTCCTCCGGTGTCAGTGAGTTATATGATCTCATGGTCATAGGAATAAATAATTGACACGCAGAAAACAGTAGCAACAAAATGACATGATCAACATTCTACGTTTATTAGTTTGGGTCTAGTCCATCACATGATTCTCCTAATGATGTGATCCAGTTATCAAGCAACAACATCTTGTACATAGTCAGAAGACCCTGACCATCCTTGATCAACTGGCTAGCCAACTAGAGGCTTGCTAGGGACAGTGTTTTGTCTATGTATGCACACATGTATCTAAGTCTTCATTCAATAGAAATACAGCATGGATAATAAACGATTATCTTGATACAGGAATTATAATAATAACTTATTTATCATTGCCTCTAGGGTATAATTCCAACAAATGTATCAAGACAAGCAAAGCTTAATGGGTGAGGTATGGTTAAGTAGTGAGGCTGCGGCAAGCAACTAAGCATTTATTTGAGGTGTCTAACTTACAAGTACAAGAACAAAAGAGGTGGATGACTACGCATAATGATGATCAAATGAATGATCCTGAACACCTACTTACATCAGACTTAACCCCACCGTGTCCTCAGTCAGAGAAGGAGCTCACGAAAGAGACAGTCACGGTTACGCACACAATTGACATCTTTTAATTAAGCTTACTTCAAGTTATCTAGAACCAAATGTTAAACAAAGTTTCCACATTGCCACATAACCGCGGGCACGACTTTCTGAAAGGTTTAACCCTGCAGGGGTGCTCCAACTAGTCCATCACAAATTACCACAAGCCGCATAGAAAGCCTCGAGCGCAAACTCGTGATCTCCTAAGATTTCTTAGTGGAAAACCTCAACTCTGAGATAACCCAAAGCATCACTGGAATCCCGATGCACAAGATATTTTGTAAAAGGTAAAACAAGTCTAGCAAGCCCACCCAATGTGTTGACGAACGAGATAGGAGCCGTGTATCTCGTTCTCTGGACACGACGGATAAGTGACGTGTACGGTGGCCTGATAGAAATAACCCAAGTTGACCTGGGTTGGCCCCGCACGGTGCTCTAGTTTGGAACAACACTCATGAGGAGCATTGGCCCGGGGGTTGATTACTTATCCATGGGGTGATCAAACCCTATGCGGTTCATTAGTTAATCAGGCAAATATAGTGCCAAAGTTGGGGCTTGGCAAATTAGTTTTAATCTAAGACAAATTATCAAAGGGGTCCCCATAACAACCCCGATCATGTTAGGAGTGCTCAATTATGGAATATAACACCGGTAGCCGAAACTAGGGCGAAAAAGATGGAACAAAACACCAGGCTAGAAAGGCCGAGCCTTCCACCTTTTACCAAGTATATATGTGCATTAAATTAAATAGCATTAATATGGTGATATAACAAGGAAACCATGTTATCACATGGAAGTAACTACACCTGTAACTAGCAACGCTATGAACTTGGTGAAGAAAGCGGTAACATAGCCAAACAGTGGTTTGCTAGGTTATGGAGGTTAAAGGTTTTCATGGAAATGTTGAGAGGCTGACATTTAATAGGTGGTAGGTAGCGAGACATAACAAAATAAACCAGACAACTAGCATGGCATTGATAGTAATCGTATCTAGGGAAATGGTGATCTTGCATGTGATCCCGCTAGGAAGAAGAACGACTCCGTGAAGCAGATGAACCAACGTAGTCGAGCAGATCCTCACATTTGGACATGCTTGCGGAACTCTTTCGAGAAGAAGCAAACCGGAAAGTAGAATCAACACGCAACATTCACCACGATACATGCATGATATGATGCACAACACATATGATGCATCATCGGTTTCAAATATGCAAGGCATGGCATGGAAATTCACAACAATCAAACACTAAACATCAAGTTAATCTCAATATGCAACGAGTTGCATATTGATTAAACTCCACATATAAATTATTTAATTCACCCCCGTTTAGGTACATGGTATATTAAATGCTATTAACATTGCAAGAAGTGAAGCACAATTAATCTGCCTATCTAGGCATTTTAAATGAGGCCGGAAACGACATATAGCATCTCCGAACTGACCACATGTGTTAACTTTGAAATATGTCCAGATCGGTCCTAAACACAATTTATATTTTTTTAAAGAAAAATAAAGTGGAGCATGCGAAACTACACGTCATTCTAGTCGGTTTACATAATTAGCTCATCTCCAATAGAGCTACGGTTAACTAGCTACGAATTAAACCGACTTAGCATGACATCATACAAAACGAGGGAAACAACAAGGTTTGTAGTTTTAAATATGCATGAGAGTTGGAAAATATTAATCTACACGAAATTCTACACGTTCTACATATCTACCTTATTCCGATCTGACGCACAGTCTAAAAGATACAAGCGTTTTAAAATCATGCAATTTTCTGAAATTCCTGGATAATAGACAAATTCCCCCGTCTAAAAAAATGTCTATAGCAAGGTTCCTGGTCTCTGCCAGCAAGAACACCTTCTGTAGTTCATCCCATGGAAGCTCCTGGTAATTCTACCTCCACAGACCAGTTAGAATTCTCCTCCCTACAAGTAGATGTCCAGTTGCTCCAAAGGAATAGAGAACAAGACCGTATGGAGTTTGATGAATTCAGAGAATATATGCACACAAATTTTGGTTCAGTCCAAAAATCATTAGCTGATCTACAGGGCACCTTATCAGGATTCTTATCTGGTTTCCCAAAGCCCAGAGAAAACCCTCCCAACCCTATGGATGTTCCCCAAGCTAGTGCTGTGATTCACACAACACAAGGACCAGTCTAGGGAGGGCAGGATCATTTTAAATCCCCTTATACAGTGGGTTCAGCAACCTTAGTGGATAAGCACACAGGAAAGGAGTTAAATTTGGAAGGTTGTCTTAAACACCCTTACAGACACCCCCATTTTGCTGGGAAGCAACAACCACCAGATGCTAGATCACAACCTGCAGCTAATCCACCTCAGCAAGTTCTTCAGTTAGATCCAGAGCAGAGGGATGCTAATTTGGACAGAAGACTCGGAACACCACAGGATAACAGAAGGCCACTCACTTTAGTTAAGCCTGCTAAATACAATATTCCTGAGTTTGATGGTGTTGGCACTGATTCTTGGATACAAAAAATTGAGATGTACTTTGAGGCTGCTAGAACACCAATAGAACAGAAAACAGAGATTGCTGTAACTTACCTTAAGGGACCAGCTATTGAATGGTGGAGAGGCACTGGTATGGTGGCAAATACTATCCCCTGGTATAGATTTTGCAGATTTGTGGGTGACAGGTTCTCTGAAACATCTGTTTGTGACAATTTGAGAGCTTTTCACAACCTGTCTCAATCTGGTACTATTAATGACTATGTTCTCCAGTTTGAACAAGCTATGAACTTAATGAGAAGGGACAACCCAGTACAGCCAAATGATTACTACAAACACAGTTTCATTTCTGGGTTAAATGATAATATCCAGCATCATGTACAATGTCATGAGCCCCCTGATTTACAAAAAGCCATCTTGCTAGCCAGAAGGATGGAACAGGCTCAACCCCAGAGAAAAGTTTCCCCTGCCCCTAATTACCCCTCCCAAGCAAGGAAACATTTACAGTTTGATCCTGGCAAACCTGGCCCAACTAACACTGCATCCATAATTCAACAGGCTACAAGTGCAAAGAACCTTGGTTCCCTGGTCATAAGAAAGTGTGCAAGTTAGCAAATCAGGCTCAAATAAATGCTCTCCAAGAATCTTACCCTCATGATGCTGAACTGGTGTACTACACTGAAATCACTAAAGATGGTGAACCACCTCCCTTCCGTGAAGCTGATGATACCCCTCTCCAAATATCTATGCATGCTTTGATGGGCCTGAGTATGGCTAAAAAGTTGAGGTTCACAGTAACTGTGATGATGGGCTCAACCCCTGCTACTGCCCTAATTGACAGTGGTAGCACTGCCACTTTTATTACACCAAAAACAGCAGCTCTAGCTAAGTGCTCCTTAACCCCCACCAAGAGAAAACAAGTTCCATGGTGAAACACTATGGTCTGAATTCATTGCTCTGCAAGCACCATTTTCTTTGCAAGGAACACAATTCTCCACAGACTTCAGAGTTCTCAAACTCCAAGGGTATGATATTATCTTAGGAGCTGATTGGATGGCATCTTTCAGCCCTGTAGAACTTGACTTTGATGAGATGCAAGTAAAGCTTACACTGAAAGATGGAGAAAAGATTATTCTCAAAGATGAAAGTTTTCCTACTGCTCCTGTTCTTGAACTAGCAATCAAGGAGAGCCTTTCTGAGGAGCCAGTGTGTAGAGCTGTTTTATTCCTTAATAGAATCTCAATGGTGGAACAGCTGGACCCTATGGTGCCTGAACCAGTACAACAGATACTAGATAAATTTTCCCCTGTTTTCAGTGCACCCACAACCCTCCCTCCAAAAAGATCCATTGATCATGTGATCACTTTCACTCCTCAAGCTAAAATCATCAATCAAAGACCTTATAGGCTTCCTCACCACCAAAAGGATGTTACGGAAGGCATAGTGAAAGACATGATCAAGAATCAAGTAATCAGAGACAGCAACAGTCCTTATTCGTCACCTGCTCTTCTGGTTAAGAAGAAGGATATGACATGGAGGCTGGTCAATGATTTTAGAAAAGTAAATGAACAAACTGTCAAAAACAAATACCCAATTCCTGTCATTGAGGATCTGCTGGATGAGTTCAAAGGAGCTATAGTTTTCTCCAATCTTGATCTCAGAAGTGGCTATCACCAGATAAGAATGAAGGAGGAAGATATCCCAAAAACTGCATTTAGTACCCATTGTGGACACTATGAATACATGGTCATGCCCTTTGGATTAACTAATGCACCAGCAACTTTCCAACTGTTAATGAACACCATCCTAGCCCCTTACTTAAGGAAGTTTGTGCTAGTATTCTTTGATGATATACTTATCTTTAGTAGAAATATGAAAGAGCACTTGTTACACTTGCAACTAGTTCTGAAAGTTTTACAAGTCAACCAATTAGTTGCTAAGCTCAGCAAATGTTCCTTTGCTCAAACACAAGTGGAATACTTGGGACATGTTATTAGAGGTGATGGTGTTGCTACTGACCCTTCCAAGATTGAAGCCATTGTGCAGTGGCCTACTCCTGCAAATGTTACACAGTTAAGAAGCTTCCTAGGACTCACTGGGTACTACAGAAGATTTATCCAGAATTATGGCTACATCTGTAAACCGTTGTATCAGTCCCTCAAAAAGGATAATTATAAATGGGGCCCTGAGAAAATGGAAGCTTTCAACTTACTTAAGCACAAGATGGCCCAGGCTCCTGTACTTGCTCTACCAGATTTCACACTTCCCTTTGTTCTGGAAACTGATGCATGTGCTTATGGTATAGGTGCTGTACTAATGCAAGAGGGAAACCTCTCTCATACTCCAATAAAACCATTGGACCAAAAGCTGCTGCTATGTCTACTTATGATAAAGAAGCAATGGCCATCATTGAAGCACTAAAACACTGGAAGCATTACTTTGCTGCTTCTGTCTTGATCATCAGAACAGACCAACAGAGCCTCAAATACATCCAAGAACAAAAGCTGAATGAAGGAATACATCACAAACTACTGGTCAAGCTGCTAGGTTACAATTTCAAGGTAGAATATAAACAAGGCAAAAACAACAGGGTAGCTGATGCATTATCCAGAGTCCAATATAAACTGCACTCCTTGATTGCTTTTAAAGCACAACCTATGTGGATCTCTCATGTAACCAACAGTTATGTTCAAGACCAGAAATGCAAAGACTTATTAAGCAAACTGGCCATTTCTGATGCTTCACTCCCAAACTTTACTCTTGAGCACGGAATTATAAGATACAAGAACAGAATAGTTATTGGGAATGATCTTACCCTCAGAAACAAGCTAGTAGCTGCCCTGCATAACTCTGAACTGGGTGGACACTCTAGGCACAGGGCCACCTACCAGAGAGTTAAGCTGTTGTTCCATTGGCCTGGCATGAAGCAGTTTATTGTAGATTTCATCAAACAATGCCCCACATGCAAAATCAACAAGCCAGGACATTGTAAGTACCCTGGACTGCTTCAACCACTTCCTGTCCTTGATTTTGCATGGTGTCATATCAGTATGGATTTCATTGAAGGACTGCCGACATCACAAAACAAGGATATGACATTGGTGGTTGTGGATAGATTCACCAAGTATGGGCATTTAATTGCAATGAAGCACCCAATCACTGTTAGCACTGTGGCCACTGCATTCACAGATAACATTTTCAAACTCCATGGGCTCTCCTCTGTCATTGTTACACACAGAGACAGAATCTTCACCAGCCATCTGTGGCAAGAATTATTCAGGAAGCTAGGCATTAAACTACAAATGAGCACTTCCTACCACCCCCAGTCTGATGGCCAAATAAAAGAGTGAACCAGTGTTTGGAAAACTATCTCAGGTGCATGGCCTTCCTTCAGCCCAAGAAATGGATGCACTGGCTCTCATTAGTAGAATGGTGTTACAACACTAGCTACCACACTTCCCTGAAGATTCCTCCATTCCAAGCATTGTACAATAGGCCCCCATCTATGTTGGCTGAAGCTGCATTATATCCACCAGAGCACAAACAAGAGTTCAGCTCCATCCTAACTGGAGAACAAGTGCCTGCTCAAATTAATGCCAACCTGATCAAGGCTCAAGAAAGAATGAAGCATTTTGCAGATAAGAAGAGATCAGAGAGATCACTTGCAGGGGGTGACAGGGTCTACCTAAAGCTACAACCTTACAAACACACCACTTTGAGTGTCCACAGGTGCCTCAAACTTCATTCCAAGTACTATGGCCCCTTTAGGATCATACAGAAGGTGGGACCAGTGGCATATAAACTACTCCTACCTGATCACTGCAAGCTCCACCCCACATTCCATGTGAGTCAACTCAAGCTACACTTGGGGCCAAGAGCAATACCCAACCCCAACCTACCCCTTCTCCATGAGAATGGATCCATCCTCCTAGAACCAGAGAAGCTGCTGCAGCAAAAGCTTGTTCCAAGAACACAAAGGGACATACAAGTGGCAGTGGTTCGTTGGCTCATCAAATGGACCAACTTGGATGAGAGTGAGGCCACATGGGAAGACGCCGCTTTCATTCAAAAGGTTTTTCCGCAATTCATCCCTGAGGATAGGTCTGATGTTGCGCGGGGGGAGTTGTCAGGACCCAGCGAAGACGAAGCCCGCAGCGTTCGAATTCAAACGATGGCGCCAAGCGACCACAGCCATCGATCCTTGATCTAACGCCCTCCAGTCGCCCGTACCAGTTCGTGCGTGCCAGTTACTCCTGGAGTACTCGATGATTGATCCGACGGCTGCGAGACTGTCCCGCGTTGCTGTAGCCATCCGACAACGGCGCCAAGCGTCGGCCACCTTTCTACCCTACTTTACCTTGTTTTTATTGCGTTGTAAGGCTATAAAGCCATGGATTTCTAACTCGTGGAGCTAAGTTTTTCCTCTAGGCTTTCCCCATTTTGCGCCGCCAGTGTTCCTGGCCGGCTTAGGTTACTCCTCTTGTAACCGAATCCTTGGCAATTTGCCTCTGAAATCACCCCGAAACTACTCGGTTCTTCTTTGACAGTGTTCTTAAGATCGTCGGGGCTGACACATGTCGTGGTTAATGAACGGACTTTGGAGAGGCTTTGGCGCGGCGGATGGGTGGATACAGTTGAGGTGCCCCAGATCTGGCCGGTTTCGCGGTCGGGCGGAGCTTAGGGCATGGATGACGGCTGCTCTAGGTCATGGCGTAGATGAGGCTCCTCCATGGACGACAACCATTGCAGCTCCTACGAGAAGAAGCACGAGGGAGAGAGAGATCTTGGAGAAGGGACGAGGGACAAGGGTACGGGGAGTGGGGTCATGACCTCGTCAGCCGTCGGGGTGGCGCGACGACTCTAGCACACGAGGACGTGGCCAGGACGAGCTCCTCCCAGACGCGAGTGGGGATGCAGATGGGATCAAGGGTAGCAGGAGGGAGAGCATTCTCGGGGCCATGGCGGGCGACACAACCCGGGCTGGCGGTGTAGCTCGCTAGCTGGCCTGAGCACTCGAGGTCGATAAGGAGGCTATGCCTCGGGCTGCTGGGGCTCTACAACATGCGTACAAGGAGCCTCGGGCTCCTTGTTTGCGGCAGACGTGTCCAGGAGGACATGCACGAACGGATCAGCTGGAACTCTGGTTGGTTTTGGGGAGAAAAGAAGGTGGGCGGCGGCTGGATCAGGAGCAGATCCCGAGGGAGATGTGGCTGGCAGCGTCGGAGGGACAAACTTCCTAAATTTTAGGGTTTGGTCTGATTTAAATTAGGGTCTCAATATATAGCTAGCGGGTTAGGTTTTAGGGGCATATGGACCCTCCGATTTAGATCGGTTGGTCGAGATAATTAGGTTAGGAAGTCCAATGTACAAACCAATGACGGTTTGCTGTATTACGGGGTTGATCCGGACCCAACGGTCACGACCATGTGTTTCGGGTTTCGGGAGGTTTCTTGCTAGATGCGCACAGGTCGGTGCACTATGTAGAGGGGCTAGACGGGGAAGAGAGGGAAAACGGGCAGCCCGGCGACATAATTTTTAAATACCAAAAACGTCTGACCATTGGACCGGCTAGTGCCACTATAGGTTTAATGGTTCGGATATCAAACGAACACCGATTGGTATGAAATTTGACAGGCGGTTTACCTACATTAAAATAACACCGCGCGTCGTGTTTCAACCCAATCCAAGAATGTTTTTACACACTGTAACGTGGGCGCGTGCGTGTGTGGTTGCTCTCGAAACGGTCAACGACAAAAGCGGAGAGAACCAAAAACTAATAATGAATGCAAGTTTTCAAAACTGACGTCAATGAAGTGCTGATGCAATGTGGATGATGCGAATGATGCGATTATGAATGCAACAAATAAAATAATCACACGACGGCAACAGAATAGAAGGGGAATCTTCTTGAGCATCGATCTCGAGTTGTTACAGGTATCCCAAGGGATCTTCTTTTAATATTGTTGGCTATTCTTGCTCGGACTATGCCAGAGACAACGTTGATAGGAAATCCACGTCAGGAACATGTCAATTTCTTGGGGTATCTCTTGTGTCTTGGTCATCCAAGAAGCAAAAGTCGGTATCTTTATCTACTCCCGAAGTTGAATATATAGCCGTCGGATCATGCTGTGTGCAATTACTATGGATTACTCAAACTCAAAAGGATTATGGAATTCATGTTATACATGTTCCATTTTTGTGTGACAATGAAAGCGCTATTAAAATTGCCTATAATCCTTTGCAACATTCTCGAACTAAACATATTCAAGTGCGACATCACTTCATTCGTGATCATGTTGGTAAAGGAGGTATAGATCTTAAGCATGTTCATACCGACAACAAATTAGCTGATATCTTTACAAAACCACTTGATGAGAAAGTGTTTTGTCATTTGAGGAGTGAGTTGAACATCATTGATGCTTTAAACTTGAGCTAGACTCACTCGGATGCATGCAAGGGCATGAGCTTAATTGACTATTCCTTGATGCTATTGTTATGAAACTATCTTATATCTTGAAAACTATAGGCTCCCTTGTACTGAATGTTTTTGTAGCTACTTGGAAGAACAACACTTCACAAGATTTCCATCAACTCATATCAAAAGCAATCTTGACATAGCCAAGTATCAATAATCCCTTCTTCGAAGATGGAGGAAGAAGACAACAAAATCATATGCTTGACAATTATATGAGGACATATTTCACTCATGTCATTTGCATATATTATGTTCTTCCTTTCATGACTAACCATTGTAGGTGAAAAGTGAACCAAAACGACAAGGATAGCTTACCAACTCAAGATGATCTTCACCAACTTGGAGTATCCATGACAAGTTCACCTACATGCCATGTCATCAACATCATTCAAAGGTATGTACTCATATCGTTGATAAAGCTTTGCACCAACTCATGAGGTAAGGCAACTCAAGCGATATGAAGACATTAATATGCTTAAGCGCAAAATGGGTCGCTTAACGATGAGTGTGACCTATTATCAAGCATTCTTGCTTGACTCCTCAAGTCAAATACTCTAATATAGTTGATCTAGTCACCGCCCCACATCTAGATGGAGATACTTGTATGGTCACATTTTTCATTGCATGTTTTCTTAGAACCATTGAATTCTCATCGATATGTATGTATATTTCAAAGAACACAAAAAACTTATCATTTGTTCTTGTTTTATGTTTTCTTTCACAATTGGTATCTTATAACAATATTTTGATTATTCTCTACCTATTTTCAGTTAAGGAGTTGATTTTCGTTGCAACTCGGTTTCACCGATCTCGGAAACTCGTTCCAACCAATTTCCCCCAGAGGCCTCATGTGATTCTCGGTTTACCGAACCATATTGCCTTGGTGTCTCCAAAATTTATCACTGCCTTTGATTTTTTGGTAACTTCTAGAATTTTGCCTTAGGGGGAGAAAGGTTATCAATGTTCCCAAGTTTTATTTCCTTGTAAGACTTTCTTGCACATTTTGGAAGACAATATTAGTTATAGCGTAATTTTCTAGGGGGAGGAAATTTCTCTAGGGGGATAAACCCTCAATGATACCACAATATAAGAGGGAGAATCATCTAGGATCCCTAACCTTGGGGGAGATAGTTCAAAGAACTCTTTTCAATTCTTAAGGGGGAGAAAAGTCAAATTTCAAGGAATCCTTATCAAGAGAGGAGTATCAAGGATCCCTTTCTCTCAATGAGCCCTTACCCTCTGACCTTTTTGGAACTTAATACCAAAGGGCGAGAAATATCAAAGCTTCCAATGAGCCTATATATAGGAGGAGAAATATCACCAATAATCTTACACAAAAGGGGGAGAAATATCAATATGGGGAGATATATGTTCCAAAGGGGAGATCTACCTAAATGGAGATGTATCCAACCATACTTATTGAGGGAGAGAGAGATAGAAGTGTTTCAGTTATGACTATTCTATCACTATCTTTTGATTGAACTTGTCTTGCCCTACCTACTCCGAATATCTACATGCTATGATTCAGGGGGAGAGGAAATTCTTACATATTCATCCTTAGGGGAGAAAGTTCTAAATTATCTTGGAGACATATCTATCATCAAAACCTATTTTGAATATTTCTTCAATATCTTGGTACTTTTGAAGCTCTTTGCAACTTTACAATAGAGTACTCTTGTGTTATCTAACATTTGTTTTCCCAAGTATACTCTTATTGCTAAGACGCTCAAGAACCTCAAGGTAAGTATATGCATCATATCCTTGTTCATGATGATCTCCTATCTCTTGCACATATGTTTGCAAGAGTAAGTCATGAACATGGAAGCTCTTCATTCACATATGTTTGACGCATATAGCCAAGATCTACACGACTTGTATTGTCCTACTACAATGTGTGTGCCCTTGCAGTCCAAAGCCACTATCCTTTAAAAGGGATTGCACGCATTTAGGGGGAGCATGTACTACTCATGTATCTTTTAAAGTTGTCATATTCTAATGCCTATATTTATTTGAAGCATTGATTGTATGTTGTCGTCAATTACCAAAAAGGGGTAGATTAAAAGCAGATTTGCTCCCTTGGTGGTTTTGATAATTCATGACAACACACATTGTCTCTTGAACTAACACTTTTACCTAGTATGTTTAAGTTTAGTCCACAAAGAGATTTGGCTAAAGGATTGTGAGGAGAAGACCCTTCATGAAGGAAGGAATAGGATTGGCTAAAGCTTCAAGAAAGAAGACTCTTCATTTTACACTTGGTGAGAAATCACTATTGAGTCCATAGGAAAGCCAATACTATTAAAAGGGGATGAGGTATTATGATGAATTGGTTGTTCAAGTGCTTCGAGATAGCCAGCAAACACTCGGCCACTTTCCCACAAAATACATCTGTCCAAGACAAATATGCAAAATTGGTGCCACCAACATTTCCCACTCGGCTATACCGATTTTATACTTAGACAGATCCTATGTCAATCCCACCATCTCGGTACCACCAACATTCCAATCGGTGCCACCGAGATTGGGTGACCAACATTTTGTTGAGCTAACTTCAAGTTTCAGAATTTCTGAGTTTGAAGTCTATATCACCAAGTTTGGAAACCAGTCTAGGTCATACTATCGGTACCACTGAGATTCCTATATCGGTCTTACCGAGAATTCAAAGTTGCCACGTTTAGTGCAACTCGGTACCACCGAGATTAACATTTCGGTGTCACCGAGTTGGGCAATAATGTTGTAACGGTTGGATTTTGGAAGATGCCTATATATACCCCTCAACCTACCTATCACTCGTAGAGGAAGCACTCAGAACACACTTACACTTTCCAGATCCTTTTTTTAGAGAGAGCCACCTACTCATGTGTTGAGATCAAGAGATTCTATTCCTATCATGAGAGAGCTAATCCTATGTGGACGGAAGTCATAGTCGAATAGACAAGGCCGCTTCTTCATGGACCCCTTGTGGGCGAACCCCTCCGTGTACTCTCGGACCCATCACCCTCCGTGTGTTGAAGTCTCCACTAACATGGTGGTACCATAGCGCCACCTGTCAGAACCATGCCAAAAATTGCCATGTCAACTTCTTTGCCTTTGATCTTCCAAAACTCTACTTCTTACTACATGTGCAAAGTCTTTACTTTCCTCTGCCATTCTTGTTGACTAGAATGTGTAGGGTGCACTAGACTTGTTAGAATCACTAAAATCTACCAACCATTAAATTGGGAAAAGGCTAGAATTTTAATTTATGCAAGTAGTCTGTTCACCCCCCCCCCTCTAAACACCTCTTTTATCGATCACTCACACTTGCACTGTACCAACCCCATTAAGCGCGTTTTTGACTTATTTCTATTTCCCTCTTGCCTATTTTAGTTGTTTAACTTGGCTTCTCCAAATAGGATGGTGACTGCAACCCGAACCAGCACTTTTGGCAGCTCCGACACCGTCAACTCTAGCCAGCAACCAGAGGCTGGTGGGTTTGCTCAAGATGGAGATCACCAGGAGGAGCCACAAGGCAACATTCACCCACCACCACCTCCACTTGAGAGCATGACCATAGCTCAGTTTCTCCAAGTTCTCAGAGAGGAATGTCAAGCCAACACTACTACTATCCAGTAGATGTCTCGAGTCTTTGTGAATAACCAACAACAAGGCAGAAATGGCAATTGTCGTTCCACTTTGTCGGAGTTCATGAGGAATTCAGCCCCAACCTTCACCGAGACTGCTGAACCTCTAGATGGTGATGACTGGATCCGCACCATCCAGGACCTCCTTGCATTGGTCAACTGAAATATGGACCATGAGAAGGTTCTCTATGCCTCACATTTCCTTGAATGTACCGCGAAAACTTGGTGGGATGGATTAAAGGTCAAGCAAGGTGACCATGTGATCAGGTGGGCTAATGGGTATCAAGAAGCGGGAATTTTGAGCGCTGAAGCAAGTAAGTGGCTCCATCGAGGAGTACTTGCAAAAGTTCAATATCCTATCGAGGTGTATACCTGAAG
This sequence comes from Hordeum vulgare subsp. vulgare, assembly GCF_904849725.1. Classification (NCBI taxonomy): domain Eukaryota; kingdom Viridiplantae; phylum Streptophyta; class Magnoliopsida; order Poales; family Poaceae; genus Hordeum; species Hordeum vulgare. The sequence goes on along the minus strand of NC_058524.1, from coordinate 363,231,831 downwards.
ATGTTAGCACTAAGGCAGGCAAGATAGAACGTTTCATGGAAGGACTCCAGCAAGTACTATAGTATGAACTCGTTGTATGTGACTGTCGGACTGTCTTATAGTTGGTGAACAAGGCCCTCATGCTTGCAGATAAGCGCCATGCCATGGAAGACACTCGCAAGCGCAAGATGATCACAAATGGCAGTTCCAGCAGCCAAAAGCCTCGCCCGTGGCAACTAGCCCCAGCAAAGCCAAACTATCAGCCTGAGCAGGCCAAGACTCCCACACCTCGTCCGAGCTACTAGCCTCAGTAGTATGCCAACCCCAATTCAGCATAAAAAAACCCCAATAAAACATTGGTGGCAATACCAACAACTTTGGGCAGGTCACGTGCTTTGGTGTGGTCAGAGTAGACATATCTCAAAGAAGTGACCCAACAGGAAGCCTGATGCACTGCGTCCCAATGCGCCAAACCAAGGACAAGGTAGTCGAGTGCCACCAAGGAACCAAGCTCCCCGCAACCAGCCGAACAATGGCAAGGGTCGTTTGAATCAAGTCACTACTGAGGAAGCCCAGGAAGATCCAGTTGTTATACTGGGTATGCTCCTTGTCAACTCCAGCCCAACAATAGTTCTGTTTGATTATGTTGCCTCACATTCTTATGTCACTAAAAAGTTTGCAGCAGAGAGTGGTATGAAGCCTACACCTTCGAGTAGTCATATGATGGTACTAACCCCAGGTGCGGTAGTAAGGACAAAGATAGGATGTAAAGGAGTTGGGATTAACATCAACGGAGTAGACTTCCTAGCACACCATATCATCCTGAAGTCGCAAGGTTTGGATGTGATCCTTGGCATGGATTGGTTGAAAAACCATCGAGGCTTGCTATACTGTTACCATGACTAATAGCCAAGGAGTCGAAGTCAAGTATGTTCCCAATCCTACCTCTGCTCAAGCCCCTCGAGTAAATTGTGTGTCGGGAATTGAGTTGGATCAGGTGCCACTGATATGTGAATACCCAGATGTCTTTCCTGATGAGCTGCCCAGAATGCCTCCTGACCGTGACATTGAGTTCATCATTGAACTAGTGCCCGGAGTAAGACCCATCTATAAGAATCCCTATAGAATGGGATTCGAAGAGTTGGCTCAACTGAAGAAGAAACTAGCAGATCTGCTCAGAAAAGGATTTATTTGTCCTAGTGCCTCTCCTTGGGGATCACCTTTCCTATTTGTGTCAAAGAAGAATGGAACGATCCGACTCTGTGTCGATTGCCATTCTCTCAATGAGGTCACAATATAGACCAAGTACCCACTCCCCAAGATAGAGGAACTGTTCGATCAAGTGAATGTTGCCAAGGTGTTGTCCAAGATCGGTCTCATGTCTGGGTACTATCAGATGAAGGTAAGACCCCAAGACATTCCGAAGACGACATTTCTGACCAGGTATGGCATGTGTGAGTACACGGTCATGTCCTTTGGGTTAACCAATGACCCAACCTACTTCATGCACGTCATGAACAAAGTCTTCATGGGTATTTAGACAAGTTTGTTGTTGTCTTCATCAATGACATACTCGTCTTGTCCAAGTCTGAAGAAGAGCATGAGCAACACTTGAGGATGGTCCGGGATAAGATTCGAGAGCACCAGCTTTATGCCAAATTCAGCAAGTGTGAATTTTGGCTGCATGAAGTTGGGTTCTTGGGTCATGTGTTGATGGCAAAAGGATTGTCATTGGATCTTGTCAAGATTAATGTCGTGACTGAATGGCAATCTTCAAGCAATGTGAAGTAAATTAGAAGCTTCCTCGGACTCGCGGGATACTACCACAAGTTCATTGAAGGATTATCAAGCATTGATTGACCTATGATTCAACTCTTGAAGAAGGACAAGAAGTTCGAGTGGACAACAAAGTGTGAGGAGAGCTTCCAAGAGCTCAAGAAGATATTGACAACAACCCTAGTTTTGGCCACCCCTGATATTCATACGGAGTTCGTGATGTATTGTGTTGCATCAAGAACCGGGCATGGTGGTGTTCTGATGCAAGATGGTAGAGTCATAGAATATCTATTTAGACACCTACGTCCTCACGAAGAGAACTATGCCACTCATGATCTTGAGTTGGCAGCAGTTGTTCATGCCTTGAAGACATGGCGACATTACCTTCTAGGGAAGTGATGTGAGATATACACGGACTACAAGAGTTTGAAGTATATTTTCCCTCGAAAGGAATTGAACATGAGGCAACGGAGATGGTTGGATTTGATCAAAGATTATGACCTGAGTGTTCAGTACCACCCTAGAAAGGCCAATATGGTAGCAGATGCATTGAGAAGAAAGTCATGTTCCTTGAATGCCAAGATTAAGGAAAGTCTACCCGCCTTGTATGAGGAACTTGAGAGCTTCCGGTTGGAGCTTGTTATACCAGGATTCATAGCCATCCTCTAAGTGAAGCCTACATTGATGGATGATATCAATGAAGCTTATAAGGGACATGAAAGCATTGAAGGCATCAAGAAGAAGATCAAGAAAGGCAAGGCTCCAGGATTCTGAGTGGATGAATAAGGAGTCGTGTGCTATGGGAATCGCATCTGCATACCCAACAAAGTTGATCTCAGGATCATGATCTTGCAAGAAGCTCATGACACTCTGTATTCCATCCATCCTCAAGGACCCAAGATGTATAAAGACCTCAAGGCAAGATTATGGTGGCATGTCATGACGAGAGAGATAGCCTCCTATGTCGCTAAGTGTGACATATGCGAGAGTGTCAAACCTGGGCATCAGCGATCCGGTGGATTGCTACAACCTCTCAAGGTGCCTAAACGGAAGACAGACAAAGCCAAGATGGACTTCATCACCGGATTTCCCACATCAAGCGAAGGACATGATTCCATTTGGGTCATTGTCGATGACGTGACCAAGGTAGCCCACTTCATTCCCATCAAGAGCTCTTACGATAGACACAAGTTATCTAGTCTTTACATCAAGCATATTGTGAGACTTCACGGTGTTCCAAAGGAGATCGTGTCAGACCGCGGTACAAATTTTACCTCAAGGTTCTGGAAGCAGTTTCAAGAAGCCATGTGTCGGTGCACTAGAGACTGGGGTCCCTTGTGCCCCAAACTTGTGCACGGGACGGGCAACGCCCCTCACAGCGGCGCACGAGGAAGAATGGCAGGAAGGAAAACCAAGACCCACCGAGGCCACGCCCTCCCCTGTCCTAGGGCGTGGAGTACGAGAGCTCCAGATGCATGGCCCCGGCAAGCCCTCCTTGCCGAAAAGATTCGCAAGGCCCCGACAAGCCCTCCTTGCCGGGAAGGCTCCCGAAGACTCGCAAAACCCCAGCAAGCCCCTCTTGCCGGGAAGACTCGCTAAGCCTGGCGAGGCCCCCGGCAAGCCCTCCTTGTCGGGAAAGTGTTCAAGCCCCCGGCAAGCCCTCCTTGGCGGGAAGATAACCAAGTCATCTAACAGGGATGCCAGGCCAGTAAGCCCCTTCTGCTCGCCAGGTGTCCTCCCCCGTTTCTACCACAATCCGACCCCTCCAGCGCATCCTTCATGCGCCAGCACATGACCCAGGTGTCGATTCACCTTGGTACGTCTCGCGACCACTTCGCTGCAGGTCAAGGGTCAGACAAGGCATTTACTGCCCCTGACACCACCGTAGAAGAGGAGCGGGAACACTGTTCACTATGCAACCCGTGAGCACACTGTTGGTGACCCCTTTGCCTATAAATGAGGCCCAAGGGTCATTCTAGAGGTTGGACATTTGGGGATTTGGGACTACCTAATCACCAGCTAAGTTACTGTAGCAAATCACCCTACAGTAACCACACAATACAAACTAAGCAGGAGTAGGGTTTTACGCGCCAAGCAGCCCAAACCTGGGTAAAGGACCTTGCCGGTGTTGATCGCTAGCTCTGCTCTCGATGCCACCTCTCTCTCCCCCCGCCGAATGATCAAGGGACTCCTCGAGTTTCCCATAGGTTCCGGTTTCCCCGACATCTTTGGCGCGCCAGGTAGGTGGCGGTGGTTGAGAGTTTTATCACGGATTCAAGCAAATTCGCACCAGATCTTGGGAAGTTGAACGCACCAATGCGGTCCCTCGAAGCAGGACGCAGCAGTGGTCGCTCTACTTCACCATGGCCTCCTAACGCGTGGGCGAGCGCTCCACTGCGCGAACGCAAGCTAGGGGGACGGAGACCCCGAGCTTGAAGACATCAAGTTGACGCACCGCTCCAGGACAACGCGTTGTTGTCGACAGTGTGCCTGGCGGCTTCGGCGAGGCCTCCGGCGCATACTCCAGATGACACACCTCCACGAAGTGATGCATAGCCGCCGAGGATGCGCCGACAGGCCCCGAATACTAGGCACACACTCCAGCGGAAATGCTTTCCCCCCTGGAAGCAGCACGTCACCGTTGAAGATGCGGTCGGGGGCTCCGCTAACACGGCATAGCAAAACAGGAAAAGGAGTTATACTCCGGCAAACCCCTTCTAAACGATAGTCAAGGACTATCGGCAAGGACCTTGCTGGAGAGGAAGTTGCCGGGAAAGTGTAACCTCCTGCTTGCCGGGGATCTGAGGCCCCAGCAAAGGACCCAAGCACCGCGGGGAGAAGTGCTGCGGCTTGACAGATAAGTGATAGATATTCTATATGAAATTTCAGAGTAGACAGGTTGCTTCCTTTCTGGAGATCTCTAACCTTGTTTTAGAAACTTGCACGTAGATGGAACCTTGTCAGGATCAGTGCCTTCGCACTGTCTCGAACCTGTTGAACACACCAAGCGGCTACACAACACCTTATTTCAACTCGAGCCGCGCTCGACGATCTAACGGTTGCACTCAGTGCGGCAAGAAGCCTTGCCGGTAAGGACCCCTGCAGCAAACTGGAAAGGATCCATTCCTCAAAGCACTAGCGACAGGACCAGTCACGCCAGCAAGCTTCCGGAAAATGCAAAGGGTGTATCATGCAAGCGGAAGGATTGGATGCAAGGGAAACAACATTTCATTCATTTGTTTGAAACAAACTCACACATATTACATGGATGATTTTTAATACTCTAACCTATGATACTGTCTTTTGGCGAGGGACACGCTTGCCGGCCTGAAGTTCAAGAAGACAAAAAGGCGGAGCTCGCCAAGAGCCTGCCCTGCCAAGAGCGCCACTGCCGCCGCTGTCCTCCTTGTCGCAATCGCTCGAGGAGGGACATTTGGCGCCGCTCGAGCTCTCTTTGCAGCAGCCGAGACGCACACCAGAGCGCCCATAAAACTTGATTGATGGCATATTATCCCCCGCTAGCTTAAAGCGGAGGACATGCCCATCCTCGAGGCTGTGGGCACAGGCGAAGGCTTTCCAGCCCCGCCCGAGCAAGATGGAGCGGCGTTTCGGGTACTCCACGTGCAGCTGAATAGCGCCGTGGGAGCAACCGTACGCCCGCAACCACAAGATGGGAGGATTGGCGGCCTCCATCACCCTAACAAAAGGGCGAGGGAGGTGCAGATGGCCCCGAAGTACGCCGTGCAGTTCCACGATGAACTCCAGCGCTGTCCCATCTGAGTGCCCGCCCCATGGAGGAGAATACAACGCTCGGAGAGAAGACGATGGTGCTGGAGTAGCACTCCACCTTCCCTGGCCATGACCTCCGCAGCGACAGCAGCCCCTCGCCCGTCCGCCACCTCGGGCGCTCGTGCTGCCCTCCGCAGCTGCGGCCCCTGAAGCTGTGGCATGATCTGAATGGGATCCCCTTGCCGTCTTGGCAGCCGATGGTGGCCGCCCTCGTCCCCTAGCCATGGTTAGGGGCAAGCGCCACCTAGAACCGGAGAAGAATCCCCAGATGCAAGTCAGGGGTGCTGAATGTTTCAGGAGTTGGATGGATGAGCAAAACCCCAGCGCAAACTTCCTAATTTATAGGGCAAGGCGTGGGGGCTAGCTCTCCTCACTCCAGAAACCGCCGGCCCTCTCGCCCAATCACCCATGATCACGCGCAAACAGGGAACCGCCCTGCTGCACTAATGCATGCAGGGGCGGGCCCTGCCATGACTGCGACCATTAAGGCTACGAACGCCACTTTCCTGACTGTTATTGCGCATGCCTCCCGAGTGGCAGTAATGCGTCGGGAGGTGGGGAGGCCATTGTGCGCACACTTCTCCACCTCGCGAGCTCGATGCGCGACGTTGGAAAGTGCCGCTCGCAACGGCTGCAAAACTATAGAGTCCCTACCATGGAAGCTTGTGAACTAGTTTGGGCCTGGCCCAGCAATGCCCCACACATGTGTGTGGCCCAGGCCCGGGGGCTCCTGTCGGTGCACTAGAGACTAGGGTCCCTTGTGCCCCGACTTGTGCACGGGCACCGGCAACGCCCTTGGCAGCAGCGCATAAGGAAGAATGGCAGGAAGGCAAATGAAGACCCATGGAGGCCACGCCCTCCACTCTGCGAGGGCGTGGAGTACGAGAGCTCCAGATTCAAGGCCACGACAAGCACTCCTTACTGGGAAGATTCGCAAGGCCCCGGCAAGCCCTCCTTGCCGTGAAGTCTCTTGAAGACTCGCAAGACCCCGACAAGCCCCCCTTGCCGGGAAGACTCGCTAAGACTGGTGAGGCCCCCGACAAGCCCTCCTTGCTGGGAAAGTGTTCAAGCCCCTGGCAAGCCCTCCTTGCTGGGAAGATAACCAAGTCATCCAACAGGGAAGCAAGGTCAGCAAGCTCCTTCCGCTCGCGAGGTGTGCTCCCCCATTTCTACCACAATCCGACCGCTCTAGCGCATCCTTCATGCGCCAGCACAAGACCGAGGTTTAAATTCACTTGGGTACGAGGAACGACCACCTCGCTGCAGGTCAGGCGTCAGACAAGGCATTTACTGCCCCTGGCACGACCGTAGAAGAAAAGCGGTGATCACTTTTCACTATGCAACCCGCGAGCACGTACACTCTTGGTGACCCCTTTGCCTATAAAAGGAAGCCCAAGGCTCATTCTCGAGGGTTGGACTTTTTGGGATTTGGGACTCCCTAATCACCAGCTAAGTTACTCTAGCAAATCACCCTAGAGTAAAGACCAATTACAAACTAAGCAGGAGTAGGGTTTTAGGCACCAAGTGGCCCAAACCTGGGTAAAGAACTATAAGTGCATCTAGTGCCCCTTAGTGATTTTGGTGGTTTGAAGACTTATAGGTTAAGTATCTAATGTGTTTGTGAGTGTACACAGGATCTATAAGTCATTGAGGAGTTTGAGATATTTGAAGAATATCGACCCCTAAGAATGTATGTCTTCAGTTGAAGAAATTGGTCTGAAGCTGAAGAAATGAATCGCGAGGAATCTGCGATGAAATTGATATTCCTCATGAAGATACTAATATTGAGAAGTCCGGTGTGTCCTGAAGAAAATCACTCTGAAGAATTTAAAGCATGAAGATTAACACTTTCTGTTTTATTTTCTTCGCATTTGAGTAATAGGAACATCGTATAGTTAAAGGGGGTCGAAGTTACACTTTGGAATGAATTTCCTCATGATGCTCAACCCAAGCCTAAATCCTACCAAAAGCCTCAAGTGAGGAATACGAGTGAAATGAGGACTCTCATAGTTGAGGGTCTCGACCGTTTCGATAGCCACGCCAAGTCATTTGTCTTCTCCACTCCAACGGTCATATTATTTAAGGGCATTAGTGTCAAATCATGTCGGGATGCTCCCAGGCTATAAATAGCCACCCCCCACAACCACTAGCTGGTTGGCTGCTCTTCTAGAAACTGACACTTGTCATAAGAGCAACCCAATTCCTCAGAGTCTTCAAGAGTAATTCATAAGTGAGGAAATACACCATGCACCGAAACCACAAACCAAACCTAGTGATTGAGCATCACTGAAGAAGTTGTTCCTGTGTGGGACTGAAGCCTTTTACCTTTGAGGACTGTGCATCCTCCAGACGGTTAGGCGTCAAGGTCTAGAGCTTTCCAGCAGTCAATTGTGGATCGCCGGGTGACCAAGTTTGTGAGGGTTTGGATGTCTTCCCTGAAGACTTACCACGAGTGTTGGGCGAGGACTGTGTGTCGTTAGCTCAAGGAGAATACGGCAGGGACTGTGTGTCCCGGGATTGTGTGTCCTTTGGTTTCAATACCAAGCCGCTCCAAACCAGATGGACAAGTGTCACAGCAGTTGGAACTGGGTCATCAACGATTGTCTTCACTGAGAAACGGGTTCTAATTCCTCAACTCCTTACTTTTCTCGTATTATGTGTTGATGACTTTCACTGCAACTATTTGAAGAATTTGCTGAAGACTTTCTCTGAATTTCCTCAACCCCAAATTCTTCACGTTAGTTAATCCACATCTTTATTCTGCGTGCCTGCTCACTGTGCAATCTGTTTTCACATTCTTCACTCTGAAAAACTGCTGTGGTGAAACTTTGCACTTCTGATCCTTTACTCTGAAAAAAGGAATTTCCTCAGTGATGAAATTCTAAAAATCTCCTATTCACCCCCTCTAGTCGATATAACGCACTTTCAATTGGTATCAGAACAAGGTACTCCCTTGTTCTGTGTGATTTTGGTTTAACCACCTGGAGTTTTAGTTATGTCGACTGCAGGCATGTTTAAGGTGACTGCAGCATGTCCTACCTATGAAGGAAAGAACGTTCCCTTCTGGAAGAACAAAATGCAAATGCATCTACAAGCTATTGATAATGATCTCTGGTATATTGTGGAACATGGCGTTCCCATCATCTCTGCCAGTGTGTGTGCTGCTGATGTGAAGAAATTCAAGCAACTCGATTCTCAAGCGAAGAACATCATCTGTGGCCATCTGAGCCCAGGCCAGTTTGGAAGAGTAAGTGCTTTGGGCTCTGCAACACTGATCTGGGACAGACTGTGCAAGGTAAATGAAGGAGTATCAACCCAGCGTGACTCTCGTGTTGATATTCTTCGCAATCTCTTCAATCGCTTCAAGAGACATGACAATGAAAGCTGCCAAGACACCTTTGGTCGCCTCAGTGACATATCAAATGAATTGCAAGCACTGGGAGCTCGAGACATCACTGATCACGAAGTTGTGAAGAAACTGCTGAGATCTTTGGATTCTTCATTTGATACTTTAGTTCTGATGATTCAAGAAAGACCAGATTACAAGATGCTTGATCCAGCTGATATACTAGAAAGGCTAAATACTCATGAATTCCAGCTAGAAGAAAAGAGAGATCTATATGGACCAAGCTATTCCAGACCACGTGCACTGAAGGCTAGAGCAATTTCCTCATCTGAAGACGAAGACACAGATGACAGCATTTGTGACCCTGAAGAATTTGGACAGGAGCTTGCAATGCTCGTGAGGAAATTCCAGAGATTTACACCACGTGGTCAGTTCGGTAAATCTTCAAGAAGAGACATGAGGAAATCAGAATCTTCATCTGAGGACTACAAGAAACGAACCTATCACAAGTGCAAGAAATCAGGTCATTACATTGCTGATTGTCCCCGTTGGGGAAAGGAATCAAAGAAGAAGAAATACAAGGATGACAGTTCTGATGGCTCGAAGAAGAAGAAGAAATCTTCAAAATCCTCATCTTCAAAGCCCTCATCACACAAGAAGACTAGTTTCAGAAAGGCTCGGGCACTTATTGCCAAGGAAATGGACTCCGAGGCAGAATCAGAGGAATGTGATGAAGAAGAGGGTTCTGATGAAGACTCCGAATCCGGACAGGCTAGTCTTGCACTGGCAACCACTTTCGTCAGCAAGTCAATCTTCAATCTTGAAGAATATGATTACACCATCCATACTGATGACTATGCTGATGACTTCGCTCCAACCTATTGCTTCAGGGCAAAAGGTTCAAAGGATGAGAAACCCAAGAATACTGAGTGGGTTCTTGATAGTGGTTGCACACATCACATGATTGGTGATAAAAGCATACTGATGAATATGCCACTAACTCCATCACCTCTGAAGGAAATCACATATGCTGACAAAGGTAAAAGCAAGGTATTGGGACTTGGCAAAGTGGCTATTTCCAAGGATAGGCATATGGACAAAGTGATGCTTGTTGAATCCCTTGGTTTTAACCTTATGTCAGTCTCGATGCTTTGTGATCTTGATATGATTGTTATCTTTGGTAGATATAGATGTGTAGTCATTATGGAATCTGACAGATCCAAAGTCTTCGAAGGTGTAAGCAGAGGGGATTTGTACATTGTTGATTTCTCTACAGGTCCTCAACCAACCACTTGCTTACTAGAAAAAACCTCAGAAGGTTGGTTGTGGCACCGAAGACTAGGTCATGCAGGCATGAGGAATTTGCACACGCTCGCGAAGAAGAAGCATGTCATCGGCATCGAACCAGTCAAATTCCTCAAGGATCATCTCTGCGGTGCTTGTGAATCTGGGAAAATGACCAGATCCAAGCATCCCTCGAAGACTGTCATGACCACTACACGTCCATTCGAATTGCTTCATATGGATCTATTTGGACCTACTCACTATGCCACACTAACCAATGCAACATCTTTATATGGCTTCGTCATAGTTGATGATTATTCCAGATATACTTGGGTGCATATCATAGTGTATAAAACTGAAGTGCAGGAAATCTTCAAACGATTTTCTTCAAGGGCCTCGACGAACTTTGGCATCAAGATCAAACATATCAGGAGTGATAATGCAATCGAGTTCAAAAACACTAGTCTTGATGATTATCTTGATGAACTTGGTATTACTCACGAATTATCTGATCCTTATACTCCTCAGCAGAATGGTGTCGTCGAAAGGAAGAATAGGACTCTGGTTGAAATGGCAAGAACTATGCTTGAAGAATATCAGACTCCTCGTCGCTTTTGGCCTGAAGCAATCAACACTGCATGCCATATCATCAACAGGGTATATCTTCACAAATTCCTCAATAAAACCTCATATGAACTCCTCACTGACAAGAAACCCAATGTAAGTTATTTCAAAGTCTTCGGTGCAAAATGCTGGATTAGAGATCCTCACCATAGCTCAAAATTTGCACCTAAGGCACATGAAGGTTTTATGCTCGGTTATGGAAAGGACTGGCACACCTACAGAGTCTTCAACAACTATCACAACAAAGTTGTTGAGACTGTAGATGTGCGGTTCGATGAAACTAATGGCTCGCAAAGAGAGCAATTGCCCTTTGATCCAGATAAACTGTCTCCTGAGGAAGCAATAAAGCTCAACCCTACTGAAGGCATTGTCCCCACTGAGGAAATTGGTGAAGAAACGATTCCCATCACAGATGAAAATCAAGAAGATGCTCCTGAGGAAATTGCACCAGCACCACTTCCTCAGCCCAGACAAAATCCTCAACCAGCTCATCCGAGGATTGCAAATGAAGTAGAACTTGACAAAATCCTCAACGACATCAACGCGCCAGGTCCTCTCACTCTCATATTCTTCGATTGCAAATGAACTTAGTTAACTTTTGTGGGCATTTCTCCTTTGTATCCATCACAGAACCCTCAAAAGTTGCTGAGGCTTTTCTGGAACCAGAGTGGATCCAAGCTATGCAAGACGAACTTCTTCAATTCAATCTGAATGACATATGGGAGCTCATCAAACGACCAGATCCTCGCAAGCACAACATCATCGGTACCAAGTGGATTTTCCAAAACAAGCAAGATGAGTACGGTCAAGTGGTGAAGAACAAGGCACGACTTGTAGCCCAAGGCTACACCCAGGTTGAAGGGATAGATTTCGATGAAACTTCTGCACCTGTTGCTAGACTTGAAGCTATTCGAATACTACTTGCTTATGCTAATCATCATAACATCATCTTATATCAAATGGATGTGAAAAGTGCATTCCTCAATGGTAAGATTGAGGAAGAAGTATATGTTGCTCAGCCCCGAGGTTTTGAGGATCCAAAGAATCCAGACAAAGTCTTCAGACTCAAAAAGGCTCTTTATGGTCTCAAGCAAGCCCCTCGGCCATGGTATGATACATTGAAGGAATTCCTCATGAAGAAAGGCTTTGAACCTCGTTCACTCGATCCAACTCTTTTCACTAAATCCTATGATAATGAGCTATTTGTGTGTCAAAAATATATGTCGATGATATCATATTTGGCTGTACTGACAAACGATACAATGATGAATTTGCTTACATGATGAGTGAAGAATATCAGATGTCCATGAAGGGGGAGCTGAAATTCTTCTTAGGTCTTCAAATTTGTCAACAAAGCAATGAAATCTTCATATCACAGGAGAAATACCTCAAGGATGTTCTGAGGAAATTCGACATGCATGAATGCAAAGGTGCCAAGACTCCAATGCCTACCAACGGCCACCTCGGCACTGATGAAAATGGTAAAGATTTCGATCAACAGGTATATCGTTCTATGATTGGCTCTTTATTGTATCTATGTGCATCTAGGCCAGATATAATGCTTAGTGTTTGCATGTGTGCACGTTTTCAAGCAAAACCGAAGGAATCACACCATAAGGCTGTGAAACATATTCTTCGATACTTAGCTCACACACCAACACTAGGATTATGGTATCCCAAGGGCTCAAATCTTCATCTGGTAGGGTATTCTGATTCTGACTATGCTGGTGACCGTGTGGATCGCAAGTCAACTTCTGGCACATGCCATTTCCTCGGAAGATCACTAGTTTGCTGGTCCTCAAAGAAGCAGAACTGCGTATCACTCTCCACTGCCGAAGCTGAGTACATTGCTGTGCTCAATTACTATGGATGAAGCAAACACTCAAGGACTACGGCATCAACATGAAGAATGTGTCTCTCTACTGTGACAATGAGAGTGCTATCAAAATTGCATACAACCCAGTACAACACTCGAAGACCAAGCACATCCAGATTCTTCATCATTTTCTTCGGGACCATGTCCTCAAGGGCAATATCCTCATCGACCATGTGAAGACTGATGATCAACTGGCAGATATCTTCACTAAGCCCTTGGATGAGAAAAGGTTTTGCAAGTTGCGGTGTGAGCTAAATATCTTAGAGTCTTCAAATGTTTTGTAAAAAACATGCACACATCCTAACACTTATGCAAAGTTGATGACTTAGATGTGCAACACATGATGAATCGATTTTCTTCAACTAATGAAGAATGTCACTCTGAATGTGAAGAAATTAACGAAGAAATTGATTCTCAGGGCCTACGACAATTGTAGGCGGCGTATGTAATCAACATTCTTATATGGTGGGTCACGCCACCGCCCAATGTGAAATTCCTCAAGTTGATTTTGTTCAAGTGATCAATTTCCTCACAATGTGTTTTTCTTCAAAACAGCTGTTCTTCAGTGTGATGATTTATCACAAAATCTTCAAAAACACTTGATGACTTTCATTTGACTAGATAGACTGTGATTTCAAGTCCTCAACAACATTGAATTATTGCTACTTCTTCAAGTTGATATTTTTGCTAAGTGAATGTGATCGGACCCTACATCCCCTCTATGCTATACTCATCCAGTCTATTCAATTCTTCATATGCGTTCTACTTGAAACTTTGTTCAAAATCCTCACTGCGTCCGTGTCAGCTGATGATTTTGTAACGAAAATCCTCAAATCTTCAAAAATTGTTTCTTTAATACACAGTAACTGAACCCCACTTCCCACGATCGGATACCCACGATCTCCACTATCTCCACCACACTATTCGAGAGCTACACGTGTCCTGTGGAGACGTAGAGGCAGGGGCGGTTTGGTCCGAAATTTTCGCGCTGACGGGGATATAGCCCTAGGGTAGGGTCATAGGTCTGACCAATACGTCCTACCCAAGCACACCTCATTATTAGTTTAAGGGTTACAAGGGAAATTCCTACTGGAACGTGACAACATCTAATCCACTCGGTACGGATCCACTCAGACAAGTCCATTCCATCCACTCGGATGACACTCAACCACTCGGCCGTATGACTCACTCGATCATGCAAAGACCAACAGTCGGCAAGACATCTGTAGTGGACTGACATTATGGCATGAATGCCCCATCTTGTAACATAAGAGGTGAGGAGGTGGGGCACTCTATATAAGCCACCCCCCTCCACATAGCTAGGGACGTCTTCTTCTTCTCCCCTTGCGGGCTCATTCCTTCCCTAGAGCTCTGGCTCTCTCTATACCATGTAACTCATGTCCATGACAGACAAAACAAAACCTCTCCGGAGCACGAGACGTAGGGTTGTTATCTCCACTGTGAGAGGCCTGAACTCGCTAAAACCACCGTGTCACCCATGTGCGTCTTGATAGATCATGCTCCGTTATCTTACCCCCTTTCTACTGTCAGACTTATACCACGACAGTTGGCGCCCACCGTGGGGCGTGGCGTCTATCAAGCCACGATGCATATGGTTATTTTTCATCGTCGTGAGCCTCATGGTCTTCATGCGCGGCCGCTGGCATCTTCCGGCTCATCGTCGTCATGCGCGGCCACCAGCGTCCTTCGCCTCATCATCGTCACGGGCGGCCACCGGCGTCCCGTCGTCGTTACGTGTGGCTGCCGGCGTTGTCAATCTCATTGTCGTCATCATCGACATGGGCACAACGGCCATCGACGTCGTCCGCACTCTCGTCATCATTGACATCGGCACAACCGACTGCACGTGTGGCTGCCGGCGTCGTCAATCTCATTGTCGTCATCATCGACATGGGCACAACGGCCATCGACGTCATCCGCACTCTCGTCATCATCGACATCGGCACAACCGACTGCACATCGTCTGCGACGTCGTCATCGAGCATCCACGCACGACTGTAGGCACCGCCCGTCTCATCATCGTGATGCGCAGCCGCCACCGGCGCCCGCATGGGCATCGTCCTCAACCAGGTCGTTGAGCCTGCATGCACGACTTCCGACACTGTTCGCCCCGTCGTCAACTCTAGCCTCGTGTTCTCGGCCACTCGGGGGCGACCTCCGCGGTGGAAGCGCCGACGCCGCGCGATGCGGGCGCGTAGCGCTGCTTCCTCCGCCCTGGTTGCTGGCGAGGCCTCCTGGCCGAGGCACACAGCAACGACGCCTTACGAATCAGCCTCGGCTTGCAAGCTGCAACCAACGACTGTTCAATGCTGTTACTTTGACATCTTCCTTGATTAATTGACTGCATGCAGAGAAAAAAAAGGAAGGGAAGGAGAGCTACCATGCACACCCGTACGCAACTCCACCGGCAATCATTAATTGCATGCCTAACGTGGGTCTCCCAATTCCTTGAAGCATGGGTGGACCGTTTCATTAAGGTATAATCGCCTCATTATGTGGCTAATTGCATGGGTGGACCGTTTCATTAAGGCATAATCGCCTCATTATGTGGCTAATTGGTGAGTATTCCCAACGTCAATTACCTATTTATTGTAGCGTTAACAAGCATGCTCCTTCGCGCCAATTAATTTGTACATGCATGTATATATTACCACCCAGCCTTTAATCCGGTAATTAGCATCAATACACGGTCGTTTTTGTCCGGCACAATGAATAGTGGCTATACTTGCTAACTTGCAGGGTCACTCGGCTAGCCGGAAACCCGATTATCCCAATAACTAAGAGACTCGTCACCTGGACAACAAAACGTCCACATGACAGCACCGCGTGTCGCTACACAACGGGACGCGACATCATCACTCAGTCGAAAGCATCGTCATCACTCGGCCGCTCTGCGCGTCGTCACTCGGTCGGACGCGCGTCGTCACTCGGTCGGACGCGCGTCGTCATCACTCGGCCGCCCTGCACATCGTCGCTGAGTTAGACGTGCGCCGTCATATCTCGGCAGCTCCGCGCATTGCGTCTCAGCAAGACGCTCCATCGTCACTCGGCCACTCCGCGCGCCATCACTCTACTCGACGCGTCGTCATCACTCGGAAGCTCCGCGCATCGCCACTCAGTCGGACGCTCCATCCTCACACGGCCGCTCCGCGCACCGTCACTCTACAACACGCGTCATAATCACTCGGCCGCCCTGCATGCAATCACTCAGTCGGACGCGTCGTCAGCGCTCCGCCGCCCTACGTGTCGTTACTCGGCAGCTTTGCGTGTCGTCACTCGGCTGGAGGCTCCTTCGTCACCTGGTTGCTCTGCGCGTCGTCTCTCGGCCGCCCCGCGTGTCGCCACTCAGCTAGACGCATCTTCATCGCTTGACCGCCCAACACGTCGCCACTCAACCGGACGTGTCTACTTCGCTCGACCGCCCCGCGCGTCGTCAGGCAGCTAAGTCATTTTTTCACAGACTACATTCTATTAAATAATCGTTTCTACATTACCGAGTGTCGAGGAAGTCGCACATGACGTTCACTCGGAGGCCACGCCACTGAGTGTACCTCTGCACTCGGTTGTTTATTTTTATGTGGGAACACTTCACTTCCGCTTCGTTTGGGTCCAGTACTCAAACGAGTTCAGCCGGATCCTTCACTGTTTTAGACACTTGCTGGTTCCGAACCAGCAATCACGTGGCACACCCAGCGGGTGTCTATGGGTGCAATTTACACAAACTATTTCAGAAAAGATCAAATTACTTTGATAATTTTTTTATGCTGGCTTGTGCTATTTTTCATACACAGGTTACTCGACTCATCCGTGCGCCATCCTCGTCGCTGCTCAGGCTCAGTCGCTGCAACGATCATTCATGCGTTTTCACATATTCGGAAGCCTTTTCAATTACGTAGTGGACACGGCCGCCCCGCGTGCCGTCGGTGGGTCGGACGCCTCCTCGACATACATCACTTGGCCGCCCCGCGCATTGCCACTCAGCCAGAATCGTCTACCTCGCTCGGATGCCATGCGCATCGCCACTCCGTGTGGCACGTCTTCATCACTCGGACGCCCCGCGCGCCACCGCTCGGCTTAGCTGCGATTCAGTATCGCCTAAGTTAAAACTACTCCGAGTGCGGACATGTTCCACACTCGGGGACTTAGCTGCGACTCCGTATCGCCTAAGTTAAAAACAACACCGAGTGCGGACATGCTCCACGCTCGGGGGCTTAGCTGCGACTCCGTATCGCCTAAGTTAAAAACAACTCCGAGTGCGGACATGTTCCACACTCGGGGACTTAGCTGCGACTCCGTATCGCCTAAGTTAAAAACAACTCCGAGTGCGGACATGCTCCACGCTCGGGGGCTTAGCTGCGACTCCGTATCGCCTAAGTTAAAAACAACTCCGAGTGCGGACATGCTCCACGCTCGGGGGCTTAGCTGCGACTCCGTATCGCCTAAGTTAAGAACAACTCTGAGTGCGGACATGCTCCACACTCGGGGGCTTAGCTGCGACTCCGTATCGCCTAAGTTAAAAGCAACTCCGAGTGCGGACATGCTCCACACTCGGGGACTTAGCTGCGATTCCGTATCGCCTAAGTTAAAAACAACTCCGAGTGCGGACATGCTCCACACGCTCGGGGACTTAGCTGCGACTCCGTATCGCCTAAGTTAAAAAAAACTCCGAGTGCGGACATGCTCCACACTCGAGGGCTTAGCTGCGACTCCGTATCGCCTAAGTTAAAAACAACTCCGAGTGCGGACATGCTCCACACTCGGGGACTTAGCTGCGACTTCGTATCACCTAAGTTAAAAACAACTCCGAGTGCGGACATGCTCCGCACTCGGAGGCTTAGCTGCGGCTCCATATCGCCTAAGTTAAAAACTACTCCGAGTACAGACACGCTCCACACTCGGGAACTTAGCTGCGACCCCGTATCGTCTAAGTTAAAAACAACTCTTAGAGACTTGACTTTGATCTAGAAATCATATAATGCAGATACAACAAACATTCAACATGACGAGCATTGGATGACTTAAACCCTCTGCCGGACTCATCTCGTCCGACAGAGGCTCGAGGACTACACCCAGTGGGTGCACTTAGCATGCCCCCACTAGAAGAGAAAAACAAAAAAGAAACATTCTGCTTGGTCAGGTCCACCAACAACATCCAAGTTCAACAGATTCAACAGATTCCAACCGACTACCAGCAGTCAGTCAGAGTCTCAAGATCCTGTTGGTCACTCGGATCTACTTCAATTCTTAAGTTCACTCGGACGTACTACTCAGCGGAATCGATCAGGGTGAATGATGAAGACTTCAATCAATGCATAATTTTGCAAGGCCCTGAAGCACGTTCAACTTCGGTCTGCTGCTACAAGATTTACATCGTCACCTTCATCACTTGGACCCTGATCCATTCGGGGGCTAATGACGGGGATATAGCCCTAGGGTAGGGTCATAGGTCTGACCAATACGTCCTACCCAAGGACACCTCATTATTAGTTTAAGGGTTACAAGGGAAATTCCTACTGGAACGTGACAACATCTAATCCACTCGGTACGGATCCACTCAGACAAGTACATTCCATCCACTCGGATGACAGTCAACCACTCGGCCGTATGACTCACTCCATCATGCAAATACCAACAGTCGGCAAGACATCTGTAGTGGGCTGACATTATGGCATCAATGCCCCATCTTGTAACATAAGAGGTGAGGAGGTGGCGCACTCTATATAAGCCACCCCCTTCACATAGCTAGGGACGTCTTCTTCTTCTCCCCTTGCGGGCTCATTCCTTCCCTGGAGCTCTGGCTCTCTCTATACCATGTAACTCATGTCCATGACAGACAAAACAAAACCTCTCCGGAGCACGAGACGTAGGGTTGTTATCTCCACTGTGAGAAGCCTGAACTCGCTAAAACCACCGTGTCACCCATGTGCGTCTTGATAGATCATGCTCCGTTATCTTACCCCCTTTCTACTGTCAGACTTATACCCACGACACGCGCCATCAGTAACTTTTGGCTATAAATATGTCCTTATCCCCCTAGGCATACTCTTCTTTGCTCCATCGCTCTCCTGCCACAGCATACACCACCGAACCCTAGCGCCATCACTGGTAGTCTCGTCGCCGGTGAGGAAGAGCTTCACTGCCTCGACTTCTCCGTCGCCGGAACCACGCCGGAGTCGGACCATCTTCGTCCACCGCCGCCGTAGACATCCTATGTTGCCGAGTTAGGGTGCATTGGACACGCGACCGAAGAGCTTCTCCACACACACCTTCCAGGGTAAATAAATCCCATTTTTAGAGCAAGTTAGATCTAAAATTTTACATCTTCTATGTGAAATCTGTTTTTCCTCAAGAAACGATAAGCACTTGATACCTCAAACACTGCCTATCACCACATCATTGATGAACTATGTTAAGCATCTAAGATTTTCACGAGATTCCTCAATTGTGCGAATTTTCGGATCTGTACAACTCTGGAACACAAGAACAGTATGCTTAGGCAAATTCCTCAAACTGTCAAACTCTTTCTTTCTCCTCAAATCTGAGAACGCATATGACCTCTCCAAATTCCTCGCAACTATACTCTGTTCACACGTAAACACATGTCAGCTGATGAATCTCTCGGTTCTCATCACATTAACTCATTTGCTGTGTTTCTGGAAGAAAATCTTCAAGTCTCATCAGAATCCTCAAGAGTTCAATCTCATCAGCAAAATCCTCAGCTGAAGAAAATGGAGGATGACAGAAAACAAAAGGGAGGAAAGAAACTTGAGCAAAACACAGCTGTGGATATCCCTGAAGATATTTACTTGGACTATTGCACGCCTGATGAAAATGAGACAATGGCCAAGAGAAAAATACGGCTGCAGAAGATAGAATGCCGATGGGCAAAGGAATGGAAGGAATATAGGTTTGTGACTGCCAAGTATGCGAAGAAATTCGCTCTGAAGGCCCCTGGCAGACGGGCCCCACTTGAGGATCATCAAGTAGCACATCCCTCAAGCCTCGAGACCATTGATGACTATCCAGATGAGAAGGAAAAGCATCTGGCCAAGCTCAAGAAGCAGGCAGAAGCTGCAGTGAGGAAATTCAATGAATCCTCAGCTACTGCCTCAGCTGCTGCTACTTCCTCTGCCGCTGAGACCTCTGGTTCAGCAATTCCTCAACCACACTCTGTGCCGTGAAAGCCAAGGGCACCAAAGCCTCAAGAGAAGTCTTCTCAGGCTTCAGTAACAAAACCCTCAGCACCAAAACCTTCAACACCAAAACCATCAGCGCCAAAGCCCTCAGTACCAATCTCCTGAGCTTCAAAATGCTCAGTACCACCACCAAAGCCTCAAGAGATACTAGTGCAGAAGCAAGTCATGAAGCCTATGACCGCCAGCTCCAGCTCCTCACTCCCAGCTACAACCAGCTCGGAGACAAAGTCTTCACCACCTCCTGTGAATACTCAGGTGTCTGCTGAACGTGCAACTCTACCAAGCCCTAGCAAAATCATCACCGTCCCGTCTGCATCAGAGGGCAGTGATGAATATGATGATCGAACCCTGCAAGCCATCATCAGAAACAAGCAGGAAAGAGTAGCTCAAGCATCAGGCAGTGCCATTCCTCTGGCCATGGACCCCAAGGTCCTCCTTGACTACATCAACATCTGGTATGAGGACCCAAACACTCCGCTTGATGATTTGAAACTTCCCCCTGGCATTAGCCACATGGTGGCCACTTTCATCAATGAAGCCAAGTGGAAAGAACAGCAGGCCAGGCAGGCCAAAGTTGCAAAGGTTAAAAAGGAGAAATTCCTCAAGCAGAATCTCCTCAAATTAACTCCTGATGCACTGGTGTCAACACAGGCAGAGCTGAAGAAATTGACTGACAAGTACTCCAAGTTGACAGATCGCAAAAGTCTCAAGAGCAATTTCATCAAGCTGGCCACCAATGTTGTTGATGAATACAATAAAAAGGCCGCACCCCCAACACCAACTTCTCAGCCCCTGATTGAGGAGCCTGCAGATGAATCTCCTCATGATGAGGAAAGTCCTCAAGCTGAGGAAGTACACCAAGAAAGCCGTGTGGATGAACCGGCTATTGAAGAAATCATCATGGAAACTCCTGCTGATGAATTTGCTGCAGCTGATGAGACTGCCCCTGACCCAGTTGCTTCGCCAAAGCAAGCTGATGACTCTATTCCAGCTAGTTCCTCAATACCAGCTGAAGAGTCTGTCAAGAAAACCCCTTCACCAAAAGCTTCAACGGTGAAGAAAATGACTCCGTCTGCATCAGACGTGAAGAAAATCAGGGCTGCTAAGAAGGAAGTCAAGAAGAGAAAGGCCTCCTCAGCAGAAGAAGAAACAGAGGCCAAGCGCCTCAAAGCGCTTGAAGAAACTGCTCCTCTAGACCCTGTGCCACTGAATGTCGCTCCTTCCTATGAAATGGTCATCATTGATGATCCAGCGAAAAAGGCAGATGAGGAAATGAAGGATGCCGCCTCCGAGGAACACACTGATGAGGAGATTCAGATAGACGAAAGTCCTCAGTCTCTCATTCCTCAGAAAGACACTGTTCAAGCATCAGCTGATGAAACTGCATCTGCCACCAAGCCAGCCGAGGAAGAACAAACTGAAAATCCTCAAGCTGATGAAATTCAAAGCTCTGAGCAGAATCCTCAATATGAGGAACATGCTGACCCAACTCCTCAAACAGAGCAAGAAGAAGCTATTCCTCAGCCTGATGCACAGCCAGAGCAATCCCCTCAGCGTGAAGAACCAGCCGCTGAAATTCCTCACCCTGAGGAAAATGCTGAGGAGAATGCACCTGACCAAGACAATGCATTCATCGTGCTCAACCCAGAGACTGCCATTGTTGTCTCCCTCCAATTCCACAGCAAAATCTTAAGCCAGTTCAGCGTCAGCCATTCTCCAAGCGTCCTAAGTTTCAAAAGGAAAACTTCTTTGAAGAACGCATGTACTTCATTGGAGAAAACCCATATGACAAGCCTCAAATGAGGCATCTGAAATTTTGGACTAGGACTCAGATGAACTACTATGCCTCAGTGCTCTGTGGACGAAACAAGATATTCCAGCACATGCATATTCCTCATGTTGAACTTGAAGCTATACCATGCTTAGAGACAGTCCTCAATGTACTCCATGATGCTGGTTTACTCCCAATGTGCTCCGACATCTCTGACTGGAACAACGAGCTAATTCTTCAGTTTTATGCCACTCTTCACATATCCGGCAACCCTGAAGACACTAACACTTGGGTGTTTGATTGGATGACACAAAACACTCACTACAAGGCTCCTGCTACTGAACTCCTCAGAGAACTGCCTGTGCCAATTCCCTCAGAAGAGGCTGTGAAGCTTTATGGTGAGCGTGAGCTGCCCAATGGGATGATGGAAGTCCTCATGAAACCTCTGGTTGAAGGAAAATCTCCGAGAACAACCTTCCTCGTCCACGAGCTCAAGTACACACCCAGGTCTGTTTACAGAATCCTCTGCAGTGTGCTCGCACCGATCAAAGGCCATGATGATGAAGAAGATGTTGTAGGCCTCATGAAGAATATCATCTTCAACATTATCCACGGTATTCCTATCAACATCCATGATTTATTCTTGAGGACTTTGGCCGACAATGCTATGTGTCCTTTTGATCACAAGATATATGCCCCATGGATCATGAGATTCATCAGGACAAGGACATGCATCAACTTCCACGCTGAGTGCCAAAACCATGTTGGTTATATGCCTCCTATCCAGGTCAACAAGAAGACTTTCGAGCCCATTGAAGGAAAAGGCATATCAGTGATTGAAGAAGGCAGTAGGCCCCTTGATGGCCAGTTTAGAGAGCCAGAAGCTTATTCTTCATGGGATGATACCGAGACTAATACGGCAAGCCCCGTTCTTCCTCGCGTGATGAATACAAGAGAGCTCCTCCTCAGTGTTCACCAGAAGGTGGATCGCAATCACAAGTGGGTCAAACGCCAGTTTGGCGCCATTGTGAAAACCCTCACTGAAACACAGAACTCTGTGAAGCTCAACCATCACTATCTGCATGAGGTTTTTGATAGCACCTGGTCTACACTTGCACATCTGAAGACTCAGACTGAACTTGAAGAAATGGACTTTGAGCGAGACTTTGAATGGTCATGGCCTCCCAAGAAGAAGTTCAGGCCTATTCCAGTGCCAGACCTTGAAGACAGCTCCTTTTCTTCATTCCGCACTGCTGAAACTGATGAAGAACAGCTCGACACTGCTACCGGTCCAAGGAAGAAGACTACTCCCAAGAAGCATCACGACTCTTCCTCAATTGCCACGAAGTGAAATCTTCACGGACGTTAGTCCTCGGTTTGTGCCTTTTTGTCACTTGATGACAAAGGGGGAGAAACTTGAGAGTTAGTCTTCAAGCGGGATATTTTTGGGGCTTATCAACTATATTTAAGTTACAAACTCTTGGCTCTTCTGAAGTTTTTATGTAATGAGTTGTAACTTAAGCCCGATGGTACTCTGACACTTTTGAACGTTTTTCTTTGCATGCTTATTCTTCAAGTTTTAATGCACGCATGCTGGAATTAGTCACATACCATTTGTCATCATGCATTTTCATTTTCCTCATATGATATATTACATGTATGCATGATTTACAAGACTCAGGGGGAGATCTCCATGATTTAAATCATCAATGTGCATTTGCTGTAAAAAGCAAAATCCTCAAGATAATGCACATCTTCAGGGGGAGTCTCTCTGAATCTTGATTTCAAATTCCTCAAATGAGTATCTACACTTCATATTTTTTATCCCTGTTGAAGACTTAACCTAATTATCATCAACCACCAAAAAGGGGGAGATTGTAAGTGCATCTAGTGACCCTTAGTGATTTTGGTAGTTTGAATACTTATAGGTTAAATATCTAATGTGTTTGTGAGTGTACACAAGATCTATAAGTCATTGAGGAGTTTGAGATATTTGAAGAATATCGACCCCTAAAAATGTATGTCTTCAGTTGAAGAAATTGGTTTGAAGCTGAAGAAATGAATCGCGAGGAATCTGCGATGAAATTGATATTCCTCATGAAGATACTGATATTGAGAAGTCCGGTGTGTCCTGAAGAAAATCACTCTGAAGAATTTGAAGCATGAAGATTAACACTTTCTGTTTTATTTTCTTCGCATTTGAGTAATAGGAACACCGTACTTTTAAAGGGGGTCGAAGTTACACTTTGGAATGAATTTCCTCATGATGCTCAACCCAAGCCTAAATCCTACCAAAAGCCTCAAGTGAGGAATACGAGTGACATGAGGACTCTCACAGTTGAGGGTCCCGACCGTTTCGATAGCCACGCCAAGTCATTGGTCTTATCCACTCCAACGGTCATATTATTTAAGGGCATTAGTGTCAAATCATGTCGGGATGCTCCCAGGCTATAAATAGCCACCCCCACAACCACTAGCTGGTTGGCTGCTCCGCTAGAAACTGACACTTGTCATAAGAGCAACCCAATTCCTCAGAGTCTTCAAGAGTAATTCATAAGTGAGGAAATACACCATACACCGAAACCAGAAACCAAACCTAGTGATTGAGCATCACTGAAGAAGTTGTTCCTGTGTGGGACTGAAGCCTTTTACCTTTGAGGAATGTGCATCCTCCAGACGGTTAGGCGTCAAGGTCTAGAGCTTTCCAGCAGTCAATTGTGGATCGCCGGGTGACCAAGTTTGTGAGGGTTTGGAAGTCTGCCTTGAAGACTTACCACAAGTGTTGGGCGAGGACTCTGTGTCCTTAGCTCAAGGAGAATATGGTAGGGACTGTGTGTCCCGGGACTGTGTGTCCTTTGGTTTCAATACCAAGCCGCTCCAAACCAGATGTACGACTGTCACAGCAGTTGGAACTGGGTCATCAACGATTGTCTTCACTGAGAAACGGGTTCTAATTCCTCAACTCCTTACTTTTCTCGTATTATGTGTTGATGACTTTCACTACAACTGTTTGAAGAATTTGCTGAAGACTTTCTCTAAACTTCCTCAACCCCAAATTCTTCACGTCAGTTAATCCACATTTGTATTCTGCGTGCCTCCTCACTGTGCAAACTGTTTTCACATACTTCACTCTGAAAAACTGTTGTTGTGAAACTTTGCACTTCTAATCCTTTACTGTTTCCGCTGTAAGTTAGTCATCAGTGAGGAATTTCCTCAAAAGGAATTCCATCAGTGATGAAATTCTAAAAATCTCCTATTCACCCCCCTCTAGTCGATATAACGCACTTTCAAGGACCTTGCCGGTATTGATCGCTAGCTCCGCTCTCGACGACACATATCTCTCCCCCTAACGATCAAGGGACTGCTCGAGTTTCCCATAGGTGTCGGTTTCCCCGACACCATGGGAACCAAGCTTTGTTTCAACACTGCTTTTCACCCTCAGACGGGCGGATAGACGGAACGAGTAAATCAGATCCTCGAAGACATGCTTCGTGCTTATGTTTTGGCATATGGAGCCAAATGGGAAGCCTTCTTAGGCTTTGCCGAGTTCTCCTACAACACTAGCTATCCTTCGAGTCTTCAGATGGCACCATTTGAGGTGTTGTATGGATGCAAGTGTAGCACACCCATCAACTGGTCAGAACTAAAGAAGGGCTAATCTTTGGACCAGGTATCCTCTACAAAGCAGGAGAGCAAGTTCAACTTGTCAGAGAACGCCTAGAGACCGCCAAATCAAAACAAAAGAGCACAGCCGACTCCCACCGGAGAGAAGTCAGTTCAACAATGGAGACCATTCTTATATGTGGGTCACACCTCTCAAGGAAAACAAACGCTTCCATGTCAAGGGAAAGTTCCGACCATGATACGTAGGACCCTTCGAGATCACCGCAAGATGATGAGAAGTTTCCTACCAACTAGAGTTACCCTCCGAGTTTCTGGATGTGCATAACATTTTCCACGTGTCACAACTCAGGAAGTGCCTCCAAGTTCCCAATCTCCCATATCTCTACAAGGACATCGATCATCAAGCCATCTACCTTTAGCTGGATCTTACTTATCATGAGAGACCCGTTCACATCTTGGATTACGCTGAGCGTTGCACTCGAAGCCGCACCATCAAGTACTTCAAGGTCGAGTGAATTAACCACACTGATTCTTGTAAGGGGGTAGGTATGTCACACCCTAAGTTTGCACCACATTGCCATGCTATGATTTTATACAATTTGGCCCAATTAATACTTTAGGTGCGCTTGTGATGCTTGAATTGATTGATATTTGCTTGCTTGCTTATATGGGTTTTTATTTACAAAATTTTCCTTCTCTCGAGACTCATATTCTTGCTCCAAATGTTTGCCCAACGACCATACCATGTTTATAGGACCTAAAGCAATTTTTACAAAATATAAGTTCTAACAAAAGACATTCATTTATTTTAAGCATTCAAAAACCCAAGAGTTAATATTTGTAGTACAAGTTCTCAATTTAGGGGAAATTTTTTCCCAAAATGTTCTATTTGGATCCTACTATCAATTCCCAAAACCACAAAATTATTAATTTAAAAGGAATTTTCCTATTTTATTTAAATACCTCTCTCTGAGGCCAGAAATGGTCTTTTATAAGGAGAAAATATTTTTATGCTTTCAAAATATTTGAGAAAATTTAGGGAAACTGAGTGGACATATATTTTCCATATAGAAGAGTGGTCTTTTATAAGGAGAAGTTTTTATGCTTTAAAAACCATTGTTTGACCTCTTCTACTTTTCCCCTTACTCCAAACTTTTACCACAACCCCAAATAGTTACCTTCTAACTCCAGTAAGACTTGGATGGCCACAACTCAATGATTGGGGGTGAAAAGCCTAATTTCTACCCCTGGACAGCAAGGTTTTACCTTCCTCTCCACTCTTCTCCTATTCTAGTGAAACCCTAGAGCATCCTAAGCCTTCCCAGATTATTTATCTCCCCTAGACCCCGTAGAAAGAAGTGGCCGAAATAGCGCTCTAGAGCGCACTAAAGTGCACTCCCACACTGTAGTCGCTGCCCAATGGCCTGCCCCGACCACCTAGGGTACCCCCCTAGTGTCCCTCGAGGTGCCCTCGGCGTCCATGACATGCCACGCTGTCGGCTCCCTCCTCTCTCCTCCTTCTTCTCTCCCACACCCACCCCGTGTGCGTGTCGAGCGCCACAGGTTGGGCCAACCGAGGGCACCACATGCACGAGCTACCCTGCCTCTTCTATTGCTCCCTCCTATTGTGGAATAGTTCCAGGAACGCCCCGGAGTCGCCCCTGCTCGCCCGTGTGTCCTCTAGCGTGGGTTGTGTCCTTGCTGGCACCCAAGCGTGCAGTGGACCAGAACCTGCCTATATAAGGCCTCCTTGATCCCGTCTCTTGTCGCTCGATTCCCTCTCCCGAGTCCAATCGACCATCCCGAGCCACTTCTACCCCATCGAAGCCCTTGAGGACGGGATCGTGCCGAGCGCCATCATCTTTGGTCACTTGGATACGCACGATAGGCGTCCCCTCTACCCTTGTTCTCCTCCGATCTAGAACTAAGACATCGCAATAACTCCATACCCTCTCCATTTGGCTCCGAGTGCAGGCCAGGGTGAGAAGCACAAGCTCACCCGAAGCTTCCTATGCCGCGTTCCTCATCGCCCGCGAGCAAACTCCTCCTCCTCGTCCAAATCCACCTCCCCCAACCCGCGACTCATCCCTTAGTCCATCCCCCTCCGCCACCGGTGAGCACCCCCTCCTCCCTGACGTGAGGAAGGATATGATAGGTGGGCTCTAGTTGTCATCCTCTCCCATGGATCCCGCCCTTCTTTCTCTCACTGACCGACTTGGCCCACCGATCAGGTTTAAAACAGCCGCCTGCTTGACATGCCCCTTCGCCCTGGGCCGGTTCCTCTCTAGGCCGACTCGGCTGCGCTAGTTCTGGTCGAGTGGCATATTAATCTTTCTTTTTTCCAATTTTTCAAAATCTTCCAAAAATTCCCCAAGAAAAAAATACTTGTCCAATTTCAATTATTCAAATTCCTAAATTTTTCTAAAAACCTAAGCTATCTAATGGTTCCACTTGTGCAATTTTTGGAGAAAGCATTATACAATGTTTTATTTTAAAGCTTATTTGATTATTTTAACCATCTCTTAAAATGCTTTCTATTACTTTCAACAATTCAAACCCAAAGCCTTAAAAAATTTACAAAGCTTATATTCACCCTAGTATTTTACAAAAATGGTTGATATTTTCTTAAGTGTTGTATTTTCCCTGTTTTGGCATGGTCTTATTTTTTCCCGTTAAATTTGTGATGATACATTAATGTCGGTGTTCCAGGAATGGGGATACCCAGACCTGCCTGCATGTGGCCCAGGGCTGGCCCACTTCATCAAGCATCTGACGGGCTCGACAACACTGAAGGCAAGGCCCTCCCAGGGGCCAAGCCTCACGAGGACGAATGACATCAAGACCCGCGGGGGGCCTCCTCAGGACCCATCTGGAGCGGCGGACATTCCAACGCTAGGCTCGGCCTCAGGAGTCAAGGATGACACACAGGAAGGACATGTGAGAAGCAGACAGCAGAGCGGAGCAGTTTCCCCTTTAGTGCAAAGGAAGACAAGCACGTACTAGGGTCCCAAATGCATCTTCCAAGGGTTTCCCTTCTGGTGCGACATGGCCCACGCCACCCGCGAGCAGGACATACGTCATCCCCGGGCCCGTCCCTGCAGCGCGGGCAACCACTTTGTAGGCAAAGACCACCTTTGGGCAGGGTTGGAAGTTCCCCTATTCCCCTTAAAATTGGTCGTTGTTGGATCCCTTCCCTCCGAAACGATAAGGGAAGAGGACCGGGGATGCCACTATAAATAGAAGATAGGTTGCTTCATAGAAGGGATCTGATCGACTCTCATCCACAAACCTACACACTTCTAAGGCCATCCAGCCTCTGGAGGCCGAAGGACACTATACTAGTTCATGCACCAACCTCCACGAGAGGCAATCCACCAAAGCAGGAATAGGGTTTTATGCTTCGCAGCGGCCCGAACCTGGGTAAAGTGTTGTGTTCTATGTTTCCCTCACCATTGAGTGAGCTCTTCGCCTTCCCATCGAGTAAAGATCTAGGTGAGGTCAGGCCATGAGAAATCTTCGTGAATGCCCCTGAGTTCGAATCTTTAGGGTTTTGTGGAGCCCGAAGTCCGACATTTGGCGCGCCTTCTAGGGGCGTGTCAAGGTGTTCTCCAGGTTCCGTCTTCACTAAGCTTCGTCACTCCGATGGCTGACGCTCGCCAGGCTCGCACCGCACGTCGTACCGCCTGTGTCGCTCAGACGGAGCCCACAGGCCACGCCGGTGCACGCCGGTCACCATCGCCCGTGGAGAATGCCGCCAAGGGCCCCGACCCTCAAGAACAAGAGGGCTCGTCGTAGCCGGTTACCGAGCACCGCGACGACCGCACCGCCACTCCGTCACTCATCCGGGCCTCCAGGGCGACCTCGCACGCCCGGCCGGAGATGCCACACGGCTGACGCGCGCTTGCCATGGCCACCGAGCTGCTCCACTACCGGACCGCCCATGACTACCAGCACGACTGGCTCCAGCGCATCAAGGAGCTTGTTGCCACCACCGGTGACTCCGCAACACTCTCCTGTTCATTTCGGCCCCAACCGTCCCAAGCAAACGACGAGGAACAAGATGCGCCGCCCCCAGCACCGCAGCGAGACGTGCGTCCCGAGCACAGGTGGGAAGCGCATCCCCGCGACCAACCTCGCAAGCCTAGGGCGGTCCCACGAGATGAAGCCAACTGTCTGCTGGTTCCTCGGCCCCATGCTGACGCGCGCACGCCCCCGGCTAGCAACTCCCGTGTCGTGAGCACGTCCCACTCGAAGCAGACCTAGTGGAGCAACAAGATCCGGCTGCTCCCGTCAGGCAATTCGGATGCCTTGCCATCACCCCTGAACTCTACCCAACTATGTGGCCCTGCAAGTTGAAGACCGACATACCCCCGCGCTACGATGGCACCCTGGACCCGGCAGAGTTCCTGCAAGTTTACACGCTGAGCATCAGGGCAGCAGGAGGAGGCGACAAGGTCATGGCGTGTTGGTTCCCCCATGGCTCTCAAGGGGGGCGCGCTCTCTTGGCTCCTCAACCTCTCGAAGGCGTCCATCACCTCGTGGGACAGCCTGCGCGAGCGCTTCATCGCCAACTTCCAAGGCACTCGCGACCGCACCCCCGCCATGAATGACTTGTGGTGCATCAAGCAGCAGGAGGGAAGACCCTGCAGAAGTTCATACAGCGCTTCAAGGTCATGCGCCTCAAGATCCCCAAGGTGTCAGATGAAGCCGTCATCTCGGCCTTCTCCGATGGAGTCACCGACCTCAAGATGAAGGAGGAGCTCACCATGAGTGATGAAATGAGCTCCACACCGGAGATGTTCAACCTGGCAAATAAGTGCGCCAGGGTGGAGAAAGGTCACGTGTCTCTCCTCGGGCCTCAGGCGGCAGAACGAGAATATAAGAAGGCCAAGGCCCAGGAGGTGAAGCGCCAGGCTCATGCGGTGCTCGCAGCCGAGCCTGAGGCGAATTGCAGTCGAGGAGGAGAGCGTCCGTCAGGAGGGGAGCGTCTGATGACCCACAAGTATAGGGGATCAATCATAGTCCTTTCGATAAATAAGAGTGTCGAACCCAACGAGGAGGAGAAGGCTCTGATAAACGGTTTTCAGCAAGGTAATAACTCCAAGCACTGAAAGTAGCAGTAACAAGTGATGGTTTAGTGAGGTGAAACGTAGCAAGCGAAAAGTAACAAGTAACAAGTAGTAGCAACGGTGCAACAAGTGGCCCAATCCCTTTTGTAGCAAGGGACAAGCCTGAAAAAAGTCTTATAAGAGGAAAAGCGCTCCCAAGGACACACGGGAATTTCTGTCATGCTAGTTTCATCATGTTCATATGATTCGCGTTCGTTACTTTGATAGTTTGATATGTTGGTGGACCGGCGCTTGGGTACTGCCCTTACTTGGACAAGCATCCCACTTATGATTAACCCCTCTCGCAAGCATCTGCAACTACGAAAGAAGAATTAAGACAACGTCTAACCATAGCATTAAACTAGTGGATCCAAATCAGCCCCTTACCAAGCAACGCATAGACTAGGGTTTAAGCTTCTGTCACTCCGGCAACCCATCATCTACTTACTACTCCCCAATGCCTTCCTCTAGGCCCAAATATGGTGAAGTGTTATGTAGTCGACGTTCACATAACACCACTAGAGGAAAAACAACATACAACATATCAAAATACCGAACGAATACCAAACTCACATGACTATTATTAGCATGACTTATCCCATGCCCTCAGGAACAAAAGTAACTACTCACAAAGCATAATCATAATCATGATCAGAGGTGTAATGAATAGCATCAAGGATCTGAACATAAACTCTTCCACCAAGTAATCCAACTAGCATAAACTACAAAGAGTAATCAACACTATTAGCGACCTTACAAGTACCAATCGGAGTCGCGAGACGGAGATTGGTTACAGGAGATGAACTAGGGATTGGAGAGGAGATGGTGCTGATGAAGATGTTGATGGAGATGCCTCCCCTCCGACGAGAGGAGTGTTGGTGATGATGATGACGACGATTTCCCCCTCCGGGAGGGAAGTTTCCCCAGCAGGATCGTCCTGCCGGAGCTCTAGATTGGATCTGCTCAATTTCCGCCTCGTGGAGGCGGAGAATCCACAAAAAAGCTCCACCCTGATTTTTTTCCGGACGAAACCCTTCATATAGCATAAGAGGGGGGCCAGTGGGCCGCCAGGGTGCCCACAGGCCCTGTTGCCGCGGCCAGGGGGTAGGCCACGGCAACCAGGCCGGTGGGCCCCTGGTTGCTCCCCGCTGACACTTCTTTCGCCCAGTATTTTTTATAAAATCCAAAAAAATCGACGTTGATTTTCAGGGCGTGTCGAGTTGCGCAGAATAGAGGACTCAGACTTGCTCCTTTTCCAGTCCAGAATTCCAGCTGCCGGTATTCTCCCTCTTCAAATAAACCTTGCAAAATAAGAGAGAAAAGGCATAAGTAAGGTTCCACAAAGTATAATAACAGTCCATAAAGTGATAAATATCAACATGAAACATGATGCAAAATGGACGTATCAGCGTCTCTCAGGAGGCGAAGTACGGCTGAGGCGAAGCAGCTGGCACCAGCGTCCATGATACCTCTGAGTGCCAAGAGCATCGACTGGCCCGTGCCGAGCATTTCAGCAGGTGCCCTGGATGGGGAGACAGAAGCCCCGCCCACAGGGGAGGCCGCGATGGAGGATGCTGGGACGACCAAGAGCTGCGTCAAGGGTGGCGCAAGCAGCCTCAAGAAGACCCTCGTGAGGCTGGACTGCCTCCTCTGCCTTAGCCACCCAGGAGGAGGGATGAAGACAGGCAGGAAGATGGGGCTGGGGGCTTCCAGGAGATCAGGGTGGTGGCCTCCATCTTGGGCGGCGCCTAGACCCCAGCAGCCGTCCGCACCTTCAAGTAGTTCGCACGGGAGGTGAATGCTGCTCTCCCGAAGCCTGAAGCGAGGCGCCCCATCAGCTGGTCCAAGACCACCATCGCCTTTGACTCAAGTGATTAGCTTAGGTGCTCGTTCATGGCCGACAAGCTCCCCATGATGTGCACCCCGACCATCAGCAACGTCCTCGTCACCAAAACCCTTACCGAAAGTGAAGCGGGGCTCTATGTTCTCTCGGTGGAGACCTTCGAGAAACTCTAGGTGCCATATGCACAGCTCCTGCCGACCAAGCCCTTCTCAGGAGTCACGAAGGGGTGCACCGTGCCCATCGGACAGGTGCTTCTGTCAGTCACCTTCAGCGAGCGCAAGAAATACCACATTGAGATCATCATCTTTGACATCGCGCACATCTCATACGTCCAAAATGCATCATTATTTTGTATCATAATTTGTCTCAACTCATTGATATATTTCACATTATGATGATGTACTTATAGTGTTTTGGCTTATTTTACACAATTTACAACTTTCCCGTGCCGAAACAGCATATGCAGGATTCAACGGAGAAAATAACACGAAGAGTTACCATATCAGAACATCTCCAACTGTGCTAAAAATTTGAGGGAAGAAGTTTCCGAACAGATCCCGAAGCGAGGCCGAAGAAGGGCCGGAGGGGGGCCACAGGTCACCTAGGCGACCCGATGGGGCGGGCCACCATAGGCCGCACCAGGAGGCCACCTGGGTGGTGGGGTCCCGCCTCCGGTGCTCTCCTTTGGCCTATATGTTCCTCTTGACGTAAAATTTATGGGGGACAGAAGATTTTTCGCAGTACCGCCGCCGCTGTGCAGCGGAAACCAACAGAGAAGAAAAGACCTTTCCGACGGGCAGATTCCACCGGGGAGAACTCCTCCCGGAAGGGGAGATCATCCTCATTCTCATCACCATCGTCACGGGCACCATCGAGATCATCATCACCATCAGCACCATCTCCACCTTCATCCCATCTACTTCACCATTGCAATCAGAGTTGTACCTTGCACTATTCGTCCCCTCTACTCTATCGGTGTTGATTTCTCTTTTGTGGTGAATGCTATTGAGTTTAGTTGGAGAATTACTGTTATGACCAGATTGTTAATCATATTTTCATCACCTCTGACCATGATCTCTTTTATGTCTTGTGAGTAGTTCAGTAGTTCCGTTAGTTCTTGAGGACATGGGAAAAGTCTAGATGCTAGTAGTCATATGATGTTGAAGTAATTGGTGTTGATTGATATTTAAGTTATGTTGTTATTCTTCTAGTGGTGTTATGTGCACGTCGACTACATAACACTTTGCCTTTTTAAGGACCGAGGGGAATGCATTGTGTATAAAGAATTCTTATGGTGGGTTGCCGGAGTGACAAAAACCTTAACCCTAGTTCGCATACTTTTTCATGAGGGTTAGGCTTTGCCTTAATTTCTCTCTTTTATTTGTGGGTGCTTGCAAGAGTGATTAATCATAAGAGTGTACTTGTCTTAGCCAAGACACTTATCAATATAAAACATAGTACGAGACGGAATATGGCGAAAGCACTTGACTATCTCTCCCGTGTGTCCTCGGGAACGCCTTAGTCTTTATAAGATTAATCCCTCGGCTTATCCTTTGTGTTCAAAAGGATTGGGCCACTTGTTGCACCTCAGCACCATTTACTTTCCTTGCATTTATTTCCTTGTTGCTATTACTAGAAAACCCATAAAAAGTTACCTTTTAGTACTTGCAGTTATTCCTTGCTCAAGATCACTTGTCAATACCTTCTGCTCCTCGTTGGGTTCAACAGTCCTACTTATCGAAAAGGCTACGATAGATCCTCTGCACTTGTGGGTCCTCAAGACCATTTTTTGGCACCGCTGCCGGGGAGTGTAGCGCTATTGGTAAGTGAATTTGGTAAGTAAACCTTTACGTTGTACGTGCTGTTCTTGTTGTACTGTTTCCACTTTTTGTCCCTATGGACAACTCTGCTCTTGGTTTTTTGCACGTGGGGAACCACCCCAACGCTATTGTGGTCGAGAAGCCTTCCCCACCTACTGAAATTGTGCCTTTTAAAATACCAACCCATATTGTTGATTGTGTTTTGGCTAATCGTTATGCAGGAGATAGACATCTTGGTGAAAACTTGCTATATCTTTCACAACTATGCTCCTTATTTCAGCTTGCAGGTATATCGATGGATTTTGTTATGAGAAAGATATTCTCTCTATCATTAAAAGATAAGTCTTTGGATTGGTATAGGCTTCTTGATGACTCTCATTTACTAAATTGGCAAGATCTTATGCCTCTCTTTTATGCAAAGTTTTATCCTCATCATGAAATACATCGAGACAGGAATTATATTTATAAATTTCGATTTCGTGACGGAGAAAGCATCGCTCAAGCTTGGGGGAGATTGAAGTCGTTAATGCTCAAATGCCCCAATCATGAGCTCTCCAAAGAAATTATTCTTACAAATTTTTATGCAAGGCTTTCTCGTCAAGATAAAGCGAAGCTTCCTCTAGTAGGGCATTCTCCAACAAAAGCACTGAATCTAAGTGGGATCTTATTGAAAGGATCCAGAAGAACACTGAAGACTGGGAGATTTATAAAGGTATTGAACCCTTTCTAAACTACGAGCGTGATTACATTGAGAGCTATGTGAAAATTGATTACTTCAATACCTTTTGTGCTAAGAATGGTCTTGATTCCCAGCTTCTAATTGATTTTTGCAAAGACTTTGCCTCTCATATTGACTCTTCTAAGAAGAAGGAGGATCAACACCATAAACCTTTTAAGGAATAACCTGTTGAGATTAATGTTGTTGACCCTATCTTGCCTGCAGTTGCATATGAAAAGCCCCCTGTTCCCGCAAGAAGGAGTTCCCACTAGAGGCATCCTGAATAAAAGTGAAAGAACGAGTGACGAGCGTGAGGACCTGATTAAAGTCGATCCTCAAGTTGCATTGGTCAAGGATCTTGTTACTAGTAATATTGAGGATTCCAATATAAATTTTTGTGCTGCTTGTACTAACCTTGTTACAACCAAAAATAAAGGCCCAATTTCAGGTACTCCACTTGTATCCGTTAAAATAGGAGATCATAATTATTATGGGCTATGTGATTTGGGATCCAGTGCTAGTGCTATTCCTTTTCCACTTTATCAAGAGATCATGAATGAGATTCTACCATGTGAAATTGAAGAAGTCGATGTTACTATTCATCTTGCAAACAAAGAAACTATCTCTCCTATTAGAATTGTGCGAGATGTTGAAGTTCTATGTGGAAAGGTAAAATATCGTACCGACTTTCTAGTACTTGGTTTAGTGCAAGATAGTTTTTGCCCTATTATCTTTGGTAGGCCTTTTCTCAAAACTCGTGATGCTATTATAGATTGCAGGAAGGGAAAAGTATCTGTTGAATTTATGTGGGGACCCCGACTTACGAGTCGAGATTGCCGAATGAACGTGCTCAGTGATCCCCGAGATCAATGCTCGGCGAACTCACATATACTGAATAATAGAGTCTTACATCCAGGTACAAATTTTTGCATCACATGACCGAATGGTCAAGTTCA
Organism: Hordeum vulgare subsp. vulgare; assembly: GCF_904849725.1. Taxonomy (NCBI): domain Eukaryota; kingdom Viridiplantae; phylum Streptophyta; class Magnoliopsida; order Poales; family Poaceae; genus Hordeum; species Hordeum vulgare. Next base: position 363,196,100 of record NC_058524.1, on the reverse strand, counting down.
CAAGATAGGGCCAAAGGCTAGATCATACTGATACTACTAATAGCGGAAATCATAGGGGCTAAGCGGGTGCCCAAGCCCTCAAGCCTTCATCGACAGGCATTCCGACTGGGAAGCGTCCTAGTTCGCAGGGGCGTCTTCGAAGACGTACTCATCTCCAAACTCCGGTCCTTCCATGGCTGGTCAATAATATAACAAGTGGCAATCTAATGAGTACTTTTGAATGTACTCGCAAACAGCCCATGATATGAACAATGAAAGTGAAGGATAACAACATCATGCACCTCTGGTGGAATTCACCTTGGTGGTAAACGATCATGAATATGCATCAAGTTAAAGAATTACTTTTGAATAACAAGCTACAGATATCAATATGTGCTCGGGGCTGAACCATCCGGGTTCACCCTGTATGCCAAGTCACCAAACTAGGTCATAAAATTACTTTCATAATCACTCCTTTCATCGCAACTCACACACACACACTTGGTTTATGAAGAAACAACTCGACGTAGTTTAAGCAGGATTACCCAACTGTCCTTGACCGTGGACACGGCTATTCGAATACTTTTACACTCTGCAGAGGGAGTACACTGGACCCACGAGATTCGAGAAACTTTCGTGTCACCCATGACTCACGGTATATAACATACCCGAGGTAAGTACCCGATCAATGCCTTTCCCCTTACGATACTAGACAAAGTGTTCCACTCGATTGGTACCCAGCCCACATGTTGTACATCTTACGAGAACCAACTCTGGACTGTATCAACTATGCGGGGACCAACTGTGTGCGTGGAACACGTAAAAATGGCATAGTCGCCCTACCTGGCACGACCCCGTCACGAGAGTGACCACACATCACTCCCACCACTAGTAATGTGGCTCTTTGCTAGCAGCGTAGAGAGTAATAAACACAGCCCCGTCCCATAAAGGGGAAACGTGGTTGTACATGTAAGGTTGGGACAGTCGACATATCATAAATCTATTCCCATTTCCAAAACCATACTCATGCAAATACCCGGTGCACCACTTCACCAAAGTGGCCACCTTGCTCATCATCACCCTCGGGTATTAGTGGAACCCGGCGGGGTTTTCATAAATCTTTGATTTATACCAACACATGCTCATGGTACTGTTACTCTATCTTTACTTGTCATCATGATACAAGCATGACCCTCATAGGTGGTAGGATCAAGCTTAATGCATGTGCTCCGGAGGAGCCATCGGTAACATCACATCTTCACTAACCAATTCTGTGAAGACTTCCGTGTGCTTAAAATACAGGTGGCCATATTGGAAGTTGAAAACAAAACCCTTCGGCGCATAATAGCGTACTTGAAGAACAACAAGTAGGACGAAAAGTGAAATCTTCATGGTTAATGGCATTCCCTTAGCTTGTTCTAAGCTTGGTGGAGTGCCCGGTATCTTTATTTTTATCCTTTGCCTTTTGATGGTCAAGTTTAGTGTCGTATCATGTCTAGGGAAGTTATCTTATGAAATAGGTGTTTGCATTGAGGTCTATCACTCCTTGTGGAGAATCTTGTATCCGTGAGCCTGTAGTGTCAATGATGGAATATTAATGAGAAGTCTATTGGTTTCTTTGCTCACTTGGTATTCTCTTCATTCAATCGATCTTATATGCTGATTCTTATGGCAGTATTGATTTTACATATCAGGTATGGCTTTGAAAACTTTATTTAATCTTGGAAAACATAGCATTGGTTAAAACAACAAGCATGAGTTCTTCTAGTAGCGACATAACCAAAACCTTTATGTTCTTATGCTTCAAGTGTTATGCTGACAAGGAAGACAACTTGATGTTTTTATGCCAATTGTTTATGTTAAACTTTATATTGTTTTTCATCCAAGTCAACATTATTTATCTGCTCTCAAAAGCCTTTGCTAGCCAACCCTTGCACTAAGCGGGAATACTACTTGTGCATTCATACCCTGAAACCTGAACCTTCCCAAGAGTCCACCATACCTTCCTTATACGTGGTATTTCACCGCCACTCCTAAAGTATATTACTCATGTGCTATCTTTAAACCTTCAAATATTACTCCCTACTGTGTGCCTCTATTTTAGCTCATGAGGAAGTAGTAGATAATTCATCATCTTCTCATATTGGACAAGTTTTATCCTGGGTTTTCATGTTTAATCTGCAAACCCCTAATACCAGAAGGGACTGGCATGACCGCGCCCAGCTCGTAAAAGATAATAAAAACAAACAAAACCTCCTTCATGCTTTGTTGATGAGAAATCAGAAAACTTTGGTAGTGATAAACAAAGGAGACTAAGGGGATGTGATCATCCCCACTTTGGGAGTCGTTCCTCAAAACATGTCAAGCATGAGAAGTATTGGGCTATCTACCTGCATTCATTGACAAATTATGCACCTCTAAATTTTTTTTTTACCATCTTGTTGGTTTCAAAATCCCTAGAAGCTCTAGAACATGAGTTTTCCCTACTTCACTCTCCGAAGGGCGAATCCTGAAAAGAGCAGACACTTTATGTTGACAAAGATGCATGCATTTATATTGTTTCATTGAGAGTTGCCATATCACACCTTTGTTGATGTTATCATTAAGATAAGTAAGTTGTTTGTTAAAGCCTAGCTAAATCAAACATCTTCCTTAGTTTTAGCATTTCACTTCCTGACTAATAACATGTTCTTTCAAAAAGCTTCAATTGATCTCATCAAAATATAAGAGGAAGAGGAAAAACTAAACGTTATTAGTTGTTCTTTGACCAAGGACATGTTTGCCATAGTTTCGTGAGTTTTCTTAGCTCTATTTTTTATTGTAATTGATATTACTCTTTCATACGGGCCTTATGAGTTGAGATTGATGTTGAGGATGGTTGAGTTTAGTAGAGAAATTATGATGCTTCTTGTCCATATACTTATTTATCGACACTTCACTCCCTAAACCTTGTGGATAGGTTTACTGAGCTTAGTATTCGCTTGGGGCCAAGCGAAGTCTAAGCTTGGGGGAGTTGATACGTCCAAAATGCATCACTATTTTGTATCATTAATTGTCTCTATTCATTGATATAATTCACATTATGAGGATGTACTTATAGTGTTATGGCCTATTTTACACAGTTTACAACTTTCCGGTGCCTAAACAGCACACCCAGGATTCAACGGAGAAAATAGCACGAAGAGTTACCTTATCTGAGCATCCCCAACTGCGCTGAAAATTTGAGCGATGAAGTTTCTGAACAGATCGCGAAGAAAGGCCAAAGAAGGGCCGGAGGGGGGCCATAGGTCACCCAGGCGACCTGCTAGCGCGGGCCACCCCTAGGCCGCGCCAGGAGGCCTCCTGGGTGGTTGGTCCCGCCTCTAGTGCTCTCCTTTGGCCTATATGTTCCTCTTGACCTAAAGGTTATGGGGGACAGAAGAGTTTTCGCAGTTCCGCCGCTGCTCCGCGGCGGAATCCTACAAAGAAGAAAAGACCTTTCCAGCGGGCAGATTCTGCGTGGGAGAACTCCTCCCGGAAGGGGAGATCGTCCTCAACGTTATCACCATCATCACGGGCATCATCGAGATCACCATCACCATCATCACCATCACCAGCACCATCCCCACCTTCATCCCATCTACTTCACCATTGCAATCGGAGTTTTACCTTGCACTATTCATCCCCGCTACTCTAACGGTGTTGATTAGTCTTTTGTGGTGAATGCTATTGAGTTTTGTTGGAGAATTATTTTTATGACCACATTGTTAATCATATTTTCATCACCTCTGATCATGATCTCATTTATGTCTTGTGAGTAGTTCCGTTAGTTCTTGAGGATATGGGAGAAGTCTAGATGCTAGTAGTCATATGATGTTGAAGTAATATGTGTTGGTTGATATTTAAGTTATGGTGTTATTCTTCTAGTGGTGTTATGTGAACATCGACTACATAACAGTTTGCCTTTTTAAGGACATAGGGGAATGCATCGTGTATAAAGAATGCTTTTCGTGGATTGCCGGAGTGACAGAAACCTGAACCCTTGTTCGCATACATTTGTATGAGGGGGTATTGGATCCTAAAGCTTATTGCTATTGTTAGGCTTTGCCTTAATTCCTCTCTTGTATTTGCGGATGCTTGCAAGAGGGATTAATCATAAGAGTGTACTTTTCTTAGCCTAGATGGTGCACTAGTTAAGATCCACCCACATCACACTTATCATTACAAAACATAGTACTAGACGGAATATGGCGAAAGCACTTGACTATCTCTCCCGTGTGACCTCACGAACGCCTTAGTCTTTATAAGTTTAGTCCCTCGGCTTATCCTTTGTGTTCAAAAGGATTGGGCCACTTGCTGCACCTCGGCACCATTTACGTTCCTTGCATTTATTTCCTTGTTTCTATTACTAGAAAATCCATAAAAAGTTACCTTTCAGTACTTGCAGTTATTCCTTGCTCAAGATCACTTGTCAATACCTTCTGCTCCTTGTTGGGTTCGACACTCCTACTTATCGAAAAGGATACGATAGATCCCCTACACTTGTGGGTCATCAACATCCACCTGCCGTACAACGCGATCCTTGGGTACCCGACTCTCGCCAAGTTCATGGAAGTGACCCACCATGGCTAAACGTCCTCAAGACGCCTGGGAGCGGCGACGTCATCACCATCGCATGCGAAGAGAAGGATGCCATCTGCACCCTCGAGCACGCCTACCGCAAAGAGGAGGCCAAAAGCTCGAATGATGAAGCGGACAAGGCACCTCGCAAGGACCCGCACAACTAGAAGAAGAAGCTCCTCCTCACAGAGCGCCCTGGGACTTCAGGCCTTGAGCCCGGGGACGGGGCCATGTCTCCCATGGCATAGGAGGGCGCGCTCGGTGATACATCTCCGTCGTCTCTATAATTTTTGATTGTTTCATGCCAATATTCTACAACTTTCATATACTTTTGACAACTTTTTATACTATTTTTGGGACTAACATATTGATCCAGTGCCCAGTGCCAATTCCTGTTTGTTGCATGTATTTTGTTTCGCAGAATATCCATACCAACCGAAGTCCAAACGTAATAAAAACTTACGGGGATTTTTTTGGGTATATTTATGATTTTTGGGAAGAAGAATCAACACGAAGCGATGCACGGAGTGCCCACAAGCCGTGTCGCCGCGGCCAGGGGGTGGGCCCACGGCAGACAGGCTTGTGGCCACACCTTAAGGTGGTTGGAGCCCTCCTTTCGCCGCAAGGAAGATAATATCCGGAAAAATCCATGTCAAAATTTCATCCCAATCGGAGTTATGGTTCTCCGGGAATTTAAGAGACGGTGAAACGCAGAATCTGGGAGCGCAGAAACAGAATGACACAAAGAGAGATCCAATCTCGGATGGGCTCTCGCCCCTCCACCGCCATGGAGACCATGGACCAGAAGGTAAACCCTTCTCCCATCTAGGGAGGAGGTCAAGGAATAAGAAGAAGGAGGGGGCTCTCTCCCCCTCTCTCCCTGCGGAGCCGGAACGCCGCCCGGGACATCATCGTGTGACGGCGATCTACACCAACACCTCCGTCATCTTCACCAACATCTCCATCATCTTCCCCCATCTATATTCAGCGGTTCACTCTCCCGCAACCCGCTGTACCCTCTACTTGAACATGGTGCTTTATGCTACATATTATTATCCAATGATGTGTTGCTATCCTATGATGTCTGAGTAGATTATCGTTGTCCTATCGGTGATTGATGAATTGCTATGATTGGTTTAATTTGCTTGTGGTTATGTCGCTGTCCTTTGGTGCCCATCATATGATCGCGCACGTGGATCACACCATAGGGTTAGTTGTATGTTGATACGACTATGTATTGGCAGACTAGAGTGACAGAAGCTTCAAACCGAGCATAGAAATTGATGCATATGGGATTGAAGGGGGACCAATATATCTTATTGCTATGGTTGGGTTTTACCTTAATGAACGTTAGTAGTTGCGGACGCTTGCTAATAGTTCCAATCATAAGTGCATAGAATTCCAAGTAAGGGATGACATGCTAGCACAGGCCTCTCCCACATGATACTTGCTATCGATCTAGTAACGTAGTCAATTGCTTAGGGACAATTCCGCAACTCCTACCACCACTTTTCCACACTCGTTAGACACTCGTAGTGGTTTCTTTATCTAACCAGCCCCTAGTTTTATTTACGTGTTCTTTACTTTGTTGCAAGCCTATCCTATCACTCCTACAATGTACTTCTAGTTTCATACTTGTTCTAGGTAAAGCGAACGTAAAGTGTGCGTAGAGTTGTATCGGTGGTCGATAGAACTTGAGGGAATATTTTTCCTACCTTTATCTCCTCATTGGGTTCGACACTCTTACTTATCGAGAAAGGCTACAATTGATCCCCTATACTTGTGGGTTAGCAAGACCTTTTTCTGGCGCCGTTGCCGGGGAGCAATAGCGTGGGGTGAATATTCTCTTGCGTTCTTGTTTGCTTTATCACTAAGTAGATTTTTTTGCTGTTCTAAGCCGTTCTTTATCTTTAGTTATGGATATGGAACACGAAATACCAAAAAAATTAGGTGTACTAGCTACTCATGGAGATGGGGAACCTCCTAAAACCCTCGAGGCTCGTTATGTGGAAAATATTATGCACTTCTTTAATAATCCTGAGAAAGCCCCATTCAATTATATAATGGGATACACGTTGGATCAATTTTAATACTTTAGGGATTATCGCTTGAGTCAAAAAGGGAAACTTTTATGGGATCAAATCCATTTGTTGAAATGGTATACTTGGGAACTATGCAAGAGATATGGTGTTACTTGTTGCTCTAGGATGAAGGCTCCACACCTTCCCTTTTCTTGTGAATTTAATGATCATAGAACCTTGGCTTCTTACGCTAATGGTATATATGATTACTATGATGTGGATCAAATAGAAGAGTTTGTTGCTTTTATGGGTGCTTATGAAATTGAGGCTGTGTTTAAAAGGTGTGATGATAATGATGATGCTCCTTACCGATCTGAAAATTTGGCCAGGCTTCGTTATTGTTATACTAATTATGAGTATAATGCCCATATTGAACGATTTAAGGAGAAATACTATGCTTCCCAAGAAGAGACTATTATTTTGCACGAAACTATGGAAGAAGAAAATGCTGAAATTGTGAGCTCATTAGATGAAAAAGATGACGAGGAGAGCGAAGAACAAAAGGAGGAAGAGCGGACTAGCTACCCGTGCTCACCTTCTAATGAGAGTAACTCTTCAACTCATACATTATTTAATTTCCCTTCGTTCTTACCGAAGGATGAATGCTATGATCCCTTGGATTCGTTTGAAATATCCCTTTTCGATGAACTTGATGCTTGCTATGCTTGTGGCCATGATGCCATTATGAATGATGCTTATGAAGATGAGATAGCTATAGTTCCTTATGTTACACATGATAATTTTGATGAATATAATATTCATGTGCTTGCTGCTCCTACTTGCAGTTATTATGAGAGAGGAACTACATCTCCACCTCTCTATGTTTCCAATACGATAAGATTGCAAGAAACTGCTTATGCTATGTATCGGCCTTTACTTGATGTGCATGAATTGTTCTTTTATGACATGCCAATGCATGGGAAGAGAGTTAGACTTCGTCATTACTTGATATATGTTACCTCGTGCTCACTACTAAATTTCAAATCATTGCTAATTAAAATTGGCTTTGATATACCTTGGGATCCGGGTGGATCCATTACTTGAGCACTTTATGCCTAGCTTAATGGCTTTAAAGAAAGCGCTGTCTAGGAGACAAGATGGAAGTTTTAGAGAGTCATTTATTTCTGTTGAGTGCTTTTATTTAGTTTAAAAACAAAAAAATATAGAGGGGAACTTCAAACTTTTTCAAAAAGAGAAGCGATTGAAAGGTGATGCATTGCGGAAGTGAGGGTCGACCTTGAACACTTGTGTTCATGCTCATGGAAACGATGTAGAATTTTTCATGGAAGTTTCTCACAAAAATAATTATCCCCTTGTACAGTTCCTTTGTATTTTAAAAATAATGTGCCAAGTAAAGCCTTTACGATTAGTTTGGGTGATAGTTGTTTGATCACGCTGAGAAAAGACAGAAACTTTCTGCTCACGAAATTAATTTTAGTTTTTATTCTGGAAGAGCTTTCGAGTTGATTATTTTTTCTGCTGATTGATATCCAAAGTTTCCAGATGTTCGTAAATTTTCAGAGATTTTGAGATATCAGAGGTATACGGAATATACAGATTGCTACAGACTGTTCTGTTTTGACAGATTCTGTTTTCTATGCATTGTTCTCTTATTTTGATGAATCTATGGGTAGTATCAGGGGGTATGAACCATGGTGAAGTTGGATTACAGTAGATATAATGCTAATATGAATTTAGAATGATTTCACAACAGTACTTGAAGTGGTGATTTATTTTATTATACTAACGGATCTCACGAAGTTTTGTTGAGTTTTGTGTGATTGAAGTTTTCAAGTTTTGGGTGAGAGCACGATGGATGAAGGAATAAGGAGAGGCAAGATCCTAAGCTTGGGGATGCCCGAGGCACCCCAAGGTAATATTCAAGGAAGACTCAAGCGTCTAAGCTTGGGGATGCCCTGGAAGGCATCCCCTCTTTCGTCTACAATCTATCGGTAATTTTACTCGGAGCTATATTTTAATTCGTCACATGATATGTGCAGATGCTTGGAGCGTGTTTTGTGTTTATTTTTCCTTTTTATTTTATGCACCATGCTGGTATGAGATAGTCCTTGGTTGTATTTATATAATGCTTCTTGTGCTTCACTTATATCTTTTGAAGTTTGGATTGCATGTTTCCCTAGACATAGAAAACCGCCATTTGTAGAATGCTCTTTTGCTTCACTTATATTTGTTAGAGCGGGGCATATATTTTGTAGAAATAATTAAACTCTCATGCTTCACTTATACCTATTTAGAGAGTTAACAGGAGTTGTTCATTCACATGGTTAGTCATAAAATCCTACATAAAACTTGTAGATCACTGAATATGATATGTTTGATTCCTTGCAACAGTTTTGCGACATGAATATGTGATATTAGAGTCATGCTAGTGAGTAATTGTGTTTTTTCAGAAATACTTGTGTTAAGGTTTGTGATTCCCGTAGCATGCACGTATGGTGAACCGTTATGTGATGAAGTCGGAGCATGATTTATTTATTGATTGTCATCCTTTGTCTGGAGGTCGGGATCGCGTGATGGTTAACTCCTACCAACCTTTCCCCTAGGAGCATGCGTGTAGTACCTTGTTTCGATGACTAATAGACTTTTGCAATAAGTATGTGAGTTCTTTATGACTAATGTTGAGTCCATGGATTATACGCACTCTCACCCTTCCACCATTGCTAGGCTCTGTAGTACCGTGCAACTTTCGCCGGTGCATTACACCCACCATATAGCCTCCCTCAAAACAGCCACCATACCTACCTATTATGGCATTTTCATAGCCATTCCGAGATATATTGCCATGCAACTACCACCGTTCCGTCTCATGACATGTGCCACCACTTCCATACTGCCATTGCATGATCGTAAGATAGCTAGCATGATGTTTCCATGGCTTGTACATTTTTCGATGTCATTGCTATGCTAGATCATTGTCACGGTACACTACCGAAGGCATTTCATATAGAGTCATCATTGCTCTAAGTATTGAGTTGTAAGTGTGATAATCATTATTAATACAGCATTGTCCCATGTGAGGAAATAAAAGAGGCCAGCGAAGCCCATTTACAAAAAAGAGGCCAAAGATGCCCACCAAAATAAAAAAAAAATATAAAAAAGAGGCCAAAGAGCCCACAAAAAAATGAGAGAAAAGAGAGAAGGGACAATTTCTACTATCCTCTTTCCACACTTGTGCTTCAAATAGCACTATGATCTTCATGACAGAGAGTCTCCTATGTTGTTACTTCCATATACTAGTGGGAAATTTTCATTATATAACTTGACTTGTATATTCCAATGATGCGCTTCCTCAAAATTTCCCTAGGTCTTCGTGAGAAAGCAAGTTGCGTGCACACCCACTAGTTTCTTTTGCGAGCTTTCATTCACTTATAAGCTCTAGTGCATCCATTGCATGGCAATCCCTACTCACTCACATTGATATCTATTGATGGGCATCTCCATAGCCCGTTGATAAACCTAGCTGATGCGAGACTATCTCCTCCTTTTTGTCTTCTCCACAGCCACCATATTCTATTCCACCTATAGTGCTATGTCCATGGCTCACGCTCATGTATTGCATGAAAGTTGAAAAAGTTTGAGAACACTAAAGTATGAACCAATTGCTTGGCTAAAACCGGGGTTGTGCATGATTTAAATACGTTGTGTGGGGAAGATGGAGCATAGCCAGATTATATGATTTTGTAGGGATAACTTTCTTTAGCCATTATATTTTGAGAAGACATGATTGCTTTGTTGGTATGCTTGAAATATTATTGTCTTTATGTCAAATGATAGACTATTGCTTCGAATCACTAGTGTTTTAGTATTCCTACCATGATTAGATTATATGATCAAGATTATGCTAGGTAGCATTCCACATCAAAAATTATCTTTTTTATCATTTACCTACTCGAGGACGAGCATGAATTAAGCTTGGGGATGCTGATACGTCTCCATCGTATCTATAATTTTTGATTGTTTCATGCCAATATTCTACAACTTTCATATACTTTTGGTAACTTTTTATACTATTTTTGGGACTAACATATTGATCCAGTGCCCAGTGCCAGTTCCTGTTTGTTGCATGTTTTTTGCTTCACAGAATATCCATACCAAACGAAGTCCAAACGTCATAAAAACTTACGGGGATTTTTTTGGAATATTTATGATTTTTGGGAAGAAGAATCAACGCGAGGCGATGCACGGAGTGCCCACAATCCCTGTCGCCGTGGCGAGGGGGTGGGCCTGTGGCAGGTAGGCTTGTGGCCACTCCTTAAGGCGGTTGGAGACCTTCTTTCGCTGCAAGAAAGATAATATCCGGAAGAAAATCGTGTTAAAATTTAAGAAACGGTGAAACGCAGCATATGGGAGCGCAGAAACAGAAGGACACAAAGAGAGAGAGATCCAATCTCAGAGGGGCTCTCGCCCCTCCGCCACCATGGAGACCATGGACCAGAGGGGAAACCCTTCTCCCATCTAGGGAGGAGGTCAAGGAAAAGAAGAAGGAGGGGGCTCTCTACCCCTCTCTCCCGGCGGCGCCGGAACGCCTCCCGGGACATCATCGTGTGACGGCGATCTACACCAACACCTCTGTCATCTTCACCAACATCTCCATCATCTTCCCCCATCTATATTCAGTGGTTCACTCTCCCGCAACCCGCTGTACCCTCTACTTGAACATGGTGCTTTATGCTACATATTATTATCCAATGATGTGTTGATATCCTATGATGTCTGAGTAGATTATCGTTGTCCTATCGACGGTTGATGAATTGCTATGGTTGGTTTAATTTGCTTGTGGTTATGTTGCTGCCTTTGTTGCCCATCATATGATCATGCGCGTGGATCACACCATAGGGTTAATTGTATGTTGATAGGACTATGTATTGGCAGGCTAGAGTGACAGAAGCTTCAAACCTAGCATAGAAATTGATGCATATGGGATTGAAGGGGGACCAATATATCTTATTGCTATGGTTGGGCTTTACCTTAGTGAACATTAGTAGTTGCGGACGCTTGCTAATAGTTCCAATCATAAGTGCATAGAATTCCAAGTAAGGGATGACATGCTAGCACATGCCTCTCCCACATGATACTTGCTATCGATCTAGTAACGTAGTTAATTGCTTAGGGACAATTCCGCAACTCCTACCACCACTTTTCCACACTCGTTAGACACCCGTAGTTGTTTCTTTATCTAACCAGCCCCTAGTTTTATTTATGTGTTCTGTACTTTCTTGCAAGCCTATCCTATCACTCCTACAAAGTACTTCTAGTTTCATACTTGTTCTAGGTAAAACGAACGTAAAGTGTGTATAGAGTTGTATCGGTGGTCGATAGAACTTGAGGGAATATTTGTCCTACCTTTAGCTCCTCGTTGGGTTCGACACTCTTACTTATCGAGAAAGGCCACAATTGATCCCCTATACTTGTGGGTTATCACTCGGCGCCCCCATTGGGTCAGGCTTGGGGGCTTCAACCAAGGAGATCCCCGACCTGATCAGTAAGGCAAGGGTGGTGCTCGAGTTCAACTCGAGGGGAAGATCCGGCACACACTTGCTCAGCTCTCTTCAGTCTGTCATCAGGGCAATCCAAGAACTTCCAGATGCCCAAGCCGTGCGAAGTGGGGGCTTCCCTGCACCACCAATCAGAGCTGCCGTCAGCGGCACGGTCGACCGGCGTCGCATCTGCATCAATGCGCTCGCAATCGATAGAGACGCGGCCCAAGGCCCTTTCTGGCATGCACTAACTAAGCAACGGTGGGTGTGCCTGCGCGTCGGTTCCCACACGCCCTTCGGGCTGGGGAACGCGGTAGCCACCTATCAGTAGCTCCAACAGGCCATACTCGTGCCCGGCCTGCTGGGGTGTGTCGAGGAAGAGGAGGAGGCGCTCGGGCCGAGCGAAGGCCCCGAGCCTCGGGAGACGGTGGACCCGTGAGGATCGCGACCAAGAAGGCAGGAGATCGGACAACGACAACGCTTTCGGCACTTCAGCGACATGGCCACCAGGTGACTTTTTGTTGGCTACTGATACGTCCATTTTGCATCATGTTTTCATGTTGATATTTATCGCTTCTTTGTCTGTTATTTCACTTCACGGTACTATTCTTATGCCTTTTCTCTCTTATTTTGCAAGGTTTACATGAAGAGGGAGCATACCGAAAACTGGAATTCTGGCCTGAAAGTGGAGAAAAGTTGAGATACCTATTCTGCACAACTCCAAACGCCGTAAAAATCAACGGGGATTGTTTTCCCGATTTATCAAAAATACTGGGCCGAACAAGTGCCTAAGGGGCACTAGGGGGTGCCCACAAGCCTGCACGGCGTGGCCACCCCCCCCAGGCCGCTCCATGGGGGCTTGTGGGCAGCCCACTGGCCCACTGGCCCCCCTCGTTGGGTTCGACACTCTTACTTATCAAAAGGACTACGATTGATCCCCTATACTTGTGTGTCATCAAGACTCTTTTGGGGCGCCGTTGCCGGGGAGTGAAGCACCTTTGGTAAGTGGAACTTAGTAAGGAAACATTCATATAGTGTGCTAAAATTTATTGTCACTTGTCACTATGGATACTAATCCTTTGAGGGGCTTGTTCGGGGTATCTTCACCTCGAACGTCAGCACAAATAGTTGCTACTCAACCAGCTGCACCTACTGAAAATATTTGCTTTGAATTCCCTTCGGGTTTGCTTGAGAAACTGCTGGCTAATCCTTTTACAGGAGATGGAACATCACATCCAGACTTGCATCTAATCTATGTAGATGAAGTTTGTGGTTTATTTAAGCTTGCAGGTGTGCCCGAGGATGAGGTCAAGAAGAAGGTCTTTCCTTTATCTTTGAAGGATAAGGCGTTGACATGGTATAGGCTATGTGATGATACTGGATCATGGGACTACAATCAATTGAAATTGCAATTTCATCAAAAGTTTTAACCTATGCATTTAGTACATCGTGATCGAAATTATATTTACAATTTTTGTCCTCATGACATAGAAAGCATTGCTCAAGCTTGGGGGAGGCTTAAATCAATGTTATATTCATGCCCCAATCATGAGCTCTCGAGAGAAATTATCATTCAGAACTTCTATGCTCGGCTTTCTCATGATGATCGCACCATGATTGACACTTCTTGTACCGGTTCTTTTATGAAGAGAGATATTGACTTCAAATGGAATATATTGGAGAGAATTAAACGCAACTCTGAAGATTGGGAGCTTGAAGAAGGTAAGGAGTCAGGTATGAATTTCACTTTTGATTGCATTAAATCCTTTGTTGAGACAAATACCTTTAGTGATTTTAGCGCTAAGTATGGACTTGACTCTGAGATAGTAGCTTCATTGTGTGAATCTTTTGCTACTCATATTGATCTCCCCAAAGAGAAGTGGTTTAAATATCCTCCTCCTTTAGATGCCAATGTAGTTAAACCCACTCCAGTTGAAGAGAGAGGTATTGCCTATAATGATCCTGTGGTTCCCAGTGCTTACATTGAGAAACCACCTTTCCCTGTTAGGATAAATGATCGTTCTAAAGCTTCAACTGTGATACATAGAGGCTACATTAGAACACCTACACCCCCTGAGCAAATTAGAGTTGAACCTAGCATTGCTATTATCAAAGATCTTCTGTCTGAAGAAGTTGAGGGGCATAATATTCACTTCTGTGAAGATGCTGCTAGAATTGCTAAACCTCATGCTAGAGACAAATATAGGCATGTTGTTGGCATGCCTGTGGTTTCTGTTAAGATAGGAGATCATTGTTATCATGGTTTATGTGATGTGTGTGCTAGTGTTAGTGCAATACCTCAATCCCTATATGATGAAATCAAAGATGAGATTGCACCTGTTGAGATAGAGCCCATTGATGTCACTATTCAGCTTGCCAATAGAGATACTATCTGCCCTGTGGGAATTGTTGGGGATGTTGAAGTCTTGTGTGGTAAAATGAAGTATCCTGCTGATTTCCTCGTTCTTGCTACCGCACAAGATAGCTTTTGTCCCATCATATTTGGTAGACCTTTTCTCAATACTGTCAATGCTCATATTGATTGTGAGAAGCAAACTATCACTGTTGGCTTTGAAGGTGTGTCACATGAGTTCAATTTCTCTATGTTTGGTAACCTCATGAAAAGGAGTTGCCTATTAGGGATGAAACTATTGCCTTAGCTTCTATTGTCGTGCCTCCTACTGATCAATTAGAGCAATACTTGCTTGAGCATGAAAATGATATGCATATGGATGAAAGGGATTAGATAGATAGAGTTTTCTTAGAGCAATATCCTATCCTTAAGAATAACTTGCCTGTTGAACTGCTTGGGGATCCACCCCCACCAAAGGGTGATCCTGTGTTCGAGCTTAAACAGTTGCCTGATACTCTTAAATATGCCTATCTTGATGAAAAGAGGATATATCCTGTTATTATTAGTGCTAGCCTCTCAGAGCATGAAGAAAAGAAGTTACTAAAAACTCTGAGAAAACATCCTGCTGCTATTGGATATACTCTTGATGATCTTAAGGGCATTAGTCCTACTCTATGCCAGCACAAGATTAAAACTGATCCTAACTTCAAACCAGTTGCTGATCATCAAAGGAGATTGAATCCTAAGATGAAAGAAGTAGTAAGAAACGAAATACTAAAGCTCCTGGAAGCAGGTATCATTTATCCTGTTGCTCATAGCGATTGGGTGAGTCCGGTGCATTGCGTCCCTAAGAAGGGAGGCATTACCGTTGTCCCTAATGATAAGGATGAATTGATCCCACAGAGGATTATTACTGGCTATAGATGGTGATCGATTTTAGGAAATTGAATAAAGCCACTAGGAAAGATCATTACCCTTTGCCTTTTATCGACCAAATGCTAGAAAGGTTGTCCAAAAACACACACTTTTGGTTTCTAGACGGTTATTCTGGTTTCTCCCAAATACCAGTTGCACAATCTGATCATGAGAAAACCACGTTCACCTGCCCTTTCAGTACCATTGCCTATGTACGTATACCTTTTGGTTTATGTAATGCACCTGCCACCTTTCAAAGATTTATGATGGCTATATTCTCTGACTTTTGTGAAAAGATTGTCGAGCTTTCCATGGATGACATCTCCGTTTACGGGTCTTCCTTTGATGATTGCCTCAGCAACCTTGATCTAGTCTTGCAGAGATGTAAAGACACCAATCTTGTCTTGAATTGGGAGAAGTGCCACTTTATGGTTAATGAAGCCATCGTCTTAGGACATAAAATTTCTGAAAGACGTATTGAAGTCGATAAGGCTAAGGTTGATGCAATCGATAAAATTCCATACCCCACAGATATCAAAGGGATAAGAAGTTTCCTTGGTCATGCTGGTTTCTATAAGAGGTTCATTAAAGACTTCTCTAAGATTTCTAGGCCTCTTACCAATATCTTGCAAAAGGATATTCCTTTTGTCTTTGATGATGATTGTGAGGAAGCCTTCGAAATACTCAAGAGGGCTTTGATAACTGCACCTATTGTTCAAGAGGGCTTTGATAACCACCTGATTGGAACTTACCTTTTGAAATCATGTGTGATGCTAGCGATTATGCTGTCGGTGTTGTCCTATGGCAAAGAGTTGATAAGAAGTTGAATGTCATTCAGTATGCTAGTAAAACTCTAGACAATGCCCATAGAAACTATGCCACTATGGAGAAGGAATTTTTAGCAGTCGTATTTGCGTGTGAAAAGTTTAGGTCCTAAATAGTTGATTCCAAAGTCACTATTCACGCTGACCATGCTGCTATTAAGTACCTAAGGGAGAAGAAGGACGCTAAATCTAGACTTATCAGATGGGTTCTCTTGCTACAAGAATTTGATTTGCACGTTGTCGACACAAAAGGGGCTGATAACCCAGTAGAAGATAACTTGTCTAGGTTGGAGAACGTTCTTGATGACCCACAACCCATTGATGATAGCTTTCCCGATGAGCAATTGAATGTCATCAATGCTTCACGTAGTGCACCGTGGTATGCTGATTATGCGAACTATATCGTTGCCAAATACATACCACCTAGTTTCACATACCAGCAAAAGAAGAAACTCTTCTTTGACTTGATACATTACTTTTGGGATGATCCTCACCTTTATAAGGAAGGAGTAGATGGCGTTATTAGACGTTGTGTACCTGAACATGAACAGGGACAGATACTACAGAAGTGTCACTCTGAGGCCTACGGAGGATACCATGCGGGAGATAGAATTGGACACAAGGTATTGCAATCAGGTTTCTATTGGCCCACTCTCTTCAAGGATGCCCGTAAGTTTGTCTTGCCATGTGACGAATGTCAAAGAATAGGTAATATTAGCAAACGTCAGGAAATGCCTATGAACTATTCACTTGTCATTGAACCATTCGATGTTTGGGGCTTTGATTATATGGGACCTTTTCCAAAATCCAATGGGTATACTCACATCTTAGTTGGTGTTGATTACGTCACTAAGTGGGTAGAAGCTATCCCCACTAGTAGTGCTGATCACAACACCTCTATCAAGATGCTGAAAGAAGTTATTTTCCCTAGATTTGGAGTCCCTAGATATCTAATGACCGACGGTGGTTCACACTTCATTCATGGTGCTTTCCGTAAAACGCTTGCTAAGTACGATGTCAACCATAGAATTGCGTCTCCCTATCACCCTCAGTCAAGTGGTCAAGTAGAGCTAAGTAATAGAGAGATTAAATTGATTTTGCAAAAGACGGTCAACAGGTCTAGAAAGAATTGGTATAAGAAGCTCGATGATGCACCGTGGGCTTATAGAACGGACTATAAGAATCCCATGGGCATGTCTCCGTACAAAATGGTGTATGGGAAAGCATGTCACTTACCTCTTGACCTAGAGCATAAAGCTTATTGGGCAATCAAAGAGCTCAACTTTGATTTCAAACTTGCCGGTGAGAAGAGGTTATTTGATATTAGCTCGCTTGATGAGTGGAGAACTCAGGCATATGAGAATGCCAAGCTGTTGAAAGAGAAGGTTAAGAGGTGGCATGATAAGAGGATACAAAAGCGTGAGTTCAATGTAGGTGATTATGTCTTGCTATATAACTCTTGTTTAAAATTCTTTGGAGGCAAGCTTCTCTCTAAATGGGAAGGTCCCTATGTTGTTGAGGAAGTATATCATTCCGGTGCTATCAAGATCAACAACACGGAAGGTAATTATCCGAGAGTTGTAAATGGGAAGAGAATCAAGCATTATATCTCAGGTACTCCCATAAATGTTGAAAGCAATATCATCAATACCATAACTCCGGAAGAATACCTAAGGGACATTTATCAGCCTGTTTCAGACTCCGAAAACGAAGAGGTATGTGATTCGGTAAGAAAACAGAGTCCAAAACTTTTCCATTAGGGAATTTGCTCCGTTTTGGAATATTTAAAAAAATACAAAAATTGGAAGTAGTCCGGAAAGTGCGCGAGGAGGCGACAAGCCTGCACGGCGCGGGCCCACCCCTTGGCCGCGTCGTGGGGGCTTGTGGCCACCTCGTGCGCCTCCTGGACTCGGTTTTCGTGCAGGGTACTCCTTCTGATCCGGAAAAAATCATTATATATACTCCCGTTTGGTCTGACCCCTGCATCACGCAGTTTTCCTCTGTTCTTCGTTTCGAGCCTGTTTTCTGCCGCAGATCTAGGTCAAGATGTCGTCCCAGGAATCTGTGGGGGAGAACAATCTCCGTCAAATCTATGGAGAAGTTCATGTTGATCTGAAAAGGATGGAGGTCATGGACGCTAAGGAAAGGTTACCTAAAGAAATCAAGGGCAAAGCTAAGGAGAAGGATCAGGCATGGGACGAAGTGCAATCTGTGCTCATCAAGGAAGAAGTTGAAGAACTGGATTTCCTCCAACCCTACCTCCACCTACTGTCTCCATCTTTGATTGAACTCTTGAGGTTTTGTTAAATAACTCGTTCTCGCAATACTTGTCTCACCCATGAAGTTGTTTTGCTGAAAAAACACATCGCAGATATCCAGGGTATAAATCAAAGACTAATGGCCCTCTTGGAGTCAGAGATTGCAACAACTCCACCGCCATCACCACCAAAGGAAGACAACTGAGCATTGGTAGGGCAATCCCCTTGGCTTGTGCCATGCTTGGGGGAGTTGCCCTGGTATCGTATCACCATCACATCTTCTGCCTTTACCTTTGTTTTAGTTTTCCTTTTCAGTTTCCTCTTTCTCTTGTAGTTTAAAAGTTTTAGTGTTTTAGTTTTGAGTTTAGCTTTGTGTCACCCCCAATGTATTCTTGCTCGTGAGACTTATAATAAAGAGTGTCTTAGTTTAAGGGCTTTGCCTCTTGCCATGATCAAAGAGTGAGAATAGAACAAAAGAATGAAAGATCATGTAATGATCTTATGGGAAGTGATGGCTTCACATATAAAAAGAATGAGTATTGAAACTTGTTGAGGGTAGGCGAATGTAGACCTTGGTAATTGTTGCAATTAATAGGAAGTGATAAAGAAGGAGAGGTTCACATATAAATATATCATCTCTGACACCATCTATGATTGTGAACACTCACTAAACAATTGCATGCGTAGAAGTAGATGTTGGACAAGGAAGACACCATAATGAATTGTGTTTGCTTGGCTCTGAACAATCTTATATGATTAGAGATCCCTTAGCATGTGACGGTTGCTTCCACCTCATATTAGCCAAACCTCCAGTGCCAAGTAGAGATACTACTTGTGCATCCACAAACATTCAAACCAGTTTTGCCATGAGTGTCCACAATACCTACCTACGGATTGAATAAGATCCCTCAAGTAAGTTGTCATATGTGCAAGCAATAAAAATTGCTTTCTAATATGTATGATCTATTAGTGTGTGGAAATAAGCTTTATACGAACCTGTGATGAGGAAGACATAAAAGCGACAGAGTTCATAATAAAGTTCTTTATCACAGGAGGCAATATAAAGTTATGTTCCTCCGCACTAAGAGGACACGCATCCAAACCTCAAAAGCGCATGACAACCTCTGCTTCCCTCTGCGAAGGGCCTATCTTGTACCTTTACTTTTTGCCCTTATTTCGCCTTTATCTTGGCTAACGTCATATGCTTGGGAAAGATCTATATTCATATGTAAACTTGGAGGTAAGTATTCATGAATTATTATTGTTGACATTGCCCTTGAGGTAAGCAGTTGGGAGGCAAAACTATAAGCCCCTATCTTTCTTTGTGTCCAGCTGAAACTTTGATCTCATGAGTACCACGTGACTTGTAGCAATTGTAGAGAACGAAAGAATGATTGAGTATGTGGATTTGCTTTACAAGCTCTTATTTGACTCTTTCTGATGTTGTGATAAATTGCAATTGCTTCAATGACTAAAGGCTATCGGTTGTTACTTCTCGGTAAGGTTCTTAATCCATGCTTTACTTTTTGAAGGAATTATCACTTTACCATCAGAGATTATATGTTGGTATTGCTGTTCTGATCTTGATCATGATGCATGCATGTTTGTATCTTGCTTTGTCGCCACCTCTCTCCGTAAACATCTGGACATATTTATTGAGCTCAGCTTTCGCTTGAGGACAAGCGAGGTCTAAGCTTGGGGGAGTTGATACGTCCATTTTGCATCATGTTTTCATGTTGAAATTTATCGCTTCTTTGGCTATTATTTCACTTCACGGTACTATTCTTATGCCTTTTCTCTCTTATTTTGCAAGGTTTACATCAAGAGAGAGAATACCGGCAACTGGAATTCTCGCCAGAAAGTGGAGCAAAGTTGAGATACCTATTCTGCGCAACTCCGAACGCCGTAAAAATCAACGTGGATTTTCTTCCCGATTTATCAAAAATACTGGGCCGAAGAAGTACCAGAGGGGCACCAGGGGGTGCCCCCAAGCCTGCACGGCGCGGCTGATACGTCTCCGTCGTACCTACTTTTCCGAACTCTTTTGCCCTTGTTTTGGACTCTAATTTGCATGAGTTAAATGGAACTAACCCGGACTGACGCTGTTTTTAGCAGAATTGCCATGCTGTTGTTTTTGTGCAGAATTAAAAGTTCTCGGAACGTCCTGAAAATTTAGAGAGATTTTTTCTGGAATAAAAGAAAAATACTTGTGCAAAGATCCACTAGAGGGGGGCGTGCCAGTGGGCCACAAGCCCACAGGCCGCGACCACCCCCGTAGGCCGCACCGTGAGGGCTTGTGGGGCCCACGTGGCACCACCGCCCCCAAACTTAGCTCTATTTATTCCGTCTCGCCCGGAAAAAAATCAGAGAGAAGGTTTCATCGCGTTTTGCGATACGGAGGCGCCGCCACATCCTGTTCTTCATCTGGAGGGCAGATCTGTAGTCCGTTTCGGGCTCCGGAGAGGGGAAATCGTCGCAATCGTCATTATCAACCTTTCTCCATCGACAATTCCATGATGCTCTTCATCGTTCGTGAGTAATCTCATCGTAGGCCTGGTGGACGGTGATGAGTTGGATGAGATCTATTATGTAATCGAGTTAGTTCTTGACGGGGATTCATCCCTAGTATCCACTATGTTCTAGATTGATGTTGCTACTACTTGGCTATGCTTAATGCTTGTCACTAGGGCCCGAATGCCATGATTTCAGATCTGAACCTATTATGTTGTCACCAATATATGTGCGTTTTAGATCCTATGTTGCAAGTTGTAGTCACCTACTATGTGTTATGACCCGGCAACCCCGGAGTGAAAATATCCGGAACCACTCCCGGAGATGACCATAGTATGAGAAGTTCATGTATTCACCGTGTGTTAATGCGTTGGTACGGTTCTTTATTAAAAGGAGAACCTTAATATCCCGTAGTTTCCATTAGGACCCCGCTGCCATGGGAGGGATGGACAATAGATGTCATGCAAGTTCTTTTCCCTAAGCACGTATGACTACATACAGAATACATGCCTACATTAGATTGATGAACGAGAGCTAGCCACATATCTCTCCGTGTTATAGCTGTTACATGGTGAATCACATCCGTCACACTCATCCATCACCGATCCACTGCCTACGAGTCTTTTACTACTGGTCCTCGCTACGTTACTTTGCCTAGGCTTGTCCCTTGCTACAAGAGGGATTGGGCCACTTTGCTGCTGTCACTACTCCTGTTACTTTGCTGCTGCTGTTACTGCTGTTACCTGTTACTTTGCTGCTGCTGCTACTGTTCCTTGCTACTCCGTTGTTACTTGTCGCAAGACTTTGTTGGGTCTAACATCCCATCAACAAGGGTTTTTCTAGCGCCGTTTCCGGGGATTGTCAAAGCTTTTTCTGGTGTCGTTGCTATCACACTACCTTGCTACTGATACTTTGCTTCCAGACACTAATCTTTCAGGTGTGGTTGAATTGACAACTCAGCTGCTAATACTTGAGAACATTCTTTAGCTTCCCCTTGTGAGCGAATCAATAAATTTGGGTTGAATACTCTACCCTCGAAAACTGCTGCGATCCCATACGCTTGTGGGACATCAAGGCTTTTTCTGGCGCCGTTGCCGGGGAGGCACAGCTATATTCTCTAAGTCACTATGAGGATTCCGAAAGATCCAAGAACTAAAATCTTGCCTTCTACTACGAGGAGAGGTAAGGAACTGCCATCTAGCTCTGCACTTGATTCACCTTCAGTTATGAGTAAGTTTGCGACACCACCTTCTGCTAGAAATCTTGATATGTCGCCTGTGCTTGATGATTCTACTTTTGCTGCCCATGATGCTTATGATGATGCTATGCTTGATACTATGCCCGATGATGCTATGCTTGATACTGCTTTGCCACTAGGTGCACTCCTTGATGCACATATTGCTAGAGTTGCTGCTAGACGTGATGATACTTCTCAAACTGCTGATACTATTGAAGTAGAACCTGCTACTATGCCTGAATTGCCTGTTATGCCTGATACGCGCTATGTTATGGAGGGAGAGATAGCGGAGGATTTTCTTGCGTGTAAGGATATCTATGATGTTGAGAATTTACTGCGCAAGTGGAAAGAAAAATCTCTGAATGCTAGGATGAAATACGGCCCGAAGTTTGCCACTTCGCCTATCTTTTTGACCGATAAGGATTATGAATTCTCTGTTCTCCCTGAGTTAATCACTCTTGTCGAATATGATCCTTTTCACGGTGATGAGTCTAAAACGGTTGTAGCCCATCTTACCAAACTGCGCGATATAGCCACCCTATTCACTAGTGAGGAAAACATCCGCCACTACTACATGCTCAAGTTGTTTCCTTTCTCGCTAAAGGATGATGCTAAGACTTGGTTCACTTCTCTTGCTCCTTGTTGTGTGCGTAGCCCCCAGGATATGGTCTACTACTTCTCTGAAAAATATTTCCTGCCCATAAGAAGCAAGCTGCCTTGCAGGAAATATACAACTTTGCTCAAGCTGGAGAAGAGAGTCTCCCACAAGCTTGGGGGAGGCTTATCCAGCTACTGAATGCTTTGCCTGATCACCCTCTTGAGAAGAATGAAATACTTGATATCTTCTATAATGGACTTACCGATGCTTCTAAAGACCACCTAGATAGTTGTGCCGGTAGTGTTTTTAGGGAACGAACTGTAGAACAAGCTGAGATTCTATTGAATAACATCTTGTGCAATGAGAATGCTTGGACTATTCCCGAACCACCTCCTAAGCCAACTCCGAAGAAAAGAGGTATTCTATTCCTCAGTCCTGAAGATATGCAAGAAGACAAGAAATATATGCGAGTGAAAGGCATTAAATCTGAAGATGTCAAAAATCTACCACCTATCGAAGAGATCCATGGTCTCGATAACCTGATACAGGTAGTAGAAGTAAATTCTCTGCGTAGGTTTGATGAGAGTGATATTTCTTTTGATAAACCTACTATCTTATGCCTAGATGAATTTGATAACTTCGTTGCCAAACAACAGAGTTTCAATGATTATGTTAGCAGACAATTGGAAAAGAATGCTCGTATGCTTAGTCATTAAAGTGCTTGTGTGGACAGAAATGTCAATGATCTTAAACTTCTGAGTAAACATGCCTCTATAATTATTACTCAAGTAGAACAAGACTTAAATCTCAAAATGACTTGCTCAATGAGTTGAATGAAAATTCCGTCAGAGTCGTCACTAGAGGCGGTAGAATGACCCAGGAACCTTTGTATCCTAGGGTCATCCGAAGAGAATTGAACAAGATTCTCAAGGAGTTAGCACTGATGCACCTAGTCATCCTAGAAAAAGAAGAAAGATGATAGGGACCTGCACACTAGCAACCCTGTTGCTGCTAGACATGAGAGTCCAAATGATGTCTCTGTCTCTGATGCCGAAACACAATCTGGTGATGAACATGAGCCTAATGATAATATCATTAGTGATGTTCATGAAGATGCTCAACCTAGCAATGAAAAGGATGTGGAGATTGAACCAGTTGATCTTGATAACCCACAGCCTAGGAATTAGAGATACGATAAGAATGACTTCACTGTAAGGAAGCATGGTAAAGAAAGGGAGCCATGGGTTCAAAAACCTATTCCCTTTCCTCCCAAACCATCCAAGAAAATGGATGATGAGGATTTTGAGCGCTTCATTGAGATGATCAGACTTGTCTTTCTGCAGATGCGTTTGACGGATATGCTCAAGATGTCTCCGTATTCTAAGTACATGAAAGATATTGTGACTAATAAGAGGAGGTTGCCTGATCTTGAGATCTCGGCCATGCTTGCCAATTACACTTTCAAGGGTGGAACTCCGAAGAAACTAGGTGATCCCGGTGTGCCCACTATACCTTGCTCCATTAAAGGTAACTACGTGAGAACTGCTTTATGCGACCTTGGAGCCGGTGTTAGTGTTATGCCTTTCTCTCTTTATCGAAGACTTGAATTGGATAAGTTGACACCCACTGAAATCTCTCTGCAAATGGACAACAAATCAACTGCTTTCCCTATCGGCATTTGCGAGGACGTGCCTGTTGTGGTTGCTAACACCACTATCTTAACAGACTTTGTTATCTTGGATATTCCTGAGGACGATGCCATGGCTGTCATCCTCGGAAGACCCTTTTTAAACACTGCAAGGTCTGTTATAGATTGCAACAAAGGCAATGTCACTTTCCATGTCAACGGTAATGAGCATACGGTGCACTTTCCAAAGAAACAATATCGAGTACATTGCATCAATGCTATCGAAAAGACTTCATCGATTCTTATTGGGAGCTTTGAATGCCCTATTCCTCGTGTCAAGATGAAGTATGATTTGCTTGTTGGGGAGATACACATCCCCATTGAGATGATTCAGTGACTTTTCGAAAACTCTCCGTCTGCTTTTGTGATTCGAGAAAGTTTTGTCAAGGGGATTTGGTCAACCCCATTGACGGGTTTCTTTCGATGACCATGAGATGGATAAATCGAGGAGTCACAAACCTCTGTTCCAAGCTTTCACTTTAGGTTTCTTAGAAGAAAAATGATAGATTTAGTTTAGTTTTCCCTGTTTTCTACTTTAGCGTGTGGTAGAAAAATACCCCGAAAATAAAAGTTCTCCGAACAGTGTGAAAATCAAGTATTATTTTTTCTGGATTTTTTGAAAAATTCTGAGACGAAGAGTTTGTCTGGGGGCCACACCAGTGGGCCACAAGCCTTAGGGGCGTGGGCACCCCCCTCGCTGTGCCACCTAGGCTTGTGAGGCCCACGGGCACCCCCTCCGCTCATTCTTGCTCCCATCCGCTTCTCCTACCTCCAGAAAAAATCGTTTCGCAACACAAACCCGTGTTCTTGCTCCTCTTGCTAGGATTTTCGACCTCTTTGCTCAAATCACCATTCTCCAAACTGTTTTGGGGAAATTACTCCTTGGTAAGTGACTCCTCCATTGGTCCAATTAGTTTTTGCTCTAGTGCCTTATACTCAGCGTATTTTTGCTGCCTTGGTGACCATGCTCTTGAGCTTTGCATGCTGATTCTAGCTGGTCCCAAGTAGTTTTGATGCATAATATGGCCTCTAGGCAATTGTTGGAGTAGTTTCTACGAGTTTCGTTCAGCCTTATTCACTTTTCCTTAGAATCACTAAAAATTTCAGAAATTTTCAGAGATTGAAAAGGAAAAGATGAGGAGGTTCTTAAGAGTCTCGTCAAGCCGTGACCCCAAGGATGATGGGAGTGAGAAGAAGCCCAAGTATCCTGTCCCTCGAGTCGCGGAAGTTCGAGCGTGCCAGTGGCCAAGCGACGTGTTCTTACGCGCCGCTGGAATTTATGAGGAATTTTATCACTTGGTGGAGAATGCAGGCCTTACCGCCTTCGTTGAAGATAAGTGTCTGCAATACCTCCTCCTCACTAATATCTTCGTACAAAGCTTTAACTTCTATCCGAGGAAGAATCCTCCTATGGTTGAGTTTAAACTTTATGATATCCCCCAGCGCATGTCACTCCAGGATTTTTGTAGTGTTTGCAAATTACCTTACGATGGGGATATTCATGAACCTCGTCCACGGGACTTGGAAGCTTTCATCGGTACAATTGATGTAGGAGAAGAGAGAGGAGTGTCTTGCGCTAGAGCCGCTAGCATTCATTTTCCCGTTCTTCAGTACTTCTCATTATTTGTGGGAAAATGTTTGATTGGCCGTGGGAAAGCTGGGTCACTTAGTTCCCCAGATCTTGCGGTCTTACGAGAAGCCCTTTATAACGATAAAACTTATAGCTTGGGCGCTATAGTAGCTCAACGGGTGAACCTGAACCGTTCTAAAGGTGTTGTCTATGGAGGTATCTATGCTACCCGTCTTGCCAGACACTTTGAGATACCCATTAGACTTGAGGAAGAAGAAGAGGTTCTTCTTCCCGAGAGATATCTAGATTACGATTGCATGGTTCACCATGACTTTCTTGATAGAGATATAAATATAAGGATGATTTATAACCTCGTATTTAGTCAGGGTACTCGTGAGACTATTACCTTGCCTGCTCCTACTTTGTTCATTCTTCAAGCAGGCAGGTACATTATTACGCCCTCGGACATCTACGCCTATTGGGGCTTGGCCCAACCACAGGTGCCCGTGCCCGAGCCACCAGTCGAGTACCAGACGCCAATTTATCAGTGGGAGCCGGAGGAGCTCACACAGCAGTGGCATCCTCAGTCCACTCCGGATTATCCCGGAGCTGGTTATCTCCCTCGTTGGGAATAGACCAACTTAGGCCAAAAGCCTAATCTTGGGGGAGTATGTGTTCTCACTGACCTTACATTCTTGCTTATGCTTTCACTTTGTTAGCCGGTGTTCACACTTTGCCACTGTATCATCCGTCCTAGTTTATTTTATTTTTCTTGTATCCTTTTCGTGTGTATGTCTAGTTTGAGAAAACCAAAAAAGATTTTCTTTTCTTCTTTTGCTTGTTGGGAGCTTTCCCGTGTAGATAGTTTTCCTTTTCTTTGGGTCAAGGTAGAAGATATTGGTTACAATGTTTAGTGGCTCTTGCATGCATACCTATTTAGCTTTCAAAGATCCATATTACTTTGTCTTCTCCTTTGTGTTTGCCTACAGATTCTAGCTTTAGTCCAATGCACGAGAACGCTTATTATTGTTCACATCATTCGGTCGTGCAAGTGGAAGGCAATAATGACGATATATGATGAAGTGACTGAGCCTGGAAAAGCTGGTATGAACTCGTTCTATTTTATTTTTGTAAATATGACTAGCTCATCATGCCTGATTCAGCTTTGTTGTGAGAGAAACATGTTTGCAATGACAACTTAGAGATCATAGTTGCTTATGTCTTGGTTGCCAACACGAATGTTGAGATGACTATGATGTAGTATGATAGGATGGTATCTTCCTTTGAATGTTTCAAGTGGCTTGACTTGGCGCATGTTCATGCATGGAGTTGAAACAAAATCAACATAGACTCTATGATGTTCATGTTCATGGTGATTTATGTCCTACTCATGCTTGCACTCAATGTTAGTTAATCTCAATGCATTTTGATGACTGTTGTCGCTCTCTAGTTGGTCCCTTCCCAGTCTTTTGCTAGCCTTAACTTGTACTAAGAGGGAATACTGCTTGTGCATCCACTTCCATAAACCCAAAGTTGTGCCATATGAGTCCACCATACCTACCTATGTGCAGTATCTACCTGCCGTTCCAAGTAAATTTGCATGTGCCACTCTCTAAATCTTCAAGAAATAATCTGTTTTGCATGCCCGAACCGCTCATGTGGTGACAGGGGGCTATTAGTATCTTCCATGCTAGGCGTGTTATCCCCTATATGCGTTTATTCACTATCATTCACGAGAAAGGGGCCGGTAATTGGAATTCCCAGTTCCATGCTCAAATCGAAAAGATAATTGCAAACAAAACTCCCCCAGGATTGATGTTGGTATGGACGTTACCCGAGTATTCGGCTAGCCGTGGAGTGTGATTGATTGGTGGTGGGGGAGTCAAAACTTTACTTTTCTGTTTTGGAACCGCCTATAGCATGTGTAGCGTGGAAGATGTTGAGAACTCTTAGTCATTGCATTGACAATGAAAGCATGCCACCGCAAATTATTATCTCTGTTTTCAAAGCTTGAGCTCTGGCACCTCTGCAAATCAATGCTTCCCTCTGCGGAGGGCCTGTCTATTTACCTGTTGAGTCATCCTCCTCTTACAAAAGCACCAATTAGAGAGCACCTCTGTCATTTTTATGCTTTTCTTTTAACTGTGTTGAGTATGACTATGATTGGATCTTCAATGCCTTGAATTACAATGTTTAGTCAGCCTTTGGTCTTTGAAGGTGCTCTGCATTTATGTTTTGTTGTCTCAGAAAGATCTAGCGAGATACCATCTATTCGTACTAGTTCATGTTGTTTTGATTGAAGTGTTGACGTTTGAGACTTATTTTTATTTGCTCGCCAGTTGATTATGCCATTGATATGAGTTTACCGTGAGACCTAGATGTCATTTGCCTATGTGGTTTGCTTGTGATCTTGCTGAAACTCTGGTTATGAGTTAGACATAGTTGCAACAACAAGATCAAACTAAGTTCGTCAAAGTTTCTCTTTTGTCTGTTTCAGTTTGTCAACTGAATTGCTTGAGGACAAGAAAGGCTTTAAGCTTGGGGGAGTTGATACGTCTCCGTCGTATCTACTTTTCTGAACTCTTTTGCCCTTGTTTTGGACTCTAATTTGCATGATTTGAATGGAACTAACCCAGACTAACGCCGTTTTCAGAAGAATTGCCATGGTGTTGTTTTTGTGCAGAAATAAAAGTTCTCCGAACGTCCTAAAAATTTACGAAGATTTTTCCTGGAATAAAAGAAAAATACCTGCGCAAAGATCGACCAGAGGGGGCGTGCTAGTGGGCCACAACCCCACAGGCCGCGGCCACCCCCCTAGGCCGCGCCGTGAAGGATTGTGGGGCCCACGCGGCACCACCGCCCCCCAAATCAGCTCTATTTATTCCGTCTCGCCCGGAAAAAAATCAGAGAGAAGGTTTCATCATGTTTTGCGATACGGAGGCGCTGCCACATCATGTTCTTCGTGCAGAGGGCAGATCTGGAGTCCTTTTCGGGCTCCGGAGAGGGGAAATCGTCGCCATCGTCATCATCAACCTTTCTCCATCGACAATTCCATGATGCTCTTCATCGTTCGTGAGTAATCTCATCGTAGGCTTGCTGGACGGTGATGAGTTGGATGAGATGTGTCATGTAACCGAGTTAGTTCTTGACAGGGATTCATCCCTAGTATCCACTATGTTCTAGATTGATGTTGCTACTACTTGGCTAGGCTTAATGCTTGTCACTAGGGCCCGAGTACTATGATTTCAGATCTCAAACTATTATGTTGTCGCAAATATATGTGTGTTTTAGATCCTATCTTGCAAGTTGTAGTCACCTACTATGTGTTATGACCCTGCAACCCCGGAGTGACAATAGCTGGAATCACTCCCGGAGATGACCATCGTATGAGAAGTTCATGTATTCACCGCGTGTTAATGCGTTGGTCCGGTTCTTTATTGAAAGGAGAACCTTAATATCCCGTAGTTTCCATTAGGACCCCATTGCCATGGGAGGGATGGACAATAGATGTCATGCAAGTTCTTTTCCCTAAGCATGGATGACTACATACGGAATACCTGCCTACATTAGATTGATGAACGGGGGCTAGCCACATATCTCTCTGTGTTATAGCTTTTACTTGATGAATCACATCCGTCACACTCATCCATCACAGATCCAGTGCCTACGAGTCTTTTAATACTGGTCCTCGCTACGCTACTTTGCCTAGGTTTGTCCCTTGCTACAAGAGGGATTGGGCCACTTTGCTGCTGTCACTACTGCTGTTACTTTGTTGCTGCTATTACTGCTGTTACTTGTTACTTTGCTGCTGCTGCTATTGTTCCTTGCTACTCCGCTGTTACTTGTTGCAAGACTTTTTTGGTGCTAACATCCCATCAACAAGGCTTTTTCTAGCACCACTGCCGGGGATTGTCAAAGCTTTTTCTGGTGCCGTTGCTATCATACTACCTTGCTACTAATACTTTGTTTGCAGACACTAATCTTTCAGGTGTGGTTGAATTGAAAACTCAGCTGCTAATACTTTAGAATATTCTTTAGCTTCCCCTTGTGAGAGAATCAATAAATTTGGGTTGAATACTCTACCCTCGAAAACTGCTGCGATCCCATACGCTTGTGGGACATCAGCGCCCACCCCCCAGGCCGCGCCATGGGGGCTTGTGGGCATCCTACTGGCCCATTGGACCCCCTCTTTTTCTATATGGAGGGTTTCGTCCAGCAAAAAAATCAAGGAGGAGCTTTTTCGTGGTTTCGCCGCCGCCACGAGG
This sequence comes from Hordeum vulgare subsp. vulgare, assembly GCF_904849725.1. NCBI lineage: Eukaryota > Viridiplantae > Streptophyta > Magnoliopsida > Poales > Poaceae > Hordeum > Hordeum vulgare. The sequence goes on along the minus strand of NC_058524.1, from coordinate 363,165,725 downwards.
CGGAACTTGAGCAGAACCAATCTAGAGCTCCGACAGGACGATCCTGCCGGGGAAACTTCCCTCCTAGAGGGGGAAATCGTTGACATCGTCATCACGAACACTCCTCTCATCGGAGGGGACTCGTCACAATCAACATCTTCATCAACACCATCTCATCTCCAAACCCTAGTTCATCACTTGTAACCAATCTCCGTCTCGCGACTTCGATTGGTACTTGTAAGGTTGCTAGTAGTGTTGATTACTCTTTGTAGTTGATGGTAGTTGGATTATTTGGTGGAAGAGTTTATGTTCAGATCCTTGATGCTATTCATTACCTCTCTGATCATGATTGTGATTATGCTTTGTGAGTAGTTACTTTTGTTCCTGAGGACATGGGATAAGTCATGCTAATAGTTGTCATGTGAATTTGGTATTCGTTCAGTAATTTGATATGTTGTATGTTGTTTTTTCTCTAGTGATGTTATGTGAACGTCGACTACATAACACTTCACCATTATTTGGGCCTAGAGGAAGGCATTGGGAAGTAGTAAGTAGATGATGGGTTGCTAGAGTGACAGAAGCTTAAACCCTAGTTTATGCATTGCTTCGCAAGGGGCTGATTTGGATCCACTAGTTTAATGCTATGGTTAGACTTTGTCTTAATTCTTCTTTCGTAGTTGCAGATGCTTGCGAGAGGGGTTAATCATAAGTGGGATGCTTGTCCAATTAAGGGCAGTACCCAAGCGCCGGTCCACCCACATATCAAACTATCAAAGTAACGAACGCGAATCATATGAACATGATGAAACTAGCATGACAGAAATTCCCATGTGTCCTCGGGAGCGTTTTTCCTCCTATAAGACTTTGTCCAGGCTTGTCCCTTGCTACAAAAGGGATTGGTCTACTTTGCTGCACCGTTGCCACTTTTGTTACTTGTTCCTCGCTACGAATCATCTCACCACACAATCACTTGTTACCGACAATTTCAGTGCTTGCAGATATTTCCTTGCTGAAAACCACTTGTCAGATCCTTCTACTCCTCGTTGGGTTCGACACTCTTACTTATCGAAAGGACTATGATGGATCCTCTATACTTGTGGGTCATCAGCTACTGCCAGATAACTTTTTGGCTTGCCTTGTCTGAGGGCGCCCGCAGGGCCACGCGGCCTATAGGAGCTCAGGGCACTCCAAGATGCTACTTTCATTTAAGCATTTCTCAGTTTCTTCTACATCACCTGTTTCGGGCCCTAACGTTCTACTTTGTTTGTCTTTTTGGGCGATCGACCCCCGCTTGGGGGCTCCGGTCGCAGCTTATCCTTGCAGGCCGCCCTGAGACATCAAACACCCAATCTCACTCCCAAAGAAAAGAAATCAACAGGGTTTCCAATGACCCAAAAGAAGCTCAGTCCACCAATGGCTCGTGGGTAGGGACACTCGCGAGGCCAAAGCATCCTCGCAACCACCCAGATACACCCCCACTGTGACACTCTCACGTAATAACGATCTGAGGCTGTATACGCCCACCCCCCCCCCCCCCCCCCGAGGACGCGGAGGGGTCTGATACGTCTCAAACGTATCTATAATTTTTGATGGTTTCATGCCGTTATCTTGTCATCTTTGGATGTTTTATGTACCTTTTATATTTTTTTGGGACTAACTTATTAATTCAGTGCCAAGTGCCAGTTCCTGTTTTTCTGTGTTTTTGGCTCTTTTCAGATCTGATTTTGGAACGGAGTCCAAACGGAATAAAATCCCCGAAATGATTTTTTCCCGAACGAAAGAAGATCAGGGGGCTTGTGGGCCAAGCCAGGAGGGCTACAGGGAGCCCACAAGCCCCCACTCCGCCACCAGTGGGGGGCGGTGGGCAGGCTTGTGGCCTCCCTGGCGCCCCCCTGACCTAGATCTTGCACCTATATATTCCCTAAAAATCAGTAAAAAATCAAGGGATCCACGAAAATACTTCTCCGCCGCCGCAAGCTTCCGTTTCCGCAAGATCTCATCTGGAGACCCTTTCCGGGGCCCTGCCGAAGGGACTGTGGAGTTGGAGGGCTTCTTCATCATCATCATTGCCCCTCCAATGACTCGTGAGTAGTTCACTTCAGACCTACGGGTCCGTAGTTAGTAGCTAGATGGCTTCTTCTCTCTCTTGGATCTTCAATACAAAGTTCTCCATGGTCTTCATGGAGATCTATCCGATGTACTCTTCTTTGGCGGTGTGTTTGTCGAGATCCGATGAATTGTGGATTTGTGATCAGATTATCTATGATATATATTTGAGTCTTTGCTGATTTCTTATATGCATGATTTGATATCCTTGTAAGTCTCTCCGAGTCTTGGGTTTTGTTTGGCCAACTAGATCAATGCTTCTTACAATGGGAGAAGTGCTTGGTTTTTGGTTCTCACCGTGTGGTGACCTTTCCCAGTGACAGTTGGGGCAGCAAGGCACACATCGTGTGGTTGCCATCAAGGATAAAAAGGTGGGCTCTGTTGTAGATATGAGATTGTCCATCTACATCATGTCATCTTGCTTAAGGCGTTACTCTGTTCTTTTGGACTTAATACACTAGATGCATGCTGGATAGCGGTCGACGTGTGGAGTAATAGTAGTAGATGGAGAAAGTATCGGTCTACTTGTTTTGGACGTGATGCCTATAGATATAATAATTGCCATAGATGATGTCACGACTTTGCGTGGTTCTATCAATTGCTCGACAGTAATTTGTTCACCCACCGTCTACTTGCTTTCATGAGAGAAGCCACTAGTAAACACTACGGCCTCGGGGTCTATTCACACCTATCGTTTCCACTTTCGCTTTTACTTTGCTTTGTTACTTTGTTGCTTTCAGTTCTCACTTGGCAAACAATCTATAAGGGATTGACAACCCCTTCATAGCGTTGGGAGCAAGATTTTTGTGATTGTGCAGGCTCTTGTGATACTCCTTCACTGGATCGATACCTTGGTTCTCAAACTGAGGGAAATACTTACCACCGCTGTGCTACATCACCCTTTCCGCTTCGATGGAACACCAACGCAAGGCTCCAAGGCCACGGGGGAAATCCTTTGCAATTTTCCTAGGAAGTCCCTTAAGGCATAGCCGTAGCAGAATGATTCCTGGTGCCATCGACACACCTATTTCTGGCGCCGTTGGAAGGTCTTTTGTTGCAGTAGCATAAGTATTTCTGACGCCGTTGTCGGGGAGGATAGATCTATCCAAGTAGGTCTCACAAACTCATCTCTTGCATTTACTTTTTTGCCAGTTGCCTCCCGTTTTCCTCTCCCCCACTTCACATTTGCCATTTTCATTTGCCTTTCTCCTTTGCCTTTTTCATTTGCCTTTTTCTCTCGCTTGCTTTCTGTTCGCTTGTGTGCCATGTGCCTTCATTATGCTTGCATCTTCGCTTGCTGAAAATCTATTGATATGGATCCTCATCCACTAGCTAATCTCTTTAAGAGACCCACTTATGTGGAACGAATTGCTAGTGGGTTGAGAGCACTTGACTATCTTTATGGAGTTTTGCTTGAGATGCATGAATCTGAAAATCATGATGAAGAAACTTATGAAGTGATTCACGAGGGCTCCTTGGATGAAAAGCATGATTGCAATGGTTTCACTATAAATTGTATTAGTGACAATCATGCTAAAAACATGCAAAACCCTAAGCTTGGGGATGCTAGTTTTGCTATGTCCCCTACTTGTTGCAATAATCATGATCGGGGTGATGATCTTTCTAATGATCTTGAAAATTTGTTCAAACCTCATGATGATTATGATATTTGCAACAATATTGAAAGTGGGATTGGAGAAGTCATGACTTCCGTTGATGACAATCCCACTATTTTTGAAGAGCGTCAACTTTGCATGCATGTGGATCATGAAAAGAATATCCTATGGGATAGCTATATTGTTGAATTTGAATATGATCCCACATGTAATTGCTATGAGAGAGGAAAATATTTTGGTAGAAACTTTCATGTTACCAAATTACCTCTCGTTATGTTGAGATTGGTATTGTCTCTTTCTTCTTCCTTGCATTTGGTAACTATTGGTTGTCTTGCCAATTTGTTTCCCTATAAAATGCCTATGCATAGGAAGTATGTTAGACTTAGATTCCATCACCTTATGCCTAGCTAAGGGCGTTAAATAATAGTGCTTGTTGGGAGGCAACCCAACGAATCTATCCTTCTTCTTTCTGCTTTGTGTTTTCCACACTTTCATAATTCTGTTATGATTGTGTTTTTTTGTTTCTTTTTGCGTTTGTGCCAAGCAAAACCGTTATGATTAGTCTTGGGGATGATCGTGTGGTCATGCTGGAAAAGACAGAAACTTTCTGCTCACGAAAAGAATTTTCATTTTTTTTTCTGATGGATACGCAAATTCTTCATACTGTCGTAATTGTTCAGAATTTTTGAATTAACAGACGTATACAAAATATACAGATTGCTACAGACTGGTCTGCTGTTAACATATTTTGTTTTTGTTGTGTTGGTTGCTTATTTTGATGAAACTATGGATAGTATCAGGGGGTATTAGCCATGGAAGATTGAAAATACAGTAACCCAACATAAGCATAAGTAGATTTTAAGTTTGCTACAGTACCTAAGGAAGTGCTGGTTTGCTTTCTCATACTAATGTTATCACGAGTTTCTGTTTAAGTTTCGTGTTGTGAAGTTTTCAAGTTTTGGGTGAAGTTCTTATGGCCAAAAAGATAAATAGTGCTAAGAGCTCAAGCTTGGGGATGTCCAAGGCACCCCAAGAGATTCAAGGATGCCGTAAAAGCCTAATCTTGGGGATGCCCCGGGAAGGCATCCCCTCTCTTGTCTTCAACCCATCGGTAACGTTACTTGGGGCTATATTATTATTCACCACATGTTATGTGTTTTTGCTTGGAGCGTCTTGTATCGTAGGAGTATTTTATTTTTGTTGTGTCACAATCATCCTTGCTGCACACCTAGAGAGAGACATGCACTCACCGTGATTTTGTGGAGCTTCACTTTTATCTTTTGGTAGACAATTCAGCTCACATGTGCTTCACTTATATCTTTTGAGCTAGATACTTTTGCTCTGTGTGCTTCGCTTATATCTTTTAGAGCACAGTGGTGCGTTGCTTCGTAGTTGATCTATGCTTTGAAAGTAGTCTCAAAAGGGGTAGTTATCCAAAGGGATACAAAAACTTCCACCTTCATGTGCATTGAATAGTTAGAGAAGTTTGATTCATCTCAATTAGTTTTGAGTTGTGGTTTTGGTAATATTGAAGTTATGCTAGTAAAGTGTTTTGGATCTAGAAATACTTGTGTTGAAGTTAGAGATTCCCGTAGCATGCACGTATGGTGAACCGCTATGTGATGAAATCTGAGCATGATTAGTCTATTGATTGTCATCCTTTGCATGGCGGTCGGGATCGCGCGATGGTTTATACCTACCAACCCTTCCCCTAGGAGTATGCGTTGAATGCTTTGTTTCGATTACTAATAAAACTTTTGCAACAATTATATGAGTTCCTTATGACTAATGTTGAGTCCATGGTTTGGATGCACTTTCACCTTCCACCATCACTATCTTCTTAGTGTCGTGCAACTTTCGCCGGTGCCCAAAACCCACCATTAGCCTCCCTCAAAACAGCCACCATACGTACCTGATATGGCTTTTTGAAAGTCATTCCGAGATATATTGCCATGCAACTACCACCATGACTTGTGCCACCACGTCTACATTGCTATTGCATGACCGTACGATAGCTAGCATGATGTTTCGTTTAATATCTATGCCATGTTAGATCATTGCCACGGTACACTACTGAAGGCATTCCATATAGAGTCATAGTTGCTCTAAGTTTTGAGTTGAAAGTGTGATGATCATCATTGATGGAGCATTGTCCCATGTGAGGAAATAAAAGAGGCCGAAGATGCCCACCAAAAAAAAGAGGCCAAAGAGCCCACCAAAAAAATAAAAAAAATGAGAGAAAAAGAGAGAAGGGACAATGCTACCACTTTTTCCACACTTGTGCATTTTAAGCACCATGATCTTCATGATTGAGAGTCTCTCGTTTTGTCACCACCATATAGCTAGTGGGAAATTTTCATTATATAACTTGGCTTGTATATTCCAATTATAGGCTTCCTCAAAATTGCCTTAGGTCTTCGTGAGCAAGCAAGTTGGATGCACACCCACTAGTTTTCTTTAAGAGCTTTCACATACTCTTAGCTCTAGTGCACCATTTGTATTGCAATCCCTACTCATTCACATTGATATCTATTGATGAGCATCTCCACAGCTCATTGATATGCCTAGTTAATGTGACCATCTTCTCCTTGTTTTGTCTTGCAACCTCCACCACATTCCACACCATCTATCGTGCTATAACCATGGCTCACGCTCATGTATTGTGTGAGAGTTGAAAAGGTTTGAGAAAGTAAAGGTGTGAAACAATTACTTGGCGAATACCGGGGTTGTTCATGATTTAAATTCGTTGTGCAATGATGATAGAGCATAGCCAGACTATATGATTTTGTAGGAATAACTTTCTTTTGGCATTGTCATTTTGAAAGTTCATGATTACCTTGCTAGTTTGCTTGAATTATTATTGTTTCCACGTCAATAGCAAACTATTGTTTTGAATCTAATGGATCTGAACATTCACGTCACATAAGAGGAGTTACAAAGGACATCTATGCTAGGTAGCATGAAAGCATCAAAAATTCATTCTTTATCACTTCCCTACTAGAGGACGAGCAGGAGTTAAGCTTGGGGATGCTTGATACGTCTCAAACGTATCTATAATTTTTGATGGTTTCATGCTATTATCTTGTCATCTTTGGATTTTTATGTACCTTTTATATCTTTTTTGGGACTAACTTATTAATTGAGTGCCAATTGCCAGTTCCTGTTTTTCTGTGTTTTTGGCTCTTTTCAGATCTTATTTTGGAACGGAGTCCAAACGGAATAAAATCCCCGAAATGATTTTTTCCCGAACGAAAGAAGATCAATCCACTCGTTCTGATGATTAGGATCTCCTTCACACAAAGGGTATGGCGAACCCACAAAACTGCCTGTGCACTTTTGCTTAGTTTGCGTGGTTGGACATTTTGCTTTATTATGGTGTGCTGTGGACATGTTTATTGGGCCTCTAAGGACATTTTCGTATGTCTTTTCTCATTAGCTGGTTTGGTTTGTTACTATGTAGCTTACCTTAATGCTCAGCATCCTATTTGGTTTTAAATGAGTAACAATTCGAGTAGAAAGTGGAATGTTCTTTGCTGGAATCTGCACGGTCTTAATTGTGTGGCTAGGCAGAGAGCTGTCAAGCAAAAAGTGATTGAGAGCCAATGTGCAGTTGCTTGCTTTAAAGAAACCAAGTGTGAATCCTATGACTTAAAGGGAATTAGATCCTTATGCCCTAAGCAGCTTGAAAGTTTTCCTTTTGCTCCTTCGGCGGGAGCCTCTCGGGGTCTTCTGGTTGTTTGGAGCTCTTCTATTTTGCATGGATAATTGTAGCACACCCAGTCTTTTGGTCTTATTGTCAGGTTTACTTCCAAGCATTGTGTTGATTCTTGGACTTTGGTAAATGTTTATGGACCTTGCCAAGGGGAATCAAGGGACATCTTTGTGAATTGGCTATTTAACCTTAACATTCCTTTTGATGAAAAATTGATTCTCTTGGGTGATTTCAACATCATACAATCAATTGACAACAAAAACCTACCTGGAGGTGATATCAATTATATGTTCATTTTTAATGACATCATTGGGCACATTGGCCTGGTTGAAGTACCTATTAAGGGTCGAACATACCCTTGGTCTAATATGCAAGATAATCCGCTCTTGGAGCTGTGGGATTGGTTCTTTGCCTCTACCAATAGGATTACCTATTACCCCGGTCGCTGAAGTATTACCTTTAGCTAGGACTGCACCTGATCATGTTACATGTGTGGTGGTCATTACCACATCCATCCCTAAATCATACATCTTTAGGATTGAAAACTAGTGGACCAAGGTCGATGGATTCTTGGAGCGTATCTCCAACTCCTGGAAAAAGCCATCCTTCAAAACTGATGCTACTACAGTTCTCACCGACAAGCTTAAAACTCGGAGAGAGGATCTAAAAAATGGAAGTTGGGTATCTCAAAGATGATACTTTGCATTGAGAAATGCAAGAAGGTTGTTGGCTGTTTAGATTCCCTCTAGGAAAATAGTCCTCTTTATAGGCAGGAATTCAACTTCAGGAAGATTGTTAAATCCCACTGAGAACATATTTTGCACCCGCAGTTCTTTTAGTCAAAAAAGCAGTGCACTCTTCACTTCATCGAAGTTTTGGAAGAAAACACTAAACTTTTCCATGCTATGGCCTGAGAGAGATATAGAAGGAACTCCATTGCTAATCTCAGATTAGAGGATGGCACTATCATTTCGGAGCATAGCTAGATGGAAGGAGTTCTTTGGTCTTCCTTTAGAGATCATTCGGGCACAACTAAAGTCGTTAACATGGGTTCTAACCTGCAAGCTCTTATCACCCCTATTGAAGGGTTACATGGGCTCACAAAACCTTTCACTCAAGAAGAAATGGATTTTGTAGTTAAGCATATGCCAATTGAAAAAGCTCCTGGTCCAGACGATTTTAATGGTCTCTTCTTCAAGAAATGCTGGCATATGGTCTCTTGGGATTTTTATTAACTTGACCATGAATTTTATGTTGGGAAGGCAAAGTTGGAGAGTATAAATGGATCATACATTACTATAGTCCCTAAGAAACACTCTCCTGAGGTGGTTGGAGATCATAGACCTATCTCCCTTACTGGTTTGGGAATAAAGTTGCTTTCTAAAATGGAGGCTAATGGACTTCAAGAGGAAATAATGAATTGTATCCATAAGAATCAGTATGGGTTCATAAAAGCAAGAACTGTCCAAGACTGTATTGGCTGGACATTGGAGTACCTTCATCAGTGCCATCAGTCCAAGAGGTCCATACTTACCCTTAGCTGGATTCTCAAAAGGCCTTCGACTCCCTTGAGCACGAGGTAATTCTGCAAATTCTGAATTTTAAGTATTTCAATGCTAAATGGAGATCATGGATTAGACAATTCCTTTCTTCTCGGACTTCCTAGTCCTTATGAATGGGGTTGCTGGCAAGCAGTTCTTATGTAAAGCGGGAGTTACGCAAGGTGATTCCATTTCTCCTCTTCCGTTTGTGCTGGTTGCCGATCTCCTCCAAGCTATGGTCAAGGGTATGCTTACGACATGTAAAATTCAATTGCCAATCCCTTGTCATGATAAAGACTTCTGTATCATCCAAAATGCTGATGACACTATGATCATTATACCTACTGTGGATGATTAATTATTGTACCTAAAATAAATGATAAAGGTCTATTTTGAGTCAACTGGTCTGAAAATTAATTATCACAAATCCTCCATGTTGCCAATTATGTCTCTAGTGAAGAAACTGAGAAGATGGCTGGGTTTTTGGGTGCAATGTGGGATCATTGTCCTTCACTTATCTTGGGCTCCCACTGGCAACAACTAATTCAAAAATGGAAGATATAATGCCTTCGGTTACCGGTATGGAAAGAAGGATGACTGCTAGTTCCTCCTTTCTTGGTCAAGGCGCTAGACTTCAGTACTTGAATTCAGCACTGTCATCTTCTTCCTTTGAAGCCTTTCCATTCAACCTAGCATCCTTAAACAACTTGAGAGAATTCAGAGGTAATGTTTTTGGAAGAAAAATAAGGCTCAGAATGCCCCTTCTGTTGCTGGTTAGGACTTGATATGCAGGCCCAAAAACAAAGGTGGATTGGGTATTCTAAATCTGGGTGTACAAAATTATGCTCTTCTTATTAAACATGCTAGCAAGTTCTTCAATAGAGTGACCTCCCTTGGGTAAACCGAATTTGGAACACTTATTATCATGAGAGGGTACCTCAAGCTACTGATACGTGTGGCTCCATTTGGTGGAAGAATATCTTGAAACTTCTCGATAATTTTAGGGAGGTCACCTCGATACAAGTCAAGCAGGGTGATACTACCCTTTTCTCGCAAGATAGATGGAATGCCGGTAACTCAGTAACTCCTCTTCAAGATAGATTCCCTAGACTTTTCTCATACTTTAAGGACCCATGGGCCATTGTCAAGGAGGTTCTCTAGTGTTCTGGTCTTTTTAGCTGGTTTAACCTCATTTTATCTAACTAGGCTTTTTTGAGCTTGGGGAGCTCCAATCTCTACTGAGTGATGTTGAATTGGAAGAGGATCAACTGGATGTTTGGGCATGGAATGGATGTACTAAGTATTATACGCCAAAATTGTTTTATTCTTATGCCCACGGAAAACTTACTTTCAATGCTCTTGTGTACTGGATCTGGAAAAGTTATTGCACTATTAAGATTAAGGTGTTTGCATGGATGATGATCATGGATAAAATTAGCACCAAGTATACGATGGAAATGAGACATTGGCATTTGTAAGATGGGGTTCATTGCAAACTATGTCGTATACATACCAAGGAAGATGGAGATATGGTAACCGCAACCTAGGTTTGCTGTCCCGAAACCAACCTCAAATGCTAGGAAAGAGTATGGGAAACCTTTTTCTCTGAGGTAGTTTCACTACCTGCTGGAATGTTTGGATAGTCAGAAATGCAAAAAATCTTCAGGAATGTTACTCCTAGGTTTGTTGTCTCGAAAGCAGATTTTGTAACTAACATTACACTCCTGACTCACAGAATAAAGCCTAGGTTAAAGGATAATCTTGTAAGGTGGATTTCATACTTGACACCCTGATTCCTTTCCCCTCCCCCATGGGCCAGGTAGCTAGGGATATTTTCTTTCTTGCTGCTTTGGTTACTGAGGTAACCTTGTATATATTTTGTACACCTAGTTATTTCTATAATAAAAATGCAAAAGGTTGTGGAGGGGGGTTCCTCCTACAATATACGGTCAAAAAAAGAAGTCTTGGAGTATACGTCAATCCTTCAACAGATTCAATCTTGATAACGCCATGTTCTACAACTTCCGGAGTCCATCTTGAGAAGAATGAGGGCCCATCGGCCCAATCTGAGGAGCATGGGCTGACTAGGCTAGTACCCCCTAGTCCACGACACCGTTAGCACGGGACCGACGCTCTAGATGCCTTCCACTTATATTCTTATCATTGTGTATTTTATTTGTTTGTCACATGCATCATTACATCCTCCGCATTACATTGACACTCTGATGTCATCATTTATTTTGAAATTTGCATCCGTAGTATGTCGGTGTACTAAAGACTGGGTCTCTAGTGCCCTAGACTTGTGCATGGGCAGAAAGAGCCCCTGACGGCAGGACACGGCGGAATCCAGACATGACTCACCCCCAAGATATCCAAGGCCCTGGCAAGCCTGTCTTGCCGGCAAGACACCCGAGGCCACGTCCGCCCAACGTACGTGATGAACACACCTAGCCCAAGGCCCCGAGGAGCCCCCTTGCCGGGAAGACAGCAGAATCCCCCGGCTAGCCTCCTTGTCGGGACGAAGCACCAAGGCCCCGGCAAGTCCCCTTTTGCCGGGGTGACGTTGCAGCACGCCAGAGGGTGACCGCACTTGCCACAGTGCCACTGCTCCCCCGTGTTCCAGCACGTTCCGCATGCGCCAGCGGGGCGTCCATGTGTCGAAATGCCTGGACACATGTCTTCACCAGCACTTAGCTCACATGGACAAGACGTGCATTTAATGCACCTGACAGGGGTAGATGGATAAGCACCGCTGTAGGTTCACTGTAACATCTCGTGAACCTACCATTGAGCACTGGAGGGAACCCCTTTGCCTATAAAAGGAGGCCCTTAGCTCATTCACAAGGTGTTAGACTTTTTGGAGATTGGCCATGAAGACGATTATCATCACCGTAAATGAACAACAAAAGAACGCTTAGTACGATCAGACGAGCAGGATGTAGGGTTTTACGCGTAAGTGTCCCGAACCTGGGTAAATAGGCTTGCCGGGTGTTGATCGTTTGGTCTGCTCTTGACACTGTTTTTCCCCGCCCTCCGAACACAAGGGTATCTTGTTGATCCCCATAGGTGTCGACCTAGCATGGCCGACATCTTTGGAGCGCCAGGTAGGGGGCGGGGAGAGACGCGTGGAGCGGAGCAGGCTCAAAGCCGGCTCCATCGAAGTTTGGGTGCTATGTCGCGTTCCTCCAGAAACGGAGCACCGGGGTGGGCGCCCTGTTCTGCTACGGCTTCCCAAGGCCTACGCGAGCCCGTTGCTACACGCGCGAGCGGGGCAGGGAGGCAGAGACTCCAAGAGCGGCATCGTCAGGTCGATGCGTCGCTCGAAGGGGGCCAACGCGCAACTATCGAAGGCGTGCTTGGGTGCTTCACAGAGGCCACGGCACATACTCCAGCAGACGCACCTCCGCGGAGCGATGCATAGTCGTTGAGGGTGCACCACACGGTCCTGAATCACTGGCGCGCACTCAAGTGCGAAGGTTGCACCCCTAAGAGCATCGCATCATCGCCCAAAGATGCGCTCGGGGACTCCGCGAGCATAGCCTAGCAAGAGAAAGGCAGCCAGGGTTACACCGTGGCTGGTTCTTCCTCCAAGCGACGGTCACGGACCGTCGGCAAGAAGCCCTTGCCGGAGAACAGACCACTAGGAGCGGTGATTCATTGCTTGCTGGAGGCTTCGACGCCCCAGCAAAAGATTATGACACTGAAACGCGGCGTAGATAGATAAGTTTTTGAGTTTGAGATCCAGATTTGGAATAGATAGATCCTTTGCTTTTTCACTTTGGAAGTTTCAAATCTTGGTGTGAGGAGTTTGAGCGTACTGGGATCTTTCCAAAGCTCCGTGAATCTTGTCTTTGTTTCAAACTTGTTCAAACGACCTGAACGGCCACAGAGAGCCTTCGAACTATTGCGAACCTTATCAACAGAGCAAGCGGCTACGTAACACCCGATTTTGTTTCAAGTTGCGCTTGGCGATTTCCATGGTTGCACCGAACGCGGCGAGGAGCCTTGCCGGTAGTCGTCGGCGAGCTCCCAGATATGCAAGAACAAATCGCACAAAGAACGGAATTGAAAAAGGGAAAAAGAGCATTCTCATTCATCTGTTTGGGGCGTTTTCTCAAACATGTCTCATGGATGATACAAACTACTCTAACCTAGAACTTCTGTGCTTGGCGAGGAACTATGCTCGCCGGACTGGAGCTCGGGAAGACGAAGAGCGGCTCTCCGCACGATCTAGGCTGGTTCCCTTGGGACCAGCATTGCACGGAGGAGAACAAAGCCAAAGAGATGGAGGAGCAGAAGGCCAGGCGCTGACGGGAAGATGAGGCAGCTGCAGTCGGTCCGGCACGGGAGGGAGCGAGCGGCAGACTGACGGCGATGGTGTGGCCAGCGGTAAGCTCGGGGCCAGGCTCCTTCATGCAGATATTGACTGCGAGGGTCCTGACCCACTTCTGTTGTCATCATCAACCGACCTTTCCTCGCTATTCTCACGCGAGGAAAGGCTTTCAGTCCCGCTCGAGCTCTCTTTGCAGCAGCCAAGACGCGCACCCGAGCTCCCATATAGCTTGACGGAGAGCGTGTTCTCCGCCACCTTCTTGAAGCGGAGAACATGCCTATCCCAAAGGCTGTGGGCGCGGCCGAAGCTTTTCCACCCGCGGCCAAGGGATAGGGTCCGAGGCCCAGTGCACTCCACAACCACCAGCACGGCTCCATTACAATAGCCATGTATGCAGAGCCAGAGGGTCGGCCCCCCTCTCCTTCCATTGCCTCGGCGAAGACACCAGGGTGTCGAAAACGGGACCGGATGGCCCCCCGCAGGTGGACAAGGAACTCCATCGGGTTCCTTCCGATGGGGCCGGCATGGGCCGCCACTGGACCAAGCCCTGGGGAAGGCGGAGGTCTTGGAGTAGTGCTCCGCCTCCCCCGGCCTTGACCACCGTGGCGACCTCGGCCCCTCTCCCTTCCTCCACGACGGGCGTCCGGGTCGCTTTTCGCCACGGCACCCCTCGAAGTTGTATCATGATCCAAGCGGGATCCCCTCAGTGCCCTCACGGCAGATGGTGGCCGACCTCGTCCCTTGACCATGGTTAGGGACGAGCACTACCAGTGGACAGAGGAACATTCTGAAGACCAGGGTCGAGGAGTTGCTGGAATCAGAGGGAGTTCAATGAGCAAAAACCCTCGCAAACCCTCCCAATTTATAGGACGGGGTGCGGGGGCTGGCCTCCCTTACTCTAGAAGCCACCAACCTCCACGACCAATCGCTCGAGCTCACGAGCGAACAGAGAACCGCCCTGATGCGCCCATTCATGAATGGGCGGGGCCAACCACTACTACGCCTTTCAAGGCCTCGACTGTCACCTGCCCATCAACGGGTGCGCATGCAACGCGCGTGGCAGAGGCGTTTTAGGAAGCGGAGGGGCCACTCCACGCACGACCTTCCACTTCGCGCATCCGATGCGCGGCGTGGGGAAAGGAAACCACCAGCATATCCAGCCGCATGAGTGTGTACACCTGTTTGTGCCTAGCCCAACAACGCTCCGCGCGCGTGTATGGCCCAAGCCCCGGGGTTCCTGTCGGTGCACTGAAGACTGGGGGTCTCTAATTCCCCAGACTTGTGCACGGGCGCAAAGAGCCCCTGACGGCAGGGCACGATGGAATCCACACAAGACTCAACCCCAAGATATCCAAGGCCCCGGGAAGCCTGTCTTGCCGGGAAGACACCCGAGTCCACGTCCGCCCAACGGACGTGATGAACACACCTAGCCCAAGGCCCTGGCGAGCCCCCTCGTTGGCAAGATAGCCGAAGCCCCTGGCAAGCCTCCTTGTCTGGACGAAGCACCCAGGCCCCGGCAAGTCCCCTTTTGCTGGGATGACATGGCAGCACGCCAGAGGGCGACCACCCTTTCCACAGTGCCACCGCTTCCCCGTGTTCCAGCGTGTTCCGCATGCGCGAGCGGGGCGTCCAGATGTCGAAACAACTGGAGACATGTCTTCACCATCACTTACCTGACATGGACAAGACGTGCATTTAATGCACCTGACAGCGGTAGATGGATAAGCACCACTATAGGTTCAATGTAACATCTCGTGAACCTACCATTAAGAACTGTAGGTGACCCCTTTGCCTATAAAAGGAGGCCCTTAGCTCATTCACAAGGGGTTAGACTTTTTGGAGATTGGCCAAGAAGACGATTATCATCACTGTAAACAAACAATGAAAGAACGCTTAATACGATTAGACGAGCACGACGTAGAGTTTTACGTGTAAATGGCCCGAACCTGAGTAAAACGGCTTGCCGACTGTTGATCGTTTGGTCTCCTCTTGACGCTCTTTTTCCCCGCCCTACGAACACAAGGGTACCTTGTTGATCCCCATAGGTGTCGATCCAGCATCACCGACATAGTAGTTGTCGGTTCTTCCTGTTTCTGTTGTCGACCGTTTTGAAACCAAACTCACTAGTACACGCCCGCGACAATCATCAAAACATTGTTTTATATGTGATAATAATTTTTTTCTTGGAATGAGTTGAAAGTTGCCGTGTGTTCTTAATATAGTGTAGGTATACCGACAGCCAAATTTTGCTGCATTTGGAGTTTGTATGATATCCGAACCATTGAACATATAGCGACATTATATCTAGTTTAGGTCGCACACATTTTGATGTTTTAGTTTGATGTCTTGTTGCCCGTCTTTTCTCTCATCTCCGTCTATCATCCTTGCTGGATGCACTGACCTGCTCGCAACCTACTACGACCCCCCCCCCCCCGACCCAAATCCGACTGTCATGACTAGTTGGTTCGGATCAATCCCGAAATTCCTCAATCATTTTCGGTTTTCTCAATAAACCAACCTAGTCTAAACCTTTACCGTCACATCTAAATGATTTATGTTTTGCTATAATAGACCACCTATTTTTGCCTAGCCCTAAAACCTAGCTTGTTGTCCTATCTCGGTACCACTCTCTCAATCCCACTCGGGAGTCAGGAACAATCAAAACCAACCAACGCAACCGGAACCACCGCCCTCGCCGTCGGCCTCGTGTGCAAGTTCCTCTACGTCTGAGATGCACTTCGTCCTCGTGCTACTCCGGCAGCCTCACCTGCACGCGCTTAAAACCAAGATCTAGTGGACGAGAAGAAGCCCAGGATCCCACCTACCTCTTCTCGCTCGATCCAGCGGGAGACGAGCTCCTCCTCGACCCGACTACCGCGTCGACAAGACTAACACCATGTGCCGTCCACGTCCAGGTTGGCCCTCTGCCTCCCTTCTTCCCCTCCTCTCAATCTCCATATCTCTCATGTTCTTGTGTCATCTCTCCCATAGAAAACTCCCAAGGATGGATGCCCGATCTCCAAGTGAAACACCGCCGCCGTTACCCGTGGAACTTGTTGTCCGCACCACACTAAGATCCCTTAACATAGGGAATGGAGTTCCCCAACTCCGATCTCCTTGTTCACGGCCTCCGCTCACCTCCTTCCCGCCAATGGTAAGGAAACCCCCAGCAATAGCCACCTCCATGGCCTCCTTTTCTTCCATCAGGAGAGGATAAATGCAGGAGAGCTTCATGCGTTGTGTGTTGAACCGCACGCGCCGCATGTCCGATCTGCCATCCCACCTCCGCCTCCTCGAGCACATGGCCGAGCCACGTCGTCCTTCGCAAAATCCTAGCTACGCTCGAGGACCAGCTTGCCTTCTACTACCCAGATCCACCCTAGGTCAAGGCCGAGCCTCCCAGCGTGCCAAGCCGGTCAAGTGAGATCAGGCCCGAGGTGAGACTTGGCACGGCCTCCTCTATATTACGCCATGGGCGTAGCATAGTAATGTTCCAGCCACATATTTGGCCCGCTATGTTTTTTCCCTGCTGCAAATTTCCTAATTATCCCCAATTTCAAATGCCAATAATTAATAACTGTGTATCGGATTAAAAAGATTTATATGTGTAAAATGATTAGAATTTCGTGTAGATTCATAATATCCAACTTTCATCCATGATAAAAATGTAGAAACCTATTGTTTGCAATCATTTCCATTAATGCCATGTTACAACAGTTTTATTCATGAATAAATAACCGTAGATGCAAATTGAATTAACTATATATGTTACTTCATTACAAAAATGTGTAGAATAACATGGTGGCATTATTTTTCCTATTTAACAGCAATAACATTGTGTTTAGGGTAACAGTACCAAATTTGAAATTTGCATGTGAGTTCATTTCAGAAATACTATATGTTGTTTACGGCCTATGTGTTGTGGATTATATGAGTCCAAATTACACAAGCATAAGAACCCAACAAGAATGCTCGAGGAGTGCATCTACGTGTGCAAATGGACAAAGTGTCGACCCTTGTAAAGATAGCCACAAACCTTCTTTTACAGGGCGTAAATAGTGGATCCTATAGCCGTCAAAACTACTGACACGAGATGCAGTGGGAAACACCTAAACCTGATGGACAAGGACATGTGCATTAAATGTTCTTTGAGGAGTTACACTGGCGACGTCTCCCAACAAGGATCACGTCTCCTTTTGTGTCGTTCACCCAGCTACCTCCTATTATCTATCCATGTCGTGGGACAGGTGTAACTAAAGCCGGTGTAAATCCTATGAATTGCTACAGGACCCTTACAAGGTCTACCTAACCGCCGTCCTGCTCGACACCTCGTTGATGCTGATAATCAGCCTGACGAGGTGGAGCATCAAAAAGGTACAGGAGTCCATGTCGAGCACAGCGGCTGCCGGGTCTTCTTCACTTCCAAGGCATCTTGTCGGTAGGTTGAACTTGATGCCAGGTGTCGTGTTGGACGAATGGTATACCAGCAAGGCTTGTCGGAAAGGAGGCTGCTGTCAGGGTACTAAAGGTCCCTTAATTTATTACATCAACAATGACGTACCGAAGTCTATGACGCCGTTGGGCTCGGCCCAAAAAGGTGCACACTTATGTGACCAACTTTTACTGTGGTTGTGATGACGGTTTTCATGGTTTCCCCATGATGCGCATTAAACGCCGGTCATGGGAGTGGTGGAGCAAAACGACTGTTGAAGAGCATGCGTGGGAAAGCGCAACCACATTAGACGGGGAGAGGTGGCCTCTGCGTATTCTGTCCTTATAATAAAAGGGGAATTCACAAATCTGATGCTCGTCCCAGCCACTGCTTTCCTCTTCTCCCGCTTCCTTGACTTTTCTCTTTGCACAACACAGAGCCCCCGTGCTACTCCTTCGTGCTTACCACCATCTATCTTCGAGCTCATAATGGCACCCAAGCGAGAGTAATCCACCGTCGCCTTCAGTCTGGTAAAGAAGGACAAAAGGGCGGCGGACCTCAACGTGGAAGGGAGGAAGGAGGCACTAGCGGTGGCATAGAGGATTAGTGTCGTATTTTTACCCTCCATGCTAACGGGTAATAAACTCATTTCAAGGAACAGTCTGAGGTGGGGGCATTGAACAAGGCGCATTCGACGCCGACGGTGATCCTAGGTGACCCCGAGCTGATGAGGACATCAACACCATTGTTATACCGACAGCCCCAGCTGCTATACATACTGGACCGGTTACTAGAGCTCGTGCATGCCAATTGAATTACCACGTACTTTTGTTTCTTGGGAATACTTCTAATGTTCATGAACATATGATGTTGCCTAAGTTAGATACTTTTGTCGTGCTCACGAATTAAAGACCTCGCATGGACAAGAAGAATATCCGTTGGAGCGAGATCAAGCATGGAGAAGAAGGTGCATGCGCGGGAGAGAACAATGGAGAGCATGAAGGCTTTGGATGAAATATTCAAGAAGCCACTTTATAAATTTCGTCCATAGGCTATTATAGCTGTTGCGCCACCTTATTTTTGGGCCAGGCCCATGTAATTTCGAAATAACATAATATAGGCTATTTTTAGAGTCCGTATGTGTGAGGAAACCGAGTTTAGGGCTGTTTTCGGAGAAAATTGCCTCACTATTCCCTCATATATACAACCCTTAGGGTACCTTTAGACTTGGGTTCTGTTCAGATCAAAAGTTTGCCATAGCTGCAACTTCGCGTTCTTCATTTGTGTTCTACAACCAGACAAA
This sequence comes from Hordeum vulgare subsp. vulgare, assembly GCF_904849725.1. Taxonomy (NCBI): domain Eukaryota; kingdom Viridiplantae; phylum Streptophyta; class Magnoliopsida; order Poales; family Poaceae; genus Hordeum; species Hordeum vulgare. The sequence goes on along the minus strand of NC_058524.1, from coordinate 363,146,703 downwards.
GGCGTCACAGAACCCCACCTTCATCAATAATGCTTTCCCTATATACTCGGAATATCTTGATTGCATCTTAGTTTCTTGCTTGTTCTTCGTTTGCGTGCAGGAAACCGACCTTCGTGGTCAGGTTGATCGTGCTCCGGCGTGGACAATAACCTCTCGGAGTTGGTTTAGATATTGCTAAGGCAGGACGTCCTCACAAGTTTGTAGTCTGATCGTCAAGGTCTACTCCACCAAAACGATACCCACGATCTCATCAAAAGACAGGGACAACTTCGCCTCTATCAAGTGGTATCATATTTCCAGGTTGCTCGGTGAGATTTTACCAGCGTTTCGTAGTTAGATCGCATCTGTTCTTCTACCTATAGTCCACGAGAAAGCCATAAAAATTTGGGTCAGATCATCATATCCGAACCAATCTGATCCTTTGCATAGTCTTTTGAGTAGTTTGCTTTGTTGAAATTGCGGTTACATCGTCGTGTCGAGTTGTTGGTCTTAGTGTCTAGTTCTTTAGAGTTTCGAGTTCTGCTCACAGGTTGTCACGCCGCCACCGCACCATCTTTCATCGCTGCCATATACCACCTCCATGCTACCATCATCGTTGCTGCCATATACCACCACTACGCCACCATTATCATTGCTGCCATATACCACCACCATATATCCACCACAATCCTTTCGGCCTTAGATTAATTTCGACATCCTTTTGATTTCGGTTTCGCGTTTCCTTACCTGAGTAGGTTTCAGAAAAAAAAAATATATATGTATATATTAGGCCTTCCATAGCACTTTTTCGAGGGCACCGTATATCCACAAGTCTGGCACCATATATCCACCACAAGTCTGGCATGCTTTATAAAGCACTTTTTAGGCCAAAATTTTGAGGGGTGAAAAAAATTCCCTATCGTTTTGTTAGGCTTTTTAGAGAGTTTTGGGACACTCACCATCATATTGATTTTTGGCGCAATTTTTGGTCGTCGCATCCCCGAATTGCTCCAAAAACAAAAAAATTGTCAAAAAAAATATTTCGTGTCTATCGTATTTTTGGTCCTTGGGAAGAGTTTTGAAACACTCGCCATTATAGTGATTTTCTGAAGAAAAAGCGCAGAAAAAGCGCAAAAAAAACAGAGAGAAAAAAAACAGAGTGGCCCTTCCCTTGATTAGTACGTGTCATCGTGACTTCGTTCATGTCCTAGGATCGCGTCTCTAGTAGGGCCTAGCCTAGGACCATGACGATACCGTCGTTGAGCGTCTTTTTCATTTTGCATCTCTGAAGTGATTATTGCTGACCGTTCTTGCTACCATATTATAAGACTTCCCAACTCCACATACATCTAAATCGTGTGTTTGACACCACCAGGCAATCGCTCTATCCAAACTTTGAGAGTTTTGACTACACCGGTTGCCGATCGCCACCTGCTGCTCGGTAAGAATTGGTAAGAAATTGAGATTTGCTTGGCGGATTTGTGACACACCACCACCACCACCACCACCACTTCCTAGTAGTCTGTAGGTTCATATTCTTCTGTGTTCCTATTGCTGTTGACCATGCCAGGATCACACGACGAGGAGATCGACTGGGAGAATCTGGCCAACCGGGAGCTCCATGATAAATTTTAGCAAATGATGTGTGACCAGGTACAGGATTTCGTGACCACCTTTGGAGAGGCTACGGACAAGATCGAAGGTATGGAGAAGAAATTTGACACCAAGATGAACACCGAGTTCAATGAGGTGCTTGCCCGTTTACCACCACCAGCTGTAGCTTCTGTCCCTCTTCAACCACAAGCACAAAGGCTACGAGCATGACGTTGCTTGTCGGCCAAGTGTAGAATTTTGGTGTTGTTGCTACTACTACTGTTGCTCCTCCTCCTACTGCTACTACTGAGGTTTCTATGGTTGAGCAGAATGAGGATTATGATGCTGATTATGATGATGAGGGAGAGGTTGTTCCAGTTCAGCACCAGGAACAACAACCACCACGACAAGCCGCTGGTCATCCACATGGATACAATCGAAATGGTAGGGAGGCACCACACCCTCAGGTACGGGATCATGGACATCTCCCTAAACTTAAATTGAATATTCCTACTTTTGATGGTTGATATGTTCCTGATATATATCTTACTTGGGAGTTAGAAACAGAGCAACGTTTTACATGCTTGCAATTTCCTGAAGACAGACGTGTTGCTGCAACTGTTTGTTCTTTCACTATTTTTGCTTGTGTTTGGTGGTCTGAATATTGTCGAATACATCATGCTAATATTCCAACTACTTGGGCTTCTTTGAAAACTGCTATGCGTACTCGGTGGGTTCCACCATATAATCAACGTGAATTACTTCGAAAGATACAACGTTTAAGACAAGGCAAAAAGTCTGTAGAAGAATATTATCGGGAATTATAAACTGGAATGATTAGATGTAGTATTGTTGAGGACAATGAAGCTATGCTTGCACGTTTTATGGGTGGATTAAATCGAGATATTCATACTATTCTCAAATGTAAGGATTATAACACTATCACTCGTTTCTTTCATCTTGCTTGCAAAGCTGAACGTGAAGTGCAGGATAGACAGGAATTGGCGAGAACTAATTTTTCTCCAGGTCACACTTCCTCATGGATGCCACGAACCATATCTACTTCCGCACGTCCTTCTACATGAGCACCTCCTACTTCAGCCGCCAATTCCACCAGAGATACCAGGAAACAGGCCCCTCCCACAACCTTTGCCAATAGCACACCTTCTAGGCCTGCACAGAGCTCTTCTTCATCCACGGCATCCACAAGTCAAACACATGAGGTTATTTGTCGTCGTTTCAAGGGTGGAGGTAATTACGCGAGAGAGTGCCCATCCAAGAGCGTGATGATTATTACTAAGGATGGTGGATATGACTCTGCTAGTGATTATGAAGAGGAGACTCTAGCTCCTATTGCAAGTGAAGAATGGGGTGTAGATGATACTGAACAAGAGACACAATACATGGCTGTTGACTACGCTGACAGGTATGAAATCTTAGTTGCTCAACATGTTTTAAGTGTGCAGGTAACACAAGATGAGAAAAATCAGAGGCACAACTTGTTCCATACTAAGGGAGTGGTAAAGGAATGTTCTGTTCGCGTAATCATCAATGCAGGGAGTTGCAACAACTTAGCTAGCATGGAGATGGTGGAGAACTGTCTCTCACCACCAGACCACATCAGCATCCTTATTATATCCAGTTGTTCAACAACAGTGGCATGGTTAAGGTAACACGTAATGTCCGTGTGCATTTTAGCATTGCTACATATTCTGATTTTGTTGATTGTGATGTGGTACCCATGGAAGCATGCTCCGTTTTACTTGGTAGACCATGGCAATTTGATGAAAATAATGTACACCATGGTAGAACAAATAAGTATACTCTCATTCATAAGGATCAAAATATAACTTTGCTTCCTATGTCTCCTGAACATATTATGAAAGATGACATTGCTAGAGCTAGTAAAGCAAAATAGGGCCTAAATAAGTGTGAAAATCAGATTTTGGCGTAGCAATTTGAGCAACACAATAAACCTACCAAATCATCATCTAGTGTTGCCTCTGAAATAAAACGGAAGAGTGGTTGTTTAATTGCCACTAAATCTGATATTACTGATTTGGATATTACTGCATCTGCTTGCTATGCTTTCGCATGCAAAGAGGTATTATTTCCATTTGAGGACATGGCACCCTCTTTGCCTCTTGCTGTCATTAACATTTTGCAGGAGTTCGCTAACGTCTTTCCACAAGATGTGCCACCGGGATTACCACCTATTAGAGGGATTCAGCATGAGATTGACTTAATTCCCGGTGCATCGCTACCCAACCGTGCACCATACCGTACCAATCGAGAGGAGACGAAGGCGATTATATGTCAAGTACACGAGCTGCTTGACAAAGGTTATATACGTGAATCTCTTAGTCCTTCTGTTGTTCCTATTATTCTAGTGCCGAAAAAGGATGGTACATAGCGTATGTGCGTTGATTGTAGAGGCATTAATAATATTACTATTCGTTATTGTGACACCCTGTTTTCACTAGCACTTCCTGTGTAATGCAAAAACCAAAGCTTGTTAAAACTTTTTCAAAAAATAATGTTGTGAGTGCCATGATTGTCATTGTATGATTGTATGTTCGATCATGTGATTATAAAAACCACATTTCACAATACTAAATTATTTCCAAAACCTTTTCTTGTTTCTGATTAAGGTAAAACCCTACTTTGAGTTGCACTACATGTCACCCAAAGTTGGTGATATAATTTTAGCTTTATTTTAGTGCAACAAAACCACAAAATAATTATTTTGTGAATTATTTTCTAATTTATTTGCATGTCCATTTTTGAGGCCAGAAATGCTACTCCTATATGGAAAAATACTTTTCTGCCTTCAAAAAATCTGATGAAATTTGGAGATGATCAGAAGGACATATATTTTCCATACAACAGATTTTAACCCCTATTTATATTATAATTAGTTGAGAAAAACCCTCAAAACCATTTCTGTCTATTTTGACCTTTTGAAATATTTCGAAAGAAAATATTCTCAATAAAATCCTAGAAAATTTGAGTGGTGTCCCTAAGCCATATTTGGTGTCCACATAAAGTTTCACTTTGATCAAAGGTGATTAAGGACCCCAAATAACTGCAAAACACCTTCTGTCCATATTGAAGTTAGAGAAACTCTACATAGCAAAGTTTGTCTAATGACGTTGAAACTTTGCAGGAGTGGTGAATACCTCAAATGAGGGTTCCACACCAAAAATTGGATTTGTGGGACTAAGTTTTCCCACACTCCCTTTGGAAGGGACAGATCTGGTCAAATGGTGAAGTTTTCAAGTTTACAAAGCAAAACTTGTCCAATGGAGCTGAAACTTGGTGAAACCCCATGTTTTAGCACCAAACCCAAACCTGTTAAGTTGTAGAACCAGTGGTGGGGTGCAACCACCACAAACCACTGTCGAGCACCTTCTGGCAGATGGGTAAAAGCCCCTTTAACCATAGCTAAACCCAACCCCTTTGCTCCAAACTCTCAGATTAGGTGGCCTGTATCAATGCCCAACCCCAGACGACTGGCCCCTCTCTGGTTCAAAGTACAAATGCCAAAATCTCCATTGTAAGGTTCAGCTCAAAGCTGACAACACCTGTTCTCTTGTCTCCCTTGACCAGCCGAAGCTCCCACGGGGCTTCAATGGCTAGCCTCATCCCAGCGAGTGCCCATGACATGCTAGACACGTCCAAAGTACCTCAGAGCGTAGCAGCATGCCATGGCATGTGAAAACTGCGCTCTGGGCGCGCTACAGGGAGCCACCGAGGTGGGGGCGATGACCTTGGCCAATTCCAGCCTCCCCCAATGTGTCCAACCTCTTCCCCGACAACCGCTCTGCATCAAGCGACCATCAGTGCCCCTCCTCTCCCGCGCTAGAGCTTGTGCGACACGTGCCCACGCGCACCAGACTCGGCCAGAGTTGCACGGCCACGGATGCTCGACTCCCCTCTCTCTTCATCTATTGCAGATGGTTCTGGCAGTCCAAAACCACATCCTCATATCATGGTTTCGACCCCAGCTCCTCTCTGCACCCCCATGCAGGCCACGTAAGTCACCAGCGCTCTCAAGTCGGCTCACCGTCGCATGCCTATATATAGCCCTCCCCCTCGCTCAAGCACCCCTCAGACAGCTTTGCCGCAACCACTAGCACCTCCCTAGCCACCTTAGCAAGCCAGCAGAGTCCCGGTGCTCGAGATCGACCGAGGCCTCTCCGCCTCAGAGCTCCGGTCGATCTCCGGCTACACGACGGCTCCTGCGTCCCTTGATCTCAAGGAGATTTCCCCCAACTTTCCCAACCTTATCCGTGCCCCTAGCTACCCCCTCGACCACCTATCGAATCTCCTCCACCGCGGCCACCTCATCCCCGTTGAACCTGAGCCTTTCCGTCGTTGTTCCGACCACCAGCAGGTAGGCGACGACGAGCCGAACCCATTTCTGTCTTTGTTTGGGCCCGAGGACGTCGGCAGCCTCGCCGGCGTGCTCCTCCTCCTCTCCGGACAAAGGTAGGAGACGACCCTGACAGGTGTGTCACAATTGTCGGTGGCCCAACCCCCTCTCCCCTCGCTGCCCGCAGCCGCTGACCGCACGGGCCCGCACGTTAGGTTCAAACTTGACGACACGCGCGCGTGGGTAGGATGTTGGCTGGCCTTTGGGCCTGCCGAGTCCCAGGCCAAGCCAGGCCAGGGGCTTTAGCCCATTTTTTTTGTTAAATTGGATTTTCAAAGATTTTTATAAAAAGATTTAACCAGTGAAAAAAATATAATTTTTCCATTGTTATTCTTCTAAAAATATTGAGTATTTAATAGAACCATTGGTTGAATTTTTGCAGCAACTATCCTGTTTTATAATAATAACAATAATTAAATTGGAATTGTTTTGCTTCTGTTTAGTTGATTTGAAAAATATTCCTTCATCGGAATCAGAGGCAAATATTTTTAAAATAACAACCTAGATTTATGAGAAATAACCAACATTTTTAAAATGACTATGTGATCTGTTTTTGAGTGAGCTATTTCTTATTTATTCTTTTGACGATGATAGAAAATCCGTGTGACGAGGGATATGGAGCGGAAGATTTCGAAGACCCCGGATACCTAGCTGACAAAGGCAAGCAGCCCTTTGACCATGTCTAAGCATATGTTATAGTGGGGACCCCGACTGGTAAGTCGAGATCGCCGTGCCCAGTGATCCCAAGGATCAATGCTCATTGAACACAGATACTGAATAATAGAGTCTTACATCCATACATACCGTTTTATACAATAAATGACCACTTCGGTCGAGTCTTACATACATAGGGCCTTAAAGGCCAAAGCACCAAACAAGACCAATAGCGGATTATTGGTTGAAAGCGTGAACCCATGCCATCAGCCTTAACCTATAGGCATTCTGACTGGGAAGCATCCTAGCTCGCAAGAACGTCACCGAGTTAATATTCACCATATCCTATCTTTCACACCTCGTCAATGAAATAACCAGTGGCAAGCCAATGAGTACTTTGAATGTACTCGCAAACAGCCCATGATACGAACAATGAAAGTGGAGGATAACAGTATCATGCACCTTTAGTGTAACTCATCTGGGTGGAATGATCATGTATGTGCATCAAGCTAAAGAATTACTTTTGAAGAACAGGTTCAGATATCAACATATATGCTAAGGGTTGAACCATCAGGGTTCACCCTATATGCCAAGTCATCGGACTTGGTCATAATGTTATGATTATAACAACACCTTTTTAACACCACACGCACACACACTTACTCACACATACACACTTGGTTTATGCGAAAACGCTGGACGTAGTTTAAGCAGCACCACCCAACTGTCCTTGACCGTGGACACGGCTATTCGAATAGTTTGACAATCTACAGAGGTAGTACGCTGGACCCACGAGAAACGGGAAACTTCCGTGTCATCCACGACTCGCGGTATATCACATATACCCAAGGTAAGTACCCGATCATCATCTTTCCCCTGACGATACTAGACAAAGAGGTCCACTCGATTGGTACCCAGCCCACATGTTGTACGTCTTACGAGCACCGACTCTCGACAGTATCAACCATGCGGGGACCAACGGTGTGCCTGGAACTCATAATAATGGCATAGTCGTCCTACCTGGCACGACCCCATCACGAGAGTGACACCGATCACTCCCGCCACTAGTAATGTGACTCTTTGCTAGCACCGACCAGAGTAATCAACAAAGCCCCGTCCCATAAAGGGGTATCGTGGTCGTACTGGTAAGGTTGGGACGATCGACACACCATAAATCTAATCCCATTTCCGAAACCATACTCACACAAAAATACCGGTGCATCACTTCACCAGAAGTGATCACCAACTCATCATCACCCTCGGGCATTAGTGGCACCCGACGGGGTTTTCATAAATTCTTTATTTAACTCATCAACATGCTTGTGATAATATGCTCTATCTTTACTAGTCAACATGGTATAACATGACCCTCAAGGGGTAGGGTCAAGCTCAATGCAATGATCTGACTCTACTAGTCAACATGACAGTAGCATGATCCTTGTAGATGGTAGGATCAAGCTCATCATGCTCATGCTCCGAGGAGCCATGTGAATAACATCATCAACATGCAAGGGCTTTGAATAAGCTTCCGGTGCCATCACCACAATGATGAACCGGCAACGCGATCACATGCAACGGGAAAATACCAACTATACTAGCATGCAACAATGTTTGTGCTCAAGTCATGGTCAAAGGGCTGCTTGCCTTGCTCATGTAAGTTCTCGGGGTCTTCGAGGTCTTCCGCTCCGTCCCCGAATACTCCGTGTACAGTCAACTAACGTCGGAAACAACTATAGTAAGCCATACATCCAGAAAAATAAAAGTGTTCTATAAATAGAAGTTTTATGTTTCTTGGACCTCTCTGGTCATAAGAAAAATACCCGAAGCTTCTCATAGGAGATTTGAATCATCAAGGATTTTTGAATAGGTGAAAGAAGCAATAGGTGGCCATTGAATAAACCAACATAAATCATTCTGTTAAAAATGAGTGGAGGCACCCATTTAACAGAGAATGATTTTAGAAATATTTAGGAAGTGGTTTCACTGGATTTGGAGATGGTATGAATATTCTAGAGATTTTACAATGAGGAATAAATAGCAATAGGAGCTATTTATTTATTGCAACAGAATTAAGTCACACAAAATTTTTGACCAGAGTCCCAAAAATAGGGACTGATTTTAGAAGGCTCTGGAAGTTTGAATCACTCCATCTGGAGTTGATTTGCATCCTAGGGAATTTTCCAAAGTGGAGTCAAATATGGACAGATCTGGATTTTAAATGTAATGCCACAAAGAGTGGGTAGGGAAAAATGTGCAAAGCACTTATTTCGATAGGCCTGATTTTTAGGATCCTGCAGAAATTTGAATCAATGAAATAGGAGTTAGTATGAATTTATGGGAGATTTTAGAAGTTTAAGAAATATGGAAAAAGATAAAAGGGCTCAACTTCTCGGACTAACTAGCGCCTAGGGCGCTGGATAGGCCTTCGGGCCGGCCCAACAGCTCGGTCTGGCCAGGGAAGAGGCCACGCCGAAGGCGCCTTCTGGGTGTACGCCTTCGCAACAGGGAGGCGAAAAGAAGGGAAACCCGCTTCCACTTAACCGCGCGGGCCCAGCCGATGTTCCGCTTAGAGACGGGCCCCGCTCGCCAGGGCCTTCTTCTTCCTCCCGCTCGGGCAGGGAGGAGCAGAGGAGGAGGGGCAGCCGTGCATGGCCCGGTGCCTCCGGCCAGCTCCAGCCTAGGAGAGGGCACCGGCGACTCGGGGGGCCGCACCACAGCCAGCAGGGGAGCCTCGGGGTAGTTGGCCCACGGCTGCAGGGTAGGGCCGCGATGGTGACCGTGGGGAGCTGCGCCCCGACCACTAGGAGGGGATAGGAAGGAGGGAAAAGGAGTTGCGAGGCCCGGAAGTTGCTCCTGGAGGCGAAGGTGGAGAGGGGAAGGCTGGGGGGGCTTGGATTCGAGCGGATGCCGCCGAGGGAGCTTCGGCCATGGGGTGGAAATGGGGCATGGGAGGAGAAATGAGGGCGCCCGAAGTTTCAAGGGAGAGAGGGGAAACGAGAGAGAGGCAATGAGGGCTCAGGGGAGAGGAGATAGGAGAGGGAAGGGCTGATAGAATTCAAGAGCTCTTTGGAGCTCTCGGTGCATGGTCGCCACGCATGCCTGAGGGGTCTTGGAGGCTAGCTGATGGCAGGGGTTGGTTTGAACGGTCAAGGGGAGCCTCTGAGACACGTTGGGCACACTGGCTCGGCTTGGTGTGGTCTGGAGGAAGGAGACAAGACGCAGAGCGCCCATACTACAGGCCAGAGTGGTGGTCACCACGGCATTCCGTGTCTACATGGTGCCAATGGCCAGTCCAACATGTCTAGCACGTAAGACTTACCTGCAGCAAGGGAAATCTGGAGTTTGGCAACTAGCAGAGTCGGTTTGAACTAGTTTTGACTGTTGTGAACATTTCAGCAGGAAACTAGGGGCTGATACAAATGGTTTCACACGCAGAGAGGGGAGGTGAAACCATGTCCTAGAGCATCTATTATGGAAGGACTACACGTCTACAAAAATTGAGCTCAAGAAAAGAAGTGTAGCTAGCACTTGCTGTACAAAGCTACTTTTCAGCCAGAAATGAACTTGAGGAGGTGCTGCTCATTTTCTCCCTAATTTGAGGACTTGTAGTACAAACCTCATCTCAGGGGTTTGAAAGTTTAATTCAAAGAAAAGCTTTTTGGTGAAAATATTATTTGGTAAAAATAGATATTTGTCCTAAACACATGGAATGATCATTAGGCAGGAGGTCATGGAGTGAGAATGTGATTAGGTTAGTGACAGGATCTACTAGGTATCAAACACAATCATGCAAACAAGCAAGGCAGACAATAGTCACTTCAAGCATCACAAGTATTTCACAAAAATTTTAATTGGTCCTAAATTTTGAAATAAGTTAATTAGTCAGGAAAGCCAAAACTGGGGTGTTACAGACCTTACCCTCTTAAGAAAATCTCGTCCCCGAGATTTCTAGGCTAGGGGTTGGTGAGATACAAAATCTTGAGTCGGAGGTAGTCTTCATGTCCCCATGTTGTTGTGGTGGCCTTGAGGTGCTTGATGATACAACTTCGATTGTCCGCACGCCCTTGAATGATCGTGAGTGGGACCTGGCAATAAGTTAGGCTTGACCGAGGTCAAGGGCTTGGTAAGCTAAGTCCGTGCAAGGTTCTGGCTTGCGAGTGTACTCCAAGGTCAGAATACGTGGCAAGAGGGGTTGTCTAGGATCTGGTCCTGGGATTTCGCATGCCGGTTAGTGACATCAAGATGTCTCGTGTTAGAATGCACTGTCAAAGTCTACGCATGTCTTCCCGCTTACGGGGAAGTCCTTGACTTCCTTTCGGCAGTCAAGCTATGGTCGCAATTAGTTTTCGAAGGCTTCTCGTGGAAGGGTCCGGGCTGGGTCTCACCTATGAGTCTAAGCTCGGAGGCTCAGGTCCCGAACAGGTCCTGCCATCTTGGGAGTTGCGAGGGTTTCTGGATAAGCTGGCTACCCAAGAGTATAGACCAGTCATCCATTCCCAAGGTCTGCGACTCGGCAAGCAGAAATCACCTTTAGCAGGTTTCCACCACGACTCACTAGTACTCTCGTCCTTGATTTGGACCAAGGAGAGGTCGTCTGATTCTTTCGCTTGTCCAAGGGCTTCGTCATCTTGAATCGTCGAGGTTTCTTGACGTTGTTGATGTGGTCGGTACGCGGTCGGTGGTTGACTTATGTTGCTTCATCATCGTTGTCGTGGCTTCCTCGTCACGGCGGTTCTTTGTCTTGAGTTGAGTAGGATAGACTTTCGTCGTCTTGGGATAGCTTCGAGAAGTCCACGTTCTCGAGATATAACGGTACCCTCGAGAGGTATAACAATAGGCGTTCCTGGGGTTCGTCCAAACCGGACTAAGGTGTTCTTCCTCTTACTGGGTGAGTAAGGATGTCATCAGTGAGGATGACATCATACCTTCCCCAAGCACGATATAAGCACGGTGCTCGTGGGTCAGGCGAGGAGAACGGGGACTTGCTATGGGCGGGTACTGGCCACATTTGAACGACTTAGAGTCGTCTTCTATGGTCGTAGTCCATCCATGTTGTGGCTCAGCGAAGCTTTAGGGACTTAAGGAACTTAGGATGTGGGTGAACAGTTATTATCTTATCTCTAAGCAGATCCCTTAAATGCCAATAGTTCGACCGCTAACTTGAGACAACATCACCTCATCTCATCAAGGATGTCATCCTACATGGGTCAACTCCACACCGCTCAAGCTAGTCAACTCTGGGTTGAGGGAAGAACTAAACCCAAACACTTACAAGTATGGCGTAGCCCCAACTGTACATGCATTACTATGCAAGGACCTTGGGGAGACATATAGCTACCACGATTGAATCTGAGGCACAACAAATCCAATTGTCCACCTGTGTCATCCAATGGACAGGGTACTACACTACTATATTAAGGAAACACGTAGTAGACCAATCCAATATTTTGTTTCCTTCCTATGAATCCGATCAAGTGATTCATCAATCTGGTCAATCATTACTAGACCTATCACTCTTACAAATCCAACACGGATAGGGGTTCTACACAATCTCTTAGAGTCCTCATACTTCACATAATACTGCAAGAATTACGTCGTAGTATATCCACCAACTTACATAATCATGGCCATCTAATCTCCAAGGCCAAACAACATAGGTTGTAAATCTATTTGATAACTCCAAGTATACGTACTCTATATCCACCGAGAAACATGGTATCATGATCGAGATTAACGAGCTAAATGCAATTTACTCCGAACCATGTGGTCTTTGCCATCCTCAATACTCTATTAAGATTACCTATTTAAATCCAAGACTCAATCCAACAAGAAGTCTACTTGATACTCCAAGTCATTATGGTAATTATCTCCAAACCATGCCAACTACTTGCTAAAGTCATGTATACCACCAAGAATAATGTTTGCGATCATAATCATCCTACTAAATCCAATCTTACTCCAGATTATGAAGATTATGCTAATACCAACTTATTCCACCAAGTTTACTTACCTTTATAAGGGTCTCATGATCCACCAAAATAGTCTAGCTATATCCTCAAGACACATATCATCATCACCATGACAGTCTTAGTCTAATGCTCTCATATCGGAGATCGGTCTTCTTATGGCATCAAGGTTACAGTGCTAGCTTGAGATGGAAGGATACTTGTTCACGGTGATCACTTGTTCCACAAGGAACCCGGGGCTTAGCGGGTTTTATCGGGGACCTACACGAGTTCTGGCAAGTCCGTGTACTAGACACGTGAGCAGAAAATTTGAGCCGGAAAGGCTTGTGGAGGTTATTCTGGTCTAGTGTGGTTTTCCAATATCGAGGGGAAAACACACTCCTACGGGTTGCGTGTGGTTAAACGTAGCACAGTCAGTGTCTTCAGCATCAGCCGTCCTCCGAAGCGGATCCTTAGCGCATCTTGCCTTGTCGTCTTCAGTTGTCGAGAGGGGTGTGAGAGAGAGAGCACCAAGGGGAATGTCTAAGGGTCTTAGCGCAATCGAACACGCGTTGAAAAATCAACTCAAACAAGTGCTAAAATTATTTTGAACATCAAAATAAGACAAGTGATATAACCGCACGCTTGTTGCCTAAGCAAAAGCGCGACTCATATCAAAGCACAAACAACAAAAACAAACAACACACCACATGGTCCATCCGAACCATTTCACGGACTCGACTTCGCATAGGGAATTCATGACTCATCCTATCCTAGGTTCTGGGACTCGACAGTCGTGCTTGCTTCTTGCTCCGGAGAGGAGTCCGCTAAGTATTCTAGACCTTCTCAGGGTGTTGTCACGCCTCTTGTTGTCACTTGCTGAAGCAATTTGCTTGAGTTGTAGAGAACTCTTGTTGTCTTCTCGTCTGGAAAGTTGCTGACGAAGGTGCTTCTTCATAGTTGTCACTGACAGGGTCTTCTGTTGTCTTCATGATCTTGTCATTGTCTTCTTGTCTTCAGAGGCTTCGAGGGTCTCAAGTGGACACCTTCATGCACCGATATTTGCATGACGTGATAGAGTTCTGATCTGTCAATCATACTAATTGCGATATCGACACCTAGAGCGGGGGATGAAGAGAACTGTTTTCCTGCTCACTAAGGTGAGGCGGACCAAATGGCGAGGTTCTCACCCACCGGTGGTGGTCGACACAATTACTTATAACTGACAGGGTCGCTCTACTAGTGATGCAGATCAAGGTTGGCATATATTATTTCTAGATTATCGTAGGCGGAAGTGGCATCACTCTAGAGTAGTGCCCGGGGTTTCACCATCTTCTAAGCCTCGATGTCCTCGTTCCTCTTAGAGGTACTTCTGTTGGTGTCGTCCGGTCGTAGAGTTGTATTCTCTGTCCTTCAGCACAGGTGTTTGCATGGAAAGGTTACTTCCTTCCGGGCTGCCCACGAGGATTTCAATTTATGCCGTGGTCAGAAGGGCATATGGTTCTAGCGACCATTAGCAAGTTTTGAAAAAGTAGACAAGGAGTGTCAAGAAAATAAGAGTGGAAGGCTAGAGCATAACCTTCAATTTCTTTGAAGTTTTAGGAGAGTTGAGAAAATATATAAGTTTTGTAAGTATTTTGAAGGGTCCGGAAAGCAGTTTTATCCTAACTAACATCCATGCTAATTAAGGGCTTCCTACAGTCAGGATGGCTCTGATAGCAGCTCTGTGGGGACCCCGACTGGTAAGTCGAGATCGCCGTGCCCAGTGATCCCAAGGATCAATGCTCACTGAACACAGATACTGAATAATAGAGTCTTACATCCATACATACCGTTTGATACAATAAATGACCACTACGATCGAGTCTTACATACATAGGGCCTTAAAGGCCAAAGCACCAAACTAGACCAATAGCGGATTATTGGTTGAAAGCGTGCACCCATGCCATCAGCCTTAACCTATAGGAATTCAGAATGGGAAGCGTCCTAGCTCGCAAGAACGTCATCGAGTTATTCTTCACCATATCCTGTCTTTCACACCTGGTCAATGAAATAACCAGTGGCAAGCCAATGAGTACTTTGAATGTACTCGCAAACAGCCCATGATACGAACAATGAAAGTGGAGGATAACAATATCATTCATCTTTAGTGTAACTCATCTGGGTGGAATGATCATGTATGTGCATCAAGCTAAAGAATTACTTTTGAAGAACAGGTTCAGATATCAACATATATGCTAAGGGTTGAACCATCCGGGTTCACCCTATATGCCAAGTCATCGGACTTGTCATAACCTCGATGTATCAATGAGGGCTAAACCATCCGGGTGTACCCTATATGCCAAGTCACCAAACTTGGTCATAATGTTATGATTATAACAACACCTTTTTAACACCACACACACACACACACTTACTCACACTTACACACTTGGTTTATGCGGAAACGCTGGACATAGTTTAAGCAACACCACCCAACTGTCCTTGACCGTGGACACGGCTATTCGAATAGTTTGACACTCTGCAGAGGTAGTACGCTGGACCGACAAGAAACGGGAAGCTTCCGTGTCATCCACGACTCGCGGTATATCACATATACCCGAGGTAAGTACCTGATCATCATCTTTCCCCTGACGATACTAGACAAAGAGGTCCACTCGATTGGTACCCAGCTCACATGTTGTACGTATTATGAGCACCGACTCTGGACAGTATCAACCATGCGGGGACCAACGGTGTGCGTGGAACTCATAATAATGGCATAGTCGTCCTGCCTGGCACGACTCCATCACGAGAGTGACACCGATCACTCCCGCCACTAGTAATGTGGCTCTTTGCTAGCACCGACCAGAGTAATCAACAAAGCCCCATCCCATAAAGGGGTATTGTGGTCGTACTGGTAAGGTTGGGACGGTCGACACATCATAAATTTAATCCCATTTCCGAAACCATACTCACACAAAAACACCGGTGCATCACTTCACCAAAAGTGATCACTAACTCATCATCACCCTCGGGCATTAGTGGCACCCGACGGGGTTTTCATAAATTCTTTATTTAACTCATCAACATGCTTGTGATAATATGCTCTATCTTTACTTGTCAACATGGTATAACATGACCCTCAAGGGGTAGGGTCAAGCTCAATGCAATGATCTAACTCTACTAGTCAACATGACAGTAGCATGATCCTCGTAGATGGTAAGATCAAGCTCATCATGCTCATGCTCCCAGGAGCCATCTGAATAACATCATCAACATGCAAGGGCTTTGAAGAAGCCTCCGGTGCCATCACCACAATGATGAACCGACAACGTGGTCACATGCAACGGGAAAATACCAACTATACTAGCATGCAACAATGTTTGTGCTCAAGTAATGGTCAAAGGGCTGCTTGCCTTGCTCATGGAAGTTCTCGGGGTCTTTGAGGTCTTCCGCTCCGTCCCCGAATACTCCGTGTACCGTCAACTAACGTCGAAAGCAACTATAGTAAGCTATACATCCGGCAGAATAGAAGTCTTCTATAAATAGAAGTTTTATTTTTCTTGGACCACTCTGGTCATAAGAAAAATACCTGAAGCTTCTCACAGGAGATTTGAATCATCAAGGATTTTTGAATAGGTGAAAGGAGCAATAGGTGGCCATTAAATAAGCCAACAGAAATCATTCTGTTAAAAATGAGTGGAGGCACTCATTTAACGGAGAATGATTTTAGAAATATTTAGGAAGTGGTTTCACTGGATTTGGAGATGGTATGAATATTCTAGAGATTTTACAATGAGGAATAAATGGAAATAGGAGCTATTTATTTATTGCAAAAGAATTAAGTCACACAAAAATGTTGACCAGAGTCCCAAAAATAGGGAGTGATTTTAGAAGGCTCTGGAAGTTTGAATCACTCCATTTGGAGTTGGTTTGCATCCTAGGGAAATTTCCAAAGTGGAGTCAAATATGGACAGATCTGGATTTT
The DNA here is from genome assembly GCF_904849725.1 of Hordeum vulgare subsp. vulgare. Lineage (NCBI taxonomy): Eukaryota > Viridiplantae > Streptophyta > Magnoliopsida > Poales > Poaceae > Hordeum > Hordeum vulgare. The sequence continues at coordinate 363,130,127 of NC_058524.1, read as the reverse complement.
AAATGAAATGCCACAGAGAGTGGGTAGGGAAAAATATGCAAAGCCCTTATTTGGATAGGCCTAATTTTTAGGATCCTGCAGAAATTTGAATGAATGAAATAGGAGTTAGTATGAATTTATGGGAGATTTCAGAAGTTTAAGAAATATGGAAAAAGATAAAAGGGCTCAGCTTCTCGGACTAACTAGCACCTAGGGCGCTGGATAAGCCTTCGGGCCGGCGCAGCAGCTCGGTCTGGCCAGGGAAGAGGCCACGCCGAAGGCGCCTTCTGGGTGTACGCCTTCGCAATGGGGAGACGAAAAGAAGGGAAACCCGCTTCCACTTAACCGCGTGGGCCCAGCCGATGTTCCGCTTACAGGCGGGCCCCGCTCGCCAGGGCCTTCTTCTTCCTCCCGCTCGGGCAGGGAGGAGCAGAGGAGGAGGGGCAGCCACACATGGCCCAGTGCCTCCGGCCAGCTCCGGCCTAGGCGAGCGCACTGGCGGCTCGGGGGGCGCACCGCAGCCAGCGCCCACGCCTGGTGCCAGCAGGGGAGCCTCGGGGCAGTTGGCCCACGGCCGCAGGGGAGGGCCCGGATGGTGACCGTGGGGAGCTGCGCCCGAACCATCTGGAGGGGATAGGAAGGATGGAAAAGGAGTTGCGAGGCCCGGAGGTTGCTCGTGGAGGCGCAAGGTGGATAGGGGAAGGCTGGGGGGCTTGGATTCGAGCGGATGTTGCCGAGGGAGCTTCGGCCATGGGGTGGAAATGGGGCATGGGAGGAGAAATGAGGGCGCCCGAAGGTTCAAGGGAGAGAGGGGAAACGAGAGAGAGGCAATGAGGGCTCAGGGGAGAGGAGATAGGAGAGGGAAGGGCCGAGAGAATTCAAGAGCTCTCTGGAGCTCTCGGTGCATGGTCGCCACGCATGCCTGAGGGGTCTTGGAGGCAAGCTGATGGCGGGGGATGGTTTGAACGGTCAAGGGGAGCCTCTAAGACACGCTGGGGCACACTGGCTCGGCTTGGTATGGTCTGGAGGAAGGAGACAAGACGCAGAGCACCCATACGACAGGCCAGAGTGGTGGTCACCACGGCATTCCGTGTCTACATGGTCCCAATGGCCAGTCCAACATGTCTAGCACGTAAGACATACCTGCAGCAAGGGAACTCTGGAGTTTGGCAACTAGCAGAGTCGGTTTGAACTAGTTTTGACTGTTGTGAACATTTCAGCAGGAAACGAGGGTTGATACAAATGGTTTCACAGGCAGAGAGGGGAGGTGAAACCATGTCTTAGAGCATCTAGTATGGAAGGACTACACGTTTGCAAAAATTGAGCTCAAGAAAAGAAGTGTAGCTAGCACTTGCTGTACAAAGCTACTTTTCAGCCAGAAATGAACTTGAGGAGGTGCTGCTCATTTCTCCACATGAGCATGCCATATCTTGGTTCTAAATGAAGCCTTGGCATATATTAGATGCTCTGGAAAGAGTTGGGGTGATAGCTTAAGCAGAAGAATGGGAAGAAGGGTAAAACAGTGCTGCCAAGGGTGAAAATGAGAGAAACTTACAAAGGGTCCTTCCCGAATAATTGACCAGTGGCCATGGGAAAGTTACTGGAGGTAAAATATGACTATGTGAGGTTGTGGTAGAAAGTTGAGCTCAAGGAATAAAGTGGAAGGGGCAAATGAAACCAAATTAGTGAGTGCACGCAAGGTGTTTGATCTGTGGTTGGGCTACCAGATGAATTCCAATGGCTATGAAACTTAACAGGATCAAATAATAGATGACAATAGGCTTGCACACCAAATTTGGGATTTGGTGGAGAAGTTTTCAAATTTGGGATTTGAAAAACCCTAGAAAGGGGCAGAAATGGGTTTCTGCTTAGAACCCTATTCAAATAAATTCCCACAAATCCAATATTTGGTGTAGGGGCATTATTTGAGCATTAAGGCATGCAAAAATCCAATATTTGGTGTAGGGGTATTATTTGAGCATTATCGAAAGTTTGAGGATAATTGGAGAATCTTTATAATGTAAAGTTTACCAAAGTCATAAATCAACAGGGAGGATTTTGAGGGTCTTAGGACAAGTTCCTCTATTCTCCTTGGTGTACCACTTGGAGTGGACGCCTCATTGGAGTACTGGAACATGTCCACCAAATTTGAGCACAATTGGAGACACTTCACAATGTAGAGTTGCTCAAATTTGATTCTAGACAGATAGGGTTTTGGAGTGATTGGGGGAGTCAAATCAACTTGGATTGAAATGAAACTTGGCAAGATCATAAAGAATATCATAGATGAGATGCTAGAATTTTACTGGAATTTATTGAGAATATTTCTTATAGAAATATTCCAAAAGCTTGAAATAGGCAGGAATGGTTTTGGAGGGGTTTGCCCAATATTTTGAACATGACCATGTGTTGAAACTCATAAATATGGAATAAATATAGCCACTGAGTTTCCCTAAATTTTCTTAAATATTTTGAAGGCAATAAAAATAAATTTCCTTCATAGGAGACCATTTCTGGCCTCACAGAAGGGCTTTTAAATAAAATAATAAAATAACTTTTAAAATAATAATATGATTATTTTTGGAAGACATTTTGATAATAGGTGTTAAATGAAAGTATTGGTGCAAAAGAAATTCCCTAATATGAGGACTTGTAGTACAAACCTCATCTTAGGGGTTTGAAAGTTTAATTCAAAGAAAAGCTTTTTGGTGAAAATATTATTTTGTAAAAATAGACATTTGTCCTAAACACATGGCATGATCATTTGGCAGGAGGTCATGGAGTGAGAAGGTGATTAGGAGAGGCACAAGATCTACTAGGTATCAAACACAATCATGGAAACAAGCAAGGCAAACAATAGTCACTTCAAGCATCACAAGTATTTCACAAAAAAATTAATTGGTCCTAAATTTCGAAATAAGTTAATTAGTCAGGAAAGCCAAAACTGGGGTGTTACAGTTATGATGCATGCTAGTGTAGCAAATATTTCCGTTGCATATGATAATGAGTACCGGTAAATCATTGATGTGATGTTACCGATGGCTCCTCCGGAGCACATGCATTAAGCTTAATCCTACCACCTATGAGGGTCATGCAAGTATCATGTTGGCAAGTAAAACTAGAGTAATAGTAGCATGAGCATGTTGTTGGTATAAATCAAAGATTTATGAAAACTCCATCGGGTGATGATGAGTTAGGTGGCCACTTTTGGTGAAGTCGTGCATCGGGTATTTGTGTGAGTATGGTTTCGGAAATGGGATTAGATTTATGATGTGTCGACCGTCGCAACCTTACATGTACGACCACGTTACCCCTTATGGGACGTGGCTGTGTTGATTACTCTGGTTGGTGCTAGCAAAGAGCCACATTACTAGTGGTGGGAGTGATGTGTGGTCACTCTCGTGATGGGGTCGTGCCAGGTAGGGAGACTATGTCGTTTTTACGTGTTCAAGGCACACCGTTAGTCCCACTACTATGGAAAACCCTAGTGTATCACTACTCTGGAAATATGTGTATCAGTAGCGCTGGGTCGAGCGCTACTGCTATCGTGATACAGCTAAATCCTAGTAGTAGTGCAGGTATGGGCAACACTACTGGTAAGTAGTATTATGAGTAGCGCTTGCTGGCCCAGCGCTGCTGCTAACTATAGTAGTAGAGTTTGCCCCTATAAAGCGCTGCTGCTAAGCAACGCTACTAGTAAGTAGTTACCAACACTACTGCTAAATTTTGCTGCTTTCACAGCTTTATACCCTCTACGTATTTCTGATGTATTTATACAGATTCTATACAATAGTTTCATCACATCATATTAAACATACACCATTCTCACATATCATAGACATACAATAGTCTCGTCATACCATCATCATCATCATCATCATCATTCAACACAAAATATCATCACATAATCTCGAAAATAGCGATACATAAGTGCAATCATGTCAAGTCTCGAATAAGTGCAACTGCATGGTCATGCCACACCCACAAGCTTCACCATCTCTATCTACAACATGATGTACAAGAGAAGAGCAATCAACATGAGGAAGAGCGTGACTATGTAGTACCGACGGTCCCGCCCCTGCTCATGCTGGAGTGTCGACCTGAAGTAACTACTTTCCACGTTGGCTCTAGTGTCGAACCCTCTGTGGGTAGCAAACGTGGACCTGTGAACCTGGTCCTGAGCGGCTGGCGAGTGGTTGTAGACTCCTGGAACCCTCCCAACGTACACGACGTAGTAGTGCCTCGCCATCTCTGATCTAGGTACCTGCATCGTGAGTTGTTGATTTGAATGATAATATGCAACATAATGTACTCAAGAAAACAAAGAGGCATGATTAGCAAAATGAAAGCAACCAATAGTAAACGTAAATGACGAAATTACTCATACACAAACTAATTAACTAGAACAATCTACGCTAGTTCAGGACCACGGTTTAGTTACATCACATGGTTTCAAAGTTTTGCCAAAGTTACATCACATTGTCATTGACAATCAGTCGTTCAGGTCCTCGTCCCAATCTTCATAGTCAACGAGGATGCACCCGAGCTTCGTGAAAGTGTTCATGTCCAGACGCTGAGCGACTAGCAGTGCTCAGACATCAAGCCGCGTGATTGACCATTGTAGAACATCCCCGTTGGTTCGAGGACTTGCTTCACGATCACTTGGGCTAGTTCACACTGTACGTCATCAAACTCAGCTCGGATTCGATGGTCCGATGTCGTTCCTATGCTTGTGGCCTAGCTGAAAATCTGGGCATCATCGGTAGTAGCTGACATGCGAAGGCGGTTATTATCCCTTCTGAACTCAATCAGGAGATGCATGATGTAGAATCCATCAGTCGTATTGTTGTTCGGTTGCTGGATACAGCATAAGTCGGTCTTATGGACGAAAGCCGATCCTTTATTCCTGGTCTTTTTCACCTGGATATATCCACCAGTCAGGCTACAGGTCCACATGGCAGAGTCGAGAACACTCTTTACGTGCGTGTAATCCTTTTGCTTGAGGTTCTTCGACAAGTCCAAGTAGATAGCATGGGAGTATTCCGGGTACAGAACGATGAGGACGGCGCCGCCCCCGCTATGCAAATTAAGTACACCTCAAATTAGCCTCCATGCTTGCGAAGGAATGAAACATGTACGAAAGGATATGCACGGATGACTTACGAGGGATGATAAGGCAGGAGAATTGCTTCCTTGTCCTTATTAGCGATCATGAAATCACCGAGGTACTTGCTCGCATAGGCACGGTGCTCTTTGCAAACTCCCAAGAAGTCCTCGTGCATATAGTATGGGTCCGCGACGTAGATATATTTGCATCTCTCCATATTGATGATGGAGTTGAGATACATCGCATACATGCGGATGAATTGGAAATCCAGCTTGGTCATGTGGAACATGTTGTAGATGTAGTCAAATTGCAGGTGGAACTGATTCGCGGGCCAGGTATTGACGTACATCTTCCCAGCCGGCACATGAGCCGCATAAAACGGGTATCCTGGATGTTTCGCGCCGTGAAGGTTTTTCTCTCTAGCCATCACATATTCATGGAGTTTCTTTAGATCATTGTTCAGTATGTGATCTAGCGCTTTGGCAGGTAGGATCGGTGTGCCGGCGATGTGGACACGCGGCTTACCTTCGACAGGTATTCTGTCTACCTCCAGGGGTTTCATAGGCGGCTGGCTGCTTGAAGCACCTATGGCGCCTTTAGGTCTCTTGGTCGCTCTCTTCCTTTGCTTATTGGGGGGTAGTAGTAGTGATCCGACCATACCTTCCCTAACCACCACCCCAAGTGTCCTCGGGCTAAACAGTGGACGTGCCTCGGGGGGTTGCTGGGTAGAGGCGGCATCTGGAGGCATCTCCTGCGAGGATGGCTTGAAGAGAGACTTTTTGCATTCCACCTTAGGACGTTCCGGCTCCGGCAGATCAGGCAGCATCAAGTCATCATCTCCACGGTCATAGCGTGAGTCTTCGGCATCCTAAGCCATCAATCCAACATAGGCGGTATTGAAATACCGGTTCGGGTCCTCATCATCATCCTCCATGTCATCATCAACATTTGCTTCTTCGACAGCGGGGCGACATGACTTGGCACCAATGGAGGCTCTCCCTCACGCCGTACGCTACCATCATCCGCCACGACAGGTGCAGGTAATTTGGTAGGTGGGGTGGTGTTCATACCTTCTTGAGAACTTGGCTTTGGCATGATACTCGGCTCCTCGAGACGAATCAGGGACTTCGGCCAAGTCAAGAACCAGTTCTTGTATCCGCCAATAAGCATAGGGGTCTCGTCGTCACCGGCTGGTATCGAAGGAGGCAAATCCTCGAAGGCCGCTAAGACACTAGCCACGTTAACCTTGAAGACGCCATCGGGCATCTGTCGGTTGTGGAACATGCGGTCCTTCGGCTTCACGATGGTTGCCTTTCCCACAACCATCTTCTGGCCCTTGATGTCGTAGAGTAGGGTGCACGGGGTGTCGTCGGCCTATACAAAGGAGACATGTCTGCGACATCAAACATCTGAAAGGCAACTGAAACAGAAGACTATAGACATGCTGGTGAAAAGGGTATGATGCGTAATTATCATGAGGGCGTTGAGCTTAGCCAGCGAGGAAGGCCCGCCGAGCACGCCAGAGACGGAGGTCGGGCTGCTATGAACAGGAACGGGACCTTTTGCGGTTGCTTAGGTAGGTGTTGGTGCTTTGGTGTTCGCCGAGTTGCTCGTGCCAAAGCTGGGAATTGGGTAGTCCTCCGGCCGTGCATTTGGATTGCTCTTGGACCAACTGAAAATTGCCGGAATCAATCTGGCCACTGGGTTAGTGACCAACCCACTTACTACGTCGACCAATTCTTCGTTGGTCTCAGCTTTGGTCTTATTGACCGCAATCGCGACCATCTCATCGATGCTCTCCTGAGTGACGACCAACCGTGTCTTCCTTCTATCCTCTGGCGCATCGGGGTAGCACATCTTCCATGAGGCGCCATCTCCGATTGCGTGCACACGTCCATAGGACGGCGGCTTGTCGACCAGGACCTTTTTCAGTATGTTCAGAGCCCGGTTGAATGGCGTGTCCAACTTGGGCCTCGCCGACGACTATGACGACTCGTTGCTTTCGGCAACCTTTTGGTGCTGCTCTTTCTACAAAAGGAACGTGGATGGTTTACTAATGTGACAAAACTTGCAGTCAAATTGATTGGAAGCTAATATGATAATGTGGTAATATAACAATTATCTGAAGTCTCATGAACTCCCTCGGGTTCGGGTCCGCGTAGAAGACCTTTTTGACTTTGTCCAACTTGTACCGGGTCGTGATCCAGTCATGCTCCAACGGGTCGGTGAACTCCGCCAAGGGGTCTGAGATCCCGAGACTTTCACGTTCGGTGTCCTCCTTGGCCCATATGTGCCTCTTCCCCTTGTAACCACGGCTTCCGAGCTGGTGGGGAGGCGTGTTCCTGGCCTGGAGCGCCTTTATTTTCGCCGACTTTGCCTTGACCTCTTCTTTTTCGCAATTCAAAAGGAATTTTGCAAAGTCCTCGTCCGTTATAGTCGGATTATCAGCATGAATCTTGGACAACGGTTCATTCTTCCCAACCGCTTTTTTCACCCGAACTTTCCAGGAGGACAAGTCGTTGGTGAACGTCACCATCATCTTCTCATTTATCTTTGTCATGGCGGGGTCGTTCCACGGGTCTTCATATTCCTTTTCATTCCGGCCGGGGAACATGAACCTATTGTGCAACTTCTTTAGGAGCATGTGCTCCATATGTGGTATCTACTTCAACCTCTCAATGTTGATGTTGGCAATTTCCCTGAGGATGCATCCAAGTTGATTGGCCCAGCACTTGGGCGCTTCCTCCGGCGTTGTTGGCTCTAACATCAAGGGGTGAATCTCCATGACCACAATTTGTCTGATGCCAAGCTCGTTTGGTTTTTGTGTCCACAATTTGTCAGGATTGAGACCACTGCCACCACCATGCAACCCGATCTGGTGTTCGTCCAGGTATTCAAAAAAGTGATTTGCTGCCTCCACGGGGTCTGCGGAGTGAGCCGAACCACCCACTACTTCGGCGTCGGTAGACATGTTTCCTATGAAACAATTGTAAATAAAAGATATAATGAAGAGAAAAAAGGGGCCTATATTTGGTCGGAATGTTGATTCATTCCCCTTCCAGCAAATCCGGGTACTCCATATGTCCTAGTCTCTAGCACAAGTCATGCCGAAAATTTCAGCATGACCTTTGCTTAAAAGAGGACATATGGAGTGCATGAAACTTGCCGGAACGGAAATGAATCAACATTTCGGCAAAACATAGGCCACTCGGATACCATGAGGATAATAAATGGAATTCTCTTGACACTATCACAAGATTAATTATACAAATACAAACACTATCTACACTAGTTCAAAACACTATCTACACTAGTTCAAAACACTATCTACACTAGTTCGAAACACTATCTACATTAGTTAAAAAAATCCATCAAGCACTATCTACACTAGTTCCATCCAGCACTATCTAAACTAGATAAAAAAATCACTAGTTAAAAAATTTCCATCAAACACTATCTACACATCAACCATATACATGCATACCAAAGCAAAACATTTCAAGTTTAGCATGCTTTGGACCTTACCGGGGGGAGGGGGTGGGGGTGCTACTAGCTACACCTATAGGGATTTCCTTGGCAAATACGCAAAGGATTCCCCCGCGGCCTTGGAGCCTTGCGTTGGTGTTCCCTTGAAGAGGAAAGGGTGATGTAGCACAGCGGCGGTAAGTATTTCCCTCAGTTTGAGAACCAAGGTATCAATCCAGTAGGAGGATCGCGTCAAGTCACAAGTACCTGCACAAACACAAAGAGCTTGCAACCAACGCTATGAAGGGGTTGTCAATCCATTATAGATTGTTTGCAAAGTGAGAACTGAAAGCAAAAAGTAAACAAAGCGAAGTATAAGTAAAAGCGGAGATGATAGTTGTGAATAGACCCGGGGGCCGTAGTGTGCACTAGTGGCTTCTCTCATGAAAGCAAGTAAACGTTGGGTGAACGAATTACTGTCGAGCAATTGATAGAACCGCGCAAAGTCATGACGTTATCTATGGAAATGATCATACATATAAGCATCACGTCCAAAACAAGTAGACCCATACTTTCTGCATCTACTACTATTACTCCACACGTCTACTGCTATCCAACATGCATCTAGTGTATTGAGTTCATAAGAACAGAGTAACGCCTTAAGCAAGATGACATGATGTAGATGGACAATCTCAAATCTATGAAGAAAGCCCATCTTGTTACCCTTGATGGCAACAACATGATGCGTGCCTTGCTGCCCCTTCTGTCACTAGGAAAGGTCACCGCACGGTATGAACCCAAAACCAAGCACTTCTCCCATTGCAAGAATCATAGATCTAGTTGGACAAACAAAACCAAAGACTCGGAGAGACTTACAAGGATATCAAATCATGCATATAAGAAATCAGCAAAGACTCAAATATAATTCATAGATAATCTGATCACAAATCCACAATTCATCGGATCTCGACAAACACACCGCCAGAGAGGATTACATTGGATAGATCTCCATGAAGATCATGGAGAACTTTGTATTGAAGATCCAAGAGAGAGAAGAAGCCATCTAGCTACTAACTACGGACCCGTAGGTCTGAAGTGGACTACTCACGAGTCATTGGAGAGGCAATGATGTTGATGTAGAAGCCCTGCAGCTCCAAAGTCCCCTCCGGCAGGGCATCGGGAAGGGTCTCCAGATGAGATCTCGCGGAAACGGAAGCTTGCGGCGGTGGAAAAGTGGTTTCGTGGACGCTCTGATTTTTCTAGGATTTTAGGGAATAAATAGGACAAAGAGCTAGGGCAGGGGAGCTCCAGGGATCCCACAAGCCTGGTGGCCGTGGGCCCCCCTGGACGCGGCTAAAGGGCTTGTGGGCTCCCTGTGGGCCTCTTGCCTTGGCCCTCAAGTCCCCCAATCTTCTTCTGTTCTGGAAAAAATTATTTCTGGGATTTTATTCCGTTTGGACTCGTTCCAAATCAGATATGAAAAGAGACAAAAACACAGAAGAAGTGAATTAATAAGTTAGTCCCAAAAAAGATATAAAAGGTATACAAAACATCCAAAGTTGACAAGATAACAACATGAAACCATCAAAAATTATAGATATGTTTGAGACGTATCAGGGGGTCGGGTACGTGCTGCCGAAGAGCACCTTACAGGGGGGGTCGGGTACCTGCTACCGAAGAGCACTGTCAGAGAGAGAGAGAGAAGGTGGGGGGGGTCGGGTACTTGCAGGGGCCTCACCTCAACCCTAGTCGACAAGGAGGGGCGGCGGCGCCGATGGGAGAGCTCAGGGCGGCGATGGTGACGTTGGGTGGAGTTAGGCCGGCGGCGCGGGGAGGAGTCAGGGGCGGCACGGGGAGGAGTCAGGGCGGCGCGGGGAGGAGTCACGGGCGGCGCTGGGTGGACATGGGCGGCGGGGAGGAACTGGGGAAAAAACAGGGGCGGCAGGGAGGAATTGGGGGCTTAGCGCGAGCGGCGGTTAGCTCAAACTAGCGGTAGCGCTTTTTTAGTTCCAGCGCTACTGCTAACGTTATTTTCTTTATTACTTTCTTTTTATTATTTTTCTTTATTACTTTCTTTTTATTTTGTTTCTTTATTACTTTCTTTTTATTATGTTTCTTTATTAATTTCTTTTTATTATTTTTCTTTATTACTTTGTTTTTATTAATTTTCTTTTCTTTTTATTATTTTTCTTTCGTTTTCTATTTACTTTTCTTTTATTTTTATTAAAAAAAATTCTCAAGACGACGACGGCGTCTCCCTCTCTCCCAATGCGCGAATATCACCGGAACCATGCATGTGGTAACATATCATTTGACCGATAATGGTTACTTAAGTGCGTACACAAAATAGATACAAATATATAAATGTAGGTTTCTCATCAACTGCGTCAACGATGTTTCACATTGAGCTTCTTCCGTTTCTTGTTCATTGCCGAGTAATTGAGCCCCTCCTTGTGAATTTTCTAGAGCCATGGAGTACGATATTTCCGCCGCCATGTAGTCTTGATTCTTCTTTTCACGTATGCTTCATCGTCATCATCATCTTCCCTCACCGGGTTGCCGTATTGGTCGTAGTCTTCCTTGTTAGCGACTCTATCCATTCCGACGATGCTCCTTTTGGATCTCCTCACGACAACACGACTGGGATTGGCAGGGTCGGTTGTGAAGAAGCATTGTGTCACGTGCTTAGCGTGCACCCATGTCTCATTTTTGGCAATGATGTTAACGTTCATGGGAGTGCTCTTCACGTCAGGTATAGACATGGTGGTGAAATACTTGTTTTCTCTTACGATGTCCTTGGCCCATCTGACACGGAACATCGTCGCATCGTGCATTTCAGCATAGTCAAGCTCCCAGATCGCTTCGGCCCTTCCGTAGATTATTTCAGTTGTGCCGTTGGCATCGGTCACACATTGAATTGTCACCCTGGTGTTCTGGTAATCATTATCCATCTCTTTGGCCTCCATGTAGAACGTGTACCCATTGATATCGTAGGACTGATAGGTCACAAGCTTGGGCGCAGGGCCATGTGGTAAGGCGTGTATGAGCAATCCGTCCGAACTGCCATATTTCGGGGGATTTTCAAGAACTTGATCTTTGAACCAACGCAAGAAAGTAGCGTTGTTCTCTACAGTAACTTCATCGTCCGTCTTGAGCATCCCCATATCGCTGTACTTCTTTGTGATGCTTTCTTTGTGTCATGCCACATAATCATCTACCACATCTAGGTGTTGTAGCAGTACTAAGTTAGGCCTGTCAAAGTCGTTCCGTCGTTCCGAGTAGTCCACGTGCAATTCCCTCCGGCCGTTGTTGTGACCATCTCCTTCGAGCTCCCCACTGTGCTTCTTGACGGGCGGACGAACAACAAGGTCTGCGACGCTTATATAATTCTCGCAAAAGGAGACACACTCATTCGTCAGATACCTCTGGATGATGCTTCCTTCGGGACGGGACTTGTTACGAACGAATCCTTTGATGACCCCATTCATCCTCTCGACCGGCATCATGCTATGAAGGAATGTCGGCCCGAGGTCGATGATGTCATCCACGATGTGGACACACAGATGCACCATGATGTCAAAGAACGCGGGCGGGAAGTACATCTCAAGCTCACATAGTATGACAACGATCTCTTCCTGTAGCCTTCGGAGCTACTTCACACTTATGGACTTTCGAGAGATAACGTCGAAGAAGTTGCAGAGACCAATAAGCGTGCCACGGACGTGCTTGTCCATTATCCCTCTAATGGCAACCAGGAGTATCTGCGTCATCATCATGTGACAGTCATGATACTTCATCCCGCTGAACCTTTTCTTCTTGGGGTCTAGAAATCGGCTTATCTTCCCACAGTAACCGGAACTGACTTTGATTCCCATAAGGCATTTGATGAATTGATCGATCTCCTTCGGACTTAAGGTGAAGCAGGAAGGGGGCAATAATTCTCCTCCTTCTTCTTGACTTTTCTGCCCCTTTCCCCCTGCTCTTTCTCGGTCTCGATCTCCTCCATCAACTTTTTACGGTGGATGTCTTTCCTGATCTTCAAATCTTCCAAGTCTTTCCTTGCCTTCGGCCCATCCTTGGTCTTCTCCGGCATGTTCATCAGTGTGCCAAGAAAGCTTTTGAGGACATTCTTCATGATATGCATTTGATCAAGGCAATGAGGTGTGTCGTGATGAAGGCATTTGATCAAGTCCCAGAAAACGGACCTCGTTTTCCATACCTTCAGCAGCGGCTCTGGCGCCTTTTTGATCTTTCCTGACGCGGGGCATTGTTCCCAGTTTCTCAACAACTCGTTGATTTCGGTGCCGCTCGTCTTACATGGAGGTCCTCGAAGCTCAGCCAACCCATTGAATAGATCTCAACGCTTTCTCCACGGGTCATCCTTCTCGAGCCATCTACGATGCCCCGCGTACACGATTTTCCCAGACCCGCCATCTCTGTTGACATAAGCTGTTGAGACGTTGTATCAACCATGCACCTCATGCATCCGCAGTATCCATGGCACACCTGGCCTGAGGCGTACCCATAACCGAGATAGTCATGCACCATCGTCATCAGCATGACTCTCATATGGAAATACTCTCCTTTGCTGGCATCCCATGTCCATGTCGGTGATTTCCATAATGTGTCTAGCTCCTCTTGCAGAAGCCCCATATACAGGTTAATACTATTTCTGGGTTGTTTCGTCCCTTGAATCAGCATGCACATTTGTATGTACTTTGTCTTCATGCACTTCCATGGGGGGAGGTTGTACATCCATACAAAACACATGCCATGTGATGTGGTTGGTGTTCTGGTTTCCAAACGGATTCATGCCATCGGTACTCGCACCAAGCATGATGTTCCTTGGATCTTCTGTAGCAAATCCATATACGGTGTTGAATGCTCTCCACTGGCTACCATCTACAAGGTGTCTCAGCCTCGGATCATCTCCATCATAGAGCTTCTTCCTCTACGCGTGCCAGCGCATGATCTTTGCTTCCTTACGATCTACGAAATACAGCTGCAGACGGGGAGTGATCGGAAAGTACCATACAACTTTCTGAGGAGCTTTATTTCCTGCCTTCTTGTATCGAGAAGCTTTCTTTCCCCCCGATAAATGATGCAATCATTGATGCATGTGTGGTACCTAATGTGCGGCAAATCAAAAGGGCAAACATATTTCTTGGCCTCCTCGACACTACTAGGACACAGGTTCCCCGTGGGAAGAACCTTATTATGTAGATACTTCAAATGCTCATCGAGGCTTTTGTCTGTCCATTTGTTTTTGGCCTTCGTCTTTACAAGTTCGAGCGTGAAACTCAAGCGGATCACCTTGGGATCGCAACCGTCATACAATGGAGACCTCGAGTCCAATTCAAGTTGAGCCAGCTTGGCCTCCTCTCTAGAAGCAGCTCTCTCGGTAGTCGTAGTCTTGCGAAGGAGGTCTTGATGATGAGGGTCTTGCACGACTCCACTTAGTAGCATCGAAGACTACGGCGTGACCACCACCTCTTCTCCGCCATGTCCGGACTCTTCTTCGCCGTGTCCGGAATCTTCTCCATCGCCGTCATGTCCTGCACAATCGTCTTCGTGTCGTTCGGTCATCTCTTCGTCTAGCCCCATGTCGTTATTCCCTGCCATTTGGACGTCCTCATCATCATCATCATCTTCTTCACTTATCCACCGAGTATAGCCATCCATGAAACCATTCATCAGCAGGTGCGCCTTAAAAGTGCCATGATCAAAAGGGTCAAAAAGGATTTCTTCCTTGCATCTTGCACAAGGACATCTAATCCTAGTCCGATTATTTGCATGCATGTCCATCACCGCAGATTGTATGTACCGCTCCACCTGCCATCCACTAACCTTCATGACCAACTACACGGTATAACAAGCAAAAGGGTTATAAAATAAATAATGCATGCATGCTTCAAAGTCATATAAAACTTTGGCATGACCTTACCTAAAAATAGGACATACTGAGTTTGCTCGAAATTCACCGAAACGGAAATAAATCAACATTTCGGCAAAACATAAGCAACTCAATCGGATGGCATGTCACACTGGCACAAATCTCTCCACATATATATATCCCAAACACAGATATTCTCATTCACACACATATGCCCATTCTTTAGGTGAACAACTTTTTACTCACCTATATATATCTCCCGAGAGAGACCGATCGAGTGAGATGATGAGAGAGACCGATCGAAAGAGCACGCGTGGATGGGTAAATAGCTAGCAAGATCTAGTTGTTGGGGAGGAGAGGTGAATCTAGCTATCTAACTAATGGAGAGGGAGTTATGGTGGAGGGGGAATTAATATAATGGAGAGGGAGTTATAGTGGGGAGGAGATGTGAGAGAAGTCATTTATGAAGGAGAGTTATGGTGGAGGGGGACATTAATGCAGAGAGAAGAAAGGTAGGAGGAAGAGAGAAGAAGAGCAACAATGGTGTGGAGAGTGTGGAGAGGGGAGAGGAGAGGAGATACGTTAAAGTGTGGGATAGGAGGGGGAGGGGAGGGTGGTAAAAAGGTGGCAGACGCAACTAGTAGTAGCGCTGGATATCAATGAGCGATGCTGCTATTTATTTAGTAGTAGCGATGCGTGAGAGAGAGCGCTACTACTAAGTGCGGTCAACTAGCAGCAGCGGTGCTGCAAAACAAAGTGCTACCGCTAAACACTTAGCAGTAGCACTGGATTTTGGGCAACACTGCTACTACAGCTACCGTCGGTGGCATAGTCTGGTCCCACATAGTAGTAGAGGGTTTTTACAAAGAAGCGCTACTGCTAAGTTGTTAGTAGTACCGGTTAGCTAGAGACGCGCTGCTACAAATTAGCAGAAACATTTTTTGTTTTCCAGCGCTACTACTAAGGTCCTGCCTATAAGGTTTTTCCTAGTTGTGTCCCCGCATGGTTGATACTGTCTAGAGTTGGTGCTCGTAAGACATACAACCTGTGGGCTGGGTACCAATCGAGTGGACCATTTTTTCCCGGATCTCGTGGGTCCAGCGTACTACCTCTGCAGAGTGTAAAACTATTCGAATAGCCATGTCCATGGTCAAGGACAGTTGGGTAATCCTTCTTAAACTACGTCCAGTCGTTTCTACATAAACCAAGTGTGGTGTGCGTATGTGTTAAATGGTCTTAATATGAAAGATTTGATATGACCAAGTTTGGTGACTTGGCATATAAGGTGAACCCAGAAGGTTCAGCCCGTGACAGATATATTGATATCTGTAACCTGTTCTTCAAAATTAATTCTTTAACTTGATGCATACCTATGATCATGTTTATTTATCACCAAGAAGAATTCCACCAAAGATGCATGATATTGTTATCCTTCACTTTGATTGTTCATATCATGGGCTGTTTCCGAGTACATTCCAAAGTAATCATTGACTTGTCACTAGTTATATTATTGAGTAGACATGGAAGGACCGGAGTTTGGAGATGAGTAAGTCTTCGAAGACGCCCCTGCGAACTATTACGCTTCCCAGTCAGAATGCATGTCGGTGTAGGCTTGATGGCATGGGCACCCGCTTAGCCCTATGATTTCCGCTATTAGTTGTATCAGTATGATTTGGCCTGAGGCCCTACCTTCTGAACTTGACCATTCGGTCACCTGATGTAGTAATTCGGTACTTGGATGTAAGACTCTTATTATTCAGTATCTGTGTGTTCGGTGAGCATTGATATCTGGGATCACTGAGCATGTTCATTCAGTGATCTCGACTCGTAAGTCGGGGTCTCCATAGAGCTGGTATCAGAGCCATCCTGACTATAGTAAGCCTTAGGTAGCATGGACGACACCCGAGATAACTAGTGCACATAGAGCATGACCTGAGATTTTGCACCCACAAAAAACTTTCTAACCCTCTCCCCTACATCTTGTAGATCGCCGCCGTACCTGAGACGCTTCTGGAGACGGGCTTTCCTCTACTTTTGAGTGATAGCCTCGAGAAGTGCCAAGTACGCCGCACGCCCATCTTCCTCGGCCATGAGCACTGGGTCAACGCCGACACTAAGGAGTACCACGTAGTCATTATAGTGAAGGCAAATGACTCCCCGATTAGCTGGTTCTTTGAAGGACCACAAATCGAAGATCTGATGTTGGCAGTGGAGAGAGCAACACGAGAGGCGCTCATGCAACTCCGCTACATCCTTCCTGAGATGGCTGACGAGCAAGCTACTCGTCACCTACCCTTCATTAAGGATGGGATAGACGGGAGTTGGACACTCAACCCATCTTCTAAGGACGGGATGCCACTGAGGTTTCAGACCTACTTCAATCTCTCCAACACTCTGATGCACCTTTTGATTAAAGAGTCAAAAAAGATTCGCCAAGAGCTGCACAAAGTCAAGGATCTATTTCGCATGGAGAAGCTGAAGAACTGCAAGGTGAAGAAGGAAGGAGGACCCGAAGGAAAATCTGGCATCGCTTTCCGATGAGGAATACCACCGCTTCACGCCACTCCTATTCAGAGTCGCCGGCTGACCGCGGAAGAGTACACCAAACTCTTCGCTGCCTTGCTAACCGATAGACGCCGTGATGGACCTCTTCCTTCTCCTATTCCTTTAAAGGAGGGAAGTACAGATGAAGATGAAGATGAATACGAAGATCCCGCAGAATCCGCCTATGAGACCGCGCAGTCTACCGCTTAGTATTAGTGACATAGGCAATTCGGAGTTACTCGCCGAGCGTAGGAGTTCATGTATCGGTTCGTGTGAACCATGAGTGTTGTGTAAGCATGTTGGATGCAAGTCGCATTCTACCTTAGGCAGCTTGTGAGAGACTACATCGCTTGTTTTAATCTAATCCATTAACTTTTTCAAAAACCTTGGCCTAAAAATTTCACACTAGCACAGCAACAGACCCCTCTTTACTAGAACATCACCCCTTATGATTCCGGCCGGTTCGGCAAATTGACCTGTCTACTCCCCTGACGGGATGGTGAATGCAACTCGCAACAGCACCTTCGACAACCCCGGCTCTACCTCTTCAGGTCAGCAGCAGGGAACCGGAGGGGATGCTCAAGATGGAGATCACCATGAGCATCAAGACGATGTTCCAACGCCACCGCCTCCTCCTGAAAGCTTGACTATGGCTCAGTTCCTTCAAGCTCTCCGAGAGGAACGTCAACCCAATCATGCCTCTTTTAAGCAGCTGGATCAAGCCTTGGTGAACAACCAACCACAGAACGGGAATGGCAATGGTCGTTCTATTCTCTCCGAGTTCATGCAAACAAAGCCACCCATGTTCATGGAGACGACTGAACCATTGGATGCCGATGACTGGATCCGTACCATCGAAGACCTCCTCGTGCTGGTCAAATGCACTCATGATCGTGAGAAAGTCCTCTATGCTTCTCAATGTCTCGGAGGCACAGCCAGAGCTTGGTGGGATGGATTTCAGAGCATGCGAGCAGGACAAGTCATAACTTGGGCTTTGTTCAAAGATAGATTCCGCGCCGCTCACATTCCTCCCGGAATGATGACCATTAAGAAGCGGGAATTCCGAGCCTTAAGGCAAGGCAGTGGATCCATCAATGACTATTTGCAGAAGTTCAACGTCGTGTTAAGATATGCACCTGAAGATGTTAACACTGAGGCTGCCAAAGTGGAACGCTTTATGGAAGGACTGCAGAAGTCACTCCAGTATCAGCTGGTCGTTTGTGAATGCCGGACCTTCGGCGATCTGGTTAGTAAGGCCCTTATGTTGGAGGATAAGCGTTGTGCAATGGACGACACCCGTAAGCGCAAGCTAAAGGGTAGTGGAGGACCTAGTAACCCGATGCCACGCCCATGGCAGTCAGCTCCAGCAAGACCCAATTATCAGCAGCAGCAGTAGAAGTATCCAACATTTCGCCAGAACCACCAGCCTCAGCAGCAAGTCAACACCAAGCAAGCATTCAACCCGCCAAACAACAGTGGAGTCAAGACCAACCTTCCAGCACAAGTTACCTGTTTTTGATGTGGATGAACTGGGCACTATTCCAAGCAGTGTCCCAACAAGAAGCCCGACGCACCGCGCCCCAGTGCGCCAAACCGAGGGCAAGGAGCACGAGGCAGGAACCAAGCTTCCCGCAACCACCAGCATCACAACAGGGGGCGGATCAATCATATCTCCACAATAGAGGCACAGGAAGACTCGGACTGCATTCTGGGTACGTTCCTCGTCAACTCCACCCCAGCAACAGTATTGTTTGAGTGTGGTGCTTCCCATTCTTTTGTTTCACAAAGATTTGTAGAAAAATGTGGTTTAAAGCCTACTCTGGTTCGCGGGGAAATGGCAATTCAAACCTCGGGAGCAGTGTTGAGGACCAACCTAGGATGTAGGAAGATCGGGATTGTTATCAATGGGATAAGCTTCTCAGCGGACCTCATTGTATTTAAGTCGCAAGGCCTAGAAGTAATTCTTGGCATGGATTGGCTGGCCAAACATCAGAGCATCTTGGACTGTGCGAGCAGGACTAGTACCATGACAAGCGACCAAGGGGTGAAAGTCAAGTATGTCTCTGAGCGAGTAACCACTCAAGTATCGCGGGTTAACAACCTGTCAGAGGTAGAACTCTATCGAGTGCCAATAGTCTGTGAGTACCGAGACGTCTTTCCTAATGTGCTACCAGGGATGCCTCCTGACTAAGACATCGAGTTCATCATTGAGCTCATGCCCAGGTCAAGGCCTATCTATAAGAAGCCTTACATGATTGGATCCGAAGAGCTAGCGGAGCTGAAGAAGCAGCTGTATGAGCAACTCAGGAAAGGATTCATTCGTCCGAGTGCGTCACCTTGGGGATCACCTGTTCTGATCGTTTCCAAGAAGGATGGGACTATCAGACTCTGCGTCGATTACAGTTCTCTCAATGATGTCACGATCAATACCAAATATCCACTCCCCAAGATTGAAGACTTGTTTAATCAGCTAAATGGAGCTTAGGTATTTTCCAAGATCGATCTCCAGTCTGGATATTACCAATTGAAGATCCAACATGATGACATACCCAAGACTGCGTTCGTGACTCGATACGGTCTATACGAATGCACTGTCATGTCTTCCGGATTGCCTAATGCCCCAACTTACTTCATGTACCTCAGGAACAAGGTGTTCATGGAATACCTCGACAAGTTTGTCGTCGCATTTATTGATGACATACTAATCTTTTCCAAGTCCAAAGAAGAGCATGAGCAACACTTGAGGTTAGTGTTGGAAAAGCTTCGAGAGCACCAACTTTATGCCAAATTCAGCAAGTGCCAATTCTGGCTGAACGAAGTTGGATTCCTGGGTCGTACAATGACAACAAGTGGATTGGCAGTTGAACCCTCCAAGATTACTACGGTAACCAACTGGGAGTCGCCAATCGATGTGAAGGAAGTCAGGAGCTTCCTCGGACTCGCGGGATACTACCGGAAGTTTGTAGAAGGATTCTCCTGCATCGCTCGACGTATGACTCAGCTTTTGAAGAAAGGCAAGAAGTTCGAATGGACGCCGGAGTGTGAAGCAAGCTTCCCAGAGTTGAACAAGAGATTAACTACCACCCCGGTATTGGCCACTCTAGATATTAGTACGGAGTTTGTGATATATTGTGAAGCCTCCAAAATCGGGCTCGGTGGGGGTTCTAATGGAGGACGGCAGAGGTTTGGCGTATCTGTCACGACAACTGCGCCCGCATGAGGAGACTTATGCCACCCATGACCTCGAGTTGGCAGCAGTAGTGCATGCCCTTAAGACATGGCGACATTACCTTCTGGGGAAACGATGTGAAATCTACACCGACCACAAAAGTATGAAGTATATCTTCACCCAAAGGGAATTGAATATGAGGCAACGAAGATGGTTGGAGTTAATCAAGGATTACGACCTCAGCATTCAATATCAACCCGGTAAGGCCAATGTTGTGGCTGTTGCCTTAAGCAGGAAGACCAGCACCTTGAACGTCGTGTTCAAGGAAAGGCAACCCGCCTTATTTGAAGAAATGGAGAACTTCGGATTGGAGCTAATGGAACCAGGATTCCTAGGTAACCTCGAAGTCAAACTAACGCTGGTTCATGATATCAAGGAGGCCCAGAAGGGTCATAAGAGCATTGAAGGCATCAAGAAGAAGATTGAAGATGGCAAGGCCCCAAGATTTTTAGTGGATGAACAAGGAGTAGTTTGGTTTGGGAAATGTTTATGCGTACCCAACAAGGCTGAACTTAAGAATTTGATCCTACAGGAAGCACATGATACACCCTACTCTATTCACCCCGGTGTTACCAAGATGTATCAAGATCTCCGAGAAAGATTCTGGTTGCCAAGTGCGACGTGTGCCAGCGAGTCAAGGCTGAGCATCAACGACCTGCTGGACTGCTACATCCTCTCCAAGTGCCAGAATGGAAGTGGGACAAGGCAGGCATGGACTTCGTTACCGGCTTACCAAGGACTAGCAGAGGCCGTGACTCCATATGGGTCATTGTCGATCAACTGACTAAGGTATCTCATTTCATTCCGGTCAGCACCACTTATGATGGGAACAAGTTGGCTAGTCTCTATATTCAGCGTATTGTGAGCCTTCACGGAGTTCCCAAGGAGATTCTATCTGACTGAGGCACGGAGTTCACTTCAAGATTTTGGAAAAAGTTCCAAGAAGCCCTCAGAACCAAGCTCTCTTTCAGCACCGCTTTCCACCCGCAAACGGGCGGACAAACGGAAAGTGTAAATCGGGTACTCAAAGATATGCTCCGCGCTTGCGTCTTGGCACATGGTGCCAAATGGGAAGACTGTCTGCCGTTCGCTGAGTTTTCATATAACAACAGCTACTAGTCCAGTCTCTAGTGGCCCCATTTGAGGTGATGTACAGATGGAAGTTTCGCACCCCGCTCAACTAGTCCAAAACCGGTGAAGGGCTGATTTTTGGGCCGGAAGTTTTTCTCAAGGCAGAAGATAAGGTGCAACTTGTCCGAGAAAACCTAAAAGCAGCCAAGTCGTGACAAAAGAGCTATGCGGATTCTCACCGCAGAGACGTGGAGTTCATTCCGGGAGACCAGGTGTACCTCCGTGTCACCCCTCTTAAGGGAACCAAGCGTTACCACATTAAAGGGAAACTTGCTCCCAGGTTCTTTGGACCTTTTAAGATCACAACAAGGCGTGGAGAAGTTGCTTACCAGTTGGATCTACCTCCAGAAATTTCGGGTGTGCACAACGTCTTCAACGTGTCACAACTTCGGAAGTGTCTTCAACCGCCAAACCATCCCGATCTTTACAAGGACATTGACCATCATGCTATTGATCTTCAGCCAAACCTCACCTATCGTGAGAAGACGATCCGCATTCTGGATGAAGTAGAGCGTTGCACCAGAAGCAGCACCATCAAATATTTCAAGGTTCAGTGGAGCAATCACACCGAAGCAGAAGCAACATGGGAGCGTGAAGACTATCTCCGATCTGAGTTTCTGGACCTCTATAGCACCTAGCTTAGGAATCTCGGGGACGAGATTCTTGTAAGGGGGATAGGTCTGTCACACCCTGTTTTCACTACCACTTCCTCTGTAATGCAAAAAACTGAACTTGTTAAAACTTTTTCAAAAACTAATGTTGTGATTGCCATGATTGTCATTGTATGCTTGTATGTTTGATCATGGGAGTATAAAAACCACATTTCACAATATTGAATTATATCCAAAACCTTTTCCTGTTTCTGATTAAGGTAAAACCCTACTTTGAGTTGCACTACATGCCCTTGATGGCAAGGAGTGTTCTCACCCAAAGTTGGTGATCTGATTTTAGCTTTATTTTAGTGCAACAAAACAACAAAATAATTATTTTGTGAATTATTTTTCTAATTTATTTGCATCTCCATTTCTGAGGCCACAAATGATATTCGATTATGGAAAAATACTTTTCTGCCTTAGAAAAATCTGATTAAATTTGCAGATGATCACAAGGACATATATTTTCCATACACAAGATTTTAAGCCCTATTTATATTATAATTATTTGAGAAAAACCCTGAAAATCATTTCTGTCTGTTTTGACCTTTTGAAATATTTCCGAAGGAAATATTCTCAATAAAATCCTAGAAAATTCGAGTGGTATCCACAATAAATTTTCACTTTGATCCAAGGTGATTAAGGACCCCAAATAACTACAAAACCCCTTCTGTCCAGATTGAAGTTAGAGCAACTCTACATAGCAAAGTTTGTGCAATGATGTTGAAACTTTCTAGGAGTTCCTAATACCTCAAGTGAGGGTTCCACACCAAAAATGGGATTTGTGGGAATAAATTTGCCCACACTCTCTTTGGAAGGGACAGATCTGGTCAAATGGTGAAGTTTTCAAGTTTACAAAGCTAAACTTGTCCAATCGAGCTCAAACATGGTGAAACTCCATGTTTTAGCACCAAACCCAAACCTGTTAAGTTGCAGAACCAGTGGTGGGGTGCAACCACCCCAAACCATTGTCGAGCACCTTCTGACAGATGGGTAAAAGCCCCTTTAACCATAGCTAAACCCAACCCCTTTGCTCCAAACTCTCAGATTAGGTGGCCAGTATCAATGCCCAGCCCGAGACGACTGGCCCCTCTCTGGTTCAAAGTAGAAATGCCAAAATCTCCATTCTAAGCTTCAGCTCAAAGCTGACATCACATGTTCTCTTGTATCCCTTGACGAGCCGAAGCTCCCACGGGACTTCGATGGCTAGCCTCATCCCAGCCAGTGCCTAGGTCATGCTAGACACGTCGAAAGCACCTCAGAGCGAACGAGCATGCTGTGGCATGACAAAACTGTGCTCTGGGCGTGCAACAGGGAGCCACCGAGGTGGGGGCGACGCCCTCGGCCAGTTCCAGCCTCCCCGAGGTGTCCAACCTCTTCCCCGACAACCCCTCTTCTTCAAGCGACCATTAGGGCCCCTCCTCTCCCGCGCACGAGCTTGTGCGACACGTGCCCGCGCGCACCAGACCCGACTAGAGTTGCGCGGCCACGGATGCTTGACTCCCCTCTCTCTGCCTCTATTGCATATGGTTCTGGCAGTCCTAAACCATGTCCTGACACCGTGGTTTCGACCACAGCTTCTCTTTGCACCCTCATGCACGCCACGGTAAGTCACCGAAGCTCCCGAGTCGGCGCACTGTCGCGGGCCTATATATATCCCTCCCCCTCGCACCAGCACCCCTCAGACAGCTGCGCCGCAACCACTAGCACCTCCCTAGCCACCTCAGCAAGCCAGCAGAGCCCCGGTGCTCGAGATCGATCGAGGCCCCTCTGCCTTGGAGCTCCGGTCGATCTCCGGCTACACGACGGCTCCTGCGTCCCTCGACCCACCAAACAACTCCCCTTGACCTCAGGGAGCTTTCCCCCAACTTTCCCAAGCTTAACCGTGCCCCTAGCTACCCCCTCGACCACCTCCTGAATCTCCTCCATCGCATCCTCCTCGTCGCCGGTGAACCTGAGCCTCTCCGTCATTGTTCCGACCACCAGCAGGTAGGCGATGACGAGTCGGACCCATTTTCGTCTTCGTTGGGGCCCGAGGACGTCGGCAGCCTTGCCGGCGTGCTCCTCCTCCTCTCTGGCCAAAGGTACGAGACGGCCCCGACAGGTGTTTCCCACCTTTCGGTGGCCCAACCCCCTCTCCCTCGCAGCCCGCCGCCGCTGACCGCAGGGCCCCGCACGTCTGGTTCAAACGTGAGGTGAGCGCACCTCGGTAGGCTGTTGGCTGGCCTTTCGGCCGGCCCAGTCCCAAGCCAAGCCAGGCTACGGGCTCAAGCCCATTTTTCTTTTGTTTTTAAATTGGATTTTCAAAGATTTTTATAAAAAGATTTAACGAGTGTAAAAATATTTTTTTCCACTATTATTCTTCTAAAAATATGTTGTATTTAATAGAACCATTGGTTGAATTTTTGCAGCAACTATCCTGTTTTATAATAATAAAAGGGATTAAATTGGAATAGTTGTGCTTCTATTTCGTTGATTTTAAAAAATATTCCTTCATTGCAATCAAAGGCAAATATTTTTAAAATAACAACCTTGATTTATCAGAAATAACCAACATTTCTAAAATGACTTTGTGATCTGTTTTTGAGTGAGCTATTTCTTATTTATTCTTTTGACGACCATAGAAAATCCGTGTGACGAGGGAATCGGAGGGGAAGACCTCGAAGACCCCGGATACCTAGCTGACCAAGGCAACCAGCCCTTTGACCATGTCTGAGCATATGTTATGATGCATGCTAGTGTAGCAAATATGTCTGTTGCATATGATAATAAGTACCGGTAAATCATTGATGTGATGTTACCGATGGCTCCTCCAGAGCAAATATATTAAGCTTGATCCTACCACCTATGAGGATCATGCTAGTATCATGTTGACAAGTAAAGCTAGAGTAATTTTAGCTTGAGCATGTTGTTGGTATAAATCAAAGATTCATTAAAACCCCGTCGGGTGCCACTAATGCCCAAAGGTCACTAAAAGAAAAACACTTATCAATGACCCTCGAATTTTTTTGACCAAAAGAAATAGGTCATAAAATCTTTGACCAAATTTTTTGGTCATTACTTGTGTACCTGAACCACGCAGGAGCTGACATGGCATCAACCACATGGCTAAGGTGATGACATGGCGGATCACCGGTGACTGAAATATAAGGTCCCAATTTTACTAGCCCGATCCAAATCAGACACCTAAATGGGCCAGGCCCAACAAATTTTGTGTTGCGTTCGTAAACCAATATTTGATATGTTGGCCCATTACTCTTTTTATCTACGGCGAGGTCTTATTATTGCACAGTTTTTGGTACACAAAGCATTGTAGATAATTCCAACAAAAGAACATTATGATATATAGTTTCGTTCATTTCAGCACATCATGGCAGGTACTTTACAAACATGCATCACATAAAATAGTTCAGCTTTCAACTTCACTACAAATCCAAAATGTGTTGATACTGTACAACCAATACAACCACTGTGGCTTCAATGGAACACATTAAAAAATATAAAATTAAATTGTTCACATGTAACAGCAAATTGAGAAACCATGGAATCGTCCGTCTTCCACTTTCCACTTCATTTGAGCAGCCAATTTTGGATAGAGGAACTTCCTGACATTAAAAGGATCACAAATGAGAAGAACAGACAAACCATAAGGTTGTGGTTTACATGTCTATTATCAAATAAAGAAATGTCATTTGATCTGGTTAAATATTATTCAATACGTTTCAATTCACATACTGATACAATAAATATCGCTATACTATGTAAGAATATTCTCAGGAAAATGAAACCATGTGCAGTTAGTTCATAGCGATATTGACCCAAGAAGTATTCTTACAAGATGGCTATACATTTGGATCTATCCTTCGAAGCAGCTAGTCATCCGTGTACCTCATACTCGTGATGTACATGCAACCAGATTACAAGATGAATACATTAGCGGCCATAGAAAATGGTAAAATCATTTAAAATTAAATGTGTATGAAATTTTTGAGTGCATAATACAAAATGTCACTTAACCAAAATGATACAAGTTATGACAAGAAGAAACTAGAAGCTATGTAAAAATGTCTAGTTAGTTCAAACATGCAAACAATACTTCTAGTGAGCAATGGAACATCAAAGTACGATCTTCTTTGTATTGCTCATATAAAACGACTTAGCTGGAGGAAAAAATGATATTAATACAACAAAAATGGAAGAACATGAGAAACTAAGCCAGCACACTTAAAACATTTTTCTCAATTGTGATAAATAACTCAGCACTAGCAACTAAATCAATACACATGTTAATTCGTTTAACTCGATTCTTTTAATCCCAACATTAAATGGAATTAATACACTGGTAGGATCATAAGAGGTTAAGCAAACCATATGTCATGAAAAGCACAATTTCTCATGCATGGAACCATTATCAACGAGTATTGACTTTCTAACTGGAAGTGTTGCCTCAAAAGGTTAACAGATTCTACCCAACGCATACAGATAACCATCTCAACATAAGAACTTTTATAAGATCATACTATTAGCACAATGGATGAACTCAATTTTATCCGGATGTGTCAAACAAAGTAGATACATGCATATCTGACATAATATCCTGACAATAAACTGAAAAATTGGTTTCTACGGACCTATGGTGGAGACAACTTTTACCCGGGAAGAGAAACACCATAGTAGTGGTTGGTGTGTATCCACTTGTTCTCCCCAATGGGAAACACCGAAATGCATGCACAAAATTAGTATGACATGGAGTTGATGCAGGGTATCGCCATCGGACTAACTCATAATAGTATGTATAATTTCAACACTTTGCAACCTTGCATTAGAAATTGTAGTGGTTACAAAACTTAAGCAGTGAAGAGGGAAGCATGCTTTCTGCACATGACTGGACTTACAATATAGAGTGCTTAAACAACACCAAACGAACAAGCAACATACCATCCCATGAAGAACACTCACATCAATATTTACTTACAACACAAAATGGGGAAGGAAGAGCATTACTACGTGGACATGATCTCAGAAGTAACTTACCACCTAGTCAGTGCAAACTATATCTGGAATAAGAAAACTAACATGTCAACAAATGTGAGATTGAGTTTCACACTGCAAGATAAGAAAACAAGACCGAGGAGGCAGTACATGTATGGATGTGAATCCATGGAAATGGAAAGAAATTTTGTCCAAGGGGGTAGGTGCATAATAGCATGTTTTAGAAGTTGTTGTCCTTCCATGGAGGCTTTTGCATATCACCATGATGCAGTCGTAATATACATCCACCAATAATACATGAAAAAATTAGAACATATCTCAAGCATGGTATTATCATTGGAAACTGAAAGTAGCTTGAAAATTTCAAAGAATGAAAGATAACTAATTTAATTTTAAAGAACAAAAATAATATGATTCCGTGAATGTTATTATAATCCCAAAGCCATTTATGGAAGTATTTGCACTACTGGCCAATTCATAGCAACAAGTACGATTAATTAGAGATGTATTTATATATGAGGAGGCAATGTACATTTTGTTGGGGAACATCGCATGTGAAACAATAATTTTCCTACGCGCACGAAGACCTATCATGGTGATGTCCATCTACGAGAGGACATTTGGATCTACGTACCCTTGTAGATCGCATAGCAGGAAGCGTTTAGAAAGGCGGATGATGTAGTGGAACGTCTTCACGTCCCTCGATCAGCCCCGCGAACCGTCCCACGAACCGTCCCACTATCCATCCCACGATCCGCTCCGATCTAGTGCCAAACGGACGACACCTCCGCGTTCAGCACACGTACAGCTCGATGACGATCTCCACCTTCTTGATCCAGCAAGAGGGGGCGGAGAGGTAGAAGAGTTCTCCAGCAGCGTGAAGGCGCGCCGTTGGTGGTGATGATCTACTCCGACAGGGCTTCGCCTAAGCTCCGCAGAAATACGATCTAGAGGAAAAACTGCGTGGTATAGGGTCGAGCAGCACATGGCAAAGTTGCGTCTCAAAAACCCTCAATACCTCTAGTATATATAGGAGGGAGGGAGAGGAGGAGGCAGCCTCAAACCCTCAAGGTTTGGCCGAAATTGGAGGTGGAGGAGTCCTACTCCAATCCTACTTGGAGTAGGATTCCACCTTCCCACTTGGAAACTCTTTCCACCTTTTGTTTTTTCCTTCTCAAACCTTATGGGCCTTAGTGGGAACTTATTGCAGCCCAATAGGGGCTGGTTTATCTCTTCCCAGAGCCCATGAGACCCCTTGGGGCGTGACACCCCTCCCGATGGTCCGCGACACCCATCCCAGCACTCCCGGTACACTACCGATGAGCCCGAAACTTTTCCGGTGACCAAAACAGGACTTCCTATATATCAATCTTTACCTCCGGACCATTCCGGAGCTCCTCGTGACGTCCTGGATCTCATCCGGGACTCCGAACAACTTTCGGTTACCAACACCTATAACTCAACTATACCGAAACTTCACCGAACCTTAAGTGTGCAGACCCTGCGGGTTTGAGAACTATGCAGACATGACCCGAGACACTCCTCGTTCAATATCCAACAGCGGGACCTAGATGCCCATATTGGATCCTACATATTCTCCGAATATCTTATCGGTTGAACCTCAGTGCCAAGGATTCATATAACCCCGTATGTCATTCCCTTTGTCCTTTGGTATGTTACTTGCCCGAGATTTGATCGTTGGTATCCGCATACCTATATCAATCTCGTTACCAGAAAGTCTCTTTACTCATTCCGTAATACAAGATCCTGTGACTTACACTTGGTCACATTGCTTGCAAGGCTTGTGTGTGAAGTTGTATTACCGAGTGGGCCCCGAGATACCTCTCCGTCACACGGAGTGACAAATCCCAGTCTTGATCCATACTAACTCAACGGACACCTTCGGAGATACCTGTAGAGCACCTTTATAGTCACCCAGTTACGTTGTGACGTTTGATGCACATAAGGTATTCCTCCGGTGCCAGTGAGTTGTATGATCTCATGGTCATAGGAACAAATACTTGACACGCAGAAAACAATAGCAATAAAATGACACGATCAATATGCTACGTTCATAGTTTGGGTCTTGTCCATCACATGATTCTCCTAATGATGTGATCCCGTTATCAAGTGACAACACTTGCCTATGGCCAGGAAACCTTGACCATCTTTGATCAATGAACTAGTCAACTAGAGGCTCACTAGGGACAGTGTGTTGTCTATGTATCCACACATGTATTGGTGTTTCCAATCAATACAATTCTAGCATGGATAATAAACAATTATTATGAAGAAGGAAATATAATAATAACTAATTTATTATTGCCTCTAGGGCATATTTCCAACAGTCTCCCACTTGCACTAGAGTCAATAATCTAGTTCACATCACCATGTGATTTCAACGAATCCATCACCCATATAGTTCTGGGGTCTGACCATGTCTTGCTCGTGAGAGAGGTTCTAGTCAACGGTTCTGAAACTTTCAGATCCGTGTGTTCTTTACAAATCTTTATGTGATCTTATAGATGCTGCTACTACGTGCTATTCGGAAATACTCCAAACATCTACTCTACTATACGAATTCGTTTCTCTACTCATAGTTATTCGGATTAGTGTCAAAGCTTGCATCGACATAACCCTTTACGACGAACTCTTTAACCACCTCCATAATAAATAAAAAATCCTTAGTCCATTAGTCACTAAGGATACCTTTGACCGCTTTTTAGTGATTCAATCCTGGATCACTCTCTTTACCTCTTAACAGACTTGTGGCAAGGCACAAATCAGGTGTGGTACACAACATGGCATACTGTAGAGTCTACGGCTAAGGCATAGGGGACGACCTTCGTCCTTTCGCTTTCTTCTACCGTGATCGGGCTTTTGAGCCTTACTCATATTCACACCTTACAATACAACCAAGAACTCCTTCTTTGCTGATCTATTTTGAATTCCTTCAAAAACTTGTCAAGGCATGCATTTCGCTTGAAAGTTCTATTAAGAGTATTGATCTATCTCTATAGATCTTGATGCTCAATGTTCAAATAGCTCTATCCAGGTCTTCCTTTGAAAAACTCCTTTCAAACAACCTTTTATGCTTCACGGAAATTCTACATTACATCTGATCAACAATATGTCGACCACATACACTTATCAGAAATTCTATAGTGCTCCCACTCACTTCTTTGGAAATACAAGTTTCTCATAAACCTTGTGTCAACCCAAAAGCTTTGATCATCTCATCAAAGCGTATATTCCAACTCCGAGATGCTTGCACCAGTCCATAAAAGGATCGATGGAGCTTGCATACTTGTTAGTATCCTTAGGATCGACAAAACCTTCTGATTGTATCACATACAATCTTTCCTCAAGGAAACCGTCGAAGAAACAATGTTTTGTCTTCCTGTGTGCAATATTTCACAAATAATGCAGCAACTACTAACATAATTCCAACAGACTTTTAGCATCGCTACGACTGAGAAAGTCACATCATAGTCAACTCTTTGATCTTGTCCAAAACATCTTTACGACAAGTCGAGCTTTTCTTAATAGTGACTTATCACCATCATCGTCTGTCTTCCTTTTAAAGATCCATCTTTACTTAATAGTCTTACGACCATCAAGTAGTTCTTCCAAAGTCTAAACTTTGTTTTCATACATGGATCCTCTCTCGGATTTCATGGCCTCCAGCCATTTGTTGGAATCCGGGCCCACCATCGCTTCTTCATAGCTCGTAGGTTCATTGTTGCTCAACAACATGACCTCTAAGACAGGGTTATCATACCACTCTGCAGCAGTACGCGACCTTGCCGACCTACGAGGTTTGTAGTAACTTGATCAAAAGCTCAATGATCACCATCATCAGTTTCCACTTTAATTGGTGTAGGCGCCACAGGAACATCTTCATGCGCCCTGCTACACACTGGTTGAAGTGACGGTTCACTAACCTCATCAAGTTCCACCACCCTCCCACTCAATTCTTTCGAGAGAAACCTTTCCTCAAGAAAGCATCCATTTCTAGAAACAAACATTTTGCTTCCGGATCTGAGATAGGAGATGTATCCAACTGTTTCGGATATCCTATGAAGATGCATTTATCTGCTTTGGGTTCGAGCTTATGAGACTGAAACCTTTTCACATAAGCATCGCAGCCCCAAACTTTGAAGAAACGATAGCTTAGGTTTCTCTAAACCATAGTCTATAATATGTCATCTCAACGGAAATATGATGTGCCCTATTTAAAGTGAATGTGGTTGTCTCTAATGCATAACCCATAAAGGATAGTGGTAAT
The DNA here is from genome assembly GCF_904849725.1 of Hordeum vulgare subsp. vulgare. NCBI lineage: Eukaryota > Viridiplantae > Streptophyta > Magnoliopsida > Poales > Poaceae > Hordeum > Hordeum vulgare. Next base: position 363,098,846 of record NC_058524.1, on the reverse strand, counting down.
TCGATAAGAGACATCATAGTATGCACCATATCAAATAGGGCGTGGCTATGACGTTCATACACATCATCACACTATGGTGTTCCAGGTGGCATGAACTTCAAAACAATTTTCACTTTGTCTTAACTGCGTACCAAAAACTCGTAACTCAGATATTCATCTCTATGATCATACCGTAGACAGTTTATCCTCTTGTCACGACAATCTTCACTCTGAAATTGCTTTGAACTTTTAAATATTTCAAACTTGTGATTCATCAAGTAAATACTCCTGTATCTACTCAAATCGTCAGTGAAGTAAGAACATAATGATATCAACTGCGTGCCTTAGCACTCATTGGACTGCACACATCAAAAATGCATTACTCCCAACAAGTTACTCTCTTGTTTCATGTGGCATGTTTTTGCATGTCTCAAGTGATTCTAAATCAAGTGAGTCCAAACGATCCATCTCTATGGAGTTTCTTCATGCATTTATACCAACAGGTATGGTTTGCATGTCTCAAATGTTTTAAAAACGAGTGAGTACAAAAATAGATCAGCATGGAGCGTCTTCATGCATTTTATACCAACATGACTCCAGTGGCACTGCCACAACTAAGTGGTACTATCATTATTACTTTGTATCTTTCGGCACACGTATTATGAACATATTTAACACTACAATCGAGATTCAATAAACCATTGAGGGTAATTATTCAAGCAAATAGAATAACTATTATTCTCTTTAAATGAATAATCGTATTGCAATAAACACGATCCAATCATGTTCATGCTCAACGCAAACACCAAATAACAATTATTTAGGTTTTACCACCAATCCCGATGATAGAGGGAGCCTGCGATGTTTGATCACATCAACCTTGGAAACACTTCCAACACGTATCGTCACCTCGCCTTTAGCTAGTTTCCGTTTATACCATAGCTTTCATTTCGAGTTACTAATAACTTAGCAACTGAATCGGTATCCAATATTCTCGTGCTACTAGGAGTACTAGTAAAGTACACATCAATATCATCTATATCAAATATACTTCTGTCGACTTTGCCAGCCTTCTTATATACCAAGTATCTAGGGTAGCTCCGCCTCAGTGACCGTTCCCCTCATAACAGAACCACTTAGTCTCGGGTTTGGGTTCAATTTTGGGTTTCTTCATTAGAGCAGCAACTGGTTTGCCATTTCATGAAGTATCCCTTCTAGCCCTTGCCCTTCTTGAAACTAGTGGTTTCACTAACCATCAACAATTGATGCTCCTTCTTGATTTCTACTTTCGCAGTGTCAAACATTGCGAATCACTCAAGGATCATCATATCTATCCTTGATTTGAATATAGTTCATCACTAATCTCTAGCCGCTTAGTGGCAGTGACTTTGGAGAACCATAACTATCTCATCTTGAAGATTAACTCCCACTTGATTCAAGCAATTGTTGTACTCACAAAATCTGAGAACATGCTCAACGATTTGAGATTTTCTCCTTTATTTTGCAGCCAAAGAATCTTGTCGGAGGTCTTATACCTCTCAACAAGGGCACGAGCATGAAATCTCAATTTGATCTCTTAGAACATCTCTTATGCTCCGCGACATTTTCAAAACGTCTTCGGCGCCTTGCTTCTAAGCCATTAAGTATTGCGCACTAAACTATCACGTAGTCATCAAAAACGTGTATGTCAGATGTTCTCAACATCCATAGACGACACTCGAGGTGCAGCACACCGAGTGGTGCATTAAGGACATAAGCCTTATGCGTAGCAATGAGGACAATCCTCAGTTTTACGGACTCAGTCCGCAAAGTTGCTACTATCAACTCTCAACTAAATTTTCTCTAGGAACATATAAAAACAGTAGAGCTATAGCACAAGCTACATCGTAATTCGCAAAGACCATTAGACTATGTTCATGATAATTAGTTCAATTAATCATATTACCTAAGAACTCCCACTCAAAAAGTACATCTCTCTAGTCATTTGAGTGGTACATGATCCAAATCCACTATCTCAAGTCCGATCATCACGTGAGTCGAGAATAGTTTCAGTGGTAAGCATCTCTATTCTAATCATATCAACTATATGATTCATGATCGACCTTTCGGTCTCATGTGTTCCGAGGCCATGTCTGCACATGTTACGCTCGTCAAGCTTAACCCGAGTGTTCCGGTGTGCAACTGTTTTGCACCTGTTTTATGTGAACGTTGAGTCTATCACACCCGATCATCACGTGGTGTCTAGAAACGACGAACTGTAGCAACGGTGCACAGTCGGGGAGAACACAATTTCGTCTTGAAATTTTAGTGAGAGATCACCTCATAATGCTACCGTCATTCTAAGCAAAATAAGGTGCATAAAAGCATTAACATCACATGGAATTCATAAGTGACATGATATGGCCATCATCATGTGCTTCTTGATCTCCATCACCAAAGCACCGGCACGATCTTTTTGTCACGAGCGCCACACCATGATCTCCATCATCATGATCTCCATCAACCTGTCGCCATCGGGGTTGTCGTGCTACTCATGCTATTACAACTAAAGCTACGTCCTAGCAATATAGTAAACGCATCTCGAAGCACAAACGTTTGTTTAAAGACAACCTTATGGCTCCTGCCGATTGCCGTACCATCGACGTGCAAGTCGATATTTAACAATTATAACATGATCATCTCATACATCCAATATATCATATCACGTCATTGGCCATATCATATCACAAGCATACCCTGCAAAAACAAGTTAGACGGCCTCTAATTGTTGTTGAATGTTTTACGTGGTTGCAGTGGGTATCTAGTACATCGCATCTTACTTACGCAAAAAACCACAACGGAGATGTGCAAATTGCTATTTAACCTCTCCAAGGGCCGCCTCGGTCAAAACCAATTCAACTAAAGTTGAAGAAACCGACACCCGCCAGTCATCTTTATGCAACGAGGTTGCATATCAAGCGATGAAACCAGTCTTTCGTAAGCGTACGAATATTGTCGGCCGGGCCGCTTCAATACCGCCGAATCGAGAAAAGACTAAGGAGGGCAGCAAATTGAACATCACCGTCCACAAAACCATTTGTGTTCTACTCGAGATTACATCTACGCATGAACCTAGCTCATGATGCCACTGTTGGGGAACGTCGCATGAAAAACAAAAAATTTCATACGTGCACGAAGACCTATCATGGTGATGTCCATCTACGAGAGGAGATTTGGTTCTACTTACCCTTGTAGATCGCACAGCAGGAAGTGTTAAGAAACGCGGTTGATGTAGTGGAACGTCTTCATGTCCCTCGATCAGCCCCGCGAACCGTCCCACGACCGCTCCGATCTAGTGCCGAACGGACGACACCTCCGCGTTCAGCACACGTACAGCTCGATGGCGATATCCACCTTCTTGATCCAAAAGGAGGGGGCGGAGAGGTAGAAGAGTTCTCCGGCAGCGTGACGGCGCGCCGGTGGTGGTGATGATCTACTCCGACAGGGCTTCGCCTAAGCTCCGCACAAATACGATCTAGGGGAAAAACTACGTGGTATAGGGTCGAGCAGCACATGGAAAAGTTGTGTCTCAAAAACCGTCAATACCTCTAGTATATATATGAGGGAGGGAGGGGAGGTGGCAGCCTCAAACCCTCAAGGTTTGGCCGAAATTGGAGGTGGAGGAGTCCTACTCCAATCCTACTTGGAGTAGGATTCCACCTTCCCACTTGGAAACTCTTTCCACCTTTTGTTTTTTCCTTCTCAAACCTTATGGGCCTTAGTGGGAACTTATTCCAACACACTAGGGGCTGGTTTATCTCTTCCCATAGCCATGAGACCCCTTGGGGCGTGACACCCCTCCCGATGGTTCCCGGCACCCATCCCGACAATCCCGGTACACTATCGATGAGCCCGAAACTTTTCCGGTGACCAAAACAGGACTTCCTATATATCAATCTTTATCTCCGGACCATTTCGGAGCCCCTCGTGACGTCCTGGATCTCATCCGGGACTCCGAATAACTTTCGGTTACCAACACCTATAACTCAACTATACCGAAACGTCACTGAACCATAAGTGTGCAGACCCTACGGGTTCGAGAACTATGCAGACATGACCCTAGACACTCCTCGGTCAATATCCAATAGCGAGACCTGGATGCCCATATTGGATCCTACATATTCTCAGAAGATCATATCGGTTCAACCTTAGTGCCAAGGATTCATATAATCCCGTATGTCATTCCCTTTGTCCTTCGGTATGTTACTTGCCCGAGATTCGATCGTCGGTATCCCCATACCTATTTCAATCTCGTTACCGGCAAGTCTCTTTACTCGTTCCACAATACAAGATCCCGTGACTTACACTTAGTCACATTACTTGCAAGGCTTGTGTGTGATGTTGTATTACCGAGTGGGCCTCGAGATACCTCTCCGTCACACGGAGTGACAAATCCCAGTCTTTATCCATACTAACTCAACGGACACCTTCGGAGATACCTGTAGAGCAAGTTTATAGTCAAACAGTTATGTTGCGACGTTTGATGCACACAAGGTATTCCTCCGGTGCCAGTGAGTTATATTGATCTCATGGTCATAGGAAAAAATACTGGACATGCAGAAAACAATAGCAATAAAACGACACGATCAATATGCTACATTCATAGTTTGGGTCTTGTCCATCACATGATTCTCCTAATGATGTGATCCCGTTATCAAGTGACAACACTTGCCTATGGCCAGGAAACCCTGACCATCTTTGATCAACGAACGAGTCAACTAGAGCCTCACTAGGGACAGTGTCTTGTCTATGTATCCACACATGTATTTGAGTTTCCAATCAATACAATTCTAGCATGGATAATAAACGATTATTATGAAGAAGGAAATATAATAATAACTAATTTATTATTGCCTCTAGGACATATTTCCAACACATTTCAGAACCATCAGCAAGGATACATTACATGCATGAACCGATATCACAATATGTAGCAGAGTATGGAGGCAATGGGGAGGAAGAGGCTCACCCAGAGTATGACGGTGAAAAGAGCAGCCGAGGAGTGCTGTGCAATGAACTCATTAGTGGTGAAGTGACATTGGGTGGTGTACACAGCCGATGGGGAGTGGGTCGAGGTGCCATTGGCATATCTCGGCACGGTGTTCTTCCGCGAGCTCCTGAGGATGTCTTAGGAGGAATCTGGGTTTGCAAGCGGCAACGATGGCAGGATGATGCTGATCTGTGATGCTGCAGTGGCGGAATACCCCATGTGCTTGCTCACGAGAGATACCCCTGTGGAAGTAGTGATGGCGTTCATGTGCTCCGTTGAGAGGCCGTGCTGCTTTGACAATGGTGCGATGGCGTCATGTGTAGGGATTATACAACATGTAATTGTTTGTTAGCCACTAAAGATGGAAGATGTGAAAATGAAGTTATAACCACATAGGATCTTTGTTCAAGGCACCATTTTTCGTTCAATGGAAGATGTGAAAATGAAGTTAGTTGATTGGAAATGGAAGGAAGATTTGTGATGAAATTTGCAAGCTTTCTGATCAGGGAAAGTGTTCAATTGTTTGTTTCTGAGTTAATAACACGGCTATATTTGTGTGTTAACAAACCTGAGTCAAGGCATACCACATGATTTTTAGAAACTATAAAACTAATGAGTCATGCACATGTTTTAGAAACTATAAGACTAGACTAATAATAAAACTAATATGCACTGATATTTTTGAAATTATAAAACTAATGAGTCTGGCACATGTTTTTCTTGAAGAATGACACGGGAGCTTTGTCTATCATTCAATAGAACACCGAGAAAAACTGAGGGTGTACATTCAAGTATGCATACCACACGAGATTTACAAATGTTACCTCGCTAGAATGAGATGAAATAAAACTTCCATTAAACTGCTCAATAATTAATAGATACGTGCAGGTTGAGCAATTGAGAACTAGTTAACAAACACTTAAATAATCCTAGATAAATTCTTAGTTTTGTGAAGAATCAAGTAGTGAAATATACCTTTCAGAACACAGTTTGTATTTCTTTCTTTCTGAGTTAGAAGTCAAAATGGAGGAAAGAAGAGTGACAAGGAGATCACAAGCAATGGTGGACGTGGAGCAGACCAACGCATCTGACTAGAGTGATGGAGTATGTCATGTGCTTCCTCAGGAGAAATGCCTCTGTCGATGTCGAGAACGCACTGCTGAGCTCCATGGTGGCATCTAGTCACTAAACTAGTTGTGCAATTCCAACTGTTGGAGCCAGCAAGCAAATTGGTTGTTTGTAGCTCTTGAAGAACATGAATGCAGAGCCTGTTCTTGTTCTCTGTTTTCTATATGTAGTTACCTGGATAGTGTAGATAGTTAGATATAAGCAATGGAGAAGGAAAATTGTTGTATAATGCACTACAATATTGCAAGCAATCAAGTAGGAACGCCAGTAACCGCAGTTGTTTTTTTTCTTAGATATACGTTGCATTCAGTGAAGTTAGCAGCTCCTCCGCATGTTGTTACATACACATCGACACAGACGACCCCTAAAATCACTTTGAAAAAATAGTGGTAAATGGGAGGGATTCATGCCGAGGTGTAGCTTGCCGTGGATCTGGAAGGCCCTCTCGAAGTCCATGGCGATGGTATGAAGATACACGTCGAGCCAGTGGGGCGAGGGGAGCAAGCCTTCAAGTGAGAAAATCGAGATCTAAGGCGAGGGGCTGGGGGATTGAGGTCCTCTGATGGGGTGAATTCGCCAACAAGGCCGACGTCATGAGGTGGGGTAGCAAAATAAGCTGCAGGGGAAGAGGTGGGGCGTTGGAGGAAGAATAGGGTGAGGGAGTCGGGGCACCGGCGGACAGAAGAAGCAAGTGGCGGCTAGGGTAGAAGAAAAAGAGGGAGACACCTGTGGGACCAACTTAAGTACGTCTCCTGAGAACCCTAGTTAGTTTGGTGGGCTTCGGCCCATCATAAACGAGTGAGGTTAATCCAAATGTCATATATTTAGAAAACTTTGTCTCAAAAAAGTATATTTAGAAAATTAATATAAATCCTATGTTTCTAAATAAATCTTAAAAAACCAAATATATGCACGTAAAATTAGTAGGGTGACAAGACTACCAAAATTGACGAATGTGCCTAGTTTCAGTGACACTCAGCAAAGGATAAAAAGGAAGCATTGCTCAGCCACTCAAAAGAGAAGTGCATGCATGGATGGACGGTGAGAAAACAACAAAAACAGGTTTGCCGATTTTTTTCTAAATACTCAGAAAATTTGTGTACAATTAAAAGAGGACATCGGCCAGCCAGCGAGACACTTTCTCATCATGTCCCTGGACTCATAACCGCCCTCGCGCGCACCGGTGATGAGGTCAAGGGTGTCGTTTTATTTGGATGGAATAATCCCATTAAAAATCACAAAATTTTATAGAATTATGAAACAATTTTGAATACAAAAAAGATTTAAAATGTTTCAAAATCAACACAATGTCTCTATGTATATCTCTTTCACCACACGACTTAAAAAGAACCTAAGGTTTAATCTTTTACTATGTTTTCTCCCTCGATACCTTCATCCAAACTCCCAACCTTCACCTATTTGTTTTCCCTTTTTCACCCCCTTTTCGTTTCTATTGAAAAATTTAGTAACCCAATAAACCAAATAAATATATGGTATAGCAATAAATTCATGGTCCATAAATTAAAATTTTCTTACAGTAAAACCTCAACGTGTATCACATCTATGATAACCCAATAATAACAAAAAATTCACATCCCAAAAGCAAATAGATATGAAATGTTATATATTTTTGCCATCGTGTGGTATGTGGACCTCATTTTTCATTTTTTGAGTGCCCAAAATGAGTATTTTTGTGAAGGACCTACCATATATTTGTTGGAAAATTTTACGAAATATTTTTTATAAAATAAAAGGTCATATTTCATATCTAGTTGACAAAATGGTTGGATAATTTTTCAGCAATTATAAAGCAATAAAAAATATAGTTGCTTCACAAACTGAAAATATTACGAGAAACAAAGATTGGATTGTGAGCTTAGATGGATTGTTAGGTGGAGACCAATTTTGTGGAGAATTATGATTTTGGCATATAGAATATGTGGCAAAAATGCAACTCATTAGGAGATGCCTAGCTAGTGTTTCCTTCACAAAGCTTCTAGATGAACATAAACTTTGGAATTTTGCTGAGGACGATTTAATTTGCAAATAGAGCTAAATTTTGTCATGACGCAATGATTTGGGTAGGAAAGGGTGCCCAAAATAGTGAGGGCAATCAAGAAATTATAGATTCTGACGTGTGAGCGTACTTATCCTTTGTGGCCTTGTCGACACCTGTACAAGACACTTAGGTGAAATTGTTGACTTGTCTGTCCAATCACTTCTATTTAAGCCTATGACCTTCTTAATTGTGTCAAGGAGGACCTACAATGTGGGCATAAATAGAGCTACGCATGCCAGTGACCATTTTGTGCAATGGGATTATGACCTTCTTGATAGAGATGGTCAAACAATTCTAGGGTTTGGACCCGTTTGGACACCTCATGACCTTTTTGTAAATTTTAGTCATAGATCTATGACCAATTCAACCGCCATCGTTATTTTTCATCATTAACGAGCTTATTTCTTCTAGTGGGTGATGATGAGTTAGGTGGCCACTTTTGGTGAAGTGGTGCACCGGGGATTTGTGTGAGTATGGTTTCAGAAATGGGATTAGATTTATGATGTGTCGATCATCCCAACCTTACATGTACGACCACGTTGCCCCTTATGGGATGGGGCTGTGTTGATTACTCTCGTTGGTGCTAGCAAAGAGCCACATTACTAGTGGTGGGAGTGATGAGTGGTCACTCTCTTGATGGGGTCGTGCGAGGTAGGGAGACTATGCAGTTTTTACATGTTATAGGCACACCGTTGGGCCCCGCATGGTTGATACTGTTCAGAGTCGGTGCTCGTAATACGTACAACATGTGGGTTGGGTACCAATCAAGTGGACCTCTTTGTCTAGTATCGTCAGGGGAAAGGCATTGATCGGGTACTTACCTCGGGTATGTTATATACCGCAAGTCGTGGATGACACGGAAGTTTCTCGGATCTCGTGGGTCCAGCGTAATACCTTTATAGAGTGTAAAACTATTCGAATAGCGGTGTCAACGGTCAAGGACAGTTGGGTAATCCTACTAAAACTACGTCCAGTCGTTTCCACATAAACCAAGTGTGGTGTGCGTATGTGTTGAATGGTCTTAATATGAAATATTTTATATGACCAAATTTGGTGACTTGGCATATAGGGTGAACCTGGAAGGTTCAGCCCGTGACAGATATATTGATATCTGTAACCTGTTCTTCGAAAGTAATTCTTTAACTTGATGCATACGTGTGATCATGTTTATTTAACAACAAGAAGAATTCCACCAAAGATGCACGATATTGTTATCCTTCAATTTCATTGTTCATATCATGGGCTGTATGCGAGTACATTCAAAAGTACTCATTGGCTTGCCACTGGCTATATTATTGAAGAGACATGGAAGGACTGGAGTTCGGGGATGAGTACGTCTTCGGAAATGCCCGTGCGAACTAGGACGCTTCCCAGTCAGAATGCATGTCGGTGTAGGCTTGATTGCATGGGCACCCGCTTAGCCCTATGATTTCCTCTATTAGCTGTATCAGTATGATTTGGCCTTAGGCCCTACCTGTGAACTTGACCATTCTGTCACGTGATGTAATAATTCGGCACTTGGAAGTAAGACTCTTATTATTCAGTATCTTTGTGTCCGGTGAGCATTGATCTCTAGGATCACTGAGCACGTTCAATAGGCGATCTCGACTAATAAGTCGGGGTCCCCACAGTTATCGTCATCCTATTCCTAGGCTAGATGGTATGCTTGATGAATTAAGTGGCTCTACAATTTTATCCAAAGCTGAATTGCGTAGTGGATACCATCATTCACATGAAACTGGGAGATGAATGGAAAACGACATTTAAAACTAAGTTTGTATTATATGAGTGGTTAGTTATGCCTTTTGGATTGACTAATGCACCTAGCACTTTTATGAGATTAATGAATGAGGTTTTACGTGCTTTCATTGGACAATTTGTGGTAGTCTACTTTGATGATATACTGATTTATAGTACATCTTTGGAGGAACACTTGGATCATTTGCGTGTTGTTTTTCTTGCTCTACGTGATGCACGTTTGTTTGGTAACCTTGGGAAGTGCACCTTTTGCAAAGACTGAGTATCTTTTCTTGGCTATGTTGTTACTCCACAGGGAAGTTGATAAAGCCAAGATTGAAGCTATTGAGAGTTGGCCGCAGCCCAAAACGGTCACACAAGCCGGGTTTTATAGGCGTTCTATGAGAGATTTCAACACCATTGCTGCACCTCTCAATGAGCTTACAAAGAAGGATGTGCCTGATTCTTGGGGTACCGCACAGGAAGAAGCCTTCTCAGTTTTCAAAGATAAGTTAACACATGCTCCTTTACTCCAACTTCCTGATTTTAATAAGACTTTCGAGCTTGAATGTGATGCTAGTGGAATTGGATTAGGAGGTCCGTAATTACAAGATGGTAAACCTGTTGCATACTTTTCTCAAAAATTAAGTGGGCCTAGTTTGAATTATTCTACTTATGATAAGGAATTATATGCTCTTGTTTGGACTTTGGAAACATGTCAACATTATTTATGGCCCAATGAATTTGTCATACATTCTGATCATGAATCTTTGAAACATATTAAAAGTCAAGAAAAACTAAACCGTAGACATGCTAAATGGGTTGAATTCATTGAGACTTTCCCATACGTCATTAAACACAAGAATGGTAAAGAAAACGTTATTGTTGATGCTTTGTCTCGTCGTTATACTATGCTTTCACAATTTGAATTTAAAATATTTGGTTGGAGACCATCAAAGATCGATATGTGCATGATTCTGATTTCAAAAATGTGTTGGAGAATTGTAAAGAAGGGAGAACATGGAACAAGTTCATCATTAATAATGGATTTGTCGTGGTAACAAGCTATGCATTCCAGCTAGCTCCGTTCGTCTTTGGTTGTTACAGGAGGCACACGGAGGAAGATTGATGGGACACTTCGGCGTAAAGAAGACGGAGGACGTACTTGCTCCACATTTCTTTTGGTCAAAGATGCAACGGGATGTTGAGTGTTTTGTTGCTCGTTGCACGACATGTCAAAAACCTAAGTCATGACTCAATCCTCATGGTTTATATATGCCTTTGCCTGTACCTCGAACAAAGAAGGGGAGGGATAACATATTTGTCGTCGTGGACAGATTTTCAAAAATGGCACACTTTATACCATGTCGTAAAAGTGATGATGCCCCTAATGTGGATGATTTGTTTTGTCCTGAAATTATTCGCTTGCATGGTGTGCCGAATACGATTGTTTCAGATCGTGATGCTAAATTTCTTAGCCACTTTTGGCGATGTTTATAGGCTAAGTTGGGGACAAAATTGCTTTTCAGTACTACATATCACCCCCACACTGATGGACAAACTAAAGTAGTCAATAGATCTTTGTCTACTATGCTTAGGGCTATTTTTAAGAACAATCTAAAAGTGTGGGAAGAATGCTTGCCTCATATTGAATTTTCTTATAATCATTCGCTGCATTCTACTACAAAGATATGTCCTTTTGAAGTTGTGTATGGTTTCCTACCTCGTGCACCTATTGATTTATTACCTCTTCCATCTACGGAGAAGTTTAATTTTGATGCTAAAGAACGTACTGATTTGATATTAAAGATGCATGAGTTAACTAAGGAAAACATTGAGCGCATGAATGCTAAATATAAACTTGCTGGAGATAAGGGTAGAAAACATGTTGTCTTTGCACCTGGAGATCTTGTTTGGTTGCATTTGCGTAAGGATAGGTTTCCGGATTTGCACAAGTCAAAACGAATGACGCGTGCTGATGGTCCTTTCAAAGTGTTAGAGAAAATAAATGATAATGCATATAGACTTGAGCTACCTACAGATTTTGGGGTTAGTCCCACTTTTAACACTGCAGATTTGAAGCCATATTTGGGTGAGGAAGATGAGCTTCCGTCGAGGACGACTACAGTTCAAGAAGGGGAGGACGATGAGGACATCAACACCATTGTTACACCCAGAGCCCTAGCTGATATACATACTAGACCAGTTACTAGAGCTCATGCATGCCAATTGAATTACGAGGTACTTTCGTTTCTTGGGAATACTTCTAATGTTCATGAACATATGATGCTGCCTAAGTTAGATACTTTTGTTGTGCTCATGAATGAAGGACCTAGCATGGACAAGAAGGATATCCGCTGGAGCGGGATCAAGCATGGAGAAGAAGGTGCACGAGCGGGAGAGAATAATGGAGCTTCCACTAGTGATTTTGGCACTCTAAAGTCACCATAAGGAGAGCATGAAGGCTTTGGACGAAATATTCAAGACGCCACTTTATAAATTTCATCCATAGGCTATTATAGGTGTTGCGCCACCTTATTTTTGGGCCAGGCCCGTGTAATTTCGAAATACCATAATATATGCTATTTTTAGAGTCCGTATGTGTGGGGAACCCGAGTTTAGGGATGTTTTCGGAACCCTCCTCCAAGGGTCACAAAATTGCCTCTCTATTCCCTCATATATACATCCCTTAGGGCACCGTTTAGACTTGGGTTTTGTTTAGATTACAAGTTCACCATAACTGCAACTTCGCGTTCTTCGTTTGTGTTCTACGACCAGACAAAGGCGTCACAGAACCCCACCTTTATCATAAAGCTTTCCTATTATATTCACATTATCTTGATTGCATCTTGGTTTCTTGCTTGTTCTTTATTTGCGTGCAGGAAACAGACATTCGTGGTTAGGTTGATCATGCTCCGGTGTGGTCAATAACCTCTCGGAGTTGGTTTAGTGATTGCTAAGGTGCGACGTCCTCACACGTTCGTAGTTGGATCGTCAAAGTCTACTCCACCAAAACGATACCTTACATGTACGACCATGTTATGACTTGTCGTCCGTCCCAACCTTACATGTACGACCACATTACCCCTTATGGGATGGGATTGTGTTGATTACTCTGGTTGGTGCTAGCAAACAGTCACATTACTAGTGGCGGGAGTGATGAGTGGTCACTCTCGTGATGGGGTCGTGCCAGGTAGGGAGACTATGCCGTTTTTACGTGTTCCAAGCACACCGTTGGTCCCCGCATGGTTGATACTATCCAGAGTCGGTGCTCGTAAGATGTACAACATGTGGGCGGGGTATCAATTGAGTGGACCTCCTTGTCTAGTATCGTCGGGGGAATTGGCATTGATCGAGCACTTACCTTGGGTATGTTATGTACTGCGAGTCGTGGATGACACAGAAGTTTCATGGATCTCGTGGCTCCAGCATACTACCTCTGCAGAGTGTAAAACTATTCGAATAGCCGTGTCCATGGTCAAGGATAGTTGGGTAATCCTGCTTAAACTACATCCAGTTGTTTCCGCATAAACCAAATGTGTGTGAGTGTGTGGTAAATGGAGTAATATGAAAGAGTTGATATGACCAAGTTTAGTGACTTGGCATATAAGGTGAACCCAGAGTGTTCTGCCCTCGACAGATATATTGGTATCTGTAACCTGTTCTTCAAATAACATTTAACTTATGATGCATACCCATGATCATGTTTATTTACAACCAAGATGTTCACCAAAGATACATATTATTGTTATCCTTCACTTGCAATGTCCATATCATCGGGTGTTTGCGAGTACATTCAAAAGTACTCATTGGCATGTGCTATGGCAACAAAAGTTCTTCCCCAGCAATGACGCCAGGAATCCTTCTGCTACTTCTCAGACAATAGAGCTAGAAATTGACACATTGACGGAGACTTCCTTGCATTGGTTTTTCCCTTGAAGAGGAAAGGGTGATGCAGCACAGGAGCAGTAAGTATTTCCCTTCGTTTGAGAACCAAGGTATCAATCCAGTAGCAGAATCTCGTCAAGTCCAGAGTACCTCGGTAACACAAAATAGCTTGCACCCAACGCTATAAAGGGGTTTTCAATCCCTTCAAGATTGATTGCAAAGTGAGATCTGAACGCGGAAAGTGCAACGAAGTAAAAGTGTAAGGCTGAAAATATGGTGTGGAGTAGACCTGGGGGGCGTAATATTCACTAGAGGCTTCTCTCAAAATAGAAAGTATTACGGTGGGTGAAAAAATTACTACCGAGCAATTGATAGAACCGAGCAAATTCATGACGATATCTAAGGCAATGATCATACATATAGGCATCACATCCGAGACAAGTAGATCGATACTTTCTGCATCTACTACTATTACTCCACACATCGACCGCTATCCAGCATGCATCTAGTGTATTGAGTTCATGACAAACAGAGTAACGCCTTAACGAAGATGACCTGATGTAGAGGGATAATCTCAAACCAATGATGAAAACCCCATCTTTTTACCCTTGATGGCAACAACACGATGCGTGCCTCGCTACCCCTTCTGTCACCGGGTGAGGTCACCGCACTGTATGAACCCAAAACCAAGCACTTCTCCCATTCCAAGAATCATAGATCTAGTTGGCCAAACAAAACCTACAACTCGAAGAGAATTACAAGGATATGAAATCATGCATAAGAGAGATCAGAAGAAACTCAAATAAGATTCATAGATAATCTGATCATAAATCCACAATTCATCGGATCTCGACAAACACACGGCAAAAGAAGATTACATCGGACAGATCTCCATGAAGATCATGGAGAACTTTGTATTGAAGATCCAAGAGAGAGAAGAAGCCATCTAGCTACTAGCTACGGACCCGTAGGTCTATGGTGACCTACTCACGCATCATCGGAGAGGTCATGGTGTTGATGAAGAAGCCCTCCGTGTCCGAATCCCCCTCCGACAGGGCACCAGAACGTGCCCCAGATGGGATCTTGCGGACACAGAAGCTTGCAGCGGCGGAAAAGTTTTTTCAATGATCTCCTAATTTTTTATGGGATTTGAGGGAATATATAGGCGCAAAACCTAGGTCAGAGGAGGTCCAGTGGGCCCACAAGCTTGTGAGGCCCGGCCTCCCCCCTGGCCGGGGCTGAGGGGCTTGTGGGGTCCTTGGGGACCCCTGCCTTGGTTCTCACGTCTCCCGATCTTCTTTTGTTTTGGAAAAAATATTTTCGGGGATTTTATTCCATTTGGACTGTGTTTAAAATCTTCCTCTGAAAAGGGTCAAAAACACGAAAAAAACAGGAACTGGCACTTGGCACTGAGTTAATAAGTTAGTCCCAAAAAAGATATAAAAGGAATATAAAACATCGAAAGTTTGACAAGATAATAGCATGAAACCATCAAAAATTATAGATACGTTGGAGACGTATCAGCTTGCCACTGGTTATATTATTGACCAGACATGGAAGAACCAGAGTTTGGAGAATAGTACGACTTCAGAGATGCCCTGCGAACTAGGACGCTTCCTAGTCATAATGCCTATTGGTGTACGCTGATGGCATGGGCACCCGCTTAGCCCTAAGATTTACGCTACTAGTTGTATCTGTGTGATTGGACTTATAGGTCCTACATTCTAAACTTGACCATTCGGTCACGCGATGTAATAACTCGGTACTTGGATGTAAGACTCTTATTATTCAGTATATGTGTGTTCGGTGAGCATAGATCTCTAGGTTCACTGAGCATGTTCATTGGCGATCTCGACTGGTAAGTCGGAGTCCCCACAGAGCTGGTATCAGAACCAGGTTGACTATAGGAAGCCTTAGGTAGCATGGACGATTGCCGAGACGATTAGTGCACCTAGACCTTAACCTGAGATTCTGTACCCACTAAAAACATTTTAACCCTCTCTCCTACATCTTGTAGATGGCCGCAGTACTTGAGATGCTTCTGGAGACGGGCTTTCCCCTACTTTTGGGTGCTAGCCTTGAGAAGTGCCAAGTACGCCACATGCCCATCTTATTCTACCACGAGCACTAGGTCAACGCCTACACCAAGGAATATCACGTGGATGTGATAGTGAAGGCTAATGACTCCCCGGCTAGTTGGTTCTTCGAAGGACCACGAATGGAGGATGTGATGCTGGCAGTGGAGACAACCGCACGAGAGGCACTCGTACGTCTCTGCAACATCCTTCCTGAGGTGGCTAACGAGCCAGCTACTGGTCACATACCTTTTATTAAGGATGGGATAGACGGGAGTTGGACACTCAACCCATCTTCGAAGGACGGGACGCCACTAAGGTTTCACACCTACTTCAGTCTCTCCTACGATAGTTTGATGCTCCTTTTGATCAAGAAGTCAACAAAGATTCCCCAAGAAGTGCACCAAGTCCAGGATCCGCTCCGCATGGAGAAGATGAAGACCTTCAAGGTGAAGAAGCAAGGAGCACTAGAAGGATGATCAACCGTTGGTTCCCTAGGAGGAGTACGACCACTGCAGGCCACTCCTATTCAGAGTCGCCGCCTGACCGCAGAAGAGTACACTAAACTCTTCGCTGCCTCGCCAACCAAGAGTCGCCGCTTGACCGCTTCCTTCTGCCACCCCTCTGAAGGAGGAAATTACCAATGAATATGAAGACGAAGACCCTGCAGAACCCGCCTATGAAACCGAGCAGTCAGCCGCATAGGATTACGACTTAGGCAGTTAGGAGATTTCCCAACCGTAGTACGTTTATGTATCAGTTCATGCGAACCATGATGTTGTGAGCATGTTGGATACAAGTCGCATTATCCCTTAGGCAACTTGTAAGCGACTACATCACTCGATTTAATCTAATGCATTTGTCTTTTGCAAAAATCTTTGGCTTCAAAAAAATCTCACAGCAGCACAGCACGAGACCTCTTTACTAGAGCATCCTCCCTTATGATTCTGTACAGTTCGGCAAATTTACCTGTCTACTCCCTGATGGTATGGTGATTGCAACTCGCACCAGCACCTTCAGCAACCCCGGCTCTGCCTCTTCAGGTCAGTAGCAGAGAACCGGACGGGATGCTCAAGCTGGAGATCACCACGAGCAGCATCAAGACGATGTTCCACCGCCACCGCCTCGTCCGGAAAGCTTGACTATGGCTCAGTTCCTTCAAGCTCTCCGCGAGGAATGTGAAGCCAATAATGCCGCTATTCAGCAACTGGTTCAAGTCTTCATGAACAACCCGCCGCAGAACGGGAATGGCAATGGTCGCTCTACTCTCTCAGAGTTCATGCGGACTACGCCACCCATATTCACGGAGATGACTGAACCATTGGATGCCGATGACTGGATCTGTACTATCGAAGACCTCCTCGCGCTGGTCGAATGCACTGATGATTGTGAGAAAGTTCTGTATGCATCTCACTATCTCAGAGGCACGGCCAGAGCTTGGTGGGATGGATTTCAGATCGTGCGAGCAGGACAAGTCATCACCTAGGCAATGCTCAAGGAAGGATTTCGCGCTGCTCACATTCCTCCCGAAATGATGACCATTAAGAAGCGTGAATTCCGATCATTATGGCAAGGCAGTGGGTCCGTCAAGGAATATTTCCAGAAGTTCAACCTCCTATCAAGATATGCACCAGAGGATGTCGATACTGAGGCCGCTAAAGTGGAACGCTATATGGAAGGACTACAACAGTCACTCCAGTATCAACTAGTTGTTTATGAATGCCGAACCTTCAGCGATCTGGTTAACAAAGCCCTTATGTTGGATGATAACTGTCGTGCAATGGACCACACCCGTAAGTGCAAGCGCATCGGTAGTGGAGAACCAAGTAATCCGAAGCCACACCCATGGCAGTCACCTCTAGCAAGACCCACTTACCAGCAGAAGAAATACAAGTCTCCAACATTCCGCCAGAATTACCAGCCTCAGCAGCAAGTCAACGCCAAGCCATAATTCAACCCATCGAACAACAGTGGAGTCAAGACCAACCTTCCAACACAAGTTACCTATTTTCGATGTGGACACACAGGGCACTATTCGAGGCAGTGTCCCAACAAGAAGCCCGACGCACCGTGCCACAATGCGTCAAACCAAGGCCAAGGAGCACCAGGCAGGAACCAAGCCCCCCGCAACCAGCAGTATCACAACAGCGGGCGGATAAACCATATCTCCACAGAAGAGGCACAGGAAGACCCGGAGTGCATTCTGGCTACGTTCCTCGTCAACTCCGCCTCACCAACAATGTTGTTTGATTGTGGTGCTTCGCATTCTTTTCTTACACAAAGATTTGTGAAAAAATGTGGTTGGAAGCCTACCCTAGTTAACGGGCAAATGGAAATAAAAACCCCGGGAGCAGTGTTAAGGACCAACCTAGGGTGTAGGAAACTCGGAATTGTTATCAATGGGATAAGCTTCTCAGCAGATCTCATCATCATTAAGTCGCAAGGCCTAGAAGTGATTCGCGGCATGGATTGGTTGGCCAAACACTAGATCATCTTGGACTGTGCTAACAGGGCTATTACCATGACAAGCGACCAAGGGATCAAAGTCAAGTATGTCCCTGAGGCAGTAACCACTCATGTACCGCACGTTAAGAGCCTGTGAGGAGAAGAACAGGACCGAGTGCCGATAGTCTGTGAATACCCGGACGTCTTTCCTGATGAGCTACCAGGGATGCCTCCCGACCGAGACATCGAGTTCATCATTGACCTCATGCCCGGATCAAGGCCTATCTATAAGAAGCCTTATAGGATGGGATCTGAAGACCTAGCAGAACTGAAAAAGAAGCTGGATGAGCAACTTAGGAAAGGGTTCATTTGTCCGAGTGCATCACCTTGGGGATCACCTGTTTTGTTCCTGTCTAAGAAGGATGGAACTATCAGACTCTGCGTCGATTACCGTTCTCTCAATGAAGTCACGTTCAAGAACAAGTACCCACTCCCCAAGGTGGAAGATTAGTTTGACTAGTTAAATGGAGCTAATGTATTCTCCAAGATCGATCTCCGATCTGGATATTACCAACTAAAGATTCGACCTGAAGAGATACACAAGATTGTGTTCGTGACTCGGTATGGTCTATACAAATGCAGTGTCATGTCTTTCGGCTTGACTAATGCCCCAGCTTACTTCATGTACGTCATGAACAAGGTCTTCATGGAATACCTGGATAAGTTTGTGCTCGTATTTATTGATGACATATTAATCTTCTCCAATTCCGAAGAAGAGCATGAGCAACACTTGAGGTTAGTGTTGGAGAAGCATCGGATCACTAACTTTAGGCCAAATTCAGCAATGGTCAATTCTCGATGAACAAAGTTGGATTCTTGGGTCATAACATGACAACAAGTGGATTGGGAGTCGATCCCTCCAAGAATACTACGGTAACCAACTAGGAGTCGCCAATCGATGTGAAGGAAGTCAGGAGCTTCCTCGGGCTCGCGGGATACTACCAGAAGTTTGTAGAAGGATTCTCCCACATCGCTTGACCCATGACTCAGCTCTTGAAGAAAGGAAAGAAATTTGAATGGACCCCGAAGTGTGAAGCGAGCTTTCAGGAATTGAAGAAGAGATTGACTACCGCCCCGGTATTGGCTACACGAGATATCAACAAGGAGTTTCTGATATATTGTGATGCCTCCAGAACCGGGCTCGGTGGAGTCCTAATGCAAGACGGTAGGTTCATGGCATATTTGTCACGGAAACTGCGCCCGCATGAGGAGAATTATGCCACCCATGATCTCGAATTGGCAGCAGTAATGCAGGCTCTAAAGACATGGCGACATTACCTTCTCGGGAAGCAATGTGAAATATACACCGACCACAAAAGTCTGAAGTATATCTTCACTCAAAGGGAATTCAATATGAGCCAACGAAGATGGTTGGAGTTAATCAAAGACTACGATCTCAGCATTCAATATCACCCCGATAAGGCTAATGTAGTGGCTGATGCCTTAAGCAGAAAGACCAGCACCTTGAACGTTATGCTCAAGGAAAGGCTACCCGCCTTATATGAAGAAATGGAGAACTTTGGGTTGGAGCTGGTGGAATAAGGATTCCTAACTAACCTTAAATTCAAACCAACGCTGGCTGACGATATCAAGGAGGCCCGGAAGGAGCACAAGAGTATTGAACGCATCAAGAAGAAGATCCAAGAAGGCAAGGCCCGAGAATTATCAGTGGATGAGCAAGGGGTAGTGCGGTTTGGGAAACGTTTATGCGTACCCAACAAGGCAGAACTCAAGGACTTGATCCTGCAGGAAGCACATGACACACCCGACTCTTTTCACCCCAGTGTTAGCAAGATGCATCAAGATCCTTGAGAAAAATTTTGGTGGCATGGCATGAAGAGTGAAATAGCCTCATATATTGCCAAGTGCGATGTGTGCTAGCGAGTCAAGCCTGAGCATCAGCGACCTCCTGGACTGCTATAACCTCTCCAAGTGCCAGAATGGAAGTGGGACAAAGTAGGCATGTACTTCGTTACCTGCTTACCCAGGTCTAACAGAGGCCATGACTGTATATGGGTCATCGTCGACCATCTGACCAAGGTGTCTCACTTCATTCCGGTCAGCACCACCTTTGGGGGTGACAAGTTGGCTAGCCTCTACATTGAGCGTATTGTGAGCCATCACGGAGTTCCCAAGGAGATTGTGTCTGACCGAGGCACGCAGTTCACCTCAAGATTCTGGAAGAAGTTCCAAGAAGCCCTCCGAACCAAACTGTCTTTTAGCACCGTTCCATCCGCAAACGGGCGGACAAAAGGAACGAGTAAATCAGATACTCGAAGATATGTTCCGCGCTTGTGTCTTGGCGCATGGTGCCAAATGGCAAGACTGTCTGCCGTTCGCTGAGTTCTCTTACAACAATAGCTAGTAGTCCAGTCTCTAGAGGGCCCCATTTGAAGTGTTAAACGGACGAAAGTGCCACACCCCGCTCAATTGGTCCGAAACCCGTGAAGGGTTAATTTTCGGGCCAGAAGTTTTGCAAGAAGCAGAAGATAAGGTGCAGCTTGTTCGAGAAATCTAAAGGCACCCAAGTCGCAACAGAAGAGGTATGCGGATTCTCACCGCAGAGAATTGGAGTTTAACCTTGAAGACCATGTGTACCTCCGTGTCACACCTCTTAAGGGAACCAAGTGTTTCCACGTTAAAGGGAAACTTGCTCCAAGGTTCATTGGACCTTTTAAGATCACGACAAGGCTTGGAGAAGTTGCTTACGAGTTGGAGCTACCTCCGGAATTTTTGGGTGTGCACAACGTCTTCCACGTGTCGCAACTTCGGAAGTGTATTCAAGCGCCAAACAGTTCTGATATTTACAAGGACATTAACCATCAGGCCATCGACCTTCAGCCAGACCTCACTTACCGTGAGCAGCCTATCTGCATCCTGGATGAAGCAGCGCGTTGCACCAAAAGCCGCACCATCAAGTATTTCAGGGTTCAGTGGAGCAACCACACCGAAGCAAAAGCAACATGGGAGCGTGAAGACTATCTCCGATCTGAGTTTGTGTACCTTTTTAGCACCTAGCTTAGGAATCTTGGGGACGAGATTCCTGTAAGGGGGATAGGTCTGTCACACCCTATTTTCACTACCACTTTTTCTGTAATTCAAAAAATCAGAGTTTATTTAAACTTCTTCAAAACTTATGTTGTGAGTGCCATGATTGCCATTGCATGCTTGTATGCTTGATCATGTGACATTAAAAAACACATTTCTCATGACTTCATTATTTTCAAAACCCTTTTTATTATTTCTTGTTGAAGAAAAACCCTGCTTTGGGTTGCACTACAAGTCCTTGATGGCAAGGAGTGTTCTTACCCAAAGTTGCTGATCTGATTCTAGCACCACAACCATATAATAATTATTTTATGAACTATTTTTCTAATTTAATTGCATTTCCATTTGTGACGCCAGAAATGGCATTCCTATATGGAAAAATACTATTCTTCCTTAGAAAAATCTGAGAAAATTTGGACATGATCAGAAGGGCATATATATTCAATACATTAGATTTTCAACCCCTATTTATATTCTTATTATTTGAGTAAAACCCTGAAAACCTTTTCTGCCTGTTTTGACCTTTTGAAATATTTCCAAAGGAAATATTCTAAATAAATTCCTAGAAAATTCCAGTGGTATCCCTAAGCCATATTTGGTGTCCATATAAAATTTCACCTTGATCCAAGATGATTAAGGGCACCAAATAGTTGCAAAACCCCTTCTGTCGAGAATGAAGTTTGAGCAACTCTACATAGCAAAGTTTGTCCAATGGAGTTGAAACTTTGCAGGAGTGCCTAATACCTCAAATGAGCGCTCCATGCCAAAAATGAGCTTTGTGGGACTTAATTTGCCCACACTCTGTTTGGAAGGAACATATCTGGTCATTTGGTGATGTTTTCAAGTTTACAAAGCTAAACTTGTCCAATGGAGCTCAAACTTGGTGAAGCCCCTTGTTTTAGCACCAAGCCCAATCATGTTAAGTTGCAGAACCATTGGTCGGGTGTAACCACCCCAAACCACTGTCGAGCACCTTCTAACAGATGGGTAAAACCCCTCCTAACCTTAGCTAAACCCCAACCCTTTCTCCCAAACTCTCAGATTAGGTGGCTAGCATCAATGCCAAGCCCCAGTCAACTGACCCCTCTCTGGTTCAAAGTAGAAATGCCAAAAATCCCAATCTAAGCTTCAGCTCAAGGCTGACACCACCTGTTTTCCTTGTCCCCCTTGACCAGCCGAAGCTCCCATGGGTCTCCAATGGCTAGGCATCTCCCAGCCAGTGCCCTGGACACCTAGACACGTCCAAGGCACCCCAGAGCACGCCAGCATGCCGTGGCATGCCAAAGCTGCGCTCTGGGCGCGCTACAGAGAGCCACCAAGGTGGGGGCGATGCTCTCGGCCAGTTCCAACCTCCCTGACGTGTCTCTCCTCTCCCTTGACAACCCCTCTGCATCAGGCGACCATCAGGGCCCATTCTCTCCCGCGCTAAGTGCTGGTGCGACGTGTGCCCGCGCGCACCAGTACCGGCCAGAGATGCGTGCCCATGGTAGCTCGCCTCTCCTCTCTCTCCCTCCCTCGCAGTGAGTCCTTGCAGTCGAAAACCACGTCCTAAGACCGTGGTTTGGACCCCAGCTCCTCTCTGCACCCCTTGAACGCCACGGTGAATCACCGGCGCTCCCGAGTCGGCTCACCGTCGCAGGCCTATATATATCTTCTCCCCTCGCTCCAGCACCCCTCATTCCTCATCGCAGCAACCTCAATCACCTCCCTAGCCTCCTCTTTGAGCATGCAGAGCCCCGGTACTCGAGATCAACCAAGGCCCCTTTGCCTCGCAGCTCCGGTCGATCCCCGGCTACACGTCGACTCCCGCGTTCCTCTGCCCACCAAACAACTCCCAGTGACCTCAGGAATCTTTCCCCTGTCTTCCACGAGCAAGTCCGTGCCCCTAGCTACCACCTCCACCTTCGCATGAAACCCCTCCGCCGTGGCTACCTCGTCGATGGTGAACCTGAGCCCGTCTGCCATCTTCTCGTCCATCATCAGGTAGGCGACGATGAGCCGGACCCATTCCCGTCGTCTTTAGGGCCCGAGGACGTCGGTAGCCACGCCGGCGTGCTCCTCCTCCTCTTTGGCCAGAGGTAGGAGACGACCCTGAGAGGTGTCCCCCACCTGTCAGTGTCCCATCTCTCTCTCCCTCGCTGCCCGCAGCCACTAACTGTAGGGGCCCGCGCGTCAGGTTCAAGCCTGACGGTGCACGCGCCTGGGCAAGCTGGTTGTGTGGCCATTGGGCCGGCCCAGTCCCAGGCCAAATCAGGCCAGGGTCTGTAGCCTTTATCTTTTTGATTTAAAACCTGAGTTTAAATGATTTTTATAAAGAGATTCAACCGGTGTAAAAATATAATTTTTCCACTGTTATTCTTCTAAAAATGTGTAGTAATTAACAGAGCCATTGGTTGAATTTTTGCAGCAACTATGCTGTTTTACAATAATAAAAAGGATTAAATTGTTATAGTTTTGCTTCTGCTATATGTTGATTTTTAAAAATATTATTTCTCTAAAACCAGAAGATAATATTTTTAAAATATCAACCTGAATTTATCAGAAATAACCAACATTTTGAAAATGACTTTGTGATTTATTTTGGAGTGAGCGACTTATTATTTTTATCTTTATACAACGATAGAAAACCCGTGTGACGAAGGAGTCAGAGCGGAAGACCTCGAAGACCCCATATACCTAGCTGACCATGGCAAGCATCCCTTTGACCATGTCTGAGCATATGTTAGGATGCATGCTAGTGTAGCAAATATTTCCGTTGCATATGATCACAAGTGTCGGTAAATCATTGAAGTTATGTTACCGAAGGCTCCTCCGGAGCACATGCATTTTGAGCATGATCCTACCACCTATGAGGGTCATGCTAACATCATGTTGAAAGTAAATCTAGAATAGTAGTAGCATAAGCATGTTGTTTGCATAAAACCAAGGTTATGAAAACCCAGTCGGGTGCCACTAATGCCCGAGGGTGATGACGGGTTAGGTGGCCACTTTTGGTGAAGTGGCGCATCGGGTATTATGAGTGAGTATGGTTTCGGAAATGGGAATAGATTTATGATGTGTCGACCATCCCAACCTTACATGTACGACCACGTTACCCCTTTATGGGACGGGGCTTTGATGATTACTTTGGTCGGTGCTAGCGAAGAGCCACATTACTAGTGGCGGGAGTGATGTGTGGTCACTCTCGTGACGGGGTCGCGCCAGGTAGGGTGACTATGCCGTGTTTACGTGTTCCAAGCACACAGTTGGTCCCTGCATGGTTGATACTGTCCAGATCGGTGCTCGTGAGACGTACAACATGTGGGCTGGGTACCAATCGAGTGGACCTCTTTGTCTGGTATCGTCACGGGAAAGGCATTGATCGGGTACTTACCTCGGGTATGTTATATACCGCGAGTCGTGGATGACACGGAAGTTTCCCGGATCTCGTGGGCCCAACGTAGTATCTCTGCAGATGTAAAACTATTATAATAGTCGTGTCCAGGGTCAAGGAAAGTTGCGTAATCCTGCTTAAACTACGTCCAGTCATTTGCGCATAAACCAAGTGTGTGTGAGTGTTTGGTAAATGGAGTAATATGAAAGAGTTGATATGACCAAGTTTGGTGACTTGACATATAGGGTGAACCGAGAGTGTTCAGCCCTCGACAGATATATTGGTATCTGTAACCTGTTCTTCAAATAATATCTAACTTATGATTCATACCCATGATCATGTTTATTTACAACCAAGATGTTATCCACCAAAGATGCATGTTATTGTTATCTTTCACTTGCTATGTTCATATCATGGGCTGTTTGCGAGTACATTCAAAAGTACTCATTGGCTTGCCACTGGTTATATTATCGACCAGACATGGAAGGACCCGAGTTTGGAGAAGAGTACGTCTTCGGAGATGCCCCTGCGAAGTAGGACGCTTCCCCGTGAGAATGCCTATTGGTGTAGGCTGATGGCATGTGCACCCGCTTAGTCCTAAGATTTCTTCTACTAGTTGTATCCGTGCGATTGGCCTTATAGGCCCTACCTTGTGAACTTGACCATTCGGTCACGCGATGTAATAATTCAGCACTTGGATGTAAGACTCTTATTATTCAGTGAGAATTGATCTCTGGGATCAGTGAGCATGTTCATTGGCGATCTCGACTGGTAAGTCGGGGTCCCCACAAACTCGCTCTGCAATAACTCCCCCAAGGATTCGATCCCGGCGATGATGCGAGAATTTGATGCACATGGGGTTGATCCCACATGGAGGCCGCCGACACGAGAGCTGGTGCAAGAATGGTTCGACAACTTGACGGACGAGGGCATCGGGGATGATAGATAACAGATCCGCGACACCACTGAGGAAAAGCTCGAGTGGATCGACCGGAGGCTGGGAGAGGCCGAACTCGAGATGGGCGGTAGCAGTTCCAGCACGCCATGTATGACGAGGAAGAGGAGTAGACCGCCGGTGAAGAGCAAGACAATGTAGAAGTGCCGGCACCTGACCTTGCTGAGGAGACTATCGGGGTCGAGGGGTCCGAGGCTAATGCGGAACATGAACTCGAGGAATTCCAAGTCCAGGCCATCCCCAAGAAGCTGGCTCGCATGTTATAAAAATCCACCATCGGGGACCCAGTTCAAGCTTCCCTGTCGTCGGAGGCCGAGAAGGAGGAGGACGAAGATCCTGCCACCAACATTGGCCGTCCGCGATACATGAGATGGACCAACATGCGATGAATGCTTCTATCTAGGAGGCGGGACTTACCAGCTCCACTGCACACCTACAATGCGCCCAGGGACGTGCACTCGACACCCTAATCCCACTCTCTGTGAAGGGGTAATGTGGAACTTGTCTACCTTCGACTCATTAGATGACAAAGACGAGGAAGAACTCATTCGTGGTTTTTTCCTGGGTTCTTGCATCACTCATTTTGAAATTTGTTGTTCTCGATCTTATGGGAACAAGGATACCTTGGCGCAACGATGATCCAAGAGGGATAACCTGGCATCAACCATTGAGGGTGCAACGAGATCTGCACCAGAGCATGAAGTTATTAACATCAGTCCTTCGACGAGCCCCGAGCACGAGGTCCCACCCCAATACCCGATGGCAAGAGGAGACTAAGCGCTCGGAGGTAGCTCGCGAGCGCTCAACTTCGAAGAGGAGCTCCCCAGCAAGTGTTTCCGCCGATGAGCTTGTGTGCAGCGAAGACGCGCCGGCAAGCGACGTTGCCATTGGTCATGCGATGACGACGTATCTTGCCGGAGGAGAGGTCAACCCTCCTCAACAACTTCCCATGGGTAAGTCCCTTGATGTTGGAATCTTGATATTTTTTTGTTCTTTTTGTCTTCTTGAACTTATTCTAAGTTTGAATTTGTTGGTATTGCAGATCTACCCCCATGTGAGGACGTGAACATCGACACTATCATTGAGCAAATCGCCAAGGAGGCTCATAAAGAGGTGAGCCATATTGAAGTGGAGGAAGAAGCCGGTAGAAAGGATGCCAAGGAAGCCAGCAAAAAACTAGGTGAAAAGTCATCTATGGAGGTGGTGAGAGATACCAAAAGCACTTCTGCCACAGGAGCGCTAGGAACGGGCATGCTCATCGTGACATGGGCTGGTAACGGGGCTGCCACTGGCCCTTAAAGATCAGAGGCGCCATCCCAAGCCGGTACCTCAAGGTCGGAGATCTCCAATTCATCAGCTTCCCTGGTGACACGATCCTCAAGGCCTTCTCCAAAGGAGTCATTGATGATGTAGTCACAACCGCGTGAGAGGAAATGATAGTCGATCCCTTCGGTCGAAATGATGAAGCCAAGGAGCACACCATCTTGTCTCCCATGAGCAAGAGCTTTAGGAAGCTACACGCACATTAAATTAACAGTCGGACAGGATGGACCGTCATGGTGCTTTTCTAGTAGAGGCAAAAAGGGTGTTCCTGGAATGCCTTTCCGATTCACATGCCTAGTTTACGGAGAGCCGTCAGACTCTCTCCAAGTGGCAGACTGACCTCAC
Source organism: Hordeum vulgare subsp. vulgare (assembly GCF_904849725.1). NCBI lineage: Eukaryota > Viridiplantae > Streptophyta > Magnoliopsida > Poales > Poaceae > Hordeum > Hordeum vulgare. The sequence goes on along the minus strand of NC_058524.1, from coordinate 363,071,402 downwards.
CAAGGATGTAGCTGAGAGCATTAATCCGAAGCCCATGCAGAAAAAATATGGAGGGAGGTCGAAGAGAGCATCGTCAACACCAAAGAAGAGAAAACCTCATGCAAGATCAAACTCGATTCTCATGAAGAGGAGCTCGCCGCTCGAGAGGAAGCCCTTGACGCCAAGCTCGGGAATGTTCCGGAGAATCATATCTGAGAGCTGGAGTTTAAGAACAAGTAAGCCCTTCAGAAACAAGCGATGGAGAACGCTGTCAAGTTCAAGGATGGCATCTAGGCCACCGAGGCCACCTAGTACGCCAAGATAGAATTGGAAGGCAAGGTGCAACAACTATACTTGGACATTGCGTCACCGAGTAAGGAGGTCTTGAGGCTGAAGGACAACATCTAGTAGACGATTCATAACTTGGCATCCCTGTAGGTAGGGCTCTCCAACAAGGCCAAGGCACTGGGCGCCGCCACGGCGGCCAACACTGATCTGTAGGTGAAAGTGAGCACCTACGAGGATAGTTTCAAGACTGCCAAGACCAAGGAGTGCGATCTTCTTGAAGAGCTCTGGAAAGAGAAGAAGCTACTCGCCTCTGTTGTGCACACCTCCGTCGAACTTCAGAAGAATATTAGGCTATGGACGCAACAGCTCGTCGATATTGTCGACAAGCTTTCCACCCAACTAATCTGAGAAGTATGCCTTCTCCAATGACGCCAAGGAAGTGGCAAGCGTCAGGATGTCCATGTTCTTTGACAAGCTCGTCGATGCATTGGAGAAGTACCAGGCGGAGCGAGCTGACAAGTTCCTTCACGGTTGTCGTGTGTTGTTCTATGGGGTACTCCACAACGTCTTGGTGAAGATCGCCTATCATAAGCCTGGCATGGACCTGAGCAGGGCCTTCTCCAAGCTATCGAAAGGCTTCGACACAAGGTCCCTTGACGCCCTTCTCACTCCGATTCCGGACAGGGCGTCTCTGTCTCCCTGAATGGATGCTTTGTCTATCATCGCCGTGGTGCATTTATGACAAACATTTTCCTTAATTTAGTACCACAACTTTTCTTTGGAATGTATTATATTCATCCGTCAAAACAAACGACTAGTTTCCCTCATATTTGATTCTACATTTCCATGATTTCGATCCCTAAGATTGCTGGGGATGCCGGCCGGTGCACACATCCTTGTCGCGAGCGCTTTAGGAATGGGTCCTTAGCAGCTTGCGAGGATGCCGCTGCCCGCAAGACCACCTTACTATCCTTGTGGTGGCTACTTGGGTTGTTGAGTAGACTCAAAAAATGAAGAGCGCAAACAAATTCGATAAGGGCCCTTCATGTGCAGGTCTTCTCATACAAATGGAACTTTTCAAGGGGAAATGGCTTACAACAAAGAATTCTTAAAGCTTTTTGTGACTTAGCTTTTTCTTAATTGTATTCCTTGTCACAAGGTGTCCGTCCTTGGATGCATTTTTAGTTGTCCATACTTCACTCCCCCCTCCCTCACGGGGGGGGGGGGAGACTTGCACTTGAGGGCCCTTCTTCCTTTTGAGAAAAAGAAATGAGAGAAATTAGAGGAGGGTAGGAACCTTGGATGTTCAACAGTTACCTTATGCAAGTCAAAAGTGATCACAACATTTGATGTAGGGTACATAAGATAATTATGTACATTAACAAGAGGTTGTAGAATAGTTAGATTTATTGACAATGCACATGGTCTTCGCCTGGCTTTGTACAAAGGATTACATGCCTTGCCGGTGGACCTGTATGAAAGAGGTTGCCGGGTGGCCTCGCAGCCGCTCCTTATGGGCAGAACTTGCACACATGCTCGATATTTCATCAGTTTTACACATGGGTACCATCTTTAAACATGGGTACCGTCTCCGGTCTCTAGGCAGACTGTGTCGGCCTAGCGACTCGTACTTCCAAGTAAGGGCCTAGCAATCTTGATTTTATTGCTCCCGATGATATAGGTCTTTGGTAAATCATCAACGGGCATGCTGCACTCTACGGTACACTTCCCAGAGTCTTCGCCAGAGGCCTTGCTGGAACTCCTAGTCTTCATCCCCTGGAGAGCTTTCCCGGCAGGAGCAAGCGCCATGTCGGCAGATGATACATTGCGTTCCGCTATAGATTGTAGACGTAGAGGAATGCGTTCTTGTTCTTTGCATGGATGGTGATGACCATAATCGTTCCTGGAATATTCAGTATACTGTAGGTGTGGTGAGACGCAACCATGAATTTTGATAGTGTTTGTTAGCCCATGATTCCATTCTACGACGTTGACATCTTTGCGACATCGAAGATGACCTTCTCTGCTCTGAAGTTGACCTCACTACCGAACGTCACTAGTGGAGTAATCTTCCACTTGGGCTCATACCTTCCTCGGTTGACCCTGTGGAATGCACCTGTCAGTTTGAGATCCATATCGGGGATCTGCAGCCGCTTGATCATGTCGTGCAAGATCAAATTCAAGCTGGCCCCACTATCGACCAACATCTTTGTGACTGTGAGGTTGTGAATTGTTGGCGATACCAACAATGGCAGACACCCGATAGCAGGGATGCGATAAGGGCGATCCTTGGTGTCGAAGATAATGTTAGCGTTGGACCACTTGAGGGGTTACCTCTCCTCTACCACTAGTTCTACTATGATGACCTCACGGACCAACTATTCGAGATGCCGGTGGGAGGAGGGAAAACATGTGCCTCTGTCAACACACATAGCATCTACAATCTTCTGGAATTCTTGGCCATCATATCCCTCTTTATCTTCATCATCATCACCATCCACGTCATCGGGCTTCTTAACTCGGCCTCTAGCAGGATTCTCCTTTTGCTTCTTGACCTTGCCGCGGCGACCAACACGGCCACCGCGGTTTTTCTTGCAAGAAGCACGAGCATCGTCTTCAACCTTATCCTTGTCGCGCCTTTCGTACTCTTGCTTCTATTTCTTGGCAAGCTAATCTACTTGGCGGCATTCGGTGATGTTGTGGCCCTTGGTGAGATGGATTTTGCAGTATGAGCAGATGGAGTTTTCTCGTAACGTGGCCTCATCATTTTCAAATAAGGTGGGCACCTCCTTGACGGACCCTTCACACTTAGCCTTCTTGCTGGCATTGGAGTTGTCGGACCCTTCAACAACCATGACTGCGTTGCCCTTGCGCTTTTGACTTGGACTTTTGGCCCTCTCGGGGAAGCCTTCTTCCTTATTTAGAATGCACACATTTGTCGTCCAGGGCACAGAGCTTGGTGACATCATGTGCCATGTTAATGCTCATCTCCTCATGTATTCGCCGCGTGCACATGTTCATCTAGAATGCGGCAATCATTGCAATAGGATGTTTGTCAGTGATGTTGTGTTGAACACGGCTGAAACACTGGATGTACTTGCAACGGGATTCACCATCTCTCTGGCAATGCATGTGGAAATTGCTGGGTTTCCCTAGGAGTTTCTGACCCCCATGGTAAGCACCAACAAACTGGTTTCACAGATCCACCCAAGAAGAAATTGCCCTTCCAGCAAGTTCATCAGCCAACTCCTCACATTGGGCTTGTGAGTCAATGGGAAGTAGTTGGAAAATACTTTCCCATTGCGTCTCTCTATAGCTTGTACTGTGATGGTGTAGATGCCAAAGAACTCCAAAGGGCTTATCTTGCCGTCGTACTTGTCCGGAAGCTCTGGCTTGAAGACCCGGCTCGAGGGATGGCAGACTTGTCGTAGATCATGGGTGAACGTCGGGCGACCTACCTCATACATTAAGCCACTGGTTAACCCAAGCACGGGCTCATCGACGGCCCGGTCCGCACGGTCATTCGATTGGCGACGCGTCTCCTAAGGGATCTCGATGTTGGTGCGGGCGTCCTCCTTGCGCCTCATAAGACACTTCATCCAACACGGCGGTCCGCACCATGGGTGCTCCACCTTCGTCACGTTTGGAAGTGGGCCCCACTAGACCAACATGGCACGCTCGCTAGGGACGCGCCACCATTGTCTTTTCAATAGGCTGTGTATGGACACCCTCCAGTGTTGGGGAACGTTGCATTGGAAACAAAAAAAATTGCTACCACACGCAATACCTATCCATGGTGATGATCATCTACGAGAGAGGAGAGTGCATCTACATACCCTTGTAGATCTCTAAGAGGAAGCGTATATAATGCGGTTGATGTAGTGGAACATCTTCGCAATCCAAATTGTAGCCCGTCCCGAGATCTCATCACGATTCGTTCATGATCCAATCACAATCCATCCCGATCTAGTGCCGAACGGATGACACCTCCGTGGTCAGTACACGTACAGCTCGATGACAATCTCCACCTTCTTGATCCAGCAATAGGGGTGAAGAGGCAGATGAGTTCTCCATCACGGCGGCATGGTCGTGGTGGTGGTGGAACTATTCCAACAGGGCTTCGCCTAAGCACCGTTGAAACTAGACTAGAGGAGAAACAAATCTAGAGAGAGAGAGGGCAGAACGTGGCTGTTTTTTTGTGTCTCAAAAACTCTCAATACCTCTAGTATATATAGGAGTGAGGGAGGGGAGGAGGCAGCCTCAAACCCTCAAGGTTTGGCCGAAATTGGAGGTGGAGGAGTCCTACTCCAAACCTACTAGGACTAGGATTCCTCCTTTCCACTTGGAAACCCTTTCCACCTTTTCCACCTTTCGGTTTTTGCCTCTCCGAGCTCATGGGCCTTAGTGAGAGCTTATTTCAGGCCACTAGGGGATGGTTTGTATCCACCCACAGCCCATAAGGCCGCTCGGGGCCCGACACCCCTCCTGATGGTCCACCGTACCCTCCCGGAACTCCCGGTAAACTACCGATGAGCCCGAAACTTTTTCGGTGACCAAAACAGGACTTCCTATACATCAATCTTTACCTCTGGACTATTCCAGAGCTCCTCATGACGTCCGAGATCTCATCCGGGACTCTGAACAACTTGCGGTCACCAACACCTATAACTCAACTATACCAAAACATCACCGACCCTTAAGTATGCAGACCCTACGGGCTCGAGAACTATGCAGACATGACCGAGACACCTCTATGGTTAATAACCAATAGCGGGACCTCGATGCCCATATTGGCTCCTACATATTCTACGAAGATCTTTATCGGTTGAACCTCTGTGTGAAGGATTCAGTTAATCCCGTATGTTGTTCCCTTTGTCCTTCGGTATGTTACTTGGCCGAGATTCGATCGTCGGTATCTCTATACCTAGTTCAATCTGGTTATCGGCAAGTCTCTTTACTCGTTCCCTAATACAAGATCTTGTGGCTAACTCCTTAGTAATATTGCTTGCAAGGCTTATTGTGATGTTGTATTACCGAGTGGGCCCTAAGGTACCTCTCCGTCATACGGAGTGACAAATCCCAGTCTCGGTTCACGCCAACCCAACATACACCTTCAGAGATACCTTTAGAGCACCTTTATAGTCACCGAGTTATGTTGCACGTTTGATATACACAAGGTATTCCTCCGGTGTCCGGGAGTTGCATGATCTCATGGTCATAGGAACAGATACATTAAAATGCATAAAACAGTAGCAATAAACTGCCACGATCATATGCTACGTTTATAGTTTGGGTCTTGTCCATCACATCATTATCCTAATGATGTGATCCCATTATAAAATGACAACACTTGTCTATGGCAAGGAAACCTTAACCATCTTTGATCAACGAGCTAGTCAACTACAGGCTTACTAGGGACAGTGTTTTGTCTATGTATCCACACATGTATTCGAGTTTCCAATCAATACAATTTTAGCATGGAAAATAAACGATTATCATGAACAATGAAATATAATAATAACCAATTTATTATTGCCCCTAGGGCAAATTTTCAACAGTCTCCCACTTGCACTAGAGTCAATAATCTAGTTCACATCACTATGTGATTTCGATGAATCTAACACCCATACAGTTCTGGGGTTTGATCATGTCTTGCTTGTGAGAGAGGTTTTTGTCAACGGGTCTGAACCTTTCAGATCTGACTGTGCTTTACAAATCTCTATGTCATCCTGTAGGTGCTTCTACCAATGTGCCATTTTGGAACTATTCCAAATGCCTGCTCCATTATACGAATCCGGTTTACTACTGAGAGTTTTCTGGATTAGTGTCCAAGATTGCATCGACGTAACCCTTTACGAGGAACTCTTTAACACCTCCATAATCGAGAAAAATTTCCTTAGTCCACTAGTTACTCAGGATAACTTTTGACCGATGTCGAGTAATCCATTTGAGGATCACTTTCGTACCCCTTGACAAATTCATGGCAAGGCACCCATCGGGTGCGGTACTCAACATAGCATACTATAGAGCCTATGGCTAATGCATAGGGGACGACCTTTGTCCTTTCTCTTTCTTCTGTCGTGGTCGTGCTTTGAGTCTTACTCAAATTCACACCTTACAAACAACCAAGAACTCCTTCCTGATCTATTTTGAACTCCTTCAAAAACTTGTCAAGGCATGCATTTCATTGAAAGTTTTATCAAGCGTCTTGATCTATCTCTATAGATCTTGATGCTCAATGTTCAAGTAGCTCAATGCAGGTTTTCCTCTAAAAACACCTTTTCAAACAACCCTAGAAATTCTACATAATTTCCGATCAACAATATGTCAACCACATATACTCATCAGAAATTATGTAGTGCTCCCACTCACTTCCTTGGAAATACAAGTTTCTCACAAACTTTGTATAAATCCAAAAGCTTTGATCATCACATCAAAGCACATATCCGAGATGCTTACCCCAGTCCTTAGAAGGATTGCTAGAGCTTGCATACTTGTTAGCATCCTTAGGATCCACAAAACCATCTGGTTGTATCACATACAACCTTTCCTCAAGGAAACCATCGAGGAAACAATGTTTTGACATCCATCTGCAAGATGCAGCAACTGCTAACATAATTCCAACAGACTTTTAGTATCATTACGAGTGAGAAAGTCATATCGCAGTCAACTCCTTGAGCTTGTCGGAAACCTCTTTGCAACAAGTCGAGCTTTCTTAAATGGTGACTTTCACCATCATTGTCTGTCTTCTTTTAAAGAGCCATCTGTACTTAATAGTCTTACGACCATCAAGTAGTTCTTCCAAAGTCCACACTTTGTTTTCATACATGGATCCTCTCTCGAATTTCATGGCCTCCAGCCATTTGTTGGAATCCGGGACCACCATCGCTTCTCCATAACTCGTAGGTTCATTGTTATCCAGCAACATGACCTCCAAGACAGGATTACATCACCATTCTGTAGTAGCGCGTATCCTTGTCAACCTACGATGTTTGGTAGTAACTTGATCCGAAGCTTCATGATCACCATCATTGGCTTCCACTTCAACTGGTGTAGGCGCCACAGGAACAACTTCCTGTGCCCTTTTACTCTCTGGTTGAAATGTTGATTCGATAATCTAATCAAGTTCCTCCATCCTCCCACTCAATTCTTTTGAGAGAAACTCTTTCTCAAGAAAGGACCCGTTTTCTGAAAAAAACACTTTGCTTCTGGATGTGAGATAGGGGGTATGTCCAACTATCTTGGGTATCTTATGAAGATGCATTTGTCTTCTTTGGGTTCAATCTTATTAGTTCGAAGCCTTTGGACATAAGCATCATAGCCCCAAACTTTTAAGACACGATAGCTTAGGTTTCTCCAAACCATAGTTCATACGGTGTCATCTCAACGGAACTATGTGGTGCCCTATTAAAGTGAATGTTGTTGTCTCGAGACATCATAATATGCACCATATCTAATAGGGTGCGGCTACAACGTTCGGACACATGATCACACTATGTTGTTCCAGGTGGCATTAGGTGTGAAACAATTTTCACATTGTCTTAAATATATACCAAACTCGCAACTCAAATATTTACCTCCACGATCACAACGTAGACATATTATCCTCTTGTCACGACGATCTTCAAGTTCACTCTGAAATTGCTTGAACCTTTCAATAATTCAGATTTGTGTTTCATCAAGTAAATATACCAGTATCTACTCAAATCATCTGTGAAGTAAGAACATAATGATATCCACTACATGCCTCAGCACTCATTGGACTGGATACATCAAAATGCATTTCTTCCAAAAAGTTACTTTCTTGTTCCATCTCAATGAAAACGAGACCTTCAGTCATCTTGCCCATGTGGCATGATTTGCATGTCTCAAGTGATTCAAAATCAAGTGATTCCAAACGATCCATCTGCATGGAGTTTCTTCATGCATTTACACCAATAGGGATGGTTCGTATGTCTCAAACTATTAAAAAACGAGTGAGTCCAGACATCCATCAGCATGGAGCTTCTTCATGCGTTTTACACCAATATGACTCAAGTGTTAGTGCCACAAGTAAGTGGTACTATCATTACTACTTTGAATCTTTTGGCATCAATATATGAACATGTGTATCCCTACGATCGAGATTCAATGAACCATTCATATTGGTCAATGACCATTGAAGGTATTATTCATGTAAACAGAATAACTTTTATTCTCTAACTTAAATTAATAACCTTATTGCAATAAACACAATCCAATAATGTTCCTGCTCAATGCAAACACCCTATAACATTTATTTAGGTTCAACACTAATACCGATGGTAGAGGGAGTGTGCGATGTTAATCACATCAACCTTGGACAGAATTCCAACACATCGTCACATCGCCTTTAGCTAGTATGTGTTTGTACCGTAGCTTTTATTTCGACTTACTAACACTTAGCAACCTGAACCGGTATTTAATACCCCGGTGCTACTAGGAGTACTACTAAAGTACATATCAAAATCATGTATATCCAATATACATTTGTCGACTTTGCCAGCCTTCTCATCTACCAAGTAACTAGGGTAGTTCCGCTTCAGTGACTGCTCCCCTCATAATAGAAGCACTTAGTCTTGGGTTTGGGTTCAACCTTGGGTTTCTTTACTAGAGTGGCAATTGTCTTGCCATTTCATAAAGCATCCCTTTTAACCCTTACCCTTCTCAAAACTAGTGGTTCTAATAACCATCAACACTTGATGCTCCTACTTGATTTCTAACTTCGCGATGTCAAACATCGCAAATAGCTCAAGGATCATCAATTCTATCCCTGGCATGATATAGTTCATCACAAAGCTCTATATCTTGGTGGCAATGACTTTGGAGAACTATGCCAATCACTATATTATCTGCAAGATCAACTCCCACTCGATTCAAGCGATTGTAGCACCCAGATAATCTGAGCACATGCTCAACGATTGAGGTTTTCTCCCTTACTTTCTTGGCAAAGAATCATGTCAAAGGTGTCATACCTCTCAAGATGGGCATGATCCTGAAATCCTAATATCATCACTCAGAACATCTCATATGTCCCATGATGTTCATAACGTCTTCGGCGCCTTACTTCTAAGCCGTTTAAGCATTACACACTGAACTATCATGTAGTCATCAAAAACGTGTATGTCATATGTTCGCAACATCTACAGACGATGCTCTGTGTTTAACACATTGATCGGTGCATTAAGGACATAAGCCTTTTGTGCAGCAATGAGGACAATCCTCAGTTTACGGACCCAGACTGCATAATTGCTACTATCATGTTTCAACTAAAATTTCTCTAGGAACATATCAAAATAGTAGAGCTACAGCGCAAGCTACAACATTATTTGCAAAGACATTTGGACTATGTTCATGCTAATTGAGGTTAGCTAATCGTATTACTAATAAACTCTCACTCAAATAGACATCCCTCTAGTAATTCGAGTGGTGCATGATCCAAATCCACTAACTCAAGTCCGATCATGACGTGACTTGAGTATAGTTTCAGCGGTGAACATCTCCATGTTGATCATATCAACTATATGATTCATGCTCGACCCTTCGATCTCTTGTGTTCCGAGGCCATGTATGTACATGCTAGGCTCGTCAAGTTTAACCTGAGTGTTCTGCGTGTGGAACTGTTTTGCACCCGTTGTATGTGAACGTTGAGTCTATCACACCCGATCATCACGTGGTGTCTCGAAACAAAGAACTTTCGTAACGGTGCACAGTCGGGGAGAACACAATTTCATCTTGAAATTTTAGTGAGGGATCACCTTATAATGTTACCATCGTCCTAAGAAAAATAAGGTGCGTAAAAGGATTAACACCACATGCAAATCATAAGTGACATGATATGGCCATGAACTTGTGCTTCTTGATCTCCATCCCCAAAGCACCGGCATCCGACATGATCTCCATCGTCACCGACGCCGCACCATGATCTCCATCATCGTGCTGCCATCGAGGTTGTCGTGCTACCTATGCTATTATTACTAAATCTACTACCTAGCAATATAGTAAAAGCATCATCAAGCACAAACGTTAGTTTAAAGACAACCCTATGGCTCCTGCCGGTTGCCGTAGCATCGACGTGCAAGTCGATATTTAACTATTATAACTTGATTATCTCATACATCCAATATATCATATCATGTCTTTGGCCATATAAAATCACATGCATACCCTGCAAAAACAAGTTAGACGTCCTATAATTTGTTGTTGCAATTTTTACGTGGCTGCTATGGGTATCCAATATGATCGCATCTTACTTACGCAAAGCCACAATGGTGATATGCAAGTTGCTATTTAAACTTCTCCAAGGACCGCTTCGGTCAAATCCAATTCAACTAAAGCTGAAGAAACAGACACCTGACAGTCATCTTTATGCAACAAGTTGCATGTCAATCGATCAAACCGGTCTCTCGTAAGTATACGAGTAAAGTTGTTCCGGGCCGCTTCAATCCAACAATACCTATGAATTAAGAAAAGACTAAGGAGGGCAGAAAATTGAACATCAAAGCCCACAAACTACTTTCTGTTCTACTTGAGATATCATCTACGCATGAAGCTAGCTCATGATGCCACTGTTGGGGAACGTCGCATGGGAAACAAAAAAAATCCTACGCACACGCAATACCTATGCATGGTAATCATCATCTACGAGAGGGGAGAGTGCATAGACATACCATTGTAGATTGCTAAGCGGAAGCGTATATAACATGGTTGATGTAGTGTAACATCCTTGCAATACAAATCGCAACCCGTCCTGCGATCTCATCACGATCCGTCCCGCGATTCCATCACGATTCATCCCGATCTAGGGCCGAACGGACGACACCTCCGCGGTCAGCACACGTACAACTCGATGAAGATCTCCGTCTTCTTGATCCAGCAAGAGGGGCGAAAAGGTGGATGAGTTCTCCAGCACGGCGACATGGTGGTGGTGGTGGTGGAGCTATTCCAGCAGGGCTTCGCCTAAGCACCGCTGAAACTCGACTAGAGGAGAAACAGATCTAGAGAGAGAGGGCAGCACTTGGATCTTTTTCTGTGTCTCAAAAACCCTCAATATCTCTAGTATATATTGGAGGGAGGGAGGGCAGGAGGCAGCCTCAAACCCTCAAGGTTTGGACGAAATTGGAGGTGGAGGAGTCCTACTCCAATCCTACTAGGAGTAGGATTCCTCCTTTCCACATGGAAACCCTTCCACTATTTCCACCTTTGTGTTTTTTACCTCTCAAACCTCATGGTCCTTAGTGGGAGCTTATGTCAGGACACTAGGGGCTGGTTTGTATCCTCCCACAGCCCATAAGTCCCCTCGGGGTGTGCACCCCTCCCGATGGTCCCCTGTACCATCCTGGCACTCCCGGTACACTACTGATGAGCCCGAAACTTTTCCGGTGACCAAAACAAGACTTCCTGTATATCAATATTTACCTCTGGACCATTCAAGAGCTCGTCATGACGTTCGGGATCTCATCCGGGACTCCGAACAAATTTCGGTTACCAACACCTATAACTCAACTATACCGAAACGTCGGCGAACCTTAATTGTGCAGACCCTGCGGGTTCGAGAACTATGCAGATATGACCGAGACACCTCTACGGTCAATAACTAATAGCGGTACCTGGATGCCCATATTGGCTCCGAAATACTCTACGAAGATCTTTATCGGTTGAACCTCTATGTCAAGGATTCAGTTAATCCCGTATGATGTTCCCTTTGTCCGTCGGTATGTTACTTGACCGAGATTCGATCGTTGGTATCTCTATACCTAGTTCAATCTCGTTATCGGCAAGTATCTTTCCTTGATCCATAATAGAAGATCTCGTGGCCAACTCCTTAGTCACATTGCTTGCAAGGATTATTGTGATGTTGTATTACCGAGTGGGCCCCGAGATACCTCTCCATCATACGGAGTGACAAATCCCAGTCTTGATTCATGCAACCCAACAAACACCATCGGAGATACCTGTAGAGCACCTTTACAGTCACCCAGTTACGTTGCGACGTTTGATACACACAAGGTATTCCTCTGGTGTCTAGGAGTTGCATGATCTCATGGTCATAGGAACAGATACATCGACATGCAGGAAACAGTAGCAATAAACTGATACAATCATATGCCACGTTTATAGTTTGGGTCTTGTCCATCACATAATTCTCCTAATGATGTGATCCCGTTATTAAGTGACAACACTTGTCTATGGGTAGGAAACCTTAACCATCTTTGATCATCGAGCTAGTCAACTAGAGGCTTCTGGGGACAGTGTTTTGTCTATGTATCCACACATGTATTTGAGTTTCCAATCAATAGAATTATAGCATGGAGAATAAATGATTATCATGAACAAGGAAATATAATAATAACCAATTTATTATTGCCTCTAGGGCATATTTCCAACATCTAGCCCTCCATCTTCTCCGGTCCAAGTGGAAAGTTCAACAACAGCTAGGCATGCCTACCTGGGGCGCCAAAGATGTTGCGGTACGACAATCTATGGGGCATGTGTGGCCCTTTGTGGGTCAACTATATGGATGCGAGGGCACAAAGAGCATCACCAAATTCATGCGCTCTCAGGGTTTAGACAGGTTTAGGCCACTCAAAAGCATATAACCATATGTCCTATGTGTTGTGGATTACATGAGTCCAAATTACAGGAGCGCAACAGCCCAACAAGTATGCTCGAGGAGTGTGGCTACACATGCAGATACACAAAGTGTCGAACCTATAAAGGTAGCCTTGGAGCTCCATGTATAGATCAAGGGGCTACCACAGTGGCTAAAATGGTCATTACATGGGGTAAATAGTGTATCCTATAGTTGCCAAAACTATTGACAGGAGCTACAGTGGGAAATACCTAACCCTAACAAACTAGGACACCCGCACTAAATGCACCCTAATGTGTCACACTACCGATGTCTCTCGGCAAGGATCACCTCTCCTTCTGTGTCGTTCTCCCAACTACCTCCTATTATCTTGCCACACCATGGGATGGGTTTCATTCAAGCTGCTATAGATCCCATGAACTGCCACGTGCCACTGATATGTCCATTTTGCATCAAGCCTTCATGTTGATATTTATCGCTTTTTAGGCTGTTATTACACTTCACGGTACAATACTTACGCCTTTTCTCTCATATTTTATAAGGTTTACATGAAGAGGGAGAATGCCGGCAACTGGAATTCTGGCCTGAAAAAAGCAGCAAGTTTGAGATACCTATTCTGCACAACTCCAAAACGCGTGAAAATCAACGAGGATTTTTTTGGGATTTATAAAAAATACCGGGCCGAAGAAGTACCATAGGGGCGCCAGCAGGAGGCCACAAGCCTGCTAGGTGCGGCCTCCCCCTGGCCGCGCCTAGGGGGCTTGTGGGCTCCCAGTTAGCCCTCTGCCCCCCCTCTTTTTCTACAAGAAGGGTTTCGTTCCATCAAAAAATGAGGAGGAGGCTTTTCGGAGGATTCGCCACCGCCACGAGGTGGAACTTGCGCAGAACCAATCTAGAACTCCGGCAGGATGATCCTGTCGGGGAAACTTCCCTCCCGGAGGGGGAAATCATCGCCATCGTCATCACCAACACTCCTCTCGTCGGAGGGGACTCATCACCATCAACATCTTCATCAGCACCATCTCATCTCCAAACCCTAGTTCATCTCTTGTAACCAATCTCCGTCTCGCGACTCCGATTGGTACCTGTAAGGTTGCTAGTAGTGTTAATTACTCTTTGTAGTCGATGCTAGTTGGATTACTTGGTGGAAGATTATATGTTCAGATCCTTGATGCTACTCATTACCTCTCTGGTCATGAATATGATTATGCTTTGTGAGTAGTTTCTTTTGTTCCTGAGGACATGGGATAAGTCTTGCTATAAGTAGTCACGTGAATTTGGTATTCGTTCGATAATTTGATGTGTTGTATGTTGTTTTTCCTCTAGTGGTGTTATGTGAACGTCGACTACATAACATTTCACCATTATTTGGGCCTAGAGGATGGCATTGGGAAGTAGTAAGTAGATGATGGGTTGCTAGAGTGACAGAAGCTTAAACCCTAGTTTATGCGCCGCTTCGTAAGGGGCTGATTTGGATCCACTAGTTTAATGCTATGGTTAGACTTTGTCTTAATTCTTCTTTCGTAGTTTCGGATTCTTGCGAGAGGGGTTAATCATAAGTGGGATGCTTGTCCAAGTAAGGGCAGTACCTGAGCGCCGGTCCACCCACATATCAAACTATCAAAGTAGCGAACGTGAATCATATGAACATGATGAAAACTAGCTTGACAGAAATTCCCATGTGTCCTCGGGAGTGTTTTACCTCCTATAAGACTTTGTCGAGGCTTGTCCCTTGCTACAAAATGTATTGGGCCACTTTGCTGCACCATTGTTACTTTTGTTACTTGCTACTTGCTACGAATCATCTCACCGCGCAACTACTTGTTACTGATAATTTCAGTGCTTGCAAATATTACCTTGCTGAAAACCACTTGTCAGATCCGTCTGCTCCTCGTTGGGTTTGACACTCTTACTTATCAAAAGGAATACGATAGATCCCCTATACTTGTGGTTCATCAAGACTCTTTTCTGGCGCCATTGCCGGGGAGTGAAGCGCCTTTGCTAAGTGGAATTTGGTAAGGGAACATTTATATAGTGTGCTTAAATTTATTGTCACTTGTCACTATGGAAACTAATCCTTTGAGGGGCTTGTTCGGGGTATCTTCACGTCGAACGGAAGCACAAAGAGTTGCTCCTTAAACTGCTGCACCTACTGAAAATATTTTCTATGAATTTCCTTCGGGTATGCTTGAGAAACTGCTGGCTAATCCTTTTACAGGAGATGGAACATCACATCCATTTTGTGGTTTATTTTAGCTTGCAGGTTTGCCCGAGGATGAGGTCAAGAAGAAGGTCTTTACCTTATCTTTGAGGGATAAGGCATTGACATGGTATAGGCTATGTGATGATACTGGATCATGGAAGTACAATCAGTTGAAATTGAAATTTCATCCAAAGTTTTATCCTATGCATCTAGTACATCGTGATCAGAATTATATTTATAATTTTTGGCCTAGTGACAAAGAAAGCATCGCTCAAGCTTGGGGGAGGCTTAAATCAATGTTATATTAATGCCCCAACCACGAGCTCTCGAGAGAAATTATCATTCAGAACTTCTATGCTCGGCTTTCTCATGATGATCGCACCATGCTTGACACTTCTTGTATCGGTTCTTTTATGAATAGAGATATTGACTTCAAATGGAATTTATTGGAGAGAATTAAATGCAACTCTGAAGATTGGGAGCTTGATGAAGGTAAGGAGTCACGTATGAATTTCAAGTTTGATTGCGTTAAATCCTTTGTTGAAACAAATACTTTTTGTGATTTTAGTGCTAAGTATGGACTTGACTCTGAGATAGTAGCTTCATTGTGTGAATCATTTGCTAATCATATTGATCTCCCCAAAGAGAAGTGGTTATCAAAGGGTGATCCCGTGTTCGAGCTTAAACAGTTGCCTGATACTCTTAAGTATGCTTATCTTGATGAAAAAGAGATATACCCTGTTATTATTAGTGCTAGCCTCTCAGAGCATGAAGAAAAGAAGCTGCTAAAAACTCCGAGGAAGCACCATGCTGCTATTAGATATACTCTTGATGATCCTAAGGGCATTAGTCCCACTCTATGCCAACACAAGATTAAAACTAATCCTGATTCCAAACCAGTTGTTGATCATAAAAGGAGATTAAATCCTAAGATGAATGAGGTAGTAAGAAAAGAAATACTAAAGCTCCTCGAAGCAGGTATTATTTATCCTGTTGCTCATAGTGATTTGGTAAGTCCGGTGCATTGCGTCCCTAAGAAGGGAGGTATTACCGTTGTCCCTAATGATAAGGATGAATGGATCCCACAGAGAATTATTACTGGCTATAGGATGGTGATCGATTTTAGGAAATTGAATAAAGCCACTAGGAAAGATCATTACCCTTTGCCTTTTATCGACCAAATGCTAGAAAGACTGTCTAAACACACACACTTCTGCTTTCTAGACGGTTATTATGGTTTCTCCCAAATACCAGTTGCACAAGCTGATCAGGAGAAAACCACTTTCACCTGCCCTTTCGGTACCTTTTCTCATAGACATATGCCTTTTGGATTATGTAATGCACCTGCCACCTTTCAAAGATGCATGATGGCTATATTCTCTGACTTTTGTGAAAATATTGTTGAGGTTTTCATGGATGACTTCTCCGTTTACGGGTCTTCTTTTGATGATTCCCTCAGCAACCTTGATCGAGTCTTGCAGAGATGTAAAGACACCAATCTTGTCTTGAATTGGGAGAAGTGCCACTTTATGGTTAATGAAGGCATCGTCTTAGGACCTAAAATTTCTGAAAGAGGTATTGAAGTCGATAAGTCTAAGGTTGATGCAATCGACAAAATGCCATGCCCCACAGATATCAAAGGTATAAGAAGTTTCGTTGGTCATGCTGGTTACTATAGAAGGTTCATTAAAGACTTCTCTAAGATTTCTAGGCCTCTTACCAATCTCTTGCAAAAGGATATTCCTTTTGCCTTTGACGATGGTTGTGAGGAAGCCTTCGAGATACTTAACAAGGCCCTGATAACTACACCTATTATTCAACCACCTGATTGGAACTTACCTTTTGAAATCATGTGTGATGCTGGTGATTATGTTGTTGGTGTTGTCCTAGGGCAAAGAGTTGATAAGAAGTTGAATGTTATTCACTATGCGACTAAAACTCTAGAGAGTGCCCAAAGAAACTATGCTACTACGGAGAAGGAATTTTTAGCAGTCGTGTTTGCATGTGAAAAGTTCAGATCTTACATAGTTGATTCCAAAGTCACTATTCACACTGATCACGCTGCTATTAAGTACCTCATGGAGAAGAAAGATGCTAAACCTAGACTTATCAGATGGGTTCTCTTGCTACAAGAATTTCATTTGCATGTTGTCGACAGGAAGGGTGCTGATAACCCCATAGCAGATAACTTGTCTAGGTTGGAGAATGTTCTTGATGACCCACAACATATTGATGATAGCTTTCCTGATGAGCAATTGAATGTCATCAATACCTCACTTAGTGCACCGTGGTATGCTGATTATGCAAATTATATCGTTGCCATATATATACCACCTAGTTTCACAAACCAGCAAAAGAAGAAATTATTCTTTGATTTAAGACATTACTTCTGGGATGATCCTCACCTTTGTAAGGAAGGAGTAGATGGTGTTATTAGACCTTGTGTACCTGAACATGAACAGGGACAGATCCTACAGAAGTGCCACTCCGAGGCCTATGGAGGACAACATGCAGGAGATAGAACTCCACACAAGGTATTGCAATCATGTTTCTATTGGCCCAATCTCTTCAAGGATGCCCGTAAGTTTGTCCTGTCTTGTGACGAATGTTAAAGAGTAGGTAATATCGGTAAACGTCAGGAAATGCCTATGAATTATTCACTTGTCATTGAACCATTTCATGTTTGGGGCTTTGATTATATGGGACCTTTTCCAAAATCCAATGGGTATACTCACATCCTAGTTGCTGTTGATTACGTCACTAAGTGGGTAGAAGCTATCCCCACTAGTAGTGCTGATCACAACACCTCTATCAGGATGCTTAAAGAAGATATTTTCCCTAGATTTGGAGTCCCTAGATATCTAATGACCGATGGTGGTTCACATTTCATTCATGGTGCTTTCCGTAAAATGCTTGCTAAGTACGATGTCAACCATAGAATTGCGTCTACCTATCACCCTCAGTTCAGTGGTCAAGTAGAGCTAAGCAATAGAGAGATTAAACTAATTATGCAAAAGACTGTCAATATGTCTGGAAAGAATTGGTCTAAGAAGCTCGATGATGTAGTGTGGGCTTATAGAACTTCCTATAAGAATCCCATGGGTATGTCTCCGTACAAAATGGTGTACGGTAAAGCATGTCATTTACCTCTTGAGCTAGAGCATAAGGCTTATTGGGCAATCAAAGAGCTCAACTTTGATTTCAAACTTGCTGGTGAGAAGAGGTTATTTGATATTAGCTCGCTTCATGAATGGAGAACTCAGGCATATGAGATTGCCAAGTTGTTCAAAGAGAAGGTTAAGAGGTGGCATGATAAAAGGATACAAAAATGTGAGTTCAATGTAGGTGATTATGTCTTGCTATATAATTCTCGTTTAAGATTTTTTGCAGGCAAGCTTCTCTCTAAGTGGGAAGGTCCTTACATTGTTGAGGAAGTATATCGTTCCGGTGCCATCAATATCAACAACACGGAAGGTAATTTTTCGAGAGTGGTAAATGGGAAGAGAATCAAGCATTATATCTCACGTACTCCCATAAATGTTGAAAACAATATTATCAATACCATAACTCCGGAAGAGTACATGAGGATATTTACCAGCCTGTTTCAGAATCCAAAAACGAAGAGGTATGTGATTGGGTAAGTAAACAGACCCCAAAACTTTTCCAGCAGGATTTTTCCTCCGTTTTGGAATTTTTGAAAAAATAGAAAAATTTAAAGCAGTCCGGAAAGCGCACGAGGAGGCGACAAGCTTGCTAGGCACGGGCCACCCGCCTGGCTGCGCCTGGGGGCTTGTGGCCACCTCTTGTGCCTCCCGGACTCCGTTTTCTTGTGGAGTACTCCTTCTGGTCGGAAAATAAATCATTATATATTCTCCCGAAAGGTCTGACCCTTGTGTCACACAAATTTCCTCTATTTTCATTTCGATCCTGTTTCTGCTGCAGATCTAGATCGCTATGGCGTCCCCAAAAGCTCCAAAGGACAAGATCTTCGAGAGGATCATCAATCCCTACCTCGCGGGAGTGTTGCAACACCCTCAATCTATTGAGATGCGTGAGGGGATGCTGCACATCCATGATGTCGAGGGGGCCAAGAAGACCGGTAGCGTGGAGGCGAGGCTCGAAGCAATGGAGCAACACATCTTCAAGTGCCAAGGGATGGTGGAGCGTGGACTCAACGCCAACCACATGATGATCACGGAGTTCACCAACAAGCACGATCGGTGCCAATGACATCGGGAAGCACTTCTACAGGATCTATGACAGAATTGATCACCTCCAAGCCCGGATCTATGACCTGTAGAACCAAAACTATGAGTATGAGTATAGATTTAAATCAATACGGTTGGCTGTAGATTTGAGGATTCCGGAGACTCGGTCATCTTTCCATGAGCACCTGTGCCTTGGAAGACGGAGGATCAAACCCAGGTTGCAACAACTCCACCACCATCACCTCCAAAGGAAGACAACTAAGCATGGGTATGGGCAATCCCCTTGGCTTGTGCCAAGCTTGGGGGAGTTGCCCTGGTATCGTATCACCATCACACCTTTTTCCTTTACCTTTTCTTAGTTCGTTCCTTTTTGGTTTTATCTTTCTCTAGTAGATTAAAGGTCTTAGTGTCTTAGGCTTGAGTTTTGCTTTGTGTCACCCTCGACTTATTCGAGCCCGTGAGCCATACAATAAAGAGTGTCTTAGTTAAGGGCCTTGCCCCATGCCATGATCAAAAGGATGAGAAAAGAACAAAAGCATGACATATCATGTAATGATCTTATGGGAAGTGATGGCATCACATACAAAAAGACTGTTGATTGAAACTTGTTGAGGGTAGACAAACGTAGACCTTGGTCATTGTTGCAATTAATAGGAAGTGATAAAGAAGGAGAGGTTCACATATAAATATATCATCTTTAGCACCATCTATGATTGTGAATTGTCACTAAACTATTACATGCTTAGAAGTAGATGTTGGACAAGGAAGACAACATAATGAATTGTGTTTGCTTGATTCCGAACAGTGTTATATGACTAGAGATCCCTTAGCATGTGACGATTATTTCCACCTCATATTAGCCAAAACTCCCACACCAAGTAGAGATACTACTTGTGCATCCCTAAACCCTCAACCCAGTTTTTCCATGAGAGTCCACCATACCTACCTATGGATTGAATAAGATCCCTCAAGTAAGTTGTCATCGGTGCAAGCAATAAAAATTGCTCCCTAATATGTATGGTCTATTAGAGTGTGGAAAATAAGCTTTGTACGAACCTGTGCTGAGGAAGACATAAAAGCGACAAATAGCATAATAAAGTTCATTATCACAGGAGGCAATATAAAGTGACGTTCCTCCACACTAAGAGGACACACATCCAAACCTCAAAAGCGCATGACAAGCTCCGCTTCCCTCTACGAAGGGCCTATCTTGTACCTTTACTTTTTGCCCTTGAAAGAGTCATGGTGATCTTCACCAATTCCTTATTTAGCCTTTATCTTGGCTAATGTCATATGATAGGGAAACATCTATATTCATATGTCAACTTGGAAGTAAGTATTCATGAATTATTATTATTGACATTACCCTTGAGGTAAATGGTTGGGAGGCGAAACTATAAGCCCCTATCTTTCTCTGTGTCCAACTAAAACTTTGATCTCATGTGTACCACGTGAGTTGTAGCAATTGTAGAGAACGAAAAGATGATTGAGTATGTGGATTTTCTTTACAAGCTCTTATTTGACTCTTTCCGATGTTATGATAAATTGCAATTGCTTCATTGACTAAAGGGTATCGGTTGCTAATTCTCGGTAAGGTTCTTAATCCATACTTTACTTTGTGAAGGAATTGTCACTTTAGCATAAGAGTTGATATGATGGTATTGCTGTTCTGATCATGATCATGATGCGTGCATGTTCGTATCTTGTTTTGTCGACACCTCTCTCTGTAAACATGTTGGCATATTTATTGATCTCGGCTTTCGCTTGAGGACAAGTGAGGTCTAAGCTTGGGGAGTTGATACGTCCATTTTGCATCATGCTTTCATGTTCATATTTAGCGCTTTTGGGGCTGTTATTACACTTCACGGTACAATACTTATGCCTTTTCCCTCTTATTTTGCAAGGTTTACATGAAGAGGGAGAATGCCGGCAGCTGGAATTCTGGCCTGAAAAAGGAGCAAGTTTGACATACCTATTCTGCGCAACCCCAAAAGCCGTGAAAATCAACGAGGATTTTTTTTGGGATTTATAAAAAATACTGGTCCGAATAAGTACCACAGGGGTGCCAGCGGGAGGCCACAAGCTTGCTAGACACGGACTCCCCCCTGGCCGCGCCTAGGGGGCTTGTGGGCTCCCACTTGGCCCTCTGTCCCCTCTCTTTTGCTACAAGAAGGGTTTCGTTCCATAAAAAAATCAGGAGGAGGCTTTTCGGAGGATTCGCCGCCGCCACGAGGCGGAACTTGAGCAGAACCAATCTAGAGCTCCGGCAGGACGATCCTGCCGGGGAAACTTCCCTCCTGGAGGGGGAAATTGTCTCCATCGTCATCACCAACACTCCTCTCATCGGAGGGGACTCATCACCATCAACATCTTCATCAGCACCATCTCCTCTCCAAACCCTAGTTCATCTCTTGTAACCAATCTCCGTCTCGCGACTCTGATTGGTACCTGTAAGGTTGCTAGTAGTGTTAATTACTCTTTGTAGTTGATGCTAGTTGGATTACTTGGTGGAAGATTACATGTTCAGATCCTTGATGCTACTCATTACCTCTCTGGTCATGAATATGATTATTCTTTGTGAGTAGTTGTTTTTGTTCCTGAGGACATGGGATAAGTCTTGCTATAAGTAGTCATGTGAATTTGGTATTCGTTCGATAATTTGATGTGTTGTATGCTGTTTTTCCTCTAGTGGTGTTATGTGAACGTCGACTACATAACACTTCACCATTATTTGGGCCTAGAGGAAGGCATTGGGAAGTAGTAAGTAGATGTTCGGTTCCTAGAGTGACATAAGCTTAAACCCTAGTTTATGCATTGCTTCGTAAGGCGCTGATTTGGATCCACTAATTTAATGCTATGGTTAGACTTTGTCTTAATTCTTCTTTCGTAGTAGCGGATGCTTGCGAGAGGGGTTAATCATAAGTGGGATGCTTCTCCAAGTACGGGCAATAGCCAAGCGCCTGTCCACCCACATATCAAACTATCAAAGTAGCGAACGCGAATCATATGAACATGATGAAAACTAGCTTGACAGAAATTCCCATGTGTCCTCGGGAGCGTTTTACCTCCTATAAGACTTTTTCCAGGCTTGTCCCTTGCTACAAAAGGGATTGGGCACTCTGCTGCACCGTTGTTACTTTTGTTACTTGCTACTTGCTACGAATCATCTCACCACGCAACTACTTGTTATCGATAATTTCAGTGCTTGCGGATATTACCTTGCTGAAAACCACTTGTCAGATCCTTCTGCTACTCGTTGGGTTCGACACTCTTACTTATCGAAAGCACTACGATAGATCCCCTATACTTGTCGGTCATCAGCCACCTACAAGGTCTAACCAACCGCCTACTCGCTCGGCACCTCATTGATATTGAATATCACCCTAATGAGGTGGAGCGAAGGAGAGGTAGAGGATTCCTTGATGGGGAAGGCCCCTGCCAGGTTTTCTTCGCTGGCAAGGCGGCTTGCCGATGGCATGGCCTTGATTTCGGGCATGGTGTCGATGAATCGTCTCCAAGCAAGGCTTGGCGGGCAGGAGGCCGCTATCGGTTGTGCACAAGTTAGGCTACTAAGGGACCCGTACTTTAGTACACGGACACTCTTCAAGAGTGTCCCGAACTCGCTAAATCCAAATGAGAAACCATTGTCATAGCTAGGCTCGGCCCCTCATTTATACCCCTAGTATTCATTGTTAGTATCTTGCCCACGACAGGTTGTGCCAACTTTGGGGCTGCACGTCTATCAATTTTTTGAGCACGTGGAGTTCTTCCAATCATCATAATGACCCTCCGTGAAGAGATTCTGTTTGGTTCCCTCACCTTCATCACCAACGATTGGGCTTGGCTGCACGAAGCACGACTGGACACAACCGCAATGCAGGCTAGTGGCTCGGTACATTTCCATGCAATTACATTCGGAGTCCTTCCGTGGCAGCAGATGGTCCCGTACAGCTCAACGCCCCTTCACTTGGTTGTACATGTTCGCAAGCACTCCGAGTGCGCACGGCTCCAGCATTGGATCAAGCATGATGTGGCTCTTCAGACCATGACTGAACAGTTCGCCACGCTTGACTCTGACGAGCCCACCATCGAGATGTTCCCCTCCTCGTGCGAAGGTTCCTCTCATGAATCTGAGTGCGAGTGCAGAGAGCCACCTGTAGAAATTCTGATGGCCGGCATGGTCGAAAGACATCCTAGGTTATTTGTAGAGAATTCTAGTAGAGGAGATGAAGACGGCCACGACAACAACACCAACAACGCCTATCTTCCCCAGCCGCTCACTTGGGAGAAGCGGGAGGAAGTCAGGTAGAGGAATGACCACACTCTACTCACTCCTTTAATCGGGACGCCCCCGGAAGAAATTACAACAAAAGCTGTGCGACTAGCCACCCTGGCTAAGCGTGAAAGCCTGGGACGGTTGCAAAAGTCACTCGATGATCGTGTGGCTCAAGCGCAGCATAGTTCTAGTTGGCACCGCGGGTAGTTGTTCCTGAACCACCACCTGCGAAACTACAAGGTGATCCATACTTCGGTGCAGAACTTGGCCATGACGACTTGAATCATTAATTCCATCTAGTCGTCTCACTCAGCAACAGGAGAAGGCATTAGGCAAATTCAAGCTCTATTGAAGACTACCTCGGAGTAGAATTCAGTGGTTTCCTAATCGCACAGCCGCATCTACAGCAAGTCCGTAAAAGCAGACATGGAGCAGCCGACTCATAGCCCGCTCTCACTGGGAAGACATCGGCGCTCTCCTCCTATGAGAGACCAATATGGAGACTGCACGCGCGACGGTGGCTATTGCTCTATGTCCCCCCCCCACACCAAGAGATGTAGCCTACAGACAATAGTGCTATGGAGAGAGATGGCCCTACAATTACGACCAGAGACGTAGTCTAGCTGGACGAAGGGACTATGAAAACAGAGATTTTCGAGCACCATCGCTCAACTCCAGGTCCATCATCGCTCAAGGCGTGTGGTCGACAGAGTCAGGGAACGCATGGTGCAGTCGAGTGCCCGCGGTGTTTCTGGCCTTGAGTGTTTCAGAAGATACATTCGGGATACTGAGGTCCCCAACTACAGGTTGGCGATGAGGATAGACAAGTCGAGTGGCGAGTTGAAGACCAAGACTTGCTTGGAGGATTACACAGTGGTCGTTAAGATCAACGCCATCATCAATTTTGTCGCAATGAAGCACTTACACCTCATGCTGGAAGAATCGTCGAGGGCGTGGTTGAATCATCTGCCGTCTAGTAGTATTTACAACTCAGATGACCTCGCTTGAGTGTTTGTCAAGACCTTTGTAAGGCACTAACAACCGCCCGGGCGGATTGAATGAATTGCAACACTGTGTGTAGTGGAATAACGAGACTCTCCATGAGTATATCCAACGTTGAACCACCATGCATAACATTGTGGATAATGTAATGGAGCATCAGGCCATCTATGCCTTCAAGGCAGGTCTCTGGTATAGCAAACTGATTCTGAAGTTCAGCCGGTGCGATGTTCTTTCCCTCAGTCAGGCCATAGAAACGGCCAGCCGATAAGCCAACGGGGATGTCACACCGTGTGGTTTGCCTCTCTTTACTATGTCAACACAGCTCAAAAATTAGGACAATTTAATTTTTTCTATGCATGTGATGCTTAACTTGATTGCTATTTGCTTGTGTGCTTGTGTGTGTGTTAATTCACAAAAATTCTCCTTCTCTCTACAGTCATCTCCTTTCTCCAAATCTTTGCCCAATGACCATACCATATGTATAAGATATAAAACTATTTTTACAAGATATTATTTTGACCAAATAGCTTTTATTTAATTTAGCTTTTGAAAACCCCTCAATTGAGGTTTGTACTACAAGTCCTCAATTAGGGAAGATATTTTGCCCTAAATTTTTTATTTGGATCCTATTATCAAAAAGTGACGACATAATTGTTTTAAGGTTTTTTTGGTATTTTATATAAGTACCTTTTTCTAAGGCTAGAAATGATCTTTTGTGAAGAAAATTTATTTTTCTTGCCTCCAAAATATTTGAGAAATTAAAGGGAAAATCAGTGGACATATATTTAACATATATAAGAGTTTCAACACATGGTCATGTTCAAAATATTGGATAAAACCCTTCAAAACATTTTCTTCCTATTTCAAGTATTTGAATATTTCTATAAGAAATATTATCAAATAATTCTAGGAAAATTATAGCATGTCATACATACCATATGTGATGATTTTGCCAAGTTTCATCTCAATCCAAGTTGGTTTGATTCACCAAAATATTCCAAAACCATCTCTGTTCAAAACCAAATTTGAGAAACTCGACATTGCCAAGTGTCTCCAATTTTTCTCAAACTTTGTGGACATGTTCTAATACACTAATGATGCATCCACACCAAGCACCACTTGTGTAGATTGTAGAGGGTGGATGCACTTGTCCAAACACCCTGAAACCCATTTATGTTGATTTTTAACATTAGGAAGGTTTGCATGGTCAAGTTTCCCCATCTGGTCCCAAACTTTTTGGGCATGCTCTAATCCTAAAATAGTGCCACCACACCGAGTGGTGCATCAGGGGGAAAAGTTTTGCCTGACTACATCTACAGTAACCTAGTTTAGCCAATTTCTAGAGTTTACTATATCTAAATTGGAAACTTTCTCCAACAAATTTCAAATTTGGTGAACAGGCTTTATTATTCCAACTATTTGTTCGTGTTAAGTTTCATAGCAAGGGGAATCCTTTATATATCCCGGACACCCATCAAACACCTTCTGCCCCCTTGCTCTTGCTCAATAATTGAGAGACCAAAGGTGCTCTCCTTGAGCCCAACCTGGTCACCAACCACAACCCCTCCTGGTCACCAACCACCTCCAGTAGCAACTCCAATGACTAACTCCATGATTGAGGGGGTGAAATTCCTACTTGCACCCCCTGGACAACAATTTTCTCTTCCCCTCTCAGCCTCCCCTCTTCCCTATCCAGCACCCACACAATCCAAAGCCCATTTCCACCTTTTTACACCCACCTGCACCTAGGGGACAAGTTTGGTTGCTCTTTGGACACAAGTGTTCGTGCTAGAGCAAGTGCAGACACGCCCATGCCGGCCAAAACCTACACTTGAGTGCTCTTTAGCACACTCAAGTGTACACGCCATGCCACTAACCACCTCAAGCTCTCCCCTCGCACCAGACTAGGCCCCTCGGCATCCGCGACACACCATGGCCATGTACCCTCCTCTTGCCCCTCCTTGCATGCACATCGGCCACACGAACGCTCCAATGGATGGCCTCTCACTTGCCCGCCTCAGACCTTGCCCCGCTCCCCTCTCTCCTTGGCACGACATGCACCACGCCCATGAGCACCGTGGAAACAGACGAGAGAGCCCCTCGTCGATGTGGTAAGTTTGGATTAGGGAGAGATTGTTACATGTTAATCCACACTTACGTGTCAGAGTAAGAGTTGGAAGAGTCGTGGCTTGCATGCCACTTATGTTTACGTGAGCGTGTAGTATTGGGAGGCCTAGTTTGAATCAGTTTAGGATTGCTAAGCTAGCTAGCTTCAGGTCGTTTTAGTCCCTTATATATATGTGGGCATATACGTTGTAAAGAGTACCAGAAAAAAAAGAGTCATCTTGAGATTGTTACATGTTAATCCACACTTACGTGTAAGAGTAAGAGTTGGAAGAGTCGTTGCTTGCATCCACTTATGTTTACGTGAGCGTGTAGTATTGGGAGTCCTAGTTTGAATCAGTTTAGGATTGCTAAGCTAGCTAGCTTCAGGTCGGTTTGTTCCCTTATATATATGTGGGCATATACGTTGTAAAGAGTACCAGAATAAATAAAGAAAATAGCAAGGTACGAGACGTGCCTGTTGTAATACATCGGCGTGTGTGCGTGAGATCGATCTGGCGAGGACAACAATTGGTATCTAGAGATAGGTTCAAGGTCGTCGGGTGAGCGTTGTGATTGCATGGAGTGACGATCAAGATCATGGCTGAAAAAGGTGGAAGCGTGTTTGTCACATACCCGATGCTGACGAAGAGCAACTACTCGATTTGGGCGATCAAGATGAAAGCGTTGATGCGCGCACAAGGAGTTTGGGATGCGGTGGAACCGACCGTCTCAGGCAAGGTGGACGACATTATGGATCAGAAGGCGTTGACGGATATTTATCAAAGTATCCCGGATGATGTGTTTTCCTTCATTGCTGAGAAGATGGCATCACATGAAGCTTGGGAGGCAATAAATACGAATCGTCTTGGAGACGATCACATCAAGGAGGCGAGGTTGCAAACCCTCAAGTCCGAGTTCGAGAGGCTCAAGATGAAGGACACGAAAACAATCGATGACTTTGCTCTCCAGATGACAACAATCGCCAATGGGATACGAGGGCTTGGAGAGAAGTTTGAGGAGATAAGTGCGGTCAAGAAGATTCTTCGAGCTGTTCCGTCAAAGTTTCTCCAGATTGCATCTGCCATAGAGCAATTTGGTGATTTCAAAACGATGACTATGGAGGAAGTCACGGGAAGGTTGAAGGTTCATGAGGAACGACTGCGCGGCTATGTCCAGGATGACCAAGACGGCGAACAACTTTTGTTGACAAGATAGGAGTGGAGAGCAAGCGAGCGTCGTCGTGATAAGTCGAAGGACAAGTGCTTCAATTGCCAAGTCCTAGGACATCATGCTTATGAGTGTCCTGAAAAGAAGAGGGGACAGAAGAAGAAAAATCTGGCGGATTGCAATCTCATCCAGGATGATGAGGACGATCCGAGATTGTTCTAAAGGATAAAAAAAGAAGAAAAAAAAGAGTTGTCTTGTTTTTTTTTTGCAACGTCTAGTCAAAGGAGTCACAAGCAGTGTGCACGGTGTTCCGTGAGTCATGCCCATGTCCTCGTGGAGCATCCTGGTTGCGGCCAGTGTGGATTCGGTGAGATGCCGAAGGCGGACGATGGTACGCGAAGCCATCGTAAAGCGAGGAGGTGTGCGAGCAATGGAGAGTGGATCTATTGCAAGCAAGTATAAGAAAGTATGGTGTGAACCGAGTGGAAGGCGGCGGCCAAGCAATGGCGGCAGCACAACATAGCAGGGCAAGGAAGGAGCACTGCATGTTTCCAGACAGGTCATACTTAATGTGTATAGACATGACAATTTAATCGAGTCGTCGATGTGGTAAGTTTGGATTAGGGAGAGCTTGTTACATGTTAATCCACACTTACGTGTAAGAGTAAGAGTTGGAAGAGTCGTGGCTTGCATGCCACTTATGTTTACGTGAGCGTGTAGTATTGAGAGTCCTAGTTTGAATCTGTTTAGGATTGCTAAGCTAGCTAGCTTCAGGTCGGTTTAGTCCCTTGTATATGTGGGCATATACGTTGTAAAGAGTACCAGAATAAATAAAGAAAATAGCAAGGTACGAGATGTGCCTGTTGTAATACATCGGCGTGTGTGCGTTAGATCGATCTGGCGAGGCCAACAATGGAAACGGACATGACTTTGCTGGGACCTTGGTTCACGGTGCACCATCGCCTGGGCCATTTAAGGTCACCCCATGCTCCCACTTGATCCCCCTCTCGCTCTCCCTCGTTCTTGTGAACCTCCCGGACCTTTCCCATTCCTTCGGTCTGATTCCCTGCATCCACCCCAATGGCCAAATCATCTTCGGTGTGTTGACCCTAAATTCACACTATGTTGACCTCCTGCTCGCTCGTGGACACTCCGGTGTCCCCTCCTCGTCAACGCATGCCCCTCCCCCCATCGCCAAATTTCCTTCCTAGCGCGCCTTCGCTTGAGGCAAGTGGTTGCCAACGGCCTCCTCTGTGCCCCCTGAGCTAGCGCCGCTGTGGCTCCCCCACGACCCGTAGCACTTGGGTGGGAGTGACGCTCCCTCCGGAGTTCGCTGGCATGCCGAGCCTCGCCGGAGGTGGGTGGAGGGGCAAACGTAGGCACGCTCTCGGTCTCCGTGAGAGGCTCTGCATGGGAGGGAGGAGGGAGATAAAACCGACATGCAGGCCCGGCCTGTCGGTCATACAATGAGGCCGAGCCTCTCACGGGTGACCCCATCCATTTCATGTGGAAGCGGGCTCCGACATTGCATCCTCCACTAGGGAAAGCGTATTACCCTAGGGGAGCTTTCGATGAGGCCTATGCGCTGACACAACTGGGTAGGTGGGCCGGCCCAGTCCACTCGCCTCTATTCCATGCTCGGGGTGTAGATGGCCCGTAGGGTAGCTCCCCCCTATTCCGATTTTATGTTTTTTAGAAAAATGTAAAATCTCTGGAAAAATCATGTTAACTCCAAATCGGTTGGTTCAAAATCTCAGGTGTTTCTAAATCATTCTATATCCAGAAATGTATTGCATGTTTTTATGCTATATTTCCTATTTTTTCAAACTTAAATTCAAATCTTAACTAGGAAACCCCCAGTGTACAAATTCCTAGAGAGTCCAAATAAAATCCAAATCCTAGGTGTCTATAAAATCATCACTTGTTTATCTATCCACAGTGAACATTTTTCCATACATTATTTCTGTTGCCGCAAATAAATAACTCATTTTCCCATTTAAGTTATCTTAGAAGAATCATAAGAAATCCGTCCCAACTGCAAATCAAGTGGAACCACTTCCTATATCCTTCTAAAATCTCGCCCGATTTAATGAGTGCCTTCACTAATTTTTGGTAAATTATTTTCTATAGACTTCTTATGGGATCATCATGTCCTCCATTTCCATCTTTCAAAAAAACCTCGTTGATCCAAATCTAATAAAACATCATTGGTTATTTGTCTTATGACCAAAGGTGTCATATAAAAATTAAAATCTTCTTTTATAACACTTTTATTTCTCTGCTTTTGGTGTTGGTTATTGTGAGTGTTTTTTACGATAGTTGACAAAGTAGACGACGTGCTCGGAGTTGGACTAGAAGCTCGTGAAGACCTCAAAAACTTTTCGGAACCAGGCATGAACCCCTTTGAGCATGACTATGAATCCATTTTAGGCATATCATATGGAACTATATTCCATTGCATCTGAATCATGTTGAATAGGTAACCACCTTGGTGGGTTGTCTCTGATATTTCCTTATCGATGCATGCACTCAGTATGACCCTACCATCTTATGAGGGTCGTGTGGGTGGTAAGTAGTAAGGATGCTAGTATATGCTATGCAAAAGGGATGGGAATATGCATGGTGACAAAAAAGGAAATGATTTCAAAGACTTATAGAAAACCCGTCGGGTGGCACTAATGCCTGAGGGAAATGGTTTTGAGCTAAGTAACCAGTTGAGAAAAAAGTGGTGTACCAAGGCAAGTGAGTGTGTTTTTTTGAAAACAGATTGGTATGAGTTGCGACCGTTACTCCAGCCTTACATGTCTTACCATGATACCCCTATATGGGATGGGGCTTTGTTGATTAGTTTGGTCGATGCTAGAAGAGAGCCTCCATTACTAGTGGCAGGAGTGGCGTGGTCACTCTCGATATGGGGTCGTGCCAAGTAGGGCGAACATGGGATTTCCTTATAGACACTGGGCTCAAGATTGTGTCCCCTCTTGGATGGAACGATCTGGAGCGAGTCTCGTATGATGTACATCATGAGAGCCATGTACCAACGAGTCGACTCTTGTTTTAGTGTTGCTAGGTGAAAGGCATTGTTCGGATTCTAACCTCGGGTATGTAATATACCGCGATTCGTAGATCACACGGAACTTCTCCGAGTATTGTGGGTACACCGGACAAACCTCCATAGGGTGTAAAACTTTTTGAATATCCGTGTCCATGGTTATGGACAGTTGGATGACCTCTCTTCGCTACGTCCATCGGTTCCAAACTTGGTGTACGTGTGTGTGTGAGAAGGATGATACTTGAGCTAAGTGAGATGTCTTGACATGATGAATGAACATGGGATGTTCAACCCCTGCTTTATGATGATATATATAACTTGTTCGTATGGATATCTACAATCTATTGATGCATGCCTTTACAAGTTGATTGATCATGACATTGTACTCAACATTGGCTTTCTGCAACTTACCTACTTAGTGCTATTTCATGCATTTTTATTGCCTTGTTCCAAACATGGGTTGCTTGCGAGTACATTCAAATTACTCATTGGCTTGCCACTAGTTATTTTATTGGCCAGGCATGAGAGAACAGGAAATGGTGGAGATTACCTTGGTGACATACGTGCGACGTAGGACACTTCCCAGTCAGAATACATGTAGGTTTAAGACAGATGGCATGGGTTCACCCTAACAACGAAGATTTTCCGCCCCAAATATTTGAAGACTTATATTTGACCAAAACGACACATAAAGGATGTAAGACTCTTGTTGTTCATGTTTTGTGTTCAGTGAGCATCGATCTATGGGATCACTTTGCAGTACATTAGGTGATCACGACTTATGAGTCGGTGTCCCCATGGGAGAAGAAGAAGACCGTTTCGAGAGGGCAAAAGACGCATGTCCGAAGCCCCTCAGTCATAGGGCAGTGCAGGCAAAACTTACAAGCAGAAAGCTGAGTCCGCCAGCAAAGCCGAAATGCAACTGTGCCCGGACAAATCAAGAGCAATGTAAAGAAAAGCAGAAGAAAGATTTGGAGGCCAAGAACAAAAGCAAGCCCAAGGGTGACATCTTGTATCACCCCTCCCAGATTCACACCAAGAGGGAGGACGATGACAACCACATTTTCCCAAAGCACACCACTCGTGTGTACCATCTCCTCAAGCAGGAGATACGAAGAGAGACGACCGATGGCAAGGACAACAATGATGTAGAGGGAGATAACGCCTCCGAGTACCCCAACATCGAAAAGTTTCTCAAGATCTCCGTAGACGTCAAAAGCTAGAGACAATTGAAGGTTAATAACCGAGTGTTCAAGATGGCAGTTCTTATTGCCACCAAGTATTTGGATTGGGCCAAGAAGCACATTACAGTTAATCAATTAAATCACCCATCCCACATAAGGACCATGTCACGCCCAAGATGCGACCGTATCCTCAATTCGGCCTATAGGCCTCATCAGGGATAGAAGCGCATCTCGTCGTGTCGCAAGAATGGATATCGTTACAAGTACATGTACTGAAAAGAAGAGATATATATATAGAATTGGCTTACACTCGCCACAAGCTACATCAGAGTCACATCAGTACATTACATAATCATCAAGAGTAAGAGCAGGGTCCGACTACGGACGAAAACAAACGAGAAAAGAGGAACGACGTCCATCCTTGCTATCCCCGGCTGCCAGCCTTGAACCCATCCTAGATCGATGAAGAAGAAGAAGAAGAAGCAGCTCCAAATGAACAATCAACGCGCTCGCGTCATATAACCTTTACCTGTACCTGCAACTGGTGTTGTAATAATCTGTGAGCCACAGGGGACTCAGCAATCTCATTTCCAAAGGTATCAAGACTAGAAAAGCTTATTAGGTGAGGCATGGTTAAGTGGTGAGGTTGCAGCAGCGGCTAAGCATATATTTAGTGGCTAAGCTTACGAGTACAAGAAATAAAGAGGGGAAGATCTACGCATAACGGGCGTGAACTACTGTTGAGCAAATGAATGATCCTGAACACCTACCTACGTCAGACATAACCCCACCATGTCCTCGATCGGAGCAGGAGCTCATGAAAGAGACAGTCATGGTTACGCACACAGTTGGCAAGTTTTTAATTAAGTTAACTTCAAGTTATCTAGAACCAGTGTTAAAACAAACTTCCACGTTGCCACGTAACCGCAGACACGGCTTTCCGAAAATATTTAACCCTACAGGGGTGCTCCAACTAGTCCATAAAAAATTACCACAAGCCGTAGAGAAATCCTCAATCACGACACTCGCGATCTCGTCGGATTCCTTAGTGGAAAACCTCAACTCTGGTATTACCCAAAGCATCACCGGAATCCCGATGCACAAGATATCTCGTCAAAGGTAAAAGTAATCCAGCAAGGCCGCCCGGCGTGTCGACGATCCTGATAAGAGATGCGTATCTCGTTCTCAGGACACGACGGATAAGCGAAGCGTACGGCGGACTGATAGAAATCTCCCGAGTTGCCCCGGGTTGGCCCTGCATGGTTCTCTGTTTTGAACCAGCACCATCACCACTGGCCCTCCCTGTATTATGTAGAATTACTCCTTAGGTAGCGCTAACTCCCTATGCATTTCAGTATTATCAGAATTATTATGTTGGGGAAATGTAGTACCAATGTTGGGCCTTGCCAGACCAGCTTTAATCTAAAACGAATTATCAAGGGCATCCCCATAACAACCCCGATCATGTTACGAGCGCTCAATTATGGAACATAACACCGGTAGCCGAAACTAAGGGGGCAAAGGTGGAACAAAACACCAGGCTAGAAAGGCCGAGCCTTCCACCTTTTACCAAGTATATAGGGGCATTAAATTTAAATAGCATTTAATATGGTGATATAACAAGGAACCCATGCTTTCACATGGAAGCGATGCATATGCAACTAGCAATGCTAACAACATGGTTAAGCAAGCAGTAACATAGCCAATCCGTGGTTTGCTAGGTTGAACAGGTTGAAGGTTTCATGGCATTGTTGAGAGGCTGATATTAAACATGTGGTAGGCAACGAGACATAATCGATAGAAGCAATAAAACTAGCATGGCAATGATAGTAATGGTATCTGGCGAAATGGTCATCTTGCCTGAGATCCCGCTTGGAAGAAGAATGCCTCCGTGAAGCAGACGAACCAATGTAGTCGAACGGGTCCTCACAATCCGGCACGTTGCGGAACTCTATCGAGATGAAGCAAACCGGAAACACAAATCAACACACGAAATTCATCACACGATGCACAACACATATGATGCATGAGCAGCTGAATATGCAAGCCACGGCATGACAATTCACACAAACAAACACTACACATTAAGTGAAGTTCAATATGCAACGAGTTGCATATTGACGAAACTCCACGTTTATTTATTTAGTTCTATCCCGATTAGATACACGGCAATATTAAATGTGGTTAAACATGGCAAGAGGTGAAGCGCAATTAAACTACCTATCTACGCATTTTAAATGAGGTCGGAACTGACATATAGCATCTCCGAAACGACCTCATAGGTTAATTTACAATTCTGTCCGGATCTGAACTAACACGTTTAATTATTTGTTAAACAGCTAAAAAAATAGGTTCATGTGATTCTACGCGTCAATACAAGCAATCTACAAATAGAGAACATCTCCAACGGAGCTACGGATCAAAAGTTACAAGTACCGCCAGATATGATGTCATGAATGCAATATGTGTGCAACGACGGCTACGAGCACTTCAAAACATACAACCAGCAAGATAAACTGAAACTGCGCAAGAATCTAGGCAAGTTTCATATAGGACACGATCAAATCGGAGCTACGGTTCAACAACTACGAGCAAAACAAGAAATCACTACAATCTGCAAAAATCAGCCACATAGCATTTCCTACGCCCCACAACTACGAGCTACACAACTCAGATATACTCAACCAAGGTATGACACGAAAGAGGGAAAGACACACTACTACAAACAACTAACAACAACTAGAATGGCAGCAAGAAACACTAGGAAAAGGAGTCACAAAATGGCTTCCCACACACTATTTCAGACTTAGTGAAAATAGCAGTTTTGGAGCTGCAGTTTTCGATCGGAAGGCATATTGACAGCAGCAAAACCTATAGCTACAGGGATCCAAATGGCATGAAAATTCCTAGCATGCTAGAGAAACACAAGGTTTACAACTAACTTCATTGCACCAGCCTCAAAAGAGCTACAGATCACAAGATAGAAGAAAAACAAAATAGCAACAAAATATAACAGATTCCGGACTTAGAAATATTTCAGCTCCTCCAAAACAACACAATTTCGAGCAACTTGAGAGCAAGCAAACCACACCTAAACAGGCATTTCTATTGCAACCAAAAATACCAGGGGCTAGACTAAACATCAAAGATCAACTCCCTAGTTGACAACTTAATCAAACAAAGCACGGAATAAATCCTACGAAATAAACAAAAGGGCATCACGGCAAAATATCGCGCGAACTAACTTGCTCTAATGCTAAAACTAATTGCACAGAAAAATCCCATGTATTTTTCTACCCCGAAAACATATAAAATATGTGGGGTTGCAACACAAAAATAATACCACACGTAAATGCGAGATAACGTCCTAAACACGGAAAATAATCTAGCGGCAAAACCCTAAGTGCAAAAATACCAACAACTACTCTAAAATACATGGCAAATGGGTCCCTGGAGCATGAACATTTTATCTAAGGCATTCCGGCAAACCGGACACGCACGTAAAATAAATACGGGATGCAAACATATTAGGACAGCACGTTAATCTATGCATTCGACATGTCAAACAACGTCAAATAATTATGCAAGTTTTATAAACGGATTCTACGCGCAAAACTACATGAAAAACATATCTAATACGTCGCGATCCGACTAACAGTTCAAAAGATACAAGCGTTTTAAAATACGTCTATATTCTGGAATTTATCAATTCCGAAATTCCTAAATTACCTACATGGGGCGAAACCATGGGCATATCATGCTAACAAACGCCACGAGCGCGGGATAGGTCTGGGTGCTCACCTCGTGGCCTGGGCCGGCCTGGACTAGGAGGAGAGCTGGGCCGCGGGAGCCGATTGGGCCGTGGGGCGCTCTGGCCCACGCGACGGCCTGGAGAGCAGGACGAGCGGTTGCTCCCTGTGCCGATCCCGATCGGGAGCAGGTCGCGAAGCCGACAGGCCGAGGCGGCTCCGGTAGTGCCCGACGGCTGCACGGGGAGCGAGGGCGGTTGGTATGGAGGCCGTCGGGCGGCGACACGCGGCGAGGACGGCCTGGGATCCGACGGGGCGGCGACTGGAGGGGCACAGGTGGCAGGCGGCGCGGATAAGGCCGGGGCGCGGGAGGAGACGGGGCGGCCTGAGGGGACCGCAGGATCTGGCGAGCTCGGCCTCGACGACGGGTGTCGCTCCATCAGCTCGCCGGTGACACACGGGGAGGGCGGCGGCCTGAGGGGACCAGCAGCGAGGACGGCCTCCTACAGTTGTGTAAGCAGCTCGGGAGGAGCAGGGGCGAGCGCACGGCTCGGGCGGCAAGCGCGACGACGGGATGCTCCGGGACCAGATGGGCTCGGGCGGGCCTCGATCTGGGCTGCGAGGGCCGTGCGAGGAAGGAGACAGGGAAGGAGGCGGCGGGGAGCTGGTTGGCTGGGCGCGGATCCCAAGGATGCTAGGGTTAGGCCAGATTAGAAAGGGCTAGCCTTCCTTTTTATAGCAAGAGGGGCTAGGTTTAGGGATAGAGACCGTTTTCGGGCCGTTCGATCGAGATCGGACGGTCCCGGAAGTGTCCTAGGTTTAGGTTTGGCTAGATGGGTCGTGCAGAGTGGCTTAGGCAGAGATGAGAGGGAAGTAGCGCGGCACGACAACACGGTATTTAAAACCCCGAAACCATCCGACGAATAACCGAAGACGGTGCCGCTAGGGTCGACCGTTCGGGTACCAGACGAACTCGGGTCGCGACGAAATTCGACAAGCGGCCTAGCTAGAACTAATTACGACCGCATGCCAAGTTTCACCTCGATCAGAGAAAGTTTTACGCACACTTTTAAAAACAGGGATTTGACGATGCCGCGGGCGCGTGCGTGTGTGGTTGGGCTTAGGACGGACAACGACGCGAACCGGCAACTAACAACGGATGCATGTTTGAAAACTGGCGGCAACGGAGATGCCGATGCAATGCTGATGATGCGCATGATGCGATGATGATGCGACAAATGAAAATAGACACACGACAAAAACGGAAAGAAGGGGGAATCTTCTGGAACGTCGGCACCGGGCTGTCACAACTCTCCTACACTACAAGAGGATCTCGCCCCGAGATCCAAGAATGGAAGGGGGGAGAGGATGAGAAAGAACAAGACGTAAAAACTTAATCGCTTCTTTGACAACCAACTGAAACCAACGATCCTTGAAAGTTGCAAAAGATGAGAATGATATGACAAGAAGCAAGAATTCAAAGAAAATTTCGGCAGCACTTCGGTAGGAAAATGGGACAAAAAATTCGATCAGAAGAGAGAATTAGACAATATACATAACAAACAACTAAATAGAACAAGGGAACACCATGATCTTGGTAGAACAACATAATAGACCCAAAAGAGCAACATCACAATGCCGCCGGAACAATAGAATAGGAACTATCTCATACGGAAGAAGAGAATGAAGAGAGAATGACAACTACTAACTCCAATGAACTTGACAAGCAACCTTGCGAGAAGAAATGAACGTAGTTGTTGGAAAACAAGAACGAAAGAACAAGATAGTAGTGGGCTTATGGAAACCTTTTCAAACTAATGAAGTGACAACCAGCCACTAACAGAACAAGGATTGATTGGGAGAAACAAGATATAAACAATAACTTACACCAAGAGGATGCATTGAGAACTTAGATTAAAGACAAGCACCATAATTGCAACAATCCATAGGAAAAGCTTTGGGTGAAATCCAAACCAAGATAGCTCAGTGAAGAAATCATGGGTTGAAAATATCTCATGATCAAAGAATTGGTGGTTTTAATTATGTCATTCTTGAAAGGAAATCTCTTCGAGGCTCCTACACTAACAAGAATGCTATAATACCACCTCAAAGGATAAGGAAGAACAAATGCACTTAGAAATGCAAGAGAAAGGATACTTGAGGTACTCCAACAAGAATCTTGAAGAACACTTTGAGAATGAATTGATACCTTGATGAACCACCATGAAGGACCACCATATACAAATGAATGATGCAAATATATGAAGGTAGAAAAGAATAAGATTATGACCTTGCCAGGATTTAGATGAAGCCTCACAAAGAGATACTTAAAAGAACTTGGAACTCCGGAAAATAAAAATATAAGCACACGAGAAAAGAACTGAAACCATGAGCCACTCCGGAAGAAGAATTTAGATTACTATGAACAAGAATAAGAATTATGTTATGCTCATCCTTCATCAAGTTTAATTGATGACAAGCAACGGATTTAGCATACCCCTCATTCTTCTTGAAAGAAACTTGAAGAGAGAGATAGATATGCACCACTAGAAGAAGTCTTGAAGGAGACACCGGTGAGAATTCACAATTGAATGGGAACACCAAGAAAGCATGGAGACACATGAGAATGAAGAGATCATGAGCCACCTGAGAGAAAACTTGAACAAGGCACCGGATCATTCAGAGACGAACGAAGAGACAACAATTGAGAAGAATTGAGGATGAAAGCTGAAAGCTGAGAACGAAGAATCTTCTGAAATGATGGCCTTCAGAGGATCGAGAATGAAAACAACTTAGAAATGCACCGGATAGCAAGAAAGGGATTACTCATGATTGACAACAATTGAGAAGACAACACGAAGCTAAAATTGTATCTTCAAGAGAATGGACCAAGATT
Source organism: Hordeum vulgare subsp. vulgare (assembly GCF_904849725.1). Classification (NCBI taxonomy): domain Eukaryota; kingdom Viridiplantae; phylum Streptophyta; class Magnoliopsida; order Poales; family Poaceae; genus Hordeum; species Hordeum vulgare. The sequence continues at coordinate 363,032,682 of NC_058524.1, read as the reverse complement.
TGAGAGAAACACTCCTTCGAATTGCAAGTTGAGAATGATGAGGAGAACAACACCAAGAATTGCTGAGACACTCCGGATTAGAGAAGAATGAAAGATTGAGCCAAATAAGAGAATTAATTCAAATAGATCTTGACGAAGGGATATGACTGATGAAATTAAAACTTACATCATAGTTGAAAAGAAATAAAAATCTGTGGAAGATTACAAGAGCTATCACAGATCCTGGGAAAAACCAGTGGGTTATGGGCCCACTCAAAGAAACCACAGTTAGACAAATTGCTAGAAAGAGAGATATTGCACCGGTAAAAGAAAACTATATGAGGTTAATACCTCGAAATAACTGAAGGATTGAAACCCAGAACACCTGAAATATCTTGAACACTCCGGATAGAAAGAGAGGAATGAATAAACAAGATAGGCTGACAAGAATTCCCAACATGAGAAAGAATTACAAGGATGAATAGGATATAATGAACACGGATAGCTGAATTAAATTCACCGGAAAAGATAACAAGACTGAATAAAGATGAACACGAAGCTCCTACGAATCTTCACAATGAATCAACGGATACGACACGGAAGAAAAGATAGCGGAAGCATCACTGAATATAAAGGCACTTGGATGATGACTGAACACTGAAGAAAAGGGTGGGAGGGCGGGGAAAAACAAAGACAACTTGGGACAGATTAGACAACTCCGGAAAGAATAAGAGAATGCTCTTGCAAAATTGGAGAGGATTGAGTTGACTTGAGGAGAAGCACACCGGTTGAAAAAGAATTAACAAGACGACTCCGGTTGATAAGAATTGATATGACAATTGATTGAGCAAAGAATTTGCACTCTCATAGAAATATGAGAACCGCTCTTCGAAAGATATGAAATCACCATCTGACATCGAAGCAACTCGAATTACCACATTCAACAAAACAAAGGGCGCGGCTTATGAAACAAGCCAGAACAACTCATGAGAAAGATTTCGTCCGATATTTTCGTGGACAGGAATCCACTAGATGTCGAAGCCCAACCTAACATCATGCATTTGTTGGAAGATTGTCCTATAAAGAACTACTTGAATTCCCACCTAACAATTCCCGAAATATCTGGTCATGCAATCTGGTACACGGATACAAGGAGTAATATCACACAACTCCTATACTAACCCGTCACCTGTATCACATCCGTCAACACACAACCAGAATCTCGGACCTTTATCTACAACAGACCCTCGTGATCACAACAATACAAAGTATGGCAGTACTCCCGAACAATCTGCACCAGTACTGGGGACATCGGGGTTATCTCGCCACTACTAGTATTGAAGCAATTACGAACATCCTTCGTTCTTACATACTCAGAAATCTGAATGATAACGATGTGCTCAAGAATCCCCTGGAGCTCAACTCCCCTAAAACTCAAAGCAGATAGGAGGCACCAAGACAGAACTCCGTCACATCGGCATCATATAGATTCCAAAAATATCCGCGTGATCCTAAATTTTTTTTTTGAGTGAGAAGAGGAGTAGAATAAATTATTACGTCAAGATTCCTCACCACAGCATAGAAGAGGAGAAAAAAGAAACTACTCTCTGATATATAACTAGACTCAAAGCAGTTTTTCACTAGACTCGACTCGGTCAAGTTCGATCAATCAAGGGGGCTCCTAGGTCGGTACTGCTCTGATACCAACTTGTCACGCCCAAGATGCGACCCTATCGTCAATTCGGCACGAAGGCCTCGTCAGGGATAGAAGCGCATCTCGTCATGTCGCAAGAATGGATATCATTACAAGTACATGTACTGAAAAGAAGAGATATATATATATAGAATTGGCTTACACTCGCCACAAGCTACATCAGAGTCACATCAGTACATTACATAATCATCAAGAGTAAGAGCAGGGTCCGACTACGGACGAAAACAAACGAGAAAAGAAGAACGACGTCCATCCTTGCTATACCAGGTTGCCGGCCTGGAACCCATCCAAGATCGAGGAAGAAGAAGAAGAAGAAGCAACTCCAAATGAACAATCAACGCGCTCGCATCATATACCCTTTACCTGTACCTGCAACTGGTGTTGTAGTAATCTGTGAGCCATAGGGGACTCAGCAATCTCATTTCCAAAGGTATCAAGACTAGCAAAGCTTATTAGGTGAGGCATGGTTAAGTGGTGAGGTTGCAGCAGTGGCTAAGCATATATTTGGTGGCTAAGCTTACGAGTACAAGAAATAAAGAGGGGAAGATCTACGCATAACGGACGTGAACTACTGTTGAGCAAATGAATGATCCTGAACACCTACCTACGTCAGACATAACCCCACCGTGTCCTCGATCGGAGCAGGAACTCACGAAAGAGACAGTCACGGTTACGCACACAGTTGGCAAGTTTTTAATTAAGTTAACTTCAAGTTATCTAGAACCAGTGTTAAACAAAACTTCCACGTTGCCACATAACCGTGGGCACGGCTTTTCGAGAAGATTTAACCCTGCAGGGGTGCTCCAACTAGTCCATCACAAATTACCACAAGCCGCATAGAAATCCTCAATCACGACACTCGCGATCTCGTCGGATTCCTTAGTGGAAAACCTCAACTCTGGGATTACCCAAAGCATCACCGGAATCCCGATGCACAAGATATCTCGTCAAAGGTACAACTAATCCAGCAAGGCCGCCCGGCGTGTCAACGATCCCGATAGGAGCCGCGTATCTCGTTCTCAGGACACGACGGATAAGCGAAGCGTACGGTGGACTGATAGAAATCTCCCGAGTTGCCCCGGGTTGGCCCTGCACGGTGCTCTGTTTTGGACCAGCACCATCACCACTGGCCCTCCCTGTATTATGTAGAATTACTCAGGTAGCGCTAACTCCCTATGCATTTCTGTTTTATCAGAATTATTATGTTGGGGAAATGTAGTACCAATGTTGGGCTTTGCCAGACCAGCTTTAATCTAAAACGAATTATCAAGGGCATCCCCATAACAACCCCGATCATGTTACGAGCGCTCAATTATGGAACATAACACCGGTAGTCGAAACTAAGGGGGCAAAGGTGGAACAAAACACCAGGCTAGAAAGGCCGAGCCTTCCACCTTTTACCAAGTATATAGGGGCATTAAATTTAAATAGCATTTAATATGGTGATATAACAAGGAACCCATGCTTTCACATGGAAGCGATGCACCTGCAACTAGCAATGCTAACAACATGGTTAAGCAAGCAGTAGCATAGCCAATCCGTGGTTTGCTAGGTTGAACAGGTTGAAGGTTTCATGGCATTGTTGAGAGGCTGATATTAAAATGTGGTAGGCAATGAGACCTAATCGATAGAAGCGATAAAACTAGCATGGCAATGATAGTAATGGTATCTGGGGAAATGGTCATCTTGCCTGAGTTCCCGCTTGGAAGAAGAATGCCTCCGTGAAGCAGACGAACTGATGTAGTCGAACGGGTCCTCACAATCCGGCACGTTGCGGAACTCTATCGAGATGAAGCAAACCGGAAACACAAATCAACACATGGAATTCACCACACGATGCACAACACATATGATGCATGAGCAGCTTAATATGCAAGCCACGACATGACAATTCACACAATCAAACACTACACATTAAGTGAAGTTCAATATGCAACGAGTTGCATATTGACGAAACTCCACGTTTATTTATTTAGTTCTCTCCCGATTAGATACACAGCAATATTAAATGTGGTTAAACATGGCAAGAGGTGAAGCGCAATTAAACTACCTATCTAGGCATTTTAAATGAGGTCGGAAATGACATATAGCATCTCCGAAACGACCTCATAGGTTAATTTACAATTCTGTCCAGATCTGAACTAACACGTTTAATTAGTTGTTAAACAACAAAAAAAATAGGTTCACGTGATTCTACGTGTCAAGACAAGCAATCTACACATAGAGAACATCTCCAACGGAGCTACGGATCAAAAGTTACAAGCACCGCAAGATATGATGTCATGAATGCAATATGTGTGCAACGATGGCTACGAGCACTTCAAAACATACAACCAGCAAGAGAAAATGAAACTACATGAGAATCTAAGCAAGTTTCATATAGGACACGATCAAATCGGAGCTACGGTTCAACAACTACGAGCAAAACAAGAAATTACTACAATGTGCCAAAATCAGCCACATATCATTTTCTACGCCCCACAACTACGAGCTACACAACTCCGATATACTCAACCAAGGCATGACACGATATAGGGAAAGAAGCACTACTACAAACAACTAACAACAACTAGCATGGCAGCAAGAAACACTAGGAAAAGAAGTCACAAAATGGCTTCCCACACACTATTTCAGACTTAGTGAAAACAACAGTTTTGAAGCTGCAGTTTTCGATCTGAAGGCATATTGACAGCAGAAAAACCTATAACTACAGGGCTCCAAATGGCATGAAAATTCACAGCATGATAGACAAACACAAGGTTTACAAATAACTCCATTGCACCAACCTCAAAAGAGCTACAGATCACAAGATAGAAGCAAAACAAAACAGCAACAAAATATAACAGATTCCAGACTTAGAAATATTTCAGCTCCTCCAAAACAGCACTATTTCTAGCAACTTGAGAGCAAGCAAACCACACCTAAACATGCATTTCTATTGCAACCAAAAATACTAGGGGCTAGACTAAACATCAAAGATCAACTCCCTAGTTGACAACTTAATCAAACAAAGCACGGAATAAATCCTACGAAATAAACAAAAGGGCATCACGGCAAAATATCGCGCGAACTAACTTGCTCTAATGCTAAAACTAATCGCACAGAAAAATCCCATGGATTTTTCTACCCCGAAAACATATAAAATATGTGGGGTTGCAACAGAAAACTAATACCACACGTAAATGTGAGATAACGTCCTAAACACGGAAAATAATCTAGCGGAAAATCCCTACATGCAAAAATACCAACGGCTACTGTAAAATACATGGCAAATGGGTCCCTAGAGCATGAACATTTTATCTAAGGCATTCAGGCAAACCGGACACGCGCGAAAAATAAATACGGGATGCAAACATATTAGGACAGCACGTTAATCTATGCATTAGACACGTCAAACAACGTCAAACAATTATGCAAGTTTTATAAACGGATTCTACACGCAAAACTAGATGAAAAACATATCTAATATGTCGCGAGCCGACTAACGGTTGAAAAGATACACGCGTTTTAAAATACGTCTATATTCTGGAATTTATCAATTCCGAAATTCCTAAATTACCTACATGGGGCGAAACCATGGGTGCATCATGCTAACAAACGCCACGAGCGCGGGATAGGTCTCGGTGCTCACCTCGTGGCCTGGGCCGACTTGGACGGGGAGGAGAGCTGGGCCGCGGGAGCCGATTGGGCCGTGGGGCGCTCTGGCCCACGCGGCGGCTTGGAGAGTGAGACGAGCGGTTGCTCCCCGTGCCGATCTCGATCGGGACCAGGTCACGGCGGCGACAGGCCGAGGCAGCTCCGGCAGTGCCCGACGGCTGCACGGGGAGCGAGGGCGGTTGGTATGGAAGCCGTCGGGCGGCGGCACGCGGCGAGGATGGCCCGGGATCCGACGGGCCGGCGACTGGAGGGGGCACAGGTGGCGGGCGGCGCGGATTTGGCTGGGGCGCGGGAGGAGACGGGGTGGCCTGAGGGGACCGCAGGATCTGGCGAGCTGGGCCTCGACGAGGGGTGTCACTCCGGCAGCTTGCCGGCGACACACGGGGAGGGCGGTGGCCTGAGGGGACCAGCAGCAAGGACGGCCTCCTGCGGGTGTGGAAGCAGCTCGGGAGGAGCAGGGGTGAGCGCACGGCTCAGGCAGCAGACGCGACGACGGGCTGCTCCGGGCCCATATGGGCTCGGGTGGGCCCCGATCTGGGCTGGGAGGGCCATGCGAGGAAGGAGACAGGGAAGGAGGCGGCGGGGAGCTGGTTGGCTGGGCACGGATCCCAAGGAGGCTAGGGTTAGGCGAGATTAGAAAGGGCTAGACTTCCTTTTTATAGCAAGAGGGGCTAGGTTTAGGGATAGAGACCGTTTTCGGGCCATTCGATCGAGATCGGACGGTCCCGGAAGTGTCCTATGTTTAGGTTTGGCTAGATGGGTCGTGCAGAGTGGCTTAGGTAGAGATGAGAGGGTAGTAGTGCGGCGCGACAACACGGTATTTAAAACCCCGAAAACATCCGACGAATAACCGAAGATGGTGCCGCTAGGGTCGACCGTTCAGGTACCAGACAAACTCCGATCGCGACGAAATTCGATAGGCGGCCTAGCTAGAACTAATTACGACCGCATGCCAAGTTTCACCTCGATCAGAGAAAGTTTTACGCACACTTTTAAAAACAGGGATTTGACGATGCCGCGGGCGCGTGCGTGTGTGGTCGGGCTCAGAACGGACAACGACACAAACCGTCAACTAACAACGGATGCAAGTTTGAAAACAGGCGGCAACGGAGATGCCGATGCAATGCTAATGATGCGCATGATGCGATGATCATGCAACAAATGAAAATAGACACACGACGAAAACGGAAAGAAGGGGGAATCTTCTGGAACGTCAGCATCGGGCTGTCACAGACCACTGGGTAGCAAGTGCTGGTTCTGGATCCATCTGTCAATGGAGTCCGACGCATAAAGTTCTCACACATTGAACGCGATGGATACCCCCTGTCCATACTAAGAAAGAGCAACATTCCCTTATATGGGGTAATCATTGGGAAGAAGGCAAAGTCACTCTGGCAAATCTCCCTCAATGTTGTGTTTGGCAGCGAGAAGAACAACATGAAGGAACGACTAACCTTGAAAGTGGTCGACTTTCGAAGTGCTTACCATGCCATCCAGGGTATGCCCGCTTACATATGTTTCATGGCCCGACCATGTTACGTGTATCTTAAACTTAAGATGCCGGGTTCGAAAGGTGGGATTACCGTCAGAAGAAATCGGAAGGTCGTCGAAGAGTTCCTCCAGAAGGGCTCTAAGATTACAAATGAATAGTTAACAGTCACCACACTCTATGAGCACAAGACGAGGGTGGATGTTGTAGAGCTACTCAGGTTAAATAAGCCATCTTTAGACTCCACATTTCAGTCAATCGGAGCGGTAAAGCAAATACACATTCATCCGTGAGACCCGAGTGTGGTGGCTACAAACATCTTCATGTCAGTCCCCAAGAAATAGGAAGGCAAACTCATCCAGTTCTTCCAAGAGAACTGGGACATCTTTGTATTGAAGCTTTTTGAGATGTTAGGTGTTCCCAGGGAGCTGGCTGAGCATCGACTCCATGTCAACCCGAAGATCAAGCCCGTCGAGGAGCATATGTGTTGTTCCTCCGCGGAGACTTGCAAGGCTATTGGCGAAGAGATCGCTCAAATCCTAGCGGCCGAGTTTATTCGTGAGGTGCACCACCCCCAGTGGCGCACCAATGTCGTCGTAATGCTGAAGAAGAAGAACTCACTCCGGTTGTGCATTGACTTCAAGCACATCAATCAGACCTACCCAAAGAATCATTTTCCTTTACCCTGTATATATAGACCAAATGGAGGATTCTACTATCGGGTGTGAACGCCTGGCGTTCCTGGTTGCGTCCTCCGGGTACCACAAGATCTGAATGTATAGCCCCGATGAAATTAAACGGCCTTTATCACCCCATTCGGATGTTTCACCTATATTACTATGCCATTCCATCCTAAAATTGTTGGAGCTACCTTTCGGCGCATGATCTAGAAAAGTTTACAAAACAAATCAGGAGTAACATGGATGCATACATGGATAATATCATGGTCCAATCCAGGCAAGGTTCTGACCTCCTAACTGACATTGCCGAAATGTTCACGAACCTATGGCGCTTCGGAATAAATCTCAACCTGGCCAAGTTAAACTTCAGGGTCCTTGCTATAAATTTACTCGGTTTCCTCTTTTCCAATCGTGGGATCATTGCCAACCCCGACAAGGTTGGTGCTATGTTCCCAATGAAGGAACCAAAGCATCTACACTATGTTCAAAGACCCATGGGCTATCTGGCGGACCTATGAAGATTCCTACCAAGACTCGATAAGCAGGAATTGCCTCTTTAAAAATTAATGAAAAAGTCTGACTATTATGAGTGGACACTAAAGCAGAAGATGTATTCCAAGAACTTGAAGTTTTACTTTCAACCCAACCGGTGTTCACTCCTCCGGGCAGCCGAGAGCCTCTGCTCTTGTATATTGCATCCACAAACTGAGTGGTCAACACCATGCTCACTTTGGAACATGAAGAGCAAGGAAAGGCATTCAAAGTCAAAAACCGCATTTACTACATATGAGAGGTTCTGACCCGTTCCAATTAAAGGTACCCACGTTACTAGAAGTTGGTATACGACATTTACCAGACTTTAAAGAAGGGGCTCCGTGACTTCCAAGACAACTCAGTCATTGTTATTAGTGAAGCCCCCCTATCGCAGTTCTTGAACAACAAAGACGCCTCAGGCCAAGTGGCAAAATGGGAGGTTGAGCTCCTTTCATTGGAGATCAATGTAGGGGTGTGTACACGATGATCTATGGGATGACTGGGGTCCTTTTTTCTTTAGTAGGGTCAAGCATTCACATAGAGCATCATCAAACATGTATGCACTTAGGTGTTTCTAGACAGGTTCGCGCCGCTCTAGAACATAAAACCCTATGTCATGTGTTCTTGGATTATGTGTCTGTGTACGAGTACATGAGTGCGACAACCTGACAAGGATGCACGAGGACGCCAGCTATCCATGCTAATGGAAAAAGTGTCAACCCTTCTAAAGGAAGCCATGGACCTCCTTTTATAGTGCAAGCGGTTACCATAGTGGCTAAAATGGTCTTTTCTATGGTTAAACAGTGGGTTCTATAGCTGCCAAAATGACTGACACGACCTACAGTTGTATGTACCTAACCTTGATAGATTAGGATAGGCGCATTAAATGCGTTGTGAGGTGTCATGCTCTCGATGTCTCCTGGCAAGGGTTGCCTCTTGTTCTGTGTCTCTCACCTAGCTACCTTTTATTCTCTTTCCACGTGTGGGACGGGTGTAATTAAAGTTTCTGCACATCCTTGACTATTGCAAGAGGCCTAAGACAATGCCCACCTAACAACCTGCCCGCTCGACACCTCGCTGATGTTGACAATCAGCCTGATGAGGTGGAGTAGCATAGGTGTGGAGGAGTCGTGTAGGGCGTGATATCTGTCCGGTTTTCTCCCTCTTGCAAGGCAGTTTGCCGGGGGCTTGGTCTCTTGTTGATTTTGGTTGAGCTCTCTTCCAGCAGAGTGTTGCCGGGCGGGGAGGGCACTGTCACCTGTGCACCGATAGTAGCCCCGGGGCTTGGGCCATACTGGAGTCCACGACACTTGTTGGGCTAGGCCGAAAAGTAGTGGACACATACGTGGCAGATTTTCACTGCAGTCAAGATGATAATTTTTCACTCTTTTCCCATGACGTGCGTTGAATGCAGGTCATGGGAGTGGTGGAGTGACATCTGTGCATTCCACCCTTGTGAAAAAATAAAAGGCAAAAATTCGCAAAGGTGATGCTCATCCTGGTTTGATTTATCCAGCCAGCCCTCTCCCATGCGGAGCTTGGTATTGGTGGAGCTTTGCGGTTGCTATGGTGGTGCACAGTCACTCCTCGGAGTAGTGAATAGCCAACTCCCTGCCTACTCCCTATAAAAGGGACCTCATGGGGAGCGTTGCTCATTCACCTATCTTCCTGCTAGATTTCTAGCCACCACCACCTTTCTCCTTTGTTCTATTCTTTCCTCACGAGAGCCATCGTTGCAATGGTGAGGGGAAGAGGTCGTGGTCATGCCGGAGCACCGGCGACCAGTTCGTGAACCCCCTCCCAGATGCGCACTATGGTCACAACGACAGGTTCCGACACTAGGTCCCATGTTAGGAGCGTGGCTCTGGATCACGGAGGATGAGCCTCTTCGTGTCGAGGTGGTCACGGTGTCATTCCTCTCCCATCTACATGGGGAGAGCCCCCTGCATGGGACATGACACACGAGTTTGTGCTATTGTTGCATCCGCGCCCCCGCTGCTAGATGGGACTTCCTCTCCCTTTTGCCAAGGTCATGGAAGGCAGCAAGCCTACAACTCTGTGGCTCCGGGCAGATGGTTGCTGCAACGGACCAACCTGAGTGGTAGTCGACCTCTCCCATAGAAGCTCCATATTCCTGATGCCGGTACGGAAGTCGTTCGCCCGCTCTTGTGGCCGGGATCCACAATAGCTTCTTCACTTCAGGTTCGAGGGACATGTCATGCTCTCCCTGAAGTTCTTCGAGAGCTCTGGCAATCAGCTGGAGTGTTGTGCAGGAAGACCTAGCGGCAGCGAGCTTGACACCTCCAACGAGAGCGACGATGCCGATAGCTTCCCCAACGTCAGGCTTGACGGTGACGACTCCGAGTAGGCACGATGGTGCCGTGCCAAGATTCTAAATACGGCGTCGTGCCTTGGCTTGGCTGGTCCGGACTTGGCGCTTCATCCGCGAGGCCTCATTTTTAGATCAGTTGTCATACCATAGTGGTAGATCTCCTTTTGCATTTAAACGGTACCCTAAATAATCATGCAAAGAAATGTGAAGAAAATTCTATGGTACCGTCCTCCATGTTTTTAAGCATTATTATGTGTGTCATGTGTCCATTCTCCCTTATTCATGAATTCTCACTTGTATGTTCCCATGCCTACGCTTATTGGAAATGCCTGCCGAAGCACGTAATCTTGCCAGAAGCACTTTGGGAATGAGTCCTTATCATCTTCTCGATAGCACGATTTCCGGCCAGACCACCTTGTTGTCATTGTCGTGGCTAGTCCGGTTGTTAAGCAGACTCGAAACAACAAGGAGTACACACAAATCCTACAAGGGTTCCTCGGGTGCATGTTTTTCTCATACAAGCGGGGCCGTTTAAAAGAGAAAAACAACTCTCAATCAAACAAAGAAAACTTTGACTTAGATTTCTCTTTGTTGCATTTCTTGTCGTAAGGTGGTTGTCCTTCAATGTGCCCACAGGTGTCCATACTATCACTCCCCCCGGGATGACTTGCATGCGAGGGACCTTTCTTCCTTTGGGGGAAAAGAAAGAAGAAAAAATGGAGGAATCTAGGAACCTTGGCGGTTCAAAAGAATCCTTGATCAAGTCAAAAGTGACCACTACTTCTCATGTATGATACATAAAAATAAAAATGTACTTTGACAAGGAGTTGTAGAACAGTTAGCTTTATTGACTACACAAACGGTCTTCACATGGCTTTGTGCAGAGAATTACAAGCCTTGTCGAGCAGACTTGTACCAAAGGGGTCGCCGGGCAGCTCGTCAACCGCGCCTCACGGGTAGAACTTGCAAAGATGATCGATATTCCATCAGTTCAGCACCAAAGTGCCATCTTCAGTCTCGAGGCAGACTACACCGGGCCCGGTGACTCGTACTACCCGTTAAGGGCCTTTCCACTTTGGTGTCAACTTGTTTGTTCCCTTCATGGATTGGATCGGTTGAAGCACAAGGTCACCTTCGTCAACACCCCTAGCTTGCACCCTGTGGTTGTGATAGCAGTGCATGGCTTTCTGGTATCAAGCGGCATGTTGTGCAGCGTGGAGATAGTCTTCCTCGAGGAGCATGGTATCATGTTCCCGTAGTTGCTCTTGTTGTTCTTCATCAAAAGCATGTACTCGAGGTGACTCGTATGTGACATCCGTGGGTAGTACCTGTTTTGAACCATAGACTAGGGAGAAGGGTGTCTTGCTGGTGGCTCGATTTGGTGTTGTTCCGATTGACTAAATAACCGCCGTTAGTTCATCAATCCACTGCCTACCGTGCTTGTGCACCTTGTCGAAAGTCCATCTCTGGAGGCCCTACAACACTTCAGCATTTTCCCTTTCTACTTGGTTGTTGCTCCTAGTGTGTGCAACTTACACAAAGAAGATGTTGTCACCGATGTCCTGGCAGTATTGCATGAAGATGTTGCGGTGAATTGCATGGCATTGTAAGTAATGATCCTGTTTGGTAATCCGGAATGAGAAACAATCCTTCTGATGAACTTGATCGTTTCTTGGACCATCACCTTCCTCACCGTCTCCACTTCGGTACACTTTGTAAACTTGTCAATTTCTATGAACAAGAATTCAAAGCCCCGGTAGCACGGTGGAGAGGGCCGACTATGTCGATCCCCGAGACCGGAAATGGCGAGGAGAGTGGAACGGTTTGGAGGGCGTGTGCTAGTTGATGTATATGTTTGGTGTTGAACTGGCATGCTTTGCACGTAGTCACCACCGCCAAGGCTTCTTGAAGGGCTATCGGCCAATAGCAGCCTTGCCGAAAAGCTTTCTCTACAAAGGCTCATGATCCGAGGTGGGAGACAAAGATTCCTTCGTGTAGTTTTGCGAGCAGTCGTTGTCCTTCTTCCATGGGAATGCACTTCAATTTCACCCCATTTGTTCTCTTCTTGTACATAGTCTTGTCCATGACCTGGTAGAAGCTCGACAACCGGCCTACTCTTTCAGCTTCTTCCTATTCTTCGGGAAGTTTGCATGTCTGAAGGTATTGGACTATTTCGTGCGCCCATGCCGGAGCCTAGGGCTCGACGACAAAGACTAAAAGCTTCTATTCCGCTGTAGTAGCGTTCCCCTAGATGGCAAAGACCATTGGGTCCTTCGAAGTCTGCATCTCAACGATAGGCATGTTTTTGTTCCCAACAACCCTCTTAGCGGTAGCTGGTAGGTCTGCTAGAAGATAGTCGCTGGAATTGATCTTTCTTTTCTAGGCTTTCTGATCTGATGGTGTAAACGATGGTTGAATCAGTCGGAGCACAAAAGTGCCTGGTTCCACCTGCAACTTTTGAGCGGCTTGCTTTGACAGGTCAACGGCAATGCTATTTTCTAACTGCGGAATGTGTTCTGTCTGTATAATGTTGAAGTGCTCTTCCAACTTCCTCACTTCATCTATAAAAGCTTCCATCAGAGGGCTTTGATAATACTTGTTGACTTGACACACAACTATCCAAAGACTTGCAAGAAGCCTTTCATATTCTATCGTATAGTTCGTCAATACCACCCGGGGAAAGTCCATCTGGACCACATACTTGAGGTGCTTTCCACTGGGTGCGATGAGTAGCACTTCGGAACTAGTGCCGTGCAGCGAGAAAGCCTCGTCAAAGTGCACCATCCATTCCTGTGGTGTTTTCCTACCGGGGGGAATACTTTGTGGAACCTCTCGTGCTCTGTTGTACTTCATTCGACGATGAATTCTACCAGTGCCTTGTTGTGTATGATTGTTGTGATTTCAAAGTTCAAGTATAACTAGCCAAATCCAATGTCCACCCGACAATCCTGCTAGTTGCCTATGGATGCCTCATGATGCATTGTAATGGAAAGCAAGTGACGAAGATGATGTGGTGTGCTCGGATGTAATGGCGTAGGTTTCATGAGGCCATGAGGACGCCGAAAAACATCTTTTGCAACCTAGAATACTTTGACCTAGCCCCCCATAGGAGGGAGCTGAGAAATTAAATTGCCTGTTGCAACATCTTATTCTTCTGCACAACATGTTGTTCTGCTTCTAGCGATGTGTCTATCTTGTCCACTCCTTGGCTTGCTCGAGCTGAATCTGGCTTTCCAGTTCCTGGCTCGGGGGTTGCCGCCTCCTCTCCCTCAGTTATTTCTTTCTGCACCACCGCACAACTGATGAACCACAAGTATAGGGTATCAAGCGTAGTCCTTTCGATAAGTAAGAGTGTCGAAACCAACGAGGAGCAGAAGGGTGTGGCAAGTGGTTTTCAGCAAGGTAAAATCTGCAGGAACTGAAATTGTGGGTAACAAGTGATTGTGTGGTGAGATGATTCGTAGCAAGCAACAAGTAACAAAAGTAGCAATGGTGAAGCAAAGTGGCCGAATCCCTTTTGTAGCAAGGGACAAGCCTGGAAAAAGTCTTATAGGAGGAAAACGCTCCCGAGGACACACGGGAATTTCTGTCATGCTAGTTTTCATCATGTTCATATGATTCGCGTTCATTACTTTGATAGTTTGATATGTGGGTGGACCGGCGCTTGGGTACTGCCCTTACTTGGACAAGCATCCCACATATTATTAACCCCTCTCGCAAGCATCCGCGACTACGAAAGGAGAATTAAGACAAAGTCTAACCATAGCATTAAACTAGTGGATCCAAATCAGCCCCTTACGAAGCAACGCATAAACTAGGGTTTAAGCTTTTGTCACTCTAGCAACCCATCATCTACTTACTACTTCCCAATGCCTTCCTCTAGGACCAAATAATGGTGAAGTGTTATGTAGTCGATGTTCACATAACACCACTAGAGGAAAAACAACATACAACACATCAAATTACCGAACGAATGCCAAATTCACATGACTACTATTAGCATGACTTATCCCATGTTCTCAGGAACAAAGCATAATCATATTCATGACCAGAGAGGTAATGAGTAGCATCAAGGATCTGAACATAAACTCTTCCACCAAGTAATCCAACTAGCATCAACTACAAAGAGTAATCAACACTACTAGCAACCTTACAAGTACCAATCGGAGTCGCGAGACGGAGATTGGTTACAAGTAATGAACTTGGGTTTGGAGATGAGATGGTGCTGATGAAGATGTTGATGGTGACGAGTACCCTCCGATGAGAGGAGTGTTGGTGATTACGATGGCGATGATTTCCCCCTCCAGGAGGGAAGTTTCCCCGACAGGATCGTCCTGTTGGAGCTCTAGATTGGTTCTGCTCAAGTTCCTCCTCGTGGTGGCGGCGAATCCACGAAAAAGCTCCTCCCTGATTTTTTTCTAGACAAAACCCTTCTTATAGCAGAAGAGAGGGGCCAATGGGCCAGCAGGCTGCCCACAAGCCCCCTTGGCATGGTCTGGGGGTGGCCGCGCCATGCAAGCTTCTGGCCACCTGCTGGCGCCACTCTCGCGCTTCTTCGGCCCAGTATTTTTTATAAATCCGGAAAAAAATCCTCCTTGATTTTTAAGGCGTTTGAGTTGCGCAGAATAGGTATCTGAACTTTGCTCCCTTTTCAGGCCAGAATTCCAGCTGCCGGCATTCTCTCTCTTCATGTAAACCTTGCAAAATAAGAGAGAAAAGGCATAAGTATTGTACCGTGAGGTGAAATGACATCCCAAGAAGCGATAAATATCAACATGAAAACATGATGCAAAATGGACGTATCAACTCCCCCAAGCTTAGACCTCCCTTCTCCTCAAGCGAAAGCCTAGCTCAATAAATATGTCCACATGTTTAGGGAGAGAGGTGTCGACAAAACAAGATACGAACATGCATGCCAAAGTGATAATTCCTTCACAAAGTAAAGCATGGATCAAGAACCTTACCGAGAAGTAACAACCGATAGCCTTTAGTCATTAAAGCAATTGCAATTTATCACAACATCAGAAAGAGTCAAATAAGAGCTTGTAAAGCAAATCCACATACTCAATCATTCTTTCGTTCTCTACAATTGCTACAACTCACGTGGTACTCATGAGATCAAAGATTGAGCTGGACGCAGAGAAAGATAGGGGCTTATAGTTTTGCCTCCCAACTACTTACCTCAAGGGTAATGTCAACACTAATAATTCATGAATACTTACTTCCAAGATGACATATGAATATAGATCTTTCCCAAGCATATGACGTTAGCCAAGATAAAGGCGAAATAAGGAATTGGTGAAGATCACCATGACTCTTTCAAGGGCAGAAAGTAAAGGTACAAGATAGGCCCTTCGCAAAGGGAAGCAGAGGTTCTCATGCGCTTTTGAGGTTTGGATCCATGTCCTCTCAGTGCAGAGGAACGTCACTTTATATTGCCTCCTGTGATAAAGAACTTTATTATGAAGTCTGTCGCTTTTATGTCTTCCTCATCACAGGTTCGTACAAAGCTTATTTTCCACACACTAATAGATCATACATATTAGAGAGAAATTTTTATTGCTTGCACCGATGACAACTTACTTGAGGGATCTTATTCAATCCATAGGTAGGTATGGTGGACCCTCGTGGAAAAACTGGTTTGAAGGTCTATGGAGGAACAAGTAGTATCTCTACTTGGTGCGGGAGTTTTCGCTAAAATGAGGTGGAAGCAATCGTCACATGCTAAGGGATCTCTAATCATATAACATTGTTCGGAACCAAGAAAACAAAATTCATTATGTTGTCTTCCTTCTCCAACATCTACTTCTAGACATGCAATAGTTTAGCGAGTGTTCACAATCATAGATGGCATCAGAGATGATATATTTATATGTGAACCTCTCCTTCTTTATCACTTCCTATTAATTGCAACCATGACCAAGGTCTACGTTTGCCTACCCTCAACAAGTTTCAATCCTCATTCTTTTTATATGTGAATCCATCACTTCCCATAAGATCATTACATGATCTTTCTTGCTTTTGTTCTATTCTCACTCTTTTGATCATGGCAAGAGGCAAAGCCCTTCAACTAAGACACTCTTTATTATATGGCTCACGAGCTCAAATACATTGGGGGTGACACAAAGCAAAAATCAAGACTAAAACACTAAGACTTTTAATCTACTAGAGAAAAGAGAAAACTGAAAAGGAAAACTAAAACAAAGGTAAAGGCAAACGATGTGATGGCGATACGATACCGGGGCAACTCTCCCAAGCTTGGCACAAGCCAAGGGGATTGACCATACCCATGCTTAGTTGTCTTCCTTTGGAGGTGATGGTGGTGGAGTTGTTGAAGAGGTCTTGAGCTTGTTTAATTTCCACTTGAGCATAAAATTTTGCTCCCTCAGATAATAATTTTCCTCTTCAAGCTTCAACACCCTTTGGCATAATTCCTCCTTATTCTCTTGCAATAAACGAGAAGGGATAAACAAATCCCTAGGCTTCTTCCTTGAGTCAGGGAGGCTCGACTTCTTGAACTCCACGTGCGTGTGTCCAGGTTGAGGTGGAGGAGTCTCCTCTTCATCGGAACTTGTTTGTTCCTTCCCCTTGGGATCATAGTCTTCTTCCTCATTAGTTGTCCAGCCATATGGATCTAAGTCCCCATAGACCTTGGGGTTAGCAAGGTAATCTTCCACATATCTCTCCCCCTGTGAATCTTGAGAAGACATCTTGCTCTAGATCTGCGACAGAAAACAAGCTCGAAACAAAAAACAGAGGAAATCTGCGTGATGCAGGGTTCAGACCAAACGGGAGTATACATAATGATTTTTTTCCAGACCAGAAGGAGTACCCCGCACGAAAACGGAGTCCGAGAGGCGCACGAGGTGGCCACAGGCCCTCCCGGCGCGGCCAGGGGGTGGGCCCGCGCTGGGCAGGCTTGTGGCCTCCT
Organism: Hordeum vulgare subsp. vulgare; assembly: GCF_904849725.1. NCBI lineage: Eukaryota > Viridiplantae > Streptophyta > Magnoliopsida > Poales > Poaceae > Hordeum > Hordeum vulgare. The sequence continues at coordinate 363,015,366 of NC_058524.1, read as the reverse complement.
CACGCACTTTCCGGAGTACTTCCAATTTTTGTATTTTTTCAAATATTCCAAAATGGAGAAAATTTCCTACTAGAAAAGTTTTCGACTCTGCTTTCTTACCGAATCGCATACCTCTTCATTTTCGGAGTCTGAAACCGGCTGATAAATATCCCTTAGGTATTGTTCCGGAGTTATGGTATTGATGATATTGCTTTCAACATTTATGGGAGTACCTGAGATATAATGCTTGATTCTCTGCCCATTTACAACTCTCGGACAATTACCTTCTGTGTTGTTGATCTTGGTAGCACCGGAAAGATATACTTCCTCAACAACATAGGGACCTTCCCATTTAGAGAGAAGCTTGCCTGCAAAGAATCTTAAGCGAGCGTTATATAGCAAGACATAATCACCTACATTGAACTCACGCTATTGTCTCCTCTTATCATGCCACCTCTTAACCTTCTCTTTGAACAACTTGGCATTCTCATATGCCTGAGTTATCCATTCATCAAGCGAGCAAATATCAAATAACCTCTTCTCACCGGCAAGTTTGAAATCAAAGTTGAGCTCTTTGATTGCCCAATAAGCTTTATGCTCTAGCTCAAGAGGTAAATGACATGCTTTACCGTACACCATTTTGTACGGAGACATGCCCATGGGATTCTTATAGGCAGTTATGTAAGCCCAAAGTGCATCATCGAGCTTCTTAGACCAATTCTTTCTAGACCTATTGACAGTCTTTTGCAGAATTAGTTTAATCTCTCTATTGCTTCGCTCTACTTGACCACTGGACTGAGGGTGGTAGGGAGACGCAATTCTATGGTTGACATAGTACTTAGCAACCGTTTTACGGAAAGCACCGTGAATGAAATGTGAACCACCATCAGTTATTAGATATCTAGGGACTCCAAACCTAGGGCAAATAACTTCTTTAAGCATCCTGATAGAAGTGTTGTGATCAGCACTACTAGTGGGGATAGCTTCTACCCACTTAGTGATGTAATCAACAGCAACTAGGATATGAGTATACCCATTGGATTTTGGAAAAGGTCCCATATAATCAAAGCCCCAAACATCAAATGGTTCAATGAAAAGTGAATAGTTCATAGGCATTTCCTGATGTCTGCTAATATTATCTATTCTTTGCCATTCGTCACAAGACAAGACAGACTTACGGGCATCCTTGAAAGGAGTGGGCCAATAGAAACCTGATTGCAATACCTTGTGTGCAGTTCTGTCTCCCGCATGGTGTCCTCCGTAGGCCTCAGAGTGACATTTCTGTAGGATCTGTCCCTGTTCATGTTCAGTTACACAACGCCTAATAACACCATCTACTCCTTCCTTATAAAGGTGAGGATCATCCCAAAAGTAGTGTCTCAAGTCAAAGAAGAATTTCTTCTTTTACTGCCACGTGAAACTAGGTGGTATGTATTTGGCAACGATATAGTTTGCATAATCAGCATACCGCGGTGCACTACGTGAAGCATTGATGACATTCAATTGTTCATCGTGAATGCTATCATCAATAGGTTGTGGGTCATCAAGAATGTTCTCCAACCTAGACAAGTTATCTACTACCGGGTTATCAGCACCCTTCCTGTCAACAACGTGCAAATCAAATTCTTGTAGCAAGAGAACCCATCTGATAAGTCTAGGTTTAGCGTCCTTCTTCTCCATGAGGTACTTAATAGCAGCATGATTAGTGTGAATAGTGACTTTGGAATCAACTATGTAAGACCTGAACTTTTCACACGCAAACACGACTGCTAAAAATTCCTTCTCTGTAGTAGCATAGTTTCTCTAGGCACTGTCTAGAGTTCTACTAGCGTAGTGAATGACATTCAACTTCTTATCAACTCTTTGCCCTAGAACAACACTATCAGCATAATCACTAGCATCACACATGATCTAAAAAGGCAAGTTCCAATCAGGTGGTTGAACAATAGGTGCAGTTATCAAAGCCCTCTTAAGTATTTCAAAGGATTCCTCACAATCATCGTCAAAAACAAAAGGAATATCCTTTTGCAAGAGATTGGTAAGAGGCCTAGAAATCTTAGAGAAGTCTTTAATGAACCTTCTATAGAAACCAGCATGACCAAGGAAACTTCTTATACCTTTGATATCTCTGGGGTATGGCATTTTATCGATTGCATGAACCTTAGCCTTATCGACTTCAATACCTCTTTCAGAAATTTTATGTCCTAAGACGATGCCTTCATTAACCATAAAGTGCCACTTCTCCCAATTCAAGACAAGATTTGTGTCTTTACATCTCTGTAAGACTCGATCAAGGTTGCTAAGGCAATCATCAAAAGAAGACTCGTAAACAAAGAAGTCATCCATGAAAACCTCAACAATCTTTTCACAAAAGTCACAGAATATAGCCATCATACATCTTTGAAAGGTGGCAGGTGCATTACATAAGCCAAAAGGCATACATCTATAAGCGAAGGTACCGAAAGGGCAGGTGAAGGTGGTTTTCTCCTGATCACATTGTGCAACTGGTATTTGGCAGAAACCAGAATAACCGTCTAGAAAGCAAAAGTGTGTGTGTTTAGACAGTCTTTCTAGCAGTTGGTCGATAAAAGGCAAAGGGTAATGATCTTTCCTAGTGGCTTTATTCAATTTCCTAAAATCGATCACCATCCTATAGCGAGTAATAATCCTTTGTGGGATCAATTCATCCTTATCATTAGGGACAACGGTAATGCCTCCCTTCTTAGGGACGCAATGCACCGGACTCACCCAATCACTATGAGCAACATGATAAATAATACCCGCTTCCAGGAGCTTTAGTGTTTCTTTTCTTACTACTTCTTTCATCTTAGGATTTAATCTCCTTTGATGATCAGCAACTGGTTTGAAATTCGGATCGGTTTTAATCTTGTGCTAGCATAGAGTGGGACTAATGCCCTTAAGATCATCAAGAGTATATCTAATAGCAGCATAGTGCTTCCTCAGAGTTTTTAGCAACTTCTTTTCTTCATACTCTGAGAGGCTAGCACTAATTATGACAGGATATATCTCTTTTTCATCCAGATAAGTGCACTTAAAATTATCTGGCAACTGTTTAAGCTCGAACACAGGAACACCCTTTGGTGGGGGTGGATCCCCAAGCAGTTCAACAGGCAAGTTATTCTTAAGGATAGGATATAGTTCTAAGACAACTCTATCTATCTCATCCCTTTCATCCATATGCATATCATTTTCATGCTCAAGCAAGTATTTCTCTAAAGGATTAGTAGGAGGCACGGCAATATAAGCTAAGGCAATAGTTTCATCCCTACTAGGCAACTCTTTTTCATGAGGTTGTCTACCAAACTTGGAGAAATTGAACTCATGTGCCACAACTTCAAAGCCAATAGTGACAGTTTGCTTCTCACAGTCAATATGAGCATTGATGGTATTAGGAAGGGTCTGCCAAATATGATGGGACAAAAGCTATCTTGTGCGGTAGCAAGAATGAGGAAATCAGCAGGATACTTCGTTTTACCACACAAGACTTCAACATCCCTAACAATTCCCACAGGGTAGATAATATCTCTATTGGCAAGCTGAATAGTGACATCAATAGGCTCTACCTCAACAGGTGCAATCTCGTCTTTGATTTCATCATATAAGGATTGAGGTATTGCACTAACACTAGCACCCACATCACATAAACCATGATAAAAATGATCTCCTATCTTAACAGAAACCACAGGCATGCCAACAACAGGCCTATGTTGGTCTCTAGCGTGAGGTTTAGCAATTCTAGCAGCATCTTCACAGAAGTGAATATTATGTCCCTCAACATTGTCGGACAGAAGATCTTTGATGATAGCAACGCTAGGTTCAACTCTAATTTGCTCAGGGGGTGTAGGTGTTCTAATATAGCATCTACGTATCACAGTTGAAGCTTTAGAATGATCCTTTATCCTAACAGGAAAAGGTCGTTTCTCAATGTAAGCGCTGGGAACCACAGGATCATTATAGGCAATGACTTTCTCTTCAACTGGAGTAGGTTTGACTACATTTACTTCTAAAGGAGGATGATATTTAAACCACTTCTCTTTGGGAGATCAATATGAGAAGCAAAGGATTCACACAGTGAAGCTACTATCTTAGAGTCAAGTCCATACTTAGCGCTAAAGTCACAAAAAGTATTTGTCTCAACAAAGGATTTAACACAATCAAACGTGTAATTCATACCTGAGTCCTTACCTTCTTCAAGCTCCCAATCTTCAGAGTTGCGTTTAATTCTCTCCAATAAATTCCATTCGAAGTCAATATCTCTCATCGTAAAAGAACCGGTACAATAAGTGTCAAGCATGGTGCGATCATCATGAGAAAGCCGAGCATAGAAGTTCTGAATGATAATTTCGCTCGAGAGCTCATGATTGGGGCATGAATATAGTATTGATTTAAGCCTCCCCCAAGCTTGAGCGATGCTTTCTCTGTCACGTGGCCAAAAATTAGAAATATAATTCCGATCACGATGTACTAAATGCATAGGATAAAACTTTTGATGAAATTCCAATTTCAACCGATTGTAGTCCCATGATCCAGTATCATCACATAGACTATTGAATGTCAACACCTTATCCTTCAAAGATAAAGGAAAGACCTTCTTCTTGACCTCATCCTCGGGCAAACCTGCAAGCTGAAATAAACCACAAACTTCATCTACATAGATCAGATGCAAGTCTGGAAGTGATGTTCCATCTCCTGTAAAAGGATTAGCCAGCAGTTTCTCAAGCATACCCGAAGGAAATTCAAATAAAATATTTTCAGTAGGTGCAGCAGGTTGAGGAGAAACTCTTTGTGCTTCCGTTCGAGGCGAAGATACCCCAAACAAGCCCCTCAATGATTAGTATACATAGTGACAAGTGACAATAAATTTCAGCACACTATATGAATGTTTCCTTAGCAAGTTCCACTTACCAAAGGCGCTTCACCCCCCGGCAACGGCGCCAGAAAATAATCTTGATGACCCACAAGTATAGGAGATCAATCGTAATCCTTTCGATAAGTAAGAGTGTCGAATCCAACGAGGAGCAGAAGGATCTGTCAAGTGGTTTTCAGCAAGGTAAAATCTGCTCGCACTGAAATTGTGGGTAACAAGTGATTGTGTGGTGAGATGATTCGTAGCAAGAAACAAGTAACAAAAGTAGCAATGGTGAAGCAAAGTGGCCGAATCCCTTTTTAGCAAGGGACAAGCCTGGACAAAGTCTTGTAGGAGGAAAAACGCTCCCGAGGACACACGGGAATTTCTGTCATGCTAGTTTTCATCATGTTCATATGATTTGCGTTCGTTACTTTGATAGTTTGATATGTGGGTGGACCGGCGCTTGGGTACTTCCCTTACTTGGACAAGTATCTGACTTATGATTAACCCTTCTCGCAAGCATCCGCAACTACGAAATAAGAATGAAGACAAAGTCTAACCATAGCATTAAACTAGTGGATCCAAATCAGCCCCTTACGAAGCAATGCATCAACTACGGTTTAAGCTTCTGTCACTCTAGCAACCCATCATCTACTTTCTACTTCCCAATGCCTTCCTCTAGGCCCAAATAATGGTGAAGTGTTATGTAGTCGAAGTTCACAATACACCACAAGAGGAAAAACAACATACAACACATCAAATTACCGAACGAATACCAAATTCACATGACTACTATTAGCATGACTTATCCCATGTCCTCAGGAACAAAAGTAACTACTCACAAAGAATAATCATATTCATGACCAGAGAGGTAATGAGTAGACTCAAGTATCTGAACATAAACTCTTCCACCAAGTAATCCAACTAGCATCAACTACAAAGAGTAATCAACACTACTAGCAACCTTACAAGTACCAATCGGAGTCGCGGTACGGAGATTGGTTACAAGTGATGAACTAGGGTTTGGAGATGAGATGGTGCTGATGAAGATGTTGATGGTGACGAGTCCCCTCCGATGAGAGGAGTGTTGGTGATGACGATGGCGACGATTTCCCCCTCTGGGAGGGAAGTTTCCCCGGCAGGATTGTCCTGCCGGAGCTCTAGATTGGTTCTGCTCAAGTTCAGCCTCCTGGCGTCGGCGAACCCACGAAAAAGCTCCTTCCTGATTTTTTTCTCGATGAAACCCTTCATATAGCAGAAGAGGGGGCCAGTGGGCCAGCAGGCTGCCCACAAGCCCCCTTGGCGCGGCCTGGGGGGGTGGCTGCGCCATGCAGGCTTGTGGCCACCTGCTGGCGCCCCTCTGGCGCTTCTTCAGCCCAGTATTTTTCATAAATCCAGAAAAAATCATCGTTGATTTTTACAGCGTTTGGAGTTGCGCAGAATAGGTATCTCAACTTTGCTCCCTTTTCAGGCCAGAATGCCAGCTGTCGGCATTCTCCCTCTTCATGTAAAAGGCATAAGTATTGTACCATGAAGTGAAATAACAGCCCAAGAAGCGATAAATATCAACATGAAAACATGATGCAAAATGGACGTATCAACCACTGACCACTTGATTAGTCATCGTTAGGTACAACAACAATGGCTCTTGCGGTCTTGGAGTGATTAGTATTGGAGCATAGGACAGGTACTTATCCAAATCTTGCAGCGCAACCTCCGCTTCCAGTGTCCATTCCATTGCACCCGCTTTTTCAAGGGCCTTAAGAACGACAGGGCATGTTTTGCAAACTTGGAAATGAACATGCTGAGGCTGGCAATGTAGACCGCCAAGTGGCGTACGTCCTGGACATGCTTGGTTGCCTCTATTTTCTCAATTTCCTCAATCTTGGCGGGGTTGGCTTCTATCCCGTGCTATGAGACACATAATTTGAGGAGCTTGCCAGACGGGACTCCGAACACGCACTTCTCAGGGTTGAGCTTCAAGTTGATCTTGCGCAAGCTCCCAAAGGTTTCTTCTAAGTCTTGAATTATGCTGGCCTTGTCCTTGGTCATGAAGACTATGCCATCCATGTACGGCTCTCCATTCCCATGTAATTGCAGCCCAAATCCAATCTGGACGGCCCTTGCAAATGTTGAACCAACACTCCTCAACCCGAAAGGCATACACTTCAAGTAGGATGTGTCACATGGGGCAATGAATGCAGTTTTTCAATGTTCCCCGACCATGAAGATCTGGTGGTAGCCAGAGTAGGCTTCAAGTAACGACAATAAGTCACAGCAAACAATTGAGTCTATTATGTGATTGGTGCAGTCCAAGGGAAAAAGGTTCTTTGGATAAGCCTTATTGACATCCTGAAGTCAATTCACAGTCTCCATTTCCTGTTACCCTTTCGCACCACCACTGAATTTGCCAGCCATGTGGGTTGGATCACACCTGTGATCAGACCTGCTTCTTACAGTTTCTTGATTTCCTTAGTAAAGAATTCTTGCCACTCTAGAGATTTCTTCCGGACCTTCTACTTGACGGAGCATGCATGGGGACAAATGGCAAGGCGATGCTCGATCACCGCCTTGGGAAAACCGGGGATGTCAGCTGGCTGCCAGGAAAACACATCAACATTTAGCCACACGATGGTGACACACACTTTCCTATTTGCTGTCGAGGGTGGCATTTATGGTGAAAGTACCGCCCTCACCGTCCTCCTGCGTAGCTACTAGATTTGTCTCAAGGGCGGTCACCTGGTTTTTCTTGCTCTTAGAGCAGAGGTATATCACAAGTCATCAACGGGCGTGCAACACCCAGGGGCGCGCTTCCTGGAATTCTCAACAAAGTCCTTGCCTGATTTCTTGTTCTCTCCACCCCGGAGCTTTGCCAACAGAAGCAAGTGCCTCATCGGCAGATGCTACCATTGCAACCCGAAAGAGCTTGTCGACACAGAGAACTTCATATTTCTTGCCGACATGGATTGTAATGACGCTCATCGGCCCTGGCATTTTCACTCTGTTGTAGGAGTGGTGAGACGCCGCCATGAACTTTGCCAGTGCCGGTCTACCCAGGATTCCATTCTATGGCAGTGACATCTTTTCAACGTCAAAAACAACTCTCTCAATCCTAAAGTTTAGCTTGCTGCAAAAGGTCACCAGTAGAGTGATCTTCTACTTGGACTGAGATCTTCCTGGGTTGACACCCTGGAAGGACCCTAACGGGTTGAGATATGTGTCAAGGATCTGCAGACGCTTGATCACTTTGGGCAAGATCAAGTTCAAGACGGCACAATTGCCGACCAACATCTTCGTGACTTTGTGGCTGTAGATTGTTTGTGATAGAAACAATGGCATGCAACCGTTGGCACTGATGCAATTAGGGTAGTGCTCAACATCAAAGATGGTGGGAGTGTTGGACCACTTGAGGGCTTTTCTTGCCTCTACCGCTCGTTCTATTGTGTTGACCTCACACACCCATTGCTTGAGTTGCCGGTGCGGGGAGTTCAAAGTTGTGTCTCCATCAACACACATGGCGTCTATTGCCTTATGGAACTCCTGGCCTTCTGATCCTTCTTCATGTTCATCCTCATCACAATCCTCGTCGTCAGATTTCTTGTTGTAGCCCCTACCAGGCTTATATTTTTGCTTCCCGGCCTTGCCGCCGCGACAGGTATGATCACCAGCATTCTTCTTGTTATACCAACCTGCACCCCTCTAGCCTTTTTCCTTGTCGCGCCTTTCATACTCTTATTTCTTATTTTCATCAAGTTGATCTACTTAGTGGCACTCAGTGATGTCATGTCCCTTGGTGAGGTGGATCTTGCAGTATGGCATGCCGGCCTTCTCCCGTGTCGTGGCCTAATCGTGTTCGGAGCATGCGGCTGATTCGTTGTCGGACCCCTCGGACTTGGCCTTCTTGTCAGCACTGGGCTTGCCGGATCCTTCCACATCCATACCTGCTTTGCCCTTCTGCTTTTGATTGCACTTTCAGCCCTTCCCCTTGGAGGCGGATGCATCTTTATCGTCGGAGTCGACCTCCACACCAATATCCTACCAGGGAGTCTCCTTCCTTCCTCAGCACGTGCAAACCTATCAACGAGGGCATAGAGCTCGGCAACATCTCGCACCTTATTAATAATCATCTCTTCGCGCATCCGGCGGTTGCGCACATACATATGGAACGCGACAATCAGTCTGGGCGGATGGATGTCAAAGATGTTGTGCTACACACGGCTGGATATCTGAATATATTTGCTAAGGGATTCTCCATTTCTCAGGGAAGTGCATGCAAGTCGTTGGGATACCATGGGAGCTTGTGACCTCCATGTTATGCACCAACGACTTGATTGCACAACTCCACCTAAGAGGAAATGGATCTCTCTGGCAAGTTCATCAGCCAACTCCTCACACTAGGCTTGAGTGACACCGGGAAGTAGTTGGCAAACACGTTCTCATGTCGTCCCTCGGCAGACTACACAACGAACATATAGATGCCAAGGAATTCCGATGGACTGATCATGCAATCCTATTTGTCAAACAACTCAGGTTTGAGGGGACGGCTCGATGGCCAGCGGACTTGCCGCAACTCATGGGTGGATGGAGGGCAACCTATCTCTTAAGGTATTGTTGGGCACCCCAGGTGCAAGCTCGTCGATAGCTCGATGTGCACGCCCATTTGACTCGCAACGCGTCTCCCGTCGCCTCCCAGTACAAGTGCATGCATCCTCCTTGCGTCTGTAGTTCAAGATCTTATGCTGGTCTCGCTTCTGCCATGGGTTCGTCGAAGCATAGGACACTTTGTCCTATGCATTGGACCGGAAGAACGACTGTTGTTGGTGCTAGGGAGACTGCATCATGGGTGCCTCGCCAGCCTCACGTCCGGTAGCGGGCCCTTTTCGAGCCACATGGTGCACTTGCGAGTGACCCGCTACCTCTGGCTTGTCTCGGTTCGTGAAGCTCATCAGGCTAAGTATGGTCGCCTTCCAGTCTTCTATCTTCCCCGACGAGGGTGGGAAGTTGAGCAAAAGTAGGGCCCACACCAGGGCTTCCTCTACGGTCTTAGGCATAGAACGGTGTGAGGAACGGGTGGCTTTTCTACTCCGATATTGCCAGGAGGAAAGATCCCCCATCTTGTTGTCCACTACACGCCCTCCTCTGGAGGTTGACATTGTTCTTGGCCCTGTGCACCCTGTGATTGGCATGCTGGGGTCTTGTCTGGACGTCGCCTGGGGCCATCATTCTACGGGCGTCGATCGTGGTTGTCTTATGAGGGGCATGGTTGAGGTTCCATTGCTTCCGCCTTTGCTGCAGTTGTTATAGTCTCGGTATTGTCCCTGGTCATCGCATGTGCGTCTAGTGCTGCCATAACAACGGCCCCGGGTCATGGCTTGCGGAACTCCACGTAGTGTTGTTGTTGTGCTCACCGACATGGTGAGTGTGATGGCCGACCTCGTCGATGTCGGGTGTAGCTACCCGCGATGTCATCTTAGAAGAAGATGGGACGGCCGTAGACGCACCCTTATCCTTTTTGGAGTAGTGGCTTCGATGACGATGCTGATGAAGGCACGTGGAATTTGATCAAGGTTTGCATAGGCGATTCTCCCCTACTTGGCTCGCCAAATGATGTCAGGGTGTGTACACGACGATCTATGAGATTAGTGCGGTCCCTTGTGCTTCACGCAGGTCACACATGCACAAAACGCCTCGCAAGGATGCACGAGGAGTGGAGGTATGCTTACAAATGGATAAAGTGTCGACCCTTCTAAAGTTAGCCATGGACCTCCTTTTATAGTGCATGGGGTTACCAAAGTGGCTAAAATGGTCTTTTGTAAGGTTGAACACTGGGTTCCATAGCTACCAAAATGACTGGGAGGAGCTACAGTTGTATGTACGTAACCCTGATGGATTAGGACATGGACATTAAATGCACCGTGAGGTGTCACGCTAGCGATGTCACCAGGGAAGGGTTGCCTCTCCTTCCTTGTCGCTCGCCTAGCTACCTATTTTCTCTTGCCATGCCTTGGGATAGGTGTCATTAAAGGTGTTGCATGTACATGACTATTGCCACAAGCCTCTCACAATGCCCACCTAACAGTCTGCCCACTCAACACCTCGCTGATGTTGACAATCAACCCGAAGAGGTGGAGTGGCAGAGATGTGGAGGAGTCTTGTCAGGCGTGATGGTTGTTTCATCTTCTCCCCGTGGCATGGTGGCTTCCTAGGGGCTTAGTCTTGTTGCTTGTGGTTGAGCTCTCTTCTGGCAGAGTGTTGCTGGGTAGGGAGGCCGATGTCGTCTATGCACAAGTCATGGTACTAAGGGACCCGTTCTTTAGTACACAAACAATCCATTTTGAAGCAAAAAAACAATCACGTCCCAAGCCCTAGTGGATTTCCTGGCCAAATGGATCGAACTAGAATAGTCGTCCCGTAGTCTCCCCAAGAACCGTAAAATGTTCTGTGACGGATCTAGGATGCTCCATGGCTCGGGGACTAGAGTGGTCCTGGTTTCCCCTAGGGGAGATTGACTGAGCTATGTGCTCGAGATTCACCCTGATTCGTCCAATAATGGGGCCGAGTACGAAGCCCTCCTGTATGGTCTATGAATGGCTATTTCACTCGGCGTACACCGTCTCATGGTCTATGGCGACTCAAACCTCGTGGTGGATCAGGTGATGAAGAAGTGTGACATTTGGAACCTAGCAATGATAGGTTACTTCGATAATTTGGAGTTGCATCACATACCCTAAACTAAATATCAGGCAACACACAATTTAGGAAGATCGGTTCAACCCCCCGAGCCATAACAAAACATTAGTCCTGGAGCACCTACACGACTGAACCATAAAAGAAGATCCTTCCACACAAGAGCCCCCGCAAGCGGTCGGCCGATCAGATCCGACCAAAATTGACATCCCACCTATGGTCGACGTGGCCCACGAAGTACTGGTGATCATTCTCGAGTGGACTCAACCTTATATAGCATACTTGCTCCGACAAGAACTTCTTGAATACAAAATGGAATCCTGCGAGATCATCCGACAATCAAAGTCCATCATGGTAACGGGACATCAGTTATACAAGAAGAGTACCATCGAAGTCACTCATTGTTACATTTCTCCAGAAGAAGGGCTACAAGTAATGGACACGCCCGCGTCGGCAGTGAAAACAATTCAACTCACCTCGCCTTTTACCGTTTAGGGACTCGGCATGGTAGGACCCCTATGAACCGGATCGAGTGGTTTAACCTATCTCTTTGTGGCAGTAGACAAGTTCACTAACCCGCAGTCAAATGGTCAAGCGGAGCTGGCAAATGGCATGATCCTGCAGGAGCTAAAACCACGTCTCATAAGGGATCTGAAGTAAGCCACAAGATCTGGGGCCAAAAAACTGTCGTCGGTATTATGAGGTTTGCGAACGACCTCAAATTGGCCACCGAATCGCACCCCTTTCTTCTTGGTGTACGGATCCGAAGCACCTTACCAAGTGACTTACTGCATAATTCCCCTGGAGTGGAACTATAATTCGAAGATGAAGCCTTGGAAGCACAGTAGGTCGGTCTAGACCTCTTGCAGGAAGAAATGGAGCTAGCCCTCATCAAATCACCACTTTATCAGCAAGATTTGAGGTGCTACGACAACAGAGAGGTTAGAGGGTGCGCCTTTCAAGAAGGGGATCTCATCTTCCGACTGGATAAAAAAACCACACAAGTTTGCACCTCTATGGCAAGGGCTTTTCGCATAATGGAGCCTAATGGCTCTACAACTTCGACTAGGAAAGGGATGATCCCCGTGCTTGGAAGACGGACCTTCTCTTCAAGTTATTCACTTAGAACAAAAAAAAAGTTTCATTTCAGTAATGAATTTCATAGTGATTTTTACGAATAAAATGTCCACCATTGTTGTACTTCATCTAGATCTATCAAAATTTCATTTTTTTCACACCGGTGTTTTCCAGAAAATACTTCCCATTGCCACTAGTGGGTGAAATGACTTAGCCAAAACCTGATTTTGCCTAAGTCCAAAAATTCTGAGTGCGGAAGATTTCCACACTTGGGTGCAAAGCTGATACTGTGTTGTTGTCTAAGCTATAACATTTTGAGCGAGTAAGATTTCCTCACTCGTGCGTTCCTCTGCGAACCTAACTTTGCATGAGCTCTAAACATTCCGAGTGTAAGAAGATTTCTTCACTCGAGAATCTTAGTTGCTAACCATATGTCATCTAAGTTAAAAATTGATGGGTGTGGACGATTTCTGCAGTCGAGGGATCTTAGGTGGGACCTTGCTGTCATTTGAGATATAATGTTTCGAGCGAGGAAGATTTCCTCACTCGGGAGATCCACTTCGAACCAGACTTTGCCTGAGCTCTAAACGTTCCGAGTGTAAGAAGATTTCTTTACTTGGGAACATTAGCCACAAACCGGGCTTCCTCTAAGTTAAAAAGTCTTAAGTATGGAAGATTTCCACTGAAAGAAAAATTGCTCCCTAGGGTGGTTTTGATAATAGATCACAACATATGCATCATTGGACTAATAAGTTTTTCCAAGTATATTTCAGAAAAGTTAAAAAGATGCATTGGCTAAAGGCTTATGTGGAGATGCCCCATGATGCCAGAAAGGAAGAAGATTGGACCAAGCTTCAAGCTAGAAGACTCTTCATTTTATATTTGTGAGAAATCACTTTTTAGTCCATAGGAAAGCCAATATTATTAAAAGAGGGTGAGGTATTAAAATGAACTGGCTGCTTAAGTGCTCAGAGATAGCCACCAAAAACGCTCAATCATTATACCACATAGTCATTCTTCCCACGGCCTCATACTCGAAATCGGTGCCATCAACTTTCTCATTTTGGCACTACTGATTCTCTTCTCAGACATAACCCTAGCCAAAGCCACCAAATCGGTGAAACTTAAACCATGTCAGTGCTACCGAGTTATGTGACCAACTTTCTGTTGCCTCAGTACACAAAATCGGAATTTCTGAGTTTTACTATCGGTGTCACCGAGTTGTATCATCTGACCGTTAGCTACCTTTTCCGTGTCATCTAGTTGTGTATATCGGTTTCACTAAGATTTAAAAGTTGCTTCCTTTAGTGCAACTCGGTACCACCGAGTTGATGAATTTGGTGTCACCGAGTTGGCCACTTTAGGTGTAACGGTTGGATTTTGGGAACAACCTATATATACCCATCCACCAACCTCTCATATGTGAGGGAAGCACTTAGAACACACACTTCATTGCTAGATCCATTTTTCTGAGACAGAGCCACCTACTCATGTGTTGAGACCAAGATATTCCAATCCAATCATTTGAAACTTGATCTCTAGCCTCCCCAAGTTGCTTTCCATGAAATCAATCTCTCCTACCATTGGCTATTCTGTGAAAGTGTGATTTTGTGTTGAGGCGACTATCTTTAGAAGCACAAGAGCAAGGAGTTCGTCGTTCTACCACATCTATTACCTTTTAGAGGGTGGTGCCTCCTAGATTGGTTAGGTGTCTCTTGGGAGCCTCCTACTTCGTGTTGTGGAGTTGAACCAAGATGTTTGTAAGGGCAAGGAGATCGCCTACTTCATGAAGATCTACCATGAGTAAGGCTAGTCCTTCGTGGGCGGAAGCCGTGGTGGAATAGACAAGGCCACTTCTTTGTGGACCCCTTGTGGGTGGAGCCCTCGTGGACTGTCGCAACTCTTACCCTCCGTGGGTTGAAGTGTCCACTAACATGGACGTACGAGTCCTCCACCTATTGGAACCACGCCAAAAATCGCCATGTCAACCTCATGCGTTTATCTCCGTACCTTACTCCTTTACTTTACACTTTCATGTTTTACATTCGCTCCTATACTCTTAGAACTGCATGTGTAGGGTGTACTAGACTTGCCATAATTGCTAAAACTAGACCACAACTAAAATTGGGAAGAAGCTACGTTTTTATCTTGTCAAGTAGTCTAATCACCCCCCTCTAGGCATACTTTCGATCCTACAAGTGGTATTAGAGCTTTGGCCTACATTGCATTGGTTTCACAACCTAGGAGAGAATGGCGTCAAGTGAGGGAAGTTATCACCATAGAGGGCCATACTTTGATGGCACTAATTTTGCTAGTTGGAAGCATAAGATGAAAATACATATTCTTGGTTTTAGTCCTCACATATGGGCTGCTATTCGTGTTGGTATGCAAGGTGGTTTCTTCGGAGAAGGGCGTGAACCAGATCATGATGCGATAGTCGATGAACTGAAGATGTTACAACTCAATGCAAAAGCCTGCAACCTCATCTTCAACTGTCTAAGCCCTGGAGAATTCAACAAAATCAATCGCATTGAGAATGAAACACAAATTTGGGATACTTTGATTGATATGCACAAAGGTACTGATTTTGTCAAAGAATCTAAGTTGGATGTGCTCCAAAGTCAGCTTGACAAGTTCAAGATGAAGGATGGTGAAGGTGCCGCTGAAATGTACTCTAGGCTAGCTCTCATCACAAATGAGAATGTCGGCTTAGGAAGCGAAGAGATGATCGACAAAATCATCATCAATAAGATACTTAGAGCTCTTGATGGAAAGTATGACACTGTGTGCACATTGATCCAAATGATGGTAAACTACAAAGATCTCAAGCCAACTAAAGTCATTGGTAGGATTGTTACTCATCAGATGTCACTCAAGGACAAAGATGAGCTGCACAAGTAGTCAAGCGCTGCTTACAAATCTTCATGTGATGCTCCCGCTACTTCGAAGGACAATCTTGTCACTTATGAAGAGACAAGCCTCATGGTCAGAAAATTCATCAAATTCTACAAGAGTAGAGGCAAAGAGACAAGCTCAAGCTCAAGACATGATGAGAAGCGTTCGTCCAGTCGTGACCGAAACTTCTACAACTATGGGAAGCCCAAACAGTATTCCAATGAGTGTTTGTGTCCCTACAAACGAAGACAAGATTCACCTCGAAGACAAAGATCAAGGGATGAGTCACCTCACAGAGAGAGGAGTAGAGAATATCGTTATGAACAAGGACACTCAATGAGAGGCAAGGAACCGGAGAAGAAGGACAAATACACCAAGATCAGCTCTAGAAGAAGACATAAATCTCATGCTGGTGAATGGGTTTCTAGCTCCGAGTCTGACAACCAATCCGAGAGAAGCTATAACTCCAACTCTGACTATAGTCAAGATGAAGGTGTTGTCGGCATTGCACTTGTTTCCTCCAACTCCTATGACTTATTTGATTCACCAAATGAGTGGCTTGGAAACTGCTTCATGGCTAAAGGCCCTAAGGCGTCACACCCCAAGTATCTTGATTTTAATAGTGATGAGGATGACTTGTTAGGAGAAGATGACTTGCTCTTTGGTAAAACTAGTGATTGCACTGGAAATGAACTTGCTAAGTATCATGCTAGTCAAGAGAAAGCGACTAATGATGATAAGAAAGGGATTGTAAAACTAATTGAAGAATAGAGGAGTCTTAAGTTAGCTCATGAAACTACTCTAGAAGATCATAGAGAGCTTTCAAGAACTCATGAGAAGCTATGCTTCGAGAAGCTCAATTTGGTGCAAGAACATGAGTTCCTAAAAGCAATCAATCATGATCTTCGAAAGAAGAGTTCTTCTTATCTAGCCAAATGATTACTCTTGTCTACTTTTGTTCCACAACTTAAACCTGAGAACACTAGTAACAAAGGCAAGAAAGTTTCTTCTTCTAGTAACAACAATGATAAAGTTAAAACTAATGATGTTGTTGCTAGTATCTCTCTTGATTCCACTAATGATTCTCTTAGCCAAGTTACACTTAAGGAAATAAGAAATTTGAGGAAATTGTGTGCAAGCAAGGAAGACATCAGATGAAACAAGGTGTTGGCTACTTCAATGTCAACGGATATGATTAGGAAGAAGGTCTTTATCCCATTCCTAAGTTTGTTCCTCAAGAGGAGAAGTATGATCCTACTCCTCCCAATGGAACAAGCTCACAAGATGGCCTTCTACCACAAGACCGCAAGGGCAAGGGAAAGCTTCAAGAGGACATTGACTTATTTGAAGAAGAACCCCAAGTCAAGGTCAACTGGATTCCCAAGGACACTACTAGCACTACCTCATCTAGTGCTTCCACAACTCCATGGATTCCAATCAAGTTGATGTGGATCCCCAAGAGGAAGAACTAGAAAGTTCTTGAGGGGTGACATGATACGTCTCCAATGTATTTATAATTTATGAAGTATTCATGCCATGTTTACAATAATTTTGTATGATTTTGATATGATTTGATTAGAAATGACCCATACTGATGTTGTTTTCAGTAGAACTACCGTGGTGTTTTTTTGTGCAGATATAAAAGTTGTCGGAATGAGCTGAAAATTTATGGAGAATATTTTTGGAAAATATCAAAATAGTGGCAAAAGAATCAACCAGAGGGGGTCCACCACCTGGCCAGAAGCCAAGGGCGCGCCACCATGTATTGTGGGTCCCTCGGCCACAGCCTTGACGTAAAACCGACGCCAAAAATTCCTATAAATCAGGAAACCTCCAAAAAGAAACCTTCATTGGGAGTTCCGCTGCGGCAAGCCTCGACAGCCACAAAAAACCAATCGAGAGCTTGTTTCGGCACCTTGCCCGATTGGGTAACCATCACCGGAGGCCATCTTCATCATCCCGATGGTCTCCATGACGAGAAGGAAGTAGTTCACCCTCGGGGCTGAGGGTATGTACCAGTAACTATGTGTTTGATCTCTCTCTCTCTCTCTCTCATGTTCTGGAGATGGAACGATTTTGATGTATCGCGAGCTTTATTAATATGGATGAACCATATCGAGTTTTCCCCTCTCTATCTTCTTGTGATGAATTGAGTTTTCCCTTTGAAGTTTTCTTATCAGATTGAGTCTTTAAGGATTTGAGAACACTTGATGTATGTCTTGCGATGGGATATCCGTGGTGACAAAGGGGTGTTCTGTTGATCCACTTAATGTATGTTTCGGTGGTCAACTTGCGGGTTCCGTGACCTTGGGAATCTGTGCATAGGGGTTGGCACATGTTGTCATCTTGACTCTCCAGTAGAAACATTGGGGCACTCTTTGAAATTCTTTGTGTTGGATTGAACATGATAAATCTGAAATTGTGTGATGCATATCGTATAATCAAGCTCATGGGTCCTTGTGGGGACATTGGAGTATCTAGGTGACATTAGTGTTTTGGTTGATGTGTATCTTAAGGTGTTATTTTTGTACGAACTCTAGGGATGTTCGTGACACTTATTGGGATAGCTCACAAGATTGATCGGAAAAGATAACATTGAGGTGGTTTGGTACCCTATAATAATTTGTTCGTTTGTTCTCTGCTATTTTTGACTTTGCAGTGAACTCTTTGTCGTACATGACGGATTTATATATGATTCAACTATGGTAGTATTGTTGGGAGAACTTGCACTTGTGAAAGTATGGACCCTATGTCTTGTTTCGAAGAATTTGAACAACGTTTTGCTCGTTGTTTACTATTTGTTACCTTGCTTTTTTTATATTTTCATATTACAAAAACCTATATCTAGCATCCATATTACACTTGTATCACCATCTCTTCGCTGAACTAGTACACCTATACAATTTACCATTGTATTGGGTGTGTTGGGGACACAAGAGACTCTTTGTTATTTGATTGCAGGGTTGCTTGAGAGAGACCATTTTCATCCTACGCCTCCCACGGATTGATAAAGCTTAGGTCATCCGCTTGAGGGAAACTTGCTATTGTCCAACAAAACTCTGCACTTCGAGGCCCAACACGAGTCTACATGAAGAAGGTTGTGAAGTAGACATCAAGCTCTTTTCTAGCGCTGTTGTCGGGGAGGTGAGTGCTTGAAGGTATATCTTTAGATCTTGCAATTAAATCTTTTAATTTCTCTTTTTTCACTAGTTTGGTTTTATAAAAGAAAACTACACAAAAATGGAATTGAGGTTGCGCCATATTCTTCATCTTTTGAATGTATTTCGTGAAAATGATGGAAGGGAAAATTGTGCTCAAGTGTTAAAGAAGAAATTATTAAAATGTTGGGCACTAAATCTTTGAGTGATGAGAATGATTGCAATGCTATTAGTATAAATTCTTTGAATATCCATAGTACTAATGATGATTGCACTGGTCATAATAAAAAAGATTTCTTATAAGCATGTCAATTTTTGTGGAGTGCATAGAGTTTCTGAAGACATGCCTAAAAGGGAAGATAGATTTTTTAAGAGGCATAAGTATTTAGAAACGAAATGGTTGCAAGAGAGGCTATATGTTTGTGCTGAAGGACTTAATATTTCTTGTCGTCCTTGTGAACTTTGCAATGAAAGTGGTCATTTTAATTTCCAATGTGGATTATTTCATGATCGAATTGTGTCCACAAAATTTGATAACTTGATTACTCTTGAGCATCATAATGAACTTAGTCCATTTTGGGGGTATGAATAAATGAAACGTCAAACTAAGGATGTTCAAGCTCGGGTTCTCATGAAAATGATTGATTTTGAGCTAAATGAAATCTATATGTATTGCGTTGTAAATTACATTAAGAATCCTTGTATTACCAATTACTTAAATACAAGAAAACAAATAAAAGATGAAGAGAATACTAATAAAGGGGAAGAGGTTTCCCAATATCGTCCTATTCTTTCTTATGATGAATCAAGTAACGAGGATGAGCTTTTTATTCAACCAACCTCTTCAAAAAGAAGCCTAGAGTAATCAAATAAACCCACACATAATGCGGTGAAGAAGAAGAAAATAAGGAAAAGTAAAGGTATTATAATTATTATTCCTATGTGCGCATCATTGAAATCATCATGCCTAGCTAAAAGGATTTAAAGAAAATTTCTTGTTGGGAGACAACCCAACACTTTTACTTTCTGTTTTTTGGTGTTCACATGATCACGCTACTGTAGTTATCATGTTTTATGCCTTTTATTTCAAGTAAAGCCTTTGGGATAGTGTGGATGATAGTCGACTTGATTCTGTGCAAAAATAGAAACATTTGCTCTCAATCCAGGAATTTTGTAAATTCACTGGAACGTGCTTTTGATTAGAAGTTTTTACACATGATTGATATACAAATTGCATGGATTTTCTGAATTTTTCATAATTTCTAGAGACAGGGAAGTATGGTTACACTATAGATCTTCACAGACTACTCTATTTTTGGCAGATTATGTTTTGCATGCATAGTTTGCTTGTTTTAGTGTTCCCGTACCTTATATTCTGTGATATAAATTATGGGAATAGTATAATACAGTAGGTATCATGTGGGAACAATTATTAATCTTGTCTTTATAGTACGGATGTGAATGATCATTATTTATTATACTAACCCATCTCATGAATTTCCGTTAAGTTTTGTGTGATTGAAGTTTTCAAGTTTTGGGTAAGACACCGATATGAGGAGCATAAGGAGTGACAAGAAACTAAGATTGGGGATGCCCAAGGCACCCCAAAGGTAATATAAAAGGAAGAATCAAGCGCCTAAGCTTGGTGATGCCCCGGAGGTCATCCCCTCATTCGTCTTCAACATTATTGGTATATCTTACTTGGAGTTATATTTTTATTCATCACATAATAAGAGTTTTTCTTGGAGCATAATTTTATTTTGTTATCCTCTGTTAGGTGTTATTTATAATCTTTTTTTCAATAAAAAGTTCCAAGAATTGCATTAGGATGCTTGCATTGCATGCTTTGATTGGTACTTTGTAAAAACAGAAACTGGTAACGTAGTGTTTGAACTATCATATTTTACGGGAACGTGAAAAGTTTATGAAATTTTTACACAATATTTTTTAATAAATTTTATAGAAATTACTAAATTTTAGTAATTGTTTGAGTTACATAAGTACACTATTTTCGTAAACTGCTACAGATTGTTCTGTTTGGACAAATTGTTGTCATAGTTTTATTATCTACTTATCCTATAGTTTCCATAGCCTATATTGATAGATATAAATTGTGGCATTGATAGTAAACAATATATGATGTTTGCAAATATTATGCAACTTGTCTTGGAAGTACATAAAGAGTTGATTTATTATTATGTACACTAACCTATCTCACGAGTTCTTTTCAAGTTTTGTGTGGATGAAGTTTTTGAGGATAGGTGAAACCGGGATACGAGAGGATTGAATAAGATACAAAAGCTCAAGCTTGGGGATGCCCGAGGCACCACAAGTAAATATTTCAAGAACTCTCAAGCATCTAAGCTTGCAGATGCTACGCATCCCACGTCTCTTCGTCGACTATCGGTTAGCCTATGTTGAACCTAATTTTTTATTCGTTCACATGATGCATCCTATTCTTGGAGTGCTATTTTTCTATTTCTTGTTGTTTAAATAAAATACTCACATCTGGAAATCTTTATTAAGAGAGAGAGAGAGAGAAAGTCCTCACATAGCTATTTAATTGTTTGACTACTCATTGATCTTCACTTATATGTTTTGGAATAGTTTTGTCATTTACTTTCGTGCTTCACTTATATCCTATGAGTAAATGGTTGAATGAATCGAATATCATAAATCTGAAATTAAATATGCTTCACATACTTATGCCATGGGGATTAATGACTTCACACATAATAAGTATAGGTGTTAAAATTTATTGAAAGTTAGCAAACACCGCATTGGTCACCTGAACAATTCATGAAAGAATAATGAAGGAAGAGAGATTCCACATATAAATACACTATCTGGGACATCTTATATGATTGTGAGCACATTAATTATTTTCAAACTCGAGTGAAGTACTTCAAATTTGACAAGGAAGACAACTTAATGAGTTATGTTTTGGTATATTTGTATAGAATTTATATTGTGATGGATCCTCCAAAATGTCGTGCTTGCTTCGACCTCATACTAGCCAAAACTTCCGCATCAAGTAGAAATACTAGTTGTGCATCCAAACACCATTAAACCAGTTTTGCCATGAGAGTCCACTATACCTACCTATGGATTGAGTAAGATCCTTCAAGTAAGTTGTCATCGGTGAAAAAAGCAATAAAATTGCTCCTAAATATGTATGATCTTTTATTGTAAGGGAAAATAAGCGTTGTACAAACTGGTGATGGTTAAGAAATAGAAGGAACGAACTGCATAATAAAGATTGCTATCACAAAGGGCAATACAATGTGACATTCCTTTGCATTAAGGGTTTGCACATGCATAAACAAAAAGCGCATGACAACCTCTGCTTCATGTGCGAAGGTCCTATCTTTTACTTTCTAGTACTCACCTTTATGCAAGAGTCATGGTGATCTTCACCACTTCCTATATTTTGCCTTTTTCTCTTGGCAAACGTCATGTGTTGGGGAATGATCTAGACATATATATCGACACAAATATATTTGATCATGAATTACTATTTTTGATAAATAAGTTGGGACGCGAAACATTAAGCCCCTATCTTTCTTTGTGTTCCATGGATGCTATTTGTTCTTAAAATATGCTTTGAGTTTCAATAATCATGGAAGACTATATTATAGTTGAGTGTGTGGAATTTGCTAAATCAAAGCTCTTACATAGACCCTTCCTGAAAATAAGATGAATTGCAATTGTTCGATGAAAAGAATTATGGTTTCTTAGTTTTCAAGAAACTTTTTGGTCTATACTTTAACATGCGAATAGCTTGTTACTTGATCATGAGAAGATTTATGAGATGAGCTACTGTTTATGGTTTATATTGATGCTGGAAAATGTGATTGGAAGTATCATTGATGGAATTTTTGCACATGCTAACATTCACACTTCATAAATTATTTCTTTCATCATTTAACTACTCGAGGAGGAGCAGGAATTAAGCATGGGGATGCTAGTACGTCTCCAACGTATCTATAATCTACGAAGTATTCATGCCATGTTTACAATAATTTTATATGATTTTTGTCTGATTTGATTAGAACTAACCTGGAATGACGTTCTTTTCAGAAAACTACCGTGGTGTAGTTTTTGTGTAGAAATAAAAGTTCTCGGACTGAGCTGAAAACTTACGTAGAATATGTTTGGAAAATATAAAAATCCTAGCGAAAAATCAACCTGAGGGGGTCCACCACCTGGCCACAAGCCAGGGGGCACCCCCTAGGGCGCGCCCCCTCTCTTGTGGGCCCCTCGGGCACCGTCTTGACGTGAGACCGACGCCCAAAAATCCTGTAAATCAAGAAACCTCCAGAAAAAAACCTAGATCGGGAGTTCCACTGCCACAAGCCTCCACAGCCACGAAAAACCAATCGGGAGCCCGTTTCGGCACCTTGCCGGAGGGAGAAACCATCATCGGAGGCCATCTTCATCATCGGTCTCCATGACCACGAGGGGGTAGTTCACCCTCAGCGCTGAGGGTATGTTACAGTAGCTGTGTTTGATCTCTCTCTCTCTCTCTCGTGTTCTTGAGATGGCACGATCTTGATCTATCGCGAGCTTCATTAATATAGATGAATAATATCAAGTTTTCCCCTCTCTATGTTCTTGTAATGAATTGAGTTTTCCCTTTGAATTTTTCTTATCGGATTGAGTCTTTAAGGATTTGAGAACATTTGATGTATGTCTTGTGATGGGATATCGATGGTGACAATGGGGTGTTCTATTGGTCCACTTGATGCATGTTTTGTTGGTCAACTTGCGGGTTCCGTGACCTTGGGAATCTATTCATAGGGGTTGGCACATGTTGTCATCTTGACTCTCCGGTAGAAACTTTGGGGCACTCTTTGAAGTTCTTTGTGTTGGATTGAACATGATGAATCTAAAATTGTGTGATTCATATAGTATAATCAAGCCCATGGGTACTTGTGGTGACATTAGGGTATCTAGGTGACATTAGGGTTTTGGTTGATGTGTATCTTAAGGTGTTATTTTAGTACGAACTCTTGGCTGTTCGTGACACTTATAGGGATAGCTCATAAGATTGATCGGAAAAGATAACTTTGAGGTGGTTTGGTACCCTATAATAATTTCTTCGTTTGTTATCCTCTATTGGTGACTTTGGAGTGAACTCTTTGTCGGACGTGAGGGATTTATATATGATTCAACTATGTTAGTATTGTTGTGAGAACTTGCTGTAGTGAAAGTATGGACCCTAGGCCTTGTTTCCAAGCATTTATACAATGTTTTGCTCGTTGTTTACTATTTTTTACCTTGCTATTTTTATATTTTCAGATTACAAAAACATGTATCTACCGTCCATATTACACTTGTATCACCATCACTTCGCCGAACTAGTGCACCTATACAATTTATCATTGTACCGGTTGTGTTGGGGACACAAGAGACTATTTGTTATTTGATTGTAGGGTTGCTTCAGAGAGACCATCTTCATCCTACGCCTCCCACAGACTGTTAAAACTTACGTCATCCACTTGAGGGAAACTTGCTATTGTCCTACAAAACTCTGCGGTTGGAGGCTGAACACGAGTCTACAAGAAGAAGGTAGTGTAGTAGACATCATGACTCCGCCAATGAAATCCACTCGTATTCATTTTGTCAAGAACTATATGCAAGCAACCTCAACCATATGCATTAGTTCAAGGAGTGACACATTCCCTCAAAGGTATGCAAGGGACAAGGTAATTAATGTATCATTGGACATCATCCCATATGTATTTCACTCCATGTCCATAGATATTCTTGCATATCTTCCTTGTGATTTGGGACTAACCCATGTAGGTGAGAAGAGTAAGAAACAACAAGGATTGCTCCCAACTCAAGATGATATTCATCAACTTTGAGCATGCACGAGGTTAGGCTAGGCTAGGGACAGATCTCCATTCTCTAGGAAAAGCTTAACCTCTATAGGTTGTGCCTGGTTGAGTACGTTGCCTCAGACTCTTCCGTGCCAAGTGTCTGTCGGGGTGGATCCTCGGTGCATCTTGCCTTGCGGGTATCTAGTTGTCAATAAAGGTGGGGGAGAGGGAGTAGCATAGAGGGACTGCGCAAGGGGTGTTATGGTGCATGTGCAATCAATCAAGTGTCGAAAAGTTAACTCAAACATCCACATGAGGCAGGTGATATAACCACGTGCTTGTTTTCTAGGGCAAAAGCGCGACTTACATCGAAGCACAAACAACAAAACCAAGTATCACTCAAGATGGTCCCATCCAAACCATTTCACGGACTCGACTTCATCTAAGGGATTCACGACTCATCCTACCTTAGGGGTTCTCAGACTCGACTATCGTTCTTGCTTTGTGTCTCGAAGACGGTCCGCTCAGTCTTGTGGGCCTTCTACTGGTGTTGCCACGTCTCTTGTTGTTGTTTGCCAAAACGACTCGGGTTGAGTTGAAAGGAATTCTTGACGGCTTCTATCCTAGTGAGCTGCCGACGAGGGTGGTTCTTCATGGCTGTCGTTGACAGGGACTTCTGTTGTCTTTATAATCTAGCCATTCTCTTCTTGCCTTCCAAGGCGTCAAGAGTTCCAAGTGGACATCCATTATGCAATGACATCAGCAAGGAATGATAGAGTTCCGACCTATCAGTTACGTTGGCCACAATATTGACACCTAGGGCGGGCGATGAAGAGAACCGTTTCCTGCTAACTAAGGTGAGGCGGAGCAAATGGCGAGGTTCTCATCAATCGGTGGTGGTCAACACAACCTTGATATTGATAGGGTCGCTCTATTAGCGATGAAGATCATGGCCTTGCATATATTACGTCCTGATCACCGTAGATGAAGGTGGCATCGCTCCAGGACGCTATCGAGGGTATCGCTATCTTCTGGGTCTCGACGTCCTCAATCCTCACGGAGGTACTTCTATTGGTGTCGTATGGTCGTAGCGTTGTCGTCCTTGTCTTACAAGTACGTGGGTTATTGCTTGGAAAGATTGCTTCCTTCCAAGTTACCCAAGAAGATTTTAAGTAATCCCGTGATGAGAGGGCATAAGGGTGCTAGCGACTATTTGTACGTTTCTGAAAAAGCAGCTGAGGAATGTCGAGAGAATAAGGGTGGAAGTGCTAAGGAAAAAACTATGCTTCCTTTGAAAATTTATGGGAGGTAAGAAAGATACATGTTTTGCAAGTACTTTTGAAGGGTCTGGAAAACAACTTGTCCTAACTAACGTCCATGCTAACTATGGCCTACCTACAGTCACGATGGCTCTGATACCAGCTCTGTGGGGACCCTGACTTATGAGTGAAGATTGACGAATGAATGTGCTCATTGATCCCAGAGATCAATGCCCACCGAACACACAAAAATTCAATAACAAGAGTCTTACATCCATACACTACTGGAAATCAGTTTTTTGCCGTCTGCCAAATCTCTGCCGTCAGCTCCCACAAAGCGGACGGCAAAGAACCGGCTGATGGCAAAGAAGGTCTTTGCCAACAGTCAATTCTTTGCCGCCAGCCATAGACGACAATGATGAGAAAAGTAGACGGCAAAGCTTTGGGTTGGGCCCATCTGGCCGGGGAAAGCTTAGGTCAAACTACTCCCCTTCTTTGCTGTCGGCTAGCGGAATGCGAAGAGTCCGGAGGCAGACGAAAAGAGTATAGACCCTTTGTCGTCCACTAGAAGATGACAAAGTTCATGAATCTACTAACGGTTGTCCCGCCCCCACCCCGACCCCCTCTCTCTCGAACGGCCACTCTCTCTCCTCCCCCGACGCCCACCGCCACACCACCGTCGCCCGGCCACCCCCGGCGCCCCCGGCGCAGCCCCGGTGCCCACAGCCCCGGCGCCGCCCCGGTGCCCCACAACCCCCCGGCGTCGCCGCCCCACATCTACCCCTTCCGGTGAGCCTCCACACCCCCCTGCATTTATACGTTAGTATATTCACAGGCGGAGCACGGCTTTTTAAGGTGTGGCAAACTGTCAACTAAACAAAATTGATGCCACCTAAAAAATTGATTCCTGATGTATTTTTTCCATGTACACCCTCTGTTGGGGAGGTATTTTGGGGCCTCGAAGATGAAAAGATATTTATTTTTTCATATACATCTTTTATGGAAGATGCGGTTAAACCTAACATTGAGTTCCGTCGTGTTGATAGTCAACCATGTACTCTTATACATGACACGGGAGCTCCATCAGGAACGAGCTATGGAAAGAATGTCGATCCGTTGTATGCTTCCGATCTTACTTATGTGCTTCCATCTAGCTTTTCATGAATGAATCCATCTAATGTGGTTTAAAACTAACAATCAGTATATATTTAGGTATTTCTGTGAAGAAAAAGTATATGCTTATATATAAAAAATTTGGTGACAAATCAAGGTGTGGCACCTTTGTTTTTGTTTTAACTACAAATGTATTTGGCTATCAAACTACTTTTCCGCTATCCAATTTTGTTCGTGCAAAAATTGCTTGTGTTATATGTAGGTGTATAGTTTTTATTTTAACTAGAAAGTACTAAAGTTATCTATCCTACCTCCACCAGACTACAAATTTCTTTTTGTATTAATATGAGAAATATAAGATGTTGTCATTCTTCAGGTTATTTGGGGTAGGTTCTTGGACTGCATCATGGCCACAATGAAGTTTTATTTCTTTTCCTACAATTTACGCATGGCAACGCACGGGCATTCTACTACTAGGGGTAATTTCAATACTAGGCCATATCCGGGTAATGTTCCTAATGGTCATGGCAATTCTTATAGTAATTCTTGTGGAAATCCTTCTACAAATTCTAATAGGATACTCTCTAATCTTGAGAACAAAATTAAGGAATTCATTAATTCTCAAAAAGTTTTCAATACTATCTAATTGTTTTATGTTGTACTAATTTCTCTTAATCTTTATCATGGTAGGTCAGCAGGTGTTGAAAGATGGTGGGCGCGGGTCAAGATCGCTCGACGGGTTCTTCTTCGGCGGCCTGCACGAGGGGTGGTACTTCCATCCACCCCTATCTCTTCGTAGAGCCTTGGAAGATAGTATGATGACACCACCCGCGGGTGCTTCTTCGTCGGTGGCATTGCCCACTTGTAGAGGTGCTGGTCGGGGAGGGAAGAAGGGGAAGGTTACAAGGAGAGGTGGTGGCCGCGGAAGAAGTAGGTGGACTGTTGTGCCGTCCTCGCCACCACCACCAACTCATTGACCCAAGCACATGACTACTATGGTGGACCCGTTTGAGGAGGACGCTACGGGGACTCCGGTCTAGGAGACTCAGGTGGATGGGCATTCGGCCCATGAGACTCTGGTCCAGGATTAGCCTCGGGTCGAGGTGCCTTTGGCTCACGAGACTTGGGTTCCTTAGGCTATGTCCCAGGAGACTCCTGCCACACACGCTTCGGTCTACGTGGAGAGGTCCAGATGGGATGCCTGGCCAGATCGGTCCGAGGTGCCGGATTGGACCAAGGTGCCGGATAGGACCGAGGGTCCGGGTGGCTGTTCTGCCGATGGCGGGGATGAGTTTACGGATAGTGAGGGGGATGTGCAGTTGGACGGGGCCACCGTGTATAAGCATGGTAGTACAGGCCTCCTGGTTGTGCCGGCTACCCACGAGAAGAGGCCGGTGATTAAGCCTGAAGGCGATAGGTAAGTACATGTACTCATTTTTCAGCTTTTGCCTTCAAGTTTCTTCAAATATCTAATGCATTGAACTTATCATACTGCAAGGAATGGGCACACCCTCGTGGAGTCCGCAAGCCGAACAACGTCCTCGGTGTGCTTTGCCGGACAAATTTTCCGGGATTTGTCACGTTGCCTGGTGAGGGTGAGGTTCCTACACTAGGATTTTCCTAGGAGAACTACCACGCTATGGAGGCCCCGTCGGAGGAAATTATAGATGGTGTCTTGTGCCACATGAGGGCCGAGATGGTGATCAAGAGCTTTTGGGTAAATTATCCTTTTACACAATCTTAAATTAACAATATAGCTAATTATTGTACTAATCGGTGTTGTCTCGTTTGATTGCAGACCTTCTATAGGTGTGAGGAGGGATATGAAGAGGAGGCGGCCAAGGTTCTCGAGGCCGAGTGTAGGCGGTTATTACAGAACTTAAGCCACGAGGCTCGGCCGCAGGCTATTCGAGACTACTATGCCACGCGTGGTATTAAGAAGCAGAAGAAGGAGTGCCACACCAAGTATCTGAAGAAGGAGAAGTACATGAAGGTAATTACCTATTCTTAAGGCCTTCTACGTAGTTTTCTTGATTTGATTCATAGGCGTAGCGCTCGAAATTCTTTCTAATAACTTATAGGTGCTACCGAGATGGTGTGCGGATAAGATGGACTGTTGGGAGGCGTTGGTGGATGAGTGGTGCACAGGGAACTAGCGAGCCATCCACGACAATGCGAAGGATCGACGGATCCAAATGGTTGGTGTGCCACACCATCAAGGCAGCGCCAACTTACTTCAGTTCGGACGAAACTGGGTATGTGGTTTGCTTCATGATTCATGCAATTCATTCTTCGTGCTAGCTTGAGCCCCTTACTAATACTTTGTTCCTCTCTTTTAGGCGCATCACAATAAAACAAACATGCCACACTTGTACGACATTTATGGCATGGCCCATAGTGTCTCCTACAAGAAGGCGAAGGCATTCTCTGAGTCTGACCTGGATGATCCAAATAATTTCACCAACATATCATCCCACCACAAGCTCGTTATATACAGAGACGTGGGGAAGGCTAGGAAAGGGGAGAACTTTAACCCGAGCCAGGAACCTCTGGATCTAGAGCTGGTGATGATATATGGTGGCGGTAGGCCCCATGGCTCGATAGCCATTGGAGATGGGATAACATGTTGTCCACTCACTCTCCCGAAGATCAAGGCGCGCCAGTCGAGCTCCTGTCCTGAGATAACGCCTCGTCCACGGCCAGTCGATCTTGCCATCGAGGTTAGTTGTACACACTCAGAAAAATTTCATCCATGTCATTATGTGTGTGACCATCGACCATTTCCCTCCATCTTCTCCTTCTTCTTCTCCTTCTTCTCTCCTCCTTCTTCTCCCTCCTTCTTCTCCTTCTCCTTATCCTTCTTCTTCTCATCCTCCTTGTCCTTCTTCTTTTTCTTCTCCTTCTTCTCTTCTTGCTTCTTCTCTTTCTTCTTCAATTTAGCTTATTTTCCCCAACAAAGACATACTTAGCTAATTATCCTCCAAAATGACATAATTAGCTTAGTTTGGGTAAAAACATCATAAGAACCTTGGTTAGCTCACAATTCAGCTAATTATCCTCCAAAATGACATAATTAGCTTAGTTAGCTCCAAAATGGCATATTTAATAAAAAATGACCTATACATAGCTAAGTTCTCTCCTAAATGACATAATAAGGCCTAAGAGAAGAAGAGAAGAAGAAAAAAAATAAGGAGAAGAAGAGAAAAAAGAATAAAAGAAGAATAAGTAGAAGAAGAGGATAAAGAAAAATAGAAATAGACATAAGAGGAAGAAGAAGAAGAAGAAGAGTTGGAAGAAGAGGAGAAGAGGAGGAGGAGGAGGAGGAGAAGAAGAAGAAGAAGAGGAGAAGAAGAAGAAAGAGGGAAAATGAAAAGAAGGAAGAAGAAGAAGAAGAGAATAAGAAGGAGAAGGAGCCCTCCTTCTTCTCCTTCTTCTCTCCTCCTTCTTCTTCTCCCTCCTTCTCCTTCTTCTTCTCCTCCTTCTTCTCCTGCTTCTTCTCCTTCTTCTTCTCCTCTTCTCCTTCTCCTTCTCCTCCTCCTCCTTATTCTTGTTTTTCTTCTCCTTCTTCTCTTCTTGCTTCTTCTCTTTCTTCTTCAATTTAGCTTATTTGTCATATATGTATGTTGTTGTTGTTCTTCTTCTGACTTTGTAATTCCCATTTTCCAGATTGGATGTACTACCGGCATGGAAGCTGGCATTGGAGTGCTTTAGTCCTAGTTTTTATTTGAGTTGATGAACAATGTGCAACTAGATGTATATGTATATATGGATGAACAATATATGTGGAACTATATGTATATGTATCTATGGATGAAACTTTGTATTTGTTGGTTCTTTCGATGTATGGGATGTACGTTGATGAACAAATGGCATTGATGAACTTTACATGTGTTGTGACCTATATATCATATATGTTCTATGTATTATATATATGTGTGCTGTGAAATACCAAAAATAAACAAAAAAGTGACAACTTGGGCTCTTTGTTGTCTGCCAGCTGGTGGCAAACGCCTTTGCCATCAGGGAGCAGACGGCAAAGAGGTCACGTTGCACCCAGCTGTGCAACTTGGGAGCAAAAGCAGCTGGCCCATGTAGGCTCTTTGCTTTCTGCCTCCTTGGGAGGCTGACAGCAAAGCGGACAGTGGCAGACGACAAAGAGAAGGGGCAAGCAGACGGCAAAGCCTCCGTTAGCCCTAACGGAGGCGTCGCCTGTTGGCTACCGTCTCAAACTCTTTGTCGACTGCTCAGTGTCTGACACGGATGGCAAAGAGCTTTGCCATCTTCTTAGGGTAGGACGACGGCAAAGAAGCTACAATGTCGTCGTAGGCTGACGCAGAATCTTTGCCGACACGTGGCAGACGGCAAAGCTCTTTGCCGTCGGTGTGGACCTCTTTGCCGTCTGTGATGGCTGACGGCAAACAAGCTGATTCCTGTAGTGATACATACCGTTTGATACAAGAAATGATCTTTGGGGTCAAGTCTCACATATATAGGGCCTTGAGGGCCAACACACCAAACATGACGAATAGCAGAAATATCTGTTCGAAAGCGTGAACCCATGCCATCTGCCTTAACCTACAGGCATTTTGACTGGGAAGCGTCCTTGCTCGCAGGAATGTCATCAAGTTACTCTTCACCATTTCCTGGTCTCTCATACCTGGTCAATGAAATAACCAGTGGAAAGCCAATGAGTACGTTGAATGTACTTGCAAAACAACCCATGATATGGATAATGAAGTTGGTACGATAATAAGTAATATGCAGCCTTTGGAGAAAGCAGGTTTGATTGTGAATAAACATGATCAATTGCTTGAATGGACATGCATCATAAGCTAGATGGAATTCAGAAGAACAAGTCACAGATATCAACAGATCTTTTGAGGGTTGAAGACCACAGGTTCACCCTATATGCCAAGTCACCGAACTTGTGATATCATCTTCGTCAGCCAACATATTTAAACAGACACACACACTCACACGTGGGTTATGCGGAAATGACTGGACGTAGTTTAAGAAGGATTACCCAACCGTCCTTGACCATGGGCCCGACTATTCAAATAGTTTTACACTCTGCAGAGGTTGTATGCTGTACCCACGAGATCCGGGAAACTTCCGTGTCATCCATGACTCGCGGTATATAACATACCCGAGGTACGTACCCGATCATTGCCTTTCCCCTAAGTTCCACTCGATTGGTACCCAACCCACATGATGTACATCTTACGAGCACCAACTCTGGACCGTATCATCCTTGTGGGGACCAACGGTGTGACCGGAACAACTAAAAACAACATAGTGGACCTACCTGGTATGACCCCGTCACGAGAGTGACCACATATCACTCTCGCCACTATTAATGTGGCCTATTTGCTAGCACCGACCAAATTAATCAAGAAAGCCCCATCCCATAAAGGGGTAACATGGTCGCACATGTAAGGTTGTGATGGTCGGCACATCATTAATCTAATCCCATTTCCCAGACCTGTGGGGACCCCGACTTACTAGTCGAGAATCCCCGTGCTCAGTGATCCCAGAGATCAATGCTCACCGAACATCGATACTGAATAAAGAGTCTTACATCCAAGTACCGATTATGACAACACGTGACCGAAGGGTCCAGTTCACAAGACAGGGCCTAAGGCCAAATCACACGAGTACACTAATAGCGGAAAACAAAGGGGCTAAGCGGGTGCCCATGCCATCAAGCCTCCACCGACAGGCATTCTGACTTGGAAGCGTCCTAGTTCGAAGGGGTGTCTCCGAAGACGTACTCATCTCCAAACTCCGGTCCTTCCATGTCTGGTCAATAACACACACACACACACTCACGCACACTTGGTTTATGCGGAAATATCAGGACGTAGTTTAAGCAGGATTACCCAACTATCCTTGATCGTGGACACGACTATTCGAATAGTTTACACTCTGCAGAGGTAGTACGCTGGACCCACGAGATCCGGGAAATTTCCATGTCATCCATGACTCGCGGTATATCACATACCCGAGGTAAGTACCCGATCAATGCCTTTCCCCTGACGATACTAGACAAAGAGCTCCAGTCGATGGGTACCCAGACCACATGTTGTACGTCTTACGAGCACCAACTCTAGAGAGTACCAACCATGCGGGGACCAACGGTGTGACTGGAACTCATAAAAATGGCATAGTCGTCCTACCCGACACGACCCCATCACGAGTGTGACCACATATCACTCCCGCCACTAGTAATGTGGCTCTTTGCTAGCACCGACCAGAGTAATTAACATAGCCTCGTCCCATAAGGGGTAACGTGGTCGTACTGGTAAGGTTGGGACGGTCGACACATCATAAATCTAATCCCATTTCCGAAATCTTACTCACACAAATACCGGGTGCATCACTTCACCAAAAGTGACCACCTAACTCATCATCACCCTCAGGCATTAGTGGCACCCGATGGGGTTTCCATAAACTCTTGCTTTATGACAACATCATGCTCATGATAGTGCTACTGCTATCTTTACTTGTCAACATGGTATTTGAATGACCCTAAAGGGGTAGAGTCAAGCTCAATGCATGTGCTTTGGGGAGCCTTCGGTAAAATCATATCAAATGATTACCGGCACTTATGATCCTATGCAAATGACAGCCAGCCCAGGCTCGCGCGCCTTCAAGTTTAAACCTGACGCGCGGGGCCCTGCGGTCAGTGGCCGAGACCAGCGCGGGGGAGGAGGCTGGGCCACCGACACGTGGGGCACACCTGGCGGGCTCGTCTCCTACCTCCGGCCAGAGAGGAGGAGGAGGACGCCGACGAGGTTGCTGATGCGCTCATGCTCCAATGAACACAGGAATGGGTTTGTCTGACCGTCGCCTACCTGCTGGTGGTTGCAACACCGACGGGGAGGCAGGGGTTCGCCGGCGACGAGAAGGCCGTGGTGGAGGAGTTTCGGGAAGTGGTCGAGGGGGAGACTAGAGACACGGAAAAGCTCAGGCGAGTTGGGGGAAATCTTCCTGGGATCAAGGGGTTATGTTTTGTGGGTCAAGGGGCGCAAGAGCCGTCGTGTAGCTGGAGATCGACCGGAGCTCCGAGGCGGAGGGGCCTCGGTCGATCTCGAGCACCGGGGTTTTGCTGGTTTGCTGGGGTGGCTAGGGAGGTACTAGTGACCGTGGCGAAGCTATCTCAGGGGTGATGGAGCGAGGAGGAGGGCTATTTATAGGCCCGCGACAATGAGCAGATTCGGGAGCGTCGGCGACTCACCGTGGTGCGCATGGGGGTGCACAGAGAGGTTGGGGCTGAAACCACGATCTCAGGACGTGGTATTGGACCGCCCGAACCATCAGCTGCAGAGAGAGAGAGCGGAGAGTCGCGCATTCGTGGCCGCGCAACCTTGGCCGGTTCTGGAGTGCGCGGGCACGCGTCGCGCGAGCTCTAGCGCGAGAAAGGAAAAGCCCTGAGGCTTGCCCGACGCAGAGGAGTTATCGGGGAAGAGGTTGGACATCTCGGTGGAGGCTCAAACTGGCCGAGGGCGTCGCCCCCACCTCGGTAACTCCCTGTAGCGTGCCCGGAGCGCAGTTTTGGCATGCCACGGCATGCTGGTGCGCTCTAAGGCACTTTGGACGTGTCTAGCATATCCTGGCACTTGCTGGGGGTGTGGTAGCCGTTTGGTTTTAGTGGGAGCTTCGGCTGGTCAAAGGAGGCAAGAAATACTGGTGCTGTCAGTCATGAACTAAGGTCTAAATTGGGGTTTTTGGCCTTTCCACTTTGAACCAGTGAGGGGCCAGTTGATTGAGGTGCTGGCCACTTAATCTAAGAGTTTGAAGCAAAGGAGTTTGGTTTAGCTGTGGCTAAGGTGTTCGACAGTGGGTTTAGGTGGTTGCACCCCACCACTGGTGCTGAGACTTAACAGGTTTGGTTTTGGTGGCAAACCATGGAGTTCCACCAAATTTAAGCTCCAAAGGACAAGTTTAGCTTTGTAAACTTGAAAACGCTCCAATATGACCAGATATGTTCCTTCCAAAGGGAGTGTGGGCAAACTAAGTCCCACAAATCCCATTTTTGGTGTGGAACCCTCACTTGAGGTATTAGGAACTCGTGCAAAGTTTTAGCATCATTGGACAAACTTTGCTATGTAGAGTTGCTCTAACTTGATTCTGGACACATAAGGTTTTTGGGTTATTTGGGGTCCTTATCCACCTTTGATCAAGGTGAAACTTTATGTGGACACCAAACAAAGCTTAAGGATACCACTGGAATTTTCTAGGAATTTATTGAGAATATTTCCTTTGTAAATATTTCAAAATGCCAAAACAGACAGAAATAGCTTTTATAGTTTTAATCAATAAATATAATATAAAATGGGGTTTAAAATCCTATGTATGGAAAATATATGTCCTTGTGATCAATGTCTAAATTTAATCAGATTTTTCCAAGGCAGAAAAGTATTTTCCCATGTTGGAATACCAATTCTGGCCTCACAAATGGACAGGTTATTTAATTAGAAAAATAATCACCAAAATAATTATTTTTGTGGTTTTGAAATATAAAGATAGGTAAAATCAGACTACCAAATATGAGTAGAGGCACTGCTTGCTATCAAGCACATGTAGTGCAACTCAAGGTGGTTTTACTTTGGTCAGCAAAGGTTTTTGGAAATCAGTATAATACCAAAGGAATTTAGGGTTTTAAAATCTCACATTATCAAGCATACAAGCATACAATGTCAATCATGGCACTCACAACATTAGTTTTGAAAAAGTTTTAGCAAGCTCAGAATTTTACAACACAGACAAGTGATAGCAAAAATAGGGTGTGACAAAACCACTCACACAAAACACTTCCCGGTGCACCACTTCTTCACAAGTGGTCACCCAAATCAACATCATCTCCCTCGGGCATTAGTGGCACCCTACGGGGTTTTCGTAAAACCTTTGATATCAACTATGTGTTAACATCATCATGCACATGCTCTTACTATGCGTAGCACTACTGTTTACTTGTCAACATATTATCACCGTGACCCTCATAGATGGTAAGGTCATGCTCAATGCAAGTGCTCCGGAGGAGCCATCGGTAACACCATGGTGAGGTGCACCGAATAACCTTAACTATATGCATTGGAATAAAGTACTCCTTCTACCCCGTTAAAATGTTTTCATGCATAAAAATGTTTTCTCAGACATGGTCAAAGGGCTGCTTGCCGTTACTCACATAAGTCCACGGGGTCTTTGGGGTATTCCGGTCCAATTCTGAGTACTCCTTCTACCCCTTTAGCTATCGTCGAAAACAAACACAATAAGCCAACAACAAGTAGAAGCAAAAGTGCTACATAAATAGGAGTTTATTTTTCTTGGACCTCTCTCGTCATAACAAAAATAACTGAAACTTGCTATAGGTGTTTTGGACCATCAGGGATTTTTGAATGGATGAAAGGAGGAATAGGTGATCCTTAAAGAAGCCTACAGAAATCATTCTGTTAAAAATGAGTGGAGGCACTCAATAAACAAAGCATAATTTTAGAAACATTTAGGAAGTTGTTTCACTGGATTGGGAGTTGATATGAATATTCTAGGGATTTTCTAATATTTGATAAATAGCAAAAGGAATCTATTTATTTAATGCAATAGAATAATGCGAGATAAAAAGGTTGACTAAGGCTTCAAAAATAGTGCAAGATATAAGAAGGCTCTGGAAATTGGAATCACTCCATTTCTAGTTGATTTGAATCCTCTAGGATTTTTGTAAGGTGGAGTTTAAAATATTCAGATTGGTGTTTGAATATTAACACCACAGAAAGTTGCTCTGGAAAAATGTGCCATGCACATATTTAGATAGATTTTGAATTTAGGAACCTGTAGAAATTTGAATCATTAGATTTGAACTTCAGATAAATTTTCTGAGGATTTTTGAAGTTTCTGATAAAAGAAAAAGGTGGGAAAACTGGAGGGTGGGTTACCCTGCGCTCTAGGCGCCAAATAGGCAATGGGCCGGCCCGGTTGCTCAGCCTGAAGGAAGTAGGCCATGCAGGAGGCGCAACCACCAAATACGCATTTGGCGAAGGGGAGGCGCAGAATGGCTGGGGCGCCTCCCCTTTACAGGAGGGCCCCGGCCGACTGGCACTAACGGACGGGGCCCACCCGTCAGGCCTGTCGTCAACCTCTGATCGCGGGGGAGGCAGAAAGGGCCCGACGGCTCGCCAGCGCCATAGGGCACCGCTCCCGACAGCCCAGCCACCGGGGCACTTGTGGGGTCGAGCCGCACACTCCTGAGTGCTTCACCCCCGCCGGAGGGCACGAGGCACAGCGCAGCACATGCCGCAACGGCTCTGGCGACGGCGGCCATGGAGGTGGCATCTCCGGCTACCTAGAGAAAGGAATGGAGAGGGGGGAGGCTGCATGGGCTCCCGGGCACCTCTACGCTATTGGAGGAGGAGAGGAGGGGGGCTGGCGACCCTGGTTGCATGGGAGGCCGAGGCAGCGCCATGGCGGCCATGGAAGGTGGAGGAGTCGTGGGAACTCCAATGGCTCAGACCTGCGGCCTTACAGGGGTGAGAGGGGAGGGAAATGGGAGCCAGAAGCGGCTGATGAAATTACGTAGCATATTCCTGTTGAAGAATCTTCCAGACATGACACTGCTCATGCAATGCCTAATGAAAATGCTCCTTCACCAAAGTCTTCAAAGGTGAAGAAAGTGAATTTTCCGTCTGCATCAGACGGGAAGAAAGCAAAAACTGCTGAGAAGAAAGCAAAGAAGAGAAAGGCATCAACACCCTCAAAGTCTTCAGAGGCAAAACATCTGAAGACTTTTCCTACGACATCATCAGCTCTAGTGGATGGAACTCCCCTTAGCGTTGCACCATCATACATGATTTTTCCATTCGGTGAAGAGCACATCATTCCAGAATAGGATGAGGAAATGGATGACAATCACTCTGCTGCATCCACGCTAATAAATGAGGAAATACAAGATGATCAAATTCTGAAGTCTCAACACCTCCTCCACAAAACAGAGAAATGGCTGCTGAAGAAAAGGAGGCTGATGAAGACATTGGTAGCAGCACACCTATTATCCGTGATGAGTTTTGGGAAAAGACTCACCCAAAATCACCAATGACCACACAAATTCCTCCAACTCCTGCAACCACTGAAATTCTGACTGTCTTTGAAGACAGGAGCGCACAAGTGAAATCAGCACCAGACCAAGAATCAGCTCCATCAGCTGAATAAACTGAGAAGGAAACTGATGCACGAGAAACTGCATCTGCTCCTTCGGCACAGCAAACTCCTCCAAATGAAGAACAATCTCCTGATGAAAATGCCTCATCACAGGATAAAATTACTACTAATGAAACTGCAATTATGGTTGCAAATCCTGAAACTGCGATTGTGGTAGTCAAAACTCCTCAAGACGGTCAACATCATAATCTTCAACCAAAGCCTCATCACCCTTATCAAAAAGGCCACAGTTTCTGAAGGAAGACTTCAATGATGAACATCATTTGTTCACTAGAGAAAATCCTTACGATAGGCTTCGTATCAGGCACAAAAAGTTCTGGACCAGAACTCAACTTAATTACTATGCTTTTGTGCGTTGTGGGAAAAGGAAGATTTTTCATCACATCCAGATTCCTTATTGTGACATGGAGGAAATTCCTTTCTTCACCCCAGTACTTAGTGTTCTTCACGAAGGAGGGCTACTGCTATTCTACACATATAGCGGTGACTAGAATACAAATATTGTTCATCAGTTCTATGTCACGTTGCATATCTCGGGTGATCCCAAAGACATCAACTCTTGGGTCTTGGACTTGATGACACATCACACTAACTACAAAGCTCTAGCCACGGAATTGCTTCAAGCTCTTCCTATCTCAATTCGTTCAGAAGATGCAGTCAAACTGTATGATGAAAGAGAATTACCAAATAAGGTCATGGAGGTCCTCATGAAACCTTTGGCACCAGACCAACCTCCAAGGACAAGATTCCTCGTGAAGGAATGGAAGTATGTGCCCAGAACAGTCTATAGAATTTTGGCATATTCCATCGCACCTATCAAAGTGCATGATAAGGAAGAAGATGTTGTTAGAATCATGAAGAACATCATGTTCAACGACATTCATGGCATCAAAATGAACTTTCACGATTTCTTCTTGAGGACTTTGGTTGATAATGCCGTGTCACCATTTCAGCTGAAGATTTATGCGCCTTGGGTCATGAGATTCATCAGAAATAGATTCTCCATCAACTATAAAGCTGACTATCAGAATCACCTCGGTTATCTGCCGCCTCTGAAAGTCATCAAGAAATCTTTTGAACTAGTTGAAGGCAAAGCCAAGTCAGTGATTGATGAAGGAAATTGGCTCCTGGATGGTCAATTTTGCAAGGTTGTCTCCTACTCCTCATATGATGACAATGCCACTCAAGAATATGATGGCAGAGCAAAACCTCCAAGGCCAACTGCCCCAAGGGTGATGACTAACACAGAGCTTCTCCCCAGACTTCAATAGAAAGTTGTTCACAATCACAAGTGGGTAAAACACCAGTTTGGCTCCATTCGGAAAACCCTCAACGAGACTCAAAATGTTGTGAAGAAAATTCACTATTATCTTCATGAGGTATTTGATCGCACTGGGCCATATTGTCTCACCTGAAGACTCCACAGGACTTGACGAACTGTAATTCACTCGCGAATTCGATTGGTCATGGCCACTGAATAAGAAATTCAAGACTATTCCAGTTCCTGACTTGGAGGACAGCTCATTTTCTTCATTCCGAACTGCTGATTCAGATGAAGAACCTATGGATACTGCAACTGGCCGAACAAGGAAGTCTGACTCGAATAATGCTCACGCCTCTACCTCAACACAAAAGTGAAGTTCATCATGGGCGTAAGTCCTCAGTTTCGTACCTTACGTCACTTGATGACAAAGGGGAGAAATCTGAGAGTTAGTCTTCAAACGGGATAAGTTCATGGGCTTATAAACTTTATTAAGTTACAAACTCTTGGTTCTTCTGAAGTTTTTTATGTAATGAGTTGTAACTTAAGCCCGATGGTGTTCTGACACTTTTGAACATTTTTCCTCGCATGCTTATTCCTCAAGTTAATTAAGGCATGCATGTTGAAATTCGATAGACACCATTTTTCATCATGCATTTCGAATTACTCATACTGTATGTCAAATGCATGCATGTGCATTTGTTGCTCAAAGCAAACTCCTCAAAACATGCACATCTTCAGGGGGAGTTTCTCTGTATCTTACCTTCATATTCCTCAAACTCAGTACTTATATTTCATATTATTATCCCCATTGAAAAATTAACCTATTTGTCTTCAACCACCAAAAGGGGGGAGATTGTAAGAGCATCTAGTGCCCCTTAGTGATTTTTGTGGTTTGAAGACTTATAGGATAAGAGAGTGATATGTTTGTGAGTGTACACATGCTCTATAAGTCGCTGAGGAGTTTAAGTTATTCGATGAATATCAACCCCAAAAAATGAATGTCTTCAAGTTAAGACTTTCGTCAATCCTTGAAGACTTTGATCGCGAAGCAATTCCGAAGAAATTGATATTCCTCACGATGATATTGAAGATGACGAATTCGGTGTGTCCCGAAGAAAATACACTGAAGACTTTGATGCTTGAAGATTTACTCTTTGTGTTTCACTTTCTTTATACTTGAGTCATAGGAACACTTTACTATTAAAGCTGGTCGAGGTAAAACTATGGAACGAATTTCCTCATGATGCTCAACCCAAACCTACATCTACCAAATCCTCAAAGGGAGAAATATGAGAGACATGAGTACTTTCACAGTTGAAAGTTTCGACCATTGCCGCGCCATGCGCCACCTGTCCACGATCTTATTCACCCAGCGGTCATATTATTAATGGGAATTTATGTCAAATCATGTTGGGATGCTCCAAGGCTATAAACAGCCACCCCCCACAACCACTAGCTAGTTGGCTGCTCCGAGAGAAACTGACACTAGTCATTTAGAGCAACCCAAATTCCTCAGAACCTTCGAGCAAAAATCTTCAAGTGAGTAAATACCTCAAACACCCAAAATCAATCCAAAACCCAAGTGATTGAGCATCATTGAAGAAGTTATTCCTCTATGGAACTGATGCTTGTTACCTTTGAGGACTGTGTATCCTCCCGATGGCTAGGCGTCATGGTCTAGAGAATCCATCAGTCAATTGTGTATCGTCGGGTGACCGAGTTTGCGAGGGTTCGAAAGTCTTCCCTGAACACTTACCATGAATGTTGGGCAAGGACAGTGTGTCCTTAGCTCAAGAAGAATACAGTAAGGATTGTGTGTCCTTTGGTTTCCATACCAAGTCGCTCCAAACCAGACGTACAACTGTCACAACAGTTGGAACTGGGCCATCAACAATTGTCTTCATCAAGCTACACTACTGGAATTTATATTTTTGCCGTATGCCATGGCTGACGGCAAAGGAGGGAACCACGGACTGCAAAGGCTTTGCCGTCGGTCAGCAAACGGCAAAGTAGAGGGCAAAAAAATATGTTGAAGAGGTTCTTTGTCGTCTGCTTTTTTAAAGCGGACGGCAAAGAATCTTTGCCATGAGGGGGCAGACGGCAAATTAAATGGGACGGCAGATACACCAATGGTCCCGTTAAGTGGTAACGGCAGACCTCCTGTCTTTGCCGTCTGCCCTCCCCCCTTTCCCATGTGGGGGCTGACGGCAAAGGGGGGAACCAAGCCCCTCTCTCTCCCCTCTTTGCCGTCTGCCATCCCCCCTTTGCCATGAGGGGGCATACGGCAAAGGGGGGAACCAAGCCCCTCTCTCTCCCCTCTTTGCCATCTGCCATCCCCCTTTGCCATGTGGGGGCAGACGACAAAGGGGGGAACCAAGCCCCTCTCTCTCCCCTCTTTGTCGTCTGCCATCCCCCCTTTGCCATGTGGGGGCAGACGACAAAGGGGGGAACCAAGCCCCTCTCTCTCCCCTCTTTGCCGTCTGCCATCCCCCCTTTGCCATGTGGGGGCAGACGGCAAAGGGGGGAACCAGCCCCTTTTTATTTTATTTCTTATTATATCCAGCATTTTTCACAATAATCAGGAGATATATATATATATATATATTTGACAAAAATAAATTTGTTTCCGTAATCATAACCATATTAAAATAACTTTCATCCATAGTACATACATACTATGCAAGTTCCATCCGTACCAAACGATATATTACACCAGTTTCATCCACATGCATACAAAGTTTCATATATATCCATATACTACAATAGTTTCAATACAAGCTTCCGTGAAGCCATGGTACAAGAAATCATATTCAAGCATTCCATCAATATAATACAAGCTTCCCGTGAAGTGAATGTAATCTGCAAAATGACAAATAAGAAAGTTAGAAGAATAATACTAGATGAAGAAGTATATAGGTTATTTCGGAGAGA
The DNA here is from genome assembly GCF_904849725.1 of Hordeum vulgare subsp. vulgare. NCBI lineage: Eukaryota > Viridiplantae > Streptophyta > Magnoliopsida > Poales > Poaceae > Hordeum > Hordeum vulgare. The sequence continues at coordinate 362,973,097 of NC_058524.1, read as the reverse complement.
ACTTAGCTAAGTATAGGCCATTTAATAGCTAAGTTAGGTGGAATAGGTCATCTTGGAGCTACATAGCCTTATTATGTCATTTAGGAGAGAACTTAGCTAAGTATAGGTCATTCTAGAGCTAACTTGGATAAAATATGTCATTTTGTAGCCAACTATGATTATTAATACATTTTGACCTTATTATGTAATTTTGGAGCTAAATTAGTCATTTTAATGAGCTAACCAAGGTTCTTATGATGTTTTTACCTAACTATGCTAATTATGTCATTTTGGAGGATAATTAGCTAAGTATGTCTTTGTTGGGGAAAATAACCTCAGTAGAAGAAGAAAGCAAAGAAGAAAGAAGAGAAGAAGCAAGAAGAGAAGAAGAAGGAGAAGAAAAAGAAGAAGAAGAAGGAGGAGGAGGAGGAGAAGGAGGAAGAGAAGGAGAAGGAAGAGGAGAAGAAGAAGAAAAGAAGAAGGACAAGAAGGAGGAGAAGAAGGAGGAGAAGGAGCTTCTCTCCTCCTTCTCCTTCTCCTTCTTCTTCCTCCTTCTCCTTCTTCTTCTCTTCTTCTTCTTCCTTCTTTTCATTTTTCCTCTTTATTCTCCTCTTGTCCCCTTCTTCGGGCTAAATTAGTTAAGAATGCCTTTTTGGAGCTAATTATGTCATTTCGAGGATAATTAGCTAAGTATAGGTCATGTTTTATTAAATAGACCATTTTGGAGCTAACTAAGCTAATTATGTCGTTTAGGTGGAAGCCTAGCTAACTATAGGTCATTACGGAGCTACTTGGGTAAAATATGTCATTCCGTAGCAAACTATGCTTATTAAGCCATTTTGGATCCAGCTAAGTTAATTATAGGCCATTTAATACCTAAGTTAGGGGGAATAAGTCATCTTGGAGCTACGTAAGCCTTATTATGTCATTTAGGAGAGAAGTTAGCTAACTATAGGTCATTTTTTATTAAATAGGTCATTTTGGAGCTAACTAAGCTAATTATGTCATTTAGGTGGAAGCCTATCTAACTATAGGTCGTTTTGGAGCTCACTGGGGTTAAATATGTCATTTTGGAGCTAACTATGCTTATTAAGCGATATTGGAGCTAAATTGGCTAATTATATCTTTTAGGTGGAAGCCAAGCTAAGTATATAATATTCATGAGCTAACCAAGGTTCTTATGCCATTTTGAGCTTATTATTTCATTTTTAGCTAAATTGGTCATTCTAATGAGCTAACCAAGGTTCTTATGATGTTTGCACCTAACTAAGCTAATTATATAATTTTGTAGTATAATTAGCCAATTTAGACTTTGTTGGATGAGTCTAAGCTACATAGAAGAAGAGAAAGAGAAGGAGCAAGAAGAGAAGAAGAAGTAAAAGAAGAAGAAGAAGGAGGAGGAGGAGGAGGAGAAGGAGAAGGAAGAGGAGAAGAAGAAGAAAATAAAAAGGAGAAGGAGAAGAAGCACGAAGGAGGAAGAAGAAGGAGAAGGAGGAGCTCCTTCTCCTTCTTCTCCTCCTTCTTCTCCTTCTACTTGTCCTTCTTCTTCTCTTCTTCTTCTTCTTCTTCCTTCTTTTCATTTTTCCTCTTTCTTCTCCTCTTGTCCCCTTCTTCGGGCTAAATTAGCTAAGATTGCCTTTTTGGAGCTAATTATGTCATTTCGAGGATAATTAGCTAAGTATAGGTCATGTTTTACTAAATAGACCATTTTGGAGCTAACTAAGCTAATTATGTCATTTAGGTGGAAGCCTAGCTAACTATAGGTCATTTCGGAGCTACTTGGGTAATATATGTTATTCTGGAGCAAACTATGCTTATTAAGCCATTTTGGATCTCGCTAAGCTAATTAGCTAGGGAGAAATTACCCACAACTGTCGGATCACCATGTCGGCCCTTGTGTGGCACAAAACACCGTCGATCTCCACCTCCGCGGGGCCGGGGCACCCAAGTAATGCTCCCAAGTCATTCCTACCTCTCGCTCCCGACCGGGTAACGTAACAAACCCTGGGAAGTTTTTACGGCAAAGCACACCAAGGACGCTGTTGGGCTTGCGGACACCCTTGGCAACAATCCAACCCCTACGGTATGACAAATTAAAGCCAAAACCTTAGATATTTGAGAAAACATGAAGGCAAAAGGTTAAATAAGAGTAAATTAACTTACTTGTCCCCATTTGGCCTAATCGACCACCTCTGCTCGGGGGTCGCCGGCACGAGCGGGAGCCCCGAACTACTGTTGGGGAACGTCGCATAGGAAACAAAAATTTTCCTACGCGCACGAAGACCTATCATGGTGATGTCCATCTACGAGAGGGGATGAGTGATCTACGTACCCTTGTAGATCGTACAGCAGAAGCGTTAGTGAACGCGGTTGATGTAGTGGAACGTCCTCATGTCCCTCGATCCGCCCCGCGAACAATCCCGCGATCAGTCCCACGATCTAGTACCGAACGGACGGCACCTCCGCGTTCAGCACACGTACAGCTCGACGATGATCTCGGCCTTCTTGATCCAGCAAGAGAGACGGAGAGGTAGAAGAGTTCTCCAGCAGCGTGACGGCGCTCCGGAGGTTGGTGATGACCTTGTCTCAGCAGGGCTCCGCCCGAGCTCTGCAGAAACGCGATCTAGAGGAAATACCGTGGAGGTATGTGGTCGGGCTGCCGTGGAAAAGTCGTCTCAAATCAGCCCTAAAACCTCCGTATATATAGGTGGGAGGGAGGGGAGGAGGCAGCCTCAAAACCTAAAGGTTTTGCCGAAATTGGAGGTGGAGGAGTCCTACTCCAATCCTACTTGGAGTAGGATTCCACCTTCCCACTTGGAAACTCTTTCCACCTTGTGTTTTTTCCTTCTCAAACCTTATGGGCCTTAGTGGGAACTTATTCCAGCCCACTAGGGGCTGGTTTATCTCTTCCCATAGCCCATGAGACCCCTTGGGGCGTGACACCCCTCCCGATGGTCCCCGGCACCCCTCCGGGCACTCCCGGTACACTATCGATGAGCCCGAAACTTTTCCGGTAATGCACGAAAACCTTCCGGTAACCAAATGAGGTCATCCTATATATCAATCTTCGTTTCCGGACCATTCCGGAAACCCTCGTGACGTCCGTGATCTCATCCGGGACTCCGAACAACATTCGGTAACCAACCATATAACTCTAATACGCATAAAACAACGTCGAACCTTAAGTGTGCAGACCCTGCGGGTTCGAGAACTATGTAGACATGACCCGAGAGACTCCTCTGTCAATATCCAATAGCGGGACCTGGATGCCCATATTGGATCCTACATATTCTACGAAGATCTTATCGTTTGAACCTCAGTGCCAAGGATTCATATAATCCCGTATGTCATTCCCTTTGTCCTTCGGTATGTTACTTGCCCGAGATTCGATCGTTAGTATCCGCATACCTATTTCAATCTCGTTTACCGGCAAGTCTCTTTACTCGTTCCGTAATACAAGATCCCGCAACTTACGTTAAGTTACATTGCTTGCAAGGCTTGTGTGTGATGTTGTATTACCGAGTGGGCCCCGAGATACCTCTCCGTCACACGGAGTGACAAATCCCAGTCTCGATCTATACTAACTCAACGAACACCTTCGGAGATACCTGTAGAGCATCTTTATAGTCACCCAGTTACGTTGCGACGTTTGATACACACAAAGCATTCCTCCGGTGTCCGTGAGTTATATGATCTCATGGTCATAGGAACAAATACATGACACGCAGAAAACAGTAGCAACAAAATGACACGATCAACATGCTACGTCTATTAGTTTGGGTCTAGTCCATCACATGATTCTCCTAATGATGTGATCCCGTTATCAAGTGACAACACTTGCCTATGGCCAGGAAACCTTGACCATCTTTGATCAACGAGCTAGTCAACTAGAGGCTTACTAGGGACAGTGTTTTGTCTATGTATCCACACAAGTATTGTGTTTCCAATCAATACAATTATAGCATGGATAATAAATGATTATCATGAACTAAGAAATATAATAATAACTAATTTATTATTGCCTCTAGGGCATATTTCCAACAGTCTCCCACTTGCACTAGAGTCAATAATCTAGTTCACATCACCATGTGATTCCAACGAATCCAACACCCATATAGTTATGGGGTCTGATCACGTCTTGCTCGTGAGAGAGGTTTTAGTCAACGGTTCTGAAACTTTCAGATTCGTGCGTTCTTTACAAATCTTTATGTCATCTTATAGATGCTGCTACTACGTGCTATTCGGAAATGCTCCAAATATCTACTCTACTATACGAATCCGTTTCACTACTCATAGTTATCCGGATCAGTGTCAAAGCTTGCATTGACGTAACCCTTTACGACAAACTCTTTAACCACCTCCATAATCGAGAAAAATTCCTTAGTCCATTAGTTACTAAGGATAAATTTCGACCGCTGCTAGTGATTCAATCATGGATCACTCTATGTACCTCTCAACATACTTTGAGTCAAGGCACACTTCAGGTGTGGTACACAGCATGGCATACTTTAGATTCTACGGCTAAGGCATAGAAGATGACCTTCGTCTATTCTCTTTATTCTGCCGTGGTCGGGTTTTGAGTCTTACTCAAATTCACACCTCACAACGCAACCAAGAACTCCTTCTTTGCTGGTCTATTTTGAACTCTTTCAAAAACTTGTCAAGGCATGCATCTTGTTGAAACTTCTATTAAGCGCTTTCGATCTATCTCCATAGATCTTTGATGCTCAACGTTTAAGTAGCGTAATCCAGGTACTCCTTTGAAAACTTCTTTCAAACAACCTTGTATGCTTTAC